>NC_091712.1:3765000-5015000 GCF_041296265.1 Equus caballus
CCACATGGCGGACACTCCGGAATCATCTGCCGGACATGCCGGAACCAGCTCTCAGACACACCAGAACCAAGTGCCGGAGACGCCGGAAGCACCTGCCGAGCATGCCGGAGCCACCTGCTCGACTCGCCAGAAACACCTGCCGGACACGCCAAAATCACCTGCCGGGTATGCCAGAACCACCTGGCGGACACTACGGAATCACCTGCCGCGCATGCCGGAACCACCTCTCAGACCTGCCGGAAGCACGTGCCAGACACGCCGGAAACACCTACCGGACAGACCGGAACCACCTGCCGAGAACGCCGGAGCCACCTGTTCGACTCGCTGGAACCACCTGCCGGACAGGCCAATATCAACTGCTGGCTATGCCAGAACCACCTGGGGGACAGTCCGGGATCACCTGCCTGCCATGGCGGAACCACCTCTCAGACGTACCAGAACCACCTGCCGGAGAAGCTGGAAACACGTCCTGGACAGACTGGAACCACGTGACGGCCATGCCTGAACCACCTGCCGAGCACGGCGGAACCACCTGCCGGACACGCCAAAATCACCTGCGGGCTACGCCAGGACCACTTGCACGACTCTCCGAAATGACCTGCCGGGCATGTTGGAACCACCTCTCAGACGTGCCAGAAGCACGTGGCGGACAGTCCGGAATCACCTGTTGGGCATACGCATCCACCTCTGAGACGTACCAGAACCACGTGCCGTGCACGCCGGAACCACCTACCGGACAGTCCGGAATCAACTTTTGGGCATGCCAGAACCACCAGTCAGATGTGCCAGAAACACGTGCCGGAGATGCCGGAAGCACCTGCCGAGCACGTCGCAACCACCTGCTCAACTCGCCTGAACCACCTGCCGGACACGCCAAAATCACCTGCCCGCTACACCAGCACCACTTCGGGGACAAGCCGGAATCACGTGAGGGGCATGCCGGCACAGCCTCTCAGACTGAACCTCGTGCCGGACACCACAGAACCACCTGCCGGACAGACCGGAACCACCTGCCGGACACGCCGGAACCACCGGCTCGACCCTCCGGAACGACCGCTGGACGTGCAAAATCACCTGCCGGCTACGCCGGAAACACTTGGCGAACACTCCGGAATCACCTGCCGGGCATGCCGGAACCACATCTCAGATATGCCAGAACCACGTGCCAATGACCCCGGAAGCACCTGCCGAGCACGCCGGAACCACCTGCTCGACTCGCCAGCACCACCTGCCGGACACGCAAAAATCACCTGCCGGCTACGCCACAACCAGTTGGGGAACACTTCGGAATCACCTGCTGGGCTTGCTGGAACCACCTGCCGGTCATGCCAAAATCACCTGCCAACTACGCCAGTACCACTTGGCGGACAGTGTGGAAACACCTGTCGGGCCGGCCGGAACCACATCTCAGACGGGCCAGAACCATGTGCATGAGATGCTGGAACCACACCCCGAACAGATGGAAAACACCTGCCAGACACGTCTGAACAACCTGCCGAGCACGCCGGAGCCATCTGCTCGACTCGCCGGAACCACCTACCTGACATGCCAAAATCACCAGCCGGGTATGCCAGAACCACTTGGCGGACACTCCGGAATCATCTGCCGGACATGGCGGAACCAGCTCTCAGACACACCAGAACCACGTGCCGGAGATGCCGGAAGCACCTGCCGAGCATGCCGGAGCCACCTGCTCGACTCGCTGGAACCACCTACCTGACATGCCAAAATCACCAGCCGGGTATGCCAGAACCACTTGGCGGACACTCCGGAATCATCTGCCGGACATGCCGGAACCAGCTCTCAGACGTGCCGGAAGCACGTGCCGGACACGCCGGAATCAACTACCGGACAGACCGGAACCACCTGCCGAGCACGCCGGAGCCACCTGTTCGACTCGCTGGAACCACCCGCCGGACAGGCCAATATCAACTGCTGGCTATGCCAGAACCACCTGGGGGACGGTCCGGAATCACCTGCCAGCCATGGCGGAACCACCTCTCAGAAGTACCAGAACCATCTGCCGGAGAAGCTGGAAACACGTCCTGGACAGTCTGGAACCACCTGCCGGCCAAGCCTGAACCACCTGCCAAGCACAACGGAACAACCTGCCAGACACGCCAAAATCACCTGCGTGTTATGCCAGAACCACTTGGAGGACTCTATGGGATGACCTGCCGGGCATGCCGGAACCACCTCTCAGACGTGCCAGAACCATGTGGCGGACAGTCCGGAATCACCTGTTGGGCATGCGCAACCACCTCTGAGACGTACCAGAACCACATGCCGTGCAGGCTGGAACCACCTACCGGACAGACCGGAATCACCTTTCGGGCATGCCGGAACCACCTGTCAGATGTGCCAGAAACACGTGCCGGAGACGCCGGAAGCACCTGCCAAGCACGTTGGAACCACCTGCTCAACTCGCCTGAACCACCTGCCGGACATGCCAAAATCACCTGCCGACTACGCCAGAACCACTTGGCGAACACTCCGGAATCACCTGCCGGGCATGCAGGAACCACCTCTCAGACATGCCAGAACCCCGTGCCAATGACCCCGGAAGCACCAGCCGAGCACGCCGGAACCACCTGCTCGACTCGCCAGAACCACCTGCCGATCACGCAAAAATCACCTGCCGGCTACGCCACAACCAGTTGGTGAACACTTTGGAATCACCTGCCAGGTTTGCTGGAACCACCTGCCAGTCATGCCAAAATCACCTGCCAACTACGCCAGAACCGCTTGGCGGACACTGCGGAAACACCTGTCGGGCCGGCTGGAACCACATCTCAGACGTGCCAGAAACGTGTTCATGAGATGCTGGAACCACACCCCGAACAGACGGATACCACCTGCCAGAACCGCCTGAACCACCTGCTGAGCACGCCGGAACCACCTGCTCGACTCACTGGTACCACCTCCCTGACACGCCAAAATCACCTGCTGGGTATGCCAGAACCACTTGGCGGACACTCCGGAATCATCTGCCGGACATGCCGGAACCAGCTCTCAGACACACCAGAACCAAGTGCCGGAGACGCCGCAAGCACCTGCCGAGCATGCCGGAGCCACCTGCTCGACTCGCCAGAAACACCTGCCGGACACGCCAAAATCAGCTGCCGGGTATGCCAGAACCACCTGGCGGACACTACGGAATCACCTGCCGCGCATGACGGAACCACCTCTCAGACGTGCCGGAAGCACGTGCCAGACACGCCGGAAACACCTACCGGACAGACCGGAATCACCTGCCAAGAACGCCGGAGCCACCTGTTCGACTCGCTGGAACCACCTGCCGGACAGGCCAATATCAACTGCTGGCTATGCCAGAACCACCTGGGGGACAGTCCGGGATCACCTGCCAGCCATGGCGGAACCACCTCTCAGACGTACCAGAACCACCTGCCGGAGAAGCTGGAAACACGTCCTGGACAGACTGGAACCACGTGACGGCCATGCCTGAACCACCTGCCGAGCACGGCGGAACCACCTGCCGGACACGCCAAAATCACCTGCGGGCTACGCCAGAACCACTTGGACGACTCTCCGAAATGACCTGCCGGGCATGTTGGAACCACCTCTCAGACGTGCCAGAAGCACGTGGCGGACAGTCCGGAATCACCTGTTGGGCATACGCAACCACCTCTGACACGTACCAGAACCACGTGCCGTGCACGCCGGAAACACCTACCGGACAGACCGGAATCAACTTTTGGGCATGCCGGAACCACCAGTCAGATGTGCCAGAAACACGTGCCGGAGATGCCGGAAGCACCTGCCGAGCACGTCGCAACCACCTGCTCAACTCGCCTGAACCACCTGCCAGACACGCCAAAATCACCTGCCCGCTACACCAGCACCACTTCGGGGACAAGTGGAATCACGTGAGGGGCATGCCGTCACAGCATCTCAGACGGAACCTCGTGCCGGACACCACAGAACCACCTGCCGGACACAACGGAACCACCTGCCGGACACACCGGAACCACCGGCTCGACCCGCCGGAACGACCGCTGGACATGCAAAATCACCTGCCGGCTACGCCGGAAACACTTGGCGAACACTCCGGAATCACTTGCAGGGCATGCCGGAACCACCTCTCAGATATGCCAGAACGACGTGCCAATGACCCCGGAAGCACCTGCCGAGCACTCCGGAACCACCTGCTCGACTCACCAGAATCACCTGCCGGACACACAAAAATCACCTGCCGGCTACGCCACAACTAGTTGGGGAACACTTCGGAATCACCTGCCGGGCTTGCTGGAACCACCTGCCGGTCATGCCAAAATCACCTGCAAACTACGCCAGTAAGACCTGGCGGACACTGTGGAAACACCTGTCTGGCCGGCCGGAACCACATCTCACACGTGCCAGAACGATGTGCATGAGATGCTGGAACCACACCCCGAACAGACGGAAAACACCTACCAGACCCGTCTGAACAACCTGCCGAGCACGCCGGTGCCACCTGCTCGACTCGCTGGAACCACCTACCTGACATGCCAAAATCAGCAGCCGGGTATGCCAGAACCACTTGGCGGACACTCCGGAATCATCTGCCGGACATGCCGGAACCAGCTCTCAGACACACCAGAACCACGTGCTGGAGATGCCGGAAGCACCTGCCGAGCATGCCGGAGCCACCTGCTCGACTCGCCGGAACCACCTACCTGACATGCCAAAATCACCAGCCGGGTATGCCAGAACCACTTGGCGGACACTCCGGAATCATCTGCCGGACATGCCGGAACCAGCTCTCAGACACACCAGAACCACGTGCCGGAGACGCCGGAATCACCTGCCGAGCATGCCGGAGCCACCTGCTCGACTCGCCAGAAACACCTGCCGGACACGCCAAAATCACCTGCGGGTACGCCAGAACCACCTGGCGGACACTCCAAAATCACCTGTCGCGCATGCCGGAACCACCTCTCAGACGTGCCGGAAGCACGTGCCGGCCACGCCGGAATCACCTACCGGACAGACCGGAACCACCTGCCGAGCACGCCGGAGCCACCTGTTCGACTCGCTGGAACCACCTGCCGGACAGGCCAATATCAACTGCTGGCTATGCCAGAACCACCTGGGGGACGGTCCGGAATCACCTGCCAGCCATGGCGGAACCACCTCTCAGACGTACCAGAACCACCTGCCGGAGAAGCTGGAAACACGTCCTGGACAGTCTGGAACCACCTGCCGGCCAAGCCTGAACCACCTGCCAAGCACCACGGAACAACCTGCCAGACACGCCAAAATCACCTGCGTGTTATGCCAGAACCACTTGGAGGACTCTCTGGGATGACCTGCCGGGCATGCCGGAACCACCTCTCAGACGTGCCAGAACCATTGGCGGACAGTCCGGAATCACCTGTTGGGCATGCGCAACCACCTCTGAGACGTACCAGAACCACATGCCGTGCAGGCTGGAACCACCTACCGGACAGACCGGAATCACCTTTCGGGCATGCCGGAACCACCTGTCAGATGTGCCAGAAACACGTGCCGGAGACGCCGGAAGCACCTGCCAAGCACGTTGGAACCACCTGCTCAACTCGCCTGAACCACCTGCCGGACATGCCAAAATCACCTGCCGACTATGCCAGAACCACTTGGCGAACACTCCGGAATCACTTGCCGGGCATGCAGGAACCACCTCTCAGACATGCCAGAACCCCGTGCCAATGACCCCGGAAGCACCAGCCGAGCACGCCGGAACCACCTGCTCGACTCGCCAGAACCACCTGCCGATCACGCAAAAATCACCTGCCGGCTACGCCACAACCAGTTGGTGAACACTTTGGAATCACCTGCCAGGCTTGCTGGAACCACCTGCCAGTCATGCCAAAATCACCTGCCAACTACGCCAGAACCGCTTGGCGGACACTGCGGAGACACCTGTCGGGCCGGCTGGAACCACATCTCAGACGTGCCAGAAACGTGTTCATGAGATGCTGGAACCACACCCCGAACAGACGGATACCACCTGCCAGAACCGCCTGAACCACCTGCTCGACTCATCGGTACCACCTCCCTGACACGCCAAAATCACCTGCTGGGTATGCCAGAACCACTTGGCGGACACTCCGGAATCATCTGCCGGACATGCCGGAACCAGCTCTCAGACACACCAGAACCAAGTGCCGGAGACGCCGGAAGCACCTGCCGAGCATGCCGGAGCCACCTGCTCGACTCGCCAGAAACACCTGCCGGACACGCCAAAATCAACTGCCGGGTACGCCAGAAGCACCTGGCGGACACTCCGGAATCACCTGTCGCGCATGACGGAACCACCTCTCAGACGTGCCGGAAGCACGTGCCAGACACGCCGGAAACACCTACCGGACATACCGGAACCACCTGCCAAGAACGCCGGAGCCACCTGTTCGACTCGCTGGAACCACCTGCCGGACAGGCCAATATCAACTGCTGGCTATGCCAGAACCACCTGGGGGACAGTCCGGGATCACCTGCCAGCCATGGCGGAACCACCTCTCAGACGTACCAGAACCACCTGCCGGAGAAGCTGGAAACACGTCCTGGACAGACTGGAACCACGTGACGGCCATGCCTGAACCACCTGCCGAGCACGGCGGAACCACCTGCCGGACACGCCAAAATCACCTGCGGGCTACGCCAGAACCACTTGGACGACTCTCCGAAATGACCTGCCGGGCATGTTGGAACCGCCTATCAGACGTGCCAGAAGCACGTGGCGGACAGTCCGGAATCACCTGTTGGGCATACGCAACCAAATCTGAGACGTACCAGACCACGTGCCGTGCACGCCGGGACCACCTGCTCGACTCGCCAGAACCACCTGCCAGACATGCAAAAATCACCTGCCGGCTACGCCACAACCAGTTGGGGAACACTTCGGAATCACCTGCCGGGCTTGCTGGAACCACCTGCCGGTCATGCCAAAATCACCTGCCAACTACGCCAGTACCACTTGACGGACACTGTGGAAACACCTGTCGGGCTGGCCGGAACCACATCTCAGACGTGCCAGAACCATGTGCATGAGATGCTGGAACCACACCCCGAACAGACGGAAAACACCTGCCAGACCCGTCTGAACAACCTGCCGAGCACGCCGGAGCCACCTGCTCGACTCGCCGGAACCACCTACCTGACATGCCCAAATCACCAGACGGGTATGCCAGAACCACTTGGCGGACACTCCGGAATCATCTGCCGGACATGCCGGAACCAGCTCTCAGACACACCAGAACCACGTGCCGGAGACGCCGGAAGCACCTGCCGAGCATGCCGGAGCCACCTGCTCGACTCGCCAGAAACACCTGCCGGACACGCCAAAATCACCTGCCGGCTACGCCAGAACCACCTGGCAGACACTCCGAAATCACCTGTCGCGCATGCCAAAACCTCATCTCAGACGTGCCGGAAGCACGTGCCGGACACGCCGGAATCACCTACCGGACAGACCGGAACCACCTGCCGAGCACGCCGGAGCCACCTGTTCGACTCGCTGGAACCACCTGCCGGACAGGCCAATATCAACTGCTGGCTATGCCAGAACCACCTGGGGGACGGTCCGTAATCGCCTGCCAGCCATGGCGGAACCACCTCTCAGACGTACCAGAACCACCTGCCGGAGAAGCTGGAAACACGTCCTGGACAGTCTGGAACCACCTGCCGGCCAAGCCTGAACCACCTGCCAGGCACAACGGAACAACCTGCCAGACACGCCAAAATCACCTGCGTGTTATGCCAGAACCACTTGGAGGACTCTCTGGGATGACCTGCCGGGCATGCCGGAACCACCTCTCAGACGTGCCAGAACCATGTGGCGGACAGTCCGGAGTCACCTGTTGGGCATGCGCAACCACCTCTGAGACGTACCAGAACCACATGCCGTGCAGGCTGGAACCACCTACCGGACAGACCGGAATCACCTTTCGGGCATGCCGGAACCACCTGTCAGATGTGCCAAAAACACGTGCCGGAGACGCCGGAAGCACCTGCCAAGCACGTTGGAACCACCTGCTCAACTCGCCTGAACCACCTGCCGGACATGCCAAAATCACCTGCCGACTATGCCAGAACCACTAGGCGAAAACTCCGGAATCACTTGCCGGGCATGCAGGAACCACCTCTCAGACATGCCAGAACCCCGTGCCAATGACCCCGGAAGCACCAGCCGAGCACGCCGGAACCACCTGCTCGACTCGCCAGAACCACCTGCCGATCACGCAAAAATCACCTGCCGGCTACGCCACAACCAGTTGGTGAACACTTTGGAATCACCTGCCAGGCTTGCTGGAACCACCTGCCAGTCATGCCAAAATCACCTGCCAACTACGCCAGAACCGCTTGGCGGACACTGCGGAGACACCTGTCGGGCCGGCTGGAACCACATCTCAGACGTGCCAGAAACGTGTTCATGAGATGCTGGAACCACACCCCGAACAGACGGATACCACCTGCCAGAACCGCCTGAACCACCTGCTCGACTCATCGGTACCACCTCCCTGACACGCCAAAATCACCTGCTGGGTATGCCAGAACCACTTGGCGGACACTCCGGAATCATCTGCCGGACATGCCGGAACCAGCTCTCAGACACACCAGAACCAAGTGCCGGAGACGCCGGAAGCACCTGCCGAGCATGCCGGAGCCACCTGCTCGACTCGCCAGAAACACCTGCCGGACACGCCAAAATCACCTGCCGGGTACGCCAGAACCACCTGGCGGACACTCCGGAATCACCTGTCGCACATGACGGAACCACCTCTCAGACGTGCCGGAAGCACGTGCCAGACACGCCGGAAACACCTACCGGACAGACCGGAACCACCTGCCAAGAACGCCGGAGCCACCTGTTCGACTCGCTGGAACCACCTGCCGGACAGGCCAATATCAACTGCTGGCTATGCCAGAACCACCTGGGGGACAGTCCGGGATCACCTGCCAGCCATGGCGGAACCACCTCTCAGACGTACCAGAACCACCTGCCGGAGAAGCTGGAAACACGTCCTGGACAGACTGGAACCACGTGACGGCCATGCCTGAACCACCTGCCGAGCACGGCGGAACCACCTGCCGGACACGCCAAAATCACCTGCGGGCTACGCCAGAACCACTTGGACGACTCTCCGAAATGACCTGCCGGGCATGTTGGAACCGCCTATCAGACGTGCCAGAAGCACGTGGCGGACAGTCCGGAATCACCTGTTGGGCATACGCAACCACCTCTGAGACGTACCAGACCACGTGCCGTGCACGCCGGGACCACCTGCTCGACTCTCCTGAACCACCTGCCGGACACGCCAAAATCACCTGCCCGCTACACCAGCACCACTTCGGGGACAAGCCGGAATCACGTGAGGGGCATGCCGGCACAGCCTCTCAGACTGAACCTCGTGCCGGACACCACAGAACCACCTGCCGGACAGACCGGAACCACATGCCGGACACGCCGGAACCACCGGCTCGACCCGCCGGAACGACCGCTGGACATGCAAAATCACCTGCCGGCTACGCCGGAAACACTTGGCGAACACTCCGGAATCACCTGCCGGGCATGCCGGAACCACCTCTCAGATATGCCAGGACTGCGTGCCAATGACCCCGGAAGCACCTGCCGAGCACGCCGGAACCACCTGCTCGAATCGCCAGAACCACCTGCCGGACACGCAGAAATCACCTGCCGGCTACGCCACAACCAGTTGGGGAACACTTCGGAATCACCTGCCGGGCTTGCTGGAACCACCTGCCGGTCATGCCAAAATCACCTGCCAACTACGCCAGTACCACTTGGCGGACACTGTGGAAACACCTGTCGGGCCGGCCGGAACCACATCTCAGACGTGCCAGAACCATGTGCATGAGATGCTGGAACCACACCCCGAACAGACGGAAAACACCTGCCAGACCCGTCTGAACAACCTGCCGAGCACGCCGGAGCCACCTGCTCGACTCGCCGGAACCACCTACCTGACATGCCCAAATCACCAGCCGGGTAGGCCAGAACCACTTGGCGGACACTCCGGAATCATCTGCCGGACATGCCGGAACCAGCTCTCAGACACACCAGAACCACGTGCCGGAGACGCCGGAAGCACCTGCCGAGCATGCCGGAGCCACCTGCTCGACTCGCCAGAAACACCTGCCGGACATGCCAAAATCACCTGCCGGGTACGCCAGAACCACCTGGCGGACACTCCGAAATCACCTGTCGCGCATGCCGGAACCACCTCTCAGACGTGCCGGAAGCACGTGCCGGACACGCCGGAATCACCTACCGGACAGACCGGAACCACCTGCCGAGCACGCCGGAGCCACCTGTTCGACTCGCTGGAACCACCTGCCGGACAGGCCAATATCAACTGCTGGCTATGCAAGAACCACCTGGGGGACGGTCCGGAATCGCCCGCCAGCCATGGCGGAACCACCTCTCAGACGTACCAGAACCACCTGCCGGAGAAGCTGGAAACACGTCCTGGACAGTCTGGAACCACCTGCCGGCCAAGCCTGAACCACCTGCCAAGCACAACGGAACAAGCTGCCAGACACGCCAAAATCAACTGCGTGTTATGCCAGAACCACTTGGAGGACTCTCTGGGATGACCTGCCGGGCATGCCGGAACCACCTCTCAGACGTGCCAGAAGCACGTGGCGGACAGTCCGGAATCACCTGTTGGGCATACGCAACCACCTCTGACACGTACCAGAACCACGTGCCGTGCACGCCGGAACCACCTACCGGACAGTCCGGAATCAACTTTTGGGCATGCCGGAACCGCCCGTCAGATGTGCCAGAAACACGTGCCGGAGACGCCGGAAGCACCTGCCGAGCACGTCGCAACCACCTGCTCAACTCGCCTGAACCACCTGCCGGACACGCCAAAATCACCTGCCCGCTACACCAGCACCACTTCGGGGACAAGCTGGAATCACGTGAGGGGCATGCCGGCACAGCCTCTCAGACTGACTCTCGTGCCGGACACCACAGAACCACATCCCGGACAGACCGGAACCACTTGCCGGACACGCCGGAACCACTGGCTCGACCCGCCGGAACGACTGCTGGACATGCAAAATCACCTGCTGGCTACGCCGGAAACACTTGGCGAACACTCCGGAATCACCTGCCGGGCATGCAGGAACCACCTCTCAGATATGCCAGAACCACGTGTCAATGACCCCGGAAGCACCTGCCGAGCACGCAGGATCCACCTGCTCGACTCGCCAGAATCACCTGCCGGACACGCAGAAATCACCTGCCAGCTACGCCACAACCAGATGGGGAACACTTCGGAATCACCTGCCGGGCTTGCTGGAAACACCTGCCGGTCATGCCAAAATCACCTGCCAACTACGCCAGCACCACTTGGCGGACACTGTGGAAACACCTGTCGGGCCGGCCGGAACCACATCTCAGACGTGCCAGAAACGTGTTCATGAGATGCTGGAACCACACCCCGAAAATACGGATACCACCTGCCAGAACCGCCTGAACCACCTGCTGAGCACGCCGGAAACACCTGCTCGACTCACCGGTACCACCTCCCTGACACGCCAAAATCACCTGCTGGGTATGCCAGAACCACTTGGCGGACACTCCGGAATCATCTGCCGGACATGCCGGAACCAGCTCTCAGACACACCAGAACCAAGTGCCGGAGACGCCGGAAGCACCTGCCGAGCATGCCGGAGCCACATGCTCGACTCTGCAGAAACACCTGCCGGACACGCCAAAATCACATGCCGGCTACGCCAGAACCACCTGGCGGACACTCCGAAATCACCTGTCGCGCATGCCGGAACCACCTCTCAGACGTGCTGGAAACACGTGCCGGACACGCCGGAATCACCTACCGGACAGACCGGAACCACCTGCCGAGCACGCCGGAGCCACCTGTTCGACTCGCTGGAACCACCTGCCGGACAGGCCAATATCAACTGCTGGCTATGCCAGAAACACCTGGGGGACGGTCCGGAATCACCTGCCAGCCATGGCGGAACCACCTCTCAGATGTACCAGAACCACCTGCCTGAGAAGCTGGAAACACGTCCTGGACAGTCTGGAACCACCTGCCGGCCAAGCCTGAACCACCTGCCAAGCACAACGGAACAACCTGCCAGACACGCCAAAATCACCTGCGTGTTATGCCAGAACCACTTGGAGGACTCTCTGGGATGACCTGCCGGGCATGTTGGAACCGCCTATCAGACGTGCCAGAAGCACGTGGCGGACAGTCCGGAATCACCTGTTGGGCATACGCAACCACCTCTGAGACGTACCAGACCACGTGCCGTGCACGCCGGGACCACCTGCTCGACTCGCCAGAACCACCTGCCAGACATGCAAAAATCACCTGCCGGCTACGCCACAACCAGTTGGGGAACACTTCGGAATCACCTGCCGGGCTTGCTGGAACCACCTGCCGGTCATGCCAAAATCACCTGCCAACTACGCCAGTACCACTTGACGGACACTGTGGAAACACCTGTCGGGCCGGCCGGAACCACATCTCAGACGTGCCAGAACCATGTGCATGAGATGCTGGAACCACACCCCGAACAGACGGAAAACACCTGCCAGACCCGTCTGAACAACCTGCCGAGCACGCAGGAGCCACCTGCTCGACTCGCCGGAACCACCTACCTGACATGCCCAAATCACCAGCCGGGTATGCCAGAACCACTTGGCGGACACTCCGGAATCATCTGCCGGACATGCCGGAACCAGCTCTCAGACACACCAGAAAAACGTGCCGGAGACGCCGGAAGCACCTGCCGAGCATGCCGGAGCCACCTGCTCGACTCGCCAGAAACACCTGCCGGACACGCCAAAATCATCTGCCGGGTATGCCAGAACCACCTGGCGGACACTCCGAAATCACCTGTCGCGCATGCCGGAACCACCTCTCAGACGTGCCGGAAGCACGTGCCGGACACGCCGGAATCACCTACCGGACAGACCGGAACCACCTGCCGAGCACGCCGGAGCCACCTGTTCGACTCGCTGGAACCACCTGCCGGACAGGCCAATATCAACTGCTGGCTATGCCAGAACCACCTGGGGGACGGTCCGGAATCGCCTGCCAGCCATGGCGGAACCACCTCTCAGACGTACCAGAACCACCTGCCGGAGAAGCTGGAAACACGTCCTGGACAGTCTGGAACCACCTGCCGGCCAAGCCTGAACCACCTGCCAAGCACCACGGAACAACCTGCCAGACACGCCAAAATCACCTGCGTGTTATGCCAGAACCACTTGGAGGACTCTCTGGGATGACCTGCCGGGCATGCCGGAACCACCTCTCAGACGTGCCAGAACCATTGGCGGACAGTCCGGAATCACCTGTTGGGCATGCGCAACCACCTCTGAGACGTACCAGAACCACATGCCGTGCAGGCTGGAACCACCTACCGGACAGACCGGAATCACCTTTCGGGCATGCCGGAACCACCTGTCAGATGTGCCAGAAACACGTGCCGGAGACGCCGGAAGCACATGCCGAGCACGTTGGAACCACCTGCTCAACTCGCCTGAACCACCTGCCGGACATGCCAAAATCACCTGCCGACTACGCCAGAACCACTTGGCGAACACTCCGGAATCACTTGCCGGGCATGCAGGAACCACCTCTCAGACATGCCAGAACCCCGTGCCAATGACCCCGGAAGCACCAGCCGAGCACGCCGGAACCACCTGCTCGACTCGCCAGAACCACCTGCCGATCACGCAAAAATCACCTGCCGGCTACGCCACAACCAGTTGGTGAACAATTTGGAATCACCTGCCAGGCTTGCTGGAACCACCTGCCAGTCATGCCAAAATCACCTGCCAACTACGCCAGAACCGCTTGGCGGACACTGTGGAAACACCTGTCGGGCCTGCCGGAACCACATCTCAGACGTGCCAGAACCATGTGCATGAGATGCTGGAACCACACCCCGAACAGACGGAAAACACCTGCCAGACCCGTCTGAACAACCTGCCGAGCATGCCGGAGCCACCTGCTCGACTCGCCGGAACCACCTAACTGACATGCCCAAATCACCAGCCGGGTATGCCAGAACCACTTGGCGGACACTCCGGAATCATCTGCCAGACATGCCGGAGCCAGCTCTCAGACACACCAGAACCACGTGCCGGAGACGCCGGAAGCACCTGCCGAGCATGCCGGAGCCACCTGCTCGACTCGCCAGAAACACCTGCCGGACACGCCAAAATCACCTGCCGGCTACGCCAGAACCACCTGGCGGACACTCCGAAATCACCTGTCGCGCATGCCAAAACCTCATCTCAGACGTGCCGGAAGCACGTGCCGGACACGCCGGAATCACCTACCGGACAGACCGGAACCACCTGCCGAGCACGCCGGAGCCACCTGTTCGACTCGCTGGAACCACCTGCCGGACAGGCCAATATCAACTGCTGGCTATGCCAGAACCACCTGGGGGACGGTCCGTAATCGCCTGCCAGCCATGGCGGAACCACCTCTCAGACGTACCAGAACCACCTGCCGGAGAAGCTGGAAACACGTCCTGGACAGTCTGGAACCACCTGCCGGCCAAGCCTGAACCACCTGCCAGGCACAACGGAACAACCTGCCAGACACGCCAAAATCACCTGCGTGTTATGCCAGAACCACTTGGAGGACTCTCTGGGATGACCTGCCGGGCATGCCGGAACCACCTCTCAGACGTGCCAGAACCATGTGGCGGACAGTCCGGAGTCACCTGTTGGGCATGCGCAACCACCTCTGAGACGTACCAGAACCACATGCCGTGCAGGCTGGAACCACCTACCGGACAGACCGGAATCACCTTTCGGGCATGCCGGAACCACCTGTCAGATGTGCCAGAAACACGTGCCGGAGACGCCGGAAGCACCTGCCAAGCACGTTGGAACCACCTGCTCAACTCGCCTGAACCACCTGCCGGACATGCCAAAATCACGTGCCGACTATGCCAGAACCACTTGGCGAACACTCCGGAATCACTTGCCGGGCATGCAGGAACCACCTCTCAGACATGCCAGAACCCTGAGCCAATGACCCCGGGAGCACCAGCCGAGCACGCCGGAACCACCTGCTCGACTCGCCTGAACCACCTGCCGGACACGCCAAAATCACCTGCCCGCTACACCAGCACCACTTCGGGGACAAGCTGGAATCACGTGAGGGGCATGCCGGCACAGCCTCTCAGACTGACCCTCGTGCCGGACACCACAGAACCACATCCCAGACAGACCGGAACCACCTGCCGGACACGCCGGAACCACCGGCTCGACCCGCCGGAACGACTGCTGGACATGCAAAATCACCTGCCGGCTACGCCGGAAACACTTGGCGAACACTCCGGAATCACCTGCCGGGCATGCAGGAACCACCTCTCAGATATGCCAGAACCACATGCCAATGACCCCGGAAGCACCTGCCGAGCACGCAGGAACCACCTGCTCGACTCGCCAGAATCACCTGCCGGACACGCAGAAATCACCTGCCAGCTACGCCACAACCAGTTGGGGAACACTTCGGAATCACCTGCCGGGCTTGCTGGAACCACCTGCCGGTCATGCCAAAATCACCTGCCAACTACGCCAGTACCACTTGGCGGACACTGTGGAAACACCTGTCGGGCCGGCCGGAACCACATCTCAGACGTGCCAGAACCATGTGCATGAGATGCTGGAACCACACCCCGAACAGACGGAAAACACCTGCCAGACCAGTCTGAACAACCTGCCGAGCACGCCGGAGCCACCTGCTCGACTCGCCGGAACCACCTACCTGACATGCCCAAATCACCAGCCGGGTATGCCAGAACCACTTGGTGGACACTCCGGAATCATCTCCCGGACATGTCAGAACCAGCTCTCAGACACACCAGAACCACGTGCCGGAGACGCCGGAAGCACCTGCCGAGCATGCCGGAGCCACCTGCTCGACTCGCCAGAACCACCTGCCGGACACGCCAAAATCACCTGCCGGGTACGCCAGAACCACCTGGCGGACACTCCGAAATCACCTGTCGCGCATGCCGGAACCACCTCTCAGACGTGTCGGAAGCACGTGCCGGACACGCTGGAATCACCTACCGGACAGACCGGAACCACCTGCCGAGCACGCCGGAGCCACCTGTTCGACTCAATGGAACCACCTGCCGGACAGGCCAATATCAACTGCTGGCTATGCCAGAACCACCTGGGGGATGGTCCGGAATCACCTGCCAGCCATGGCGGAACCACCTCTCAGACGTACCAGAACCACCTGCCGGAGAAGCTGGAAACACGTCCTGGACAGTCTGGAACCACCTGCCGGCCAAGCCTGAACCACCTGCCAGGCACAACGGAACAACCTGCCAGACACGCCAAAATCACCTGCGTGTTATGCCAGAACCACTTGGAGGACTCTCTGGGATGACCTGCCGGGCATGCCAGAACCACCTCTCAGACGTGCCAGAACCATGTGGCGGACAGTCCGGAATCACCTGTTGGGCATGCGCAACCACCTCTGAGACGTACCAGAACCACATGCCGTGCAGGCTGGAACCACCTACCGGACAGACCGGAATCACCTTTCGGGCATGCCGGAACCACCTGTCAGATGTGCCAGAAACACGTGCCGGAGACGCCGGAAGCACATGCTGAGCACGTTGGAACCACCTGCTCAACTCGCCTGAACCACCTGCCGGACATGCCAAAATCACCTGCCGACTATGCCAGAACCACTTGGCGAACACTCCGGAATCACTTGCCGGGCATGCAGGAACCACCTCTCAGACATGCCAGAACCCCGTGCCAATGACCCCGGAAGCACCAGCCGAGCACGCCGGAACCACCTGCTCGACTCGCCAGAACCACCTGCCGATCACGCAATAATCACCTGCCGGCTACGCCACAACCAGTTGGTGAACACTTTGGAATCACCTGCCAGGCTTGCTGGAACCACCTGCCAGTCATGCCAAAATCACCTGCCAACTACGCCAGAACCGCTTGGCGGACACTGCGGAAACACCTGTCGGGCCGGCTGGAACCACATCTCAGACGTGCCAGAAACGTGTTAATGAGATGCTGGAACCACACGCCGAACAGACGGATACCACCTGCCAGAACCGCCTGAACCACCTGCTCGACTCATCGGTACCACCTCCCTGACACGCCAAAATCACCTGCTGGGTATGCCAGAACCACTTGGCGGACACTCCGGAATCATCTGCCGGACATGCCGGAACCAGCTCTCAGACACACCAGAACCAAGTGCCGGAGACGCCGGAAGCACCTGCCGAGCATGCCGGAGCCACCTGCTCGACTCGCCAGAAACACCTGCCGGACACGCCAAAATCAACTGCCGGGTACGCCAGAACCACCTGGCGGACACTCCGGAATCACCTGTCGCACATGACGGAACCACCTCTCAGACGTGCCGGAAGCACGTGCCAGACACGCCGGAAACACCTACCGGACAGACCGGAACCACCTGCCAAGAACGCCGGAGCCACCTGTTCGACTCGCTGGAACCACCTGCCGGACAGCCCAATATCAACTGCTGGCTATGCCAGAACCACCTGGGGGACAGTCCGGGATCACCTGCCAGCCATGGCGGAACCACCTCTCAGACGTACCAGAACCACCTGCCGGAGAAGCTGGAAACACGTCCTGGACAGTCTGGAACCACCTGCCGGCCAAGCCTGAACCACCTGCCAAGCACCACGGAACAACCTGCCAGACACGCCAAAATCACCTGCGTGTTATGCCAGAACCACTTGGAGGACTCTCTGGGATGACCTGCCGGGCATGTTGGAACCGCCTATCAGACGTGCCAGAAGCACGTGGCGGACAGTCCGGAATCACCTGTTGGGCATACGCAACCACCTCTGAGACGTACCAGACCACGTGCCGTGCACGCCGGGACCACCTGCTCGACTCGCCAGAACCACCTGCCAGACATGCAAAAATCACCTGCCGGCTACGCCACAACCAGTTGGGGAACACTTCGGAATCACCTGCCGGGCTTGCTGGAACCACCTGCCGGTCATGCCAAAATCACCTGCCAACTACGCCAGTACCACTTGACGGACACTGTGGAAACACCTGTCGGGCCGGCCGGAACCACATCTCAGACGTGCCAGAACCATGTGCATGAGATGCTGGAAGCACACCCCGAACAGACGGAAAACACCTGCCAGACCCGTCTGAACAACCTGCCGAGCACGCCGGAGCCACCTGCTCGACTCGCCGGAACCACCTACCTGACATGCCCAAATCACCAGCCGGGTATGCCAGAACCACTTGGCGGACACTCCGGAATCATCTGCCGGACATGCCGGACCCAGCTCTCAGACACACCAGAACCACGTGCCGGAGACGCCGGAAGCACCTGCCGAGCATGCCGGAGCCACCTGCTCGACTCGCCGGAAACACCTGCCGTACACGCCAAAATCATCTGCCGGGTATGCCAGAACCACCTGGCGGACACTCCGAAATCACCTGTCGCGCATGCCGGAACCACCTCTCAGACGTGCCGGAAGCACGTGCCGGACACGCCGGAATCACCTACCGGACAGACCGGAACCACCTGCCGAGCACGCCGGAGCCACCTGTTCGACTCGCTGGAACCACCTGCCGGACAGGCCAATATCAACTGCTGGCTATGCCAGAACCACCTGGGGGATGGTCCGGAATCACCTGACAGCCATGGCGGAACCACCTCTCAGACGTACCAGAACCACCTGCCGGAGAAGCTGGAAACACGTCCTGGACAGTCTGGAACCACCTGCCGGCCAAGCCTGAACCACCTGCCAAGCACCACGGAACAACCTGCCAGACACGCCAAAATCACCTGCGTGTTATGCCAGAACCACTTGGAGGACTCTCTGGGATGACCTGCCGGGCATGCCGGAACCACCTCTCAGACGTGCCAGAACCATTGGCGGACAGTCCGGAATCACCTGTTGGGCATGCGCAACCACCTCTGAGACGTACCAGAACCACATGCCGTGCAGGCTGGAACCACCTACCGGACAGACCGGAATCACCTTTCGGGCATGCCGGAACCACCTGTCAGATGTGCCAGAAACACGTGCCGGAGACGCCGGAAGCACATGCCGAGCACGTTGGAACCACCTGCTCAACTCGCCTGAACCACCTGCCGGACATGCCAAAATCACCTGCCGACTACGCCAGAACCACTTGGCGAACACTCCGGAATCACTTGCCGGGCATGCAGGAACCACCTCTCAGACATGCCAGAACCCCGTGCCAATGACCCCGGAAGCACCAGCCGAGCACGCCGGAACCACCTGCTCGACTCGCCAGAACCACCTGCCGATCACGCAAAAATCACCTGCCGGCTACGCCACAACCAGTTGGTGAACACTTTGGAATCACCTGCCAGGCTTGCTGGAACCACCTGCCAGTCATGCCAAAATCACCTGCCAACTACGCCAGAACCGCTTGGCGGACACTGTGGAAACACCTGTCGGGCCTGCCGGAACGACATCTCAGACGTGCCAGAACCATGTGCATGAGATGCTGGAACCACACCCCGAACAGACGGAAAACACCTGCCAGACCCGTCTGAACAACCTGCCGAGCACGCCGGAGCCACCTGCTCGACTCGCCAGAAACACCTGCCGGACACGCCAAAATCCCCTGCCGGCTACGCCAGAACCACCTGGCGGACACTCCGAAATCACCTGTCGCGCATGCCAAAACCTCATCTCAGACGTGCCGGAAGCACGTGCCGGACACGCCGGAATCACCTACCGGACAGACCGGAACCACCTGTCAGATGTGCCAGAAACACGTGCCGGAGACGCCGGAAGCACCTGCCAAGCACGTTGGAACCACCTGCTCAACTCGCCTGAACCACCTGCTGGACATGCCAAAATCACCTGCCGACTATGCCAGAACCACTTGGCGAACACTCCGGAATCACTTGCCGGGCATGCAGGAACCACCTCTCAGACATGCCAGAACCCCGTGCCAATGACCCCGGAAGCACCAGCCGAGCACGCCGGAACCACCTGCTCGACTCGCCAGAACCACCTGCCGATCACGCAAAAATCACCTGCCGGCTACGCCACAACCAGTTGGTGAACACTTTGGAATCACCTGCCAGGCTTGCTGGAACCACCTGCCAGTCATGCCAAAATCACCTGCCAACTACGCCAGAACCGCTTGGCGGACACTGCGGAGACACCTGTCGGGCCGGCTGGAACCACATCTCAGACGTGCCAGAAACGTGTTCATGAGATGCTGGAACCACACCCCGAACAGACGGATACCACCTGCCAGAACCGCCTGAACCACCTGCTCGACTCATCGGTACCACCTCCCTGACACGCCAAAATCACCTGCTGGGTATGCCAGAACCACTTGGCGGACACTCCGGAATCATCTGCCGGACATGCCGGAACCAGCTCTCAGACACACCAGAACCAAGTGCCGGAGACGCCGGAAGCACCTGCCGAGCATGCCGGAGCCACATGCTCGACTCGCTGGAACCACCTGCCGGACAGGCCAATATCAACTGCTGGCTATGCCAGAACCACCTGGGGGACGGTCCGGGATCACCTGCCAGCCATGGCGGAACCACCTCTCAGACGTACCAGAACCACCTGCCGGAGAAGCTGGAAACACGTCCTGGATAGACTGGAACCACGTGACGGCCATGCCTGAACCACCTGCCGAGCACGGCGGAACCACCTGCCGGACACGCCAAAATCACCTGCCCACTACACCAGCACCACTTCGGGGACAAACCGGAATCACGTGAGGGGCATGCTGGCACAGCCTCTCAGACTGAACCTCGTGCCGGACACCACAGAACCACCTGCCGGACAGACCGGAATCACCTGCCGGACACGCAGGAACCACCGGCTCGACCCGCCGGAACGACCGCTGGACATGCAAAATCACCTGCCGGCTACGCCGGAAACACTTGGCGAACACTCCGGAATCACCTGCCGGGCATGCCGGAACCACCTCTCAGATATGCCAGAACCACGTGTCAATGACCCCGGAAGCACCTGCCGAGCACGCAGGAACCACCTGCTCAACTCGCCAGAACCACCTGCCGGACACGCAGAAATCACCTGCCGGCTACGCCACAACCAGTTGAGGGACACTTCGGAATCACCTCCCGGGCTTGCTGGAACCACCTGCCGGTCATGCCAAAATCACCTGCCAACTACGCCAGTACCACTTGACGGACACTGTGGAAACACCTGTCGGGCCGGCCGGAACCACATCTCAGACGTGCCAGAACCATGTGCATGAGATGCTGGAACCACACCCCGAACAGACGGAAAACACCTGCCAGACCCGTCTGAACAACCTGCCGAGCACGCCGGAGCAACCTGCTCGACTCGCCGGAACCACCTACCTGACATGCCCAAATCACCAGCCGGGTAGGCCAGAACCACTTGTCGGACACTCCGGAATCATCTGCCGGAAATCTCAGAACCAGCTCTCAGACACACCAGAACTACGTGCCGGAGACGCCGGAAGCACCTGCCGAGCATGCCGGAGCCACCTGCTCGACTCGCCAGAAACACCTGCCGGACACGCCAAAATCACCTGCCGGGTACGCCAGAACCACCTGGCGGACACTCCGAAATCACCTGTCGCGCATGCCGGAACCACATCTCTGACGTACCGGAAGCACGTGGCGGACACGCCGGAATCACCTACCGGACAGACCGGAACCACCTGCCGAGCACGCCGGAGCCACCTGTTCGACTCGCTGGAACCACCTGCCGGACAGGCCAATATCAACTGCTGGCTATGCCAGAACCACCTGGGGGACGGTCCGGAATCGCCTGCCAGCCATGGCGGAACCACCTCTCAGACGTACCAGAACCACCTGCCGGAGAAGCTGGAAACACGTCCTGGACAGTCTGGAACCACCTGCCGGCCAAGCCTGAACCACCTGCCAAGCACAACGGAACAACCTGCCACACACGCCAAAATCACCTGCGTGTTATGCCAGAACCACTTGGAGGACTCTCTGGGATGACCTGCCGGGCATGCCGGAACCACCTCTCAGACGTGCCAGAACCATGTGGTGGACAGTCCGGAATCACCTGTTGGGCATACGCAACCACCTCTGAGACGTACCAGAACCACATGCCGTGCAGGCTGGAACCACCTACCGGACAGACCGGAATCACCTTTCGGGCATGCCGGAACCACCTGTCAGATGTGCCAGAAACACGTGCCGGAGACGCCGGAAGCACCTGCCAAGCACATTGGAACCACCTGCTCAACTCGCCTGAACCACCTGCCGGACATGCCAAAATCACCTGCCGACTATGCCAGAACCACTAGGCGAACACTCCGGAATCACTTGACGGGCATGCAGGAACCACCTCTCAGACATGCCAGAACCCCGTGCCAATGACCCCGGAAGCACCAGCCGAGCACGCCGGAACCACCTGCTCGACTCGCCTGAACCACCTGCCGATCACGCAAAAATCACCTGCCGGCTACGCCACAACCAGTTGGTGAACACTTTGGAATCACCTGCCAGGCTTGCTGGAACCACCTGCCAGTCATGCCAAAATCACCTGCCAACTACGCCAGAACCGCTTGGCGGAAACTGCGGAAACACCTGTCGGGCCTGCCGGAACCACATCTCAGACGTGCCAGAAACGTGTTCATGAGATGCTGGAACCACACCCCGAACAGACGGATACCACCTGCCAGGACCGCCTGAACCACCTGCTCGACTCATCGGTACCACCTCCCTGACACGCCAAAATCACCTGCTGGGTATGCCAGAACCACTTGGCGGACACTCCGGAATCATCTGCCGGACATGCCGGAACCAGCTCTCTGACACAGCAGAACCAAGCGCCGGAGACGACGGAAGCACCTGCCGAGCATGCCGGAGCCACCTGCTCGACTCGCCAGAAACACCTGCCGGACACGCCAAAATCAACTGCCGGGTACGCCAGAACCACCTGGCGGACACTCCGGAATCACCTGTCGCGCATGACGGAACCACCTCTCAGACGTGCCGGAAGCACGTGCCAGACACGCCGGAAACACCTACCGGACAGACCGGAACCACCTGCCAAGAACGCCGGAGCCACCTGTTCGACTCGCTGGAACCACCTGCCGGACAGGCCAATATCAACTGCTGGCTATGCCAGAACCACCTGGGGGACAGTCCGGGATCACCTGCCAGCCATGGCGGAACCACCTCTCAGACGTAGCAGAACCACCTGCCGGAGAAGCTGGAAACACGTCCTGGACAGACTGGAACCACGTGACGGCCATGCCTGAACCACCTGCCGAGCACGGCGGAACCACCTGCCGGACACGCCAAAATCACCTGCGGGCTACGCCAGAACCACTTGGACGACTCTCCGAAATGACCTGCCGGGCATGTTGGAACCGCCTATCAGACGTGCCAGAAGCACGTGGCGGACAGTCCGGAATCACCTGTTGGGCATACGCAACCACCTCTGAGACGTACCAGACCACGTGCCGTGCACGCCGGGACCACCTGCTCGACTCGCCAGAACCACCTGCCAGACATGCAAAAATCACCTGCCGGCTACGCCACAACCAGTTATGGAACACTTCGGAATCACCTGCCAGGCTTGCTGGAACCACCTGCCAGTCATGCCAAAATCACCTGCCAACTACGCCAGAACCGCTTGGCGGACACTGCGGAAACACCTGTCGGGCCGGCTGGAACCACATCTCAGTCGTGCCAGAAACGTGTTCATGAGATGCTGGAACCACACCCCGAACAGACGGATACCACCTGCCAGAACCGCCTGAACCACCTGCTGAGCACGCCGGAACCACCTGCTCGACTCACCGGTACCACCTCCCTGACACGCCAAAATCACCTGCTGGGTATGCCAGAACCACTTGGCGGACACTCCGGAATCATCTGCCGGACATGCCGGAACCAGCTCTCAGACACACCAGAACCAAGTGCCGGAGACGCCGGAGCCACATGCTCGACTCTGCAGAAACACCTGCCGGACACGCCAAAATCACCTGCCGGGTACGGCAGAACCACCTGGCGGACACTCCGGAATCACCTGTCGCGCATGACGGAACCACCTCTCAGACGTGCCCGAAGCACGTGCCGGACACGCCGGAATCACCTACCGGACAGACCGGAACCACCTGCCGAGCACGCCGGAGCCACCTGTTCGACTCGCTGGAACCACCTGCCGGACAGGCCAATATCAACTGCTGGCTATGCCAGAACCACCTGGGGGACGGTCCGGAATCGCCTGCCAGCCATGGCGGAACCACCTCTCAGACGTACCAGAACCACCTGCCGGAGAAGCTAGAAACACGTCCTGGACATTCTGGAACCACCTGCCGGCCAAGCCTGAACCACCTGCCAAGCACCACGGAACAACATGCCAGACACGCCAAAATCACCTGCGTGTTATGCCAGAACCACTTGGAGGACTCTCTGGGATGACCTGCCGGGCATGCCGGAACCACCTCTCACACGTGCCAGAACCATTGGCGGACAGTCCGGAATCACCTGTTGGGCATGCGCAACCACCTCTGAGACGTACCAGAACCACATGCCGTGCAGGCTGGAACCACCTACCGGACAGACCGGAATCACCTTTCGGGCATGCCGGAACCACCAGTCAGATGTGCCAGAAACACGTGCCGGAGACGCCGGAAGCACATGCCGAGCACGTTGGAACCACCTGCTCAACTCGCCTGAACCACCTGCCGGACATGCCAAAATCACCTGCCGACTACGCCAGAACCACTTGGCGAACACTCCGGAATCACTTGCCGGGCATGCAGGAACCACCTCTCAGACATGCCAGAACCCCGTGCCAATGACCCCGGAAGCACCAGCCGAGCACGCCGGAACCACCTGCTCGACTCGCCAGAACCACCTGCCGATCACGCAAAAATCACCTGCCGGCTACGCCACAACCAGTTGGTGAACACTTTGGAATCACCTGCCAGGCTTGCTGGAACCACCTGCCAGTCATGCAAAAATCACCTGCCAACTACGCCAGAACCGCTTGGCGGACACTGTGGAAACACCTGTCCGGCCTGCCGGAACCACATCTCAGACGTGCCCGAACCATGTGCATGAGATGCTGGAACCACACCCCGAACAGACGGAAAACACCTGCCAGTCCCGTCTGAACAACCTGCCGAGCACGCCGGAGCCACCTGCTCGACTCGCCGGAACCACCTACCTGACATGCCCAAATCACCAGCCGGGTATGCCAGAACCACTTGGCGGACACTCCGGAATCATCTGCCAGACATGCCGGAACCAGCTCTCAGACACACCAGAACCACGTGCCGGAGACGCCGGAAGCACCTGCCGAGCATACCGGAGCCACCTGCTCGACTCACCAGAAACACCTGCCGGACATGCCAAAATCCCCTGCCGGCTACGCCAGAACCACCTGGCGGACACTCCGAAATCACCTGTCGCGCATGCCAAAACCTCATCTCAGACGTGCCGGAAGCACGTGCCGGACACGCCGGAATCACCTACCGGACAGACCTTAACCACCTGCCGAGCACGCCGGAGCCACCTGTTCGACTCGCTGGAACCACCTGCCGGACAGGCCAATATCAACTGCTGGCTATGCCAGAACCACCTGGCGGACGGTCCGGAATCGCCTGCCAGCCATGGCGGAACCACCTCTCAGACGTACCAGAACCACCTGCCGGAGAAGCTGGAAACACGTCCTGGACAGTCTGGAACCACCTGCCGGCCAAGCCTGAACCACCTGCCAGGCACAACGGAACAACCTGCCAGACACTCCAAAATCACCTGCGTGTTATGCCAGAACCACTTGGAGGACTCTCTGGGATGACCTGCCGGGCATGCCGGAACCACCTCTCAGACGTGCCAGAACCATGTGGCGGACAGTCCGGAGTCACCTGTTGGGCATGCGCAACCACCTCTGAGACGTACCAGAACCACATGCCGTGCAGGCTGGAACCACCTACCGGACAGACCGGAATCACCTTTCGGGCATGCCGGAACCACCTGTCAGATGTGCCAGAAACACGTGCCGGAGACGCCGGAAGCACCTGCCAAGCACGTTGGAACCACCTGCTCAACTCGCCTGAACCACCTGCCGGACATGCCAAAATCACCTGCCGACTATGCCAGAACCACTTGGCGAACACTCCGGAATCACTTGCCGGGCATGCAGGAACCACCTCTCAGACATGCCAGAACCCCGTGCCAATGACCCCGGAAGCACCAGCCGAGCACGCCGGAACCACCTGCTCGACTCGCCAGAACCACCTGCCGATCACGCAAAAATCACCTGCCGGCTACGCCACAACCAGTTGGTGAACACTTTGGAATCACCTGCCAGGCTTGCTAGAACCACCTGCCAGTCATGCCAAAATCACCTGCCAACTACGCCAGAACCGCTTGGCGGACACTGCGGAGACACCTGTCGGGCCGGCTGGAACCACATCTCAGACGTGCCAGAAACGTGTTCATGAGATGCTGGAACCACACCCCGAACAGACGGATACCACCTGCCAGAACCGCCTGAACCACCTGCTCGACTCATCGGTACCACCTCCCTGACACGCCAAAATCACCTGCTGGGTATGCCAGAACCACTTGGCGGACACTCCGGAATCATCTGCCGGACATGCCGGAACCAGCTCTCAGACACACCAGAACCAAGTGCCGGAGACGCCGGAAGCACCTGCCGAGCATGCCGGAGCCACCTGCTCGACTCGCCAGAAACACCTGCCGGACACGCCAAAATCACCTGCCGGGTACGCCAGAACCACCTGGCGGACACTCCGGAATCACCTGTCGCACATGACGGAACCACCTCTCAGACGTGCCGGAAGCACGTGCCAGACACGCCGGAAACACCTACCGGACAGACCGGAACCACCTGCCGAGCACGCCGGAGCCACCTGTTCGACTCAATGGAACCACCTGCCGGACAGGCCAATATCAACTGCTGGCTATGCCAGAACCACCTGGGGACAGTCCGGGATCACCTGCCAGCCATGGCGGAACCACCTCTCAGACGTACCAGAACCACCTGCCGGAGAAGCTGGAAACACGTCCTGGACAGACTGGAACCACGTGACGGCCATGCCTGAACCACCTGCCGAGCACGGCGGAACCACCTGCCGGACACGCCAAAATCACCTGCGGGCTACGCCAGAACCACTTGGACGACTCTCCGAAATGACCTGCCGGGCATGTTGGAACCGCCTATCATACGTGCCAGAAGCACGTGGCGGACAGTCCGGAATCACCTGTTGGGCATACGCAACCACCTCTGAGACGTACCAGACCACGTGCCGTGCACGCCGGGACCACCTGCTCAACTCTCCTGAACCACCTGCCGGACACGCCAAAATCACCTGCCCGCTACACCAGCACCACTTCGGGGACAAGCCGGAATCACGTGAGGGGCATGCCGGCACAGCCTCTCAGACTGAACCTCGTGCCGGACACCACAGAACCACCTGCCGGACAGACCGGAACCACCTGCCGGACACGCCGGAACCACCGGCTCGACCCGCCGGAACGACCGCTGGACATGCAAAATCACCTGCCGGCTACGCCGGAAACACTTGGCGAACACTCCGGAATCACCTTCCGGGCATGCCGGAACCACCTCTCAGATATGCCAGGACTGCGTGCCAATGACCCCGGAAGCACCTGCCGAGCACGCCGGAACCACCTGCTCGAATCGCCAGAACCACCTGCCGGACACGCAGAAATCACCTGCCGGCTACGCCACAACCAGTTGGGGAACACTTCGGAATCACCTGCCGGGCTTGCTGGAACCACCTGCCGGTCATGCCAAAATCACCTGCCAACTACGCCAGTACCACTTGGCGGACACTGTGGAAACACCTGTCGGGCCGGCCGGAACCACATCTCAGACGTGCCAGAACCATGTGCATGAGATGCTGGAACCACACCCCGAACAGACGGAAAACACCTGCCAGACCCGTCTGAACAACCTGCCGAGCACGCCGGAGCCACCTGCTCGACTCGCCGGAACCACCTACCTGACATGCCCAAATCACCAGCCGGGTAGGCCAGAACCACTTGGCGGACACTCCGGAATCATCTGCCGGACATGCCGGAACCAGCTCTCAGACACACCAGAACCACGTGCCGGAGACGCCGGAAGCACCTGCCGAGCATGCCGGAGCCACCTGCTCGACTCGCCAGAAACACCTGCCGGACACGCCAAAATCACCTGCCGGGTACGCCAGAACCACCTGGCGGACACTCCGAAATCACCTGTCGCGCATGCCGGAACCACCTCTCAGACGTGCCGGAAGCACGTGCCGGACACGCCGGAATCACCTACCGGACAGTCCGGAACCACCTGCCGAGCACGCCGGAGCCACCTGTTCAACTCGCTGGAACCACCTGCCGGACAGGCCAATATCAACTGCTGGCTATGCAAGAACCACCTGGAGGACGGTCCGGAATCACCTGACAGCCATGGCGGAACCACCTCTCAGACGTACCAGAACCACCTGCCGGAGAAGCTGGAAACACGTCCTGGACAGTCTGGAACCACCTGCCGGCCAAGCCTGAACCACCTGCCAAGCACAACGGAACAAGCTGCCAGACACGCCAAAATCAACTGCGTGTTATGCCAGAACCACTTGGAGGACTCTCTGGGATGACCTGCCGGGCATGCCGGAACCACCTCTCAGACGTGCCAGAAGCACGTGGCGGACAGTCCGGAATCACCTGTTGGGCATACGCAACCACCTCTGAGACGTACCAGAACCACGTGCCGTGCACGCCGGAACCACCTACCGGACAGTCCGGAATCAACTTTTGGGCATGCCGGAACTGCCCGTCAGATGTGCCAGAAACACGTGCCGGAGAAGCCGGAAGCACCTGCCGAGCACGTCGCAACCACCTGCTCAACTCGCCTGAACCACCTGCCGGACACGCCAAAATCACCTGCCCGCTACACCAACACCACTTCGGGGACAAGCCGGAATCACGTGAGGGGCATGCCGGCACAGCCTCTCAGACTGACCCTCGTGCCGGACACCACAGAACCACATCCCGGACAGACCGGAACCACCTGCCGGACACGCCGGAACCACCGGCTCGACCAGCCGGAACGACTGCTGGACATGCAAAATCACCTGCCGGCTACGCCGGAAACACTTGGCGAACACTCCGGAATCACCTGCTGGGCAAGCAGGAACCACCTGTCAGACATGCCAGAACCCTGAGCCAATGACCCCGGGAGCACCAGCCGAGCACGCCGGAACCACCTGCTCGACTCGCCAGAACCACCTGCCGATCACGCAAAAATCACCTGCCGGCTACGCCACAACCAGTTGGGGAACACTTCGGAATCACCTGCCCGGCTTGCTGGAACCACCTGCCGGTCATGCCAAAATCACCTGCCAACTACGCCAGTACCACTTGACGGACACTGTGGAAACACCTGTCGGGCCGGCTGGAACCACATCTCAGACGTGCCAGAACCATGTGCATGAGATGCTGGAACCACACCCCGAACAGACGGAAAACACCTGCCAGACCCGTCTGAACAACCTGCCGAGCACGCCGGAGCCACCTGCTCGACTCGCCGGAACCACCTACCTGACATGCCCAAATCACCAGCCGGGTATGCCAGAACCACTTGGCGGACACTCCGGAGTCATCTGCCGGACATGCCGGAACCAGCTCTCAGACACCAGAACCACGTGCCGGAGACGCCGGAAGCACATGCCGAGCATGCCGGAGCCACCTGCTCGACTCGCCAGAAACACCTGCCGGACACGCCAAAATCCCCTGCCGGCTACGCCAGAACCACCTGGCGGACACTCCGAAATCACCTGTCGCGCATGCCGGAACCACCGCTCAGACGTGCCGGAAGCACGTGCCGGACACGCCGGAATCACCTACCGGACAGACCGGAACCACCTGCCAAGCACGCCGGAGCCACCTGTTCGACTCGCAGGAAACACCTGCCGGACAGGCCAATATCAACTGCTGGCTATGCCAGAACCACCTGGGGGACGGTCCGGAATCGCCTGCCAGCCATGGCGGAACCACCTCTCAGACGTACCAGAACCACCTGCCGGAGAAGCTGGAAACACGTCCTGGACAGTCTGGAACCACCTGCCGGCCAAGCCTGAACCACCTGCCAAGCACAACGGAACAACCTGCCAGACACGCCAAAATCACCTGCGTGTTATGCCAGAACCACTTGGAGGACTCTCTGGGATGACCTGCCGGGCATGCCGGAACCATCTCTCAGACGTGCCAGAACCCTGTGGTAGAGAGTCCGGAATCACCTGTTGGGCATGCGCAACCACCTCTGAGACGTACCAGAACCACATGCCGTGCAGGCTGGAACCACCTACCGGACAGACCGGAATCACCTTTCGGGCATGCCGGAACCACCTGTCAGATGTGCCAGAAACACGTGCCGGAGACGCCGGAAGCACATGCCGAGCACGTTGAAACCACCTGCTCAACTCGCCTGAACCACCTGCCGGACATGCCAAAATCACCTGCTGACTACGCCAGAACCACTTGGCGAACACTCCGGAATCACTTGCCGGGCATGCAGGAACCACCTCTCAGACATGCCAGAACCCCGTGCCAATGACCCCGGAAGCACCAGCCGAGCACGCCGGAACCACCTGCTCGACTCGCCAGAACCACCTGCCGATCACGCAAAAATCACCTGCCGGCTACGCCACAACCAGTTGGTGAACACTTTGGAATCACCTGCCAGGCTTGCTGGAACCACCTGCCGGTCATGCCAAAATCACCTGCCAACTACGCCAGAACCGCTTGGCGGACACTGCGGAAACACCTGTCGGGCCGGCTGGAACCACATCTCAGACGTGCCAGAAACGTGTTCATGAGATGCTGGAACCACACCCCGAACAGACGGATACCACCTGCCAGAACCGCCTGAACCACCTGCTGAGCACGCCGGAACCACCTGCTCGACTCACCTCTACCACTTCCCTGACACGCCAAAATCACCTGCTGGGTATGCCAGAACCACTTGGCGGACACTCCGGAATCATCTGCCGGACATGCCGGAACCAGCTCTCAGACACACCAGAACCAAGTGCCGGAGACGCCGGAAGCACCTGCCGAGCATGCCGGAGCCACCTGCACGACTCGCCAGAAACACCTGCCGGACACGCCAAAATAAGCTGCCGGGTATGCCAGAACCTCCTGGCGGACACTACGGAATCACCTGCCGCGCATGCCGGAACCACCTCTCAGACGTGCCGGGAGCACGTGCCAGACACGCCGGAAACACCTACCGGACAGACCGGAACCACCTGCCAAGAACGCCGGAGCCACCTGTTCGACTCGCTGGAACCACCTGCCGGACAGGCCAATATCAACTGCTGGCTATGCCAGAACCACCTGGGGGACAGTCCGGGATCACCTGCCAGCCATGGCGGAACCACCTCTCAGACGTACCAGAACCACCTGCCGGAGAAGCTGGAAACACGTCCTGGACAGACTGGAACCACGTGACGGCCATGCCTGAACCACCTGCCGAGCACGGCGGAACCACCTGCCGGACACGCCAAAATCACCTGCGGGCTACGCCAGAACCACTTGGACGACTCTCCAAAATGACCTGCCGGGCATGTTGGAACCACCTCTCAGACGTGCCAGAAGCACGTGGCGGACAGTCCGGAATCACCTGTTGGGCATACGCAACCACCTCTGACACGTACCAGAACCACGTGCCGTGCACGCCGGAACCACCTACCGGACAGACCGGAATCAACTTTTGGGCATGCCGGAACCACCAGTCAGATGTGCCAGAAACACGTGCCGGAGACGCCGGAAGCACCTGCCGAGCACGTCGCAACCACCTGCTCAACTCGCCTGAACCACCTGCCGGACACGCCAAAATCACCTGCCCGCTACACCAGCACCACTTCGGGGACAAGCCGGAATCACGTGAGGGGCATGCCGGCACAGCCTCTCAGACTGAACCTCGTGCCGGACACCACAGAACCACCTGCCGGACAGACCGGAACCACCTGCCGGACACGCCGGAACCACCGGCTCGACCCGCCGGAACGACCGCTGGACATGCAAAATCACCTGCCGGCTACGCCGGAAACACTTGGCGAACACTCCGGAATCACCTGCCGGGCATGCCAGAACCACCTCTCAGACATGCCAGAACCACGTGCCAATGACCCCGGAAGCACCTGCCGAGCACGACGGAACCACCTGCTCGACTCGCCAGAACCACCTGCCGCACACGCAAAAATCACCTGCTGGCTACGCCACAACCAGTTGGGGAACACTTCGGAATCACCTGCCGGGCTTGCTGGAACCACCTGCCGGTCATGCCAAAATCACCTGCCAACTACGCCAGTACCACTTGGCGGACACTGTGGAAACACCTGTCGGGCCGGCCGGAACCACATCTCAGACGTGCCAGAACCATGTGCATGAGATGCTGGAACCACACCCCGAACAGACGGAAAACACCTGCCAGACCCGTCTGAACAACCTGCCGAGCACGCCGGTGCCACCTGCTCGACTCGCTGGAACCACCTACCTGACATGCCAAAATCACCAGCCGGGTATGCCAGAACCACTTGGCGGACACTCCGGAATCATCTGCCGGACATGCCGGAACCAGCTCTCAGACACACCAGAACCACGTGCCGGAGATGCCGGAAGCACCTGCCGAGCATGCCGGAGCCACCTGCTCGACTCGCCGGAACCACCTACCTGACATGCCAAAATCACCAGCCGGGTATGCCAGAACCACTTGGCGGACACTCCGGAATCATCTGCCGGACATGCCGGAACCAGCTCTCAGACACACCAGAACCACGTGCCGGAGACGCCGGAATCACCTGCCGAGCATGCCGGAGCCACCTGCTCGACTCGCCAGAAACACCTGCCGGACACGCCAAAATCACCTGCGGGTACGCCAGAACCACCTGGCGGACACTCCAAAATCACCTGTCGCGCATGCCGGAACCACCTCTCAGACGTGCCGGAAGCACGTGCCGGACACGCCGGAATCACCTCCCGGACAGACCGGAACCACCTGCCGAGCACGCCGGAGCCACCTGTTCGACTCGCTGGAACCACCTGCCGGACAGGCCAATATCAACTGCTGGCTATGCCAGAACCACCTGGGGGACGGTCCGGAATCACCTGCCAGCCATGGCGGAACCACCTCTCAGAAGTACCAGAACCATCTGCCGGAGAAGCTGGAAACACGTCCTGGACAGTCTGGAACCACCTGCCGGCCAAGCCTGAACCACCTGCCAAGCACAACGGAACAACCTGCCAGACACGCCTAAATCACCTGCGTGTTATGCCAGAACCACTTGGAGGACTCTATGGGATGACCTGCAGGGCATGCCGGAACCACCTCTCAGACGTGCCAGAACCATGTGGCCGACAGTCCGGAATCACCTGTTGGGCATGCGCAACCACCTCTGAGACGTACCAGAACCACATGCCGTGCAGGCTGGAACCACCTACCGGACAGACCGGAATCACCTTTCGGGCATGCCGGAACCACCTGTCAGATGTGCCAGAAACACGTGCCGGAGACGCCGGAAGCACCTGCCAAGCACGTTGGAACCACCTGCTCAACTCGCCTGAACCACCTGCCGGACATGCCAAAATCACCTGCCGACTACGCCAGAACCACTTGGCGAACACTCCGGAATCACCTGCCGGGCATGCAGGAACCACCTCTCAGACATGCCAGAACCCCGTGCCAATGACCCCGGAAGCACCAGCCGAGCACGCCGGAACCACCTGCTCGACTCGCCAGAACCACCTGCCGATCACGCAAAAATCACCTGCCGGCTACGCCACAACCAGTTGGTGAACACTTTGGAATCACCTGCCAGGCTTGCTGGAACCACCTGCCAGTCATGCCAAAATCACCTGCCAACTACGCCAGAACCGCTTGGCGGACACTGCGGAAACACCTGTCGGGCCGGCTGGAACCACATCTCAGACGTGCCAGAAACGTGTTCATGAGATGCTGGAACCACACCCCGAACAGACGGATACCACCTGCCAGAACCGCCTGAACCACCTGCTGAGCACGCCGGAACCACCTGCTCGACTCACCGGTACCAGCTCCCTGACACGCCAAAATCACCTGCTGGGTATGCCAGAACCACTTGGCGGACACTCCGGAATCATCTGCCGGACATGCCGGAACCAGCTCTCAGACACACCAGAACCAAGTGCCGGAGACGCCGCAAGCACCTGCCGAGCATGCCGGAGCCACCTGCTCGACTCGCCAGAAACACCTGCCGGACACGCCAAAATCAGCTGCCAGGTATGCCAGAACCACCTGGCGGACACTACGGAATAACCTGCCGCGCATGCCGGAACCACCTCTCAGACCTGCCGGAAGCACGTGCCAGACACGCCGGAAACACCTACCGGACAGACCGGAACCACCTGCCAAGCACGCCGGAGCCACCTGTTCGACTCGCTTGAACCACCTGCCGGACAGGCCAATATCAACTGCTGGCTATGCCAGAACCACCTGGGGGACAGTCCGGGATCACCTGCCAGCCATGGCGGAACCACCTCTCAGACGTACCAGAACCACCTGCCGGAGAAGCTGGAAACACGTCCTGGACAGACTGGAACCACGTGACAGCCATGCCTGAACCACCTGCCGAGCACGGCGGAACCACCTGCCGGACACGCCAAAATCACCTGCGGGCTACGCCAGAACCACTTGGACGACTCTCCGAAATGACCTGCCGGGCATGTTGGAACCATCTCTCAGACGTGCCAGAAGCACGTGGCAGACAGTCCGGAATCACCTGTTGGGCATACGCAACCACCTCTGAGACGTACCAGAACCACGTGCCGTGCACGCCGGAACCACCTACCGGACAGACCGGAATCAACTTTTGGGCATGCCGGAACCACCAGTCAGATGTGCCAGAAACACGTGCCGGAGACGCCGGAAGCACCTGCCGAGCACGTCGCAACCACCTGCTCAACTCGCCTGAACCACCTGCCGGACACGCCAAAATCACTTGCCCGCTACACCAGCACCACTTCGGGGACAAGCCGGAATCACGTGAGGGGCATGCCGGCACAGCCTCTCAGACTGAACCTCGTGCCGGACACCACAGAACCACCTGCCGGACAGACCGGAACCACCTGCCGGACACGCCGGAACCACCGGCTCGACCCGCCGGAACGACCGCTGGACATGCAAAATCACCTGCCGGCTACGCTGGAAACACTTGGCGAACACTCCAGAATCACATGCCGGGCATGCCGGAACCACCTCTCAGATATGCCAGAACCACGTGCCAATGACCCCGGAAGCACCTGCCGAGCACGCCGGAACCACCTGCTCGACTCGCCAGCACCACCTGCCGGACACGCAAAAATCACCTGCCGGCTACGCCACAACCAGTTGGGGGACACTTTGGAATCACCTCCCGGGCTTGCTGGAACCACCTGCCGGTCATGCCAAAATCACCTGCCAACTACGCCAGTACCACTTGGCGGACACTGTGGAAACACCTGTCGGGCCAGCCGAAACCACATCTCAGACGTGCCAGAACCATGTGCATGAGATGCTGGAACCACACCCCGAACAGAGGGAAAACACCTGCCAGACCCGTCTGAACAACCTGCCGAGCACGCCAGAGCCACCTGCTCGACTCGCCGGAACCACCTACCTGACATGCCCAAATCACCAGCCGGGTATGCCAGAACCACTTGTCGGACACTCCGGAATCATCAGCCGGACATGCCAGAACCAGCTCTCAGACACACCAGAACTACGTGCCGGAGACGCCGGAAGCACCTGCCGAGCATGCCGGAGCCACCTGCTCGACTCGCCAGAAACACCTGCCGGACACGCCAAAATCACCTGCCGGGTACGCCAGAACCACCTGGCGGACACTCCGAAATCACCTGTCGCGCATGCCGGAACCACATCTCTGACGTGCCGGAAGCACGTGCCGGACACGCCGGAATCACCTACCGGACAGACCGGAACCACCTGCCGAGCACGCCGGAGCCACCTGTTCGACTCGCTGGAACCACCTGCCGGACAGGCCAATATCAACTGCTGGCTATGCCAGAACCACCTGGGGGACGGTCCGGAATCGCCTGCCAGCCATGGCGGAACCACCTCTCAGACGTACCAGAACCACCTGCCGGAGAAGCTGGAAACACGTCCTGGACAGTCTGGAACCACCTGCCGGCCAAGCCTGAACCACCTGCCAAGCACAACGGAACAACCTGCCAGACACGCCAAAATCACCTGCGTGTTATGCCAGAACCACTTGGAGGACTCTCTGGGATGACCTGCCGGGCATGCCGGAACCACCTCTCACACGTGCCAGAACCATGTGGCGGACAGTCCGGAATCACCTGTTGGGCATGCGCAACCACCTCTGAGACGTACCAGAACCACATGCCGTGCAGGCTGGAACCACCTACCGGACAGACCGGAATCACCTTTCGGGCATGCCGGAACCACCTGTCAGATGTGCCAGAAACACGTGCCGGAGACGCCGGAAGCACCTGCCAAGCACGTTGGAACCACCTGCTCAACTCGCCTGAACCACCTGCCGGACATGCCAAAATCACCTGCGGACTATGCCAGAACCACTTGGCGAACACTCCGGAATCACTTGCCGGGCATGCAGGAACCACCTCTCAGACATGCCAGAACCCCGTGCCAATGACCCCGGAAGCACCAGCCGAGCACGCCGGAACCACCTGCTCGACTCGCCAGAACCACCTGCCGATCACGCAAAAATCACCTGCCGGCTACGCCACAACCAGTTGGTGAACACTTTGGAATCACCTGCCAGGCTTGCTGGAACCACCTGCCGGTCATGCCAAAATCACCTGCCAACTACGCCAGAACCCCTTGGCGGTCACTGCGGAAACACCTGTCGGGCCGGCTGGAACCACATCTCAGACGTGCCAGAAACGTGTTCATGAGATGCTGGAACCACACCCCGAACAGACGGATACCACCTGCCAGAACCGCCTGAACCACCTGCTGAGCACGCCGGAACCACCTGCTCGACTCACCTCTACCACTTCCCTGACACGCCAAAATCACCTGCTGGGTATGCCAGAACCACTTGGCGGACACTCCGGAATCATCTGCCGGACATGCCGGAACCAGCTCTCAGACACACCAGAACCAAGTGCCGGAGACGCCGCAAGCACCTGCCGAGCATGCCGGAGCCACCAGCTCGACTCGCCAGAAACACCTGCCGGACACGCCAAAATCAGCTGCCGGGTATGCCAGAACCACCTGGCGGACACTACGGAATCACCTGCCGTGCATGCCGGAACCACCTCTCAGACCTGCAGGAAGCACGTGCCAGACACGCCGGAAACACCTACCGGACAGACCGGAACCACCTGCCAAGAACGACGGAGCCACCTGTTCGACTCGCTGGAACCACCTGCCGGACAGGCCAATATCAACTGCTGGCTATGCCAGAACCACCTGGGGGACAGTCCGGGATCACCTGCCAGCCATGGCGGAACCACCTCTCAGACGTACCAGAACCACCTGCTGGAGAAGCTGGAAACACGTCCTGGACAGACTGGAACCACGTGACGGCCATGCCTGAACCACCTGCCGAGCACGGCGGAACCACCTGCCGGACACGCCAAAATCACCTGCGGGCTACGCCAGAACCACTTGGACGACTCTCCGAAATGACCTGCCGGGCATGTTGGAACCACCTCTCAGACGTGCCAGAAGCACGTGGCGGACAGTCCGGAATCACCTGTTGGGCATACGCAACCACCTCTGACACGTACCAGAACCACGTGCCGTGCACGCCGGAACCACCTACCGGACAGACCGGAATCAACTTTTGGGCATGCCGGAACCACCAGTCAGATGTGCCAGAAACACGTGCCGGAGACGCCGGAAGCACCTGCCGAGCACGTCGCAACCACCTGCTCAACTCGCCTGAACCACCTGCCGGACACGCCAAAATCACCTGCCCGCTACACCAGCACCACTTCGGGGACAAGCCGGAATCACGTGAGGGGCATGCCGGCACAGCCTCTCAGACTGAACCTCGTGCCGGACACCACAGAACCACCTGCCGGACAGACCGGAACCACCTGCCGGACACGCCGGAACCACCGGCTCGACCCGCCGGAACGACCGCTGGACATGCAAAATCACCTGCCGGCTACGCCGGAAACACTTGGCGAACACTCCGGAATCACCTGCCGGGCATGCCAGAACCACCTCTCAGACATGCCAGAACCACGTGCCAATGACCCCGGAAGCACCTGCCGAGCACGCCGGAACCACCTGCTCGACTCGCCAGAACCACCTGCCGGACACGCAAAAATCACCTGCCGGCTACGCCACAACCAGTTGGGGAACACTTCGGAATCACCTGCCGGGCTTGCTGGAACCACCTGCCGGTCATGCCAAAATCACATGCCAACTACGCCAGTACCACTTGGCGGACACTGTGGAAACACCTGTCGGGCCGGCCGGAACCACATCTCAGACGTGCCAGAACCATGTGCATGAGATGCTGGAACCACACCCCGAACAGATGGAAAACACCTGCCAGACCCGTCTGAACAACCTGCCAAGCACGCCGGAGCCACCTGCTCGACGCGCCGGAACAACCTACCTGACATGCCCAAATCACCAGCCGGGTATGCCAGAACCACTTGGCGGACACTCCGGAATTATCTGCCGGACATGCCGGAACCAGCCCTCAGACACACCAGAACCACGTGCCGGAGACGCCGGAAGCACCTGCCGAGCATGCCGGAGCCACCTGCTCGACTCGCCAGAAACACCTGCCGGACACGCCAAAATCACCTGCTGGGTACGCCAGAACCACCCGTCGGACACTCCGAAATCACCTGTCGCGCATGCCGGAACCACCTCTCAGACGTGCCGGAAGCACGTGCCGGACACGCCGGAATCACCTACCGGACAGACCGGAACCACCTGCCGAGCACGCCGGAGCCACCTGTTCGACTAGCTGGAACCACCTGCCGGACAGGCCAATATCAACTACTGGCTATGCCAGAACCACCTGTGGGACGGTCCGGAATCGCCTGCCAGCCAGGGCGGAACCACCTCTCACACGTACCAGAACCACCTGCCGGAGAAGCTGGAAACACGTCCTGGACAGTCTGGAACCACCTGCCGGCCAAGCCTGAACCACCTGCCAAGCACAACGGAACAACCTGCCAGACACGCCAAAATCACCTGCGTGTTATGCCAGAACCACTTGGAGGACTCTCTGGGATGACCTGCCGGGCATGCCGGAACCACCTGTCAGATGTGCCAGAAAAACGTGCCGGAGACGCCGGAAGCACCTGCCAAGCACGTTGGAACCACCTGCTCAACTCACCTGAACCACCTGCCGGACATGCCAAATTCACCTGCCGACTATGCCAGAACCACTTGGCAAAAACTCCGGAATCACCTGCCGGGCATGCAGGAACCACCTCTCAGACATGCTAGAACCCCGTGCCAATGATCCCGGAAGCACCAGCCGAGCACGCCGGAACCACCTGCTCGACTCGCCAGAACCACCTGCCGATCACGCAAAAATCACCTGCCGGCTACGCCACAACCTGTTGGTGAACACTTTGGAATCACCTGCCAGGCTTGCTGGAACCACCTGCCAGTCATGCCAAAATCACCTGCCAACTACGCCAGAACCGCTTGGCGGACACTGCGGAAACACCTGTCGGGCCGGCTGGAACCACATCTCAGACGTGCCAGGAACGTGTTCATGAGATGCTGGAACCACACCCTGAACAGACGGATACCACCTGCCAGAACCGCCTGAACGACCTGCTGAGCACGCCGGAACCACCTGCTCGACTCACCGGTACCAACTCCCTGACACGCCAAAATCACCTGCTGGGAATGAAAGAACCACTTGGCGGACACTCCGGAATCATCTGCCGGACATGCCGGAACCAGCTCTCAGACACATCAGAACCAAGTGCCGGAGACGCCGGAAGCACCAGCCGAGCATGCCGGAGCCACCTGCTCGACTCGCCAGAAACACCTGCCGGACACGCCAAAATCACCTGCCGGGTATGCCAGAACCACCTGGCGGACTCTACGGAATGACCTGCCGCGCATGCCGGAACCACCTCTCAGACGTGCCGGAAGCACGTGCCACACACGCCGGAAACACCTACCGGACAGACCGGAACCACCTGCCAAGAACGCCGGAGCCACCTGTTCGACTAGCTGGAACCACCTGCCGGACAGGCCAATATCAACTGCTGGCTATGCCAGAACCACCTGGGGGACAGTCCGGGATCACCTGCCAGCCATGGCGGAACCACCTCTCAGACGTACCAGAACCACCTGCCGGAGAAGCTGGAAACACGTCCTGGACAGACTGGAACCACGTGGCGGCCATGCCTGAACCACCTGCCGAGCACGGCGGAACCACCTGCCGGACACGCCAAAATCACCTGCGGGCTACGCCAGAACCACTTGGACGACTCTCCGAAATGACCTGCCGGGCATGTTGGAACCATCTCTCAGACGTGCCAGAAGCACGTGGCAGACAGGCCGGAATCACCTGTTGGGCATACGCAACCACCTCTGAGACGTACCAGAACCACGTGCCGTGCACGCCGGAACCACCTACCGGACAGACCGGAATCAACTTTTGGGCATGCCGGAACCACCAGTCAGATGTGCCAGAAACACGTGCCGGAGACGCCGGAAGCACCTGCCGAGCACGTCGCAACCACCTGCTCAACTCGCCTGAACCACCTGCCGGACACGCCAAAATCACTTGCCCGCTACACCAGCACCACTTCGGGGACAAGCCGGAATCACGTGAGGGGCATGCCGGCACAGCCTCTCAGACTGAACCTCGTGCCGGACACCACAGAACCACCTGCCGGACACGCCGGAACCACCGGCTCGACCCGCCGGAACGACCGCTGGACATGCAAAATCACCTGCCGGCTACGCCGGAAACACTTGGCGAACACTCCGGAATCACCTGCCGGGCATGCCGGAACCACCTCTCAGATATGCCAGAACCACGTGCCAATGACCCCGGAAGCACCTGCCGAGCACGCCGGAACCCCCTGCTCGACTCGCCACAACCACCTGCCGGACACGCAAAAATCACCTGCCGGCTACGCCACAACCAGTTGGGGAACACTTCGGAATCACCTGCCGGGCTTGCTGGAACCACCTGCCGGTCATGCCAAAATCACCTGCCAACTACGCCAGTACCACTTGGCGGACACTGCGGAAACACCTGTCGTGCCGGCCGGAACCACATCTCAGACGTGCCAGAACCATGTGCATGAGATGCTGGAACCACACCCCGAACAGATGGAAAACACCTGCCAGACACGTCTGAACAACCTGCCGAGCACGCCGGAGCCACCTGCTCGACTCGCCGGAACCACCTACCTGACATGCCCAAATCACCAGCCGGGTATGCCAGAACCACTTGGCGGACACTCCGGAATCATCTGCCGGACATGCCGGAACCAGCTCTCAGACACACCAGAACCACGTGCCGGAGACGCCGGAAGCACCTGCCGAGCATGCCGGAGCCACCTGCTCGACTCGCCAGAAACACCTGCCGGACACGCCAAAATCACCTGCCCGCTACACCAGCACCACTTCGGGGACAAGCGGAATCACGTGAGGGGCATGCCGTCACAGCATCTCAGACGGAACCTCGTGCCGGACACCACAGAACCACCTGCCGGACACACCGGAACCACCGGCTCGACCCGCTGGAACGACCGCTGGACATGCAAAATCACCTGCCGGCTACGCCGGAAACACTTGGCGAACACTCCGGAATCACTTGCAGGGCATGCCGGAACCACCTCTCTGATATGCCAGAACGACGTGCCAATGACCCCGGAAGCACCTGCCGATCACGCCGGAACCACCTGCTCGACTCGCTGGAACCACCTACCTGACATGCCAAAATCACCAGCCGGGTATGCCGAACCACTTGGCGGACACTCCGGAATCATCTGCCGGACATGCCGGAACCAGCTCTCAGACACACCAGAACCACGTGCCGGAGATGCCGGAAGCACCTGCCGAGCATGCCGGAGCCACCTGCTCGACTCGCCGGAACCACCTACCTGACATGCCAAAATCAACAGCCGGGTATGCCAGAACCACTTGGCGGACACTCCGGAATCATCTGCCGGACATGCCGGAACCAGCTCTCAGACACACCAGAACCACGTGCCGGAGACGCCGGAAGCACCTGCCGAGCATGCCGGAGCCACCTGCTCGACTCGCCAGAAACACCTGCCGGACACGGCAAAATCACCTGCGGGTACGCCAGAACCACCTGGCGGACACTCCAAAATCACCGGTCGCGCATGCCGGAACCACCTCTCAGACGTGCCGGAAGCACGTGCCGGACACGCCGGAATCACCTACCAGACAGACCGGAACCACCTGCCGAGCACGCCGGAGCCACCTGTTCGACTCGCTGGAACCACCTGCCGGACAGGCCAATATCAACTGCTGGCTATGCCAGAACCACCTGGGGGACGGTCCGGAATCACCTGCCAGCCATGGCGGAACCACCTCTCAGAAGTACCAGAACCATCTGCCGGAGAAGCTGGAAACACGTCCTGGACAGTCTGGAACCACCTGCCGGCCAAGCCTGAACCACCTGCCAAGCACAACGGAACAACCTGCCAGACACGCCAAAATCACCTGCGTGTTATGCCAGAACCCCTTGGAGGACTCTCTGGGATGACCTGCCGGGCATGCCGGAACCACCTCTCACACGTGCCAGAACCATGTGGCCGACAGTCCGGAATCACCTGTTGGGCATGCGCAACCCCCTCTGAGACGTACCAGAACCACATGCCGTGCAGGCTGGAACCACCTACCAGACAGACCGGAATCACCTTTCGGGCATGCCGGAACCACCTGTCAGATGTGCCAGAAACACGTGCCGGAGACGCCGGAAGCACCTGCCAAGCACGTTGGAACCACCTGCTCAACTCGCCTGAACCACCTGCCGGACATGCCAAAATCACCTGCCGACTACGCCAGAACCACTTGGCGAACACTCCGGAATCACCTGCCGGGCATGCAGGAACCACCTCTCAGACATGCCAGAACCCCGTGCCAATGACCCCGGAAGCACCAGCCGAGCACGCCGGAACCACCTGCTCGACTCGCCAGAACCACCTGCCGATCACGCAAAAATCACCTGCCGGCTACTCCACAACCAGTTGGTGAACACTTTGGAATCACCTGCCAGGCTTGCTGGAACCACCTGCCAGTCATGCCAAAATCACCTGCCAACTACGCCAGAACCGCTTGGCGGACACTGCGGAAACACCTGTCGGGCCGGCTGGAACCACATCTCAGACGTGCCAGAAACGTGTTCATGAGATGCTGGAACCACACCCCGAACAGACGGATACCACCTGCCAGAACCGCCTGAACCACCTGCTGAGCACGCCGGAACCACCTGCTCGACTCACCGGTACCAGCTCCCTGACACGCCAAAATCACCTGCTGGGTATGCCAGAACCACTTGGCGGACACTCCGGAATCATCTGCCGGACATGCCGGAACCAGCACTCAGACACACCAGAACCACGTGCCGGAGACGCCGGAAGCACCTGCGGGCTACGCCAGAACCTCTTGGACGACTCTCCGAAATGAGCTGCCGGGCATGTTGGAACCACCTCTCAGACGTGCCAGAAGCACGTGGCGGACAGTCCGGAATCACCTGTTGGGCATACGCAACCACCTCTGACACGTACCAGAACCACGTGCCGTGCACGCCGGAACCACCTACCGGACAGACCGGAATCAACTTTTGGGCATGCCGGAACCACCTGTCAGATGTGCCAGAAACACGTGCTGGAGACGCCGGAAGCACCTGCCGAGCACGTCGCAACCACCTGCTCAACTCGCCTGAACCACCTGCCGGACACGCCAAAATCACCTGCCCGCTACACCAGCACCACTTCGGGGACAAGCCGGAATCACGTGAGGGGCATGCCGGCACAGCCTCTCTGACTGAACCTCGTGCCGGACACCACAGAACCACCTGCCGGACAGACCGGAACCACCTGCCGGACACGCCGGAACCACCGGCTCGACCCGCCGGAACGACCGCTGGACATGCAAAATCACCTGCCGGCTACGCCGGAAACACTTGGCGAACACTCCGGAATCACCTGCCGGGCATGCCGGAACCACCTCTCAGATATGCCAGAACCACGTGCCAATGACCCCGGAAGCACCTGCCGAGCATGCCGGAACCACCTGCTCGACTCGCCAGAACCACCTGCCGGACACGCAAAAATCACCTGCCGGCTACGCCACAACCAGTTGGGGAACACTTCGGAATCACCTGCCGGGCTTGCTGGAACCACCTGCCGGTCATGCCAAAATCACCTGCCAACTACGCCAGTACCACTTGGCGGACACTGTGGAAACACCTGTGGGGCCGGCCGGAACCACATCTCAGACGTGCCAGAACCATGTGCATGAGATGCTGGAACCACACCCCGAACAGACGGAAAACACCTGCCAGACCCGTCTGAACAACCTGCCGAGCACGCCGGAGCCACCTGCTCGACTCGCCGGAACCACCTACCTGACGTGCCCAAATCACCAGCCGGGTATGCCAGAACCACTTGGCGGACACTCCGGAATCATCTGCCAGACATGCCGGAACCAGCTCTCAGACACACCAGAACCACGTGCCGGAGACGCCGGAAGCACCTGCCGAGCATGCCGGAGCCACCTGCTCGACTCGCCGGAAACACCTGCCGGACACGCCAAAATCACCTGCCGGGTACGCCAGAACCACCTGGCGGACACTCCGAAATCACCTGTCGCGCATGCCGGAACCACCTCTCAGACGTGCCGGAAGCACGTGCCGGACACGCCGGAATCACCTACCGGACAGACCGGAACCACCTGCCGAGAACGCCGGAGCCACCTGTTCGAATCGCTGGAACCAGCTGCCGGACAGGCCAATATCAACTGCTGGCTATGCCAGAACCACCTGGGGGACGGTCCGGAATCACCTGCCAGCCATGGCGGAACCACCTCTCAGACGTACCAGAACCACCTGCCGGAGAAGCTGGAAACATGTCCTGGACAGTCTGGAACCACCTGCCGGCCAAGCCTGAACCACCTGCCAAGCACAACGGAACAACCTGCCAGACACGCCAAAATCACCTGCGTGTTATGCCAGAACCACTTGGAGGACTCTCTGGGATGACCTGCCGGGCATGCCGGAACCACCTCTCAGACGTGCCAGAACCATGTGGCGGACAGTCCGGAATCACCTGTTGGGCATGCGCAACCACCTCTGAGACGTACCAGAACCACATGCCGTGCAGGCTGGAACCACCTACCGGACAGACCGGAATCACCTTTCGGGCATGCCGGAACCACCTGTCAGATGTGCCGGATACACGTGCCTGAGACGCCGGAACCACCTGCCAAGCACGTTGGAACCACCTGCTCAACTCGCCTGAACCACCTGCCGGACATGCCAAAATCACCTGCCGACTATGCCAGAACCATTTGGCGAACACTCCGGAATCACTTGCCGGGCATGCAGGAACCACCTCTCAGACATGCCAGAACCCCGTGCCAATGACCCCGGAAGCACCAGCCGAGCACGCCGGAACCACCTGCTCGACTCGCCAGAACCACCTGCCGATCACGCAAAAATCACCTGCCGGCTACGCCACAACCAGTTGGTGAACACTTTGGAATCACCTGCCAGGCTTGCTGGAACCACCTGCCAGTCATGCCAAAATCACCTGACAACTACGCCAGAACCGCTTGGCGGAAACTGCGGAAACACCTGTCGGGCCGGCGGGAACCACATCTCAGACGTGCCAGAAACGTGTTCATGAGATGCTGGAACCACACCCCGAACAGACGGATACCACCTGCCAGAACCGCCTGAACCACCTGCTGAGCACGCCGGAACCACCTGCTCGACTCACCGGTACCACCTCCCTGACACGCCAAAATCACCTGCTGGGTATGCCAGAACCACTTGGCGGACACTCCGGAATCATCTGCCGGACATGCCGGAACCAGCTCTCAGACACACCAGAACCAAGTGCCGGAGACGCCGGAAGCACCTGCCGAGCATGCCGGAGCCACCTGCTCGACTCGCCAGAAACACCTTCCGGACACGCCAAAATCACCTGCCGGGTACGCAAGAACCACCTGGCGGACACTCCGGAATCACCTGCCGCGCATGGCGGAACCACCTCTCAGACGTGCCGGAAGCACGTGCCAGACACGCCGGAAACACCTACCGGACAGACCGGAACCACCTGCCAAGAACGCCGGAGCCACCTGTTCGACTCGCTGTAACCACCTGCCGGACAGGCCAATATCAAATGCTGGCTATGCCAGAACCACCTGGGGGACAGTCCGGGATCACCTGCCAGCCATGGCGGAACCACCTCTCAGACGTACCAGAACCACCTGCCGGAGAAGCTGGAAACACGTCCTGGACAGACTGGAACCACGTGACGGCCATGCCTGAACCACCTGCCGAGAACGGCGGAACCACCTGCTGGACACGCCAAAATCACCTGCGGGCTACGCCAGAACCACTTGGACGACTCTCCGAAATGACCTGCCGGGCATGTTGGAACCACCTCGCAGACGTGCCAGAAGCACGTGGCGGAGAGTCCGGAATCACCTGTTGGGCATACGCAACCACCTCTGAGACGTACCAAAACCACGTGCTGTGCACGCCGGAACCACCTACCGGACAGACCGGTATCAACTTTTGGGCATGCCGGAACCACCTGTCAGATGTGCCAGAAACACGTGCCGGAGACGCCGGAAGCACCTGCCGAGCACGTCGCAACCACCTGCTCCACTCGCCTGAACCACCTCCCGGACACGACAAAATCACCTGCCCGCTACACCAGCACCACTTCGGGGACAAGCCGGAATCACGTGAGGGGCATGCCGGCACAGCCTCTCAGACTGAACCTCGTGCCGGACACCACAGAACCACCTGCCGGACAGACCGGAACCACCTGCCGGACACGCCGGAACCACCGGCTCGACCCGCCGGAACGACCGCTGGACATGCAAAATCACCTGCCGGCTACGCCGGAAACACTTGGCGAACACTCCGGAATCACCTGCCGGGCATGCCGGAACCACCTCTCAGATATGCCAGAACCACGTGCCAATGACCCCGGAAGCACCAGCCGAGCACGCCGGAACCACCTGCTCGACTCTCCAGAACCCCCTGCCGGACACGCAAAAATCACCTGCCGGCTACGCCACAACCAGTTGGGGAACACTTCGGAATCACCTGCCGGGCTTGCTGGAACCACCTGCCGGTCATGCCAAAATCACCTGCCAACTACGCCAGTACCACTTGGCGGACACTGTGGAAACACCTGTCGGGCCGGCCGGAACCACATGTCAGACGTGCCAGAACCATGTGCATGAGATGCTGGAACCACACCCCGAACAGACGGAAAACACCTGCCAGACCCGTCTGAACAACCTGCCGAGCACGCCGGAGCCACCTGCTCGACTCGCCGTAACCACCTACCTGACATGCCCAAATCACCAGCCGGGTATGCCAGAACCACTTGGCGGACACTCCGGAATCATCTGCCGGACATGCCAGAACCAGCTCTCAGATACACCAGAACCATGTGCCGGAGACGCCGGAAGCACCTGCCGAGCATGCCGGAGCCACCTGCTCGACTCGCCAGAAACACCTGCCAGACACGCCAAATTGACCTGCCGGGAACGCCAGAACCACCTGCCAAGCACAACGGAACAACCTGCCAGACACGCCAAAATCGCCGGCGTGTTATGCCAGAACCACTTGGAGGACTCTCTGGGATGACCTGCCGGGCATGCCGGAACCACCTCTCAGACGTGCCAGAGCCATGTGGCGGACAGTCCGAAATCACCTGTTGGGCATGTGCAACCACCTCTGAGACGTACCAGAACCACATGCCGTGCAGGCTGGAACCACCTACCGGACAGACCGGAATCACCTTTCGGGCATGCCGGAACCACCTGTCAGATGTGCCAGAAACACGTGCCGGAGACGCCGGAAGCACCTGCCAAGCACGTTGGAACCACCTGCTCAACTCGCCTGAACCACCTGCCGGGCATGCCAAAATCACCTGCCGACTATGCCAGAACCACTTGGCGAACACTCCGGAATCACTTGCCGGGCATGCAGGAACCACCTCTCAGACATGCCAGAACCCCGTGCCAATGACCCCGGAAGCACCAGCCGAGCACACCGGAACCACCTGCTCGACTCGCCAGAACCACCTGCCGATCACGCAAAAATCACCTGCCGGCTACGCCACAACCAGTTGGTGAACACTTTGGAATCACCTGCCAGGCTTGCTGGAACCACCTACCGGTCATGCCAAAATCACCTGCCAACTACGCCAGAACCGCTTGGCGGACACTGCGGAAACACCTGTCGGGCCGGCTGGAACCACATCTCAGACGTGCCAGAAACGTGTTCATGAGATGCTGGAACCACACCCCGAACAGACGGATACCACCTGCCAGAACCGCCTGAACCACCTGCTGAGCACGCCGGAACCACCTGCTCGACTCACCGGTACCACCTCCCTGACACGCCAAAATCACCTGCTGGGTATGCCAGAACCACTTGGCGGACACTCCGGAATCATCTGCCGGACATGCCGGAACCAGCTCTCAGACACACCAGAACCAAGTGCCGGAGACGCCGGAAGCACCTGCCGAGCATGCCGGAGCCACCTGCTCGACTCGCCAGAAACACCTGACGGACACGCCAAAATCACCTGCCGGGTATGCCAGAACCACCCGGCGGACACTCCGGAATCACCTGCCGCGCATGCCGGAACCACCTCTCAGACGTGCCTGAAGCACGTGCCAGACACGCCAGAAACACCTACCGGACAGACCGGAACCACCTGCCAAGAACGCCGGAGAGACCTGTTCGACTCGCTGGAACCACCTGTCGGACAGGCCAATATCAACTGCTGGCTATGCCAAAACCACCTGCGGGACAGTCCAGGATCACCTGCCAGCCATGGCGGAACCACCTCTCAGACGTACCAGAACCACCTGCCGGAGAAGCTGGAAACACGTCCTGGACAGACTGGAACCACGTGACGGCCATGCCTGAACCACCTGCCGAGCACGGCAGAACCACCTGCCGGACACGCCAAAATCACCTGCGGGCTACGCCAGAAACACTTGGACGACTCTCCGAAATGACATGCCGGGCATGTTGGAACCACCTCTCAGACGTGCCAGAAGCACGTGGCGGACAGTCCGGAATCACCTGTTGGGCATACGCAACCACCTCTGAGACGTACCAGAACCATGTGCCGTGCACGCCGGAACCACCTACCGGAGAAGCTGGAAACACGTCCTGGACAGTCTGGAACCACCTGCCGGCCAAGCCTGAACCACCTGCCAAGCACAACGGAACAACCTGCCAGACACGCCAAAATCGCCTGCGTGTTATGCCAGAACCACTTGGAGGACTCTCTGGGATGACCTGCCGGGCATGCCGGAAACACCTCTCAGACGTGCCAGAAGCACGTGGCGGACAGTCCGGAATCACCTGTTGGGCATGCGCAACCACCTCTGAGACGTACCAGAACCACATGCCGTGCAGGCTGGAACCACCTACCGGACAGACCGGAATCACCTTTCGGGCATGCCGGAACCACCTGTCATATGTGCCAGAAACACGTGCCGGAGACGCCGGAAGCACCTGCCAAGCACGTTGGAACCACCTGCTCAACTCGCCTGAACCACCTGCCGGACATGCCAAAATCACCTGCCGACTATGCCAGAACCACTTGGCGAACACTCCGGAATCACTTGCCGGGCATGCAGGAACCACCTCTCAGACATGCCAGAACCCCGTGCCAATGACCCCGGAAGCACCAGCCGAGCACGCCGGAACCACCTGCTCAACTCGCCTGAACCACCTGCCGGACACGCCAAAATCACCTGCCCGCTACACCAGCACCACTTCGGGGACAAGCCGGAATCACGTGAGGGGCATGCCGGCACAGCCTCTCAGACTGAACCTCGTGCCGGACACCACAGAACCACCTGCCGGACAGACCGGAACCACCTGCCGGACACGCCGGAACCACCGGCTCGACCCGCCGGAACGACCGCTGCACATGCAAAATCACCTGCCGGCTACGCCGGAAACAGTTGGCGAACACTCCGGAATCACATGCCGGGCATGCCGGAACCACCTCTCAGATATGCCAGAACCACGTGCCAATGACCCCGGAAGCACCTGCAGAGCACGCCGGAACCACCTGCTCGACTCGCCGGAACCACCTACCTGACATGCCCAAATCACCAGCCGGGTATGATAGAACCGCTTGGCGGACACTCCGGAATCATCTGCCGGACATGCCGGAACCAGCTCTCAGACACACCAGAACCACGTGCCGGAGATGCCGGAAGCACCTGCCGAGCATGCCGGAGCCACCTGCTCGACTCGCCAGAAACACCTGCCGGACACGCCAATATCACCTGCCGGGTATGCCAGAACCACCTGGCGGACACTCCGAAATCACCTGTCACGCATGCCGGAACCACCTCTCAGACGTGCCGGAAGCACGTGCCGGACACGCCGGAATCACCTACCGGACAGACCGGAACCACCTGCCGAGCACGCCGGAGCCACCAGTCAGATGTGCCAGAAATACGTGCCGGAGACGCCGAGAGCACCTGCCAAGCACGTCGCAACCACCTGCTCAACTCGCCTGAACCACATTCCGGACACGCCAAAATCACCTGCCCGCTACACCAGCACCACTTCGGGGACAAGCCTGAATCACGTGAGGGGCATGCCGGCACAGCCTCTCAGACTGAACCTCGTGCCGGACACCACAGAACCACCTGCCGGACAGACCGGAACCACCTGCCGAGCACGCCGGAGCCACCTGTTCGACTCGCTGGAACCATCTGCCGGACAGGCCAATATCAACTGCTGGCTATGCCAGAACCATCTGGGGAACGGTCCAGAATCGCCTGCCAGCCATGGCAGAACCACTTCTCAGACGTACCAGAACCACCTGCCGGAGAAGCTGGAAACACGTCCTGGACAGAGTGGAACCACCTACCGGACAGACCGGAATCACCTTTCGGGCATGGCGGAACCACCTGTCTGATGTGCCAGAAACACATGCCGGACACGCCGGAATCACCTACCGGACAGACCGGAACCACCTGCCGAGCACGCCGGAGCCACCTGTTCGACTCGCTGGAACCACCTGCCGGACAGGCCAATATCAACTGCCGACTATGCCAGAACCACCTGGCGAACACTCCGTAATCACTTGCCGGGCATGCAGGAACCACCTCTCAGATATGCCAGAACCACGTGCCAATGACCCCGGAAGCACCAGCCGAGCACGCCGGAACCACCTGCTCGACTCGCCAGAACCCCCTGCCGGACACGCAAAAATCACCTGCCGGCTACGCCACAACCAGTTGGGGAACACTTCGGAATCACCTGCCGGGCTTGCTGGAACCACCTGCCGGTCATGCCAAAATCACCTGCCAACTACGCCAGTACCACTTGGCGGACACTGTGGAAACACCTGTCGGGCCGGCCGGAACCACATGTCAGACGTGCCAGAACCATGTGCATGAGATGCTGGAACCACACCCCGAACAGACGGAAAACACCTGCCAGACCCGTCTGAACAACCTGCCGAGCACGCCGGAGCCACAAGCTCGACTCGCCGTAACCACCTACCTGACATGCCCAAATCACCAGCCGGGTATGCCAGAACCACTTGGCGGACACTCCGGAATCATCTGCCGGACATGCCAGAACCAGCTCTCAGATACACCAGAACCATGTGCCGGAGACGCCGGAAGCACCTGCCGAGCATGCCGGAGCCACCTGCTCGACTCGCCAGAAACACCTGCCAGACACGCCAAATTGACCTGCCGGGAACGCCAGAACCACCTGCCAAGCACAACGGAACAACCTGCCAGACACGCCAAAATCGCCGGCGTGTTATGCCAGAACCACTTGGAGGACTCTCTGGGATGACCTGCCGGGCATGCCGGAACCACCTCTCAGACGTGCCAGAACCATGTGGCGGACAGTCCGGAATCACCTGTTGGGCATGTGCAACCACCTCTGAGACGTACCAGAACCACATGCCGTGCAGGCTGGAACCACCTACCGGACAGACCGGAATCACCTTTCGGGCATGCCGGAACCACCTGTCAGATGTGCCAGAAACACGTGCCGGAGACGCCGGAAGCACCTGCCAAGCACGTTGGAACCACCTGCTCAACTCGCCTGAACCACCTGCCGGACATGCCAAAATCACCTGCCGACTATGCCAGAACCACTTGGCGAACACTCCGGAATCACTTGCCGGGCATGCAGGAACCACCTCTCAGACATGCCAGAACCCCGTGCCAATGACCCCGGAAGCACCAGCCGAGCACACCGGAACCACCTGCTCGACTCGCCAGAACCACCTGCCGATCACGCAAAAATCACCTGCCGGCTACGCCACAACCAGTTGGTGAACACTTTGGAATCACCTGCCAGGCTTGCTGGAACCACCTACCGGTCATGCCAAAATCACCTGCCAACTACGCCAGAACCGCTTGGCGGACACTGCGGAAACACCTGTCGGGCCGGCTGGAACCACATCTCAGACGTGCCAGAAACGTGTTCATGAGATGCTGGAACCACACCCCGAACAGACGGATACCACCTGCCAGAACCGCCTGAACCACCTGCTGAGCACGCCGGAACCACCTGCTCGACTCACCGGTACCACCTCCCTGACACGCCAAAATCACCTGCTGGGTATGCCAGAACCACTTAGCGGACACTCCGGAATCATCTGCCGGACATGCCGGAACCAGCTCTCAGACACACCAGAACCAAGTGCCGGAGACGCCGGAAGCACCTGCCGAGCATGCCGGAGCCACCTGCTCGACTCGCCAGAAACACCTGCCGGACACGCCAAAATCACCTGCCGGGTATGCCAGAACCACCCGGCGGACACTCCGGAATCACCTGCCGCGCATGCCGGAACCACCTCTCAGACGTGCCTTAAGCACGTGCCAGACACGCCAGAAACACCTACCGGACAGACCGGAACCACCTGCCAAGAACGCCGGAGAGACCTGTTCGACTCGCTGGAACCACCTGTCGGACAGGCCAATATCAACTGCTGGCTATGCCAAAACCACCTGCGGGACAGTCCGGGATCACCTGCCAGCCATGGCGGAACCACCTCTCAGACGTACCAGAACCACCTGCCGGAGAAGCTGGAAACACGTCCTGGACAGACTGGAACCACGTGACGGCCATGCCTGAACCACCTGCCGAGCACGGCAGAACCACCTGCCGGACACGCCAAAATCACCTGCGGGCTACGCCAGAAACACTTGGACGACTCTCCGAAATGACATGCCGGGCATGTTGGAACCACCTCTCAGACGTGCCAGAAGCACGTGGCGGACAGTCCGGAATCACCTGTTGGGCATACGCAACCACCTCTGAGACGTACCAGAACCATGTGCCGTGCACGCCGGAACCACCTACCGGAGAAGCTGGAAACACGTCCTGGACAGTCTGGAACCACCTGCCGGCCAAGCCTGAACCACCTGCCAAGCACAACGGAACAACCTGCCAGACACACCAAAATCACCTGCGTGTTATGCCAGAACCACTTGGAGGACTCTCTGGGATGACCTGCCGGGCATGCGGGAACCACATCTCAGACGTGCCAGAACCATGTTCCGGACAGTCCGGAATCACCTGTTGGGCATGCGCAACCACCTCTGAGACGTACCAGAACCACATGCCGTGCAGGCTGGAACCACCTACCGGACAGACCGGAACCACCTGCCGAGCACACCGGAGCCACCTGTTCGACTCGCTGGAACCACCTGCCGGACAGGCCAATGTCAACTGCTGGCTATGCCAGAACCACCTGCGGGACTGTCCGGAATCGCCTGCCAGACATGGCGGAACCACCTCTCAGACTTACCAGAACCACCTGCCGGAGAAGCTGGAAACACGTCCTGGACAGTCTGGAACCACCTGCCGGCCAAGCTTCAACCACCTGCCAAGCACAACGGAACAACCTGCCAGACACGCCAAAATCACCTGCGTGTTATGCCAGAACCACTTGGAGGACTCTCTGGGATGACCTGCCGGGCATGCGGGAACCACATCTCAGACGTGCCAGAACCATGTTCCGGACAGTCCGGAATCACCTGTTGGGCATGCGCAACCACCTCTGAGACGTACCAGACCCACATGCCGTGCAGGCTGGAACCACCTACCGGACAGACCGGAATCACCTTCCGGGCATGCCGGAACCACCTCTCAGATATGCCAGAACCACGTGCCAATGACCCCGGAAGCACCTGCCGAGCACGCCGGAACCACCTGCTCGACTCGCCAGAACCCCCTGCCGGACACACAAAAATCGCCTGCCGGCTACGCCACAACCAGTTGGGGAACACTTCGGAATCACCTGCCGGGCTTGCTGGAACCACCTGCCGGTCATGCCAAAATCACCTGCCAACTACGCCAGTACCACTTGGCGGACACTGTGGAAACACCTGTCGGGCCGGCCGGAACCACATCTCAGACGTGCCAGAACAATGTGCATGAGATGCTGGAACCACACCCCGAACAGACGGAAAACACCTGCCAGACCCGTCTGAACAACCTGCCGAGCACGCCGGAGCCACCTGCTCGACTCGCCAGAACCACCTCCCTGACACGCCAAAATCACCTGCCGGGTATGCCAGAACCACTTGGCGGACACTCCGGAATCATCTGCCGGACATGCCGGAACCAGCACTCAGACACACCAGAACCACGTGCCGGAGACGCCGGAAGCACCTGCGGGCTACGCCAGAACCTCTTGGACAACTCTCCGAAATGACCTGCCGGGCATGTTGGAACCACCTCTCAGACGTGCCAGAAGCACGTGGCGGACAGTCCGGAATCACCTGTTGGGCATACGCAACCACCTCTGACACGTACCACAACCACGTGCCGTGCACGCCGGAACCACCTACCGGACAGACCGGAATCAACTTTTGGGCATGCCGGAACCACCTGTCAGATGTGCCAGAAACACGTGCCGGAGACGCCGGAAGCACCTGCCGAGCACGTCGCAACCACCTGCTCAACTCGCCTGAACCACCTGCCGGACACGCCAAAATCACCTGCCCGCTACACCAGCACCACTTCGGGGACAAGCCGGAATCACGTGAGGGGCATGCCGGCACAGCCTCTCTGACTGAACCTCGTGCCGGACACCACAGAACCACCTGCCGGACAGACCGGAACCACCTGCCGGACACGCCGGAACCACCGGCTCGACCCACCGGAACGACCGCTGCACATGCAAAATCACCTGCCGGCTACGCCGGAAACACTTGGCGAACACTCCGGAATCACCTGCCGGGCATGCCGGAACCACCTCTCAGATATGCCAGAACCACGTGCCAATGACCCCGGAAGCACCTGCCGAGCACGCCGGAACCACCTGCTCGAATCGCCAGAACCACCTGCCGGACACGCAAAAATCACCTGCCGGCTACGCCACAACCAGTTGGGGAACACTTCGGAATCACCTGCCGGGCTTGCTGGAACCACCTGCCGGTCATGCCAAAATCACCTGCCAACTACGCCACTACCACTTGGCGGACACTGTGGAAACACCTGTCGGGCCGGCCGGAACCACATCTCAGACGTGCCAGAACCATGTGCATGAGATGCTGGAACCACACCCCGAACAGACGGATACCACCTGCCAGAACCGCCTGAACCACCTGCTGAGCACGCCGGAACCACCTGCTCGACTCGCAGGTACCACCTCCCTGACACGCCAAAATCACCTGCTGGGTATGCCAGAACCACTTGGCGGACACTCCGGAATCATCTGCCGGACATGCCGGAACCAGCACTCAGACACACCAGAACCACGTGCCGGAGACGCCGGAAGCACCTGCCGAGCATGCCGGAGCCACCTGCTCGACTCGCCAGAAACACCTGACGGACACGCCAAAATCACCTGCCGGGTATGCCAGAACCACCTGGCGGACACTACGGAATCACCTGCCGCGCATGCCGGAACCACCTCTCAGACGTGCCGGAAGCACATGCCAGACACGCCGGAAACACCTACCGGACAGACCGGAACCACCTGCCAAGAACGCCGGAGCCACCTGTTCGACTCGCTGGAACCACCTGCCGGACAGGCCAATATCCACTGCTGGCTATGCCAGAACCACCTGGGGGACGGTCCGGGATCACCTGCCAGCCATGGCGGAACCACCTCTCAGACGTACCAGAACCACCTGACAGAGAAGCTGGAAACACGTCCTGGACAGACTGGAACCACGTGACGGCCATGCCTGAACCACCTGCCGAGCACGGCGGAACCACCTGCCGGACACGCCAAAATCACCTGCGGGCTACGCCAGAACCTCTTGGACGACTCTCCGAAATGACCTGCCTGGCATGTTGGAACCACCTCTCAGACGTGCCAGAAGCACGTGGCGGACAGTCTGGAATCACCTGTTGGGCATACGCAACCACCTCTGAGACGTACCAGAACCACGTGCCGTGCACGCCGGAACCACCTACCGGGCAGACCAGAATCAACTTTTGGACATGCCGGAACCACCCATCAGATGTGCCAGAAACACGTGCCGGAGATGCCGGAAGCACCTGCCGAGCACGTCGCAACCACCTGCTCAACTCGCCTGAACCACCTGCCGGACACGCCAAAATCACCTGCCCGCTACACCAGCACCACTTCGGGGACAAGCCGGAATCACGTGAGGGGCATGCCGGCACAGCCTCTCAGACTGAACCTCGTGCCGGACACCACAGAACCACCTGCCGGACAGACCGGAACCACCTGCCGGACACGCCGGAACCACCGGCTCGACCCTCCGGAACGACCGCTGGACGTGCAAAATCACCTGCCGGCTACGCCGGAAACACTTGGCGAACACTCCGGAATCACCTGCCGGGCATGCCGGAACCACCTCTCAGATATGCCAGAACCACGTGCCAATGACCCCGGAAGCACCTGCCGAGCACGCCGGAACCCCCTGCTCGACTCGCCAGAACCACCTGCCGGACACGCAAAAATCACCTGCCGGCTACGCCACAACCAGTTGGGGAACACTTCGGAATCACCTGCCGGGCTTGCTGGAACCACCTGCCGGTCATGCCAAAATCACCTGTGAACTACGCCAGTAAGACCTGGCGGACACTGTGGAAACACCTGTCTGGCCGGCCGGAACCACATCTCACACGTGCCAGAACGATGTGCATGAGATGCTGGAACGACACCCCGCAGAGACGGAAAACACCTACCAGACCCGTCTGAACAACCTGCCGAGCACGCCGGTGCCACCTGCTCGACTCGCCGGAACCACCTACCTGACATGCCAAAATCACCAGCCGGGTATGCCAGAACCACTTGGCGGACACTCCGGAATCATCTGCCGGACATGCCGGAACCAGCTCTCAGACACACCAGAACCACGTGCCGGAGACGCCGGAAGCACCTGCCGAGCATGCCGGAGCCACCTGCTCGACTCGCCAGAAACACCTGCCGGACACGCCAAAATCACCTGCGGGTACGCCAGAACCACCTGGCGGACACTCCGGAATCACCTGCCGCGCATGCCGGAACCACCTCTCAGACGTGCCAGAAGCACGTGCCGGAAACGCCGGAATCACCTACCGGACAGACCGGAACCACCTGCCGAGCACGCCGGAGCCACCTGTTCGACTCGCTGGAACCACCTGCCGGACAGGCCAATATCAACTGCTGGCTATGCCAGAACCACCTGGGGGACGGTCCGGAATCACCTGCCAGCCATGGCGGAACCACCTCTCAGACGTACCAGAACCACCTGCCGGAGAAGCTGGAAACACGTCCTGGACAGTCTGGAACCACCTGCCGGCCAAGCCTGAACCACCTGCCAAGCACAACGGAACAACCTGCCAGACACGCCAAAATCACCTGCGTGTTATGCCAGAACCACTTGGAGGACTCTCTGGGATGACCTGCCGGGCATGCCGGAACCACCTCTCACACGTGCCAGAACCATGTGGCCGACAGTCCGGAATCACCTGTTGGGCATGCGCAACCCCCTCTGAGACGTACCAGAACCACATGCCGTGCAGGCTGGAACCACCTACCGGACAGACCGGAATCACCTCTCGGGCATGCCGGAACCACCTGTCAGATGTGCCAGAAACACGTGCCGGAGACGCCGGAAGCACCTGCCAAGCACGTTGGAACCACCTGCTGAACTCGCCTGAACCACCTGCCGGACATGCCAAAATCACCTGCCGACTACGCCAGAACCACTTGGCGAACACTCCGGAATCACCTGCCGGGCATGCAGGAACCACCTCTCAGACATGCCAGAACCCCGTGCCAATGACCCCGGAAGCACCAGCCGAGCACGCCGGAACCACCTGCTCGACTCGCCAGAACCACCTGCCGATCACGCAAAAATCACCTGCCGGCTACGCCACAACCAGTTGGTGAACACTTTGGAATCACCTGCCAGGCTTGCTGGAACCACCTGCCGGTCATGCCAAAATCACCTGCCAACTACGCCAGAACCGCTTGGCGGACACTGCGGAGACACCTGTCGGGCCGGCTGGAACCACATCTCAGACGTGCCAGAAACGTGTTCATGAGATGCTGGAACCACACCCCGAACAGACGGATACCACCTGCCAGAACCGCCTGAACCATCTGCTGAGCACGCCGGAACCACCTGCTCGACTCACCGGTACCAGCTCCCTGACAGGCCAAAATCACCTGCTGGCTATGCCAGAACCACTTGGCGGACACTCCGGAATCATCTGCCGGACAAGCCGGAACCAGCTCTCAGACACACCAGAACCAAGTGCCGGAGACGCCGGAAGCACCTGCCGAGCATGCCGGAGCCACCTGCTCGACTCGCCAGAAACACCTGCCGGACACGCCAAAATCACCTGCCGGGTATGCCAGAACCACCTGGCGGACACTACGGAATCACCTGCCGCGCATGCCGGAACCACCTCTCAGACCTGCCAGAAGCACGTGCCAGACACGCCGGAAACACCTACCGGACAGACCGGAACCACCTGCCAAGAACGCCGGAGCCACCTGTTCGACTCGCTGGAACCACCTGCCGGACAGGCCAATATCAACTGCTGGCTATGCCAGAACCACCTGGGGGACAGTCTGGGATCACCTGCCAGCCATGGCGGAACCACCTCTCAGACGTACCAGAACCACCTGCCGGAGAAGCTGGAAACACGTCCTGGACAGACTGGAACCACGTGACGGCCATGCCTGAACCACCTGCCGAGCATGGCGGAACCACCTGCCGGACATGCCAAAATCACCTGCGGGCTACGCCAGAACCACTTGGACGACTCTCCGAAATGACCTGCCGGGCATGTTGGAACCACCTCTCAGACGTGCCAGAAGCACGTGGCGGACAGTCCGGAATCACCTGTTGGGCATACGCAACCACCTCTGACACGTACCAGAACCACGTGCCGTGCACGCCGGAACCACCTACCGGACAGACCGGAATCAACTTTTGGGCATGCCGGAACCACCAGTCAGATGTGCCAGAAACACGTGCCGGAGATGCCGGAAGCACCTGCCCAGCACGTCGCAACCACCTGCTCAACTCGCCTGAACCACCTGCCAGACACGCCAAAATCACCTGCCCGCTACACCAGCACCACTTCTGGGACAAGCGGAATCAGGTGAGGGGCATGCCGGCACAGCCTCTCAGACGGAACCTCGTGCCGGACACCACAGAACCACCTGCCGGACAGACCGGAACCACCTGCCGGACACACCGGAACCACCGGCTCGACCCGCCGGAACGACCGCTGGACATGCAAAATCACCTGCCGGCTACGCCGGAAACACTTGGCGAACACTCCGGAATCACTTGCAGGGCATGCCGGAACCACCTCTCAGATATGACAGAACGACGTGCCAATGACCCCGGAAGCACCTGCCGAGCACGCCGGAACCACCTGCTCGACTCGCCAGAACCACCTGCCGGACACGCAAAAAACACCTGCCGGCTACGCCACAACCAGTTGGGGAACACTTCGGAATCACCTGCCGGGCTTGCTGGAACCACCTGCCGGTCATGCCAATATCACCTGCGAACTACGCCAGTAAGACCTGGCGGACACTGTGGAAACACCTGTCTGGCCGGCCGGAACCATATCTCACACGTGCCAGAACGATGTGCATGAGATGCTGGAACCACACCCCGAACAGACGGAAAACACCTACCAGACCCGTCTGAACAACCTGCCGAGCACGCCGGTGCCACCTGCTCGACTCGCTGGAACCACCTACCTGACATGCCAAAATCACCAGCCGGGTATGCCAGAACCACTTGGCGGACACTCCGGAATCATCTGCCGGACATGCAGGAACCAGCTCTCAGACACACCAGAACCACGTGCCGGAGATGCAGGAAGCACCTGCCGAGCATGCCGGAGCCACCTGCTCGACTCGCCAGAACCACCTACCTGACATGCCAAAATCACCAGCCGGGTATGCCAGAACCACTTGGCGGACACTCCGGAATCATCTGCCGGACATGCCGGAACCACCTGCCGAGCACGCCGGAGCCACCTGTTCGACTCGCTGGAACCACCTGCCGGACAGGCCAATATCAACTGCTGGCTATGCCAGAACCACCTGCTCGACTCGCCAGAACCACCTGCCGATCACGCAAAAATCACCTGCCGGCTACGCCACAACCAGTTGGTGAACACTTTGGAATCACCTGCCAGGCTTGCTGGAACCACCTGCCAGTCATGCCAAAATCACCTGCCAACTACGCCAGAACCGCTTGGCGGACACTGCGGAGACACCTGTCGGGCCGGCTGGAACCACATCTCAGACGTGCCAGAAACGTGTTCATGAGATGCTGGAACCACACCCCGAACAGACGGATACCACCTGCCAGAACCGCCTGAACCATCTGCTGAGCACGCCGGAACCACCTGCTCCACTCACAGGTACCAGCTCCCTGACAGGCCAAAATCACCTGCTGGCTATGCCAGAACCACTTGGCGGACACTCCGGAATCATCTGCCGGACAAGCCGGAACCAGCTCTCAGACACACCAGAACCAAGTGCCGGAGACGCCGGAAGCACCTGCCGAGCATGCCGGAGCCACCTGCTCGACTCGCCAGAAACACCTGCCGGACACGCCAAAATCACCTGCCGGGTATGCCAGAACCACCTGGCGGACACTACGGAATCACCTGCCGCGCATGCCGGAACCACCTCTCAGACCTGCCGGAAGCACGTGCCAGACACGCCGGAAACACCTACCGGACAGACCGGAACCACCTGCCAAGAACGCCGGAGCCACCTGTTCGACTCGCTGGAACCACCTGCCGGACAGGCCAATATCAACTGCTGGCTATGCCAGAACCACCTGGGGGACAGTCTGGGATCACCTGCCAGCCATGGCGGAACCACCTCTCAGACGTACCAGAACCACCTGCCGGAGAAGCTGGAAACACGTCCTGGACAGACTGGAACCACGTGACGGCCATGCCTGAACCACCTGCCGAGCATGGCGGAACCACCTGCCGGACACGCCAAAATCACCTGCGGGCTACGCCAGAACCACTTGGACGACTCTCCGAAATGACCTGCCGGGCATGTTGGAACCATCTCTCAGACGTGCCAGAAGCACGTGGCGGACAGTCCGGAATCACCTGTTGGGCATACGCAACCACCTCTGAGACGTACCAGAACCACGTGCCGTGCACGCCGGAACCACCTACCGGACAGACCGGAATCAACTTTTGGGCATGCCGGAACCACCAGTCACATGTGCCAGAAACACGTGCCGGAGACGCCGGAAGCACCTGCCGAGCACGTCGCAACCACCTGCGCAACTCGCCTGAACCACCTGCCGGACACGGCAAGATCACTTGCCCGCTACACCAGCACCACTTCGGGGACAAGCCAGAATCACGTGAGGGGCATGCCGGCACAGCCTCTCAGACTGAACCTCGTGCCGGACACCACAGAACCACCTGCCGGACAGACCGGAACCACCTGACGGACACGCCGGAACCACCGGCTCGACAAGCCGGAACGACCGCTGGACGTGCAAAATCACCTGCCGGCTACGCCGGAAAAACTTGGCGAACACTCCGGAATCACCTGCCGGGCATGCCGGAACCACCTCTCAGATATGCCAGAACCACGTGCCAAAGACCCCGGAAGCACCTGCCGAGCACGCCGGAACCACCTGCTCGACTCGCCAGAACCACCTGCCGGACACGCAAAAATCACCAGCCGGCTACACCACAACCAGTTGGGGAACACTTCGGAATCACCTGCCGGGCTTGCTGGAACCACCTGCCGGTCATGCCAAAATCACCTGCCAACTACGCCAGTACCACTTGGCGGACACTGTGGAAACACCTGTCGGGCCGGCCGGAACCACATCTCAGACGTGCCAGAACCATGTGCATGAGATCCTTTAACCACACCCCGAACAGACGGAAAACACCTGCCAGACCCGTCTGAACAACCTGCCGAGCACGCCGGAGCCACCTGCTCGACTCGCCGGAACCACCTACCTGACATGCCCAAATCACCAGCCGGGTATGCCAGAACCACTTGGCGGACACTCCGGAATCATCTGCCGGACATGCCGGAACCTGCTCTCAGACACACCAGAACCACGTGCCGGAGACGCCGGAAGCACCTTCCGAGCACGCCGGAACCACCTACCTGACATGCCCAAATCACAAGCCGGGTATGCCAGAACCACTTGGCGGACACTCCGGAATCATCTGCCGGACATGCCGGAACCAGCTCTCAGACACGCCAGAACCACGTGCCGGACACGCCGGAATCACCTACCGGACAGACCGGAACCACCTGCCGAGCACGCCGGAGCCACCTGTTTGACTCGCTGGAACCACCTGCCGGACAGGCCAACATCAACTGCTGGCTATGCCAGAACCACCTGGGGGACGGTCCGGAATCGCCTGCCAGCCATGGCGGAACCACCTCTCAGACGTACCAGAACCACCTGCCGGAGAAGCTGGAAACACGTCCTGGACAGTCTGGAACCACCTGCCGGCCAAGCCTGAACCACCTGCCAAGCAGAACGGAACAACCTGCCAGACACGCCAAAATCACCTGCGTGTTATGCCAGAACAACTTGGAGGACTCTCTGGGATGACCTGCCGGGCATGCCGGAACCACCTCTCAGACGTGCCAGAACCATGTGGCGGACAGTCCGGAATCACCTGTTGGGCATGCGCAACCACCTCTGAGACGTACCAGAACCACATGCCGTGCAGGCTGGAACCACCTACCGGACAGACCGGAATCACCCTTCGGGCATGCCGGAACCACCTGTCAGATGTGCCAGAAACATGTGCCGGAGACGCCGGAAGCACCTGCCAAACACGTTGGAACCACCTGCTCAACTCGCCTGAACCACCTGCCGGACATGCCAAAATCACCTGCGGACTATGCCAGAACCACTTGGCGAACACTCCGGAATCACTTGCCGGGCATGCAGGAACCACCTCTCAGACATGCCAGAACCCCGTGCCAATGACCCCGGAAGCACCAGCCGAGCACGCCGGAACCACCTGCTCGACTCGCCAGAACCACCTGCCGATCACGCAAAAATCACCTGCCGGCTACGCCACAACCAGTTGGTGAACACTTTGGAATCACCTGCCAGGCTTGCTGGAACCACCTGCCGGTCATGCCAAAATCACCTGCCAACTACGCCAGAACCCCTTGGCGGTCACTGCGGAAACACCTGTCGGGCCGGCTGGAACCACATCTCAGACGTGCCAGAAACGTGTTCATGAGATGCTGGAACCACACCCCGAACAGACGGATACCACCTGCCAGAACCGCCTGAACCACCTGCTGAGCACGCCGGAACCACCTGCTCGACTCACCTCTACCACTTCCCTGACACGCCAAAATCACCTGCTGGGTATGCCAGAACCACTTGGCGGACACTCCGGAATCATCTGCCGGACATGCCGGAACCAGCTCTCAGACACACCAGAACCAAGTGCCGGAGACGCCGCAAGCACCTGCCGAGCATGCCGGAGCCACCAGCTCGACTCGCCAGAAACACCTGCCGGACACGCCAAAATCAGCTGCCGGGTATGCCAGAACCACCTGGCGGACACTACGGAATCACCTGCCGTGCATGCCGGAACCACCTCTCAGACCTGCAGGAAGCACGTGCCAGACACGCCGGAAACACCTACCGGACAGACCGGAACCACCTGCCAAGAACGCCGGAGCCACCTGTTCGACTCGCTGGAACCACCTGCCGGACAGGCCAATATCAACTGCTGGCTATGCCAGAACCACCTGGGGGACAGTCCGGGATCACCTGCCAGCCATGGCGGAACCACCTCTCAGACGTACCAGAACCACCTGCTGGAGAAGCTGGAAACACGTCCTGGACAGACTGGAACCACGTGACGGCCATGCCTGAACCACCTGCCGAGCACGGCGGAACCACCTGCCGGACACGCCAAAATCACCTGCGGGCTACGCCAGAACCACTTGGACGACTCTCCGAAATGACCTGCCGGGCATGTTGGAACCACCTCTCAGACGTGCCAGAAGCACGTGGCGGACAGTCCGGAATCACCTGTTGGGCATACGCAACCACCTCTGACACGTACCAGAACCACGTGCCGTGCACGCCGGAACCACCTACCGGACAGACCGGAATCAACTTTTGGGCATGCCGGAACCACCAGTCAGATGTGCCAGAAACACGTGCCGGAGACGCCGGAAGCACCTGCCGAGCACGTCGCAACCACCTGCTCAACTCGCCTGAACCACCTGCCGGACACGCCAAAATCACCTGCCCGCTACACCAGCACCACTTCGGGGACAAGCCGGAATCACGTGAGGGGCATGCCGGCACAGCCTCTCAGACTGAACCTCGTGCCGGACACCACAGAACCACCTGCCGGACAGACCGGAACCACCTGCCGGACACGCCGGAACCACCGGCTCGACCCGCCGGAACGACCGCTGGACATGCAAAATCACCTGCCGGCTACGCCGGAAACACTTGGCGAACACTCCGGAATCACCTGCCGGGCATGCCAGAACCACCTCTCAGACATGCCAGAACCACGTGCCAATGACCCCGGAAGCACCTGCCGAGCACGCCGGAACCACCTGCTCGACTCGCCAGAACCACCTGCCGGACACGCAAAAATCACCTGCCGGCTACGCCACAACCAGTTGGGGAACACTTCGGAATCACCTGCCGGGCTTGCTGGAACCACCTGCCGGTCATGCCAAAATCACATGCCAACTACGCCAGTACCACTTGGCGGACACTGTGGAAACACCTGTCGGGCCGGCCGGAACCACATCTCAGACGTGCCAGAACCATGTGCATGAGATGCTGGAACCACACCCCGAACAGATGGAAAACACCTGCCAGACCCGTCTGAACAACCTGCCAAGCACGCCGGAGCCACCTGCTCGACTCGCCGGAACAACCTACCTGACATGCCCAAATCACCAGCCGGGTATGCCAGAACCACTTGGCGGACACTCCGGAATTATCTGCCGGACATGCCGGAACCAGCCCTCAGACACACCAGAACCACGTGCCGGAGACGCCGGAAGCACCTGCCGAGCATGCCGGAGCCACCTGCTCGACTCGCCAGAAACACCTGCCGGACACGCCAAAATCACCTGCTGGGTACGCCAGAACCACCCGTCGGACACTCCGAAATCACCTGTCGCGCATGCCGGAACCACCTCTCAGACGTGCCGGAAGCACGTGCCGGACACGCCGGAATCACCTACCGGACAGACCGGAACCACCTGCCGAGCACGCCGGAGCCACCTGTTCGACTAGCTGGAACCACCTGCCGGACAGGCCAATATCAACTACTGGCTATGCCAGAACCACCTGTGGGACGGTCCGGAATCGCCTGCCAGCCAGGGCGGAACCACCTCTCACACGTACCAGAACCACCTGCCGGAGAAGCTGGAAACACGTCCTGGACAGTCTGGAACCACCTGCCGGCCAAGCCTGAACCACCTGCCAAGCACAACGGAACAACCTGCCAGACACGCCAAAATCACCTGCGTGTTATGCCAGAACCACTTGGAGGACTCTCTGGGATGACCTGCCGGGCATGCCGGAACCACCTGTCAGATGTGCCAGAAAAACGTGCCGGAGACGCCGGAAGCACCTGCCAAGCACGTTGGAACCACCTGCTCAACTCACCTGAACCACCTGCCGGACATGCCAAATTCACCTGCCGACTATGCCAGAACCACTTGGCGAAAACTCCGGAATCACCTGCCGGGCATGCAGGAACCACCTCTCAGACATGCTAGAACCCCGTGCCAATGATCCCGGAAGCACCAGCCGAGCACGCCGGAACCACCTGCTCGACTCGCCAGAACCACCTGCCGATCACGCAAAAATCACCTGCCGGCTACGCCACAACCTGTTGGTGAACACTTTGGAATCACCTGCCAGGCTTGCTGGAACCACCTGCCAGTCATGCCAAAATCACCTGCCAACTACGCCAGAACCGCTTGGCGGACACTGCGGAAACACCTGTCGGGCCGGCCGGAACCACATCTCAGACGTGCCAGGAACGTGTTCATGAGATGCTGGAACCACACCCCGAACAGACGGATACCACCTGCCAGAACCGCCTGAACGACCTGCTGAGCACGCCGGAACCACCTGCTCGACTCACCGGTACCAACTCCCTGACACGCCAAAATCACCTGCTGGGAATGAAAGAACCACTTGGCGGACACTCCGGAATCATCTGCCGGACATGCCGGAACCAGCTCTCAGACACATCAGAACCAAGTGCCGGAGACGCCGGAAGCACCAGCCGAGCATGCCGGAGCCACCTGCTCGACTCGCCAGAAACACCTGCCGGACACGCCAAAATCACCTGCCGGGTATGCCAGAACCACCTGGCGGACTCTACGGAATGACCTGCCGCGCATGCCGGAACCACCTCTCAGACGTGCCGGAAGCACGTGCCACACACGCCGGAAACACCTACCGGACAGACCGGAACCACCTGCCAAGAACGCCGGAGCCACCTGTTCGACTAGCTGGAACCACCTGCCGGACAGGCCAATATCAACTGCTGGCTATGCCAGAACCACCTGGGGGACAGTCCGGGATCACCTGCCAGCCATGGCGGAACCACCTCTCAGACGTACCAGAACCACCTGCCGGAGAAGCTGGAAACACGTCCTGGACAGACTGGAACCACGTGGCGGCCATGCCTGAACCACCTGCCGAGCACGGCGGAACCACCTGCCGGACACGCCAAAATCACCTGCGGGCTACGCCAGAACCACTTGGACGACTCTCCGAAATGACCTGCCGGGCATGTTGGAACCATCTCTCAGACGTGCCAGAAGCACGTGGCAGACAGGCCGGAATCACCTGTTGGGCATACGCAACCACCTCTGAGACGTACCAGAACCACGTGCCGTGCACGCCGGAACCACCTACCGGACAGACCGGAATCAACTTTTGGGCATGCCGGAACCACCAGTCAGATGTGCCAGAAACACGTGCCGGAGACGCCGGAAGCACCTGCCGAGCACGTCGCAACCACCTGCTCAACTCGCCTGAACCACCTGCCGGACACGCCAAAATCACTTGCCCGCTACACCAGCACCACTTCGGGGACAAGCCGGAATCACGTGAGGGGCATGCCGGCACAGCCTCTCAGACTGAACCTCGTGCCGGACACCACAGAACCACCTGCCGGACACGCCGGAACCACCGGCTCGACCCGCCGGAACGACCGCTGGACATGCAAAATCACCTGCCGGCTACGCCGGAAACACTTGGCGAACACTCCGGAATCACCTGCCGGGCATGCCGGAACCACCTCTCAGATATGCCAGAACCACGTGCCAATGACCCCGGAAGCACCTGCCGAGCACGCCGGAACCCCCTGCTCGACTCGCCACAACCACATGCCGGACACGCAAAAATCACCTGCCGGCTACGCCACAACCAGTTGGGGAACACTTCGGAATCACCTGCCGGGCTTGCTGGAACCACCTGCCGGTCATGCCAAAATCACCTGCCAACTACGCCAGTACCACTTGGCGGACACTGCGGAAACACCTGTCGTGCCGGCCGGAACCACATCTCAGACGTGCCAGAACCATGTGCATGAGATGCTGGAACCACACCCCGAACAGATGGAAAACACCTGCCAGACACGTCTGAACAACCTGCCGAGCACGCCGGAGCCACCTGCTCGACTCGCCGGAACCACCTACCTGACATGCCCAAATCACCAGCCGGGTATGCCAGAACCACTTGGCGGACACTCCGGAATCATCTGCCGGACATGCCGGAACCAGCTCTCAGACACACCAGAACCACGTGCCGGAGACGCCGGAAGCACCTGCCGAGCATGCCGGAGCCACCTGCTCGACTCGCCAGAAACACCTGCCGGACACGCCAAAATCACCTGCCCGCTACACCAGCACCACTTCGGGGACAAGCGGAATCACGTGAGGGGCATACCGTCACAGCATCTCAGACGGAACCTCGTGCCGGACACCACAGAACCACCTGCCGGACACACCGGAACCACCGGCTCGACCCGCTGGAACGACCGCTGGACATGCAAAATCACCTGCCGGCTACGCCGGAAACACTTGGCGAACACTCCGGAATCACTTGCAGGGCATGCCGGAACCACCTCTCTGATATGCCAGAACGACGTGCCAATGACCCCGGAAGCACCTGCCGATCACGCCGGAACCACCTGCTCGACTCGCTGGAACCACCTACCTGACATGCCAAAATCACCAGCCGGGTATGCCAGAACCACTTGGCGGACACTCCGGAATCATCTGCCGGACATGCCGGAACCAGCTCTCAGACACACCAGAACCACGTGCCGGAGATGCCGGAAGCACCTGCCGAGCATGCCGGAGCCACCTGCTCGACTCGCCGGAACCACCTACCTGACATGCCAAAATCAACAGCCGGGTATGCCAGAACCACTTGGCGGACACTCCGGAATCATCTGCCGGACATGCCGGAACCAGCTCTCAGACACACCAGAACCACGTGCCGGAGACGCCGGAAGCACCTGCCGAGCATGCCGGAGCCACCTGCTCGACTCGCCAGAAACACCTGCCGGACACGGCAAAATCACCTGCGGGTACGCCAGAACCACCTGGCGGACACTCCAAAATCACCGGTCGCGCATGCCGGAACCACCTCTCAGACGTGCCGGAAGCACGTGCCGGACACGCCGGAATCACCTACCAGACAGACCGGAACCACCTGCCGAGCACGCCGGAGCCACCTGTTCGACTCGCTGGAACCACCTGCCGGACAGGCCAATATCAACTGCTGGCTATGCCAGAACCACCTGGGGGACGGTCCGGAATCACCTGCCAGCCATGGCGGAACCACCTCTCAGAAGTACCAGAACCATCTGCCGGAGAAGCTGGAAACACGTCCTGGACAGTCTGGAACCACCTGCCGGCCAAGCCTGAACCACCTGCCAAGCACAACGGAACAACCTGCCAGACACGCCAAAATCACCTGCGTGTTATGCCAGAACCACTTGGAGGACTCTCTGGGATGACCTGCCGGGCATGCCGGAACCACCTCTCACACGTGCCAGAACCATGTGGCCGACAGTCCGGAATCACCTGTTGGGCATGCGCAACCCCCTCTGAGACGTACCAGAACCACATGCCGTGCAGGCTGGAACCACCTACCAGACAGACCGGAATCACCTTTCGGGCATGCCGGAACCACCTGTCAGATGTGCCAGAAACACGTGCCGGAGACGCCGGAAGCACCTGCCAAGCACGTTGGAACCACCTGCTCAACTCGCCTGAACCACCTGCCGGACATGCCAAAATCACCTGCCGACTACGCCAGAACCACTTGGCGAACACTCCGGAATCACCTGCCGGGCATGCAGGAACCACCTCTCAGACATGCCAGAACCCCGTGCCAATGACCCCGGAAGCACCAGCCGAGCACGCCGGAACCACCTGCTCGACTCGCCAGAACCACCTGCCGATCACGCAAAAATCACCTGCCGGCTACTCCACAACCAGTTGGTGAACACTTTGGAATCACCTGCCAGGCTTGCTGGAACCACCTGCCAGTCATGCCAAAATCACCTGCCAACTACGCCAGAACCGCTTGGCGGACACTGCGGAAACACCTGTCGGGCCGGCTGGAACCACATCTCAGACGTGCCAGAAACGTGTTCATGAGATGCTGGAACCACACCCCGAACAGACGGATACCACCTGCCAGAACCGCCTGAACCACCTGCTGAGCACGCCGGAACCACCTGCTCGACTCACCGGTACCAGCTCCCTGACACGCCAAAATCACCTGCTGGGTATGCCAGAACCACTTGGCGGACACTCCGGAATCATCTGCCGGACATGCCGGAACCAGCTCTCAGACACACCAGAACCAAGTGCCGGAGACGCCGGAAGCATCTGCCGAGCATGCCGGAGCCACCTGCTCGACTCGCCAGAAACACCTGCCGGACACGCCAAAATCACCTGCCGGGTATGCCAGAACCACCTGGCGGACACTACGGAATCACCTGCCGCGCATGCCGGAACCACCTCTCAGACCTGCCGGAAGCACGTGCCAGAAACGCCGGAAACACCTACCGGACAGACCGGAACCACCTGCCAAGAACGCCGGAGCCACCTGTTCGACTCGCTGGAACCACCTGCCGGACAGGCCAATATCAACTGCTGGCTATGCCAGAACCACCTGGGGGAGAGTCTGGGATCACCTGCCAGCCATGGCGGAACCACCTCTCAGACGTACCAGAACCACCTGCCGGAGAAGCTGGAAACACGTCCTGGACAGACTGGAACCACGTGACGGCCATGCCTGAACCACCTGCCGAGCATGGCGGAACCACCTGCCGGACACGCCAAAATCACCTGCGGGCTACGCCAGAACCACTTGGACGACTCTCCGAAATGACCTGCCGGGCATGTAGGAACCACCTCTCAAACGTGCCAGAAGCACGTGGCGGACAGTCCGGAATCACCTGTTGGGTATACGCAACCACCTCTGACACGTACCAGAACCACGTGCCGTGCACGCCGGAACCACCTACCGGACAGACCGGAATCAACTTTTGGGCATGCCGGAACCACCAGTCAGATGTGCCAGAAACACGTGCCGGAGATGCCGGAAGCACCTGCCGAGCACGTCGCAACCACCTGCTCAACTCGCCTGAACCACCTGCCAGAAACGCCAAAATCACCTGCCCGCTACACCAGCACCACTTCGGGGACAAGCGGAATCACGTGAGGGGCATGCCGGCACAGCCTCTCAGACGGAACCTCGTGCCGGACACCACAGAACCACCTGCCGGACAGACCGGAACCACCTGCCGGACACGCCGGAACCTCCGGTTCAACACGCCGGAACGAGCGCTGGACATGCAAAATCACCTGCCGGCTATGCCGGAAACACTTGGCGAACACTCCGGAATCATCTGCCGGGCATGCCGGAACCACCTCTCAGATATGCCAGAACCACGTGCCAATGACCCCGGAAGCACCTGCCGAGCACGCCGGAACCCCCTGCTCGACTCGCCAGAACCCCCTGCCGGACACGCCAAAATCACCTGCCGGCTACGCCAGAACCACCGGGCGGACACTCCGAAATCACCTGTCGCGCATGCCGGAACCACCTCTCAGACGTGCCGGAAGCACATGCCGGACACGCCGGAATCACCTACCGGACAGACCGGAACCACCTGCCGAGAACGCCGGAGCCACCTGTTCGAATCGCTGGAACCAGCTGCCGGACAGGCCAATATCAACTGCTGGCTATGCCAGAACCACCTGGGGGACGGTCCGGAATCACCTGCCAGCCATGGCGGAACCACCTCTCAGACGTACCAGAACCACCTGCCGGAGAAGCTGGAAACACGTCCTGGACAGTCTGGAACCACCTGCCGGCCAAGCCTGAACCACCTGCCAAGCACAACGGAACAACCTGCCAGACACGCCAAAATCACCTGCGTGTTATGCCAGAACCACTTGGAGGACTCTCTGGGATGACCTGCCGGGCATGCCGGAAACACCTCTCAGACGTGCCAGAACCATGTGGCGGACAGTCCGGAATCACCTGTTGGGCATGCGCAACCACCTCTGAGACGTACCAGAACCACATGCCGTGCAGGCTGGAACCACCTACCGGACAGACCGGAATCACCTTTCGGGCATGCCGGAACCACCTGTCAGATGTGCCGGATACACGTGCCGGAGACGCCGGAACCACCTGCCAAGCACGTTGGAACCACCTGCTCAACTCGCCTGAACCACCTGCCGGACATGCCAAAATCACCTGCCGACTATGCCAGAACCATTTGGCGAACACTCCGGAATCACTTGCCGGGCATGCAGGAACCACCTCTCAGACATGCCAGAACCCCGTGCCAATGACCCCGGAAGCACCAGCCGAGCACGCCGGAACCACCTGCTCGACTCGCCAGAACCACCTGCCGATCACGCAAAAATCACCTGCCGGCTACGCCACAACCAGTTGGTGAACACTTTGGAATCACCTGCCAGGCTTGCTGGAACCACCTGCCAGTCATGCCAAAATCACCTGACAACTACGCCAGAACCGCTTGGCGGACACTGCGGAAACACCTGTCGGGCCGGCGGGAACCACATCTCAGACGTGCCAGAAACGTGTTCATGAGATGCTGGAACCACACCCCGAACAGACGGATACCACCTGCCAGAACCGCCTGAACCACCTGCTGAGCACGCCGGAACCACCTGCTCGACTCACCGGTACCACCTCCCTGACACGCCAAAATCACCTGCTGGGTATGCCAGAACCACTTGGCGGACACTCCGGAATCATCTGCCGGACATGCCGGAACCAGCTCTCAGACACACCAGAACCAAGTGCCGGAGACGCCGGAAGCACCTGCCGAGCATGCCGGAGCCACCTGCTCGACTCGCCAGAAACACCTGCCGGACACGCCAAAATCACCTGCCGGGTACGCAAGAAGCACCTGGCGGACACTCCGGAATCACCTGCCGTGCATGGCGGAACCACCTCTCAGACGTGCCGGAAGCACGTGCCAGACACGCCGGAAACACCTACCGGACAGACCGGAACCACCTGCCAAGAACGCCGGAGCCACCTGTTCGACTCGCTGTAACCACCTGCCGGACAGGCCAATATCAAATGCTGGCTATGCCAGAACCACCTGGGGGACAGTCCGGGATCACCTGCCAGCCATGGCGGAACCACCTCTCAGACGTACCAGAACCACCTGCCGGAGAAGCTGGAAACACGTGCTGGACAGACTGGAACCACGTGACGGCCATGCCTGAACCACCTGCCGAGAACGGCGGAACCACCTGCTGGACACGCCAAAATCACCTGCGGGCTACGCCAGAACCTCTTGGATGACTCTCCGAAATGACCTGCCGGGCATGTTGGAACCACCTCACAGACGTGCCAGAAGCACGTGGCGGAGAGTCCGGAATCACCTGTTGGGCATACGCAACCACCTCTGAGACGTACCAAAACCACGTGCCGTGCACGCCGGAACCACCTACCGGACAGACCGGTATCAACTTTTGGGCATGCCGGAACCACCTGTCAGATGTGCCAGAAACACGTGCCGGAGACGCCGGAAGCACCTGCCGAGCACGTCGCAACCACCTGCTCAACTCGCCTGAACCACCTCCCGGACATGACAAAATCACCTGCCCGCTACACCAGCACCACTTCGGGGACAAGCCGGAATCACGTGAGGGGCATGCCGGCACAGCCTCTCAGACTGAACCTCGTGCCGGACACCACAGAACCACCTGCCGGACAGACCGGAACCACCTGCCGGACACGCCGGAACCACCGGCTCGACCCGCCGGAACGACCGCTGGACATGCAAAATCACCTGCCGGCTACGCCGGAAACACTTGGCGAACACTCCGGAATCACCTGCCGGGCATGCCAGAATCACCTCTCAGATATGCCTGAACCACGTGCCGGACACGCCGGAAACACCTACCGGACAGACCAGAACCACCTGCCAAGAACGCCGGAGCCACCTGTTTGACTCGCTGGAACCACCTGCTGGACAGGCCAATATCAACTGCTGGCTATGCCAGAACCACCTGGGGGACAGTCCGGGATCACCTGCCAGCCATGGCGGAACCACCTCTCAGACGTACCAGAACCACCTGCCGGAGAAGCTGGAAACACGTCCTGGACAGACTGGAACCACGTGACGGCCATGCCTGAACCACCTGCCGAGCACGGCGGAACCACCTGCCGGACACGCCAAAATCACCTGCGGGCTATGCCAGAACCACTTGGACGACTCTCCGAAATGACCTGCTGGGCATGTTGGAACCACCTCTCAGACGTGCCAGAAGCACGTGGCGGACAGTCCGGAATCACCTGTTGGGCATACGCAACCACCTCTGAGACGTACCAGAACCACGTGCCATGCACGCTGGAACCACCTACCGGACAGACCGGAATCAACTTTTGGGCATGGCGGAACCACCAGTCAGATATGCCAGAAACACGTGTCGGAGACGCCGGAAGCACCTGTCGAGCACGTCGCAACCACCTGCTCAACTCGCCTGAACCACCTGCCGGACACGCCAAAATCACCTGCCCGCTACACCAGCATCACTTAGGGGACAAGCCGGAATCACGTGAGGGGCATGCCGGCACAGCCTCTCAGACTGAACCTCGTGCCGGACACCACAGAACCACCTGCCGGACAGACCGGAACCACCTGCCGGACACGCCGGAACCTCCGGTTCAACCCGCCGGAACGAGCGCTGGACATGCAAAATCACCTGCCGGCTATGCCGGAAACACTTGGCGAACACTCCGGAATCACCTGCCGGGCATGCCGGAACCACCTCTCAGATATGCCAGAACCACGTGCCAATGACCCCGGAAGCACCTGCCGAGCACGCAGGAACCACCTGCTCGACTCGCCAGAACCCCCTGCCGGACACGCAAAAATCACCTGCCGGCTACGCCACAACCAGTTGGGGAACACTTCGGAATCACCTGCCGGGCTTGCTGGAACCACCTGCCGGTCATGCCAAAATCACCTGCCAACTACGCCAGTACCACTTGGCAGACACTGTGGAAACACCTGTCGGGCCGGCCGGAACCACATCTCACACGTGCCAGAACCATGTGCATGAGATGCTGGAACCACACCCCGAACAGACGGAAAACACCTGCCAGACCCGTCTGAACAACCTGCCGAGCACGCCGGAGCCACCTGCTCGACTCGCCAGAACCACCTCCCTGACACGCCAAAATCACCTGCTGGGTATGCCAGAACCACTTGGCGGACACTCCGGAATCATCTGCCGGACATGCCGGAACCAGCACTCAGACACACCAGAACCACGTGCCGGAGACGCCGGAAGCACCTGCGGGCTACGCCAGAACCTCTTGGACGACTCTCCGAAATGACCTGCCGGGCATGTTGGAACCACCTCTCAGACGTGCCAGAAGCACGTGGCGGACAGTCCGGAATCACCTGTTGGGCATACGCAACCACCTCTGACACGTACCAGAACCACGTGCCGTGCACGCCGGAACCACCTACCGGACAGACCGGAATCAACTTTTGGGCATGCCGGAACCACCTGTCAGATGTGCCAGAAACACGTGCTGGAGACGCCGGAAGCACCTGCCGAGCACGTCGCAACCACCTGCTCAACTCGCCGGAACCACCTGCCGGACACGCCAAAATCACCTGCCCGCTACACCAGCACCACTTCGGGGACAAGCCGGAATCACGTGAGGGGCATGCCGGCACAGCCTCTCTGACTGAACCTCGTGCCGGACACCACAGAACCACCTGCCGGACAGACCGGAACCACCTGCCGGACACGCCGGAACCACCGGCTCGACCCGCCGGAACGACCGCTGGACATGCAAAATCACCTGCCGGCTACGCCGGAAACACTTGGCGAACACTCCGGAATCACCTGCCGGGCATGCCGGAACCACCTCTCAGATATGCCAGAACCACGTGCCAATGACCCCGGAAGCACCTGCCGAGCACGCCGGAACCACCTGCTCGACTCGCCAGAACCACCTGCCGGACACGCAAAAATCACCTGCCGGCTACGCCACAACCAGTTGGGGAACACTTCGGAATCACCTGCCGGGCTTGCTGCAACCACCTGCCGGTCACGCCAAAATCACCTGCCAACTACGCCAGTACCACTTGGCGGACACTGTGGAAACACCTGTGGGGCCGGCCGGAACCACATCTCAGACGTGCCAGAACCATGTGCATGAGATGCTGGAACCACACCCCGAACAGACGGAAAACACCTGCCAGACCCGTCTGAACAACCTGCCGAGCACGCCGGAGCCACCTGCTCGACTCGCCGGAACCACCTACCTGACGTGCCCAAATCACCAGCCGGGTATGCCAGAACCACTTGGCGGACACTCCGGAATCATCTGCCAGACATGCCGGAACCAGCTCTCAGACACACCAGAACCACGTGCCGGAGACGCCGGAAGCACCTGCCGAGCATGCCGGAGCCACCTGCTCGACTCGCCAGAAACACCTGCCGGACACGCCAAAATCACCTGCCGGGTACGCCAGAACCACCTGGCGGACACTCCGAAATCACCTGTCGCGCATGCCGGAACCACCTCTCAGACGTGCCGGAAGCACGTGCCGGACACGCCGGAATCACCTACCGGACAGACCGGAACCTCCTGCCGAGAACGCCGGAGCCACCTGTTCGAATCGCTGGAACCAGCTGCCGGACAGGCCAATATCAACTGCTGGCTATGCCAGAACCACCTGGGGGACGGTCCGGAATCACCTGCCAGCCATGGCGGAACCACCTCTCAGACGTACCAGAACCACCTGCCGGAGAAGCTGGAAACACGTCCTGGACAGTCTGGAACCACCTGCCGGCCAAGCCTGAACCACCTGCCAAGCACAACGGAACAACCTGCCAGACACGCCAAAATCACCTGCGTGTTATGCCAGAACCACTTGGAGGACTCTCTGGGATGACCTGCCGGGCATGCCGGAACCACCTCTCAGACGTGCCAGAACCATGTGGCGGACAGTCCGGAATCACCTGTTGGGCATGCGCAACCACCTCTGAGACGTACCAGAACCACATGCCGTGCAGGCTGGAACCACCTACCGGACAGACCGGAATCACCTTTCGGGCATGCCGGAACCACCTGTCAGATGTGCCGGATACACGTGCCTGAGACGCCGGAACCACCTGCCAAGCACGTTGGAACCACCTGCTCAACTCGCCTGAACCACCTGCCGGACATGCCAAAATCACCTGCCGACTATGCCAGAACCATTTGGCGAACACTCCGGAATCACTTGCCGGGCATGCAGGAACCACCTCTCAGACATGCCAGAACCCCGTGCCAATGACCCCGGAAGCACCAGCCGAGCACGCCGGAACCACCTGCTCGACTCGCCAGAACCACCTGCCGATCACGCAAAAATCACCTGCCGGCTACGCCACAACCAGTTGGTGAACACTTTGGAATCACCTGCCAGGCTTGCTGGAACCACCTGCCAGTCATGCCAAAATCACCTGACAACTACGCCAGAACCGCTTGGCGGAAACTGCGGAAACACCTGTCGGGCCGGCGGGAACCACATCTCAGACGTGCCAGAAACGTGTTCATGAGATGCTGGAACCACACCCCGAACAGACGGATACCACCTGCCAGAACCGCCTGAACCACCTGCTGAGCACGCCGGAACCACCTGCTCGACTCACCGGTACCACCTCCCTGACACGCCAAAATCACCTGCTGGGTATGCCAGAACCACTTGGCGGACACTCCGGAATCATCTGCCGGACATGCCGGAACCAGCTCTCAGACACACCAGAACCAAGTGCCGGAGACGCCGGAAGCACCTGCCGAGCATGCCGGAGCCACCTGCTCGACTCGCCAGAAACACCTTCCGGACACGCCAAAATCACCTGCCGGGTACGCCAGAACCACCTGGCGGACACTCCGGAATCACCTGCCGCGCATGGCGGAACCACCTCTCAGACGTGCCGGAAGCACGTGCCAGACACGCCGGAAACACCTACCGGACAGACCGGAACCACCTGCCAAGAACGCCGGAGCCACCTGTTCGACTCGCTGTAACCACCTGCCGGACAGGCCAATATCAAATGCTGGCTATGCCAGAACCACCTGGGGGACAGTCCGGGATCACCTGCCAGCCATGGCGGAACCACCTCTCAGACGTACCAGAACCACCTGCCGGAGAAGCTGGAAACACGTCCTGGACAGACTGGAACCACGTGACGGCCATGCCTGAACCACCTGCCGAGAACGGCGGAACCACCTGCTGGACACGCCAAAATCACCTGCGGGCTACGCCAGAACCACTTGGACGACTCTCCGAAATGACCTGCCGGGCATGTTGGAACCACCTCGCAGACGTGCCAGAAGCACGTGGCGGAGAGTCCGGAATCACCTGTTGGGCATACGCAACCACCTCTGAGACGTACCAAAACCACGTGCTGTGCACGCCGGAACCACCTACCGGACAGACCGGTATCAACTTTTGGGCATGCCGGAACCACCTGTCAGATGTGCCAGAAACACGTGCCGGAGACGCCGGAAGCACCTGCCGAGCACGTCGCAACCACCTGCTCCACTCGCCTGAACCACCTCCCGGACACGACAAAATCACCTGCCCGCTACACCAGCACCACTTCGGGGACAAGCCGGAATCACGTGAGGGGCATGCCGGCACAGCCTCTCAGACTGAACCTCGTGCCGGACACCACAGAACCACCTGCCGGACAGACCGGAACCACCTGCCGGACACGCCGGAACCACCGGCTCGACCCGCCGGAACGACCGCTGGACATGCAAAATCACCTGCCGGCTACGCCGGAAACACTTGGCGAACACTCCGGAATCACCTGCCGGGCATGCCGGAACCACCTCTCAGATATGCCAGAACCACGTGCCAATGACCCCGGAAGCACCAGCCGAGCACGCCGGAACCACCTGCTCGACTCGCCAGAACCCCCTGCCGGACACGCAAAAATCACCTGCCGGCTACGCCACAACCAGTTGGGGAACACTTCGGAATCACCTGCCGGGCTTGCTGGAACCACCTGCCGGTCATGCCAAAATCACCTGCCAACTACGCCAGTACCACTTGGCGGACACTGTGGAAACACCTGTCGGGCCGGCCGGAACCACATGTCAGACGTGCCAGAACCATGTGCATGAGATGCTGGAACCACACCCCGAACAGACGGAAAACACCTGCCAGACCCGTCTGAACAACCTGCCGAGCACGCCGGAGCCACCTGCTCGACTCGCCGTAACCACCTACCTGACATGCCCAAATCACCAGCCGGGTATGCCAGAACCACTTGGCGGACACTCCGGAATCATCTGCCGGACATGCCGGAACCATCTCTCAGACACACCAGAACCAAGTGCCGGAGACGCCGGAAGCACCTGCCGAGCATGCCGGAGCCACCTGCTCGACTCGCCAGAAACACCTGCCAGACACGCCAAATTGACCTGCCGGGAACGCCAGAACCACCTGCCAAGCACAACGGAACAACCTGCCAGACACGCCAAAATCGCCGGCGTGTTATGCCAGAACCACTTGGAGGACTCTCTGGGATGACCTGCCGGGCATGCCGGAACCACCTCTCAGACGTGCCAGAGCCATGTGGCGGACAGTCCGGAATCACCTGTTGGGCATGTGCAACCACCTCTGAGACGTACCAGAACCACATGCCGTGCAGGCTGGAACCACCTACCGGACAGACCGGAATCACCTTTCGGGCATGCCGGAACCACCTGTCAGATGTGCCAGAAACACGTGCCGGAGACGCCGGAAGCACCTGCCAAGCACGTTGGAACCACCTGCTCAACTCGCCTGAACCACCTGCCGGACATGCCAAAATCACCTGCCGACTATGCCAGAACCACTTGGCGAACACTCCGGAATCACTTGCCGGGCATGCAGGAACCACCTCTCAGACATGCCAGAACCCCGTGCCAATGACCCCGGAAGCACCAGCCGAGCACGCCGGAACCACCTGCTCGACTCGCCAGAACCACCTGCCGATCACGCAAAAATCACCTGCCGGCTACGCCACAACCAGTTGGTGAACACTTTGGAATCACCTGCCAGGCTTGCTGGAACCACCTACCGGTCATGCCAAAATCACCTGCCAACTACGCCAGAACCGCTTGGCGGACACTGCGGAAACACCTGTCGGGCCGGCTGGAACCACATCTCAGACGTGCCAGAAACGTGTTCATGAGATGCTGGAACCACACCCCGAACAGACGGATACCACCTGCCAGAACCGCCTGAACCACCTGCTGAGCACGCCGGAACCACCTGCTCGACTCACCGGTACCACCTCCCTGACACGCCAAAATCACCTGCTGGGTATGCCAGAACCACTTGGCGGACACTCCGGAATCATCTGCCGGACATGCCGGAACCAGCTCTCAGACACACCAGAACCAAGTGCCGGAGACGCCGGAAGCACCTGCCGAGCATGCCGGAGCCACCTGCTCGACTCGCCAGAAACACCTGACGGACACGCCAAAATCACCTGCCGGGTATGCCAGAACCACCCGGCGGACACTCCGGAATCACCTGCCGCGCATGCCGGAACCACCTCTCAGACGTGCCTGAAGCACGTGCCAGTCACGCCAGAAACACCTACCGGACAGACCGGAACCACCTGCCAAGAACGCCGGAGAGACCTGTTCGACTCGCTGGAACCACCTGTCGGACAGGCCAATATCAACTGCTGGCTATGCCAAAACCACCTGCGGGACAGTCCAGGATCACCTGCCAGCAATGGCGGAACCACCTCTCAGACGTACCAGAACCACCTGCCGGAGAAGCTGGAAACACGTCCTGGACAGACTGGAACCACGTGACGGCCATGCCTGAACCACCTGCCGAGCACGGCAGAACCACCTGCCGGACACGCCAAAATCACCTGCGGGCTACGCCAGAAACACTTGGACGACTCTCCGAAATGACATGCCGGGCATGTTGGAACCACCTCTCAGACGTGCCAGAAGCACGTGGCGGACAGTCCGGAATCACCTGTTGGGCATACGCAACCACCTCTGAGACGTACCAGAACCATGTGCCGTGCACGCCGGAACCACCTACCGGAGAAGCTGGAAACACGTCCTGGACAGTCTGGAACCACCTGCCGGCCAAGCCTGAACCACCTGCCAAGCACAACGGAACAACCTGCCAGACACGCCAAAATCGCCTGCGTGTTATGCCAGAACCACTTGGAGGACTCTCTGGGATGACCTGCCGGGCATGCCGGAAACACCTCTCAGACGTGCCAGAACCATGTGGCGGACAGTCCGGAATCACCTGTTGGGCATGCGCAACCACCTCTGAGACGTACCAGAACCACATGCCGTGCAGGCTGGAACCACCTACCGGACAGACCGGAATCACCTTTCGGGCATGCCGGAACCACCTGTCATATGTGCCAGAAACACGTGCCGGAGACGCCGGAAGCACCTGCCAAGCACGTTGGAACCACCTGCTCAACTCGCCTGAACCACCTGCCGGACATGCCAAAATCACCTGCCGACTATGCCAGAACCACTTGGCGAACACTCCGGAATCACTTGCCGGGCATGCAGGAACCACCTCTCAGACATGCCAGAACCCCGTGCCAATGACCCCGGAAGCACCAGCCGAGCACGCCGGAACCACCTGCTCAACTCGCCTGAACCACCTGCCGGACACGCCAAAATCACCTGCCCGCTACACCAGCACCACTTCGGGGACAAGCCGGAATCACGTTAGGGGCATGCCGGCACAGCCTCTCAGACTGAACCTCGTGCCGGACACCACAGAACCACCTGCCGGACAGACCGGAACCACCTGCCGGACACGCCGGAACCACCGGCTCGACCCGCCGGAACGACCGCTGCACATGCAAAATCACCTGCCGGCTACGCCGGAAACAGTTGGCGAACACTCCGGAATCACCTGCCGGGCATGCCGGAACCACCTCTCAGATATGCCAGAACCACGTGCCAATGACCCCGGAAGCACCTGCCGAGCACGCCGGAACCACCTGCTCGACTCGCCAGAACCACCTGCCGGACACGCAAAAATCACCTGCCGGCTACGCCACAACCAGTTGGGGAACACTTCGGAATCACCTGCCGGGCTTGCTGGAACCAACTGCCGGTCATGCCAAAATCACCTGCCAACTACGCCAGTACCACTTGGCGGACACTGTGGAAACAGCTGTCGGGCCGGCCGGAACCACATCTCAGACGTGCCAGAACCATGTGCATGAGATGCTGGAACCACACCCCGAACAGACGGAAAACACCTGCCAGACCCGTCTGAACAACCTGCCGAGCACGCCGGAGCCACCTGCTCGACTCGCCGGAACCACCTACCTGACATGCCCAAATCACCAGCCGGGTATGATAGAACCGCTTGGCGGACACTCCGGAATCATCTGCCGGACATGCCGGAACCAGCTCTCAGACACACCAGAACCACGTGCCGGAGATGCCGGAAGCACCTGCCGAGCATGCCGGAGCCACCTGCTCGACTCGCCAGAAACACCTGCCGGACACGCCAATATCACCTGCCGGGTATGCCAGAACCACCTGGCGGACACTCCGAAATCACCTGTCACGCATGCCGGAACCACCTCTCAGACGTGCCGGAAGCACGTGCCGGACACGCCGGAATCACCTACCGGACAGACCGGAACCACCTGCCGAGCACGCCGGAGCCACCAGTCAGATGTGCCAGAAATACGTGCCGGAGACGCCGAGAGCACCTGCCAAGCACGTCGCAACCACCTGCTCAACTCGCCTGAACCACATTCCGGACACGCCAAAATCACCTGCCCGCTACACCAGCACCACTTCGGGGACAAGCCTGAATCACGTGAGGGGCATGCCGGCACAGCCTCTCAGACTGAACCTCGTGCCGGACACCACAGAACCACCTGCCGGACAGACCGGAACCACCTGCCGAGCACGCCGGAGCCACCTGTTCGACTCGCTGGAACCATCTGCCGGACAGGCCAATATCAACTGCTGGCTATGCCAGAACCATCTGGGGAACGGTCCGGAATCGCCTGCCAGCCATGGCAGAACCACTTCTCAGACGTACCAGAACCACCTGCCGGAGAAGCTGGAAACACGTCCTGGACAGAGTGGAACCACCTACCGGACAGACCGGAATCACCTTTCGGGCATGGCGGAACCACCTGTCTGATGTGCCAGAAACACATGCCGGACACGCCGGAATCACCTACCGGACAGACCGGAACCACCTGCCGAGCACGCCGGAGCCACCTGTTCGACTCGCTGGAACCACATGCCGGACAGGCCAATATCAACTGCCGACTATGCCAGAACCACCTGGCGAACACTCCGTAATCACTTGCCGGGCATGCAGGAACCACCTCTCAGATATGCCAGAACCACGTGCCAATGACCCCGGAAGCACCAGCCGAGCACGCCGGAACCACCTGCTCGACTCGCCAGAACCCCCTGCCGGACACGCAAAAATCACCTGCCGGCTACGCCACAACCAGTTGGGGAACACTTCGGAATCACCTGCCGGGCTTGCTGGAACCACCTGCCGGTCATGCCAAAATCACCTGCCAACTACGCCAGTACCACTTGGCGGACACTGTGGAAACACCTGTCGGGCCGGCCGGAACCACATGTCAGACGTGCCAGAACCATGTGCATGAGATGCTGGAACCACACCCCGAACAGACGGAAAACACCTGCCAGACCCGTCTGAACAACCTGCCGAGCACGCCGGAGCCACAAGCTCGACTCGCCGTAACCACCTACCTGACATGCCCAAATCACCAGCCGGGTATGCCAGAACCACTTGGCGGACACTCCGGAATCATCTGCCGGACATGCCAGAACCAGCTCTCAGATACACCAGAACCATGTGCCGGAGACGCCGGAAGCACCTGCCGAGCATGCCGGAGCCACCTGCTCGACTCGCCAGAAACACCTGCCAGACACGCCAAATTGACCTGCCGGGAACGCCAGAACCACCTGCCAAGCACAACGGAACAACCTGCCAGACACGCCAAAATCGCCGGCGTGTTATGCCAGAACCACTTGGAGGACTCTCTGGGATGACCTGCCGGGCATGCCGGAACCACCTCTCAGACGTGCCAGAACCATGTGGCGGACAGTCCGGAATCACCTGTTGGGCATGTGCAACCACCTCTGAGACGTACCAGAACCACATGCCGTGCAGGCTGGAACCACCTACCGGACAGACCGGAATCACCTTTCGGGCATGCCGGAACCACCTGTCAGATGTGCCAGAAACACGTGCCGGAGACGCCGGAAGCACCTGCCAAGCACGTTGGAACCACCTGCTCAACTCGCCTGAACCACCTGCCGGACATGCCAAAATCACCTGCCGACTATGCCAGAACCACTTGGCGAACACTCCGGAATCACTTGCCGGGCATGCAGGAACCACCTCTCAGACATGCCAGAACCCCGTGCCAATGACCCCGGAAGCACCAGCCGAGCACACCGGAACCACCTGCTCGACTCGCCAGAACCACCTGCCGATCACGCAAAAATCACCTGCCGGCTACGCCACAACCAGTTGGTGAACACTTTGGAATCACCTGCCAGGCTTGCTGGAACCACCTACCGGTCATGCCAAAATCACCTGCCAACTACGCCAGAACCGCTTGGCAGACACTGCGGAAACACCTGTCGGGCCGGCTGGAACCACATCTCAGACGTGCCAGAAACGTGTTCATGAGATGCTGGAACCACACCCCGAACAGACGGATACCACCTGCCAGAACCGCCTGAACCACCTGCTGAGCACGCCGGAACCACCTGCTCGACTCACCGGTACCACCTCCCTGACACGCCAAAATCACCTGCTGGGTATGCCAGAACCACTTAGCGGACACTCCGGAATCATCTGCCGGACATGCCGGAACCAGCTCTCAGACACACCAGAACCAAGTGCCGGAGACGCCGGAAGCACCTGCCGAGCATGCCGGAGCCACCTGCTCGACTCGCCAGAAACACCTGCCGGACACGCCAAAATCACCTGCCGGGTATGCCAGAACCACCCGGCGGACACTCCGGAATCACCTGCCGCGCATGCCGGAACCACCTCTCAGACGTGCCTTAAGCACGTGCCAGACACGCCAGAAACACCTACCGGACAGACCGGAACCACCTGCCAAGAACGCCGGAGAGACCTGTTCGACTCGCTGGAACCACCTGTCGGACAGGCCAATATCAACTGCTGGCTATGCCAAAACCACCTGCGGGACAGTCCGGGATCACCTGCCAGCCATGGCGGAACCACCTCTCAGACGTACCAGAACCACCTGCCGGAGAAGCTGGAAACACGTCATGGACAGACTGGAACCACGTGACGGCCATGCCTGAACCACCTGCCGAGCACGGCAGAACCACCTGCCGGACACGCCAAAATCACCTGCGGGCTACGCCAGAAACACTTGGACGACTCTCCGAAATGACATGCCGGGCATGTTGGAACCACCTCTCAGACGTGCCAGAAGCACGTGGCGGACAGTCCGGAATCACCTGTTGGGCATACGCAACCACCTCTGAGACGTACCAGAACCATGTGCCGTGCACGCCGGAACCACCTACCGGAGAAGCTGGAAACACGTCCTGGACAGTCTGGAACCACCTGCCGGCCAAGCCTGAACCACCTGCCAAGCACAACGGAACAACCTGCCAGACACACCAAAATCACCTGCGTGTTATGCCAGAACCACTTGGAGGACTCTCTGGGATGACCTGCCGGGCATGCGGGAACCACATCTCAGACGTGCCAGAACCATGTTCCGGACAGTCCGGAATCACCTGTTGGGCATGCGCAACCACCTCTGAGACGTACCAGAACCACATGCCGTGCAGGCTGGAACCACCTACCGGACAGACCGGAACCACCTGCCGAGCACACCGGAGCCACCTGTTCGACTCGCTGGAACCACCTGCCGGACAGGCCAATGTCAACTGCTGGCTATGCCAGAACCACCTGCGGGACTGTCCGGAATCGCCTGCCAGACATGGCGGAACCACCTCTCAGACTTACCAGAACCACCTGCCGGAGAAGCTGGAAACACGTCCTGGACAGTCTGGAACCACCTGCCGGCCAAGCTTCAACCACCTGCCAAGCACAACGGAACAACCTGCCAGACACGCCAAAATCACCTGCGTGTTATGCCAGAACCACTTGGAGGACTCTCTGGGATGACCTGCCGGGCATGCGGGAACCACATCTCAGACGTGCCAGAACCATGTTCCGGACAGTCCGGAATCACCTGTTGGGCATGCGCAACCACCTCTGAGACGTACCAGACCCACATGCCGTGCAGGCTGGAACCACCTACCGGACAGACCGGAATCACCTTTCGGGCATGCCGGAACCACCTCTCAGATATGCCAGAACCACGTGCCAATGACCCCGGAAGCACCTGCCGAGCACGCAGGAACCACCTGCTCGACTCGCCAGAACCCCCTGCCGGACACACAAAAATCACCTGCCGGCTACGCCACAACCAGTTGGGGAACACTTCGGAATCACCTGCCGGGCTTGCTGGAACCACCTGCCGGTCATGCCAAAATCACCTGCCAACTACGCCAGTACCACTTGGCGGACACTGTGGAAACACCTGTCGGGCCGGCCGGAACCACATCTCAGACGTGCCAGAACCATGTGCATGAGATGCTGGAACCACACCCCGAACAGACGGAAAACACCTGCCAGACCCGTCTGAACAACCTGCCGAGCACGCCGGAGCCACCTGCTCGACTCGCCAGAACCACCTCCCTGACACGCCAAAATCACCTGCTGGGTATGCCAGAACCACTTGGCGGACACTCCGGAATCATCTGCCGGACATGCCGGAACCAGCACTCAGACACACCAGAACCACGTGCCGGAGACGCCGGAAGCACCTGCGGGCTACGCCAGAACCTCTTGGACAACTCTCCGAAATGACCTGCCGGGCATGTTGGAACCACCTCTCAGACGTGCCAGAAGCACGTGGCGGACAGTCCGGAATCACCTGTTGGGCATACGCAACCACCTCTGACACGTACCACAACCACGTGCCGTGCACGCCGGAACCACCTACCGGACAGACCGGAATCAACTTTTGGGCATGCCGGAACCACCAGTCAGATGTGCCAGAAACACGTGCCGGAGACGCCGGAAGCACCTGCCGAGCACGTCGCAACCACCTGCTCAACTCGCCTGAACCACCTGCCGGACACGCCAAAATCACCTGCCCGCTACACCAGCACCACTTCGGGGACAAGCCGGAATCACGTGAGGGGCATGCCGGCACAGCCTCTCAGACTGAACCTCGTGCCGGACACCACAGAACCACCTGCCGGACAGACCGGAACCACCTGCCGGACACGCCGGAACCACCGGCTCGACCCGCCGGAACGACCGCTGGACATGCAAAATCACCTGCCGGCTACGCCGGAAACACTTGGCGAACACTCCGGAATCACCTGCCGGGCATGCCGGAACCACCTCTCAGATATGCCAGAACCACGTGCCAATGACCCCGGAAGCACCTGCCGAGCACGCCGGAACCACCTGCTCGACTCGCCAGAACCCCCTGCCGGACATGCAAAAATCACCTGCCGGCTACGCCACAACCAGTTGGGGAACACTTCGGAATCACCTGCCGGGCTTGCTGGAACCACCTGCCGGTCATGCCAAAATCACCTGCCAACTACGCCAGTACCACTTGGCGGACACTGTGGAAACACCTGTCGGGCCGGCCGGAACCACATCTCAGACGTGCCAGAACCATGTGCATGAGATGCTGGAACCACACCCCGAACAGACGGAAAACACCTGCCAGACCCGTCTGAACAACCTGCCGAGCACGCCGGAGCCACCTGCTTGACTCGCCGGAACCACCTACCTGACATGCCCAAATCACCAGCCGGGTATGCCAGAACCACTTGGCGGACACTCCGGAATCATCTGCCGGACATGCCGGAACCATCTCTCAGACACACCAGAACCAAGTGCCGGAGACGCCGGAAGCACCTGCCGAGCATGCCGGAGCCACCTGCTCGACTCGCCAGAAACACCTGCCGGACACGCCAAAATCACCTGCCGGGTACGCCACAACCAGTTGGCGAACACTCCGGAATCACCTGCCGGGCATGCCGGAACCACCTCTCAGATATGCCAGAACCACGTGCCAATGACCCCGGAAGCACCTGCCGAGCACGCAGGAACCACCTGCTCGACTCGCCAGAACCCCCTGCCGGACACGCAAAAATCACCTGCCGGCTACGCCACAACCAGTTGGGGAACACTTCGGAATCACCTGCCGGGCTTGCTGGAACCACCTGCCGGTCATGCCAAAATCACCTGCCAACTACGCCAGTACCACTTGGCAGACACTGTGGAAACACCTGTCGGGCCGGCCGGAACCACATCTCACACGTGCCAGAACCATGTGCATGAGATGCTGGAACCACACCCCGAACAGACGGAAAACACCTGCCAGACCCGTCTGAACAACCTGCCGAGCACGCCGGAGCCACCTACCTGACATGCCCAAATCACCAGCCGGGTATGCCAGAACCACTTGGCGGACACTCCGGAATCATCTGCCGGACATGCCGGAAAAAGCTCTCAGTCACACCAGACCCAAGTGACGGAGACGGCGGAAGCACCTGCCGAGCATGCCGGAGCAAACTGATCGAGTCGCCAGAAACACCTGCCTGACACGCCAAAATCACCTGCCGGGTACGCCAGAACCACCTGGCGGACACTCCGAAATCACCTGTCGCGCATGCCGGAACCACCTCTCAGACGTGCCGGAAGCACGTGCCGGACACGCCGGAATCACCTACCGGACAGACCAGAACCACCTGCCGAGCACGCCGGAGACACCTGTTCGACTCGCTGGAACCACCTGCCGGACAGGCCAATATCAACTGCTGGCTATGCCAGAACCACCTGGGGGACGGTCCGGAATCGCCTGCCAGCCATGGCGGAACCACCTCTCCAACGTACCAGAACCACCTCCCGGAGAACCTGGAAACACGTCCTGGACAGTCTGGAACCACCTGCCGGCCAAGCCTGAACCACCTGCCAAGCACAACGGAACAACCTGCCAGACACGCCAAAATCACCTGCGTGTTATGCCAGAACCACTTGGAGGACTCTCTGGGATGACCTGCCGGGCATGCCGGAACCACCTCTCAGACGTGCCAGAACCATGTGGCGGACAGTCCGGAATCACCTGTTGGGCATGCGCAACCACCTCTGACACGTACCAGAACCACGTGCCGTGAACGCCGGAACCACCTACCGGACAGACCGGAATCAACTTTTGGGCATGCCGGAACCACCAGTCAGATGTGCCAGAAACACGTGCCGGAGACGCCGGAAGCACCTGCCGAGCACGTCGCAACCACCTGCTCAACTCGCCTGAACCACCTGCCGGACACGCCAAAATCACCTGCCCGCTACACCAGCACCACTTGGGGGACAAGCCGGAATCACGTGAGGGGCATGCCTGCACAGCCTCTCAGACTGAACCCCGTGCCGGACACCACAGAACCACCTGCCGGACAGACCGGAACCACCTGCCGGACACGCCGGAACCACCGGCTCGACCCGCCGGAACGACCGCTGGACATGCAAAATCACCTGCCGGCTACGCCGCAAACACTTGGCGAACACTCCGGAATCACCTGCCGGGCATGCCGGAACCACCTCTCAGATATGCCAGAACCACGTGCCAATGACCCCGGAAGCACCTGCCGAGCACGCCGGAACCACCTGCTCGACTCGCCAGAACCCCCTGCCGGACACGCAAAAATCACCTGCCGGCTACGCCACAACCAGTTGGGGAACACTTCGGAATCACCTGCCGGGCTTGCTGGAACCACCTGCCGGTCATGCCAAAATCACCTGCCAACTACGCCAGTACCACTTGGCGGACACTGTGGAAACACCTGTCGGGCCGGCCGGAACCACATCTCAGACGTGCCAGAACCATGTGCATGAGATGCTGGAACCACACCCCGAACAGACGGAAAACACCTGCCAGACCCGTCTGAACAACCTGCCGAGCACGCCGGAGCCACCTACCTGACATGCCCAAATCACCAGCCGGGTATGCCAGAACCACTTGGCGGACACTCCGAACCCTCCTGTCGCGCAAGCCGGAACCACCTCTCAGACGTGCCGGAAGCACGTGCCGGACACGCTTGAATCACCTACCGGACAGACCGGAACCACCTGCCGAGCACGCCGGAGCCACCAGTCAGATGTGCCAGAAATACGTGCCGGAGACGCCGAGAGCACCTGCCGAGCACGTCGCAACCACCTGCTCAACTCGCCTGAACCACCTTCCGGACACGCCAAAATCACCTGACCGCTACACCAGCACCACTTCGGGGACAAGCCGGAATCACGTGAGGGGCATGCCGGCACAGCCTCTCAGACTGAACCTCGTGCCGGACACCACAGAACGACCTGCCGGACAGACCGGAACCACCTGCCGAGCACGCCGGAGCCACCTGTTCGACTCGCTGGAACCACCTGCCGGACAGGCCAATATCAACTGCTGGCTATGCCAGAACCACCTGGGAGACGGTCCGGAATCGCCTGCCAGCCATGGCGGAACCACCTCTCAAACGTACCAGAACCACCTGCCGGAGAAGCTGGAAACACGTCCTGGACAGTCTGGAACCACCTGCCGGCCAAGCCTGAACCACCTGCCAAGCACAACGGAACAACCTGCCAGACACGCCAAAATAACCTGCGTGTTATGCCAGAACCACTTGGAGGACTCTCTGGGATGACCTGCCGGGCAGGCCGGAACCACCTCTCAGACGTGCCAGAACCATGTGGCGGACAGTCCGGAATCACCTGTTGGGCATGCGCAACCACCTCTGAGACGTACCAGAACCACATGCCATGCATGCTGGAACCACCTACCTGACAGACCGGAATCACCTTTCGGGCATGCCGGAACCACCTGTCAGATGTGCCAGAAACACGTGCCGGAGATGCCGGAAGCACCTGCCAAGCACGTTGGAACCACCTGCTCAAACCGCCTGAACCACCTGCCAGACATGCCAAAATCACCTGCCGACTATGCCAGAACCACTTGGCAAACACTCCGGAATCACTTGCTGGGCATGCAGGAACCACCTCTCAGATATGCCAGAACCACGTGTCAATGACCCCGGAAGCACCTGCCGAGCACGCCGGAACCACCTGCTCGACTCGCCAGAACCACCTTCCGGACACGCAAAAATCACCTGCCGGCTACGCCACAACCAGTTGGGGAACACTTCGGAATCACCTGCCGGGCTTGCTGGAACCACCTGCCGGTCATGCCGAAATCACCTGCCAACTACGCCAGTACCACTTGGCGGACACTGTGGAAAGACCTGTCGCGCCGGCCGGAACGACATCTCAGACGAACCAGAACCATGTGCATGAGATCCTGGAACCACACCCCGAACAGACGGAAAACACCTGCCAGACCCGTCTGAACAACCTGCCGAGCACGCCGGAGCCACCTGCTCGACTCGCCGGAACCACCTACCTGACATGCCCAAATCACCAGCCGGGTATGCCAGAACCACTTGGCGGAAACTCCGGAATCATCTGTCGGACATGCCGGAACCAGCTCTCAGACACACCAGAACCACGTGCCGGAGACGCCGGAAGCACCTGCCGAGCATGCCGGAGCCACCTGCTCGACTCGCCAGAAACACCTGGTGGACACGCCAAAATCACCTGCCGGGTACGCCAGAACCACCTGGCGGACACTCCGAAATCACCTGTCGCGCATGCCGGAACCACCTCTCAGACGTGCCGGAAGCACGTGCCGGACACGCCGGAATCACCTACCGGACAGACCGGAACCACCTGCCGAGCACGCCGGAGACACCTGTTCGACTCGCTGGAACCACCTGCCGGACAGGCCAATATCAACTGCTGGCTATGCCAGAACCACCTGGGGGACGGTCCGGAATCGCCTGCCAGCCATGGCGGAACCACCTCTCCAACGTACCAGAACCACCTCCCGGAGAACCTGGAAACACGTCCTGGACAGTCTGGAACCACCTGCCGGCCAAGCCTGAACCACCTGCCAAGCACAAAGGAACAACCTGCCAGACACGCCAAAATCACCTGCGTGTTATGCCAGAACCACTTGGAGGACTCTCTGGGATGACCTGCCGGGCATGCCGGAACCACCTCTCAGACGTGCCAGAACCATGTGGCGGACAGTCCGGAATCACCTGTTGGGCATGCGCAACCACCTCTGACACGTACCAGAACCACGTGCCGTGCACGCCGGAACCACCTACCGGACAGACCGGAATCAACTTTTGGGCATGCCGGAACCACCAGTCAGATGTGCCAGAAACACGTGCCGGAGACGCCGGAAGCACCTGCCAAGCACGTCGCAACCACCTGCTCAACTCGCCTGAACCACCTGCCGGACACGCCAAAATCACCTGCCCGCTACACCAGCACCACTTGGGGGACAAGCCGGAATCACGTGAGGGGCATGCCTGCACAGCCTCTCAGACTGAACCCCGTGCCGGACACCACAGAACCACCTGCCGGACAGACCGGAACCACCTGCCGGACACGCCGGAACCACCGGCTCGACCCGCCGGAACGACCGCTGGACATGCAAAATCACCTGCCGGCTACGCCGCAAACACTTGGCGAACACTCCGGAATCACCTGCCGGGCATGCCGGAACCACCTCTCAGATATGCCAGAACCACGTGCCAATGACCCCGGAAGCACCTGCCGAGCACGCCGGAACCACCTGCTCGACTCGCCAGAACCCCCTGCCGGACACGCAAAAATCACCTGCCGGCTACGCCACAACCAGTTGGGGAACACTTCGGAATCACCTGCCGGGCTTGCTGGAACCACCTGCCGGTCATGCCAAAATCACCTGCCAACTACGCCAGTACCACTTGGCGGACACTGTGGAAACACCTGTCGGGCCGGCCGGAACCACATCTCAGACGTGCCAGAACCATGTGCATGAGATGCTGGAACCACACCCCGAACAGACGGAAAACACCTGCCAGACCCGTCTGAACAACCTGCCGAGCACGCCGGAGCCACCTACCTGACATGCCCAAATCACCAGCCGGGTATGCCAGAACCACTTGGCGGACACTCCGAACCCTCCTGTCGCGCAAGCCGGAACCACCTCTCAGACGTGCCGGAAGCACGTGCCGGACACGCTTGAATCACCTACCGGACAGACCGGAACCACCTGCCGAGCACGCCGGAGCCACCAGTCAGATGTGCCAGAAATACGTGCCGGAGACGCCGAGAGCACCTGCCGAGCACGTCGCAACCACCTGCTCAACTCGCCTGAACCACCTTCCGGACACGCCAAAATCACCTGACCGCTACACCAGCACCACTTCGGGGACAAGCCGGAATCACGTGAGGGGCATGCCGGCACAGCCTCTCAGACTGAACCTCGTGCCGGACACCACAGAACGACCTGCCGGACAGACCGGAACCACCTGCCGAGCACGCCGGAGCCACCTGTTCGACTCGCTGGAACCACCTGCCGGACAGGCCAATATCAACTGCTGGCTATGCCAGAACCATCTGGGGAACGGTCCGGAATCGCCTGCCAGCCATGGCGGAACCACTTCTCAGACGTACCAGAACCACCTGCCGGAGAAGCTGGAAACACGTCCTGGACAGACTGGAACCACCTACCGGACAGACCGGAATCACCTTTCGGGCATGGCGGAACCACCTGTCAGATGTGCCAGAAACACGTGCCGGACACGCCGGAATCACCTACCGGACAGACCGGAACCACCTGCCGAGCACGCCGGAGCCACCTGTTCGACTCGCTGGAACCACCTGCCGGACAGGCCAATATCAACTGCTGGCTATGCCAGAACCACCTGGGAGACGGTCCGGAATCGCCTGCCAGCCATGGCGGAACCACCTCTCAAACGTACCAGAACCACCTGCCGGAGAAGCTGGAAACACGTCCTGGACAGTCTGGAACCACCTGCCGGCCAAGCCTGAACCACCTGCCAAGCACAACGGAACAACCTGCCAGACACGCCAAAATAACCTGCGTGTTATGCCAGAACCACTTGGAGGACTCTCTGGGATGACCTGCCGGGCAGGCCGGAACCACCTCTCAGACGTGCCAGAACCATGTGGCGGACAGTCCGGAATCACCTGTTGGGCATGCGCAACCACCTCTGAGACGTACCAGAACCACATGCCATGCATGCTGGAACCACCTACCTGACAGACCGGAATCACCTTTCGGGCATGCCGGAACCACCTGTCAGATGTGCCAGAAACACGTGCCGGAGATGCCGGAAGCACCTGCCAAGCACGTTGGAACCACCTGCTCAAACCGCCTGAACCACCTGCCAGACATGCCAAAATCACCTGCCGACTATGCCAGAACCACTTGGCAAACACTCCGGAATCACTTGCTGGGCATGCAGGAACCACCTCTCAGATATGCCAGAACCACGTGTCAATGACCCCGGAAGCACCTGCCGAGCACGCCGGAACCACCTGCTCGACTCGCCAGAACCACCTTCCGGACACGCAAAAATCACCTGCCGGCTACGCCACAACCAGTTGGGGAACACTTCGGAATCACCTGCCGGGCTTGCTGGAACCACCTGCCGGTCATGCCGAAATCACCTGCCAACTACGCCAGTACCACTTGGCGGACACTGTGGAAAGACCTGTCGCGCCGGCCGGAACGACATCTCAGACGAACCAGAACCATGTGCATGAGATCCTGGAACCACACCCCGAACAGACGGAAAACACCTGCCAGACCCGTCTGAACAACCTGCCGAGCACGCCGGAGCCACCTGCTCGACTCGCCGGAACCACCTACCTGACATGCCCAAATCACCAGCCGGGTATGCCAGAACCACTTGGCGGAAACTCCGGAATCATCTGTCGGACATGCCGGAACCAGCTCTCAGACACACCAGAACCACGTGCCGGAGACGCCGGAAGCACCTGCCGAGCATGCCGGAGCCACCTGCTCGACTCGCCAGAAACACCTGGTGGACACGCCAAAATCACCTGCCGGGTACGCCAGAACCACCTGGCGGACACTCCGAAATCACCTGTCGCGCATGCCGGAACCACCTCTCAGACGTGCCGGAAGCACGTGCCGGACACGCCGGAATCACCTACCGGACAGACCGGAACCACCTGCCGAGCACGCCGGAGCCACCTGTTCGACTCGCTGGAGCCACCTGCCGGACAGGCAAATATCAACTGCTGGCTATGCCAGAACCACCTGGGGGATGGTCCGGAATCACCTGTCCGCCATGGCGGAACCACCTCTCCGATCTACCAGAACCACCTGCCGGAGAAGCTGGAAACACGTCCTGGACAGTCTGGAACCACCTGCCTGCCAAGCCTGAACCACCTGCCAAGCACAACGGAACAACCTGCCAGACACGCCAAAGTCGCCGGCGTGTTATGCCAGGACCACTTGGAGGACTCTCTGGGATGACCTGCCGGGCATGCCGGAACCACCTCTCAGACGTGCCAGAACCATGTGGCGGACAGTCCGGAATCACCTGTTGGGCATGCGCAACCACCTCTGAGACGTACCAGAACCACATGCCGTGCAGTCTGGAACCACCTACCGGACAGACCGGAATCACCTTTCGGGCATGCCGGAACCACCTGTCAGATGTGCCAGAAACACGTGCCGGAGACGCCGGAAGCACCTGCCAAGCACGTTGGAACCACCTGCTCAACTCGCCTGAACCACCTGCCGGACATGCCAAAATCCCCTGCCGACTATGCCAGAACCACTTGGCGAACACTCCGGAATCACTTGCCGGGCATGCAGGAACCACCTCTCAGACATGCCAGAACCCCGTGCCAATGAACCCGGAAGCACCAGCCGAGCACACCGGAACCACCTGCTCGACTCGCCAGAACCACCTGCCGATCACGCAAAAATCACCTGCCGGCTACGCCACAACCAGTTGGTGAACACTTTGGAATCACCTGCCAGGCTTGCTGGAACCACCTACCCGTCATGCCAAAATCACCTGCCAACTACGCCAGAACCGCTTGGCGGACACTGCGGAAACACCTGTCGGGCCGGCTGGAACCACATCTCAGACGTGCCAGAAACGTGTTCATGAGATGCTGGAACCACACCCCGAACAGACGGATACCACCTGCCAGAACCTCCTGAACCACCTGCTGAGCACGCCGGAACCACCTGCTCGACTCACCGGTACCACCTCCCTGACACGCCAAAATCACCTGCTGGGTATGCCAGAACCACTTGGCGGACACTCCGGAATCATCTGCCGGACATGCCGGAACCAGCTCTCAGACACACCAGAACCAAGTGCCGGAGACGCCGGAAGCACCTGCCGAGCATGCCGGAGCCACCTGCTCGACTCGCCAGAAACACCTGACGGACACGCCAAAATCACCTGCCGGGTATGCCAGAACCACCTGGCGGACACTCCGGAATCACCTGCCGCGCATGCCGGAACCACCTCTCAGACGTGCCGGAAGCACGTGCCAGACACGCCGGAAACACCTACCGGACAGACCGGAACCACCTGCCAAGAACGCCGGAGAGACCTGTTCGACTCGCTGGAACCACCTGCCGGACAGGCCAATATCAACTGCTGGCTATGCCAAAACCACCTGCGGGACAGTCCGGGATCACCTGCCAGCCATGGCGGAACCACCTCTCAGACGTACCAGAACCACCTGCCGGAGAAGCTGGAAACACGTCCTGGACAGACTGGAACCACGTGACGGCCATGCCTGAACCACCTGCCGAGCACGGCGGAACCACCTGCCGGACACGCCAAAATCACCTGCGGGCTACGCCAGAAACACTTGGACGACTCTCCGAAATGACATGCCGGGCATGTTGGAACCACCTCTCAGACGTGCCAGAAGCACGTGGCGGACAGTCCGGAATCACCTGTTGGGCATACGCAACCACCTCTGAGACGTACCAGAACCATGTGCCGTGCACGCCGGAACCACCTACCGGAGAAGCTGGAAACACGTCCTGGACAGTCTGGAACCACCTGCCGGCCAAGCCTGAACCACCTGCCAAGCACAACGGAACAACCTGCCAGACACGCCAAAATCGCCTGCGTGTTATGCCAGAACCACTTGGAGGACTCTCTGGGATGACCTGCCGGGCATGCCGGAAACACCTCTCAGACGTGCCAGAACCATGTGGCGGACAGTCCGGAATCACCTGTTGGGCATGCGCAACCACCTCTGAGACGTACCAGAACCACATGCCGTGCAGGCTGGAACCACCTACCAGACAGACCGGAATCACCTTTCGGGCATGCCGGAACCACCTGTCATATGTGCCAGAAACACGTGCCGGAGACGCCGGAAGCACCTGCCAAGCACGTTGGAACCACCTGCTCAACTCGCCTGAACCACCTGCCGGACATGCCAAAATCACCTGCCGACTATGCCAGAACCACTTGGCGAACACTCCGGAATCACTTGCCGGGCATGCAGGAACCACCTCTCAGACATGCCAGAACCCCGTGCCAATGACCCCGGAAGCACCAGCCGAGCACGCCGGAACCACCTGCTCAACTCGCCTGAACCACCTGCCGGACATGCCAAAATCACCTGCCGACTATGCCAGAACCACTTGGCGAACACTCCGGAATCACTTGCCGGGCATGCAGGAACCACCTCTCAGACATGCCAGAACCCCGTGCCAATGACCCCGGAAGCACCAGCCGAGCACACCGGAACCACCTGCTCGACTCGCCAGAACCACCTGCCGATCACGCAAAAATCACCTGCCGGCTACGCCACAACCAGTTGGTGAACACTTTGGAATCACCTGCCAGGCTTGCTGGAACCACCTACCGGTCATGCCAAAATCACCTGCCAACTACGCCAGAACCGCTTGGCGGACACTGCGGAAACACCTGTCGGGCCGGCTGGAACCACATCTCAGACGTGCCAGAAACGTGTTCATGAGATGCTGGAACCACACCCCGAACAGACGGATACCACCTGCCAGAACCTCCTGAACCACCTGCTGAGCACGCCGGAACCACCTGCTCGACTCACCGGTACCACCTCCCTGACACGCCAAAATCACCTGCTGGGTATGCCAGAACCACTTGGCGGACACTCCGGAATCATCTGCCGGACATGCCGGAACCAGCTCTCAGACACACCAGAACCAAGTGCCGGAGACGCCGGAAGCACCTGCCGAGCATGCCGGAGCCACCTGCTCGACTCGCCAGAAACACCTGACGGACACACCAAAATCACCTGCCGGGTATGCCAGAACCAGCTGGCGGACACTCCAGAATCACCTGCCGCGCATGCCGGAACCACCTCTCAGACGTGCCTGAAGCACGTGCCAGACACGCCGGAAACACCTACCGGACAGACCGGAACCACCTGCCAAGAACGCCGGAGTGACCTGTTCGACTCGCTGGAACCACCTGCCGGACAGGCCAATATCAACTGCTGGCTATGCCAAAAGCACCTGCGGGACAGTCCGGGATCACCTGCCAGCCATGGCGGAACCACCTCTCAGACGTACCAGAACCACCTGCCGGAGAAGCTGGAAACACGTCCTGGACAGACTGGAACCACGTGACGGCCATGCCTGAACCACCTGCCGAGCACGGCGGAACCACCTGCCGGACACGCCAAAATCACCTGCGGGCTACGCCAGAAACACTTGGACGACTCTCCGAAATGACATGCCGGGCATGTTGGAACCACCTCTCAGACGTGCCAGAAGCACGTGGCGGACAGTCCGGAATCACCTGTTGGGCATACGCAACCACCTCTGAGACGGACCAGAACCATGTGCCGTGCACGCCGGAACCACCTACCGGAGAAGCTGGAAACACGTCCTGGACAGTCTGGAACCACCTGCCGGCCAAGCCTGAACCACCTGCCAAGCACAACGGAACAACCTGCCAGACACGCCAAAATCGCCTGCGTGTTATGCCAGAACCACTTGGAGGACTCTCTGGGATGACCTGCCGGGCATGCCGGAAACACCTCTCAGACGTGCCAGAACCATGTGGCGGACAGTCCGGAATCACCTGTTGGGCATGCGCAACCACCTCTGAGACGTACCAGAACCACATGCCGTGCAGGCTGGAACCACCTACCAGACAGACCGGAATCACCTTTCGGGCATGCCGGAACCACCTGTCATATGTGCCAGAAACACGTGCCGGAGACGCCGGACGCACCTGCCAAGCACGTTGGAACCACCTGCTCAACTCGCCTGAACCACCTGCCGGACATGCCAAAATCACCTGCCGACTATGCCAGAACCACTTGGCGAACACTCCGGAATCACTTGCTGGGCATGCAGGAACCACCTCTCAGACATGCCAGAACCCCGTGCCAATGACCCCGGAAGCACCAGCCGAGCACGCCGGAACCACCTGCTCAACTCGCCTGAACCACCTGCCGGACACGCCAAAATCACCTGCCCGCTACACCAGCACCACTTCGGGGACAAGCCGGAATCACGTGAGGGGCATGCCGGCACAGCCTCTCAGACTGAACCTCGTGCCGGACACCACAGAACCACCTGCCGGACAGACCGGAACCACCTGCCGGACACGCCGGAACCACCGGCTCGACCCGCCGGAACGACCGCTGCACATGCAAAATCACCTGCCGGCTACGCCGGAAACACTTGGCGAACACTCCGGAATCACCTGCCGGGCATGCCGGAACCACCTCTCAGATATGCCAGAACCACGTGCCAATGACCCCGGAAGAACCTGCCGAGCACGCCGGAACCACCTGCTCGACTCGCCAGAACCACCTGCCGGACACGCAAAAATCACCTGCCGGCTACGCCACAACCAGTTGGGGAACACTTCGGAATCACCTGCCGGGCTTGCTGGAACCACCTGCCGGTCATGCCAAAATCACCTGCCAACTACGCCAGTACCACTTGGCGGACACTGTGGAAACACCTGTCGGGCCGGCCGGAACCACATCTCACACGTGCCAGAACCATGTGCATGAGATGCTGGAACCACACCCTGAACAGACGGAAAACACCTGCCAGACCCGTCTGAACAACCTGCCGAGCACGCCGGAGACACCTGCTCGACTCGCCGGAACCACCTACCTGACATGCCCAAATCACCAGCCGGGTATGATAGAACCACTTGGCGGACACTCCAGAATCATCTGCCGGACATGCCGGAACCAGCTCTCAGACACACCAGAACCACGTGCCGGAGACGCCGGAAGCACCTGCCGAGCATGCCGGAGCCACCTGCTCGACTCGCCAGAAACACCTGCCGGACACGCCAAAATCACCTGCCGGGTATGCCAGAACCACCTGGCGGACACTCCGAAATCACCTGTCACGCATGCCGGAACCACCTCTCAGACGTGCCGGAAGCACGTGCCAGACACGCCGGAATCACCTACCGGACAGACCGGAACCACCTGCCGAGCACGCCGGAGCCACCTGTTCGACTGGCTGGAACCACCTGCCGGACAGGCCAATATCAACTGCTTGCTATGCCAGAACCACCTAGGGGACAGTCCGGGATCACCTGCCAGCCATGGCGGAACCACCTCTCACACGTACCAGAACCACCTGCCGGAGAAGCTGGAAACACGTCCTGGACAGACTGGAACCACGTGACGGCCATGCCTGAACCACCTGCCGAGCACGGCGGAACCACCTGCCGGACACGCCAAAATCACCTGAGGGCTACGCCAGAACCACTTGGACGACTCTCCAAAATGACCTGCCGGGCATGTTGGAACCACCTCTCAGACGTGCCAGAAGCACGTGGCGGACAGTCCGGAATCACCTGTTGGGCATACGCAACCACCTCTGAGACGTACCAGAACCACGTGCCGTGCACGCCGGAACCACCTACCGGACAGACCGGAATCCACTTTTGGGCATGCCGGAACCACCAGTCAGATGTGCCAGAAACACGTGCCGGAGACGCCGGAAGCACCTGCCGAGCACGTCGCAACCACCTGCTCAACTCGCCTGAACCACCTCCCGGACACGACAAAATCACCTGCCCGCTACAACAGCACCACTTCGGGGACAAGCCGGAAACACGTGAGGGGCATGCCGGCACAGCCTCTCAGACTGAACCTCGTGCCGGACACCACAGAACCACCTGCCGGACAGACCGGAACCACCTGCCGGACACGCCGGAACCACCGGCTCGACCCGCCGGAACGACCGCTGCACATGTAAAATCACCTGCCGGCTACGCCGGAAACACTTGGCGAACACTCCGGAATCACCTGCCGGGCATGCCGGAACCACCTCTCAGATATGCCAGAACCCCGTGCCAATGACCCCGGAAGCACCTGCCGAGCACGCCGGAACCACCTGCTCGACTCGCCAGAACCACCTGCCGGACACGCAAAAATCACCTGCCGGCTACGCCACAACCAGTTGGGGAACACTTCGGAATCACCTGCCGGGCTTGCTGGAACCACCTGCCGGTCATGCCAAAATCACCTGCCAACTACGCCAGTACCACTTGGCGGACACTGTGGAAACACCTGTCGGGCCGGCCGGAGCCACATCTCAGACGTGCCAGAACCATGTGCATGAGATGCTGGAACCACACCCCGAACAGACGGAAAACACCTGCCAGACCCGTCTGAACAACCTGCCGAGCACGCCGGAGCCACCTGCTCGACTCGCTGGAACCACCTACCTGACATGCCCAAATCACCAGCCGGGTATGCCAGAACCACTTGGCGGACACTCCGGAATCATCTGTCGGACATGCCGGAACCAGCTCTCAGACACACCAGAACCACGTGCCGGAGACGCCGGAAGCACCTGCCGAGCATGCCGGAGCCACCTGCTCGACTCGCCAGAAACACCTGCCGGACACGGCAAAATCTCCTGCCGGGTACGCCAGAACCACCTGGCGGACACTCCGAAATCACCTGTCGCGCATGCCGGAACCACCTCTCAGACGTGCCGGAAGCACGTGCCGGACACGCCGGAATCACCTACCGGACAGACCGGAACCACCTGCCGAGCACGCCGGAGCCACCTGTTCGACTCGCTGGAGCCACCTGCCGGACAGGCCAATATCAACTGCTGGCTATGCCAGAACCACCTGGGGGACGGTCCGGAATCACCTGTCCGCCATGGCGGAACCACCTCTCAGACCTACCAGAACCACCTGCCGGAGAAGCTGGAAACACGTCCTGGACAGTCTGGAACCACCTGCCTGCCAAGCCTGAACCACCTGCCAAGCACAACGGAACAACCTGCCAGACACGCCAAAATCGCCGGCGTGTTATGCCAGAACCACTTGGAGGACTCTCTGGGATGACCTGCCGGGCATGCCGGAACCACCTCTCAGACGTGCCAGAACCATGTGGCGGACAGTCCGGAATCACCTGTTGGGCATGCGCAACCACCTCTGAGACGTACCAGAACCACATGCCGTGCAGTCTGGAACCACCTACCGGACAGACCGGAATCACATTTCGGGCATGCCGGAACCACCTGTCAGATGTGCCAGAAACATGTGCCGGAGACGCCGGAAGCACCTGCCAAGCACGTTGGAACCGCCTGCTCAACTCGCCTGAACCACCTGCCGGACATGCCAAAATCACCTGCCGACTATGCCAGAACCACTTGGCGAACACTCCGGAATCACTTGCCGGGCATGCAGGAACCACCTCTCAGACATGCCAGAACCCCGTGCCAATGACCCCGGAAGCACCAGCCGAGCACACCGGAACCACCTGCTCGACTCGCCAGAACCACCTGCCGATCACGCAAAAATCACCTGCCGGCTACGCCACAACCAGTTGGTGAACACTTTGGAATCACCTGCCAGGCTTGCTGGAACCACCTACCGGTCATGCCAAAATCACCTGCCAACTACGCCAGAACCGCTTGGCGGACACTGCGGAAACACCTGTCGGGCCGGCCGGAACCACATCTCAGACGTGCCAGAAACGTGTTCATGAGATGCTGGAACCACACCCCGAACAGACGGATACCACCTGCCAGAACCGCCTGAACCACCTGCTGAGCACGCCGGAACCACCTGCTCGACTCACCGGTACCACCTCCCTGACATGCCCAAATCACCAGCCAGGTACTATAGAACCACTTGGTGGACACTCCGGAATCACCTGCCGGACATGCCGGAACCAGCTCTCAGACACACCAGAACCACGTGCCGGAGACGCCGGAAGCACCAGCCGAGCATGCCGGAGCCACCTGCTCGACTCGCCAGAAACACCTGCCGGACACGCCAAAATCACCTGCCGGGTATGCCAGAACCACCTGGCGGACACTCCGAAATCAACTATCACGCATGCCGGCACCACCTCTCAGACGTGCCGGAAGCACGTGCCGGACACGCTGGAATCACCTACCGGACAGACCGGAACGACCTGCCGAGCACGCCGGAGCCACCTGCTCGACTCGCCGGAACCACCTACCTGACATGCCCAAATCACCAGCCAGGTATGCCAGAACCACTTGGCGGACACTCCGGAATCATCTGCCGGACATGGCGGAACCAGCTGTCAGACACACCAGAACCACGTGCCGGAGACGCCGGAAGCACCTGCCGAGCATGCCGGAGCCACCTGCTCGACTCGCCAGAAACACCTGCCGGACACGGCAAAATCACCTGCCGGGTATGCCAGAACCACCTGGCGGACACTACGGAATCACCTGCCGCGCATGCCGGAACCACCTCTCAGACGTGCCGGAAGCACGTGCCAGACACGCCGGAAACACCTACCGGACAGACCGGAACCACCTGCCAAGAACGCCGGAGCCACCTGTTCGACTCGCTGGAACCACCTGCCGGACAGGCCAATATCAACTGCTGGCTATGCCAGAACCACCTGGGGGACAGTCCGGGATCACCTGCCAGCCATGACGGAACCACCTCTCAGACGTACCAGAACCACCTGCCGGAGAAGCTGGAAACACGTCCTGGACAGACTGGAACCACGTGACGGCCATGCCTGAACCACCTGCCGAGCACGGCGGAACCACCTGCCGGACACGCCAAAATCACCTGAGGGCTACGCCAGAACCACTTGGACGACTCTCCAAAATGACCTGCCGGGCATGTTGGAACCACCTCTCAGACGTGCCAGAAGCACGTGGCGGACAGTCCGGAATCACCTGTTGGGCATATGCAACCACCTCTGAGACGTACCAGAACCACGTGCCGTGCACGCCGGAACGACCTACCGGACAGACCGGAATCCACTTTTGGGCATGCCAGAACCACCTGTCAGATGTGCCAGAAACACGTGCCGGAGACGCCGGAAGCACGTGCCGAGCACGTCGCAACCACCTGCTCAACTCGCCTGAACCACCTGCCGGACATGCCAAAATCACCTGCCAACTATGCCAGAACCACTTGGCGAACACTCCGGAATCACTTGCCGGGCATGCAGGAACCACCACTCAGACATGCCAGAACCCCGTGCCAATGACCACGGAAGCACCAGCCGAGCACGCCGGAACCACCTGCTCAACTCGCCTGAACCACCTGCCGGACACGCCAAAATCACCTGCCCGCTACACCAGCACCACTTCGGGGACAAGCCGGAATCACGTGAGGGGCATGCCGGCACAGCCTCTCAGACTGAACCTCGTGCCGGACACCACAGAACCACCTGCCGGACAGACCGGAACCACCTGCCGGACACGCCGGAACCACCGGCTCGACCCGCCGGAACGACCGCTGCACATGCAAAATCACCTGCCGGCTACGCCGGAAACACTTGGCGAACACTCCGGAATCACCTGCCGGGCATGCCGGAACCACCTCTCAGATATGCCAGAACCACGTGCCAATGACCCCGGAAGCACCTGCCGAGCATGCCCGAGCCACCTGTTCGACTCGCCAGAAACACCTGCCGGACAGGCCAATATTAACTGCTGGCTATGCCAGAACCACCTGGGGGACGGTCCGGGATCACCTGCCAGCCATGGCGGAACCACCTCTCACACGTACCAGAACCACCTGCCGGAGAAGCTGGAAACACGTCCTGGACAGTCTGGAACCACCTGCCGGCCAAGCCTGAACCACCTGCCAAGCACAACGGAACAACCTGCCAGACACGCCAAAATCACCTGCGTGTTATGCCAGAACCACTTGGAGGACTCTCTGGGATGACCTGCCGGGCATGCCGGAACCACCAGTCAGATGTGCCAGAAACACGTGCCGGAGACCCCGGAAGCACCTGCCGAGCACGTCGCAACCACCTGATCAACTCGCCTGAACCACCTGCCGGACACGCCAAAATCACCTGCCGGGTACGCCAGAACCACCTGGCGGACACTCCGAAATCACCTGTCGCGCATGCCGGAACCACCTCTCAGACGTGCCGGAAGCACGTGCCGGACACGCCGGAATCACCTACCGGACAGACCGGAACCACCTGCCGAGCACGCCGGAGCCACCTGTTCGACTCGCTCGATCCACCTGCCGGACAGGCCAATATCAACTGCTGGCTATGCGAGAACCACCTGGGGGACGGTCCGGAATCACCTGTCCGCCATGGCGGAACCACCTCTCAGACCTTCCAGAACCACCTGCCGGAGAAGCTGGAAACACGTCCTGGACAGTCTGGAACCACCTGCCTGCCAAGCCTGAACCACCTGCCAAGCACAACGGAACAACCTGCCAGACACGCCAAAATCGCCGGCGTGTTATGCCAGAACCACTTGGAGGACTCTCCGGGATGACCTGCCGGGCATGGCGGAACCACCTCTCAGACGTGCCAGAACCATGTGGCGGACAGTCCGGAATCACCTGTTGGGCATGCGCAACCACCTCTGAGACGTACCAGAACCACATGCCGTGCAGGCTGGAACCACCTACCGGACAGACCGGAATCACCTTTCGGGCATGCCGGAACCACCTGTCAGATGTGCCAGAAACACGTGCAGGAGACGCCGGAAGCACCTGCCAAGCACGTTGGAACCACCTGCTCAACTCGCCTGAACCACCTGCCGGACATGCCAAAATCACCTGCCGACTACGCCAGAACCACTTGGCGAACACTCCGGAATCACTTGCCGGGCATGCAGGAACCACCTCTCAGACATGCCAGAACCCCGTGCCAATGACCCCGGAAGCACCAGCCGAGCACGCCGGAACCACCTGCTCAACTCGCCTGAACCACCTGCCGGACACGCCAAAATCACCTGCCCGCTACACCAGCACCACTTCGGGGACAAGCCGGAATCACGTTAGGGGCATGCCGGCACAGCCTCTCAGACTGAACCTCGTGCCGGACACCACAGAACCACCTGCCGGACAGACCGGAACCACCTGCCGTACACGCCGGAGCCACAGGCTCGACCCGCCGGAACGACCGCTGGACATGCAAAATCACCTGGCGGCTACGCCGGAAACACTTGGCGAACACTCCGGAATCACCTGCCGGGCATGCCGGAACCACCTCTCAGATATGCCAGAACCACGTGCCAATGACCCCGGAATCACCTGCCGAGCACGCCGGAACCACCTGCTCGACTCGCCAGAACCACCTGCCGGACACGCAAAAATCACCTGCCGGCTACGCCACAACCAGTTGGGGAACACTTCGGAATCACCTGCCGGGCTTGCTGGAACCACCTGCCGGTCATGTCAAAATCACCTGCCAACTACGCCAGTACCACTTGGCGGACACTGTGGAAACACCTGTCGGGCCGGCCGGAACCACATCTCAGACGTGCTAGAACCATGTGCATGAGATGCTGGAACCACACCCCGAACAGACGGAAAACACCCGCAAGACCCCTCTGAACAACCTGCCGAGCACGCCGGAGCCACCTGCTCGACTCGCCGGAACCACCTACCTGACATGCCAAAATCAACTGCCGGGTATGCCAGAACCACTTGGCGGACCCTCCGGTATCATCTGCCGGACATGCCGGAACCAGCTCTCAGACACACCAGAACCACGAGCCGGAGACGCAGGAAGCACCTGCCGAGCATGCCGGAGCCACCTGCTCGACTCGCCAGAAACACCTGCCGGACACGCCAAAATCACCTGCCGGGTATGCCAGAACCACCTGGCGGACACTCCGAAATCACCTGTCACGCATGCCGGAACCACCTCTCAGACGTGCCGGAAGCACGTGCCGGACACGCCGGAATCACCTACCGGACAGACCGGAACCACCTGCCGAGCACGCCGGAGCCACCTGTTCGACTGGCTGGAACCACCTGCCGGACAGGCCAATATCAACTGCTTGCTATGCCAGAACCACCTAGGGGACAGTCCGGGATCACCTGCCAGCCATGGCGGAACCACCTCTCACACGTACCAGAACCACCTGCCGGAGAAGCTGGAAACACGTCCTGGACAGACTGGAACCACGTGACGGCCATGCCTGAACCACCTGCCGAGCACGGCGGAACCACCTGCCGGACACGCCAAAATCACCTGAGGGCTACGCCAGAACCACTTGGACGACTCTCCAAAATGACCTGCCGGGCATGTTGGAACCACCTCTCAGACGTGCCAGAAGCACGTGGCGGACAGTCCGGAATAACCTGTTGGGCATACGCAACCACCTCTGAGACGTACCAGAACCACGTGCCGTGCACGCCGGAACCACCTACCGGACAGACCGGAATCCACTTTTGGGCATGCCGGAACCACCAGTCAGATGTGCCAGAAACACGTGCCGGAGACGCCGGAAGCACCTGCCGAGCACGTCGCAACCACCTGCTCAACTCGCCTGAACCACCTCCCGGACACGACAAAATCACCTGCCCGCTACACCAGCACCACTTCGGGGACAAGCCGGAAACACGTGAGGGGCATGCCGGCACAGCCTCTCAGACTGAACCTCGTGCCGGACACCACAGAACCACCTGCCGGACAGACCGGAACCACCTGCCGGACACGCCGGAACCACCGGCTCGACCCGCCGGAACGACCGCTGCACATGCAAAATCACCTGCCGGCTACGCCGGAAACACTTGGCGAACACTCCGGAATCACCTGCCGGGCATGCCGGAACCACCTCTCAGATATGCCAGAACCCCGTGCCAATGACCCCGGAAGCACCTGCCGAGCACGCCGGAACCACCTGCTCGACTCGCCAGAACCACCTGCCGGACACGCAAAAATCACCTGCCGGCTACGCCACAACCAGTTGGGGAACACTTCGGAATCACCTGCCGGGCTTGCTGGAACCACCTGCCGGTCATGCCAAAATCACCTGCCAACTACGCCAGTACCACTTGGCGGACACTGTGGAAACACCTGTCGGGCCGGCCGGAGCCACATCTCAGACGTGCCAGAACCATGTGCATGAGATGCTGGAACCACACCCCGAACAGACGGAAAACACCTGCCAGACCCGTCTGAACAACCTGCCGAGCACGCCGGAGCCACCTGCTCGACTCGCCGGAACCACCTACCTGACATGCCCAAATCACCAGCCGGGTATGCCAGAACCACTTGGCGGACACTCCGGAATCATCTGTCGGACATGCCGGAACCAGCTCTCAGACACACCAGAACCACGTGCCGGAGACGCCGGAAGCACCTGCCGAGCATGCTGGAGCCACCTGCTCGACTCGCCAGAAACACCTGCCGGACACGGCAAAATCTCCTGCCGGGTACGCCAGAACCACCTGGCGGACACTCCGAAATCACCTGTCGCGCATGCCGGAACCACCTCTCAGACGTGCCGGAAGCACGTGCCGGACACGCCGGAATCACCTACCGGACAGACCGGAACCACCTGCCGAGCACGCCGGAGCCACCTGTTCGACTCGCTGGAGCCACCTGCCGGACAGGCCAATATCAACTGCTGGCTATGCCAGAACCACCTGGGGGACGGTCCGGAATCACCTGTCCGCCATGGCGGAACCACCTCTCAGACCTACCAGAACCACCTGCCGGAGAAGCTGGAAACACGTCCTGGACAGTCTGGAACCACCTGCCTGCCAAGCCTGAACCACCTGCCAAGCACAACGGAACAACCTGCCAGACACGCCAAAATCGCCGGCGTGTTATGCCAGAACCACTTGGAGGACTCTCTGGGATGACCTGCCGGGCATGCCGGAACCACCTCTCAGACGTGCCAGAACCATGTGGCGGACAGTCCGGAATCACCTGTTGGGCATGCGCAACCACCTCTGAGACGTACCAGAACCACATGCCGTGCAGTCTGGAACCACCTACCGGACAGACCGGAATCACATTTCGGGCATGCCGGAACCACCTGTCAGATGTGCCAGAAACACGTGCCGGAGACGCCGGAAGCACCTGCCAAGCACGTTGGAACCACCTGCTCAACTCGCCTGAACCACCTGCCGGACATGCCAAAATCACCTGCCGACTATGCCAGAACCACTTGGCGAACACTCCGGAATCACTTGCCGGGCATGCAGGAACCACCTCTCAGACATGCCAGAACCCCGTGCCAATGACCCCGGAAGCACCAGCCGAGCACACCGGAACCACCTGCTCGACTCGCCAGAACCACCTGCCGATCACGCAAAAATCACCTGCCGGCTACGCCACAACCAGTTGGTGAACACTTTGGAATCACCTGCCAGGCTTGCTGGAACCACCTACCGGTCATGCCAAAATCACCTGCCAACTACGCCAGAACCGCTTGGCGGACACTGCGGAAACACCTGTCGGGCCGGCCGGAACCACATCTCAGACGTGCCAGAAACGTGTTCATGAGATGCTGGAACCACACCCCGAACAGACGGATACCACCTGCCAGAACCGCCTGAACCACCTGCTGAGCACGCCGGAACCACCTGCTCGACTCACCGGTACCACCTCCCTGACATGCCCAAATCACCAGCCAGGTACTATAGAACCACTTGGTGGACACTCCGGAATCACCTGCCGGACATGCCGGAACCAGCTCTCAGACACACCAGAACCACTTGCCGGAGACGCCGGAAGCACCAGCCGAGCATGCCGGAGCCACCTGCTCGACTCGCCAGAAACACCTGCCGGACACGCCAAAATCACCTGCCGGGTATGCCAGAACCACCTGGCGGACACTCCGAAATCAACTATCACGCATGCCGGCACCACCTCTCAGACGTGCCGGAAGCACGTGCCGGACACGCTGGAATCACCTACCGGACAGACCGGAACGACCTGCCGAGCACGCCGGAGCCACCTGCTCGACTCGCCGGAACCACCTACCTGACATGCCCAAATCACCAGCCAGGTATGCCAGAACCACTTGGCGGACACTCCGGAATCATCTGCCGGACATGGCGGAACCAGCTGTCAGACACACCAGAACCACGTGCCGGAGACGCCGGAAGCACCTGCCGAGCATGCCGGAGCCACCTGCTCGACTCGCCAGAAACACCTGCCGGACACGGCAAAATCACCTGCCGGGTATGCCAGAACCACCTGGCGGACACTACGGAATCACCTGCCGCGCATGCCGGAACCACCTCTCAGACGTGCCGGAAGCACGTGCCAGACACGCCGGAAACACCTACCGGACAGACCGGAACCACCTGCCAAGAACGCCGGAGCCACCTGTTCGACTCGCTGGAACCACCTGCCGGACAGGCCAATATCAACTGCTGGCTATGCCAGAACCACCTGGGGGACAGTCTGGGATCACCTGCCAGCCATGACGGAACCACCTCTCAGACGTACCAGAACCACCTGCCGGAGAAGCTGGAAACACGTCCTGGACAGACTGGAACCACGTGACGGCCATGCCTGAACCACCTGCCGAGCACGGCGGAACCACCTGCCGGACACGCCAAAATCACCTGAGGGCTACGCCAGAACCACTTGGACGACTCTCCAAAATGACCTGCCGGGCATGTTGGAACCACCTCTCAGACGTGCCAGAAGCACGTGGCGGACAGTCCGGAATCACCTGTTGGGCATATGCAACCACCTCTGAGACGTACCAGAACCACGTGCCGTGCACGCCGGAACGACCTACCGGACAGACCGGAATCCACTTTTGGGCATGCCAGAACCACCTGTCAGATGTGCCAGAAACACGTGCCGGAGACGCCGGAAGCACGTGCCGAGCACGTCGCAACCACCTGCTCAACTCGCCTGAACCACCTGCCGGACATGCCAAAATCACCTGCCAACTATGCCAGAACCACTTGGCGAACACTCCGGAATCACTTGCCGGGCATGCAGGAACCACCACTCAGACATGCCAGAACCCCGTGCCAATGACCACGGAAGCACCAGCCGAGCACGCCGGAACCACCTGCTCAACTCGCCTGAACCACCTGCCGGACACGCCAAAATCACCTGCCCGCTACACCAGCACCACTTCGGGGACAAGCCGGAATCACGTGAGGGGCATGCCGGCACAGCCTCTCAGACTGAACCTCGTGCCGGACACCACAGAACCACCTGCCGGACAGACCGGAACCACCTGCCGGACACGCCGGAACCACCGGCTCGACCCGCCGGAACGACCGCTGCACATGCAAAATCACCTGCCGGCTACGCCGGAAACACTTGGCGAACACTCCGGAATCACCTGCCGGGCATGCCGGAACCACCTCTCAGATATGCCAGAACCACGTGCCAATGACCCCGGAAGCACCTGCCGAGCATGCCCGAGCCACCTGTTCGACTCGCCAGAAACACCTGCCGGACAGGCCAATATTAACTGCTGGCTATGCCAGAACCACCTGGGGGACGGTCCGGGATCACCTGCCAGCCATGGCGGAACCACCTCTCACACGTACCAGAACCACCTGCCGGAGAAGCTGGAAACACGTCCTGGACAGTCTGGAACCACCTGCCGGCCAAGCCTGAACCACCTGCCAAGCACAACGGAACAACCTGCCAGACACGCCAAAATCACCTGCGTGTTATGCCAGAACCACTTGGAGGACTCTCTGGGATGACCTGCCGGGCATGCCGGAACCACCAGTCAGATGTGCCAGAAACACGTGCCGGAGACCCCGGAAGCACCTGCCGAGCACGTCGCAACCACCTGATCAACTCGCCTGAACCACCTGCCGGACACGCCAAAATCACCTGCCGGGTACGCCAGAACCACCTGGCGGACACTCCGAAATCACCTGTCGCGCATGCCGGAACCACCTCTCAGACGTGCCGGAAGCACGTGCCGGACACGCCGGAATCACCTACCGGACAGACCGGAACCACCTGCCGAGCACGCCGGAGCCACCTGTTCGACTCGCTCGATCCACCTGCCGGACAGGCCAATATCAACTGCTGGCTATGCGAGAACCACCTGGGGGACGGTCCGGAATCACCTGTCCGCCATGGCGGAACCACCTCTCAGACCTTCCAGAACCACCTGCCGGAGAAGCTGGAAACACGTCCTGGACAGTCTGGAACCACCTGCCTGCCAAGCCTGAACCACCTGCCAAGCACAACGGAACAACCTGCCAGACACGCCAAAATCGCCGGCGTGTTATGCCAGAACCACTTGGAGGACTCTCTGGGATGACCTGCCGGGCATGCCGGAACCACCTCTCAGACGTGCCAGAACCATGTGGCGGACAGTCCGGAATCACCTGTTGGGCATGCGCAACCACCTCTGAGACGTACCAGAACCACATGCCGTGCAGGCTGGAACCACCTACCGGACAGACCGGAATCACCTTTCGGGCATGCCGGAACCACCTGTCAGATGTGCCAGAAACACGTGCAGGAGACGCCGGAAGCACCTGCCAAGCACGTTGGAACCACCTGCTCAACTCGCCTGAACCACCTGCCGGACATGCCAAAATCACCTGCCGACTACGCCAGAACCACTTGGCGAACACTCCGGAATCACTTGCCGGGCATGCAGGAACCACCTCTCAGACATGCCAGAACCCCGTGCCAATGACCCCGGAAGCACCAGCCGAGCACGCCGGAACCACCTGCTCAACTCGCCTGAACCACCTGCCGGACACGCCAAAATCACCTGCCCGCTACACCAGCACCACTTCGGGGACAAGCCGGAATCACGTTAGGGGCATGCCGGCACAGCCTCTCAGACTGAACCTCGTGCCGGACACCACAGAACCACCTGCCGGACAGACCGGAACCACCTGCCGTACACGCCGGAGCCACAGGCTCGACCCGCCGGAACGACCGCTGGACATGCAAAATCACCTGGCGGCTACGCCGGAAACACTTGGCGAACACTCCGGAATCACCTGCCGGGCATGCCGGAACCACCTCTCAGATATGCCAGAACCACGTGCCAATGACCCCGGAATCACCTGCCGAGCACGCCGGAACCACCTGCTCGACTCGCCAGAACCACCTGCCGGACACGCAAAAATCACCTGCCGGCTACGCCACAACCAGTTGGGGAACACTTCGGAATCACCTGCCGGGCTTGCTGGAACCACCTGCCGGTCATGTCAAAATCACCTGTCAACTACGCCAGTACCACTTGGCGGACACTGTGGAAACACCTGTCGGGCCGGCCGGAACCACATCTCAGACGTGCTAGAACCATGTGCATGAGATGCTGGAACCACACCCCGAACAGACGGAAAACACCCGCAAGACCCCTCTGAACAACCTGCCGAGCACGCCGGAGCCACCTGCTCGACTCGCCGGAACCACCTACCTGACATGCCAAAATCAACTGCCGGGTATGCCAGAACCACTTGGCGGACACTCCGGTATCATCTGCCGGACATGCCGGAACCAGCTCTCAGACACACCAGAACCACGAGCCGGAGACGCAGGAAGCACCTGCCGAGCATGCCGGAGCCACCTGCTCGACTCGCCAGAAACACCTGCCGGACAGGCCAATATTAACTGCTGGCTATGCCAGAACCACCTGGGGGACAGTCCGGAATCACCTGCCAGCCATGGCGGAACCATCTCTCACACGTACCAGAACCACCTGCCGGAGAAGCTGGAAACACGTCCTGGACAGTCTGGAACCACCTGCCGGCCAAGCCTGAACCACCTGCCAAGCACAACGGAACAACCTGCCAGACACGCCAAAATCACCTGCGTGTTATGCCAGAACCACTTGGAGGACTCTCTGGGATGACCTGCCGGGCATGCTGGAACCACCTCTCAGACGTGCCAGAACTATGTGACGGACAGTCCGGAATCACCTGTTGGGCATGCGCAACCACCTCTGAGACGTACCAGAACCACATGCCGTGCAGGCTGGAACCACCTACCAGACAGACCGGAATCACCTTTCGGGCATGCCGGAACCACCTGTCAGGTGTGCCAGAAACACGTGCCGGAGACGCCGGAAGCACCTGCCAAGCACGTTGGAACCACCTGCTCAACTCGCCTGAACCACCTGCCGGACATGCCAAAATCACCTGCCGACTATGCCAGAACCACTTGGCGAACACTCCGGAATCACTTGCCGGGCATGCAGGAACCACCTCTCAGACATGCCAGAACCCCGTGCCAATGACCCCGGAAGCACCAGCCGAGCACGCCGGAACCACCTGCTCGACCCGCCAGAACCACCTGCCGATCACGCAAAAATCACCTGCCGGCTACGCCACAACCAGTTGGTGAACACTTTGGAATCACCTGCCAGGCTTGCTGGAACCACCTGCCAGTCATGCCAAAATCACCTGCCAACTACGCCAGAACCGCTTGGCGGACACTGCGGAAACACCTGTCGGGCCGGCTGGAACCACATCTCAGACGTGCCAGAAACGTGTTCATGAGATGCTGGAACCACACCCCGAACAGACGGATACCACCTGCCAGAACCGCCTGAACCACCTGCTGAGCACGCCGGAACCACCTGCTCGACTCACCGGTACCACCTCCCTGACACGCCAAAATCACCTGCTGGGTATGCCAGAACCACCTGGCGGACACTACGGAATCACCTGCCGCGCATGCCGGAACCACCTCTCAGACGTGCCGGAAGCACGTGCCAGACACGCCGGAAACACCTACCGGACAGACCGGAACCACCTGCCAAGAACGCCGGAGCCACCTGTTCGACTCGCTGGAACCACCTGCCGGACAGGCCAATATCAACTGCTGGCTATGCCAGAACCACCTGGGGGACAGTCCGGGATCACCTGCCAGCCATGGCGGAACCACCTCTCAGACGTACCAGAACCACCTGCCGGAGAAGCTGGAAACACGTCCTGGACAGACTGGAACCACGTGACGGCCATGCCTGAACCACCTCCCGAGCACGGTGGAACCACCTGCCGGACACGCCAAAATCACCTGCGGGCTACGCCAGAACCACTTGGACGACTCTCCGAAATGACCTGCCGGGCATGTTGGAACCACCTCTCAGACGTGCCAGAAGCACGTGGCGGACAGTCCGGAATCACCTGTTTGGCATACGCAACCACCTCTGAGACGTACCAGAACCACGTGCCGTGCACGCCGGAACCACCTACCGGACAGACCGGAATCCACTTTTGGGCATGCCGGAACCACCAGTCAGATGTGCCAGAAACACGTGCCGGAGACGCCGGAAGCACCTGCCGAGCACGTCGCAACCACCTGCTCAACTCGCCTGAACCACCTGCCGGACACGCCAAAATCACCTGCGCGCTACACCAGCACCACTTCGGGGACAAGCCGGAATCACGTGAGGGGCATGCCGGCACAGCCTCTCAGACTGAACCTCGTGCCGGACACCACAGAACCACCTGCCGGACAGAATGGAACCACCTGCCGGACACGCCGGAACCACCATCTCGACCTGCCGGAACGACCGCTGGACATGCAAAATCACCTGCCGGCTACGCCGGAAACACTTGGCGAACACTCCGGAATCACCTGCCGGGCATGCCGGAACCACCTCTCAGATATGCCAGAACCCCGTGCCAATGACCCCGGAAGCACCTGCCGAGCACGCCGGAACCACCTGCTCGACTCGCCAGAACCACCTGCAGGACACGCAAAAATCACCTGCCGGCTACACCACAACCAGTTGGGGAACACTTCGGAATCACCTGCCGGGCTTGCTGGAACCACCTGCCGGTCATGCCAAAATCACCTGCCAACTACGCCAGTACCACTTGGCGGACACTGTGGAAACACCTGTCGGGCCGGCCGGAACCACATCTCAGACGTGCTAGAACCATGTGCATGAGATGCTGGAACCACACCCCGAACAGACGGAAAACACCCGCAAGACCCGTCTGAACAACCTGCCGAGCACGCAGGAGCCACCTGCTCGACTCGCCGGAACCACCTACCTGACATGCCAAAATCACCTGCCGGGTATGCCAGAACCACTTGGCGGACACTCCGGTATCATCTGCCGGACATGCCGGAACCAGCTCTCAGACACACCAGAACCACGTGCCGGAGACGCCGGAAGCACCTGCCGAGCATGCCGGAGCCACCTGCTCGACTCGCCAGAAACACCTGTCGGACAGGCCAATATTAACTTCTGGCTATGCCAGAACCACCTGGGGGACAGTCCGGAATCACCTGCCAGCCATGGCGGAACCATCTCTCACACGTACCAGAACCACCTGCCGGAGAAGCTGGAAACACGTCCTGGACAGTCTGGAACCACCTGCCGGCCAAGCCTGAACCACCTGCCAAGCACAACGGAACAACCTGCCAGACACGCCAAAATCACCTGCGTGTTATGCCAGAACCACTTGGAGGACTCTCTGGGATGACCTGCCGGGCATGCTGGAACCACCTCTCAGACGTGCCAGAACTATGTGGCGGACAGTCCGGAATCACCTGTTGGGCATGCGCAACCACCTCTGAGACGTACCAGAACCACATGCCGTGCAGGCTGGAACCACCTACCAGACAGACCGGAATCACCTTTCGGGCATGCCGGAACCACCTGTCAGGTGTGCCAGAAACACGTGCCGGAGACGCCGGAAGCACCTGCCAAGCACGTTGGAACCACCTGCTCAACTCGCCTGAACCACCTGCCGGACATGCCAAAATCACCTGCCGACTATGCCAGAACCACTTGGCGAACACTCCGGAATCACTTGCCGGGCATGCAGGAACCACCTCTCAGACATGCCAGAACCCCGTGCCAATGACACCGGAAGCACCAGCCGAGCACGCCGGAACCACCTGCTCAACTCGCCAGAACCACCTGCCGATCACGCAAAAATCACCTGCCGGCTACGCCACAACCAGTTGGTGAACACTTTGGAATCACCTGCCAGGCTTGCTGGAACCACCTGCCAGTCATGCCAAAATCACCTGCCAACTACGCCAGAACCGCTTGGCGGACACTGCGGAAACACCTGTCGGGCCGGCTGGAACCACATCTCAGACGTGCCAGAAACGTGTTCATGAGATGCTGGAACCACACCCCGAACAGACGGATACCACCTGCCAGAACCGCCTGAACCACCTGCTGAGCACGCCAGAACCACCTGCTCGACTCACCGGTACCACCTCCCTGACACGCCAAAATCACCTGCTGGGTATGCCAGAACCACCTGGCGGACACTACGGAATCACCTGCCGCGCATGCCGGAACCACCTCTCAGACGTGCCGGAAGCACGTGCCAGACACGCCGGAAACACCTACCGGACAGACCGAAACCACCTGCCAAGAACGCCGGAGCCACCTGTTCGACTCGCTGGAACCACCTGCCGGACAGGCCAATATCAACTGCTGGCTATGCCAGAACCACCTGGGGGACAGTCCGGGATCACCTGCCAGCCATGGCGGAACCACCTCTCAGACGTACCAGAACCACCTGCCGGAGAAGATGGAAACACGTCCTGCACAGACTGGAACCACGTGGCGGCCATGCCTGAACCACCTGCCGAGCACGGCGGAACCACCTGCCGGACACGCCAAAATCACCTGCGGGCTACGCCAGAACCACTTGGACGACTCTCCGAAATGACCAGCCGGGCATGTTGGAACCACCTCTCAGACGTGCCAGAAGCACGTGGCGGACAGTCCGGAATCACCTGTTTGGCATACGCAACCACCTCTGAGACGTACCAGAACCACGTGCCGTGCACGCCGGAACCACCTACCGGACAGACCGGAATCCACTTTTGGGCATGCCAGAACCACCAGTCCGATGTGCCAGAAACACGTGCCGGAGACACCGGAAGCACCTGCCGAGCACGTCGCAACCACCTGCTCAACTCGCCTGAACCACCTGCCGGACACGCCAAAATCACCTGCCCGCTACACCAGCACCACTTCGGGGACAAGCCGGAATCACGTGAGGGGCATGCCGGCACAGCCTCTCAGACTGAACCTCGTGCCGGACACCACAGAACCACCTGCCGGACAGAATGGAACCACCTGTCGGACACGCCGGAACCACCGGCTCGACCCGCCGGAACGACCGCTGCACATGCAAAATCACCTGCCGGCTACGCCGGAAACACTTGGCCAACACTCCGGAATCACCTGCCGGGCATGCCGGAACCACCTCTCAGATATGCCAGAACCCCGTGCCAATGACCCCGGAAGCACCTGCCGAGCACGCCGGAACCACCTGCTCGACTCGCCAGAACCACCTGCCGGACACGCAAAAATCACCTGCCGGCTATGCCACAACCAGTTGGGGAACACTTCGGAATCACCTGCCGGGCTTGCTGGAACCACCTGCCGGTCATGCCAAAATCACCTGCCAACTACGCCAGTACCACTTGGCGGACACTGTGGAAACACCTGTGGGGCCGGCCGGAACCACATCTCAGACGTGCCAGAACCATGTGCATGAGATGCTGGAACCACACCCCCAACAGACGGAAAACACCTGAGAGACCCGTCTGACCAACCTGCCGAGCACGCCGGAGCCACCTGCTCGACTCGACGGAACCACCTACCTGACATGCCAAAATCACCAGCCGGGTATGCCACAACCACTTGGCGGACACTCCGGAATCATCTGCCGGACATGCCGGAACCAGCTCTCAGACACTCCAGAACCAAGTGCCGGAGACACCGGAAGCACCTGTCGAGCATGCCGGAGCCACCTGCTCGACTCGCCAGAAACACCTCCCGGACACGCCAAAATCACCTGCCGGGTACGCCAGAACCACCTGGCGGACACTACGGAATCACCTGCCGCGCATGCCGGAACCACCTCTCAGACGTGCCGGAAGCACGTGCCAGACACGCCGGAAACACCTACCGGACAGACCGAAACCAAATGCCAAGAACGCCGGAGACACCTGTTCGACTCGCTGGAACCACCTGCCGGACAGGCCAATATCAACTGCTGGCTATGCCAGAACCACCTGGGGGACAGTCCGGGATCACCTGCCAGCCATGGCGGAACCACCTCTCAGACGTACCAGAACCACCTGCCGGAGAAGCTGGAAACACGTCCTGGACAGACTGGAACCACGTGACGGCCATTTCAGAACCACCTGCCGAGCACGGCGGAACCACCTGCCGGACACGCCAAAATCACCTGCGGGCTACGCCAGAACCACTTGGACGACTCTCCGAAATGACCTGCCGGGCATGTTGGAACCACCTCTCAGACGTGCCAGAAGCACGTGGCGGACAGTCCGGAATCACCTGTTGGGCATACGCAACCACCTCTGAGACGTACCAGAACCACGTGCCGTGCACGCCGGAACCACCTACTGGACAGACCGGAATCCACTTTTGGGCATGCCGGAACCACCAGTCAGATGTGCCAGCAACACGTGCCGGAGACGCCGGAAGCACCTGCCGAGCATGCCCGAGACACCTGTTCGACTCGCCAGAAACACCTGCCGGACAGGCCAATATTAACTGCTGGCTATGCCAGAACCCCCTGGGGGACTGTCCGGGATCACCTACCAGCCATGGCTGAACCACCTCTCACACGTACCAGAACCACCTGCCGGAGAAGCTGGAAACACGTCCTGGACAGTCTGGAACCACCTGCCGGCCAAGCCTGAACCACCTGTCAAGCACAACGGAACAACCTGCCAGACACGCCAAAATCACCTGCGTGTTATGCCAGAACCACTTGGAGGACTCTCTGGGATTACCTGTCGGGCATGCCGGAAACACCTCTCAGACGTGCCAGAACCATGTGGCGGACAGTCCGGAATCACCTGTTGGGCATGCGCAACCACCTCTGAGACGTACCAGAACCACATGCCGTGCAGGCTGGAACCACCTACCGGACAGACCGGAATCACCTTTCGGGCATGCCGGAACCACCTGTCAGATGTGCCAGAAACACGTGCCGGAGATGCCGGAAGCACCTGCCAAGCACGTTGGAACCACCTGCTCAACTCGCCTGAACCACCTGCCGGACATGCCAAAATCACCTGCCGACTATGCCAGAACCACTTGGCGAACACTCCGGAATCACTTGCCGGGCATGCAGGAACCACCTCTCAGACATGCCAGAACCCCGTGCCAATGACCCCGGAAGCACCAGCCGAGCACGCCGGAACCACCTGCTCGACCCGCCAGAACCACCTGCCGATCACGCAAAAATCACCTGCCGGCTACGCCACAACCAGTTGGTGAACACTTTGGAAGCACCTGCCAGGCTTGCTGGAACCACCTGCCAGTCATGCCAAAATCACCTGCCAACTACGCCAGAACCGCTTGGCGGACACTGCGGAAACACCTGTCGGGCCGGCTGGAACCACATCTCAGACGTGCCAGAAACGTGTTCATGAGATGCTGGAACCACACCTCGAACAGACGGATACAACCTGCCAGAACCGCCTGAACCACCTGCTGAGCACGCCGGAGCCACCTGCTCGACTGGCCGGAACCACATACCTGACATGCCAAAATCACCAGCCGGGTATGCCAGAACCACTTGGCGGACACTCCGGAATCATCTGCCGGATATGCCGGACACTCCGGAATCATCTGCCGCACATGCCGGAACCAGCTCTCAGACACACCAGAACCATGTGCTGGATACGCCGGAAGCACCTGCCGAGCATGCCGGAGCCACGTGCTCGACTCGCCAGAAACACCTGCCGGACACGCCAAAATCACCTGCCGGGTACGCCAGAACCACCTGGCGGACACTCCGAAACCACCTGTCGCGCATGCCGGAACAACCTCTCAGACGTGCCGGAAGCACGTGCCGGACACGCCGGAATCACCTACCGGACAGACCGGAACCACCTGCCGAGCACGCTGGAGCCACCTGTTCGACTCGCTGGAATCACCTGCCGGACAGGCCAATATCAAATGCTGGCTATGCCAGAACCACCTGGGGGACGGTCCGGAATCACCTGCCCACCATGTCGGAACCACCTCTCAGACGTACCAGAACCACCTGCCGGACAAGCTGGAAACACGTCCTGGACAGTCTGGAACCACCTGCCGGCCAAGCCTGAACCACCTGCCAAGCACAACGGAACTACCTGACAGACACACTAAAATCACCTGGGTGTTATGCCAGAACCACTTGGAGGACTCTCTGGGATGACCTGCCGGGCATGCCGGAACCACCTCTCAGACATGCCAGAACCATGTGGCGGACAGTCCGGAATCACCTGTTGGGCATGCGCAACCACCTCTGAGACGTACCAGAACCACATGCCGTGCAGGCCGGAACCACCTACCGGACAGACCGGAATCACCTTTCGGGCATGCCGGAACCACCAGTCAGATGTGCCAGAAACACGTGCAGGAGACGCCGGAAGCACCTGCCGAGCACGTCGCAACCACCTGCTCAACTCGCCTGAACCACCTGCCGGACACGCCAAAATCACCTGCCCGCTACACCAGCACCACTTCGGGGACAAGCCGGAATCACGTGAGGGGCATGCCGGCACAGCCTCTCAGACTGAACCTCGTGCCGGACACCACAGAACCACCTGCCGGACAGACCGGAACCACCTGCCGGACACGCCGGAACCACCGGCTCGACCCGCCGGAACGACCGCTGGACATGCAAAATCACCTGTCGGCTACGCCGGAAACACTTGGCGAACACTCCGGAATCACCTGCCGGGCATGCCGGAACCACCTCTCAGATATGCCAGAACCACGTGCCAATGACCCCGGAAGCACCTGCCGAGCACGCCGGAACCACCTGCTCGACTCGCCAGAACCACCTGCCGGACACGCAAAAATCACCTGCCGGCTACGCCACAACCAGTTGGGGAACACTTCGGAATCTCCTGCCGGGCTTGCTGGAACCACCTGCCGGTAATGCCAAAATCACCTGCCAACTACGCCAGTACCACTTGGCGGACACTGTGGAAACACCTGTCGGGCCGGCCGGAACCACATCTCAGACGTGCCAGAACCATGTGCATGAGATGCTGGAACCACACCCCGAACAGACGGAAAACACCCGCCAGACCCGTCTGAACAACCTGCCGAGCACGCCGGAGCCACCTGCTCGACTCGCCGGAACCACCTACCTGACATGCCCAAATCACCAGCCGGGTATGCCAGAACCACTTGGCGGACACTCCGGAATCATCTGCCGGACATGCCGGAACCAGCTCTCAGACACACCAGAACCACGTGCCGGAGACGCCGGAAGCACCTGCCGAGCATGCCGGAGCCACCTGCTCGACTCGCCAGAAACACCTGCCGGACAGGCCAATATTAACTGCTGGCTATGCCAGAACCACCTGGGGGACAGTCCGGAATCACCTGCCAGCCATGGCGGAACCACCTCTCACACGTACCAGAACCACCTGCCGGAGAAGCTGGAAACACGTCCTGGACAGTCTGGAACCACCTGCCGTCCAAGCCTGAACCACCTGCCAAGCACAACGGAACAACCTGCCAGACACGCCAAAATCACCTGCGTGTTATGCCAGAACCACTTGGAGGACTCTCTGGGATGACCTGCCGGGCATGCCGGAACCACCTCTCAGACGTGCCAGAACTATGTGGCGGACAGTCCGGAATCACCTGTTGGGCATACGCAACCACCTCTGAGATGTAGCAGAACCACGTGCCGTGCACGCCGGAACCACCTACCGGACAGACCGGAATCCACTTTTGGGCATGCCGGAACCACCAGTCAGATGTGCCAGAAACACGTGCCGGAGATGCCGGAAGCACCTGCCGAGCACGTCGCAACCACCTGCTCAACTCGCCTGAACCACCTGCCGGACACGCCAAAATCACCTGCCCGCTACACCAGCACCACTTCGGGGACAAGCCGGAATCACGTGAGGGGCATGCCGGCACAGCCTATCAGACTGAACCTCGTGCCGGACACCACAGAACCACCTGCCGGACAGACCGGGACCACCTGCCGGACACGCCGGAACCACCGGCTCGACCCGCCGGAACGACCGCTGGACATGCAAAATCACCTGCCGGCTACGCCGCAAACACTTGGCGAACACTCCGGAATCACCTGCCGGGCATGCCGGAACCACCTGCTCGACTCGCCTGAACCACCTGCCGGACATGCCAAAATCACCTGCCGACTATGCCAGAACCACTTGGCGAACACTCCGGAATCACTTGCCGGGCTGGCCGGAGCCACATCTCAGACGTGCCAGAACCATGTGCATGAGATGCTGGAACCACACCCCGAACAGACGGAAAACACCTGCCAGACCCGTCTGAACAACCTGCCGAGCACGCCGGAGCCACCTGCTCGACTCGCCGGAACCACCTACCTGACATGCCCAAATCACCAGCCGGGTATGCCAGAACCAGTTGGCGAACACTCCGGAATCACTTGCCGGGCATGCAGGAACCACCACTCAGACATGCCAGAACCCCGTGCCAATGACCACGGAAGCACCAGCCGAGCACGCCGGAACCACATGCTCGACTCGCCAGAACCACGTGCCGGACACGCCAAAATCACCTGCCGGGTATGCCAGAACCACCTGGCGGACACTACGGAATCACCTGCCGCGCATGCCGGAACCACCTCTCAGACGTGCCGGAAGCACGTGCCAGACACGCCGGAAACACCTACCGGACAGACCGGAACCACCTGCCAAGAACGCCGGAGCCACCTGTTCGACTCGCTGGAACCACCTGCCGGACAGGCCAATATCAACTGCTGGCTATGCCAGAACCACCTGGGGGACAGTCCGGGATCACCTGCCAGCCATGACGGAACCACCTCTCAGACGTACCAGAACCACCTGCCGGAGAAGCTGGAAACACGTCCTGGACAGACTGGAACCACGTGACGGCCATGCCTGAACCACCTGCCGAGCACGGCGGAACCACCTGCAGGACACGCCAAAATCACCTGCGGGCTACGCCAGAACCACTTGGACGACTCTCCGAAATGATCTGCCGGGCATGTTGGAACCACCTCTCAGACGTGCCAGAAGCACGTGGCGGACAGTCCGGAATCACCTGTTGGGCATACGCAACCACCTCTGAGACGTACCAGAACCACGTGCCGTGCACGCCGGAACCACCTACCGGACAGACCGGAATCCACTTTTGGGCATGCCGGAACCACCAGTCAGATGTGCCAGAAACACGTGCCGGAGACGCCGGAAGCACCTGCCGAGCACGTCGCAACCACCTGCTCAACTCGCCTGAACCACCTGCCGGACACGCCAAAATCACCTGCCCGCTACACCAGCACCACTTCGGGGACAAGCCGGAATCACGTGAGGGGCATGCCGGCACAGCCTCTCAGACTGAACCTCGTGCCGGACACCACAGAACCACCTGCCGGACAGACCGGAACCACGTGCCGGACACGCCGGAACCACCGGCTCGACCCGCCGGAACGACCGCTGCACATGCAAAATCACCTGCCGGCTACGCCAGAAACACTTGGCGAACACTCCGGAATCACCTGCCGGGCATGCCGGAACCACCTCTCAGATATGCCAGAACCACGTGCCAATGACCCCGGAAGCACCTGCCGAGCATGCCCGAGCCACCTGTTCGACTCGCCAGAAACACCTGCCGGACAGGCCAATATTAACTGCTGGCTATGCCAGAACCACCTGGGGGACGGTCCGGGATCACCTGCCAGCCATGGCGGAACCACCTCTCACACGTACCAGAACCACCTGCCGGAGAAGCTGGAAACACGTCCTGGACAGTCTGGAACCACCTGCCGGCCAAGCCTGAACCACCTGCCAAGCACAACGGAACAACCTGCCAGACACGCCAAAATCACCTGCGTGTTATGCCAGAACCACTTGGAGGACTCTCTGGGATGACCTGCCGGGCATGCCGGAACCACCAATCAGATGTGCCAGAAACACGTGCCGGAGACCCCGGAAGCACCTGCCGAGCACGTCGCAACCACCTGCTCAACTCGCCTGAACCACCTGCCGGACACGCCAAAATCACCTGCCGGGTACGCCAGAACCACCTGGCGGACACTCCGAAATCACCTGTCGCGCATGCCGGAACCACCTCTCAGACGTGCCGGAAGCACGTGCCGGACACGCCGGAATCACCTACCGGACAGACCGGAACCACCTGCCGAGCACGCCGGAGCCACCTGTTCGACTCGCTCGATCCACCTGCCGGACAGGCCAATATCAACTGCTGGCTATGCCAGAACCACCTGGGGGACGGTCCGGAATCACCTGTCCGCCATGGCGGAACCACCTCTCAGACCTTCCAGAACCACCTGCCGGAGAAGCTGGAAACACGTCCTGGACAGTCTGGAACCACCTGCCTGCCAAGCCTGAACCACCTGCCAAGCACAACGGAACAACCTGCCAGACACGCCAAAATCGCCAGCGTGTTATGCCAGAACCACTTGGAGGACTCTCTGGGATGACCTGCCGGGCATGGCGGAACCACCTCTCAGACGTGCCAGAACCATGTGGCGGACAGTCCGGAATCACCTGTTGGGCATGCGCAACCACCTCTGAGACGTACGAGAACCACATGCCGTGCAGGCTGGAACCACCTACCGGACAGACCGGAATCACCTTTCGGGCATGCCGGAACCACCTGTCAGATGTGCCAGAAACACGTGCAGGAGACGCCGGAAGCACCTGCCAAGCACGTTGGAACCACCTGCTCAACTCGCCTGAACCACCTGCCGGACATGCCACAATCACCTGCCGACTATGCCAGAACCACTTGGCGAACACTCCGGAATCACTTGCCGGGCATGCAGGAACCACCTCTCAGACATGCCAGAACCCCGTGCCAATGACCCCGGAAGCACCAGCCGAGCACGCCGGAACCACCTGCTCAACTCGCCTGAACCACCTGCCGGACACGCCAAAATCACCTGCCCGCTACACCAGCACCACTTCGGGGACAAGCCGGAATCACGTTAGGGGCATGCCGGCACAGCCTCTCAGACTGAACCTCGTGCCGGACACCACAGAACCACCTGCCGGACAGACCGGAACCACCTGCCGGACACGCCGGAACCACCGGCTCGACCCGCCGGAACGACCGCTGCACATGCAAAATCACCTGCCGGCTACGCCGGAAACACTTGGCGAACACTCCGGAATCACCTGCCGGGCATGCCGGAACCACCTCTCAGATATGCCAGAACCCCGTGGCAATGACCCCGGAAGCACCTGCCGAGCACGCCGGAACCACCTGCTCGACTCGCCAGAACCACCTGCCGGACACGCAAATATCACCTGCCGGCTACGCCACAACCAGTTGGGGAACACTTCGGAATCACCTGCCGGGCTTGCTGGAACCACCTGCCGGTCATGCCAAAATCACCTGCCAACTACGCCAGTACCACTTGGCGGACACTGTGGAAACACCTGTCGGGCCGGCCGGAGCCACATCTCAGACGTGCCAGAACCATGTGCATGAGATGCTGGAACCACACCCCGAACAGACGGAAAACACCTGCCAGATTCGTCTGAACAACCTGCCGAGCACGCCGGAGCCACCTGCTCGACTCGCCGGAACCACCTACCTGACATGCCCAAATCACCACCCAGGTATGCCAGAACCACTTGGCGGACACTCCGGAATCATCTGCCGGACATGCCGGAACCAGCTCTCAGACACACCAGAACCACGTGCCGGAGACGCCGGAAGCACCTGCCGAGCATGCCGGAGCCACCTGCTCGACTCGCCAGAACCACCTGCCGGACACGCCAAAATCACCTGCCGAGTATGCCAGAACCACCTGGCGGACACTACGGAATCACCTGCCGCGCATGCCGGAACCACCTCTCAGACGTGCCGGAAGCACGTGCCAGACACGCCGGAAACACCTACCGGACAGACCGGAACCACCTGCCAAGAACGCCGGAGCCACCTGTTCGACTCGCTGGAACCACCTGCCGGACAGGCCAATATCAACTGCTGGCTATGCCAGAACCACGTGGGGGACAGTCCGGGATCACCTGCCAGCCATGATGGAACCACCTCTCAGACGTACCAGAACCACCTGCCGGAGAAGATGGAAACACGTCCTGGACAGACTGGAACCACGTGACGGCCATGCCTGAACCACCTGCCGAGCACGGCGGAACCACCTGCTGGACACGCCAAAATCACCTGCGGGCTACGCCAGAACCACTTGGACGACTCTCCGAAATGACCTGCCGGGCATGCCGGAACCACCTCTCAGACGTGCCAGAACCATGTGGCGGACAGTCCGGAATCACCTGTTGGGCATGCGCAACCACCTCTGAGACGTACCAGAAACACATGCCGTGCAGTCTGGAACCACCTACCGGACAGACCGGAATCACCTTTCGGGCATGCCGGAACCACCTGTCAGATGTGCCAGAAACACGTGCCGGAGACCCCGGAAGCACCTGCCAAGCACGTTGGAACCACCTGCTCAACTCGCCTGAACCACCTGCCGGACATGCCAAAATCACCTGCCGACTATGCCAGAACCACTTGGCGAACACTCCGGAATCACTTGCCGGGCATGCAGGAACCACCTCTCAGACATGCCAGAACCACGTGCCAATGACCCCGGAAGCACCAGCCGAGCACACCGGAACCACCTGCTCGACTCGCCAGAACCACCTGCCGATCACGCAAAAATCACCTGCCGGCTACGCCACAACCAGTTGGTGAACACTTTGGAATCACCTGCCAGGCTTGCTGGAACCACCTACCGGTCATGCCAAAATCACCTGCCAACTACGCCAGAACCGCTTGGCGGACACTGCGGAAACACCTGTCGGGCCGGCTGGAACCACATCTCAGACGTGCCAGAAACGTGTTCATGAGATGCTGGAACCACACCCCGAACAGACGGATACCACCTGCCAGAACCGCCTGAACCACCTGCTGAGCACGCCGGAACCACCTGCTCGACTTACCGGTACCACCTCCCTGACACGCCAAAATCACCTGCTGGGTATGCCAGAACCACTTGGCGGACACTCCGGAATCATCTGCCGGACATGCCGGAACCAGCTCACAGACACACCAGAACCAAGTGCCGGAGACGCCGGAATCACCTGCCGCGCATGCCGGAACCACCTCTCAGACGTGCCGGAAGCACGTGCCAGACACGCCGGAAACACCTACCGGACAGACCGGAACCACCTGCCAAGAACGCCGGAGCCACCTGTTCGACTCGCTGGAACCACCTGCCGGACAGGCCAATATCAACTGCTGGCTATGCCAAAACCACCTGCGGGACAGTCCGGGATCACCTGCCAGCCATGGCGGAACCACCTCTCAGACGTACCAGAACCACCTGCCGGAGAAGCTGGAAACACGTCCTGGACAGACTGGAACCACGTGACGGCCATGCCTGAACCACCTGCCGAGCACGGCGGAACCACCTGCAGGACACGGCAAAATCACCTGCGGGCTACGCAAGAACCACTTGGACGACTCTCCGAAATGACCTGCCGGGCATGTTGGAACCACCTCTCAGACGTGCCAGAAGCACGTGGCGGACAGTCCGGAATCACCTGTTGGGCATACGCAACCACATCTGAGACGTACCAGAACCACGTGCCGTGCACGCCGGAACCACCTACCGGACAGACCGGAATCCACTTTTGGGCATGCCGGAACCACCAGTCAGATGTGCCAGAAACACGTGCCGGAGACGCCGGAAGCACCTGCCGAGCACGTCGCAACCACCTGCTCAACTCGCCTGAACCACCTGCCGGACACGCCAAAATCACCTGCCCGCTACACCAGCACCACTTCGGGGACAAGCCGGAATCACGTGAGGGGCATGCCGGCACAGCCTCTCAGACTGAACCTCGTGCCGGACACCACAGAACCACCTGCCGGACAGACCGGAACCACCTGCCGGACACGCCGGAACCACCGGCTCGACCCGCCGGAACGACCGCTGGACATGCAAAATCACCTGCCGGCTACGCCGCAAACACTTGGCGAACACTCCGGAATCACCTGCCGGGCATGCCGGAACCACCTCTCAGATATGCCAGAACCACGTGCCAATGACCCCGGAAGCACCTGCCGAGCACGCCGGAACCACCTGCTCGACTCGCCAGAACCACCTGCCGGACACGCAAAAATCACCTGCCGGCTACGCCACAACCAGTTGGGGAACACTTCGGAATCACCTGCCGGGCTTGCTGGAACCACCTGCCGGTCATGCCAAAATCACCTGCCAACTACGCCAGTACCACTTGGCGGACACTGTGGAAACACCTGTCGGGCCGGCCGGAACCACATCTCAGACGTGCCAGAACCATGTGCATGAGATGCTGGAACCACACCCCGAACAGAAGGAAAACACCTGCCAGACCCGTCTGAACAACCTGCCGAGCACGCCGGAGCCACCAGCTCGACTCGCCGGAACCACCTACCTTACATGCCAAAATCACCAGCCGGGTATGCCAGAACCACTTGGCAGACACTCCGGAATCATCTGCCGGACATGCCGGAACCAGCTCTCAGACACACCAGAACCAAGTGCCGGAGACGCCGGAAGCACCTGTCGAGCATGCCGGAGCCACCTGCTCGACTCGCCAGAAACACCTCCCGGACACGCCAAAATCACCTGCCGGGTACGCCAGAACCACCTGGCGGACACTACGGAATCACCTGCCGCGCATGCCGGAACCACCTCTCAGACGTGCCGGAAGCACGTGCCAGACACGCCGGAAACACCTACCGGACAACCGAAACCACCTGCCAAGAACGCCGGAGCCACCTGTTCGACTCGCTGGAACCACCTGCCGGACAGGCCAATATCAACTGCTGGCTATGCCAGAACCACCTGGGGAACAGTCCGGGATCACCTGCCAGCCATGGCGGAACCACCTCTCATACGTACCAGAACCACCTGCCGGAGAAGATGGAAACACGTCCTGGACAGACTGGAACCACGTGACGGCCATGCCTGAACCACCTGCCGAGCACGGCGGAACCACCTGCCGGACACGCCAAAATCACCTGCGGGCTACGCCAGAACCACTTGGACGACTCTCCGAAAGGACCTGCCGGGCATGTTGGAACAACCTCTCAGACGTGCCAGAAGCACGTGGCGGACAGTCCGGAATCACCTGTTGGGCAAACGCAACCACCTCTGAGACGTTCCAGAACCACGTGCCGTGCACGCCGGAACCACCTACCGGACAGACCGGAATCCACTTTTGGGCATGCCGGAACCACCAGTCAGATGTGCCAGCAACACGTGTCGGAGACGCCGGAAGAACCTGCCGAGCATGCCCGAGCCACCTGTTCGACTGGCCAGAAACAAATGCCGGACAGGCCAATATTAACTGATGGCTATGCCAGAACCACCTGGGGGACGGTCCGGAATCACCTGCCAGCCATGGCGGAACCACCTCTCACACGTACCAGAACCACCTGCCGGAGAAGCTGGAAACACGTCCTGGACAGTCTGGAACCACCTGCCGGCCAAGCCTGAACCACCTGCCAAGCACAACAGAACAACCTGCCAGACACGCCAAAATCACCTGCGTGTTATGCCAGAACCACTTGGAGGACTCTCTGGGATGACCTGCCGGGCATGCCGGAACCACCTCTCAGACGTGCCAGAACCATGTGGCGGACAGTCCGGAATCACCTGTTGGGCATGCGCAACCACCTCTGAGACGTACCAGAACCACATGCCGTGCAGGCTGGAACCACCTACCGGACAGACCGGAATCACCTTTCGGGCATGCCGGAACCACCTGTCAGATGTGCCAGAAACACGTGCCGGATACGCCGGAAGCACCTGCCAAGCACGTTGGAACCACCTGCTCAACTCGCCTGAACCACCTGCCGGACATGCCAAAATCACCTGCCGACTATGCCAGAACCACTTGGCGAACACTCCGGAATCACTTGCCGGGCATGCAGGAACCACCTCTCAGACATGCCAGAACCCCGTGCCAATGACCCCGGAAGCACCAGCCGAGCACGCCGGAACCACCTGCTCGACTCGCCAGAACCACCTGCCGATCACGCAAAAATCACCTGCCGGCTACGCCACAACCAGTTGGTGAACACTTTGGAATCACCTGCCAGGCTTGCTGGAACCACCTGCCAGTCATGCCAAAATCACCTGCCAACTACGCCAGAACCGCTTGGCGGACACTGCGGAAACACCTGTCGGGCCGGCCGGAACCACATCTCAGACGTGCCAGAAACGTGTTCATGAGATGCTGGAACCACACCCCGAACAGATGGATACCATCTGCCAGAACCGCCTGAACCACCTGCTGAGCACGCCGGAACCACCTGCTCGACTCACCGGTACCACCTCCCTGACACGCCAAAATCACCTGCTGTGTATGCCAGAACCACTTGGCGGACACTCCGGAATCATCTGCCGGACATGCCGGAACCAGCTCTCAGACACACCAGAACCAAGTGCCGGAGACGCAGGAAGCACCTGCCGAGCATGCCGGAGCCACCTGCTCGACTCGTCAGAAACACCTGCCGGACACGCCAAAATCACCTGCCGGGTACGCCAGAACGACCTGGCGGACACTACGGAATCACCTGCCGCGCATGCCGGAACCACCTGTCAGACGTGCCGGAAGCACGTGTCAGACACGCCGGAAACACCTACCGGACAGACCGGAACCACTTGCCAAGAACGCCGGAGCCACCTGTTCGACTCGCTGGAACCACCTGCCGGACAGGCCAATATCAACTGCTGGCTATGCCAGAACCACCTGGGGGACAGTCCGGGATCACCTGCCAGCCATGGCGGAACCACCTCTCAGACGTACCAGAACCACCTGCCGGAGAAGATGGAAACACGTCCTGGACAGACTGGAACCACGTGACGGCCATGCCTGAACCACCTGCCGAGCACGGCGGAACCACCTGCCGGACACGCCAAAATCACCTGCGGGCTACGCCAGAACCACTTGGACGAGTCTCCGAAAGGACCTGCCGGGCATGTTGGAACCACCTCTCAGAAGTGCCAGAAGCACGTGGCGGACAGTCCGGAATCACCTGTTGGGCACACGCAACCACCTCTGAGACGTACCAGAACCACGTGCCGTGCACGCCGCAACCACCTACCGGACAGACCGGAATCAACTTTTGGGCATGCCGGAACCACCTGTCAGATGTGCCAGAAACACGTGCCGGAGACGCTGGAAGCACATGCCGAGCACGTCGCAACCACCTGCTCAACTCGCCTGAACCACCTGCCGGACACGCCAAAATCACCTGCCCGCTACACCAGCACCACTTCGGGGACAAGCCGGAATCACGTGAGGGGCATGCCGGCACAGCCTCTCAGACTGAACCTCGTGCCGGACACCACAGAACCACCTGCCGGACAGACCGGAACCACCTGCCGGACACGCTGCAACCACCGGCTCGACCCGCCCGAACGACCGCTGGACATGCAAAATCACCTGCCGGCTACGCCGGAAACACTTGTCGAACACTCCGGAATCACCTGCCGGGCATGCCGGAACCACCTCTCAGATATGCCAGAACCACGTGCCAATGACCCCGGAAGCACCTGCCGAGCACGCCGGAACCACCAGCTCGACTCGCCAGAACCACCTGCCGGACACGCAAAAATCACCTGCCGGCTACGCCACAACCAGTTGGGGAACACTTCGGAATCACCTGCCGGGCTTGCTGGAACCACCTGCCGGTCATGCCAAAATCACCTGCCAACTACGCCAGTACCACTTGGTGGACACTGTGGAAACACCTGTGGGGCCGGCCGGAACCACATCTCAGACGTGCCAGAACCATGTGCATGAGATGCTGGAACCACACCCCGAACAGACGGAAAACACCTGCCAGACCCGTCTGAACAACCTGCCGAGCACGCCGGAGCCACCTGCTCGACTCGCCGGACCACCTACCTGACATGCCCAAATCAACAGCCGGGTATGCCAGAACCACTTGTCGGACACTCCGGAATCATCTGCCGGACATGCCGGAACCAGCTCTCAGACACACCAGAACCACGTGCCGGAGACGCCGGAAGCACCTGCCGAGCATGCCGGAGCCACCTGCTCGACTCGCCAGAAACACCTGCCGGACACGCCAAAATCACCTGCCGGGTACGCCAGAACCACCTGGCGGACACTCCGAAATCACCTGTCGCGCATGCCGGAACCACCTCTCAGACGTGCCGGAAGCACGTGCCGGACACGCCGGAATCACCTACCGGACAGACCGGAACCACCTGCCGAGCACGCCGGAGCCACCTGTTCGACTCGCTGGAACCACCTGCCGGACAGGCCAATATTAACTGCTGGCTATGCCAGAACCGCCTGGGGGACGGTCCGGAATCACCTGCCAGCCATGGCGGAACCACCTCTCAGACTTACCAGAACCACCTGCCGGAGAAGCTGGAAACACGTCCTGGACAGTCTGGAAACACCTGCCGGCCAAGTCTGAACCACCTGCCAAGCACAACGGAACAACCTGCCAGACACACCAAAATCACCTGCGTGTTATGCCAGAACCACTTGGAGGACTCTCTGGGATGACCTGCCGGGCATGCTGGAACCACCTCTCAGACGTGCCAGAACTATGTGGCGGACAGTCCGGAATCACCTGTTGGGCAAGCGCAACCACCTCTGAGACGTACCAGAACCACATGCCGTGCAGGCTGGAACCACCTACCGGACAGACCGGAATCACCTTTCGGGCATGCCGGAAGCACCTGTCAGGTGTGCCAGAAACACGTGCCGGAGACGCCGGAAGCACCTGCCAAGCACGTTGGAACCACCTGCTCATCTCGCCTGAACCACCTGCCGGACATGCCAAAATCACCTGCCGACTATGCCAGAACCACTTGGCGAACACTCCGGAATCACTTGCCGGGCATGCAGGAACCACCTCTCAGACATGCCAGAACCCCGTGCCAATGACCCCGGAAGCACCAGCCGAGCACGCCGGAACCACCTGCTCGACCCGCCAGAACCACCTGCCGATCACGCAAAAATCACCTGCCGGCTACGCCACAACCAGTTGGTGAACACTTTGGAATCACCTGCCAGGCTTGCTGGAACCACCTGCCAGTCATGCCAAAATCACCTGCCAACTACGCCAGAACCGCTTGGCGGACACTGCGGAAACACCTGTCGGGCCGGCTGGAACCACATCTCAGACGTGCCAGAAACGTGTTCATGAGATGCTGGAACCACACCCCGAACAGACGGATACCACCTGCCAGAACCGCCTGAACCACCTGCTGAGCACGCCAGAACCACCTGCTCGACTCACCGGTACCACCTCCCTGACACGCCAAAATCACCTGCTGGCTATGCCAGAACCACCTGGCGGACACTACGGAATCACCTGCCGCGCATGCCGGAACCACCTCTCAGACGTGCCGGAAGCACGTGCCAGACACGCCGGAAACACCTACCGGACAGACCGGAACCACCTGCCAAGAACGCCGGAGCCACCTGTTCGACTCGCTGGAACCACCTGCCGGACAGGCCAATATCAACTGCTGGCTATGCCAGAACCACCTGGGGGACAGTCCGGGATCACCTGCCAGCCATGGCGGAACCACCTCTCAGACGTACCAGAACCACCTGCCGGAGAAGCTGGAAACACGTCCTGGACAGACTGGAACCACGTGACGGCCATGCCTGAACCACCTGCCGAGCACGGCGGAACCACCTGCCGGACACGCCAAAATCACCTGCGGGCTACGCCAGAACCACTTGGACGACTCTCCGAAATGACCTGCCGGGCATGTTGGAACCACCTCTCAGACGTGCCAGAAGCACGTGGCGGACAGTCCGGAATCACCTGTTTGGCATACGCAACCACCTCTGAGACGTACCAGAACCACGTGCCGTGCACGCCGGAACCACCTACCGGACAGACCGGAATCCACTTTTGGGCATGCCGGAACCACCAGTCAGATGTGCCAGAAACACGTGCCGGAGACGCCGGAAGCACCTGCCGAGCACGTCGCAACCACCTGCTCAACTCGCCTGAACCACCTGCCGGACACGCCAAAATCACCTGCCCGCTACACCAGCACCACTTCGGGGACAAGCCGGAATCACGTGAGGGGCATGCCGGCACAGCCTCTCAGACTAAACCTCGTGCCGGACACCACAGAACCACCTGCCGGACACGCCGGAACCACCGGCTCGACCCGCCGGAACGACCGCTGGACATGCAAAATCACCTGCCGGCTACGCCGGAAACACTTGGCGAACACTCCGGAATCACCTGCCGGGCATGCCGGAACCACCTCTCAGATATGCCAGAACCCCGTGCCAATGACCCCGGAAGCACCTGCCGAGCACGCCGGAACCACCTGCTCGACTCGCCAGAACCACCTGCAGGACACGCAAAAATCACCTGCCGGCTACACCACAACCAGTTGGGGAACACTTCGGAATCACCTGCCGGGCTTGCTGGAACCACCTGCCGGTCATGCCAAAATCACCTGCCAACTACGCCAGTACCACTTGGCGGACACTGTGGAAACACCTGTCGGGCCGGCCGGAACCACATCTCAGACGTGCTAGAACCATGTGCATGAGATGCTGGAACCACACCCCGAACAGACGGAAAACACCCGCAAGACCCGTCTGAACAACCTGCCGAGCACGCAGGAGCCACCTGCTCGACTCGCCGGAACCACCTACCTGACATGCCAAAATCACCTGCCGGGTATGCCAGAACCACTTGGCGGACACTCCGGTATCATCTGCCGGACATGCCGGAACCAGCTCTCAGACACACCAGAACCACGTGCCGGAGACGCCGGAAGCACCTGCCGAGCATGCCGGAGCCACCTGCTCGACTCGCCAGAAACACCTGCCGGACAGGCCAATATTAACTGCTGGCTATGCCAGAACCACCTGGGGGACAGTCCGGAATCACCTGCCAGCCATGGCGGAACCATCTCTCACACGTACCAGAACCACCTGCCGGAGAAGCTGGAAACACGTCCTGGACAGTCTGGAACCACCTGCCGGCCAAGCCTGAACCACCTGCCAAGCACAACGGAACAACCTGCCAGACACGCCAAAATCACCTGCGTGTTATGCCAGAACCACTTGGAGGACTCTCTGGGATGACCTGCCGGGCATGCTGGAACCACCTCTCAGACGTGCCAGAACTATGTGGCGGACAGTCCGGAATCACCTGTTGGGCATGCGCAACCACCTCTGAGACGTACCAGAACCACATGCCGTGCAGGCTGGAACCACCTACCAGACAGACCGGAATCACCTTTCGGGCATGCCGGAACCACCTGTCAGGTGTGCCAGAAACACGTGCCGGAGACGCCGGAAGCACCTGCCAAGCACGTTGGAACCACCTGCTCAACTCGCCTGAACCACCTGCCGGACATGCCAAAATCACCTGCCGACTATGCCAGAACCACTTGGCGAACACTCCGGAATCACTTGCCGGGCATGCAGGAACCACCTCTCAGACATGCCAGAACCCCGTGCCAATGACCCCGGAAGCACCAGCCGAGCACGCCGGAACCACCTGCTCAACTCGCCTGAACCACCTGCCGGACACGCCAAAATCACCTGCCCGCTACACCAGCACCACTTCGGGGACAAGCCGGAATCACGTGAGGGGCATGCCGGCACAGCCTCTCAGACTGAACCTCGTGCCGGACACCACAGAACCACCTGCCGGACAGACCGGAACCACCTGCCGGACACGCCGGAACCACCGGCTCGACCCGCCGGAACGACCGCTGGACATGCAAAATCACCTGCCGGCTACGCCGGAAACACTTGGCGAACACTCCGGAATCACCTGCCGGGCATGCCGGAACCACCTCTCAGATATGCCAGAACCACGTGCCAATGACCCCGGAAGCACCTGCCGAGCACGCCGGAACCACCAGCTCGACTCGCCAGAACCACCTGCCGGACACGCAAAAATCACCTGCCGGCTACGCCACAACCAGTTGGGGAACACTTCGGAATCACCTGCCGGGCTTGCTGGAACCACCTGCCGGTCATGCCAAAATCACCTGCCAACTACGCCAGTACCACTTGGTGGACACTGTGGAAACACCTGTGGGGCCGGCCGGAACCACATCTCAGACGTGCCAGAACCATGTGCATGAGATGCTGGAACCACACCCCCAACAGACGGAAAACACCTGCCAGACCCGTCTGAACAACCTGCCGAGCACGCCGGAGCCACCTGCTCGACTCGCCGGACCACCTACCTGACATGCCCAAATCAACAGCCGGGTATGCCAGAACCACTTGTCGGACACTCCGGAATCATCTGCCGGACATGCCGGAACCAGCTCTCAGACACACCAGAACCACGTGCCGGAGACGCCGGAAGCACCTGCCGAGCATGCCGGAGCCACCTGCTCGACTCGCCAGAAACACCTGCCGGACACGCCAAAATCACCTGCCGGGTACGCCAGAACCACCTGGCGGACACTCCGAAATCACCTGTCGCACATGCCGGAACCACCTCTCAGACGTGCCGGAAGCACGTGCCGGACACGCCGGAATCACCTACCGGACAGACCGGAACCACCTGCCGAGCACGCCGGAGCCACCTGTTCGACTCGCTGGAACCACCTGCCGGACAGGCCAATATTAACTGCTGGCTATGCCAGAACCGCCTGGGGGACGGTCCGGAATCACCTGCCAGCCATGGCGGAACCACCTCTCAGACTTACCAGAACCACCTGCCGGAGAAGCTGGAAACACGTCCTGGACAGTCTGGAAACACCTGCCGGCCAAGTCTGAACCACCTGCCAAGCACAACGGAACAACCTGCCAGACACACCAAAATCACCTGCGTGTTATGCCAGAACCACTTGGAGGACTCTCTGGGATGACCTGCCGGGCATGCCGGAACCACCTCTCAGACGTGCCAGAACCAGGTGGCGGACAGTCCGGAATCACCTGTTGGGCAAGCGCAACCACCTCTGAGACGTAATAGAACCACATACCGTGCAGGCTGGAACCACCTACCGGACAGACCGGAATCACCTTTCGGGCATGCCGGAACCGCCTGTCAGATATGCCAGAAACACGTGCCGGAGACGCCGGAAGCACCTGCCAAGCACGTTGGAACCACCTGCTCAACTCGCCTGAACCACCTGCCGGACATGCCAAAATCACCTGCCCGCTACACCAGCACCACTTCGGGGACAAGCCGGAATCACGTTAGGGGCATGCCGGCACAGCCTCTCAGACTGAACCTCGTGCCGGGCACCACAGAACCACCTGCCGGACAGACCGGAACCACCTGCCGGACACGCCGGAGCCACAGGCTCGACCCGCCGGAACGACCGCTGGACATGCAAAATCACCTGCCGGCTACGCCGGAAACACTTGGCGAACACTCCGGAATCACCTGCCGGGCATGCCGGAACCACCTCTCAGATATGCCAGAACCACGTGCCAATGACCCCGGAAGCACCTGCCGAGCACGCCGGAACCACCTGCTCGACTCGCCAGAACCACCTGCCGGACACGCAAAAATCACCTGCCGGCTACGCCACAACCAGTTGGGGAACACTTCGGAATCACCTGCCCGGCTTGCTGGAACCACCTGCCGGTCATGTCAAAATCACCTGTCAACTACGCCAGTACCACTTGGCGGACACTGTGGAAACACCTGTCGGGCCGGCCGGAACCACATCTCAGACGTGCTAGAACCATGTGCATGAGATGCTGGAACCACACCCCGAACAGACGGAAAACACCCGCAAGACCCCTCTGAACAACCTGCCGAGCACGCCGGAGCCACCTGCTCGACTCGCCGGAACCACCTACCTGACATGCCAAAATCAACTGCCGGGTATGCCAGAACCACTTGGCGGACACTCCGGTATCATCTGCCGGACATGCCGGAACCAGCTCCCAGACACACCAGAACCACGAGCCGGAGACGCAGGAAGCACCTGCCGAGCATGCCGGAGCCACCTGCTCGACTCGCCAGAAACACCTGCCGGACAGGCCAATATTAACTGCTGGCTATGCCAGAACCACCTGGGGGACAGTCCGGAATCACCTGCCAGCCATGGCGGAACCACCTCTCACACGTACCAGAACCACCTGCCGGAGAAGCTGGAAACACGTCCTGGACAGTCTGGAACCACCTGCCGGCCAAGCCTGAACCACCTGCCAAGCACAACGGAACAACCTGCCAGACACGCCAAAATCACCTGCGTGTTATGCCAGAACCACTTGGAGGACTCTCTGGGATGACCTGCCGGGCATGCTGGAAACACCTCTCAGACGTGCCAGAACTATGTGGCGGACAGTCCGGAATCACCTGTTGGGCATGCGCAACCACCTCTGAGACGTACCAGAACCACATGCCGTGCAGGCTGGAACCACCTACCGGACAGACCGGAATCACCTTTCGGGCATGCCGGAAGCACCTGTCAGGTGTGCCAGAAACACGTGCCGGAGACGCCGGAAGCACCTGCCAAGCACGTTGGAACCACCTGCTCATCTCGCCTGAACCACCTGCCAGACATGCCAAAATCACCTGCCGACTATGCCAGAACCACTTGGCGAACACTCCGGAATCACTTGCCGGGCATGCAGGAACCACCTCTCAGACATGCCAGAACCCCGTGCCAATGACCCCGGAAGCACCAGCCGAGCACGCCGGAACCACCTGCTCGACCCGCCAGAACCACCTGCCGATCACGCAAAAATCACCTGCCGGCTACGCCACAACCAGTTGGTGAACACTTTGGAATCACCTGCCAGGCTTGCTGGAACCACCTGCCAGTCATGCCAAAATCACCTGCCAACTACGCCAGAACCGCTTGGCGGACACTGCGGAAACACCTGTCGGGCCGGCTGGAACCACATCTCAGACGTGCCAGAAACGTGTTCATGAGATGCTGGAACCACACCCCGAACAGACGGATACCACCTGCCAGAACCGCCTGAACCACCTGCTGAGCACGCCAGAACCACCTGCTCGACTCACCGGTACCACCTCCCTGACACGCCAAAATCACCTGCTGGCTATGCCAGAACCACCTGGCGGACACTACGGAATCACCTGCCGCGCATGCCGGAACCACCTCTCAGACGTGCCGGAAGCACGTGCCAGACACGCCGGAAACACCTACCGGACAGACCGGAACCACCTGCCAAGAACGCCGGAGCCACCTGTTCGACTCGCTGGAACCACCTGCCGGACAGGCCAATATCAACTGCTGGCTATGCCAGAACCACCTGGGGGACAGTCCGGGATCACCTGCCAGCCATGGCGGAACCACCTCTCAGACGTACCAGAACCACCTGCCGGAGAAGCTGGAAACACGTCCTGGACAGACTGGAACCACGTGACGGCCATGCCTGAACCACCTGCCGAGCACGGCGGAACCACCTGCCGGACACGCCAAAATCACCTGCGGGCTACGCCAGAACCACTTGGACGACTCTCCGAAATGACCTGCCGGGCATGTTGGAACCACCTCTCAGACGTGCCAGAAGCACGTGGCGGACAGTCCGGAATCACCTGTTTGGCATACGCAACCACCTCTGAGACGTACCAGAACCACGTGCCGTGCACGCCGGAACCACCTACCGGACAGACCGGAATCCACTTTTGGGCATGCCGGAACCACCAGTCAGATGTGCCAGAAACACGTGCCGGAGACGCCGGAAGCACCTGCCGAGCACGTCGCAACCACCTGCTCAACTCGCCTGAACCACCTGCCGGACACGCCAAAATCACCTGCCCGCTACACCAGCACCACTTCGGGGACAAGCCGGAATCACGTGAGGGGCATGCCGGCACAGCCTCTCAGACTAAACCTCGTGCCGGACACCACAGAACCACCTGCCGGACACGCCGGAACCACCGGCTCGACCCGCCGGAACGACCGCTGGACATGCAAAATCACCTGCCGGCTACGCCGGAAACACTTGGCGAACACTCCGGAATCACCTGCCGGGCATGCCGGAACCACCTCTCAGATATGCCAGAACCCCGTGCCAATGACCCCGGAAGCACCTGCCGAGCACGCCGGAACCACCTGCTCGACTCGCCAGAACCACCTGCAGGACACGCAAAAATCACCTGCCGGCTACACCACAACCAGTTGGGGAACACTTCGGAATCACCTGCCGGGCTTGCTGGAACCACCTGCCGGTCATGCCAAAATCACCTGCCAACTACGCCAGTACCACTTGGCGGACACTGTGGAAACACCTGTCGGGCCGGCCGGAACCACATCTCAGACGTGCTAGAACCATGTGCATGAGATGCTGGAACCACACCCCGAACAGACGGAAAACACCCGCAAGACCCGTCTGAACAACCTGCCGAGCACGCAGGAGCCACCTGCTCGACTCGCCGGAACCACCTACCTGACATGCCAAAATCACCTGCCGGGTATGCCAGAACCACTTGGCGGACACTCCGGTATCATCTGCCGGACATGCCGGAACCAGCTCTCAGACACACCAGAACCACGTGCCGGAGACGCCGGAAGCACCTGCCGAGCATGCCGGAGCCACCTGCTCGACTCGCCAGAAACACCTGCCGGACAGGCCAATATTAACTGCTGGCTATGCCAGAACCACCTGGGGGACAGTCCGGAATCACCTGCCAGCCATGGCGGAACCATCTCTCACACGTACCAGAACCACCTGCCGGAGAAGCTGGAAACACGTCCTGGACAGTCTGGAACCACCTGCCGGCCAAGCCTGAACCACCTGCCAAGCACAACGGAACAACCTGCCAGACACGCCAAAATCACCTGCGTGTTATGCCAGAACCACTTGGAGGACTCTCTGGGATGACCTGCCGGGCATGCTGGAACCACCTCTCAGACGTGCCAGAACTATGTGGCGGACAGTCCGGAATCACCTGTTGGGCATGCGCAACCACCTCTGAGACGTACCAGAACCACATGCCGTGCAGGCTGGAACCACCTACCAGACAGACCGGAATCACCTTTCGGGCATGCCGGAACCACCTGTCAGGTGTGCCAGAAACACGTGCCGGAGACGCCGGAAGCACCTGCCAAGCACGTTGGAACCACCTGCTCAACTCGCCTGAACCACCTGCCGGACATGCCAAAATCACCTGCCGACTATGCCAGAACCACTTGGCGAACACTCCGGAATCACTTGCCGGGCATGCAGGAACCACCTCTCAGACATGCCAGAACCCCGTGCCAATGACACCGGAAGCACCAGCCGAGCACGCCGGAACCACCTGCTCAACTCGCCAGAACCACCTGCCGATCACGCAAAAATCACCTGCCGGCTACGCCACAACCAGTTGGTGAACACTTTGGAATCACCTGCCAGGCTTGCTGGAACCACCTGCCAGTCATGCCAAAATCACCTGCCAACTACGCCAGAACCGCTTGGCGGACACTGCGGAAACACCTGTCGGGCCGGCTGGAACCACATCTCAGACGTGCCAGAAACGTGTTCATGAGATGCTGGAACCACACCCCGAACAGACGGATACCACCTGCCAGAACCGCCTGAACCACCTGCTGAGCACGCCAGAACCACCTGCTCGACTCACCGGTACCACCTCCCTGACACGCCAAAATCACCTGCTGGGTATGCCAGAACCACCTGGCGGACACTACGGAATCACCTGCCGCGCATGCCGGAACCACCTCTCAGACGTGCCGGAAGCACGTGCCAGACACGCCGGAAACACCTACCGGACAGACCGAAACCACCTGCCAAGAACGCCGGAGCCACCTGTTCGACTCGCTGGAACCACCTGCCGGACAGGCCAATATCAACTGCTGGCTATGCCAGAACCACCTGGGGGACAGTCCGGGATCACCTGCCAGCCATGGCGGAACCACCTCTCAGACGTACCAGAACCACCTGCCGGAGAAGATGGAAACACGTCCTGCACAGACTGGAACCACGTGGCGGTCATGCCTGAACCACCTGCCGAGCACGGCGGAACCACCTGCCGGACACGCCAAAATCACCTGCGGGCTACGCCAGAACCACTTGGACGACTCTCTGAAATGACCTGCCGGGCATGTTGGAACCACCTCTCAGACGTGCCAGAAGCACGTGGCGGACAGTCCGGAATCACCTGTTTGGCATACGCAACCACCTCTGAGACGTACCAGAACCACGTGCCGTGCACGCCGGAACCACCTACCGGACAGACCGGAATCCACTTTTGGGCATGCCGGAACCACCAGTCAGATGTGCCAGCAACACGTGCCGGAGACGCCGGAAGCACCTGCCGAGCATGCCCGAGCCACCTGTTCGACTCGCCAGAAACACCTGCCGGACAGGCCAATATTAACTGCTGGCTATGCCAGAACCACCTGGGGGACGGTCCGGGATCACCTGCCAGCCATGGCGGAACCACCTCTCACACGTACCAGAACCACCTGCCGGAGAAGCTGGAAACACGTCCTGGACAGTCTGGAACCACCTGCCGGCCAAGCCTGAACCACCTGCCAAGCACAACGGAACAACCTGCCAGACACGCCAAAATCACCTGCGTGTTATGCCAGAACCACTTGGAGGACTCTCTGGGATGACCTGCCGGGCATGCCGGAACCACCAGTCAGATGTGCCAGAAACACGTGCCGGAGACCCCGGAAGCACCTGCCGAGCACGTCGCAACCACCTGCTCAACTCGCCTGAACCACCTGCCGGACACGCCAAAATCACCTGCCGGGTACGCCAGAACCACCTGGCGGACACTCCGAAATCATCTGTCGCGCATGCCGGAACCACCTCTCAGACGTGCCGGAAGCACGTGCCGGACACGCCGGAATCACCTACCGGACAGACCGGAACCACCTGCCGAGCACGCCGGAGCCACCTGTTCGACTCGCTCGATCCACCTGCCGGACAGGCCAATATCAACTGCTGGCTATGCCAGAACCACCTGGGGGACGGTCCGGAATCACCTGTCCGCCATGGCGGAACCATCTCTCACACGTACCAGAACCACCTGCCGGAGAAGCTGGAAACACGTCCTGGACAGTCTGGAACCACCTGCCGGCCAAGCCTGAACCACCTGCCAAGCACAACGGAACAACCTGCCAGACACGCCAAAATCACCTGCGTGTTATGCCAGAACCACTTGGAGGACTCTCTGGGATGACCTGCCGGGCATGCTGGAACCACCTCTCAGACGTGCCAGAACTATGTGGCGGACAGTCCGGAATCACCTGTTGGGCATGCGCAACCACCTCTGAGACGTACCAGAACCACATGCCGTGCAGGCTGGAACCACCTACCGGACAGACCGGAATCACCTTTCGGGCATGCCGGAAGCACCTGTCAGGTGTGCCAGAAACACGTGCCGGAGACGCCGGAAGCACCTGCCAAGCACGTTGGAACCACCTGCTCATCTCGCCTGAACCACCTGCCAGACATGCCAAAATCACCTGCCGACTATGCCAGAACCACTTGGCGAACACTCCGGAATCACTTGCCGGGCATGCAGGAACCACCTCTCAGACATGCCAGAACCCCGTGCCAATGACCCCGGAAGCACCAGCCGAGCACGCCGGAACCACCTGCTCGACCCGCCAGAACCACCTGCCGATCACGCAAAAATCACCTGCCGGCTACGCCACAACCAGTTGGTGAACACTTTGGAATCACCTGCCAGGCTTGCTGGAACCACCTGCCAGTCATGCCAAAATCACCTGCCAACTACGCCAGAACCGCTTGGCGGACACTGCGGAAACACCTGTCGGGCCGGCTGGAACCACATCTCAGACGTGCCAGAAACGTGTTCATGAGATGCTGGAACCACACCCCGAACAGACGGATACCACCTGCCAGAACCGCCTGAACCACCTGCTGAGCACGCCAGAACCACCTGCTCGACTCACCGGTACCACCTCCCTGACATGCCAAAATCACCTGCTGGGTATGCCAGAACCACCTGGCGGACACTACGGAATCACCTGCCGCGCATGCCGGAACCACCTCTCAGACGTGCCGGAAGCACGTGCCAGACACGCCGGAAACACCTACCGGACAGACCGGAACCACCTGCCAAGAACGCCGGAGCCACCTGTTCGACTCGCTGGAACCACCTGCCGGACAGGCCAATATCAACTGCTGGCTATGCCAGAACCACCTGGGGGACAGTCCGGGATCACCTGCCAGCCATGGCGGAACCACCTCTCAGACGTACCAGAACCACCTGCCGGAGAAGCTGGAAACACGTCCTGGACAGACTGGAACCACGTGACGGCCATGCCTGAACCACCTGCCGAGCACGGCGGAACCACCTGCCGGACACGCCAAAATCACCTGCGGGCTACGCCAGAACCACTTGGACGACTCTCCGAAATGACCTGCCGGGCATGTTGGAACCACCTCTCAGACGTGCCAGAAGCACGTGGCGGACAGTCCGGAATCACCTGTTTGGCATACGCAACCACCTCTGAGACGTACCAGAACCACGTGCCGTGCACGCCGGAACCACCTACCGGACAGACCGGAATCCACTTTTGGGCATGCCGGAACCACCAGTCAGATGTGCCAGAAACACGTGCCGGAGACACCGGAAGCACCTGCCGAGCACGTCGCAACCACCTGCTCAACTCGCCTGAACCACCTGCCGGACACGCCAAAATCACCTGCCCGCTACACCAGCACCACTTCGGGGACAAGCCGGAATCACGTGAGGGGCATGCCGGCACAGCCTCTCAGACTGAACCTCGTGCCGGACACCACAGAACCACCTGCCGGACAGAATGGAACCACCTGTCGGACACGCCGGAACCACCGGCTCGACCCGCCGGAACGACCGCTGCACATGCAAAATCACCTGCCGGCTACGCCGGAAACACTTGGCCAACACTCCGGAATCACCTGCCGGGCATGCCGGAACCACCTCTCAGATATGCCAGAACCCCGTGCCAATGACCCCGGAAGCACCTGCCGAGCACGCCGGAACCACCTGCTCGACTCGCCAGAACCACCTGCCGGACACGCAAAAATCACCTGCCGGCTATGCCACAACCAGTTGGGGAACACTTCGGAATCACCTGCCGGGCTTGCTGGAACCACCTGCCGGTCATGCCAAAATCACCTGCCAACTACGCCAGTACCACTTGGCGGACACTGTGGAAACACCTGTGGGGCCGGCCGGAACCACATCTCAGACGTGCCAGAACCATGTGCATGAGATGCTGGAACCACACCCCCAACAGACGGAAAACACCTGAGAGACCCGTCTGACCAACCTGCCGAGCACGCCGGAGCCACCTGCTCGACTCGACGGAACCACCTACCTGACATGCCAAAATCACCAGCCGGGTATGCCACAACCACTTGGCGGACACTCCGGAATCATCTGCCGGACATGCCGGAACCAGCTCTCAGACACTCCAGAACCAAGTGCCGGAGACACCGGAAGCACCTGTCGAGCATGCCGGAGCCACCTGCTCGACTCGCCAGAAACACCTCCCGGACACGCCAAAATCACCTGCCGGGTACGCCAGAACCACCTGGCGGACACTACGGAATCACCTGCCGCGCATGCCGGAACCACCTCTCAGACGTGCCGGAAGCACGTGCCAGACACGCCGGAAACACCTACCGGACAGACCGAAACCAAATGCCAAGAACGCCGGAGACACCTGTTCGACTCGCTGGAACCACCTGCCGGACAGGCCAATATCAACTGCTGGCTATGCCAGAACCACCTGGGGGACAGTCCGGGATCACCTGCCAGCCATGGCGGAACCACCTCTCAGACGTACCAGAACCACCTGCCGGAGAAGCTGGAAACACGTCCTGGACAGACTGGAACCACGTGACGGCCATTTCAGAACCACCTGCCGAGCACGGCGGAACCACCTGCCGGACACGCCAAAATCACCTGCGGGCTACGCCAGAACCACTTGGACGACTCTCCGAAATGACCTGCCGGGCATGTTGGAACCACCTCTCAGACGTGCCAGAAGCACGTGGCGGACAGTCCGGAATCACCTGTTGGGCATACGCAACCACCTCTGAGACGTACCAGAACCACGTGCCGTGCACGCCGGAACCACCTACTGGACAGACCGGAATCCACTTTTGGGCATGCCGTAACCACCAGTCAGATGTGCCAGCAACACGTGCCGGAGACGCCGGAAGCACCTGCCGAGCATGCCCGAGACACCTGTTCGACTCGCCAGAAACACCTGCCGGACAGGCCAATATTAACTGCTGGCTATGCCAGAACCCCCTGGGGGACTGTCCGGGATCACCTACCAGCCATGGCTGAACCACCTCTCACACGTACCAGAACCACCTGCCGGAGAAGCTGGAAACACGTCCTGGACAGTCTGGAACCACCTGCCGGCCAAGCCTGAACCACCTGTCAAGCACAACGGAACAACCTGCCAGACACGCCAAAATCACCTGCGTGTTATGCCAGAACCACTTGGAGGACTCTCTGGGATTACCTGTCGGGCATGCCGGAAACACCTCTCAGACGTGCCAGAACCATGTGGCGGACAGTCCGGAATCACCTGTTGGGCATGCGCAACCACCTCTGAGACGTACCAGAACCACATGCCGTGCAGGCTGGAACCACCTACCGGACAGACCGGAATCACCTTTCGGGCATGCCGGAACCACCTGTCAGATGTGCCAGAAACACGTGCCGGAGATGCCGGAAGCACCTGCCAAGCACGTTGGAACCACCTGCTCAACTCGCCTGAACCACCTGCCGGACATGCCAAAATCACCTGCCGACTATGCCAGAACCACTTGGCGAACACTCCGGAATCACTTGCCGGGCATGCAGGAACCACCTCTCAGACATGCCAGAACCCCGTGCCAATGACCCCGGAAGCACCAGCCGAGCACGCCGGAACCACCTGCTCGACCCGCCAGAACCACCTGCCGATCACGCAAAAATCACCTGCCGGCTACGCCACAACCAGTTGGTGAACACTTTGGAAGCACCTGCCAGGCTTGCTGGAACCACCTGCCAGTCATGCCAAAATCACCTGCCAACTACGCCAGAACCGCTTGGCGGACACTGCGGAAACACCTGTCGGGCCGGCTGGAACCACATCTCAGACGTGCCAGAACCATGTGCATGAGATGCTGGAACCACACCCCGAACAGACGGAAAACACCCGCCAGACCCGTCTGAACAACCTGCCGAGCACGCCGGAGCCACCTGCTCGACTCGCCGGAACCACCTACCTGACATGCCCAAATCACAAGCCGGGTATGCCAGAACCACTTGGCGGACACTCCGGAATCATCTGCCGGACATGCCGGAACCAGCTCTCAGACACACCAGAACCACGTGCCGGAGACGCCGGAAGCACCTGCCGAGCATGCCGGAGCCACCTGCTCGACTCGCCAGAAACACCTGCCGGACAGGCCAATATTAACTGCTGGCTATGCCAGAACCACCTGGGTGACAGTCCGGAATCACCTGCCAGCCATGGCGGAACCACCTCTCACACGTACCAGAACCACCTGCCGGAGAAGCTGGAAACACGTCCTGGACAGTCTGGAACCACCTGCCGTCCAAGCCTGAACCACCTGCCAAGCACAACGGAACAACCTGCCAGACACGCCAAAATCACCTGCGTGTTATGCCAGAACCACTTGGAGGACTCTCTGGGATGACCTGCCGGGCATGCCGGAACCACCTCTCAGACGTGCCAGAACTATGTGGCGGACAGTCCGGAATCACCTGTTGGGCATACGCAACCACCTCTGAGATGTAGCAGAACCACGTGCCGTGCACGCCGGAACCACCTACCGGACAGACCGGAATCCACTTTTGGGCATGCCGGAACCACCAGTCAGATGTGCCAGAAACACGTGCCGGAGATGCCGGAAGCACCTGCCGAGCACGTCGCAACCACCTGCTCAACTCGCCTGAACCACCTGCCGGACACGCCAAAATCACCTGCCCGCTACACCAGCACCACTTCGGGGACAAGCCGGAATCACGTGAGGGGCATGCCGGCACAGCCTCTCAGACTGAACCTCGTGCCGGACACCACAGTACCACCTGCCGGACAGACCGGGACCACCTGCCGGACACGCCGGAACCACCGGCTCGACCCGCCGGAACGACCGCTGGACATGCAAAATCACCTGCCGGCTACGCCGCAAACACTTGGCGAACACTCCGGAATCACCTGCCGGGCATGCCGGAACCACCTGCTCGACTCGCCTGAACCACCTGCCGGACATGCCAAAATCACCTGCCGACTATGCCAGAACCACTTGGCGAACACTCCGGAATCACTTGCCGGGCATGCAGGAACCACCTCTCAGACATGCCAGAACCCCGTGCCAATGACCCCGGAAGCACCAGCCGAGCACGCCGGAACCACCTGCTCAACTCGCCTGAACCACCTGCCGGACACGCCAAAATCACCTGCCCGCTACACCAGCACCACTTCGGGGACAAGCCGGAATCACGTTAGGGGCATGCCGGCACAGCCTCTCAGACTGAACCTCGTGCCGGACACCACAGAACCACCTGCCGGACAGACCGGAACCACCTGCCGGACACGCCGGAACCACCGGCTCGACCCGCCGGAACGACCGCTGCACATGCAAAATCACCTGCCGGCTACGCCGGAAACACTTGGCGAACACTCCGGAATCACCTGCCGGGCATGCCGGAACCACCTCTCAGATATGCCAGAACCCCGTGCCAATGACCCCGGAAGCACCTGCCGAGCACGCCGGAACCACCTGCTCGACTCGCCAGAACCACCTGCCGGACACGCAAAAATCACCTGCCAACTACGCCAGAACCGCTTGGCGGACACTGCGGAAACACCTGTCGGGCCGGCTGGAACCACATCTCAGACGTGCCAGAAACGTGTTCATGAGATGCTGGAACCACACCCCGAACAGACGGATACCACCTGCCAGAACCGCCTGAACCACCTGCTGAGCACGCCAGAACCACCTGCTCGACTCACCGGTACCACCTCCCTGACACGCCAAAATCACCTGCTGGGTATGCCAGAACCACCTGGCGGACACTACGGAATCACCTGCCGCGCATGCCGGAACCACCTCTCAGACGTGCCGGAAGCACGTGCCAGACACGCCGGAAACACCTACCGGACAGACCGAAACCACCTGCCAAGAACGCCGGAGCCACCTGTTCGACTCGCTGGAACCACCTGCCGGACAGGCCAATATCAACTGCTGGCTATGCCAGAACCACCTGGGGGACAGTCCGGGATCACCTGCCAGCCATGGCGGAACCACCTCTCAGACGTACCAGAACCACCTGCCGGAGAAGATGGAAACACGTCCTGCACAGACTGGAACCACGTGGCGGTCATGCCTGAACCACCTGCCGAGCACGGCGGAACCACCTGCCGGACACGCCAAAATCACCTGCGGGCTACGCCAGAACCACTTGGACGACTCTCTGAAATGACCTGCCGGGCATGTTGGAACCACCTCTCAGACGTGCCAGAAGCACGTGGCGGACAGTCCGGAATCACCTGTTTGGCATACGCAACCACCTCTGAGACGTACCAGAACCACGTGCCGTGCACGCCGGAACCACCTACCGGACAGACCGGAATCCACTTTTGGGCATGCCGGAACCACCAGTCAGATGTGCCAGCAACACGTGCCGGAGACGCCGGAAGCACCTGCCGAGCATGCCCGAGCCACCTGTTCGACTCGCCAGAAACACCTGCCGGACAGGCCAATATTAACTGCTGGCTATGCCAGAACCACCTGGGGGACGGTCCGGGATCACCTGCCAGCCATGGCGGAACCACCTCTCACACGTACCAGAACCACCTGCCGGAGAAGCTGGAAACACGTCCTGGACAGTCTGGAACCACCTGCCGGCCAAGCCTGAACCACCTGCCAAGCACAACGGAACAACCTGCCAGACACGCCAAAATCACCTGCGTGTTATGCCAGAACCACTTGGAGGACTCTCTGGGATGACCTGCCGGGCATGCCGGAACCACCAGTCAGATGTGCCAGAAACACGTGCCGGAGACCCCGGAAGCACCTGCCGAGCACGTCGCAACCACCTGCTCAACTCGCCTGAACCACCTGCCGGACACGCCAAAATCACCTGCCGGGTACGCCAGAACCACCTGGCGGACACTCCGAAATCATCTGTCGCGCATGCCGGAACCACCTCTCAGACGTGCCGGAAGCACGTGCCGGACACGCCGGAATCACCTACCGGACAGACCGGAACCACCTGCCGAGCACGCCGGAGCCACCTGTTCGACTCGCTCGATCCACCTGCCGGACAGGCCAATATCAACTGCTGGCTATGCCAGAACCACCTGGGGGACGGTCCGGAATCACCTGTCCGCCATGGCGGAACCATCTCTCACACGTACCAGAACCACCTGCCGGAGAAGCTGGAAACACGTCCTGGACAGTCTGGAACCACCTGCCGGCCAAGCCTGAACCACCTGCCAAGCACAACGGAACAACCTGCCAGACACGCCAAAATCACCTGCGTGTTATGCCAGAACCACTTGGAGGACTCTCTGGGATGACCTGCCGGGCATGCTGGAACCACCTCTCAGACGTGCCAGAACTATGTGGCGGACAGTCCGGAATCACCTGTTGGGCATGCGCAACCACCTCTGAGACGTACCAGAACCACATGCCGTGCAGGCTGGAACCACCTACCGGACAGACCGGAATCACCTTTCGGGCATGCCGGAAGCACCTGTCAGGTGTGCCAGAAACACGTGCCGGAGACGCCGGAAGCACCTGCCAAGCACGTTGGAACCACCTGCTCATCTCGCCTGAACCACCTGCCAGACATGCCAAAATCACCTGCCGACTATGCCAGAACCACTTGGCGAACACTCCGGAATCACTTGCCGGGCATGCAGGAACCACCTCTCAGACATGCCAGAACCCCGTGCCAATGACCCCGGAAGCACCAGCCGAGCACGCCGGAACCACCTGCTCGACCCGCCAGAACCACCTGCCGATCACGCAAAAATCACCTGCCGGCTACGCCACAACCAGTTGGTGAACACTTTGGAATCACCTGCCAGGCTTGCTGGAACCACCTGCCAGTCATGCCAAAATCACCTGCCAACTACGCCAGAACCGCTTGGCGGACACTGCGGAAACACCTGTCGGGCCGGCTGGAACCACATCTCAGACGTGCCAGAAACGTGTTCATGAGATGCTGGAACCACACCCCGAACAGACGGATACCACCTGCCAGAACCGCCTGAACCACCTGCTGAGCACGCCAGAACCACCTGCTCGACTCACCGGTACCACCTCCCTGACACGCCAAAATCACCTGCTGGGTATGCCAGAACCACCTGGCGGACACTACGGAATCACCTGCCGCGCATGCCGGAACCACCTCTCAGACGTGCCGGAAGCACGTGCCAGACACGCCGGAAACACCTACCGGACAGACCGGAACCACCTGCCAAGAACGCCGGAGCCACCTGTTCGACTCGCTGGAACCACCTGCCGGACAGGCCAATATCAACTGCTGGCTATGCCAGAACCACCTGGGGGACAGTCCGGGATCACCTGCCAGCCATGGCGGAACCACCTCTCAGACGTACCAGAACCACCTGCCGGAGAAGCTGGAAACACGTCCTGGACAGACTGGAACCACGTGACGGCCATGCCTGAACCACCTGCCGAGCACGGCGGAACCACCTGCCGGACACGCCAAAATCACCTGCGGGCTACGCCAGAACCACTTGGACGACTCTCCGAAATGACCTGCCGGGCATGTTGGAACCACCTCTCAGACGTGCCAGAAGCACGTGGCGGACAGTCCGGAATCACCTGTTTGGCATACGCAACCACCTCTGAGACGTACCAGAACCACGTGCCGTGCACGCCGGAACCACCTACCGGACAGACCGGAATCCACTTTTGGGCATGCCGGAACCACCAGTCAGATGTGCCAGAAACACGTGCCGGAGACACCGGAAGCACCTGCCGAGCACGTCGCAACCACCTGCTCAACTCGCCTGAACCACCTGCCGGACATGCCAAAATCACCTGCCCGCTACACCAGCACCACTTCGGGGACAAGCCGGAATCACGTGAGGGGCATGCCGGCACAGCCTCTCAGACTGAACCTCGTGCCGGACACCACAGAACCACCTGCCGGACAGAATGGAACCACCTGTCGGACACGCCGGAACCACCGGCTCGACCCGCCGGAACGACCGCTGCACATGCAAAATCACCTGCCGGCTACGCCGGAAACACTTGGCCAACACTCCGGAATCACCTGCCGGGCATGCCGGAACCACCTCTCAGATATGCCAGAACCCCGTGCCAATGACCCCGGAAGCACCTGCCGAGCACGCCGGAACCACCTGCTCGACTCGCCAGAACCACCTGCCGGACACGCAAAAATCACCTGCCGGCTATGCCACAACCAGTTGGGGAACACTTCGGAATCACCTGCCGGGCTTGCTGGAACCACCTGCCGGTCATGCCAAAATCACCTGCCAACTACGCCAGTACCACTTGGCGGACACTGTGGAAACACCTGTGGGGCCGGCCGGAACCACATCTCAGACGTGCCAGAACCATGTGCATGAGATGCTGGAACCACACCCCCAACAGACGGAAAACACCTGAGAGACCCGTCTGACCAACCTGCCGAGCACGCCGGAGCCACCTGCTCGACTCGACGGAACCACCTACCTGACATGCCAAAATCACCAGCCGGGTATGCCACAACCACTTGGCGGACACTCCGGAATCATCTGCCGGACATGCCGGAACCAGCTCTCAGACACTCCAGAACCAAGTGCCGGAGACACCGGAAGCACCTGTCGAGCATGCCGGAGCCACCTGCTCGACTCGCCAGAAACACCTCCCGGACACGCCAAAATCACCTGCCGGGTACGCCAGAACCACCTGGCGGACACTACGGAATCACCTGCCGCGCATGCCGGAACCACCTCTCAGACGTGCCGGAAGCACGTGCCAGACACGCCGGAAACACCTACCGGACAGACCGAAACCAAATGCCAAGAACGCCGGAGACACCTGTTCGACTCGCTGGAACCACCTGCCGGACAGGCCAATATCAACTGCTGGCTATGCCAGAACCACCTGGGGGACAGTCCGGGATCACCTGCCAGCCATGGCGGAACCACCTCTCAGACGTACCAGAACCACCTGCCGGAGAAGCTGGAAACACGTCCTGGACAGACTGGAACCACGTGACGGCCATTTCAGAACCACCTGCCGAGCACGGCGGAACCACCTGCCGGACACGCCAAAATCACCTGCGGGCTACGCCAGAACCACTTGGACGACTCTCCGAAATGACCTGCCGGGCATGTTGGAACCACCTCTCAGACGTGCCAGAAGCACGTGGCGGACAGTCCGGAATCACCTGTTGGGCATACGCAACCACCTCTGAGACGTACCAGAACCACGTGCCGTGCACGCCGGAACCACCTACTGGACAGACCGGAATCCACTTTTGGGCATGCCGTAACCACCAGTCAGATGTGCCAGCAACACGTGCCGGAGACGCCGGAAGCACCTGCCGAGCATGCCCGAGACACCTGTTCGACTCGCCAGAAACACCTGCCGGACAGGCCAATATTAACTGCTGGCTATGCCAGAACCCCCTGGGGGACTGTCCGGGATCACCTACCAGCCATGGCTGAACCACCTCTCACACGTACCAGAACCACCTGCCGGAGAAGCTGGAAACACGTCCTGGACAGTCTGGAACCACCTGCCGGCCAAGCCTGAACCACCTGTCAAGCACAACGGAACAACCTGCCAGACACGCCAAAATCACCTGCGTGTTATGCCAGAACCACTTGGAGGACTCTCTGGGATTACCTGTCGGGCATGCCGGAAACACCTCTCAGACGTGCCAGAACCATGTGGCGGACAGTCCGGAATCACCTGTTGGGCATGCGCAACCACCTCTGAGACGTACCAGAACCACATGCCGTGCAGGCTGGAACCACCTACCGGACAGACCGGAATCACCTTTCGGGCATGCCGGAACCACCTGTCAGATGTGCCAGAAACACGTGCCGGAGATGCCGGAAGCACCTGCCAAGCACGTTGGAACCACCTGCTCAACTCGCCTGAACCACCTGCCGGACATGCCAAAATCACCTGCCGACTATGCCAGAACCACTTGGCGAACACTCCGGAATCACTTGCCGGGCATGCAGGAACCACCTCTCAGACATGCCAGAACCCCGTGCCAATGACCCCGGAAGCACCAGCCGAGCACGCCGGAACCACCTGCTCGACCCGCCAGAACCACCTGCCGATCACGCAAAAATCACCTGCCGGCTACGCCACAACCAGTTGGTGAACACTTTGGAAGCACCTGCCAGGCTTGCTGGAACCACCTGCCAGTCATGCCAAAATCACCTGCCAACTACGCCAGAACCGCTTGGCGGACACTGCGGAAACACCTGTCGGGCCGGCTGGAACCACATCTCAGACGTGCCAGAACCATGTGCATGAGATGCTGGAACCACACCCCGAACAGACGGAAAACACCCGCCAGACCCGTCTGAACAACCTGCCGAGCACGCCGGAGCCACCTGCTCGACTCGCCGGAACCACCTACCTGACATGCCCAAATCACAAGCCGGGTATGCCAGAACCACTTGGCGGACACTCCGGAATCATCTGCCGGACATGCCGGAACCAGCTCTCAGACACACCAGAACCACGTGCCGGAGACGCCGGAAGCACCTGCCGAGCATGCCGGAGCCACCTGCTCGACTCGCCAGAAACACCTGCCGGACAGGCCAATATTAACTGCTGGCTATGCCAGAACCACCTGGGTGACAGTCCGGAATCACCTGCCAGCCATGGCGGAACCACCTCTCACACGTACCAGAACCACCTGCCGGAGAAGCTGGAAACACGTCCTGGACAGTCTGGAACCACCTGCCGTCCAAGCCTGAACCACCTGCCAAGCACAACGGAACAACCTGCCAGACACGCCAAAATCACCTGCGTGTTATGCCAGAACCACTTGGAGGACTCTCTGGGATGACCTGCCGGGCATGCCGGAACCACCTCTCAGACGTGCCAGAACTATGTGGCGGACAGTCCGGAATCACCTGTTGGGCATACGCAACCACCTCTGAGATGTAGCAGAACCACGTGCCGTGCACGCCGGAACCACCTACCGGACAGACCGGAATCCACTTTTGGGCATGCCGGAACCACCAGTCAGATGTGCCAGAAACACGTGCCGGAGATGCCGGAAGCACCTGCCGAGCACGTCGCAACCACCTGCTCAACTCGCCTGAACCACCTGCCGGACACGCCAAAATCACCTGCCCGCTACACCAGCACCACTTCGGGGACAAGCCGGAATCACGTGAGGGGCATGCCGGCACAGCCTCTCAGACTGAACCTCGTGCCGGACACCACAGTACCACCTGCCGGACAGACCGGGACCACCTGCCGGACACGCCGGAACCACCGGCTCGACCCGCCGGAACGACCGCTGGACATGCAAAATCACCTGCCGGCTACGCCGCAAACACTTGGCGAACACTCCGGAATCACCTGCCGGGCATGCCGGAACCACCTGCTCGACTCGCCTGAACCACCTGCCGGACATGCCAAAATCACCTGCCGACTATGCCAGAACCACTTGGCGAACACTCCGGAATCACTTGCCGGGCATGCAGGAACCACCTCTCAGACATGCCAGAACCCCGTGCCAATGACCCCGGAAGCACCAGCCGAGCACGCCGGAACCACCTGCTCAACTCGCCTGAACCACCTGCCGGACACGCCAAAATCACCTGCCCGCTACACCAGCACCACTTCGGGGACAAGCCGGAATCACGTTAGGGGCATGCCGGCACAGCCTCTCAGACTGAACCTCGTGCCGGACACCACAGAACCACCTGCCGGACAGACCGGAACCACCTGCCGGACACGCCGGAACCACCGGCTCGACCCGCCGGAACGACCGCTGCACATGCAAAATCACCTGCCGGCTACGCCGGAAACACTTGGCGAACACTCCGGAATCACCTGCCGGGCATGCCGGAACCACCTCTCAGATATGCCAGAACCCCGTGCCAATGACCCCGGAAGCACCTGCCGAGCACGCCGGAACCACCTGCTCGACTCGCCAGAACCACCTGCCGGACACGCAAAAATCACCTGCCGGCTACGCCACAACCAGTTGGGGAACACTTCGGAATCACCTGCCGGGCTTGCTGGAACCACCTGCCGGTCATGCCAAAATCACCTGCCAACTACGCCAGTACCACTTGGCGGACACTGTGGAAACACCTGTCGGGCCGGCCGGAGCCACATCTCAGACGTGCCAGAACCATGTGCATGAGATGCTGGAACCACACCCCGAACAGACGGAAAACACCTGCCAGATTCGTCTGAACAACCTGCCGAGCACGCCGGAGCCATCTGCTCGACTCGCCGGAACGACCTACCTGACATGCCCAAATCACCACCCAGGTATGCCAGAACCACTTGGCGGACACTCCGGAATCATCTGCCGGACATGCCGGAACCAGCTCTCAGACACACCAGAACCACGTGCCGGAGACGCCGGAAGCACCTGCCGAGCATGCCGGAGCCACCTGCTCGACTCGCCAGAACCACCTGCCGGACACGCCAAAATCACCTGCCGAGTATGCCAGAACCACCTGGCGGACACTACGGAATCACCTGCCGCGCATGCCGGAACCACCTCTCAGACGTGCCGGAAGCACGTGCCAGACACGCCGGAAACACCTACCGGACAGACCGGAACCACCTGCCAAGAACGCCGGAGCCACCTGTTCGACTCGCTGGAACCACCTGCCGGACAGGCCAATATCAACTGCTGGCTATGCCAGAACCACGTGGGGGACAGTCCGGGATCACCTGCCAGCCATGATGGAACCACCTCTCAGACGTACCAGAACCACCTGCCGGAGAAGATGGAAACACGTCCTGGACAGACTGGAACCACGTGACGGCCATGCCTGAACCACCTGCCGAGCACGGCGGAACCACCTGCTGGACACGCCAAAATCACCTGCGGGCTACGCCAGAACCACTTGGACGACTCTCCGAAATGACCTGCCGGGCATGCCGGAACCACCTCTCAGACGTGCCAGAACCATGTGGCGGACAGTCCGGAATCACCTGTTGGGCATGCGCAACCACCTCTGAGACGTACCAGAAACACATGCCGTGCAGTCTGGAACCACCTACCGGACAGACCGGAATCACCTTTCGGGCATGCCGGAACCACCTGTCAGATGTGCCAGAAACACGTGCCGGAGACCCCGGAAGCACCTGCCAAGCACGTTGGAACCACCTGCTCAACTCGCCTGAACCACCTGCCGGACATGAAAAATCACCTGCCGACTATGCCAGAACCACTTGGCGAACACTCCGGAATCACTTGCCGGGCATGCAGGAACCACCTCTCAGACATGCCAGAACCCCGTGCCAATGACCCCGGAAGCACCAGCCGAGCACACCGGAACCACCTGCTCGACTCGCCAGAACCACCTGCCGATCACGCAAAAATCACCTGCCGGCTACGCCACAACCAGTTGGTGAACACTTTGGAATCACCTGCCAGGCTTGCTGGAACCACCTACCGGTCATGCCAAAATCACCTGCCAACTACGCCAGAACCGCTTGGCGGACACTGCGGAAACACCTGTCGGGCCGGCTGGAACCACATCTCAGACGTGCCAGAAACGTGTTCATGAGATGCTGGAACCACACCCCGAACAGACGGATACCACCTGCCAGAACCGCCTGAGCCACCTGCTGAGCACGCCGGAACCACCTGCTCGACTTACCGGTACCACCTCCCTGACACGCCAAAATCACCTGCTGGGTATGCCAGAACCACTTGGCGGACACTCCGGAATCATCTGCCGGACATGCCGGAACCAGCTCACAGACACACCAGAACCAAGTGCCGGAGACGCCGGAATCACCTGCCGCGCATGCCGGAACCACCTCTCAGACGTGCCGGAAGCACGTGCCAGACACGCCGGAAACACCTACCGGACAGACCGGAACCACCTGCCAAGAACGCCGGAGCCACCTGTTCGACTCGCTGGAACCACCTGCCGGACAGGCCAATATCAACTGCTGGCTATGCCAGAACCACCTGGGGGACAGTCCGGGATCACCTGCCACCCATGGCGGAACCACCTCTCAGACGTACCAGAACCACCTGCCGGAGAAGCTGGAAACACGTCCTGGACAGACTGGAACCACGTGACGGCCATGCCTGAACCACCTGCCGAGCACGGCGGAACCACCTGCAGGACACGGCAAAATCACCTGCGGGCTCCGCAAGAACCACTTGGTCGACTCTCCGAAATGACCTGCCGGGCATGTTGGAACCACCTCTCAGACGTGCCAGAAGCACGTGGCGGACAGTCCGGAATCACCTGTTGGGCATACGCAACCACATCTGAGACGTACCAGAACCACGTGCCGTGCACGCCGGAACCACCTACCGGACAGACCGGAATCCACTTTTGGGCATGCCGGAACCACCAGTCAGATGTGCCAGAAACACGTGCCGGAGACGCCGGAAGCACCTGCCGAGCACGTCGCAACCACCTGCTCAACTCGCCTGAACCACCTGCCGGACACGCCAAAATCACCTGCCCGCTACACCAGCACCACTTCGGGGACAAGCCGGAATCACTTGAGGGGCATGCCGGCACAGCCTCTCAGACTGAACCTCGTGCCGGACACCACAGAACCACCTGCCGGACAGACCGGAACCACCTGCCGGACACGCCGGAACCACCGGCTCGACCCGCCGGAACGACCGCTGGACATGCAAAATCACCTGCCGGCTACGCCGCAAACACTTGGCGAACACTCCGGAATCACCTGCCGGGCATGCCGGAACCACCTCTCAGATATGCCAGAACCACGTGCCAATGACCCCGGAAGCACCTGCCGAGCACGCCGGAACCACCTGCTCGACTCGCCAGAACCACCTGCCGGACACGCAAAAATCACCTGCCGGCTACGCCACAACCAGTTGGGGAACACTTCGGAATCACCTGCCGGGCTTGCTGGAACCACCTGCCGGTCATGCCAAAATCACCTGCCAACTACGCCAGTACCACTTGGCGGACACTGTGGAAACACCTGTCGGGCCGGCCGGAACCACATCTCAGACGTGCCAGAACCATGTGCATGAGATGCTGGAACCACACCCCGAACAGAAGGAAAACACCTGCCAGACCCGTCTGAACAACCTGCCGAGCACGCCGGAGCCACCAGCTCGACTCGCCGGAACCACCTACCTTACATGCCAAAATCACCAGCCGGGTATGCCAGAACCACTTGGCAGACACTCCGGAATCATCTGCCGGACATGCCGGAACCAGCTCTCAGACACACCAGAACCAAGTGCCGGAGACGCCGGAAGCACCTGTCGAGCATGCCGGAGCCACCTGCTCGACTCGCCAGAAACACCTCCCGGACACGCCAAAATCACCTGCCGGGTACGCCAGAACCACCTGGCGGACACTACGGAATCACCTGCCGCGCATGCCGGAACCACCTCTCAGACGTGCCGGAAGCACGTGCCAGACACGCCGGAAACACCTACCGGACAACCGAAACCACCTGCCAAGAACGCCGGAGCCACCTGTTCGACTCGCTGGAACCACCTGCCGGACAGGCCAATATCAACTGCTGGCTATGCCAGAACCACCTGGGGAACAGTCCGGGATCACCTGCCAGCCATGGCGGAACCACCTCTCATACGTACCAGAACCACCTGCCGGAGAAGATGGAAACACGTCCTGGACAGACTGGAACCACGTGACGGCCATGCCTGAACCACCTGCCGAGCACGGCGGAACCACCTGCCGGACACGCCAAAATCACCTGCGGGCTACGCCAGAACCACTTGGACGACTCTCCGAAAGGACCTGCCGGGCATGTTGGAACCACCTCTCAGACGTGCCAGAAGCACGTGGCGGACAGTCCGGAATCACCTGTTGGGCAAACGCAACCACCTCTGAGACGTTCCAGAACCACGTGCCGTGCACGCCGGAACCACCTACCGGACAGACCGGAATCCACTTTTGGGCATGCCGGAACCACCAGTCAGATGTGCCAGCAACACGTGTCGGAGACGCCGGAAGCACCTGCCGAGCATGCCCGAGCCACCTGTTCGACTGGCCAGAAACAAATGCCAGACAGGCCAATATTAACTGATGGCTATGCCAGAACCACCTGGGGGACGGTCCGGAATCACCTGCCAGCCATGGCGGAACCACCTCTCACACGTACCAGAACCACCTGCCGGAGAAGCTGGAAACACGTCCTGGACAGTCTGGAACCACCTGCCGGCCAAGCCTGAACCACCTGCCAAGCACAACAGAACAACCTGCCAGACACGCCAAAATCACCTGCGTGTTATGCCAGAACCACTTGGAGGACTCTCTGGGATGACCTGCCGGGCATGCCGGAACCACCTCTCAGACGTGCCAGAACCATGTGGCGGACAGTCCGGAATCACCTGTTGGGCATGCGCAACCACCTCTGAGACGTACCAGAACCACATGCCGTGCAGGCTGGAACCACCTACCGGACAGACCGGAATCACCTATCGGGCATGCCGGAACCACCTGTCAGATGTGCCAGAAACACGTGCCGGATACGCCGGAAGCACCTGCCAAGCACGTTGGAACCACCTGCTCAACTCGCCTGAACCACCTGCCGGACATGCCAAAATCACCTGCCGACTATGCCAGAACCACTTGGCGAACACTCCGGAATCACTTGCCGGGCATGCAGGAACCACCTCTCAGACATGCCAGAACCCCGTGCCAATGACCCCGGAAGCACCAGCCGAGCACGCCGGAACCACCTGCTCGACTCGCCAGAACCACCTGCCGATCACGCAAAAATCACCTGCTGGCTACGCCACAACCAGTTGGTGAACACTTTGGAATCACCTGCCAGGCTTGCTGGAACCACCTGCCAGTCATGCCAAAATCACCTGCCAACTACGCCAGAACCGCTTGGCGGACACTGCGGAAACACCTGTCGGGCCGGCCGGAACCACATCTCAGACGTGCCAGAAACGTGTTCATGAGATGCTGGAACCACACCCCGAACAGATGGATACCATCTGCCAGAACCGCCTGAACCACCTGCTGAGCACGCCGGAACCACCTGCTCGACTCACCGGTACCACCTCCCTGACACGCCAAAATCACCTGCTGGGTATGCCAGAACCACTTGGCGGACACTCCGGAATCATCTGCCGGACATGCCGGAACCAGCTCTCAGACACACCAGAACCAAGTGCCGGAGACGCAGGAAGCACCTGCCGAGCATGCCGGAGCCACCTGCTCGACTCGCCAGAAACACCTGCCGGACACGCCAAAATCACCTGCCGGGTACGCCAGAACGACCTGGCGGACACTACGGAATCACCTGCCGCGCATGCCGGAACCACCTGTCAGACGTGCCGGAAGCACGTGTCAGACACGCCGGAAACACCTACCAGACAGACCGGAACCACTTGCCAAGAACGCCGGAGCCACCTGTTCGACTCGCTGGAACCACCTGCCGGACAGGCCAATATCAACTGCTGGCTATGCCAGAACCACCTGGGGGACAGTCCGGGATCACCTGCCAGCCATGGCGGAACCACCTCTCAGACGTACCAGAACCACCTGCCGGAGAAGATGGAAACACGTCCTGGACAGACTGGAACCACGTGACGGCCATGCCTGAACCACCTGCCGAGCACGGCGGAACCACCTGCCGGACACGCCAAAATCACCTGCGGGCTACGCCAGAACCACTTGGACGACTCTCCGAAAGGACCTGCCGGGCATGTTGGAACCACCTCTCAGAAGTGCCAGAAGCACGTGGCGGACAGTCCGGAATCACCTGTTGGGCACACGCAACCACGTCTGAGACGTACCAGAACCACGTGCCGTGCACGCCGGAACCACCTACCGGACAGACCGGAATCAACTTTTGGGCATGCCGGAACCACCAGTCAGATGTGCCAGAAACACGTGCCGGAGACGCTGGAAGCACATGCCGAGCACGTCGCAACCACCTGCTCAACTCGCCTGAACCACCTGCCGGACACGCCAAAATCACCTGCCCGCTACACCAGCACCACTTCGGGGACAAGCCGGAATCACGTGAGGGGCATGCCGGCACAGCCTCTCAGACTGAACCTCGTGCCGGACACCACAGAACCACCTGCCGGACAGACCGGAACCACCTGCCGGACACGCTGCAACCACCGGCTCGACCCGCCCGAACGACCGCTGGACATGCAAAATCACCTGCCGGCTACGCCGGAAACACTTGGCGAACACTCCGGAATCACCTGCCGGGCATGCCGGAACCACCTCTCAGATATGCCAGAACCACGTGCCAATGACCCCGGAAGCACCTGCCGAGCACGCCGGAACCACCAGCTCGACTCGCCAGAACCACCTGCCGGACACGCAAAAATCACCTGCCGGCTACGCCACAACCAGTTGGGGAACACTTCGGAATCACCTGCCGGGCTTGCTGGAACCACCTGCCGGTCATGCCAAAATCACCTGCCAACTACGCCAGTACCACTTGGTGGACACTGTGGAAACACCTGTGGGGCCGGCCGGAACCACATCTCAGACGTGCCAGAACCATGTGCATGAGATGCTGGAACCACACCCCGAACAGACGGAAAACACCTGCCAGACCCGTCTGAACAACCTGCCGAGCACGCCGGAGCCACCTGCTCGACTCGCCGGACCACCTACCTGACATGCCCAAATCAACAGCCGGGTATGCCAGAACCACTTGTCGGACACTCCGGAATCATCTGCCGGACATGCCGGAACCAGCTCTCAGACACACCAGAACCACGTGCCGGAGACGCCGGAAGCACCTGCCGAGCATGCCGGAGCCACCTGCTCGACTCGCCAGAAACACCTGCCGGACACGCCAAAATCACCTGCCGGGTACGCCAGAACCACCTGGCGGACACTCCGAAATCACCTGTCGCGCATGCCGGAACCACCTCTCAGACGTGCCGGAAGCACGTGCCGGACACGCCGGAATCACCTACCGGACAGACCGGAACCACCTGCCGAGCACGCCGGAGCCACCTGTTCGACTCGCTGGAACCACCTGCCGGACAGGCCAATATTAACTGCTGGCTATGCCAGAACCGCCTGGGGGACGGTCCGGAATCACCTGCCAGCCATGGCGGAACCACCTCTCAGACTTACCAGAACCACCTGCCGGAGAAGCTGGAAACACGTCCTGGACAGTCTGGAAACACCTGCAGGCCAAGTCTGAACCACCTGCCAAGCACAACGGAACAACCTGCCAGACACACCAAAATCACCTGCGTGTTATGCCAGAACCACTTGGAGGACTCTCTGGGATGACCTGCCGGGCATGCCGGAACCACCTCTCAGACGTGCCAGAACCATGTGGCGGACAGTCCGGAATCACCTGTTGGGCAAGCGCAACCACCTCTGAGACGTAATAGAACCACATACCGTGCAGGCTGGAACCACCTACCGGACAGACCGGAATCACCTTTCGGGCATGCCGGAACCGCCTGTCAGATATGCCAGAAACACGTGCCGGAGACGCCGGAAGCACCTGCCAAGCACGTTGGAACCACCTGCTCAACTCGCCTGAACCACCTGCCGGACATGCCAAAATCACCTGCCGACTATGCCAGAACCACTTGGCGAACACTCCGGAATCACTTGCCGGGCATGCAGGAACCACCTCTCTGACATGCCAGAACCCCGTGCCAATGACCCCGGAAGCACCAGCCGAGCACACCGGAACCACCTGCTCGACTCGCCAGAACCACCTGCCGATCACGCAAAAATCACCTGCCGGCTACGCCACAACCAGTTGGTGAACACTTTGGAATCACCTGCCAGGCTTGCTGGAACCACCTACCGGTCATGCCAAAATCACCTGCCAACTACGCCAGAACCGCTTGGCGGACACTGCGGAAACACCTGTCGGGCCGGCCGGAACCACATCTCAGACGTGCCAGAAACGTGTTCATGAGATGCTGGAACCACACCCCGAACAGACGGATACCACCTGCCAGAACCGCCTGAACCACCTGCTGAGCACGCCGGAACCACCTGCTCGACTCACCGGTACCACCTCCCTGACATGCCCAAATCACCAGCCAGGTACTATAGAACCACTTGGCGGACACTCCGGAATCACCTGCCGGACATGCCGGAACCAGCTCTCAGACACACCAGAACCACGTGCCGGAGACGCCGGAAGCACCAGCCGAGCATGCCGGAGCCACCTGCTCGACTCGCCAGAAACACCTGCCGGACACGCCAAAATCACCTGCCGGGTATGCCAGAACCACCTGGCGGACACTCCGAAATCAACTATCACGCATGCCGGCACCACCTCTCAGACGTGCCGGAAGCACGTGCCGGACACGCTGGAATCACCTACCGGACAGACCGGAACGACCTGCCGAGCACGCCGGAGCCACCTGCTCGACTCGCCGGAACCACCTACCTGACATGCCCAAATCACCAGCCAGGTATGCCAGAACCACTTGGCGGACACTCCGGAATCATCTGCCGGACATGGCGGAACCAGCTGTCAGACACACCAGAACCACGTGCCGGGCACGCCGGAAGCACCTGCCGAGCATGCCGGAGCCACCTGCTCGACTCGCCAGAAACACCTGCCGGACACGGCAAAATCACCTGCCGGGTATGCCAGAACCACCTGGCGGACACTACGGAATCACCTGCCGCGCATGCCGGAACCACCTCTCAGACGTGCCGGAAGCACGTGCCGGACACGCCGGAATCACCTACCGGACAGACCGGAACCACCTGCCGAGCACGCCGGAGCCACCTGTTCGACTCGCTCGATCCACCTGCCGGACAGGCCAATATCAACTGCTGGCTATGCCAGAACCACCTGGGGGACGGTCCGGAATCACCTGTCCGCCATGGCGGAACCATCTCTCACACGTACCAGAACCACCTGCCGGAGAAGCTGGAAACACGTCCTGGACAGTCTGGAACCACCTGCCGGCCAAGCCTGAACCACCTGCCAAGCACAACGGAACAACCTGCCAGACACGCCAAAATCACCTGCGTGTTATGCCAGAACCACTTGGAGGACTCTCTGGGATGACCTGCCGGGCATGCTGGAACCACCTCTCAGACGTGCCAGAACTATGTGGCGGACAGTCCGGAATCACCTGTTGGGCATGCGCAACCACCTCTGAGACGTACCAGAACCACATGCCGTGCAGGCTGGAACCACCTACCGGACAGACCGGAATCACCTTTCGGGCATGCCGGAAGCACCTGTCAGGTGTGCCAGAAACACGTGCCGGAGACGCCGGAAGCACCTGCCAAGCACGTTGGAACCACCTGCTCATCTCGCCTGAACCACCTGCCAGACATGCCAAAATCACCTGCCGACTATGCCAGAACCACTTGGCGAACACTCCGGAATCACTTGCCGGGCATGCAGGAACCACCTCTCAGACATGCCAGAACCCCGTGCCAATGACCCCGGAAGCACCAGCCGAGCACGCCGGAACCACCTGCTCGACCCGCCAGAACCACCTGCCGATCACGCAAAAATCACCTGCCGGCTACGCCACAACCAGTTGGTGAACACTTTGGAATCACCTGCCAGGCTTGCTGGAACCACCTGCCAGTCATGCCAAAATCACCTGCCAACTACGCCAGAACCGCTTGGCGGACACTGCGGAAACACCTGTCGGGCCGGCTGGAACCACATCTCAGACGTGCCAGAAACGTGTTCATGAGATGCTGGAACCACACCCCGAACAGACGGATACCACCTGCCAGAACCGCCTGAACCACCTGCTGAGCACGCCAGAACCACCTGCTCGACTCACCGGTACCACCTCCCTGACACGCCAAAATCACCTGCTGGGTATGCCAGAACCACCTGGCGGACACTACGGAATCACCTGCCGCGCATGCCGGAACCACCTCTCAGACGTGCCGGAAGCACGTGCCAGACACGCCGGAAACACCTACCGGACAGACCGGAACCACCTGCCAAGAACGCCGGAGCCACCTGTTCGACTCGCTGGAACCACCTGCCGGACAGGCCAATATCAACTGCTGGCTATGCCAGAACCACCTGGGGGACAGTCCGGGATCACCTGCCAGCCATGGCGGAACCACCTCTCAGACGTACCAGAACCACCTGCCGGAGAAGCTGGAAACACGTCCTGGACAGACTGGAACCACGTGACGGCCATGCCTGAACCACCTGCCGAGCACGGCGGAACCACCTGCCGGACACGCCAAAATCACCTGCGGGCTACGCCAGAACCACTTGGACGACTCTCCGAAATGACCTGCCGGGCATGTTGGAACCACCTCTCAGACGTGCCAGAAGCACGTGGCGGACAGTCCGGAATCACCTGTTTGGCATACGCAACCACCTCTGAGACGTACCAGAACCACGTGCCGTGCACGCCGGAACCACCTACCGGACAGACCGGAATCCACTTTTGGGCATGCCGGAACCACCAGTCAGATGTGCCAGAAACACGTGCCGGAGACACCGGAAGCACCTGCCGAGCACGTCGCAACCACCTGCTCAACTCGCCTGAACCACCTGCCGGACACGCCAAAATCACCTGCCCGCTACACCAGCACCACTTCGGGGACAAGCCGGAATCACGTGAGGGGCATGCCGGCACAGCCTCTCAGACTGAACCTCGTGCCGGACACCACAGAACCACCTGCCGGACAGAATGGAACCACCTGTCGGACACGCCGGAACCACCGGCTCGACCCGCCGGAACGACCGCTGCACATGCAAAATCACCTGCCGGCTACGCCGGAAACACTTGGCCAACACTCCGGAATCACCTGCCGGGCATGCCGGAACCACCTCTCAGATATGCCAGAACCCCGTGCCAATGACCCCGGAAGCACCTGCCGAGCACGCCGGAACCACCTGCTCGACTCGCCAGAACCACCTGCCGGACACGCAAAAATCACCTGCCGGCTATGCCACAACCAGTTGGGGAACACTTCGGAATCACCTGCCGGGCTTGCTGGAACCACCTGCCGGTCATGCCAAAATCACCTGCCAACTACGCCAGTACCACTTGGCGGACACTGTGGAAACACCTGTGGGGCCGGCCGGAACCACATCTCAGACGTGCCAGAACCATGTGCATGAGATGCTGGAACCACACCCCCAACAGACGGAAAACACCTGAGAGACCCGTCTGACCAACCTGCCGAGCACGCCGGAGCCACCTGCTCGACTCGACGGAACCACCTACCTGACATGCCAAAATCACCAGCCGGGTATGCCACAACCACTTGGCGGACACTCCGGAATCATCTGCCGGACATGCCGGAACCAGCTCTCAGACACTCCAGAACCAAGTGCCGGAGACACCGGAAGCACCTGTCGAGCATGCCGGAGCCACCTGCTCGACTCGCCAGAAACACCTCCCGGACACGCCAAAATCACCTGCCGGGTACGCCAGAACCACCTGGCGGACACTACGGAATCACCTGCCGCGCATGCCGGAACCACCTCTCAGACGTGCCGGAAGCACGTGCCAGACACGCCGGAAACACCTACCGGACAGACCGAAACCAAATGCCAAGAACGCCGGAGACACCTGTTCGACTCGCTGGAACCACCTGCCGGACAGGCCAATATCAACTGCTGGCTATGCCAGAACCACCTGGGGGACAGTCCGGGATCACCTGCCAGCCATGGCGGAACCACCTCTCAGACGTACCAGAACCACCTGCCGGAGAAGCTGGAAACACGTCCTGGACAGACTGGAACCACGTGACGGCCATTTCAGAACCACCTGCCGAGCACGGCGGAACCACCTGCCGGACACGCCAAAATCACCTGCGGGCTACGCCAGAACCACTTGGACGACTCTCCGAAATGACCTGCCGGGCATGTTGGAACCACCTCTCAGACGTGCCAGAAGCACGTGGCGGACAGTCCGGAATCACCTGTTGGGCATACGCAACCACCTCTGAGACGTACCAGAACCACGTGCCGTGCACGCCGGAACCACCTACTGGACAGACCGGAATCCACTTTTGGGCATGCCGTAACCACCAGTCAGATGTGCCAGCAACACGTGCCGGAGACGCCGGAAGCACCTGCCGAGCATGCCCGAGACACCTGTTCGACTCGCCAGAAACACCTGCCGGACAGGCCAATATTAACTGCTGGCTATGCCAGAACCCCCTGAGGGACTGTCCGGGATCACCTACCAGCCATGGCTGAACCACCTCTCACACGTACCAGAACCACCTGCCGGAGAAGCTGGAAACACGTCCTGGACAGTCTGGAACCACCTGCCGGCCAAGCCTGAACCACCTGTCAAGCACAACGGAACAACCTGCCAGACACGCCAAAATCACCTGCGTGTTATGCCAGAACCACTTGGAGGACTCTCTGGGATTACCTGTCGGGCATGCCGGAAACACCTCTCAGACGTGCCAGAACCATGTGGCGGACAGTCCGGAATCACCTGTTGGGCATGCGCAACCACCTCTGAGACGTACCAGAACCACATGCCGTGCAGGCTGGAACCACCTACCGGACAGACCGGAATCACCTTTCGGGCATGCCGGAACCACCTGTCAGATGTGCCAGAAACACGTGCCGGAGATGCCGGAAGCACCTGCCAAGCACGTTGGAACCACCTGCTCAACTCGCCTGAACCACCTGCCGGACATGCCAAAATCACCTGCCGACTATGCCAGAACCACTTGGCGAACACTCCGGAATCACTTGCCGGGCATGCAGGAACCACCTCTCAGACATGCCAGAACCCCGTGCCAATGACCCCGGAAGCACCAGCCGAGCACGCCGGAACCACCTGCTCGACCCGCCAGAACCACCTGCCGATCACGCAAAAATCACCTGCCGGCTACGCCACAACCAGTTGGTGAACACTTTGGAAGCACCTGCCAGGCTTGCTGGAACCACCTGCCAGTCATGCCAAAATCACCTGCCAACTACGCCAGAACCGCTTGGCGGACACTGCGGAAACACCTGTCGGGCCGGCTGGAACCACATATCAGACGTGCCAGAACCATGTGCATGAGACGCTGGAACCACACCCCGAACAGACGGAAAACACCCGCCAGACCCGTCTGAACAACCTGCCGAGCACGCCGGAGCCACCTGCTCGACTCGCCGGAGCCACCTACCTGACATGCCCAAATCACAAGCCGGGTATGCCAGAACCACTTGGCGGACACTCCGGAATCATCTGCCGGACATGCCGGAACCAGCTCTCAGACACACCAGAACCACGTGCCGGAGACGCCGGAAGCACCTGCCGAGCATGCCGGAGCCACCTGCTCGACTCGCCAGAAACACCTGCCGGACAGGCCAATATTAACTGCTGGCTATGCCAGAACCACCTGGGTGACAGTCCGGAATCACCTGCCAGCCATGGCGGAACCACCTCTCACACGTACCAGAACCACCTGCCGGAGAAGCTGGAAACACGTCCTGGACAGTCTGGAACCACCTGCCGTCCAAGCCTGAACCACCTGCCAAGCACAACGGAACAACCTGCCAGACACGCCAAAATCACCTGCGGGCTACGCCAGAACCACTTGGAGGACTCTCTGGGATGACCTGCCGGGCATGCCGGAACCACCTCTCAGACGTGCCAGAACTATGTGGCGGACAGTCCGGAATCACCTGTTGGGCATACGCAACCACCTCTGAGATGTAGCAGAACCACGTGCCGTGCACGCCGGAACCACCTACCGGACAGACCGGAATCCACTTTTGGGCATGCCGGAAGCACCAGTCAGATGTGCCAGAAACACGTGCCGGAGATGCCGGAAGCACCTGCCGAGCACGTCGCAACCACCTGCTCAACTCGCCTGAACCACCTGCCGGACACGCCAAAATCACCTGCCCGCTACACCAGCACCACTTCGGGGACAAGCCGGAATCACGTGAGGGGCATGCCGGCACAGCCTCTCAGACTGAACCTCGTGCCGGACACCACAGTACCACCTGCCGGACAGACCGGGACCACCTGCCGGACACGCCGGAACCACCGGCTCGACCCGCCGGAACGACCGCTGGACATGCAAAATCACCTGCCGGCTACGCCGCAAACACTTGGCGAACACTCCGGAATCACCTGCCGGGCATGCCGGAACCACCTGCTCGACTCGCCTGAACCACCTGCCGGACATGCCAAAATCACCTGCCGACTATGCCAGAACCACTTGGCGAACACTCCGGAATCACTTGCCGGGCATGCAGGAACCACCTCTCAGACATGCCAGAACCCCGTGCCAATGACCCCGGAAGCACCAGCCGAGCACGCCGGAACCACCTGCTCAACTCGCCTGAACCACCTGCCGGACACGCCAAAATCACCTGCCCGCTACACCAGCACCACTTCGGGGACAAGCCGGAATCACGTTAGGGGCATGCCGGCACAGCCTCTCAGACTGAACCTCGTGCCGGACACCACAGAACCACCTGCCGGACAGACCGGAACCACCTGCCGGACACGCCGGAACCACCGGCTCGACCCGCCGGAACGACCGCTGCACATGCAAAATCACCTGCCGGCTACGCCGGAAACACTTGGCGAACACTCCGGAATCACCTGCCGGGCATGCCGGAACCACCTCTCAGATATGCCAGAACCCCGTGCCAATGACCCCGGAAGCACCTGCCGAGCACGCCGGAACCACCTGCTCGACTCGCCAGAACCACCTGCCGGACACGCAAAAATCACCTGCCGGCTACGCCACAACCAGTTGGGGAACACTTCGGAATCACCTGCCGGGCTTGCTGGAACCACCTGCCGGTCATGCCAAAATCACCTGCCAACTACGCCAGTACCACTTGGCGGACACTGTGGAAACACCTGTCGGGCCGGCCGGAGCCACATCTCAGACGTGCCAGAACCATGTGCATGAGATGCTGGAACCACACCCCGAACAGACGGAAAACACCTGCCAGATTCGTCTGAACAACCTGCCGAGCACGCCGGAGCCACCTGCTCGACTCGCCGGAACCACCTACCTGACATGCCCAAATCACCAGCCAGGTATGCCAGAACCACTTGGCGGACACTCCGGAATCATCTGCCGGACATGCCGGAACCAGCTCTCAGACACACCAGAACCACGTGCCGGAGACGCCGGAAGCACCTGCCGAGCATGCCGGAGCCACCTGCTCGACTCGCCAGAACCACCTGCCGGACACGCCAAAATCACCTGCCGAGTATGCCAGAACCACCTGGCGGACACTACGGAATCACCTGCCGCGCATGCCGGAACCACCTCTCAGACGTGCCGGAAGCACGTGCCAGACACGCCGGAAACACCTACCGGACAGACCGGAACCACCTGCCAAGAACGCCGGAGCCACCTGTTCGACTCGCTGGAACCACCTGCCGGACAGGCCAATATCAACTGCTGGCTATGCCAGAACCACGTGGGGGACAGTCCGGGATCACCTGCCAGCCATGATGGAACCACCTCTCAGACGTACCAGAACCACCTGCCGGAGAAGATGGAAACACGTCCTGGACAGACTGGAACCACGTGACGGCCATGCCTGAACCACCTGCCGAGCACGGCGGAACCACCTGCTGGACACGCCAAAATCACCTGCGGGCTACGCCAGAACCACTTGGACGACTCTCCGAAATGACCTGCCGGGCATGCCGGAACCACCTCTCAGACGTGCCAGAACCATGTGGCCGACAGTCCGGAATCACCTGTTGGGCATGCGCAACCACCTCTGAGACGTACCAGAAACACATGCCGTGCAGTCTGGAACCACCTACCGGACAGACCGGAATCACCTTTCGGGCATGCCGGAACCACCTGTCAGATGTGCCAGAAACACGTGCCGGAGACCCCGGAAGCACCTGCCAAGCACGTTGGAACCACCTGCTCAACTCGCCTGAACCACCTGCCGGACATGAAAAATCACCTGCCGACTATGCCAGAACCACTTGGCGAACACTCCGGAATCACTTGCCGGGCATGCAGGAACCACCTCTCAGACATGCCAGAACCCCGTGCCAATGACCCCGGAAGCACCAGCCGAGCACGCCGGAACCACCTGCTCAACTCGCCTGAACCACCTGCCGGACACGCCAAAATCACCTGCCCGCTACACCAGCACCACTTCGGGGACAAGCCGGAATCACGTTAGGGGCATGCCGGCACAGCCTCTCAGACTGAACCTCGTGCCGGACACCACAGAACCACCTGCCGGACAGACCGGAACCACCTGCCGGACACGCCGGAACCACCGGCTCGACCCGCCGGAACGACCGCTGCACATGCAAAATCACCTGCCGGCTACGCCGGAAACACTTGGCGAACACTCCGGAATCACCTGCCGGGCATGCCGGAACCACCTCTCAGATATGCCAGAACCCCGTGCCAATGACCCCGGAAGCACCTGCCGAGCACGCCGGAACCACCTGCTCGACTCGCCAGAACCACCTGCCGGACACGCAAAAATCACCTGCCGGCTACGCCACAACCAGTTGGGGAACACTTCGGAATCACCTGCCGGGCTTGCTGGAACCACCTGCCGGTCATGCCAAAATCACCTGCCAACTACGCCAGTACCACTTGGCGGACACTGTGGAAACACCTGTCGGGCCGGCCGGAGCCACATCTCAGACGTGCCAGAACCATGTGCATGAGATGCTGGAACCACACCCCGAACAGACGGAAAACACCTGCCAGATTCGTCTGAACAACCTGCCGAGCACGCCGGAGCCACCTGCTCGACTCGCCGGAACCACCTACCTGACATGCCCAAATCACCACCCAGGTATGCCAGAACCACTTGGCGGACACTCCGGAATCATCTGCCGGACATGCCGGAACCAGCTCTCAGACACACCAGAACCACGTGCCGGAGACGCCGGAAGCACCTGCCGAGCATGCCGGAGCCACCTGCTCGACTCGCCAGAACCACCTGCCGGACACGCCAAAATCACCTGCCGAGTATGCCAGAACCACCTGGCGGACACTACGGAATCACCTGCCGCGCATGCCGGAACCACCTCTCAGACGTGCCGGAAGCACGTGCCAGACACGCCGGAAACACCTACCGGACAGACCGGAACCACCTGCCAAGAACGCCGGAGCCACCTGTTCGACTCGCTGGAACCACCTGCCGGACAGGCCAATATCAACTGCTGGCTATGCCAGAACCACGTGGGGGACAGTCCGGGATCACCTGCCAGCCATGATGGAACCACCTCTCAGACGTACCAGAACCACCTGCCGGAGAAGATGGAAACACGTCCTGGACAGACTGGAACCACGTGACGGCCATGCCTGAACCACCTGCCGAGCACGGCGGAACCACCTGCTGGACACGCCAAAATCACCTGCGGGCTACGCCAGAACCACTTGGACGACTCTCCGAAATGACCTGCCGGGCATGCCGGAACCACCTCTCAGACGTGCCAGAACCATGTGGCGGACAGTCCGGAATCACCTGTTGGGCATGCGCAACCACCTCTGAGACGTACCAGAAACACATGCCGTGCAGTCTGGAACCACCTACCGGACAGACCGGAATCACCTTTCGGGCATGCCGGAACCACCTGTCAGATGTGCCAGAAATACGTGCCGGAGACCCCGGAAGCACCTGCCAAGCACGTTGGAACCACCTGCTCAACTCGCCTGAACCACCTGCCGGACATGAAAAATCACCTGCCGACTATGCCAGAACCACTTGGCGAACACTCCGGAATCACTTGCCGGGCATGCAGGAACCACCTCTCAGACATGCCAGAACCCCGTGCCAATGACCCCGGAAGCACCAGCCGAGCACACCGGAACCACCTGCTCGACTCGCCAGAACCACCTGCCGATCACGCAAAAATCACCTGCCGGCTACGCCACAACCAGTTGGTGAACACTTTGGAATCACCTGCCAGGCTTGCTGGAACCACCTACCGGTCATGCCAAAATCACCTGCCAACTACGCCAGAACCGCTTGGCGGACACTGCGGAAACACCTGTCGGGCCGGCTGGAACCACATCTCAGACGTGCCAGAAACGTGTTCATGAGATGCTGGAACCACACCCCGAACAGACGGATACCACCTGCCAGAACCGCCTGAACCACCTGCTGAGCACGCCGGAACCACCTGCTCGACTTACCGGTACCACCTCCCTGACACGCCAAAATCACCTGCTGGGTATGCCAGAACCACTTGGCGGACACTCCGGAATCATCTGCCGGACATGCCGGAACCAGCTCTCAGACACACCAGAACCAAGTGCCGGAGACGCCGGAATCACCTGCCGCGCATGCCGGAACCACCTCTCAGACGTGCCGGAAGCACGTGCCAGACACGCCGGAAACACCTACCGGACAGACCGGAACCACCTGCCAAGAACGCCGGAGCCACCTGTTCGACTCGCTGGAACCACCTGCCGGACAGGCCAATATCAACTGCTGGCTATGCCAGAACCACCTGGGGGACAGTCCGGGATCACCTGCCACCCATGGCGGAACCACCTCTCAGACGTACCAGAACCACCTGCCGGAGAAGCTGGAAACACGTCCTGGACAGACTGGAACCACGTGACGGCCATGCCTGAACCACCTGCCGAGCACGGCGGAACCACCTGCAGGACACGGCAAAATCACCTGCGGGCTCCGCAAGAACCACTTGGTCGACTCTCCGAAATGACCTGCCGGGCATGTTGGAACCACCTCTCAGACGTGCCAGAAGCACGTGGCGGACAGTCCGGAATCACCTGTTGGGCATACGCAACCACATCTGAGACGTACCAGAACCACGTGCCGTGCACGCCGGAACCACCTACCGGACAGACCGGAATCCACTTTTGGGCATGCCGGAACCACCAGTCAGATGTGCCAGAAACACGTGCCGGAGACGCCGGAAGCACCTGCCGAGCACGTCGCAACCACCTGCTCAACTCGCCTGAACCACCTGCCGGACACGCCAAAATCACCTGCCCGCTACACCAGCACCACTTCGGGGACAAGCCGGAATCACGTGAGGGGCATGCCGGCACAGCCTCTCAGACTGAACCTCGTGCCGGACACCACAGAACCACCTGCCGGACAGACCGGAACCACCTGCCGGACACGCCGGAACCACCGGCTCGACCCGCCGGAACGACCGCTGGACATGCAAAATCACCTGCCGGCTACGCCGCAAACACTTGGCGAACACTCCGGAATCACCTGCCGGGCATGCCGGAACCACCTCTCAGATATGCCAGAACCACGTGCCAATGACCCCGGAAGCACCTGCCGAGCACGCCGGAACCACCTGCTCGACTCGCCAGAACCACCTGCCGGACACGCAAAAATCACCTGCCGGCTACGCCACAACCAGTTGGGGAACACTTCGGAATCACCTGCCGGGCTTGCTGGAACCACCTGCCGGTCATGCCAAAATCACCTGCCAACTACGCCAGTACCACTTGGCGGACACTGTGGAAACACCTGTCGGGCCGGCCGGAACCACATCTCAGACGTGCCAGAACCATGTGCATGAGATGCTGGAACCACACCCCGAACAGAAGGAAAACACCTGCCAGACCCGTCTGAACAACCTGCCGAGCACGCCGGAGCCACCAGCTCGACTCGCCGGAACCACCTACCTTACATGCCAAAATCACCAGCCGGGTATGCCAGAACCACTTGGCAGACACTCCGGAATCATCTGCCGGACATGCCGGAACCAGCTCTCAGACACACCAGAACCAAGTGCCGGAGACGCCGGAAGCACCTGTCGAGCATGCCGGAGCCACCTGCTCGACTCGCCAGAAACACCTCCCGGACACGCCAAAATCACCTGCCGGGTACGCCAGAACCACCTGGCGGACACTACGGAATCACCTGCCGCGCATGCCGGAACCACCTCTCAGACGTGCCGGAAGCACGTGCCAGACACGCCGGAAACACCTACCGGACAACCGAAACCACCTGCCAAGAACGCCGGAGCCACCTGTTCGACTCGCTGGAACCACCTGCCGGACAGGCCAATATCAACTGCTGGCTATGCCAGAACCACCTGGGGAACAGTCCGGGATCACCTGCCAGCCATGGCGGAACCACCTCTCATACGTACCAGAACCACCTGCCGGAGAAGATGGAAACACGTCCTGGACAGACTGGAACCACGTGACGGCCATGCCTGAACCACCTGCCGAGCACGGCGGAACCACCTGCCGGACACGCCAAAATCACCTGCGGGCTACGCCAGAACCACTTGGACGACTCTCCGAAAGGACCTGCCGGGCATGTTGGAACCACCTCTCAGACGTGCCAGAAGCACGTGGCGGACAGTCCGGAATCACCTGTTGGGCAAACGCAACCACCTCTGAGACGTTCCAGAACCACGTGCCGTGCACGCCGGAACCACCTACCGGACAGACCGGAATCCACTTTTGGGCATGCCGGAACCACCAGTCAGATGTGCCAGCAACACGTGTCGGAGACGCCGGAAGCACCTGCCGAGCATGCCCGAGCCACCTGTTCGACTGGCCAGAAACAAATGCCAGACAGGCCAATATTAACTGATGGCTATGCCAGAACCACCTGGGGGACGGTCCGGAATCACCTGCCAGCCATGGCGGAACCACCTCTCACACGTACCAGAACCACCTGCCGGAGAAGCTGGAAACACGTCCTGGACAGTCTGGAACCACCTGCCGGCCAAGCCTGAACCACCTGCCAAGCACAACAGAACAACCTGCCAGACACGCCAAAATCACCTGCGTGTTATGCCAGAACCACTTGGAGGACTCTCTGGGATGACCTGCCGGGCATGCCGGAACCACCTCTCAGACGTGCCAGAACCATGTGGCGGACAGTCCGGAATCACCTGTTGGGCATGCGCAACCACCTCTGAGACGTACCAGAACCACATGCCGTGCAGGCTGGAACCACCTACCGGACAGACCGGAATCACCTATCGGGCATGCCGGAACCACCTGTCAGATGTGCCAGAAACACGTGCCGGATACGCCGGAAGCACCTGCCAAGCACGTTGGAACCACCTGCTCAACTCGCCTGAACCACCTGCCGGACATGCCAAAATCACCTGCCGACTATGCCAGAACCACTTGGCGAACACTCCGGAATCACTTGCCGGGCATGCAGGAACCACCTCTCAGACATGCCAGAACCCCGTGCCAATGACCCCGGAAGCACCAGCCGAGCACGCCGGAACCACCTGCTCGACTCGCCAGAACCACCTGCCGATCACGCAAAAATCACCTGCTGGCTACGCCACAACCAGTTGGTGAACACTTTGGAATCACCTGCCAGGCTTGCTGGAACCACCTGCCAGTCATGCCAAAATCACCTGCCAACTACGCCAGAACCGCTTGGCGGACACTGCGGAAACACCTGTCGGGCCGGCCGGAACCACATCTCAGACGTGCCAGAAACGTGTTCATGAGATGCTGGAACCACACCCCGAACAGATGGATACCATCTGCCAGAACCGCCTGAACCACCTGCTGAGCACGCCGGAACCACCTGCTCGACTCACCGGTACCACCTCCCTGACACGCCAAAATCACCTGCTGGGTATGCCAGAACCACTTGGCGGACACTCCGGAATCATCTGCCGGACATGCCGGAACCAGCTCTCAGACACACCAGAACCAAGTGCCGGAGACGCAGGAAGCACCTGCCGAGCATGCCGGAGCCACCTGCTCGACTCGCCAGAAACACCTGCCGGACACGCCAAAATCACCTGCCGGGTACGCCAGAACGACCTGGCGGACACTACGGAATCACCTGCCGCGCATGCCGGAACCACCTGTCAGACGTGCCGGAAGCACGTGTCAGACACGCCGGAAACACCTACCGGACAGACCGGAACCACTTGCCAAGAACGCCGGAGCCACCTGTTCGACTCGCTGGAACCACCTGCCGGACAGGCCAATATCAACTGCTGGCTATGCCAGAACCACCTGGGGGACAGTCCGGGATCACCTGCCAGCCATGGCGGAACCACCTCTCAGACGTACCAGAACCACCTGCCGGAGAAGATGGAAACACGTCCTGGACAGACTGGAACCACGTGACGGCCATGCCTGAACCACCTGCCGAGCACGGCGGAACCACCTGCCGGACACGCCAAAATCACCTGCGGGCTACGCCAGAACCACTTGGACGACTCTCCGAAAGGACCTGCCGGGCATGTTGGAACCACCTCTCAGAAGTGCCAGAAGCACGTGGCGGACAGTCCGGAATCACCTGTTGGGCACACGCAACCACCTCTGAGACGTACCAGAACCACGTGCCGTGCACGCCGGAACCACCTACCGGACAGACCGGAATCAACTTTTGGGCATGCCGGAACCACCAGTCAGATGTGCCAGAAACACGTGCCGGAGACGCTGGAAGCACATGCCGAGCACGTCGCAACCACCTGCTCAACTCGCCTGAACCACCTGCTGGACACGCCAAAATCACCTGCCCGCTACACCAGCACCACTTCGGGGACAAGCCGGAATCACGTGAGGGGCATGCCGGCACAGCCTCTCAGACTGAACCTCGTGCCGGACACCACAGAACCACCTGCCGGACAGACCGGAACCACCTGCCGGACACGCTGCAACCACCGGCTCGACCCGCCCGAACGACCGCTGGACATGCAAAATCACCTGCCGGCTACGCCGGAAACACTTGGCGAACACTCCGGAATCACCTGCCGGGCATGCCGGAACCACCTCTCAGATATGCCAGAACCACGTGCCAATGACCCCGGAAGCACCTGCCGAGCACGCCGGAACCACCAGCTCGACTCGCCAGAACCACCTGCCGGACACGCAAAAATCACCTGCCGGCTACGCCACAACCAGTTGGGGAACACTTCGGAATCACCTGCCGGGCTTGCTGGAACCACCTGCCGGTCATGCCAAAATCACCTGCCAACTACGCCAGTACCACTTGGTGGACACTGTGGAAACACCTGTGGGGCCGGCCGGAACCACATCTCAGACGTGCCAGAACCATGTGCATGAGATGCTGGAACCACACCCCGAACAGACGGAAAACACCTGCCAGACCCGTCTGAACAACCTGCCGAGCACGCCGGAGCCACCTGCTCGACTCGCCGGACCACCTACCTGACATGCCCAAATCAACAGCCGGGTATGCCAGAACCACTTGTCGGACACTCCGGAATCATCTGCCGGACATGCCGGAACCAGCTCTCAGACACACCAGAACCACGTGCCGGAGACGCCGGAAGCACCTGCCGAGCATGCCGGAGCCACCTGCTCGACTCGCCAGAAACACCTGCCGGACACGCCAAAATCACCTACCGGGTACGCCAGAACCACCTGGCGGACACTCCGAAATCACCTGTCGCGCATGCCGGAACCACCTCTCAGACGTGCCGGAAGCACGTGCCGGACACGCCGGAATCACCTACCGGACAGACCGGAACCACCTGCCGAGCACGCCGGAGCCACCTGTTCGACTCGCTGGAACCACCTGCCGGACAGGCCAATATTAACTGCTGGCTATGCCAGAACCGCCTGGGGGACGGTCCGGAATCACCTGCCAGCCATGGCGGAACCACCTCTCAGACTTACCAGAACCACCTGCCGGAGAAGCTGGAAACACGTCCTGGACAGTCTGGAAACACCTGCCGGCCAAGTCTGAACCACCTGCCAAGCACAACGGAACAACCTGCCAGACACACCAAAATCACCTGCGTGTTATGCCAGAACCACTTGGAGGACTCTCTGGGATGACCTGCCGGGCATGCCGGAACCACCTCTCAGACGTGCCAGAACCATGTGGCGGACAGTCCGGAATCACCTGTTGGGCAAGCGCAACCACCTCTGAGACGTAATAGAACCACATACCGTGCAGGCTGGAACCACCTACCGGACAGACCGGAATCACCTTTCGGGCATGCCGGAACCGCCTGTCAGATATGCCAGAAACACGTGCCGGAGACGCCGGAAGCACCTGCCAAGCACGTTGGAACCACCTGCTCAACTCGCCTGAACCACCTGCCGGACATGCCAAAATCACCTGCCGACTATGCCAGAACCACTTGGCGAACACTCCGGAATCACTTGCCGGGCATGCAGGAACCACCTCTCAGACATGCCAGAACCCCGTGCCAATGACCCCGGAAGCACCAGCCGAGCACACCGGAACCACCTGCTCGACTCGCCAGAACCACCTGCCGATCACGCAAAAATCACCTGCCGGCTACGCCACAACCAGTTGGTGAACACTTTGGAATCACCTGCCAGGCTTGCTGGAACCACCTACCGGTCATGCCAAAATCACCTGCCAACTACGCCAGAACCGCTTGGCGGACACTGCGGAAACACCTGTCGGGCCGGCCGGAACCACATCTCAGACGTGCCAGAAACGTGTTCATGAGATGCTGGAACCACACCCCGAACAGACGGATACCACCTGCCAGAACCGCCTGAACCACCTGCTGAGCACGCCGGAACCACCTGCTCGACTCACCGGTACCACCTCCCTGACATGCCCAAATCACCAGCCAGGTACTATAGAACCACTTGGCGGACACTCCGGAATCACCTGCCGGACATGCCGGAACCAGCTCTCAGACACACCAGAACCACGTGCCGGAGACGCCGGAAGCACCAGCCGAGCATGCCGGAGCCACCTGCTCGACTCGCCAGAAACACCTGCCGGACACGCCAAAATCACCTGCCGGGTATGCCAGAACCACCTGGCGGACACTCCGAAATCAACTATCACGCATGCCGGCACCACCTCTCAGACGTGCCGGAAGCACGTGCCGGACACGCTGGAATCACCTACCGGACAGACCGGAACGACCTGCCGAGCACGCCGGAGCCACCTGTTCGACTGGCTGGAACCAGCTGCCGGACAGGCCAATATCAACTGCTTGCTATGCCAGAACCACCTAGGGGACAGTCCGGGATCACCTGCCAGCCATGGCGGAACCACCTCTCAGACGTACCAGAACCACCTGCCGGAGAAGCTGGAAACACGTCCTGGACAGACTGGAACCACGTGACGGCCATGCCTGAACCACCTGCCGAGCACGGCGGAACCACCTGCCGGACACGCCAAAATCACCTGAGGGCTACGCCAGAACCACTTGGACGACTCTCCAAAATGACCTGCCGGGCATGTTGGAACCACCTCTCAGACGTGCCAGAAGCACGTGGCGGACAGTCCGGAATCACCTGTTGGGCATATGCAACCACCTCTGAGACGTACCAGAACCACGTGCCGTGCACGCCGGAACGACCTACCGGACAGACCGGAATCCACTTTTGGGCATGCCAGAACCACCTGTCAGATGTGCCAGAAACACGTGCCGGAGACGCCGGAAGCACCTGCCGATCACGTCGCAACCACCTGCTCAACTCGCCTGAACCACCTGCCGGACATGCCAAAATCACCTGCCGACTATGCCAGAACCACTTGGCGAACACTCCAGAATCACTTGCCGGGCATGCAGGAACCACCTCTCAGACATGCAAGAACCCCGTGCCAATGACCACAGAAGCACCAGCCGAGCACGCCGGAACCACCTGCTCGACTCGCCAGAACCACCTGCCGATCACGCAAAAATCACGTGCCGGCTACACCACAACCAGTTGGTGAACACTTTGGAATCACCTGCCAGGCTTGCTGGAACCACCTGCCAATCATGCCAAAATCACCTGCCAACTACGCCAGAACCGCTTGGCGGACACTGCGGAAACACCTGTCGGGCCGGCCGGAACCACATCTCAGACGTGCCAGAACCATGTGCATGAGATGCTGGAACCACACCCCGAACAGACGGAAAACACCCGCCAGACCCGTCTGAACAACCGGCCGAGCACGCCGGAGCCACCTGCTCGACTCGCCGGAACCACCTACCTGACATGCCCAAATCACCAGCCAGGTATGCCAGAACCACTTGGCGGACACTCCGGAATCATCTGCCGGACATGGCGGAACCAGCTGTCAGACACACCAGAACCACGTGCCGGGCACGCCGGAAGCACCTGCCGAGCATGCCGGAGCCACCTGCTCGACTCGCCAGAAACACCTGCCGGACACGGCAAAATCACCTGCCGGGTATGCCAGAACCACCTGGCGGACACTACGGAATCACCTGCCGCGCATGCCGGAACCACCTCTCAGACGTGACGGAAGCACATGCCAGACACGCCGGAAACACCTACCGGACAGACCGGAACCACCTGCCAAGAACGCCGGAGCCACCTGTTCGACTCGCTGGAACCACCTGCCGGACAGGCCAATATCAACTGCTGGCTATGCCAGAACCACCTGGGGGACAGTCCGGGATCACCTGCCAGCCATGACGGGACCACCTCTCAGACGTACCAGAACCACCTGCCGGAGAAGATGGAAACACGTCCTGGACAGACTGGAACCACGTGACGGCCATGCCTGAACCACCTGCCGAGCACGGCGGAACCACCTGCCGGACACGCCAAAATCACCTGCGGGCTACGCCAGAACCACTTGGACGACTCTCCGAAATGACCTGCCGGGCATGTTGGAACCACCTCTCAGACGTGCCAGAAGCACGTGGCGGACAGTCCGGAATCACCTGTTTGGCATACGCAACCACCTCTGAGACGTACCAGAACCACGTGCCGTGCACGCCGGAACCACCTACCGGACAGACCGGAATCCACTTTTGGGCATGCCGGAACCACCAGTCAGATGTGCCAGCAACACGTGCCGGAGACGCCGGAAGCACCTGCCGAGCATGCCCGAGCCACCTGTTCGACTCGCCAGAAACACCTGCCGGACAGGCCAATATTAACTGCTGGCTATGCCAGAACCACCTGGGGGACGGTCCGGGATCACCTGCCAGCCATGGCGGAACCACCTCTCACACGTACCAGAACCACCTGCCGGAGAAGCTGGAAACACGTCCTGGACAGTCTGGAACCACCTGCCGGCCAAGCCTGAACCACCTGCCAAGCACAACGGAACAACCTGCCAGACACGCCAAAATCACCTGCGTGTTATGCCAGAACCACTTGGAGGACTCTCTGGGATGACCTGCCGGGCATGCCGGAACCACCAGTCAGATGTGCCAGAAACACGTGCCGGAGACCCCGGAAGCACCTGCCGAGCACGTCGCAACCACCTGCTCAACTCGCCTGAACCACCTGCCGGACACGCCAAAATCACCTGCCGGGTACGCCAGAACCACCTGGCGGACACTCCGAAATCACCTGTCGCGCATGCCGGAACCACCTCTCAGACGTGCCGGAAGCACGTGCCGGACACGCCGGAATCAGCTACCGGACAGACCGGAACCACCTGCCGAGCACGCCGGAGCCACCTGTTCGACTCGCTCGATCCACCTGCCGGACAGGCCAATATCAACTGCTGGCTATGCCAGAACCACCTGGGGGACGGTCCGGAATCACCTGTCCGCCATGGCGGAACCACCTCTCAAACCTTCCAGAACCACCTGCCGGAGAAGCTGGAAACACGTCCTGGACAGTCTGGAACCACCTGCCTGCCAAGCCTGAATCACCTGCCAAGCACAACGGAACAACCTGCCAGACACGCCAAAATCGCCGGCGTGTTATGCCAGAACCACTTGGAGGACTCTCTGGGATGACCTGCCGGGCATGCTGGAACCACCTCTCAGACGTGCCAGAACTATGTGGCGGACAGTCCGGAATCACCTGTTGGGCATGCGCAACCACCTCTGAGACGTACCAGAACCACATGCCGTGCAGGCTGGAACCACCTACCGGACAGACCGGAATCACCTTTCGGGCATGCCGGAAGCACCTGTCAGGTGTGCCAGAAACACGTGCCGGAGACGCCGGAAGCACCTGCCAAGCACGTTGGAACCACCTGCTCATCTCGCCTGAACCACCTGCCAGACATGCCAAAATCACCTGCCGACTATGCCAGAAGCACTTGGCGAACACTCCGGAATCACTTGCCGGGCATGCAGGAACCACCTCTCAGACATGCCAGAACCCCGTGCCAATGACCCCGGAAGCACCAGCCGAGCACGCCGGAACCACCTGCTCGACCCGCCAGAACCACCTGCCGATCACGCAAAAATCACCTGCCGGCTACGCCACAACCAGTTGGTGAACACTTTGGAATCACCTGCCAGGCTTGCTGGAACCACCTGCCAGTCATGCCAAAATCACATGCCAACTACGCCAGAACCGCTTGGCGGACACTGCGGAAACACCTGTCGGGCCGGCTGGAACCACATCTCAGACGTGCCAGAAACGTGTTCATGAGATGCTGGAACCACACCCCGAACAGACGGATACCACCTGCCAGAACCGCCTGAACCACCTGCTGAGCACGCCAGAACCACCTGCTCGACTCACCGGTACCACCTCCCTGACACGCCAAAATCACCTGCTGGGTATGCCAGAACCACCTGGCGGACACTACGGAATCACCTGCCGCGCATGCCGGAACCACCTCTCAGACGTGCCGGAAGCACGTGCCAGACACGCCGGAAACACCTACCGGACAGACCGGAACCACCTGCCAAGAACGCCGGAGCCACCTGTTCGACTCGCTGGAACCACCTGCCGGACAGGCCAATATCAACTGCTGGCTATGCCAGAACCACCTGGGGGACAGTCCGGGATCACCTGCCAGCCATGGCGGAACCACCTCTCAGACGTACCAGAACCACCTGCCGGAGAAGCTGGAAACACGTCCTGGACAGACTGGAACCACGTGACGGCCATGCCTGAACCACCTGCCGAGCACGGCGGAACCACCTGCCGGACACGCCAAAATCACCTGCGGGCTACGCCAGAACCACTTGGACGACTCTCCGAAATGACCTGCCGGGCATGTTGGAACCACCTCTCAGACGTGCCAGAAGCACGTGGCGGACAGTCCGGAATCACCTGTTGGGCATACGCAACCACCTCTGAGACGTACCAGAACCACGTGCCGTGCACGCCGGAACCACCTACCGGACAGACCGGAATCCACTTTTGGGCATGCCGGAACCACCAGTCAGATGTGCCAGAAACACGTGCCGGAGACGCCGGAAGCACCTGCCGAGCACGTCGCAACCACCTGCTCAACTCGCCTGAACCACCTGCCGGACACGCCAAAATCACCTGCCCGCTACACCAGCACCACTTCGGGGACAAGCCGGAATCACGTGAGGGGCATGCCGGCACAGCCTCTCAGACTGAACCTCGTGCCGGACACCACAGAACCACCTGCCGGACAGAATGGAACCACCTGCCGGACACGCCGGAACCACCGGCTCGACCCGCCGGAACGACCGCTGGACATGCAAAATCACCTGCCGGCTACGCCGGAAACACTTGGCGAACACTCCGGAATCACCTGCCGGGCATGCCGGAACCACCTCTCAGATATGCCAGAACCCCGTGCCAATGACCCCGGAAGCACCTGCCGAGCACGCCGGAACCACCAGCTCGACTCGCCAGAACCACCTGCAGGACACGCAAAAATCACCTGCCGGCTACACCACAACCAGTTGGGGAACACTTCGGAATCACCTGCCGGGCTTGCTGGAACCACCTGCCGGTCATGCCAAAATCACCTGCCAACTACGCCAGTACCACTTGGCGGACACTGTGGAAACACCTGTCGGGCCGGCCGGAACCACATCTCAGACGTGCTAGAACCATGTGCATGAGATGCTGGAACCACACCCCGAACAGACGGAAAACACCCGCAAGACCCGTCTGAACAACCTGCCGAGCACGCAGGAGCCACCTGCTCGACTCGCCGGAACCACCTACCTGACATGCCAAAATCACCTGCCGGGTATGCCAGAACCACTTGGCGGACACTCCGGTATCATCTGCCGGACATGCCGGAACCAGCTCTCAGACACACCAGAACCACGTGCCGGAGACGCCGGAAGCACCTGCCGAGCATGCCGGAGCCACCTGCTCGACTCGCCAGAAACACCTGCCGGACAGGCCAATATTAACTGCTGGCTATGCCAGAACCACCTGGGGGACAGTCCGGAATCACCTGCCAGCCATGGCGGAACCATCTCTCACACGTACCAGAACCACCTGCCGGAGAAGCTGGAAACACGTCCTGGACAGTCTGGAACCACCTGCCGGCCAAGCCTGAACCACCTGCCAAGCACAACGGAACAACCTGCCAGACACGCCAAAATCGCCGGCGTGTTATGCCAGAACCACTTGGAGGACTCTCTGGGATGACCTGCCGGGCATGCTGGAACCACCTCTCAGACGTGCCAGAACTATGTGGCGGACAGTCCGGAATCACCTGTTGGGCATGCGCAACCACCTCTGAGACGTACCAGAACCACATGCCGTGCAGGCTGGAACCACCTACCGGACAGACCGGAATCACCTTTCGGGCATGCCGGAAGCACCTGTCAGGTGTGCCAGAAACACGTGCCGGAGACGCCGGAAGCACCTGCCAAGCACGTTGGAACCACCTGCTCATCTCGCCTGAACCACCTGCCAGACATGCCAAAATCACCTGCCGACTATGCCAGAAGCACTTGGCGAACACTCCGGAATCACTTGCCGGGCATGCAGGAACCACCTCTCAGACATGCCAGAACCCCGTGCCAATGACCCCGGAAGCACCAGCCGAGCACGCCGGAACCACCTGCTCGACCCGCCAGAACCACCTGCCGATCACGCAAAAATCACCTGCCGGCTACGCCACAACCAGTTGGTGAACACTTTGGAATCACCTGCCAGGCTTGCTGGAACCACCTGCCAGTCATGCCAAAATCACATGCCAACTACGCCAGAACCGCTTGGCGGACACTGCGGAAACACCTGTCGGGCCGGCTGGAACCACATCTCAGACGTGCCAGAAACGTGTTCATGAGATGCTGGAACCACACCCCGAACAGACGGATACCACCTGCCAGAACCGCCTGAACCACCTGCTGAGCACGCCAGAACCACCTGCTCGACTCACCGGTACCACCTCCCTGACACGCCAAAATCACCTGCTGGGTATGCCAGAACCACCTGGCGGACACTACGGAATCACCTGCCGCGCATGCCGGAACCACCTCTCAGACGTGCCGGAAGCACGTGCCAGACACGCCGGAAACACCTACCGGACAGACCGGAACCACCTGCCAAGAACGCCGGAGCCACCTGTTCGACTCGCTGGAACCACCTGCCGGACAGGCCAATATCAACTGCTGGCTATGCCAGAACCACCTGGGGGACAGTCCGGGATCACCTGCCAGCCATGGCGGAACCACCTCTCAGACGTACCAGAACCACCTGCCGGAGAAGCTGGAAACACGTCCTGGACAGACTGGAACCACGTGACGGCCATGCCTGAACCACCTGCCGAGCACGGCGGAACCACCTGCCGGACACGCCAAAATCACCTGCGGGCTACGCCAGAACCACTTGGACGACTCTCCGAAATGACCTGCCGGGCATGTTGGAACCACCTCTCAGACGTGCCAGAAGCACGTGGCGGACAGTCCGGAATCACCTGTTGGGCATACGCAACCACCTCTGAGACGTACCAGAACCACGTGCCGTGCACGCCGGAACCACCTACCGGACAGACCGGAATCCACTTTTGGGCATGCCGGAACCACCAGTCAGATGTGCCAGAAACACGTGCCGGAGACGCCGGAAGCACCTGCCGAGCACGTCGCAACCACCTGCTCAACTCGCCTGAACCACCTGCCGGACACGCCAAAATCACCTGCCCGCTACACCAGCACCACTTCGGGGACAAGCCGGAATCACGTGAGGGGCATGCCGGCACAGCCTCTCAGACTGAACCTCGTGCCGGACACCACAGAACCACCTGCCGGACAGAATGGAACCACCTGCCGGACACGCCGGAACCACCGGCTCGACCCGCCGGAACGACCGCTGGACATGCAAAATCACCTGCCGGCTACGCCGGAAACACTTGGCGAACACTCCGGAATCACCTGCCGGGCATGCCGGAACCACCTCTCAGATATGCCAGAACCCCGTGCCAATGACCCCGGAAGCACCTGCCGAGCACGCCGGAACCACCAGCTCGACTCGCCAGAACCACCTGCAGGACACGCAAAAATCACCTGCCGGCTACACCACAACCAGTTGGGGAACACTTCGGAATCACCTGCCGGGCTTGCTGGAACCACCTGCCGGTCATGCCAAAATCACCTGCCAACTACGCCAGTACCACTTGGCGGACACTGTGGAAACACCTGTCGGGCCGGCCGGAACCACATCTCAGACGTGCTAGAACCATGTGCATGAGATGCTGGAACCACACCCCGAACAGACGGAAAACACCCGCAAGACCCGTCTGAACAACCTGCCGAGCACGCAGGAGCCACCTGCTCGACTCGCCGGAACCACCTACCTGACATGCCAAAATCACCTGCCGGGTATGCCAGAACCACTTGGCGGACACTCCGGTATCATCTGCCGGACATGCCGGAACCAGCTCTCAGACACACCAGAACCACGTGCCGGAGACGCCGGAAGCACCTGCCGAGCATGCCGGAGCCACCTGCTCGACTCGCCAGAAACACCTGCCGGACAGGCCAATATTAACTGCTGGCTATGCCAGAACCACCTGGGGGACAGTCCGGAATCACCTGCCAGCCATGGCGGAACCATCTCTCACACGTACCAGAACCACCTGCCGGAGAAGCTGGAAACACGTCCTGGACAGTCTGGAACCACCTGCCGGCCAAGCCTGAACCACCTGCCAAGCACAACGGAACAACCTGCCAGACACGCCAAAATCACCTGCGTGTTATGCCAGAACCACTTGGAGGACTCTCTGGGATGACCTGCCGGGCATGCTGGAACCACCTCTCAGACGTGCCAGAACTATGTGGCGGACAGTCCGGAATCACCTGTTGGGCATGCGCAACCACCTCTGAGACGTACCAGAACCACATGCCGTGCAGGCTGGAACCACCTACCAGACAGACCGGAATCACCTTTCGGGCATGCCGGAACCACCTGTCAGGTGTGCCAGAAACACGTGCCGGAGACGCCGGAAGCACCTGCCAAGCACGTTGGAACCACCTGCTCAACTCGCCTGAACCACCTGCCGGACATGCCAAAATCACCTGCCGACTATGCCAGAACCACTTGGCGAACACTCCGGAATCACTTGCCGGGCATGCAGGAACCACCTCTCAGACATGCCAGAACCCCGTGCCAATGACACCGGAAGCACCAGCCGAGCACGCCGGAACCACCTGCTCAACTCGCCAGAACCACCTGCCGATCACGCAAAAATCACCTGCCGGCTATGCCACAACCAGTTGGTGAACACTTTGGAATCACCTGCCAGGCTTGCTGGAACCACCTGCCAGTCATGCCAAAATCACCTGCCAACTACGCCAGAACCGCTTGGCGGACACTGCGGAAACACCTGTCGGGCCGGCTGGAACCACATCTCAGACGTGCCAGAAACGTGTTCATGAGATGCTGGAACCACACCCCGAACAGACGGATACCACCTGCCAGAACCGCCTGAACCACCTGCTGAGCACGCCAGAACCACCTGCTCGACTCACCGGTACCACCTCCCTGACACGCCAAAATCACCTGCTGGGTATGCCAGAACCACCTGGCGGACACTACGGAATCACCTGCCGCGCATGCCGGAACCACCTCTCAGACGTGCCGGAAGCACGTGCCAGACACGCCGGAAACACCTACCGGACAGACCGGAACCACCTGCCAAGAACGCCGGAGCCACCTGTTCGACTCGCTGGAACCACCTGCCGGACAGGCCAATATCAACTGCTGGCTATGCCAGAACCACCTGGGGGACAGTCCGGGATCACCTGCCAGCCATGGCGGAACCACCTCTCAGACGTACCAGAACCACCTGCCGGAGAAGATGGAAACACGTCCTGCACAGACTGGAACCACGTGGCGGCCATGCCTGAACCACCTGCCGAGCACGGCGGAACCACCTGCCGGACACGCCAAAATCACCTGCGGGCTACGCCAGAACCACTTGGACGACTCTCCGAAATGACCTGCCGGGCATGTTGGAACCACCTCTCAGACGTGCCAGAAGCACGTGGCGGACAGTCCGGAATCACCTGTTTGGCATACGCAACCACCTCTGAGACGTACCAGAACCACGTGCCGTGCACGCCGGAACCACCTACCGGACAGACCGGAATCCACTTTTGGGCATGCCGGAACCACCAGTCAGATGTGCCAGCAACACGTGCCGGAGACGCCGGAAGCACCTGCCGAGCATGCCCGAGCCACCTGTTCGACTCGCCAGAAACACCTGCCGGACAGGCCAATATTAACTGCTGGCTATGCCAGAACCACCTGGGGGACGGTCCGGGATCACCTGCCAGCCATGGCGGAACCACCTCTCACACGTACCAGAACCACCTGCCGGAGAAGCTGGAAACACGTCCTGGACAGTCTGGAACCACCTGCCGGCCAAGCCTGAACCACCTGCCAAGCACAACGGAACAACCTGCCAGACACACCAAAATCACCTGCGTGTTATGCCAGAACCACTTGGAGGACTCTCTGGGATGACCTGCCGGGCATGCCGGAACCACCAGTCAGATGTGCCAGAAACACGTGCCGGAGACCCCGGAAGCACCTGCCGAGCACGTCGCAACCACCTGCTCAACTCGCCTGAACCACCTGCCGGACACGCCAAAATCACCTGCCGGGTACGCCAGAACCACCTGGCGGACACTCCGAAATCACCTGTCGCGCATGCCGGAACCACCTCTCAGACGTGCCGGAAGCACGTGCCGGACACGCCGGAATCACCTACCGGACAGACCGGAACCACCTGCCGAGCACGCCGGAGCCACCTGTTCGACTTGCTCGATCCACCTGCCGGACAGGCCAATATCAACTGCTGGCTATGCCAGAACCACCTGGGGGACGGTCCGGAATCACCTGTCCGCCATGGCGGAACCATCTCTCACACGTACCAGAACCACCTGCCGGAGAAGCTGGAAACACGTCCTGGACAGTCTGGAACCACCTGCCGGCCAAGCCTGAACCACCTGCCAAGCACAACGGAACAACCTGCCAGACACGCCAAAATCACCTGCGTGTTATGCCAGAACCACTTGGAGGACTCTCTGGGATGACCTGCCGGGCATGCTGGAACCACCTCTCAGACGTGCCAGAACTATGTGGCGGACAGTCCGGATTCACCTGTTGGGCATGCGCAACCACCTCTGAGACGTACCAGAACCACATGCCGTGCAGGCTGGAACCACCTACCGGACAGACCGGAATCACCTTTCGGGCATGCCGGAAGCACCTGTCAGGTGTGCCAGAAACACGTGCCGGAGACGCCGGAAGCACCTGCCAAGCACGTTGGAACCACCTGCTCAACTCGCCTGAACCACCTGCCAGACATGCCAAAATCACCTGCCGACTATGCCAGAACCACTTGGCGAACACTCCGGAATCACTTGCCGGGCATGCAGGAACCACCTCTCAGACATGCCAGAACCCCGTGCCAATGACCCCGGAAGCACCAGCCGAGCACGCCGGAACCACCTGCTCGACCCGCCAGAACCACCTGCCGATCACGCAAAAATCACCTGCCGGCTACGCCACAACCAGTTGGTGAACACTTTGGAATCACCTGCCAGGCTTGCTGGAACCACCTGCCAGTCATGCCAAAATCACCTGCCAACTACGCCAGAACCGCTTGGCGGACACTGCGGAAACACCTGTCGGGCCGGCTGGAACCACATCTCAGACGTGCCAGAAACGTGTTCATGAGATGCTGGAACCACACCCCGAACAGACGGATACCACCTGCCAGAACCGCCTGAACCACCTGCTGAGCACGCCAGAACCACCTGCTCGACTCACCGGTACCACCTCCCTGACACGCCAAAATCACCTGCTGGGTATGCCAGAACCACCTGGCGGACACTACGGAATCACCTGCCGCGCATGCCGGAACCACCTCTCAGACGTGCCGGAAGCACGTGCCAGACACGCCGGAAACACCTACCGGACAGACCGGAACCACCTGCCAAGAACGCCGGAGCCACCTGTTCGACTCGCTGGAACCACCTGCCGGACAGGCCAATATCAACTGCTGGCTATGCCAGAACCACCTGGGGGACAGTCCGGGATCACCTGCCAGCCATGGCGGAACCACCTCTCACACGTACCAGAACCACCTGCCGGAGAAGCTGGAAACACGTCCTGGACAGACTGGAACCACGTGACGGCCATGCCTGAACCACCTGCCGAGCACGGCGGAACCACCTGCCGGACACGCCAAAATCACCTGCGGGCTACGCCAGAACCACTTGGACGACTCTCCGAAATGACCTGCCGGGCATGTTGGAACCACCTCTCAGACGTGCCAGAAGCACGTGGCGGACAGTCCGGAATCACCTGTTTGGCATACGCAACCACCTCTGAGACGTACCAGAACCACGTGCCGTGCACGCCGGAACCACCTACGGGACAGACCGGAATCCACTTTTGGGCATGCCGGAACCACCAGTCAGATGTGCCAGAAACACGTGCCGGAGACGCCGGAAGCACCTGCCGAGCACGTCGCAACCACCTGCTCAACTCGCCTGAACCACCTGCCGGACACGCCAAAATCACCTGCCCGCTACACCAGCACCACTTCGGGGACAAGCCGGAATCACGTGAGGGGCATGCCGGCACAGCCTCTCAGACTGAACCTCGTGCCGGACACCACAGAACCACCTGCCGGACAGACCGGAACCACCTGCCGGACACGCCGGAACCACCGGCTCGACCCGCCGGAACGACCGCTGGACATGCAAAATCACCTGCCGGCTACGCCGGAAACACTTGGCGAACACTCCGGAATCACCTGCCGGGCATGCCGGAACCACCTCTCAGATATGCCAGAACCACGTGCCAATGACCCCGGAAGCACCTGCCGAGCACGCCGGAACCACCTGCTCGACTCGCCAGAACCACCTGCCGGACACGCAAAAATCACCTGCCGGCTACGCCACAACCAGTTGGGGAACACTTCGGAATCTCCTGCCGGGCTTGCTGGAACCACCTGCCGGTAATGCCAAAATCACCTGCCAACTACGCCAGTACCACTTGGCGGACACTGTGGAAACACCTGTCGGGCCGGCCGGAACCACATCTCAGACGTGCCAGAACCATGTGCATGAGATGCTGGAACCACACCCCGAACAGACGGAAAACACCCGCCAGACCCGTCTGAACAACCTGCCGAGCACGCCGGAGCCACCTGCTCGACTCGCCGGAACCACCTACCTGACATGCCCAAATCACCAGCCGGGTATGCCAGAACCACTTGGCGGACACTCCGGAATCATCTGCCGGACATGCCGGAACCAGCTCTCAGACACACCAGAACCACGTGCCGGAGACGCCGGAAGCACCTGCCGAGCATGCCGGAGCCACCTGCTCGACTCGCCAGAAACACCTGCCGGACAGGCCAATATTAACTGCTGGCTATGCCAGAACCACCTGGGGGACAGTCCGGAATCACCTGCCAGCCATGGCGGAACCATCTCTCACACGTACCAGAACCACCTGCCGGAGAAGCTGGAAACACGTCCTGGACAGTCTGGAACCACCTGCCGTCCAAGCCTGAACCACCTGCCAAGCACAACGGAACAACCTGCCAGACACGCCAAAATCACCTGCGTGTTATGCCAGAACCACTTGGAGGACTCTCTGGGATGACCTGCCGGGCATGCCGGAACCACCTCTCAGACGTGCCAGAACTATGTGGCGGACAGTCCGGAATCACCTGTTGGGCATACGCAACCACCTCTGAGATGTAGCAGAACCACGTGCCGTGCACGCCGGAACCACCTACCGGACAGACCGGAATCCACTTTTGGGCATGCCGGAACCACCAGTCAGATGTGCCAGAAACACGTGCCGGAGATGCCGGAAGCACCTGCCGAGCACGTCGCAACCACCTGCTCAACTCGCCTGAACCACCTGCCGGACACGCCAAAATCACCTGCCCGCTACACCAGCACCACTTCGGGGACAAGCCGGAATCACGTGAGGGGCATGCCGGCACAGCCTCTCAGACTGAACCTCGTGCCGGACACCACAGAACCACCTGCCGGACAGACCGGGACCACCTGCCGGACACGCCGGAACCACCGGCTCGACCCGCCGGAACGACCGCTGGACATGCAAAATCACCTGCCGGCTACGCCGCAAACACTTGGCGAACACTCCGGAATCACCTGCCGGGCATGCCGGAACCACCTGCTCGACTCGCCTGAACCACCTGCCGGACATGCCAAAATCACCTGCCGACTATGCCAGAACCACTTGGCGAACACCCTCGGAATCACTTGCCGGGCATGCAGGAACCACCTCTCAGACATGCCAGAACCCCGTGCCAATGACCCCGGAAGCACCAGCCGAGCACGCCGGAACCACCTGCTCAACTCGCCAGAACCACCTGCCGATCACGCAAAAATCACCTGCCGGCTACGCCGGAAACACTTGGCGAACACTCCGGAATCACCTGCCGGGCATGCCGGAACCACCTCTCAGATATGCCAGAACCCCGTGCCAATGACCCCGGAAGCACCTGCCGAGCACGCCGGAACCACCTGCTCGACTCGCCAGAACCACCTGCCGGACACGCAAAAATCACCTGCCGGCTACGCCACAACCAGTTGGGGAACACTTCGGAATCACCTGCCGGGCTTGCTGGAACCACCTGCCGGTCATGCCAAAATCACCTGCCAACTACGCCAGTACCACTTGGCGGACACTGTGGAAACACCTGTCGGGCCGGCCGGAGCCACATCTCAGAGGTGCCAGAACCATGTGCATGAGATGCTGGAACCACACCCCGAACAGACGGAAAACACCTGCCAGATTCGTCTGAACAACCTGCCGAGCACGCCGGAGCCACCTGCTCGACTCGCCGGAACCACCTACCTGACATGCCCAAATCACCACCCAGGTATGCCAGAACCACTTGGCGGACACTCCGGAATCATCTGCCGGACATGCCGGAACCAGCTCTCAGACACACCAGAACCACGTGCCGGAGACGCCGGAAGCACCAGCCGAGCACGCCGGAACCACCTGCTCGACTCGCCAGAACCACCTGCCGGACACGCCAAAATCACCTGCCGAGTATGCCAGAACCACCTGGCGGACACTACGGAATCACCTGCCGCGCATGCCGGAACCACCTCTCAGACGTGCCGGAAGCACGTGCCAGACACGCCGGAAACACCTACCGGACAGACCGGAACCACCTGCCAAGAACGCCGGAGCCACCTGTTCGACTCGCTGGAACCACCTGCCGGACAGGCCAATATCAACTGCTGGCTATGCCAGAACCACGTGGGGGACAGTCCGGGATCACCTGCCAGCCATGATGGAACCACCTCTCAGACGTACCAGAACCACCTGCCGGAGAAGATGGAAACACGTCCTGGACAGACTGGAACCACGTGACGGCCATGCCTGAACCACCTGCCGAGCACGGCGGAACCACCTGCTGGACACGCCAAAATCACCTGCGGGCTACGCCAGAACCACTTGGACGACTCTCCGAAATGACCTGCCGGGCATGCCGGAACCACCTCTCAGACGTGCCAGAACCATGTGGCGGACAGTCCGGAATCACCTGTTGGGCATGCGCAACCACCTCTGAGACGTACCAGAAACACATGCCGTGCAGTCTGGAACCACCTACCGGACAGACCGGAATCACCTTTCGGGCATGCCGGAACCACCTGTCAGATGTGCCAGAAACACGTGCCGGAGACCCCGGAAGCACCTGCCAAGCACGTTGGAACCACCTGCTCAACTCGCCTGAACCACCTGCCGGACATGAAAAATCACCTGCCGACTATGCCAGAACCACTTGGCGAACACTCCGGAATCACTTGCCGGGCATGCAGGAACCACCTCTCAGACATGCCAGAACCCCGTGCCAATGACCCCGGAAGCACCAGCCGAGCACACCGGAACCACCTGCTCGACTCGCCAGAACCACCTGCCGATCACGCAAAAATCACCTGCCGGCTACGCCACAACCAGTTGGTGAACACTTTGGAATCACCTGCCAGGCTTGCTGGAACCACCTACCGGTCATGCCAAAATCACCTGCCAACTACGCCAGAACCGCTTGGCGGACACTGCGGAAACACCTGTCGGGCCGGCTGGAACCACATCTCAGACGTGCCAGAAACGTGTTCATGAGATGCTGGAACCACACCCCGAAAAGACGGATACCACCTGCCAGAACCGCCTGAACCAACTGCTGAGCACGCCGGAACCACCTGCTCGACTTACCGGTACCACCTCCCTGACACGCCAAAATCACCTGCTGGGTATGCCAGAACCACTTGGCGGACACTCCGGAATCATCTGCCGGACATGCCGGAACCAGCTCACAGACACACCAGAACCAAGTGCCGGAGACGCCGGAATCACCTGCCGCGCATGCCGGAACCACCTCTCAGACGTGCCGGAAGCACGTGCCAGACACGCCGGAAACACCTACCGGACAGACCGGAACCACCTGCCAAGAACGCCGGAGCCACCTGTTCGACTCGCTGGAACCACCTGCCGGACAGGCCAATATCAACTGCTGGCTATGCCAAAACCACCTGCGGGACAGTCCGGGATCACCTGCCAGCCATGGCGGAACCACCTCTCAGACGTACCAGAACCACCTGCCGGAGAAGCTGGAAACACGTCCTGGACAGACTGGAACCACGTGACGGCCATGCCTGAACCACCTGCCGAGCACGTCGGAACCACCTGCAGGACACGGCAAAATCACCTGCGGGCTACGCAAGAACCACTTGGACGACTCTCTGAAATGACCTGCCGGGCATGTTGGAACCACCTCTCAGACGTGCCAGAAGCACGTGGCGGACAGTCCGGAATCACCTGTTGGGCATACGCAACCACCTCTGAGACGTACCAGAACCACGTGCCGTGCACGCCGGAACCACCTACCGGACAGACCGGAATCCACTTTTGGGCATGCCGGAACCACCTGTCATATGTGCCAGAAACACGTGCCGGAGACGCCGGAGGCACCTGCCGAGCACGTCGCAACCACCTGCTCAACTCGCCTGAACCACCTGCCGGACACGCCAAAATCACCTGCCCGCTACACCAGCACCACTTCGGGGACAAGCCGGAATCACGTGAGGGGCATGCCGGCACAGCCTCTCAGACTGAACCTCGTGCCGGACACCACAGAACCACCTGCCGGACAGACCGGAACCACCTGCCGGACACGCCGGAACCACCGGCTCGACCCGCCGGAACGACCGCTGGACATGCAAAATCACCTGCCGGCTACGCCGCAAACACTTGGCGAACACTCCGGAATCACCTGCCGGGCATGCCGGAACCACCTCTCAGATATGCCAGAACCACGTGCCAATGACCCCGGAAGCACCTGCCGAGCACGCCGGAACCACCTGCTCGACTCGCCAGAACCACCTGCCGGACACGCAAAAATCACCTGCCGGCTACGCCACAACCAGTTGGGGAACACTTCGGAATCACCTGCCGGGCTTGCTGGAACCACCTGCCGGTCATGCCAAAATCACCTGCCAACTACGCCAGTACCACTTGGCGGACACTGTGGAAACACCTGTCGGGCCGGCCGGAACCACATCTCAGACGTGCCAGAACCATGTGCATGAGATGCTGGAACCACACCCCGAACAGACGGAAAACACCTGCCAGACCCGTCTGAACAACCTGCCGAGCACGCCGGAGCCACCAGCTCGACTCGCCGGAACCACCTACCTTACATGCCAAAATCACCAGCCGGGTATGCCAGAACCACTTGGCGGACACTCCGGAATCATCTGCCGGACATGCCGGAACCAGCTCTCAGACACACCAGAACCAAGTGCCGGAGACGCCGGAAGCACCTGTCGAGCATGCCGGAGCCACCTGCTCGACTCGCCAGAAACACCTCCCGGACGCGCCAAAATCACCTGCCGGGTACGCCAGAACCACCTGGCGGACACTACGGAATCACCTGCCGCGCATGCCGGAACCACCTCTCAGACGTGCCGGAAGCACGTGCCAGACACGCCGGAAACACCTACCGGACAACCGAAACCACCTGCCAAGAACGCCGGAGCCACCTGTTCGACTCGCTGGAACCACCTGCCGGACAGGCCAATATCAACTGCTGGCTATGCCAGAACCACCTGGGGAAGAGTCCGGGATCACCTGCCAGCCATGGCGGAACCACCTCTCATACGTACCAGAACCACCTGCCGGAGAAGATGGAAACACGTCCTGGACAGACTGGAACCACGTGACGGCCATGCCTGAACCACCTGCCGAGCACGGCGGAACCACCTGCCGGACACGCCAAAATCACCTGCGGGCTACGCCAGAACCACTTGGACGACTCTCCGAAAGGACCTGCCAGGCATGTTGGAACCACCTCTCAGACGTGCCAGAAGCACGTGGCGGACAGTCCGGAATCACCTGTTGGGCAAACGCAACCACCTCTGAGACGTTCCAGAACCACGTGCCGTGCACGCCGGAACCACCTACCGGACAGACCGGAATCCACTTTTGGGCATGCCGGAACCACCAGTCAGATGTGCCAGCAACACGTGTCGGAGACGCCGGAAGAACCTGCCGAGCATGCCCGAGCCACCTGTTCGACTGGCCAGAAACAAATGCCGGACAGGCCAATATTAACTGATGGCTATGCCAGAACCACCTGGGGGACGGTCCGGAATCACCTGCCAGCCATGGCGGAACCACCTCTCACACGTACCAGAACCACCTGCCGGAGAAGCTGGAAACACGTCCTGGACAGTCTGGAACCACCTGCCGGCCAAGCCTGAACCACCTGCCAAGCACAACAGAACAACCTGCCAGACACGCCAAAATCACCTGCGTGTTATGCCAGAACCACTAAGAGGACTCTCTGGGATGACCTGCCGGGCATGCCGGAACCACCTCTCAGACGTGCCAGAACCATGTGGCGGACAGTCCGGAATCACCTGTTGGGCATGCGCAACCACCTCTGAGACGTACCAGAACCACATGCCGTGCAGGCTGGAACCACCTACCGGACAGACCGGAATCACCTTTCGGGCATGCCGGAACCACCTGTCAGATGTGCCAGAAACACGTGCCGGAGACGCCGGAAGCACCTGCCAAGCACGTTGGAACCACCTGCTCAACTCGCCTGAACCACCTGCCGGACATGCCAAAATCACCTGCCGACTATGCCAGAACCACTTGGCGAACACTCCGGAATCACTTGCCGGGCATGCAGGAACCACCTCTCAGACATGCCAGAACCCCGTGCCAATGACCCCGGAAGCACCAGCCGAGCACACCGGAACCACCTGCTCGACTCGCCAGAACCACCTGCCGATCACGCAAAAATCACCTGCCGGCTACGCCACAACCAGTTGGTGAACACTTTGGAATCACCTGCCAGGCTTGCTGGAACCACCTACCGGTCATGCCAAAATCACCTGCCAACTACGCCAGAACCGCTTGGCGGACACTGCGGAAACACCTGTCAGGCCGGCCGGAACCACATCTCAGACGTGCCAGAAACGTGTTCATGAGATGCTGGAACCACACCCCGAACAGATGGATACCATCTGCCAGAACGGCCTGAACCACCTGCTGAGCACGCCGGAACCACCTGCTCGACTCACCGGTACCACCTCCCTGACACGCCAAAATCACCTGCTGGGTATGCCAGAACCACTTGGCGGACACTCCGGAATCATCTGCCGGACATGCCGGAACCAGCTCTCAGACACACCAGAACCAAGTGCCGGAGACGCAGGAAGCACCTGCCGAGCATGCCGGAGCCACCTGCTCGACTCGCCAGAAACACCTGCCGGACACGCCAAAATCACCTGCCGGGTACGCCAGAACGACCTGGCGGACACTACGGAATCACCTGCCGCGCATGCCGGAACCACCTGTCAGACGTGCCGGAAGCACGTGTCAGACACGCCGGAAACACCTACCGGACAGACCGGAACCACTTGCCAAGAACGCCGGAGCCACCTGTTCGACTCGCTGGAACCACCTGCCGGACAGGCCAATATCAACTGCTGGCTATGCCAGAACCACCTGGGGGACAGTCCGGGATCACCTGCCAGCCATGGCGGAACCACCTCTCAGACGTACCAGAACCACCTGCCGGAGAAGATGGAAACACGTCCTGGACAGACTGGAACCACGTGACGGCCATGCCTGAACCACCTGCCGAGCACGGCGGAACCACCTGCCGGACACGCCAAAATCACCTGCGGGCTACGCCAGAACCACTTGGACGACTCTCCGAAAGGACCTGCCGGGCATGTTGGAACCACCTCTCAGAAGTGCCAGAAGCACGTGGCGGACAGTCCGGAATCACCTGTTGGGCACACGCAACCACCTCTGAGACGTACCAGAACCACGTGCCGTGCACGCCGGAACCACCTACCGGACAGACCGGAATCAACTTTTGGGCATGCCGGAACCACCAGTCAGATGTGCCAGAAACACGTGCCGGAGACGCTGGAAGCACATGCCGAGCACGTCGCAACCACCTGCTCAACTCGCCTGAACCACCTGCCGGACACGCCAAAATCACCTGCCCGCTACACCAGCACCACTTCGGGGACAAGCCGGAATCACGTGAGGGGCATGCCGGCACAGCCTCTCAGACTGAACCTCGTGCCGGACACCACAGAACCACCTGCCGGACAGACCGGAACCACCTGCCGGACACGCCGGAACCACCGGCTCGACCCGCCCGAACGACCGCTGGACATGCAAAATCACCTGCCGGCTACGCCGGAAACACTTGGCGAACACTCCGGAATCACCTGCCGGGCAAGCGCAACCACCTCTGAGACGTAATAGAACCACATACCGTGCAGGCTGGAACCACCTACCGGACAGACCGGAATCACCTTTCGGGCATGCCGGAACCGCCTGTCAGATGTGCCAGAAACACGTGCCGGAGACGCCGGAAGCACCTGCCAAGCACGTTGGAACCACCTGCTCAACTCGCCTGAACCACCTGCCGGACATGCCAAAATCACCTGCCGACTATGCCAGAACCACTTGGCGAACACTCCGGAATCACTTGCCGGGAATGCAGGAACCACCTCTCAGACATGCGAGAACCCCGTGCCAATGACCCTGGAAGCACCAGCCGAGCACGCCGGAACCACCAGTTCGACTCGCCAGAACCACCTGCCGATCACGCAAAAATCACCTGCCGGCTACTCCACAACCAGTTGGTGAACACTTTGGAATCACCTGCCAGGCTTGCTGGAACCACCTGCCGGTCAGGACAAAATCACCTGCCAACTACGCCAGAACCGCTTGGCGGACACTGCGGAAACACCTGTCTGGCCGGCCGGACCACATCTCAGACGTGCCGGAAACATGTTCATGAGATGCTGGAACCACACCCCGAACAGACGGATACCACCTGCCAGAACCGCCTGAACCACCTGCTGAGCACGCCGGAACCACCTGCTCGACTCACCGGTACCAGCTCCCTGACACGCCAAAATCACCTGCTTGGTATGCCAGAACCACTTGGACGACTCTCCGAAATGACCTGCCGGGCATGCCGGAACCGCCTCTCAGACGTGCCAGAACCATGTGGCGGACAGTCCGGAATCACCTGTTGGGCATGCGCAACCACCTCTGAGACCTACCAGAACCACGTGCCGTGCACACCGGAACCACCTTCCGGACAGACCGGAATCAACTTTTGGGCATGCCGGAACCACCAGTCAGATGTGCCAGAAACACATGCCGGAGGCGCCGGAAGCACATGCCGAGCACGTCGAAACCACCTGCTCAACTCGCCTGAACCACCTGCCGGACACGCCAAAATCACCTGCCAACTACGCCAGAACCGCTTGGCGGACACTGCGGAAACACCTGTCGGGCCGGCCGGAACCACATCTCAGACGTGCCGGAAACGTGTTCATGAGATGCTGGAACCACACCCCGAACAGACTGATACCACCTGCCAGAACCGCCTGAACCACCTGCTGAGCACGCGGGAACCACCTGCTCGACTCACCGGTACCACCTCCCTGACACGCCAAAATCACCTGCTGGGTATGCCAGAACCACTTGGCGGACACTCCGGAATCATCTGCCGGACATGCCGGAACCAGCACTCAGACACACCAGAACCACGTGCCGGAGACGCCGGAAGCACCTGCGGGCTACGCCAGAACCTCTTGGACGACTCTCCGAAATGACCTGCCGGACATGTTGGAACCACCTCTCAGACGTGCCAGAAGCACGTGGCGGACAGTCCGGAATCACCTGTTGGGCATACGCAACCACCTCTGACACGTACCAGAACCACGTGCCGTGCACGCCGGAACCACCTACCGGACAGACCGGAATCAACTTTTGGGCATGCCGGAACCACCAGTCAGATGTGCCAGAAACACGTGCCGGAGACGCCGGAATCACCTGCCGAGCACGTCGCAACCACCTGCTCAACTCGCCTGAACCACCTGCCGGACACGCCAAAATCACCTGCCCGCTACACCAGCACCACTTCGGGGACAAGCCGGAATCACGTGAGGGGCATGCCGGCACAGCCTCTCTGACTGAACCTCGTGCCGGACACCACAGAACCATCTGCCGGACAGACCGGAACCACCTGCCGGACACGCCGGAACCACCGGCTCGACCCGCCGGAACGACCGCTGGACATGCAAAATCACCTGCCGGCTACGCCGGAAACACTTGGCGAACACTCCGGAATCACCTGCCGGGCATGCCGGAACCACCTCTCAGATATGCCAGAACCCCGTGCCAATGACCCCGGAAGCACCTGCCGAGCACGCCGGAACCACCTGCTCGACTCGCCAGAACCACCTGCCGGACACGCAAAAATCACCTGCCGGCTACGCCACAACCAGTTGGGGAACAATTCGGAATCACCTGCCGGGCTTGCTGGAACCACCTGCCGGTCATGCCAAAATCACCTGCCAACTACGCCAGTACCACTTGGCGGACACTGTGGAAACACCTGTCGGGCCGGCCGGAACCACATCTCAGACGTGCCAGAACCATGTGCATGAGATGCTGGAACCACACCCCGAACAGACGGAAAACACCTGCCAGACCCGTCTGAACAACCTGCCGAGCACCCCGGAGCTACCGGCTCGACTCGCCGGAACCACCTACCTGACATGCCCAAATCACCAGCCAGGTATGCCAGAACCACTTGGCGGGCACTCCGGAATCATCTGCCGGACATGCTGGAACCAGCTCTCAGACACACCAGAACCACGTGCCGGAGACGCCGGAAGCACCTGCCGAGCATGCCGGAGCCACCTGCTCGACTCGCCAGAACCACCTGCCGGACACGGCAAAATCTCCTGCCGGGTACGCCAGAACCACCTGGCGGACACTCCGAAATCACCTGTCGCGCATGCCGGAACCACCTCTCAGACGTGCCGGAAGCACGTGCCGGACACGCCGGAATCACCTACCGGACAGACCGGAACCACCTGCCGAGCACGCCGGAGCCACCTGTTCGACTCGCTGGAGCCACCTGCCGGACAGGCCAATATCAACTGCTGGCTATGCCAGAACCACCTGGGGGACGGTCCGGAATCACCTGCCAGCCATGGCGGAACCACCTCTCACACGTACCAGAACCACCTGCCGGAGAAGCTGGAAACACGTCCTGGACAGTCTGGAACCACCTGCCTGCCAAACCTGAACCACCTGCCAAGCACAACGGAACAACCTGCCAGACACGCCAAAATCGCCTGCGTGTTATGCCAGAACCACTTGGAGGACTCTCTGGGATGACCTGCCGGGCATGCCGGAACCACCTCTCAGACGTGCCAGAACCATGTGGCGGACAGTCCGGAATCACCTGTTGGGCATGTGCAACCACCTCTGAGACGTACCAGAACCACATGCCGTGCAGTCTGGAACCACCTACCGGACAGACCGGAATCACCTTTCGGGCATGCCGGAACCACCTCTCAGACATGCCAGAACCCCGTGCCAATGACCCCGGAAGCACCAGCCGAGCACGCCGGAACCACCTGCTCGACTCACCAGAACCACCTGCCGATCACGCAAAAATCACCTGCCGGCTACGCCACAACCAGTTGGTGAACACTTTGGAATCACCTGGCAGGCTTGCTGGAACCACCTACCGGTCATGCCAAAATCACCTGCCAACTACGCCAGAACCGCTTGGCGGACACTGCGGAAACACCTGTCGGGCCGGCTGGAACCACATCTCAGACGTGCCAGAAACGTGTTCATGAGATGCTGGAACCACACCCCGAACAGACGGATACCACCTGCCAGAACCGCCTGAACCACCTGCTGAGCACGCCGGAACCACCTGCTCGACTCACCGGTACCACCTCCCTGACACGCCAAAATCACCTGCTGGGTATGCCAGACCACTTGGCGGACACTCCGGAATCATCTGCCGGACATGCCGGAACCAGCTCTCAGACACACCAGAACCAAGTGCCGGAGACGCCAGAAGCACCTGCCGAGCATGCCGGAGCCACCTGCTCGACTCGCCAGAAACACCTGCCGGACACGCCAAAATCACCTGCCGGGTATGCCAGAACCACCTGGCGGACACTACGGAATCACCTGCCGCGCATGCCGGAACCACCTCTCAGACGTGCCGGAAGCACGTGCCAGACACGCCGGAAACACCTACCGGACAGACCGGAACCACCTGCCAAGAACGCCGGAGCCACCTGTTCGACTCGCTGGAACCACCTGCCAGACAGGCCAATATCAACTGCTGGCTATGCCAAAACCACCTGCGGGACAGTCCGGGATCACCTGCCAGCCATGGCGGAACCACCTCTCAGACGTACCAGAACCACCTGCCGGAGAAGCTGGAAACACGTCCTGGACAGACTGGAACCACGTGACGGCCATGCCTGAACCACCTGCCGAGCACGGCGGAACCACCTGCCGGACACGCCAAAATCACCTGCGGGCTACGCCACAACCACTTAGACGACTCTCCGAAAGGACCTGCCGGGCATGTTGGAACCACCTCTCAGACGTGCCAGAATGACGTGGCGGACAGTCCGGAATCACCTGTTTGGCATACGCAACCACCTCTGAGACGTACCAGAACCACGTGCCGTGCACGCCGGAACCACCTACCGGACAGACCGGAATCCACTTTTGGGCATGCCGGAACCACCAGTCAGATGTGCCAGCAACACGTGTCGGAGACGCCGGAAGCACCTGCCGAGCATGCCCGAGCCACCTGTTCGACTGGCCAGAAACACCTGCCGGACAGGCCAATATTAACTGCTGGCTATGCCAGAACCACCTGGGGGACGGTCCGGGATCACCTGCCAGCCATGGCGGAACCATCTCTCACACGTACCAGAACCACCTGCCGGAGAAGCTGGAAACACGTCCCGGACAGTCTGGAACCACCTGCCGGCCAAGCCTGAACCACCTGCCAAGAACAACAGAACAACCTGCCAGACACGCCAAAATCACCTGCGTGTTATGCCAGAACCACTTGGAGGACTCTCTGGGATGACTTGCCGGGCATGCCGGAACCACCTCTGAGACGTGCCAGAACCATGTGGCGGACAGTCCGGAATCACCTGTTGGGCATGCGCAACCACCTCTGAGACGTACCAGAACCACATGCCGTGCAGGCTGGAACCACCTACCGGACAGACCGGAATCACCTTTCGGGCATGCCGGAACCACCTGTCAGATGTGCCAGAAACACGTGCCGGATACGCCGGAAGCACCTGCCAAGCACGTTGGAACCACCTGCTCAACTCGCCTGAACCACCTGCCGGACATGCCAAAATCACCTGCCGACTATGCCAGAACCACTTGGCGAACACTCCGGAATCACTTGCCGGGCATGCAGGAACCACCTCTCAGACATGCCAGAACCCCGTGCCAATGACCCCGGAAGCACCAGCCGAGCACGCCGGAACCACCTGCTCGACTCGCCAGAACCACCTGCCGATCACGCAAAAATCACCTGCCGGCTACGCCACAACCAGTTGGTGAACACTTTGGAATCACCTGCCAGGCTTGCTGGAACCTCCGGCCAGTCATGCCAAAATCACCTGCCACCTACGCCAGAACCGCTTGGCGGACACTGCGGAAACACCTGTCAGGCCGGCTGGAACCACATCTCAGACGTGCCAGAAACGTGTTCATGAGATGCTGGAACCACACCCCGAACAGACGGATGCCACCTGCCAGAATCGCCTGAACCGCCTGCTGAGCACGCTGGAACCACCTGCTCGACTCACCGGTACCACCTCCCTGACTCGCCAAAATCACCTGCTGGGTATGCCAGAACCACTTGGCGGACACTCCGGAATCATCTGCCGGACATGCCGGAACCAGCTCTCAGACACACCAGAACCAAGTGCCGGAGACGCCAGAAGCACCTGCCGAGCATGCCGGAGCCACCTGCTCGACTCGCCAGAAACACCCGCCAGACACGGAAAAATCACCTGCCGGCTACGCCACAACCAGTTGGGGAACACTTCGGAATCACCTGCCGGGCTTGCTGGAACCACCTGCCGGTCATGCCAAAATCATCTGCCAACTACGCCAGTTCCACTTGGCGGACACTGTGGAAACACCTGTCGGGCCGGCCGGAACCACATCTCAGACGTGCCAGAACCATGTGCATGAGATGCTGGAACCACAGCCCGAACAGACGGAAAACACCTGCCAGACCCGTCTGAACAACCTGCCGAGCACCCCGGAGCTACCGGCTCGACTCGCCGGAACCACCTACCTGACATGCCCAAATCACCAGACGGGTATGCCAGAACCACTTGGCGGGCACTGCGGAATCATCTGCCGGACATGCCGGAACCAGCTCTCAGACACACCAGAACCACGTGCCGGAGACGCCGGAAGCACCTGCCGAGCATGCCGGAGCCACCTGCTCGACTCGCCAGAACCACCTGCCGGATACGGCAAAATCTCCTGCCGGGTACGCCAGAACCACCTGGCGGACACTCCGAAATCACCTGTCGCGCATGCCGGAACCACCTCTCAGACGTGCCGGAAGCACGTGCCGGACACGCCGGAATCACCTACCGGACAGACCGGAACCACCTGCCGAGCACGCCGGAGCCACCTGTTCGACTCGCTGGAGCCACCTGCCGGACAGGCCAATATCAACTGCTGGCTATGCCAGAACCACCTGGGGGACGGTCCGGAATGACCTGCCAGCCATGGCGGAACCACCTCTCACACGTACCAGAACCACCTGCCGGAGAAGCTGGAAACACGTCCTGGACAGACTGGAACCACGTGACGGCCATGCCTGAACCACCTGCCGAGCACGGCGGAACCACCTGCCGGACACGCCAAAATCACCTGCGGGCTACGCCAGAACCACTTGGACGACTCTCCGAAAGGACCTGCCGGGCTTGCCGGAACCACCTCTCAGACGTGCCAGAACCATGTGGCGGACAGTCCGGAATCACCTGTTGGGCATGCGCAACCACCTCTGAGACGTACCAGAACCACATGCCGTGCAGGCTGGAACCACCTACCGGACAGACCGGAATCACCTTTCGGGCATGCCAGAACCACCTGTCAGATGTGCCAGAAACACGTGCCGGAGACGCCGGAAGCACCTGCCAAGCACGTTGGAACCACCTGCTCAACTCGCCTGAACCACCTGCCGGACATGCCAAAATCACCTGCCGACTATGCCAGAACCACCTGGCGAACACTCCGGAATCACTTCCCGGGCATGCAGGAACCACCTCTCAGACATGCCAGAACCCCGTGCCAATGACCCCGGAAGCACCAGCCGAGCACGCCGGAACCACCTGCTCGACTCGCCAGAACCACCTGCCGATCACGCAAAAATCACCTGCCGGCTACGCCACAACCAGTTGGTGAACACTTTGGAATCACCTGCCAGGCTTGCTGGAACCACCTGCCGGTCATGACAAATCACCTGCCAACTACGCCAGAACCCCTTGGCGGACACTGCGGAAACACCTGTCGGGCCGGCCGGAACCACATCTCAGACGTGCCAGAAACGTGTTCATGAGATGCTGGAACCACACCCAGAACAGACGGATACCATCTGCCAGAACCGCCTGAACCACCTGCTGAGCACGCCGGAACCACCTGCTCGACTCACCGGTACCACATCCCTGACACGCCAAAATCACCTGCTGGGTATGCCAGAACCACTTGGCGGACACTCCGGAATCATCTGCCGGACATGCCGGAACCAGCTCTCAGACACACCAGAACCAAGAGCCGGAGACGCAGGAAGCACCTGCCGAGCATGCCGGAGCCACCTGCTCGACTCGCCAGAAACACCTGCCGGACACGCCAAAATCACCTGCCGGGTATGCCAGAACCACCTGGCGGACACTACGGAATCACCTGCCGCGCATGCCGGAACCACCTCTCAGACGTGCCGGAAGCACGTGTCAGACACGCCGGAAACACCTACCGGACAGACCGGAACCACCTGCCAAGAACGCCGGAGCCACCTGTTCGACTCGCTGGAACCACATGCCGGACAGGCCAATATCAACTGCTGGCTATGCCAGAACCACCTGGGGGACAGTCCGGGATCACCTGCCAGCCATGGCGGAACCACCTCTCAGACGTACCAGAACCACCTGCCGGAGAAGCTGGAAGCATATCCTGGAAAGACTGGAACCACGTGACAGCCATGCCTGAACCACCTGCCGAGCACGGCGGAACCACCTGCCGGACACGCCAAAATCACCTGCGGGCTACGCCAGAACCACTTGGACGACTCTCCGAAAGGACCTGCCGGGCATGTTGGAACCACCTCTCAGACGTGCCAGAAGTACGTGGCGGACAGTCCAGAATCACCTGTTGGGCATACGCAACCACCTCTGACACGTACCAGAACCACGTGCCGTGCACGCCGGAACCACCTACCGGACAGACCGGAATCCACTTTTGGGCATGCCGGAACCACCAGTCAGATGTGCCAGAAACACGTGCCGGAGACGCCGGAAGCACCTGCCGAGCACGTCGCAACCACCTGCTCAACTCGCCTGAACCACCTTCCGGACACGCCAAAATCACCTGCCCGCTACACCAGCACCACTTCGGGGACAAGCCGGAATCACGTGAGGGGCATGCCGGCACAGCCTCTCAGACTGAACCTCGTGCCGGACACCACAGAACCACCTGCCGGACAGACCGGAACCACCTGCCGGACACGCCGGAACGAGCGCTGGACATGCAAAATCACCTGCCGGCTACGCCGGAAAGACTTGGCGAACACTCCGGAATCACCTGCCGGGCATGCCGGAACCACCTCTCAGATATGCCAGAACCACGTGCCAATGACCCCAGAAGCACCTGCCGAGCACGCAGGAAACACCTGCTCGACTCGCCAGAAACACCTGCCGGACACGCCAAAATCACCTGCCGGGTACGCCAGAACCAGTTGGGGAACACTTCGGAATCACCTGCCGGGCTTGCTGGAACCACCTGCCGGTCATGACAAAATCACCTGCCGACTACGCCAGAACCCCTTGGCGGACACTGCGGAAACACCTGTCGGGCCGGCCGGAACCACATCTCAGACGTGCCAGAAACGTGTTCATGAGATGCTGGAACCACACCCCGAACAGACGGATGCCACCTGCCAGAACCGCCTGAACCACCTGCTGAGCACGCCGGAACCACCTGTTCGACTCACCGGTACCACCTCCCTGACACGCCAAAATCACCTACTGGGTATGCCAGAACCACTTGTCGGACACTCCGGAATCATCTGCCGGACATGCCGGAACCAGCTCTCAGACACACCAGAACCAAGTGCCGGAGACGCCGGAAGCACCTGCCGAGCATGCCGGAGCCACCTGCTCGACTCGCCAGAATCACCTGCCGGACACGCCAAAATCACCTGCCGGGTACGCCAGAACCACCTGGCGGACACTACGGAATCACCTGCCGCGCATGCCGGAACCACCTCTCAGACGTGCCGGAAGCACGTGCCAGACACGCCGGAAACACCTACCGGACAGACCGGAACCACCTGCCAAGAACGCCGGAGCCACCTGTTCGACTCGCTGGAACCACCTGCCGGACAGGCCAATATCAACTGCTGGCTATGCGAGAACCACCTGGGGGACAGTCCGGGATCACCTGCCAGCCATTGCGGAACCACCTCTCAGACGTACCAGAACCACCTGCCGGAGAAGCTGGAAACACGTCCTGGACAGACTGGAACCACGTGACGGCCATGCCTGAACCACCTGCCGAGCACGGCGGAACCACCTGCCGGACACGCCAAAATCACCTGCGGTCTAGGCCAGAACCACTTGGACGACTCTCCGAAATGACCTGCCGGGCATGTTGGAACCACCTCTCAGACGTGCCAGAAGCACGTGGCGGACAGTCCGGAATCACCTGTTGGGCATACGCAACCACCTCTGACACGTACCAGAACCACGTGCCGTGCACGCCGGAACCACCTACCGGACAGACCGGAATCAACTTTTGGGCATGCCGGAACCACCTGTCAGATGTGCCAGAAACACGTGCCGGAGACGCCGGAAGCACCTGCCGAGCACGTCGCAACCACCTGCTCAACTCGCCTGAACCACCTGCCGGACACGCCAAAATCACCTGACCGCTACACCAGCACCACTTCGGGGACAAGCCGGAATCACGTGAGGGGCATGCCGGCACAGCCTCTCTGACTGAACCTCGTGCCGGACACCACAGAACCACCTGCCGGACAGACCGGAACCACCTGCCGGACACGCCGGAACCAACGGCTCGACCCGCCGGAACGACCGCTGGACATGCAAAATCACCTGTCGGCTACGCCGGAAACACTTGGCGAACACTCCGGAATCACCTGCCGGGCATGCCGGAACCACCTCTCAGATATGCCAGAACCCCGTGCCAATGACGCCGGAAGCACCTGCCGAGCACGCCGGAACCACCTGCTCGACTCGCCAGAACCACCTGCCGGACACGCAAAAATCACCTGCCAACTACGCCAGTACCACTTGGCGGACACTGTGGAAACACCTGTCGGGCCGGCCGGAACCACATCTCAGACGTGCCAGAACCATGTGCATGAGATGCTGGAACCACACCCCGAACAGACGGAAAACACCTGTCAGACCCGTCTGAACAACCTGCCGAGCACGCCGGAGCCACCAGCTCGACTCGCCGGAACCACCTACCTTACATGCCAAAATCACCAGCCGGGTATGCCAGAACCACTTGGCGGACACTCCGGAATCATCTGCCGGACATGCCGGAACCAGCTCTCAGACACACCAGAACCACGTGCCGGAGACGCCGGAAGCACCTGCCGAGCATGCCGGAGCCACCTGCTCGACTCGCCACAAACACCTGCCGGACACGCCAAAATCACCTGCCGGGTACGCCAGAACCACCTGGCGGACACTCCGAAATCACCTGCCGCGCATGCCGGAACCACCTCTCAGACGTGCCGGAAGCACGTGCCGGACACGCCGGAATCACCTACCGGACAGACCGGAACCACCTGCCGATCACGCCGGAGCCACCTGTTCGACTCGCTGGAACCACCTGCCGGACAGGCCAATATCAACTGCTGGCTATGCCAGAACCACTTGGGGGACGGTCCGGAATCACCTGCCAGCCATGGCGGAACCACCTCTCAGACGTACCAGAACCACCTGCCGGAGAAGCTGGAAACACGTCCTGGACAGTCTGGAACCACCTGACTGCCAAGCCTTACCACCTGCCAAGCACAACGGAACAACCTGCCAGACACGCCAAAATCACCTGCGTGTTATGCCAGAACCACTTGGAGGACTCTCTGGGATGACCTGCCGGGCATGCCGGAACCACCTCTCAGACGTGCCAGAACCATGTGGCGGACAGTCCGGAATCACCTGTTGGGCATGCGCAACCACCTCTGAGACGTACCAGAACCACATGCCGTGCAGGCTGGAACCACCTACCGGACAGACCGGAATCACCTTTCGGGCATGCCGGAACCACCTGTCAGATGTGCCAGAAACACGTGCCGGAGACGCCGGAAGCACCTGCCAAGCACGTTGGAACCACCTGCTCAACTCGCCTGAACCACCTGCCGGACATGCCAAAATCACCTGCCGACTATGCCAGAACCACTTGCGAACACTCCGGAATCACTTGTCGGGCATGCAGGAACCAGCTCTCAGACATGCCAGAACCCCGTGCCAATGACCTCGGAATCACCAGCCGAGCACGCCGGAACCACCTGCTCGACTCGCCAGAACCACCTGCCGATCACGCAAAAATCACCTGCCAGCTACGCCACAACCAGTTGGTGAACACTTTGGAATCACCTGCCAGGCTTGCTGGAACCTCCTGCCAGTCATGCCAAAATCACCTGCCAACTACGCCAGAACCGCTTGGCGGACACTGCGGAAACACCTGTGGGGCCAGCCGGAACCACATCTCAGACGTGCCAGAAACGTGTTCATGAGATGCTGGAACCACGCCCCGAACAGACGGAAAACACCTGCCAGACCCGTCTGAACAACCTGCCGAGCACGCCGGAGCCACCAGCTCGACTCGCCGGAACCACCTACCTTACATGCCAAAATCACCAGCCGGGTATGCCAGAACCACTTGGCGGACACTCCGGAATCATCTGCCGGACATGCCGGAACCAGCTCTCAGACACACGAGAACCACGAGCCGGAGACGCCGGAAGCACCTGCCGAGCATGCCGGAGCCACCTGCTCGACTCGCCAGAAACACCTGCCGGACACGCCAAAATCACCTGCCGGGTACGCCAGAATCACCTGGCGGACACTCCGAAATCACCTGCCGCGCATGCCGGAACCACCTCTCAGACGTGCCGGAAGCACGTGCCGGACACGCCGGAATCACATGTTGGGCATGCGCAACCACCTCTGAGACGTACCAGAACCACATGCCGTGCAGGCTGGAACCACCTACCGGACAGACCGGAATCACCTTTCGGGCATGCCGGAACCACCTGTCAGATGTGCCAGAAACACGTGCCGGAGACGCCGGAAGCACCTGCCAAGCACGTTGGAACCACCTGATCAACTCGCCTGAACCACCTGCCGGACATGCCAAAATCACCTGCCGACTATGCCAGAACCACTTGGCGAACTCTCCGGAATCACTTGCCGGGCGTGCAGGAACCACCTCTCAGACATGCCAGAACCCCGTGCCAATGACCCCGGAAGCACCAGCCGAGCACGCCGGAACCACATGCTCGACTCGCCAGAACCACCTGCCGATCACGCAAAAATCACCTGCCGGCTACGCCACAACCAGTTGGGGAACACTTCGGAATCACCTGCCGGGCTTGCTGGAACCACCTGCCGGTCATGCCAAAATCACCTGCCAACTACGCCAGTACCACTTGGCAGACACTGTGGAAACACCTGTCGCGCCGGCCGGAACCACATCTCAGACGTGCCAGAACCATGTGCATGAGATGCTGGAACCACACCCCGAACAGACGGAAAACACCTGCCAGACCCGTCTGAACAACCTGCCGAGCACGCCGGAGCCACCTGCTCGACTCGCCAGAACCACCTCCCTGACACGCCAAAATCACCTGCTGGGTATGCCAGAACCACTTGGCGGACACTCCGGAATCATCTGCCGGACATGCCGGAACCAGCTCTCAGACACACCAGAACCAAGTGCCGGAGACGCCGGAAGCACCTGCCGAGCATGCCGGAGCCACCTGCTCGACTCGCCAGAAACACCTGCCGGACACGCCAAATTCACCTGCCGGGTATGCCAGAACCACCTGGCAGACACTACGGAATCACCTGCCGCGCATGCCGGAACCACCTCTCAGACGTGCCGGAAGCACGTGCCAGACACGCCGGAAACACCTACCGGACAGACCGGAACCACCTGCCGAGCACGCCGGAGCCACCTGTTCGACTCGCTGGAACCACCTGCCGGACAGGCCAATATCAACTGCTGGCTATGCCAGAACCACCTGGGGGACGGTCCGGAATCACCTGCCAGCCATGGCGGAACCACCTCTCAGACGTACCAGAACCACCTACCGGAGAAGCTGGAAACACCTCCTGGACAGTCTGGAACCACCTGCCGGCCAAGCCTGAACCACCTGCCAAGCACAACGGAACAACCTGCCAGACACGCCAAAATCACCTGCGTGTTATGCCAGAACCACTTGGAGGACTCTCTGGGATGACCTGCCGGGCATGCCGGAACCACCTCTCAGACGTGCCAGAACCATTTGGCGGACAGTCCGGAATCACCTGTTGGGCATGCGCAACCACCTCTGAGACGTACCAGAACCACATGCCGTGCAGGCTGGAACCACCTACCGGACAGACCGGAATCACCTTTCGGGCATGCCGGAACCACCTGTCAGATGTGCCAGAAACACGTGCCGGAGACGCCGGAAGCACCTGCCAAGCACGTTGGAACCACCTGCTCAACTCGCCTGAACCACCTGCCGGACATGCCAAAATCACCTGCCGACTATGCCAGAACCACTTGGCGAAGACTCCGGAATCACTTGCCAGGCATGCAGGAACCACCTCTCAGACATGCCAGAACCCCGTGCCAATGACCCCGGAAGCACCAGCCGAGCACGCCGGAACCACCTGCTCGACTCGCCAGAACCACCTGCCGATCACGCAAAAATCACCTGCCGGCTACGCCACAACCAGTTGGTGAACACTTTGGAATCACCTGCCAGGCTTGCTGGAACCACCTGCCGGTCATGACAAAATCACCTGCCGACTACGCCAGAACCCCTTGGCGGACACTGCGGAAACACCTGTCGGGCCGGCCGGAACCACATCTCAGACGTGCCAGAAACGTGTTCATGAGATGCTGGAACCACACCCCGAACAGACGGATGCCACCTGCCAGAACCGCCTGAACCACCTGCTGAGCACGCCGGAACCACCTGTTCGACTCACCGGTACCACCTCCCTGACACGCCAAAATCACCTACTGGGTATGCCAGAACCACTTGTCGGACACTCCGGAATCATCTGCCGGACATGCCGGAACCAGCTCTCAGACACACCAGAACCAAGTGCCGGAGACGCCGGAAGCACCTGCCGAGCATGCCGGAGCCACCTGCTCGACTCGCCAGAATCACCTGCCGGACACGCCAAAATCACCTGCCGGGTACGCCAGAACCACCTGGCGGACACTACGGAATCACCTGCCGCGCATGCCGGAACCACCTCTCAGACGTGCCGGAAGCACGTGCCAGACACGCCGGAAACACCTACCGGACAGACCGGAACCACCTGCCAAGAACGCCGGAGCCACCTGTTCGACTCGCTGGAACCACCTGCCGGACAGGCCAATATCAACTGCTGGCTATGCGAGAACCACCTGGGGGACAGTCCGGGATCACCTGCCAGCCATTGCGGAACCACCTCTCAGACGTACCAGAACCACCTGCCGGAGAAGCTGGAAACACGTCCTGGACAGACTGGAACCACGTGACGGCCATGCCTGAACCACCTGCCGAGCACGGCGGAACCACCTTCCGGACACGCCAAAATCACCTGCGGTCTAGGCCAGAACCACTTGGACGACTCTCCGAAATGACCTGCCGGGCATGTTGGAACCACCTCTCAGACGTGCCAGAAGCACGTGGCGGACAGTCCGGAATCACCTGTTGGGCATACGCAACCACCTCTGACACGTACCAGAACCACGTGCCGTGCACGCCGGAACCACCTACCGGACAGACCGGAATCAACTTTTGGGCATGCCGGAACCACCTGTCAGATGTGCCAGAAACACGTGCCGGAGACGCCGGAAGCACCTGCCGAGCACGTCGCAACCACCTGCTCAACTCGCCTGAACCACCTGCCGGACACGCCAAAATCACCTGACCGCTACACCAGCACCACTTCGGGGACAAGCCGGAATCACGTGAGGGGCATGCCGGCACAGCCTCTCTGACTGAACCTCGTGCCGGACACCACAGAACCACCTGCCGGACAGACCGGAACCACCTGCCGGACACGCCGGAACCAACGGCTCGACCCGCCGGAACGACCGCTGGACATGCAAAATCACCTGTCGGCTACGCCGGAAACACTTGGCGAACACTCCGGAATCACCTGCCGGGCATGCCGGAACCACCTCTCAGATATGCCAGAACCCCGTGCCAATGACGCCGGAAGCACCTGCCGAGCACGCCGGAACCACCTGCTCGACTCGCCAGAACCACCTGCCGGACACGCAAAAATCACCTGCCAACTACGCCAGTACCACTTGGCGGACACTGTGGAAACACCTGTCGGGCCGGCCGGAACCACATCTCAGACGTGCCAGAACCATGTGCATGAGATGCTGGAACCACACCCCGAACAGACGGAAAACACCTGTCAGACCCGTCTGAACAACCTGCCGAGCACGCCGGAGCCACCAGCTCGACTCGCCGGAACCACCTACCTTACATGCCAAAATCACCAGCCGGGTATGCCAGAACCACTTGGCGGACACTCCGGAATCATCTGCCGGACATGCCGGAACCAGCTCTCAGACACACCAGAACCACGTGCCGGAGACGCCGGAAGCACCTGCCGAGCATGCCGGAGCCACCTGCTCGACTCGCCACAAACACCTGCCGGACACGCCAAAATCACCTGCCGGGTACGCCAGAACCACCTGGCGGACACTCCGAAATCACCTGCCGCGCATGCCGGAACCACCTCTCAGACGTGCCGGAAGCACGTGCCGGACACGCCGGAATCACCTACCGGACAGACCGGAACCACCTGCCGATCACGCCGGAGCCACCTGTTCGACTCGCTGGAACCACCTGCCGGACAGGCCAATATCAACTGCTGGCTATGCCAGAACCACTTGGGGGACGGTCCGGAATCACCTGCCAGCCATGGCGGAACCACCTCTCAGACGTACCAGAACCACCTGCCGGAGAAGCTGGAAACACGTCCTGGACAGTCTGGAACCACCTGACTGCCAAGCCTTACCACCTGCCAAGCACAACGGAACAACCTGCCAGACACGCCAAAATCACCTGCGTGTTATGCCAGAACCACTTGGAGGACTCTCTGGGATGACCTGCCGGGCATGCCGGAACCACCTCTCAGACGTGCCAGAACCATGTGGCGGACAGTCCGGAATCACCTGTTGGGCATGCGCAACCACCTCTGAGACGTACCAGAACCACATGCCGTGCAGGCTGGAACCACCTACCGGACAGACCGGAATCACCTTTCGGGCATGGCGGAACCACCTGTCAGATGTGCCAGAAACACGTGCCGGAGACGCCGGAAGCACCTGCCAAGCACGTTGGAACCACCTGCTCAACTCGCCTGAACCACCTGCCGGACATGCCAAAATCACCTGCCGACTATGCCAGAACCACTTGCGAACACTCCGGAATCACTTGTCGGGCATGCAGGAACCAGCTCTCAGACATGCCAGAACCCCGTGCCAATGACCTCGGAATCACCAGCCGAGCACGCCGGAACCACCTGCTCGACTCGCCAGAACCACCTGCCGATCACGCAAAAATCACCTGCCAGCTACGCCACAACCAGTTGGTGAACACTTTGGAATCACCTGCCAGGCTTGCTGGAACCTCCTGCCAGTCATGCCAGAATCACCTGCCAACTACGCCAGAACCGCTTGGCGGACACTGCGGAAACACCTGTGGGGCCAGCCGGAACCACATCTCAGACGTGCCAGAAACGTGTTCATGAGATGCTGGAACCACGCCCCGAACAGACGGAAAACACCTGCCAGACCCGTCTGAACAACCTGCCGAGCACGCCGGAGCCACCAGCTCGACTCGCCGGAACCACCTACCTTACATGCCAAAATCACCAGCCGGGTATGCCAGAACCACTTGGCGGACACTCCGGAATCATCTGCCGGACATGCCGGAACCAGCTCTCAGACACACGAGAACCACGAGCCGGAGACGCCGGAAGCACCTGCCGAGCATGCCGGAGCCACCTGCTCGACTCGCCAGAAACACCTGCCGGACACGCCAAAATCACCTGCCGGGTACGCCAGAATCACCTGGCGGACACTCCGAAATCACCTGCCGCGCATGCCGGAACCACCTCTCAGACGTGCCGGAAGCACGTGCCGGACACGCCGGAATCACATGTTGGGCATGCGCAACCACCTCTGAGACGTACCAGAACCACATGCCGTGCAGGCTGGAACCACCTACCGGACAGACCGGAATCACCTTTCGGGCATGCCGGAACCACCTGTCAGATGTGCCAGAAACACGTGCCGGAGACGCCGGAAGCACCTGCCAAGCACGTTGGAACCTCCTGATCAACTCGCCTGAACCACCTGCCGGACATGCCAAAATCACCTGCCGACTATGCCAGAACCACTTGGCGAACACTCCGGAATCACTTGCCGGGCGTGCAGGAACCACCTCTCAGACATGCCAGAACCCCGTGCCAATGACCCCGGAAGCACCAGCCGAGCACGCCGGAACCACATGCTCGACTCGCCAGAACCACCTGCCGATCACGCAAAAATCACCTGCCGGCTACGCCACAACCAGTTGGGGAACACTTCGGAATCACCTGCCGGGCTTGCTGGAACCACCTGCCGGTCATGCCAAAATCACCTGCCAACTACGCCAGTACCACTTGGCAGACACTGTGGAAACACCTGTCGCGCCGGCCGGAACCACATCTCAGACGTGCCAGAACCATGTGCATGAGATGCTGGAACCACACCCCGAACAGACGGAAAACACCTGCCAGACCCGTCTGAACAACCTGCCGAGCACGCCGGAGCCACCTGCTCGACTCGCCAGAACCACCTCCCTGACACGCCAAAATCACCTGCTGGGTATGCCAGAACCACTTGGCGGACACTCCGGAATCATCTGCCGGACATGCCGGAACCAGCACTCAGACACACCAGAACCACGTGCCGGAGACGCCGGAAGCACCTGCGGGCTACGCCAGAACCACTTGGACGACTCTCCGAAATGACCTGCCGGGCATGTTGGAACCACCTCTCAGACGTGCCAGAAGCACGTGGCGGACAGTCCGGAATCACCTGTTGGGCATACGCAACCACCTCTGACACGTACCAGAACCACGTGCCGTGCACGCCGGAACCACCTACCGGACAGACCGGAATCAACTTTTGGGCATGCCGGAACCACCTGTCAGATGTGCCAGAAACACGTGCCGGAGACGCCGGAAGCACCTGCCGAGCACGTCGCAACCACCTGCTCAACTCGCCTGAACCACCTGCCGGACACGCCAAAATCACCTGCCCGCTACACCAGCACCACTTCGGGGACAAGCCGGAATCACGTGAGGGCCATGCCGGCACAGCCTCTCTGACTGAACCTCGTGCCGGACACCACAGAACCACCTGCCGGACAGACCGGAACCACCTGCCGGACACGCCGGAACCACCGGCTCGACCCGCCGGAACGACCGCTGGACATGCAAAATCACCTGCCGGCTACGCCGGAAACACTTGGCGAACACTCCGGAATCACCTGCCGGGCATGCCGGAACCACCTCTCAGATATGCCAGAACCACGTGCCAATGACCCCGGAAGCACCTGCCGAGCACGCCGGAACCACCTGCTCGACTCGCCAGAACCACCTGCCGGACACGCAAAAATCACCTGCCGGCTACGCCACAACCAGTTGGGGAACACTTCGGAATCACCTGCCGGTCTTGCTGGAACCACCTGCCGGTCATGCCAAAATCACCTGCCAACTACGCCAGTACCACTTGGCGGACACTGTGGAAACACCTGTGGGGCCGGCCGGAACCACATCTCAGACGTGCCAGAACCATGTGCATGAGATGCTGGAACCACACCCCGAACAGACGGAAAACACCTGCCAGACCCGTCTGAACAACCTGCCGAGCACGCCGGAGCCACCTGCTCGACTCGCCGGAACCACCTACCTGACATGCCCAAATCACCAGCCGGGTATGCCAGAACCACCTCGCGGACACTCCGAAATCACCTGTTGCGCATGCCGGAACCACCTCTCAGACGTGCCGGAAGCACGTGCCGGACACGCCGGAATCACCTACCGGACAGACCGGAACCACCTGCCGAGCACGCCGGAGCCACCTGTTCGACTCGCTGGAACCACCTGCCGGACAGGCCAATATCAACTGCTGGCTATGCCAGAACCACCTGGGGGACGGTCCGGAATCACCTGCCAGCCATGGCGGAACCACCTCTCAGACGTACCCGAACCACCTGCCGGAGAAGCTGGAAACACGTCCTGGACAGTCTGGAACCACCTGCCGGCCAAGCCTGAACCACCTGCCAAGCACAACGGAACAACCTGCCAGACACGCCAAAATCACCTGCGTGTTATGCCAGAACCACTTGGAGGACTGTCTGGGATGACCTGCCGGGCATGCCGGAACCACCTCTCAGACGTGCCAGAACCATGTGGCGGACAGTCCGGAATCACCTGTTGGGCATGCGCAACCACCTCTGAGACGTACCAGAACCACATGCCGTGCAGGCTGGAACCACCTACCGGACAGACCGGAATCACCTTTCGGGCATGGCGGAACCACCTGTCAGATGTGCCAGAAACACGTGCCGGAGACGCCGGAAGCACCTGCCGAGCACGTCGCAACCACCTGCTCAACTCGCCTGAACCACCTGCCGGACACGCCAAAATCACCTGACCGCTACACCAGCACCACTTCGGGGACAAGCCGGAATCACGTGAGGGGCATGCCGGCACAGCCTCTCTGACTGAACCTCGTGCCGGACACCACAGAACCACCTGCCGGACAGAACGGAACCACCTGCCGGACACGCCGGAACCAACGGCTCGACCCGCCGGAACGACCGCTGGACATGCAAAATCACCTGTCGGCTACGCCGGAAACACTTGGCGAACACTCCGGAATCACCTGCCGGGCATGCCGGAACCACCTCTCAGATATGCCAGAACCCCGTGCCAATGACGCCGGAAGCACCTGCCGAGCACGCCGGAACCACCTGCTCGACTCGCCAGAACCACCTGCCGGACACGCAAAAATCACCTGCCGGCTACGCCACAACCAGTTGGGGAACACTTCGGAATCACCTGCCGGGCTTGCTGGAACCACCTGCCGGTCATGCCAAAATCACCTGCCAACTACGCCAGTACCACTTGGCGGACACTGTGGAAACACCTGTGGGGCCGGCCGGAACCACATCTCAGACGTGCCAGAACCATGTGCATGAGATGCTGGAACCACACCCCGAACAGACGGAAAACACCTGCCAGACCCGTCTGAACAACCTGCCGAGCACGCCGGAGCCACCTGCTCGACCCGCCGGAACCACCTACCTGACATGCCCAAATCACCAGCCGGGTATGCCAGAACCACCTCGCGGACACTCCGAAATCACCTGTTGCGCATGCCGGAACCACCTCTCAGACGTGCCGGAAGCACGTGCCGGACATGCCGGAATCACCTACCGGACAGACCGGAACCACCTGCCGAGCACGCCGGAGCCACCTGTTTGACTCGCTGGAACCACCTGCCGGACAGGCCAATATCAACTGCTGGCTATGCCAGAACCACCTGGGGGACGGTCCGGAATCACCTGCCAGCCATGGCGGAACCACCTCTCAGACGTACCCGAACCACCTGCCGGAGAAGCTGGAAACACGTCCTGGACAGTCTGGAACCACCTGCCGGCCAAGCCTGAACCACCTGCCAAGCACAACGGAACAACCTGCCAGACACGCCAAAATCACCTGCGTGTTATGCCAGAACCACTTGGAGGACTCTCTGGGATGACCTGCCGGGCATGCCGGAACCACCTCTCAGACGTGCCAGAACCATGTGGCGGACAGTCCGGAATCACCTGTTGGGCATGCGCAACCACCTCTGAGACGTACCAGAACCACATGCCGTGCAGGCTGGAACCACCTACCGGACAGACCGGAATCACCTTTCGGGCATGCCGGAACCACCTGTCAGATGTGCCAGAAACACGTGCCGGAGACGCCGGAAGCACCTGCCAAGCACGTTGGAACCACCTGCTCAACTCGCCTGAACCACCTGCCGGACATGCCAAAATCACCTGCCGACTATGCCAGAACCACTTGGCGAACACTCCGGAATCACTTGCCGGGCATGCAGGAACCACCTCTCAGACATGCCAGAACCCCGTGCCAATGACCCCGGAAGCACCAGCCGAGCACGCCGGAACCACCTGCTCGACTCGCCAGAACCACCTGCCGATCACGCAAAAATCACCTGCCGGCTACGCCACAACCAGTTGGTGAACACTTTGGAATCACCTGCCAGGCTTGCTGGAACCACCTGCTGGTCATGCCAAAATCACCTGCCAACTACGCCAGAACCGCTTGGCGGACACTGCGGAAACACCTGTCGGGCCGGCCGGAACCACATCTCAGACGTGCCGGAAACGTGTTCAGGAGATGCTGGAACCACACCCCGAACAGACTGATACCACCTGCCAGAACCGCCTGAACCACCTGCTGAGCACGCGGGAACCAACTGCTCGACTCACCGGTACCACCTCCCTGACACGCCAAAATCACCTGCTGGGTATGCCAGAACCACTTGGCGGACACTCCGGAATCATCTGCCGGACATGCCGGAACCAGCACTCAGACACACCAGAACCACGTGCCGGAGACGCCGGAAGCACCTGCGGGCTACGCCAGAACCTCTTGGACGACTCTCCGAAATGACCTGCCGGGCATGTTGGAACCATCTCTCAGACGTGCCAGAAGCACGTGGCGGACAGTCCGGAATCACCTGTTGGGCATACGCAACCACCTCTGACACGTACCAGAACCACGTGCCGTGCACGCCGGAACCACCTACCGGACAGACCGGAATCAACTTTTGGGCATGCCGGAACCACCTGTCAGATGTGCCAGAAACACGTGCCGGAGACGCCGGAAGCACCTGCCGAGCACGTCGCAACCACCTGCTCCACTCGCCTGAACCACCTGCCGGACACGCCAAAATCACCTGCCCGCTACACCAGCACCACTTCGGGGACAAGCCGGAATCACGTGAGGGGCATGCCGGCACAGCCTCTCAGACTGAACCTCGTGCCGGGCAACACAGAACCACCTGCCGGACAGACCGGAACCACCTGCCGGACACGCCGGAACCACCGGCTCGACCCGCCGGAACGACCGCTGCACATGCAAAATCACCTGCCGGCTACGCCGGAAACACTTGGCGAACACTCCGGAATCACCTGCCGGGCATGCCGGAACCACCTCTCAGATATGCCAGAACCACGTGCCAATGACCCCGGAAGCACCTGCCGAGCACGCCGGAACCACCTGCTCGACTCGCCAGAACCACCTGCCGGACACGCAAAAATCACCTGCCGGCTACGCCACAACCAGTTGGGGAACACTTCGGAATCACCTGCCGGGCTTGCTGGAACCACCTGCCGGTCATGCCAAAATCACCTGCCAACTACGCCAGTACCACTTGGCGGACACTGTGTAAACACCTGTCGGGCCGGCCGGAACCACATCTCAGACGTGCCAGAACCATGTGCATGAGATGCTGGAACCACACCCCGAACAGACGGAAATCACCTGCCAGACCCGTCTGAACAACCTGTCGAGCACGCCGGAGCCACCTGCACGATTCGCCGGAACCACCTACCTGACATGCCCAAATCACCAGCTGGGTATGCCAGAACCACTTGGCGGACACTCTCGAATCATCTGCCGGACATGCCGGAACCAGCTCTCAGACACACCAGAACCACGTGCCGGAGACGCCGGAAGCACCTGCCGAGCATGCCGGAGCCACCTGCTCGACTCGCCAGAAACACCTGCCGGACACGCCAAAATCACCTGCCGGGTACGCCAGAAGCACCTGGCAGACACGCCGAAATCACCTGTCGCGCATGCCGGAACCACCTCTCAGACGTGCCGGAAGCACGTGCCGGACACGCCGGAATCACCTACCGGACAGACCGGAACCACCTGCCGAGCACGCCGGAGCCACCTGTTCGACTCGCTGGAAGCACCTGCCGGACAGGCAAATATCAACTGCTGGCTATGCCAGAACCACCTGGGGGACGGTCCGGCATCACCTGCCAGCCATGGCGGAACCACCTCTCAGACGTACCAGAACCACCTGCCGGAGAAGCTGGAAACACGTCCTGGACAGTCTGGAACCACCTGCCGGCCAAGCCTGAACCACCTGCCAAGCACAACGGAACAACCTGCCAGACACACCAAAATCACCTGCGTGTTATGCCAGAACCACTTGGAGGACTCTCTGGGATGACCTGCCGGGCATGCCGGAACCACCTCTCAGACGTGCCAGAACCATGTGGCGGACAGTCCGGAATCACCTTTTGGGCATGCGCAACCACCTCTGAGACGTAACAGAACCACATGCCGTGCAGGCTGGAACCACCTACCGGACAGACCGGAATCACCTTTCGGGCATGGCGGAACCACCTGTCAGATGTGCCAGAAACACGTGCCGGAGACGCCGGAAGCACCTGCCAAGCACGTTGGAACCACCTGCTCAACTCGCCTGAACCACCTGCCGGAAATGCCAAAATCACCTGCCGACTATGCCAGAACCACTTGGCGAACACTCCGGAATCACTTGCCGGGCATGCAGGAACCAGCTCTCAGACATGCCAGAACCCCGTGCCAATGACCTCGGAATCACCAGCCGAGCACGCCGGAACCACCTGCTCGACTCGCCAGAACCACCTGCCGATCACGCAAAAATCACCTGCCGGCTACGCCACAACCAGTTGGTGAACACTTTGGAATCACCTGCCAGGCTTGCTGGAACCACCTGCTGGTCATGCCAAAATCACCTGCCAACTACGCCAGAACCGCTTGGCGGACACTGCGGAAACACCTGTCGGGCCGGCCGGAACCACATCTCAGACGTGCCGGAAACGTGTTCATGAGATGCTGGAACCACACCCCGAACAGACTGATACCACCTGCCAGAACCGCCTGAACCACTTGCTGAGCACGCGGGAACCAACTGCTCGACTCACCGGTACCACCTCCCTGACACGCCAAAATCACCTGCTGGGTATGCCAGAACCACTTGGCGGACACTCCGGAATCATCTGACGGACATGCCGGAACCAGCACTCAGACACACCAGAACCACGTGCAGGAGACGCCGGAAGCACCTGCGGGCTACGCCAGAACCTCTTGGACGACTCTCCGAAATGACCTGCCGGGCATGTTGGAACCATCTCTCAGACGTGTCAGAAGCACGTGGCGGACAGTCCGGAATCACCTGTTGGGCATACGCAACCACCTCTGACACGTACCAGAACCACGTGCCGTGCACGCCGGAACCACCTACCGGACAGACCGGAATCAACTTTTGGGCATGCCGGAACCACCTGTCAGATGTGCCAGAAACACGTGCCGGAGACGCCGGAAGCACCTGCCGAGCACGTCGCAACCACCTGCTCAACTCGCCTGAACCACCTGCCGGACACGCCAAAATCCCCTGCCCGCTACACCAGCACCACTTCGGGGACAAGCCGGAATCACGTGAGGGGCATGCCGGCACAGCCTCTCAGACTGAACCTCGTGCTGGGCACCACAGAACCACCTGCCGGACAGACCGGAACCACCTGCCGGACACGCCGGAACCACCTGCTCGACTCGCCAGAACCACCTGCCGGACACGCAAAAATCACCTGCCGGCTACGCCACAACCAGTTGGGGAACACTTCGGAATCACCTGCCGGGCTTGCTGGAACCACCTGCCGGTCATTCCAAAATCACCTGCCAACTACGCCAGTACCACTTGGCGGACACTGTGGAAACACCTGTCGGGCCGGCCGGAACCACATCTCAGACGTGCCAGAAACGTGTTCATGAGATGCTGGAACCACACCCCGAACAGACGGATGCCACCTGCCAGAACCGCCTGAACCACCTGCTGAGCACGCCGGAACCACCTGTTCGACTCACCGGTACCACCTCCCTGACACGCCAAAATCACCTGCTGGGTATGCCAGAACCACTTGGCGGACACTCCGGAATCATCTGCCGGACATGCCGGAACCAGCTCTCAGACACACCAGAACCAAGTGCCGGAGACGCCGGAAGCACCTGCCGAGCATGCCGGAGCCACCTGCTCGACTCGCCAGAATCACCTGCCGGACACTCCAAAATCACCTGCCGGGTACGCCAGAACCACCTGGCGGACACTACGGAATCACCTGCCGCGCATGCCGGAACCACCTCTCAGACGTGCTGGAAGCACGTGCCAGACACGCCGGAAACACCTACCGGACAGACCGGAACCACCTGCCAAGAACGCCGGAGCCACCTGTTCGACTCGCTGGAACCACCTGCCGGACAGGCCAATATCAACTGCTGGCTATGCCAGAACCACCTGGGGAACAGTCCGGGATCACCTGCCAGCCATTGCGGAACCACCTCTCAGACGTACCAGAACCACCTGCCGGAGAAGCTGGAAACACGTCCTGGACAGACTGGAACCACGTGACGGCCATGCCTGAACCACCTGCCGAGCACGGCGGAACCACCTGCCGGACACGCCAAAATCACCTGCGGTCTAGGCCAGAACCACTTGGACGACTCTCCGAAATGACCTGCCGGGCATGTTGGAACCACCTCTCAGACGTGCCAGAAGCACGTGGCGGACAGTCCGGAATCACCTTTTGGGCATACGCAACCACCTCTGACACGTACCAGAACCACGTGCCGTGCACGCCGGAACCACCTACCGGACAGACCGGAATCAACTTTTGGGCATGATGGAACCACCAGTCAGATGTGCCAGAAACACGTGCCGGAGACGCCGGAAGCACCTGCCGAGCACGTCGCAACCCCCTGCTCAACTCGCCTGAACCACCTACCGGACACGCCAAAATCACCTGACCGCTACACCAGCAGCACTTCGGGGACAATCCGGAATCACGTGAGGTTCATGCCGGCACAGCCTCTCAGACTGAACCTCGTGCCGGGCACCACAGAACCACCTGCCGGACAGACCGGAACCACCTGCCGGACACGCCGGAACCACCGGCTCGACCCGCCGGAACGACCACTGGACATGCAAAATCACCTGCCGGCTATGCCGGAAACACTTGGCGAACAATCCGGAATCACCTGCCGGGCATGCCGGAACCACCTCTCAGATATGCCAGAACCACGTGCCAATGACCCCGGAAGCACCTGCCGAGCACGCCGGAACCACCTGCTCGACTCGCCAGAACCACCTGCCGGACACGCAAAAATCACCTGCCGGCTACGCCACAACCAGTTGGGGAACACTTCGGAATCACCTGCCGGGCTCCCTGGAACCACCTGCCGGTCATGCCAAAATCACCTGCCAACTACGCCAGTACCACTTGGCGGACACTGTGTAAACACCTGTCGGGCCGGCCGGAACCACATCTCAGACGTGCCAGAACCATGTGCATGAGATGCTGGAACCACACCCCGAACAGACGGAAAACACCTGCCAGACCCGTCTGAACAACCTGCCGAGCACGCCGGAGCCACCTGCTCGACTCGCCGGAACCACCTACCTGACATGCCCAAATCACCAGCCGGGTATGCCAGAACCACTTGGCGGACACTCCGGAATCATCTGCCGGACATGCCGGAACCAGCTCTCAGACACACCAGAACCACGTGCCGGAGACGCCGGAAGCACCTGCCGAGCATGCCGGAGCCACCTGCTCGACTCGCCAGAAACACCTGCCGGACACGCCAAAATCACCTGCCGGGTACGCCAGAACCACCTGGCGGACACTCCGAAACCACCTGTCGCGCATGCCGGAACCACCTCTCAGACGTGCCGGAAGCACGTGCCGGACACGCCGGAATCACCTACTGGACAGACCGGAACCACCTGCCCAGCACGCCGGAGCCACCTGTTCGACTCGCTGGAACCACCTGCCGGACAGGCCAATATCAACTGCTGGCTATGCCAGAACCACCTGGGGGACGGTCCGGAATCACCTGCCAGCCATGGCAGAACCACCTCTCAGACGTACCCGAACCACCTGCCGGAGAAGCTGGAAACACGTCCTGGACAGTCTGGAACCACCTGCCGGCCAAGCCTGAACCACCTGCCAAGCACAACGGAACAACCTGCCAGACACGCCAAAATCACCTGCGTGTTATGCCAGAACCACTTGGAGGACTCTCTGGGATGACCTGCCGGGCATGCCGGAACCACCTCTCAGACGTGCCAGAACCATGTGGCGGACAGTCCGGAATCACCTGTTGGGCATGCGCAACCACCTCTGAGACGTACCAGAACCACATGCCGTGCAGTCTGGAACCACCTACCGGACATACCGGAATCAACTTTTGGGCATGCCGGAACCACCTGTCAGATGTGCCAGAAACACGTGCCGGAGACGCCGGAAGCACCTGCCGAGCACGTCGCAACCACCTGCTCAACTCGCCTGAACCACCTGCCGGACACGCCAAAATCACCTGCCCGCTACACCAGCACCACTTCGGGGACAAGCCGGAATCACGTGAGGGGCATGCCGGCACAGCCTCTCAGACTGAACCTCGTGCCGGACACCACAGATCCACCTGCCGGACAGACCGGAACCACCTGCCGGACACGCCGGAACCACCGGCTCGACCCGCCGGAACGACCGCTGGACATGCAAAACCACCTGCCGGCTACGCCGGAAACACTTGGCGAACACTCCGGAATCACCTGCCGGGCATGCCGGAACCACCTCTCAGATATGCCAGAACCACGTGCCAATGACCCCGGAAGCACCTGCCGAGCACGCCGGAACCACCTGCTCGACTCGCCAGAACCACCTGCCGGACACGCAGAAATCACCTGCCGGCTACGCCACAACCAGTTGGGGAACACTTCGGAATCACCTGCCGGGCTTGCTGGACCCACCTGCCGGTCATGCCAAAATCACCTGCCAACTACGCCAGTACCACTTGGCGGACACTGTGGAAACACCTGTCGGGCCGGCTGGAACCACATCTCAGACGTGCCAGAAACGTGTTCATGAGATGCTGGAACCACACCCCGAACAGACGGAAAACACCTGCCTAACCCGTCTGAACAACCTGCCGAGCACGCCGGAGCCACCAGCTCGACTCGCCGGAACCACCTACCTTACATGCCAAAATCACCAGCCGGGTATGCCAGAACCACTTGGCGGACACTCCGGAATCATCTGCCGGACATGCCGGAACCAGCTCTCAGACACACCAGAACCACGTGCCGGAGACGCCGGAAGCACCTGCCGAGCATGCCGGAGCCACCTGCTCGACTCGCCAGAAACACCTGCCGGACACGCCAAAATCACCTGCCGGGTACGCCAGAACCACCTGGCGGACACTCCGAAATCACCTGTCGCGCATGCCGGAACCACCTCTCAGACGTGCCGGAAGCACGTGCCGGACACGCCGGAATCACCTACCGGACAGACCGGAACCACCTGCCGAGCACGCCGGAGCCACCTGTTCGACTCGCTGGAACCACCTGCCGGACAGGCCAATATCAACTGCTGGCTATGCCAGAACCACCTGGGGGACAGTCCGGGATCACCTGCCAGCCATTGCGGAACCACCTCTCAGACGTACCAGAACCACCTGCCGGAGAAGCTGGAAACACGTCCTGGACAGACTGGAACCACGTGACGGCCATGCCTGAACCACCTGCCGAGCACGGCGGAACCACCTGCCGGACACGCCAAAATCACCTGCGGTCTAGGCCAGAACCACTTGGACGACTCTCCGAAATGACCTGCCGGGCATGTTGGAACCACCTCTCAGACGTGCCAGAAGCACGTGGCGGACAGTCCGGAATCACCTGTTGGGCATACGCAACCACCTCTGACACGTACCAGAACCACGTGCCGTGCACGCCGGAACCACCTACCGGACAGACCGGAATCAACTTTTGGGCATGCCGGAACCACCTGGCAGATGTGCCAGAAACACGTGCCGGAGACGCCGGAAGCACCTGCCAAGCACGTTGGAACCACCTGCTCAACTCGCCTGAACCACCTGCCGGACATGCCAAAATCACCTGCCGACTATGCCAGAACCACTTGGCGAACACTGCGGAATCACTTGCCGGGCATGCAGGAACCACCTCTCAGACATGCCAGAACCCCGTGCCAATGACCCCGGAAGCACCAGCCGAACACGCCGGAACCACCTGCTCGACTCGCCAGAACCACCTGCCGATCACGCAAAAATCACCTGCCGGCTACGCCACAACCAGTTGGTGAACACTTTGGAATCACCTGCCAGGCTTGCTGGAACCACCTGCCGGACATGCCAAAATCACCTGCCAACTACGCCAGTACCACTTGGCGGACACTGTGGAAACACCTGTCGGGCCGGCCGGAACCACATCTCAGACGTGCCAGAACCATGTGCATGAGATGCTGGAACCACACCCCGAACAGACGGAAATCACCTGCCAGACCCGTCTGAACAACCTGTCGAGCACGCCGGAGCCACCTGCACGACTCGCCGGAACCACCTACCTGACATGCCCAAATCACCAGCTGGGTATGCCAGAACCACTTGGCGGACACTCTGGAATCATCTGCCGGACATGCCGGAACCAGCTCTCAGACACACCAGAACCACGTGCCGGAGACGCCGGAAGCACCTGCCGAGCATGCCGGAGCCACCTGCTCGACTCGCCAGAAACACCTGCCGGACACGCCAAAATCACCTGCCGGGTACGCCAGAAGCACCTGGCAGACACGCCGAAATCACCTGTCGCACATGCCGGAACCACCTCTCAGACGTGCCGGAAGCACGTGCCGGACACGCCGGAATCACCTACCGGACAGACCGGAACCACCTGCCGAGCACGCCGGAGCCACCTGTTCGACTCGCTGGAAGCACCTGCCGGACAGGCAAATATCAACTGCTGGCTATGCCAGAACCACCTGGGGGACGGTCCGGCATCACCTGCCAGCCATGGCGGAACCACCTCTCAGACGTACCAGAACCACCTGCCGGAGAAGCTGGAAACACGTCCTGGACAGTCTGGAACCACCTGACTACCAAGCCTTACCACCTGCCAAGCACAACGGAACAACCTGCCAGACACGCCAAAATCACCTGCGTGTTATGCCAGAACCACTTGGAGGACTCTCTGGGATGACCTGCCGGGCATGCCGGAACCACCTCTCAGACGTGCCAGAACCATGTGGCGGACAGTCCGGAATCACCTTTTGGGCATGCGCAACCACCTCTGAGACGTAACAGAACCACATGCCGTGCAGGCTGGAACCACCTACCGGACAGACCGGAATCACCTTTCGGGCATGGCGGAACCACCTGTCAGATGTGCCAGAAACACGTGCCGGAGACGCCGGAAGCACCTGCCAAGCACGTTGGAACCACCTGCTCAACTCGCCTGAACCACCTGCCGGAAATGCCAAAATCACCTGCCGACTATGCCAGAACCACTTGGCGAACACTCCGGAATCACTTGCCGGGCATGCAGGAACCAGCTCTCAGACATGCCAGAACCCCGTGCCAATGACCCCGGAAGCACCAGCCGAGCACGCCGGAACCACCTGCTCGACTCGCCAGAACCACCTGCCGATCACGCAAAAATCACCTGCCGGCTACGCCACAACCAGTTGGTGAACACTTTGGAATCACCTGCCAGGCTTGCTGGAACCACCTGCTGGTCATGCCAAAATCACCTGCCAACTACGCAAGAACCGCTTGGCGGACACTGCGGAAACACCTGTCGGGCCGGCCGGAACCACATCTCAGACGTGCCGGAAACGTGTTCATGAGATGCTGGAACCACACCCCGAACAGACTGATACCACCTGCCAGAACCGCCTGAACCACTTGCTGAGCACGCGGGAACCAACTGCTCGACTCACCGGTACCACCTCCCTGACACGCCAAAATCACCTGCTGGGTATGCCAGAACCACTTGGCGGACACTCCGGAATCATCTGCCGGACATGCCGGAACCAGCACTCAGACACACCAGAACCACGTGCAGGAGACGCCGGAAGCACCTGCGGGCTACGCCAGAACCTCTTGGACGACTCTCCGAAATGACCTGCCGGGCATGTTGGAACCATCTCTCAGACGTGCCAGAAGCACGTGGCGGACAGTCCGGAATCACCTGTTGGGCATACGCAACCACCTCTGACACGTACCAGAACCACGTGCCGTGCACGCCGGAACCACCTACCGGACAGACCGGAATCAACTTTTGGGCATGCCGTAACGACCTGTCAGATGTGCCAGAAACACGTGCCGGAGACGCCGGAAGCACCTGCCGAGCACGTCGCAACCACCTGCTCAACTCGCCTGAACCACCTGCCGGACACGCCAAAATCCCCTGCCCGCTACACCAGCACCACTTCGGGGACAAGCCGGAATCACGTGAGGGGCATGCCGGCACAGCCTCTCAGACTGAACCTCGTGCCGGGCACCACAGAACCACCTGCCGGACAGACCGGAACCACCTGCCGGACACGCCGGAACCACCGGCTCGACCCGCCGGAACGACCGCTGCACATGCAAAATCACCTGCCGGCTACGCCGGAAACACTTGGCGAACACTCCGGAATCACCTGCCGGGCATGCCGGAACCACCTCTCAGATATGCCAGAACCCCGTGCCAATGACCCCGGAAGCACCTGCCGAGCACGCCGGAACCACCTGCTCGACTCGCCAGAACCACCTGCCGGACACGCAAAAATCACCTGCCGGCTACGCCACAACCAGTTGGGGAACACTTCGGAATCACCTGCCGGGCTTGCTGGAACCACCTGCCGGTCATTCCAAAATCACCTGCCAACTACGCCAGTACCACTTGGCGGACACTGTGGAAACACCTGTCGGGCCGGCCGGAACCACATCTCAGACGTGCCAGAAACGTGTTCATGAGATGCTGGAACCACACCCCGAACAGACGGATGCCACCTGCCAGAACCGCCTGAACCACCTGCTGAGCACGCCGGAACCACCTGTTCGACTCACCGGTACCACCTCCCTGACACGCCAAAATCACCTGCTGGGTATGCCAGAACCACTTGGCGGACACTCCGGAATCATCTGCCGGACATGCCGGAACCAGCTCTCAGACACACCAGAACCAAGTGCCGGAGACGCCGGAAGCACCTGCCGAGCATGCCGGAGCCACCTGCTCGACTCGCCAGAATCACCTGCCGGACACTCCAAAATCACCTGCCGGGTACGCCAGAACCACCTGGCGGACACTACGGAATCACCTGCCGCGCATGCCGGAACCACCTCTCAGACGTGCTGGAAGCACGTGCCAGACACGCCGGAAACACCTACCGGACAGACCGGAACCACCTGCCAAGAACGCCGGAGCCACCTGTTCGACTCGCTGGAACCACCTGCCGGACAGGCCAATATCAACTGCTGGCTATGCCAGAACCACCTGGGGGACAGTCCGGGATCACCTGCCAGCCATTGCGGAACCACCTCTCAGACGTACCAGAACCACCTGCCGGAGAAGCTGGAAACACGTCCTGGACAGACTGGAACCACGTGACGGCCATGCCTGAACCACCTGCCGAGCACGGCGGAACCACCTGCCGGACACGCCAAAATCACCTGCGGTCTAGGCCAGAACCACTTGGACGACTCTCCGAAATGACCTGCCGGGCATGTTGGAACCACCTCTCAGACGTGCCAGAAGCACGTGGCGGACAGTCCGGAATCACCTTTTGGGCATACGCAACCACCTCTGACACGTACCAGAACCACGTGCCGTGCACGCCGGAACCACCTACCGGACAGACCGGAATCAACTTTTGGGCATGATGGAACCACCAGTCAGATGTGCCAGAAACACGTGCCGGAGACGCCGGAAGCACCTGCCGAGCACGTCGCAACCCCCTGCTCAACTCGCCTGAACCACCTGCCGGACACGCCAAAATCACCTGACCGCTACACCAGCAGCACTTCGGGGACAAGCCGGAATCACGTGAGGTTCATGCCAGCACAGCCTCTCAGACTGAACCTCGTGCCGGACACCACAGAACCACCTGCCGGACAGACCGGAACCACCTGCCGGACACGCCGGAACCACCGGCTCGACCCGCCGGAACGACCACTGGACATGCAAAATCACCTGCCGGCTATGCCGGAAACACTTGGCGAACAATCCGGAATCACCTGCCGGGCATGCCGGAACCACCTCTCAGATATGCCAGAACCACGTGCCAATGACCCCGGAAGCACCTGCCGAGCACGCCGGAACCACCTGCTCGACTCGCCAGAACCACCTGCCGGACACGCAAAAATCACCTGCCGGCTACGCCACAACCAGTTGGGGAACACTTCGGAATCACCTGCCGGGCTCCCTGGAACCACCTGCCGGTCATGCCAAAATCACCTGCCAACTACGCCAGTACCACTTGGCGGACACTGTGGAAACACCTGTCGGGCCGGCCGGAACCACATCTCAGACGTGCCAGAACCATGTTCATGAGATGCTGGAACCACACCCCGAACAGACGGAAAACACCTGCCAGACCCGTCTGAACAACCTGCCGAGCACGCCGGAGCCACCTGCTCGACTCGCCGGAACCACCTACCTGACATGCCCAAATCACCAGCCGGGTATGCCAGAACCACTTGGCGGACACTCCGGAATCATCTGCCGGACATGCCGGAACCAGCTCTCAGACACACCAGAACCACGTGCCGGAGACGCCGGAAGCACCTGCCGAGCATGCCGGAGCCACCTGCTCGACTCGCCAGAAACACCTGTCGGACAGGCCAATATTAACTTCTGGCTATGCCAGAACCACCTGGGGGACAGTCCGGAATCACCTGCCAGCCATGGCGGAACCATCTCTCACACGTACCAGAACCACCTGCCGGAGAAGCTGGAAACACGTCCTGGACAGTCTGGAACCACCTGCCGGCCAAGCCTGAACCACCTGCCAAGCACAACGGAACAACCTGCCAGACACGCCAAAATCACCTGCGTGTTATGCCAGAACCACTTGGAGGACTCTCTGGGATGACCTGCCGGGCATGCTGGAACCACCTCTCAGACGTGCCAGAACTATGTGGCGGACAGTCCGGAATCACCTGTTGGGCATGCGCAACCACCTCTGAGACGTACCAGAACCACATGCCGTGCAGGCTGGAACCACCTACCAGACAGACCGGAATCACCTTTCGGGCATGCCGGAACCACCTGTCAGGTGTGCCAGAAACACGTGCCGGAGACGCCGGAAGCACCTGCCAAGCACGTTGGAACCACCTGCTCAACTCGCCTGAACCACCTGCCGGACATGCCAAAATCACCTGCCGACTATGCCAGAACCACTTGGCGAACACTCCGGAATCACTTGCCGGGCATGCAGGAACCACCTCTCAGACATGCCAGAACCCCGTGCCAATGACACCGGAAGCACCAGCCGAGCACGCCGGAACCACCTGCTCAACTCGCCAGAACCACCTGCCGATCACGCAAAAATCACCTGCCGGCTACGCCACAACCAGTTGGTGAACACTTTGGAATCACCTGCCAGGCTTGCTGGAACCACCTGCCAGTCATGCCAAAATCACCTGCCAACTACGCCAGAACCGCTTGGCGGACACTGCGGAAACACCTGTCGGGCCGGCTGGAACCACATCTCAGACGTGCCAGAAACGTGTTCATGAGATGCTGGAACCACACCCCGAACAGACGGATACCACCTGCCAGAACCGCCTGAACCACCTGCTGAGCACGCCAGAACCACCTGCTCGACTCACCGGTACCACCTCCCTGACACGCCAAAATCACCTGCTGGGTATGCCAGAACCACCTGGCGGACACTACGGAATCACCTGCCGCGCATGCCGGAACCACCTCTCAGACGTGCCGGAAGCACGTGCCAGACACGCCGGAAACACCTACCGGACAGACCGAAACCACCTGCCAAGAACGCCGGAGCCACCTGTTCGACTCGCTGGAACCACCTGCCGGACAGGCCAATATCAACTGCTGGCTATGCCAGAACCACCTGGGGGACAGTCCGGGATCACCTGCCAGCCATGGCGGAACCACCTCTCAGACGTACCAGAACCACCTGCCGGAGAAGATGGAAACACGTCCTGCACAGACTGGAACCACGTGGCGGCCATGCCTGAACCACCTGCCGAGCACGGCGGAACCACCTGCCGGACACGCCAAAATCACCTGCGGGCTACGCCAGAACCACTTGGACGACTCTCCGAAATGACCTGCCGGGCATGTTGGAACCACCTCTCAGACGTGCCAGAAGCACGTGGCGGACACTCCGGAATCACCTGTTGGGCATACGCAACCACCTCTGAGACGGACCAGAACCATGTGCCGTGCACGCCGGAACCACCTACCGGAGAAGCTGGAAACACGTCCTGGACAGTCTGGAACCACCTGCCGGCCAAGCCTGAACCACCTGCCAAGCACAACGGAACAACCTGCCAGACACGCCAAAATCGCCTGCGTGTTATGCCAGAACCACTTGGAGGACTCTCTGGGATGACCTGCCGGGCATGCCGGAAACACCTCTCAGACGTGCCAGAACCATGTGGCGGACAGTCCGGAATCACCTGTTGGGCATGCGCAACCACCTCTGAGACGTACCAGAACCACATGCCGTGCAGGCTGGAACCACCTACCGGACAGACCGGAATCACCTTTCGGGCATGCCGGAACCACCTGTCATATGTGCCAGAAACACGTGCCGGAGACGCCGGACGCACCTGCCAAGCACGTTGGAACCACCTGCTCAACTCGCCTGAACCACCTGCCGGACATGCCAAAATCACCTGCCGACTATGCCAGAACCACTTGGCGAAAACTCCGGAATCACTTGCTGGGCATGCAGGAACCACCTCTCAGACATGCCAGAACCCCGTGCCAATGACCCCGGAAGCACCAGCCGAGCACGCCGGAACCACCTGCTCAACTCGCCTGAACCACCTGCCGGACACGCCAAAATCACCTGCCCGCTACACCAGCACCACTTCGGGGACAAGCCGGAATCACGTGAGGGGCATGCCGGCACAGCCTCTCAGACTGAACCTCGTGCCGGACACCACAGAACCACCTGCCGGACAGACCGGAACCACCTGCCGGACACGCCGGAACCACCGGCTCGACCCGCCGGAACGACCGCTGCACATGCAAAATCACCTGCCGGCTACGCCGGAAACACTTGGCGAACACTCCGGAATCACCTGCCGGGCATGCCGGAACCACCTCTCAGATATGCCAGAACCCCGTGCCAATGACCCCGGAAGCACCTGCCGAGCACGCCGGAACCACCTGCTCGACTCGCCAGAACCACCTGCCGGACACGCAAAAATCACCTGCCGGCTACGCCACAACCAGTTGGGGAACACTTCGGAATCACCTGCCGGGCTTGCTGGAACCACCTGCCGGTCATGCCAAAATCACCTGCCAACTACGCCAGTACCACTTGGCGGACACTGTGGAAACACCTGTCGGGCCGGCCGGAACCACATCTCACACGTGCCAGAACCATGTGCATGAGATGCTGGAACCACACCCTGAACAGACGGAAAACACCTGCCAGACCCGTCTGAACAACCTGCCGAGCACGCCGGAGACACCTGCTCGACTCGCCAGAACCACCTACCTGACATGCCCAAATCACCAGCCGGGTATGATAGAACCACTTGGCGGACACTCCAGAATCATCTGCCGGACATGCCGGAACCAGCTCTCAGACACACCAGAACCACGTGCCGGAGACGCCGGAAGCACCTGCCGAGCATGCCGGAGCCACCTGCTCGACTCGCCAGAAACACCTGCCGGACACGCCAAAATCACCTGCCGGGTATGCCAGAACCACCTGGCGGACACTCCGAAATCACCTGTCACGCATGCCGGAACCACCTCTCAGACGTGCCGGAAGCACGTGCCGGACACGCCGGAATCACCTACCGGACAGACCGGAACCACCTGCCGAGCACGCCGGAGCCACCTGTTCGACTGGCTGGAACCACCTGCCGGACAGGCCAATATCAACTGCTTGCTATGCCAGAACCACCTAGGGGACAGTCCGGGATCACCTGCCAGCCATGGCGGAACCACCTCTCACACGTACCAGAACCACCTGCCGGAGAAGCTGGAAACACGTCCTGGACAGACTGGAACCACGTGACGGCCATGCCTGAACCACCTGCCGAGCACGGCGGAACCACCTGCCGGACACGCCAAAATCACCTTAGGGCTACGCCAGAACCACTTGGACGACTCTCCAAAATGACCTGCCGGGCATGTTGGAACCACCTCTCAGACGTGCCAGAAGCACGTGGCGGACAGTCCGGAATAACCTGTTGGGCATACGCAACCACCTCTGAGACGTACCAGAACCACGTGCCGTGCACGCCGGAACCACCTACCGGACAGACCGGAATCCACTTTTGGGCATGCCGGAACCACCAGTCAGATGTGCCAGAAACACGTGCCGGAGACGCCGGAAGCACCTGCCGAGCACGTCGCAACCACCTGCTCAACTCGCCTGAACCACCTCCCGGACACGACAAAATCACCTGCCCGCTACACCAGCACCACTTCGGGGACAAGCCGGAAACACGTGAGGGGCATGCCGGCACAGCCTCTCAGACTGAACCTCGTGCCGGACACCACAGAACCACCTGCCGGACAGACCGGAACCACCTGCCGGACACGCCGGAACCACCGGCTCGACCCGCCGGAACGACCGCTGCACATGCAAAATCACCTGCCGGCTACGCCGGAAACACTTGGCGAACACTCCGGAATCACCTGCCGGGCATGCCGGAACCACCTCTCAGATATGCCAGAACCCCGTGCCAATGACCCCGGAAGCACCTGCCGAGCACGCCGGAACCACCTGCTCGACTCGCCAGAACCACCTGCCGGACACGCAAAAATCACCTGCCGGCTACGCCACAACCAGTTGGGGAACACTTCGGAATCACCTGCCGGGCTTGCTGGAACCACCTGCCGGTCATGCCAAAATCACCTGCCAACTACGCCAGTACCACTTGGCGGACACTGTGGAAACACCTGTCGGGCCGGCCGGAGCCACATCTCAGACGTGCCAGAACCATGTGCATGAGATGCTGGAACCACACCCCGAACAGACGGAAAACACCTGCCAGACCCGTCTGAACAACCTGCCGAGCACGCCGGAGCCACCTGCTCGACTCGCCGGAACCACCTACCTGACATGCCCAAATCACCAGCCGGGTATGCCAGAACCACTTGGCGGACACTCCGGAATCATCTGTCGGACATGCCGGAACCAGCTCTCAGACACACCAGAACCACGTGCCGGAGACGCCGGAAGCACCTGCCGAGCATGCTGGAGCCACCTGCTCGACTCGCCAGAAACACCTGCCGGACACGGCAAAATCTCCTGCCGGGTACGCCAGAACCACCTGGCGGACACTCCGAAATCACCTGTCGCGCATGCCGGAACCACCTCTCAGACGTGCCGGAAGCACGTGCCGGACACGCCGGAATCACCTACCGGACAGACCGGAACCACCTGCCGAGCACGCCGGAGCCACCTGTTCGACTCGCTGGAGCCACCTGCCGGACAGGCCAATATCAACTGCTGGCTATGCCAGAACCACCTGGGGGACGGTCCGGAATCACCTGTCCGCCATGGCGGAACCACCTCTCAGACCTACCAGAACCACCTGCCGGAGAAGCTGGAAACACGTCCTGGACAGTCTGGAACCACCTGCCTGCCAAGCCTGAACCACCTGCCAAGCACAACGGAACAACCTGCCAGACACGCCAAAATCGCCGGCGTGTTATGCCAGAACCACTTGGAGGACTCTCTGGGATGACCTGCCGGGCATGCCGGAACCACCTCTCAGACGTGCCAGAACCATGTGGCGGACAGTCCGGAATCACCTGTTGGGCATGCGCAACCACCTCTGAGACGTACCAGAACCACATGCCGTGCAGGCTGGAACCACCTACCGGACAGACCGGAATCACATTTCGGGCATGCCGGAACCACCTGTCAGATGTGCCAGAAACACGTGCCGGAGACGCCGGAAGCACCTGCCAAGCACGTTGGAACCACCTGCTCAACTCGCCTGAACCACCTGCCGGACATGCCAAAATCACCTGCCGACTATGCCAGAACCACTTGGCGAACACTCCGGAATCACTTGCCGGGCATGCAGGAACCACCTCTCAGACATGCCAGAACCCCGTGCCAATGACCCCGGAAGCACCAGCCGAGCACACCGGAACCACCTGCTCATCTCGCCAGAACCACCTGCCGATCACGCAAAAATCACCTGCCGGCTACGCCACAACCAGTTGGTGAACACTTTGGAATCACCTGCCAGGCTTGCTGGAACCACCTACCGGTCATGCCAAAATCACCTGCCAACTACGCCAGAACCGCTTGGCGGACACTGCGGAAACACCTGTCAGGCCGGCCGGAACCACATCTCAGACGTGCCAGAAACGTGTTCATGAGATGCTGGAACCACACCCCGAACAGACGGATACCACCTGCCAGAACCGCCTGAACCACCTGCTGAGCACGCCGGAACCACCTGCTCGACTCACCGGTACCACCTCCCTGACATGCCCAAATCACCAGCCAGGTACTATAGAACCACTTGGTGGACACTCCGGAATCACCTGCCGGACATGCCGGAACCAGCTCTCAGACACACCAGAACCACGTGCCGGAGACGCCGGAAGCACCAGCCGAGCATGCCGGAGCCACCTGCTCGACTCGCCAGAAACACCTGCCGGACACGCCAAAATCACCTGCCGGGTATGCCAGAACCACCTGGCGGACACTCCGAAATCAACTATCACGCATGCCGGCACCACCTCTCAGACGTGCCGGAAGCACGTGCCGGACACGCTGGAATCACCTACCGGACAGACCGGAACGACCTGCCGAGCACGCCGGAGCCACCTGCTCGACTCGCCGGAACCACCTACCTGACATGCCCAAATCACCAGCCAGGTATGCCAGAACCACTTGGCGGACACTCCGGAATCATCTGCCGGACATGGCGGAACCAGCTGTCAGACACACCAGAACCACGTGCCGGAGACGCCGGAAGCACCTGCCGAGCATGCCGGAGCCACCTGCTCGACTCGCAAGAAACACCTGCCGGACACGGCAAAATCACCTGCCGGGTATGCCAGAACCACCTGGCGGACACTACGGAATCACCTGCCGCGCATGCCGGAACCACCTCTCAGACGTGCCGGAAGCACGTGCCAGACACGCCGGAAACACCTACCGGACAGACCGGAACCACCTGCCAAGAACGCCGGAGCCACCTGTTCGACTCGCTGGAACCACCTGCCGGACAGGCCAATATCAACTGCTGGCTATGCCAGAACCACCTGGGGGACAGTCTGGGATCACCTGCCAGCCATGACGGAACCACCTCTCAGACGTACCAGAACCACCTGCCGGAGAAGCTGGAAACACGTCCTGGACAGACTGGAACCACGTGACGGCCATGCCTGAACCACCTGCCGAGCACGGCGGAACCACCTGCCGGACACGCCAAAATCACCTGAGGGCTACGCCAGAACCACTTGGACGACTCTCCAAAATGACCTGCCGGGCATGTTGGAACCACCTCTCAGACGTGCCAGAAGCACGTGGCGGACAGTCCGGAATCACCTGTTGGGCATATGCAACCACCTCTGAGACGTACCAGAACCACGTGCCGTGCACGCCGGAACGACCTACCGGACAGACCGGAATCCACTTTTGGGCATGCCAGAACCACCTGTCAGATGTGCCAGAAACACGTGCCGGAGACGCCGGAAGCACGTGCCGAGCACGTCGCAACCACCTGCTCAACTCGCCTGAACCACCTGCCGGACATGCCAAAATCACCTGCCAACTATGCCAGAACCACTTGGCGAACACTCCGGAATCACTTGCCGGGCATGCAGGAACCACCACTCAGACATGCCAGAACCCCGTGCCAATGACCACGGAAGCACCAGCCGAGCACGCCGGAACCACCTGCTCAACTCGCCTGAACCACCTGCCGGACACGCCAAAATCACCTGCCCGCTACACCAGCACCACTTCGGGGACAAGCCGGAATCACGTGAGGGGCATGCCGGCACAGCCTCTCAGACTGAACCTCGTGCCGGACACCACAGAACCACCTGCCGGACAGACCGGAACCACCTGCCGGACACGCCGGAACCACCGGCTCGACCCGCCGGAACGACCGCTGCACATGCAAAATCACCTGCCGGCTACGCCGGAAACACTTGGCGAACACTCCGGAATCACCTGCCGGGCATGCCGGAACCACCTCTCAGATATGCCAGAACCACGTGCCAATGACCCCGGAAGCACCTGCCGAGCATGCCCGAGCCACCTGTTCGACTCGCCAGAAACACCTGCCGGACAGGCCAATATTAACTGCTGGCTATGCCAGAACCACCTGGGGGACGGTCCGGGATCACCTGCCAGCCATGGCGGAACCACCTCTCACACGTACCAGAACCACCTGCCGGAGAAGCTGGAAACACGTCCTGGACAGTCTGGAACCACCTGCCGGCCAAGCCTGAACCACCTGCCAAGCACAACGGAACAACCTGCCAGACACGCCAAAATCACCTGCGTGTTATGCCAGAACCACTTGGAGGACTCTCTGGGATGACCTGCCGGGCATGCCGGAACCACCAGTCAGATGTGCCAGAAACACGTGCCGGAGACCCCGGAAGCACCTGCCGAGCACGTCGCAACCACCTGATCAACTCGCCTGAACCACCTGCCGGACACGCCAAAATCACCTGCCGGGTACGCCAGAACCACCTGGCGGACACTCCGAAATCACCTGTCGCGCATGCCGGAACCACCTCTCAGACGTGCCGGAAGCACGTGCCGGACACGCCGGAATCACCTACCGGACAGACCGGAACCACCTGCCGAGCACGCCGGAGCCACCTGTTCGACTCGCTCGATCCACCTGCCGGACAGGCCAATATCAACTGCTGGCTATGCGAGAACCACCTGGGGGACGGTCCGGAATCACCTGTCCGCCATGGCGGAACCACCTCTCAGACCTTCCAGAACCACCTGCCGGAGAAGCTGGAAACACGTCCTGGACAGTCTGGAACCACCTGCCTGCCAAGCCTGAACCACCTGCCAAGCACAACGGAACAACCTGCCAGACACGCCAAAATCGCCGGCGTGTTATGCCAGAACCACTTGGAGGACTCTCTGGGATGACCTGCCGGGCATGCCGGAACCACCTCTCAGACGTGCCAGAACCATGTGGCGGACAGTCCGGAATCACCTGTTGGGCATGCGCAACCACCTCTGAGACGTACCAGAACCACATGCCGTGCAGGCCGGAACCACCTACCGGACAGACCGGAATCACCTTTCGGGCATGCCGGAACCACCAGTCAGATGTGCCAGAAACACGTGCAGGAGACGCCGGAAGCACCTGCCGAGCACGTCGCAACCACCTGCTCAACTCGCCTGAACCACCTGCCGGACACGCCAAAATCACCTGCCCGCTACACCAGCACCACTTCGGGGACAAGCCGGAATCACGTGAGGGGCATGCCGGCACAGCCTCTCAGACTGAACCTCGTGCCGGACACCACAGAACCACCTGCCGGACAGACCGGAACCACCTGCCGGACACGCCGGAACCACCGGCTCGACCCGCCGGAACGACCGCTGGACATGCAAAATCACCTGTCGGCTACGCCGGAAACACTTGGCGAACACTCCGGAATCACCTGCCGGGCATGCCGGAACCACCTCTCAGATATGCCAGAACCACGTGCCAATGACCCCGGAAGCACCTGCCGAGCACGCCGGAACCACCTGCTCGACTCGCCAGAACCACCTGCCGGACACGCAAAAATCACCTGCCGGCTACGCCACAACCAGTTGGGGAACACTTCGGAATCTCCTGCCGGGCTTGCTGGAACCACCTGCCGGTAATGCCAAAATCACCTGCCAACTACGCCAGTACCACTTGGCGGACACTGTGGAAACACCTGTCGGGCCGGCCGGAACCACATCTCAGACGTGCCAGAACCATGTGCATGAGATGCTGGAACCACACCCCGAACAGACGGAAAACACCCGCCAGACCCGTCTGAACAACCTGCCGAGCACGCCGGAGCCACCTGCTCGACTCGCCGGAACCACCTACCTGACATGCCCAAATCACCAGCCGGGTATGCCAGAACCACTTGGCGGACACTCCGGAATCATCTGCCGGACATGCCGGAACCAGCTCTCAGACACACCAGAACCACGTGCCGGAGACGCCGGAAGCACCTGCCGAGCATGCCGGAGCCACCTGCTCGACTCGCCAGAAACACCTGCCGGACAGGCCAATATTAACTGCTGGCTATGCCAGAACCACCTGGGGGACAGTCCGGAATCACCTGCCAGCCATGGCGGAACCACCTCTCACACGTACCAGAACCACCTGCCGGAGAAGCTGGAAACACGTCCTGGACAGTCTGGAACCACCTGCCGTCCAAGCCTGAACCACCTGCCAAGCACAACGGAACAACCTGCCAGACACGCCAAAATCACCTGCGTGTTATGCCAGAACCACTTGGAGGACTCTCTGGGATGACCTGCCGGGCATGCCGGAACCACCTCTCAGACGTGCCAGAACTATGTGGCGGACAGTCCGGAATCACCTGTTGGGCATACGCAACCACCTCTGAGATGTAGCAGAACCACGTGCCGTGCACGCCGGAACCACCTACCGGACAGACCGGAATCCACTTTTGGGCATGCCGGAACCACCAGTCAGATGTGCCAGAAACACGTGCCGGAGATGCCGGAAGCACCTGCCGAGCACGTCGCAACCACCTGCTCAACTCGCCTGAACCACCTGCCGGACACGCCAAAATCACCTGCCCGCTACACCAGCACCACTTCGGGGACAAGCCGGAATCACGTGAGGGGCATGCCGGCACAGCCTATCAGACTGAACCTCGTGCCGGACACCACAGAACCACCTGCCGGACAGACCGGAACCACCTGCCGGACACGCCGGAACCACCGGCTCGACCCGCCGGAACGACCGCTGGACATGCAAAATCACCTGCCGGCTACGCCGCAAACACTTGGCGAACACTCCGGAATCACCTGCCGGGCATGCCGGAACCACCTGCTCGACTCGCCTGAACCACCTGCCGGACATGCCAAAATCACCTGCCGACTATGCCAGAACCACTTGGCGAACACTCCGGAATCACTTGCCGGGCTGGCCGGAGCCACATCTCAGACGTGCCAGAACCATGTGCATGAGATGCTGGAACCACACCCCGAACAGACGGAAAACACCTGCCAGACCCGTCTGAACAACCTGCCGAGCACGCCGGAGCCACCTGCTCGACTCGCCGGAACCACCTACCTGACATGCCCAAATCACCAGCCGGGTATGCCAGAACCAGTTGGCGAACACTCCGGAATCACTTGCCGGGCATGCAGGAACCACCACTCAGACATGCCAGAACCCCGTGCCAATGACCACGGAAGCACCAGCCGAGCACGCCGGAACCACATGCTCGACTCGCCAGAACCACGTGCCGGACACGCCAAAATCACCTGCCGGGTATGCCAGAACCACCTGGCGGACACTACGGAATCACCTGCCGCGCATGCCGGAACCACCTCTCAGACGTGCCGGAAGCACGTGCCAGACACGCCGGAAACACCTACCGGACAGACCGGAACCACCTGCCAAGAACGCCGGAGCCACCTGTTCGACTCGCTGGAACCACCTGCCGGACAGGCCAATATCAACTGCTGGCTATGCCAGAACCACCTGGGGGACAGTCCGGGATCACCTGCCAGCCATGGCGGAACCACCTCTCAGACGTACCAGAACCACCTGCCGGAGAAGCTGGAAACACGTCCTGGACAGACTGGAACCACGTGACGGCCATGCCTGAACCACCTGCCGAGCACGGCGGAACCACCTGCAGGACACGCCAAAATCACCTGCGGGCTACGCCAGAACCACTTGGACGACTCTCCGAAATGATCTGCCGGGCATGTTGGAACCACCTCTCAGACGTGCCAGAAGCACGTGGCGGACAGTCCGGAATCACCTGTTGGGCATACGCAACCACCTCTGAGACGTACCAGAACCACGTGCCGTGCACGCCGGAACCACCTACCGGACAGACCGGAATCCACTTTTGGGCATGCCGGAACCACCAGTCAGATGTGCCAGAAACACGTGCCGGAGACGCCGGAAGCACCTGCCGAGCACGTCGCAACCACCTGCTCAACTCGCCTGAACCACCTGCCGGACACGCCAAAATCACCTGCCCGCTACACCAGCACCACTTCGGGGACAAGCCGGAATCACGTGAGGGGCATGCCGGCACAGCCTCTCAGACTGAACCTCGTGCCGGACACCACAGAACCACCTGCCGGACAGACCGGAACCACCTGCCGGACACGCCGGAACCACCGGCTCGACCCGCCGGAACGACCGCTGCACATGCAAAATCACCTGCCGGCTACGCCAGAAACACTTGGCGAACACTCCGGAATCACCTGCCGGGCATGCCGGAACCACCTCTCAGATATGCCAGAACCACGTGCCAATGACCCCGGAAGCACCTGCCGAGCATGCCCGAGCCACCTGTTCGACTCGCCAGAAACACCTGCCGGACAGGCCAATATTAACTGCTGGCTATGCCAGAACCACCTGGGGGACGGTCCGGGATCACCTGCCAGCCATGGCGGAACCACCTCTCACACGTACCAGAACCACCTGCCGGAGAAGCTGGAAACACGTCCTGGACAGTCTGGAACCACCTGCCGGCCAAGCCTGAACCACCTGCCAAGCACAACGGAACAACCTGCCAGACACGCCAAAATCACCTGCGTGTTATGCCAGAACCACTTGGAGGACTCTCTGGGATGACCTGCCGGGCATGCCGGAACCACCAATCAGATGTGCCAGAAACACGTGCCGGAGACCCCGGAAGCACCTGCCGAGCACGTCGCAACCACCTGCTCAACTCGCCTGAACCACCTGCCGGACACGCCAAAATCACCTGCCGGGTACGCCAGAACCACCTGGCGGACACTCCGAAATCACCTGTCGCGCATGCCGGAACCACCTCTCAGACGTGCCGGAAGCACGTGCCGGACACGCCGGAATCACCTACCGGACAGACCGGAACCACCTGCCGAGCACGCCGGAGCCACCTTTTCGACTCGCTCGATCCACCTGCCGGACAGGCCAATATCAACTGCTGGCTATGCCAGAACCACCTGGGGGACGGTCCGGAATCACCTGTCCGCCATGGCGGAACCACCTCTCAGACCTTCCAGAACCACCTGCCGGAGAAGCTGGAAACACGTCCTGGACAGTCTGGAACCACCTGCCTGCCAAGCCTGAACCACCTGCCAAGCACAACGGAACAACCTGCCAGACACGCCAAAATCGCCAGCGTGTTATGCCAGAACCACTTGGAGGACTCTCTGGGATGACCTGCCGGGCATGGCGGAACCACCTCTCAGACGTGCCAGAACCATGTGGCGGACAGTCCGGAATCACCTGTTGGGCATGCGCAACCACCTCTGAGACGTACCAGAACCACATGCCGTGCAGGCTGGAACCACCTACCGGACAGACCGGAATCACCTTTCGGGCATGCCGGAACCACCTGTCAGATGTGCCAGAAACACGTGCAGGAGACGCCGGAAGCACCTGCCAAGCACGTTGGAACCACCTGCTCAACTCGCCTGAACCACCTGCCGGACATGCCACAATCACCTGCCGACTATGCCAGAACCACTTGGCGAACACTCCGGAATCACTTGCCGGGCATGCAGGAACCACCTCTCAGACATGCCAGAACCCCGTGCCAATGACCCCGGAAGCACCAGCCGAGCACGCCGGAACCACCTGCTCAACTCGCCTGAACCACCTGCCGGACACGCCAAAATCACCTGCCCGCTACACCAGCACCACTTCGGGGACAAGCCGGAATCACGTTAGGGGCATGCCGGCACAGCCTCTCAGACTGAACCTCGTGCCGGACACCACAGAACCACCTGCCGGACAGACCGGAACCACCTGCCGGACACGCCGGAACCACCGGCTCGACCCGCCGGAACGACCGCTGCACATGCAAAATCACCTGCCGGCTACGCCGGAAACACTTGGCGAACACTCCGGAATCACCTGCCGGGCATGCCGGAACCACCTCTCAGATATGCCAGAACCCCGTGGCAATGACCCCGGAAGCACCTGCCGAGCACGCCGGAACCACCTGCTCGACTCGCCAGAACCACCTGCCGGACACGCAAATATCACCTGCCGGCTACGCCACAACCAGTTGGGGAACACTTCGGAATCACCTGCCGGGCTTGCTGGAACCACCTGCCGGTCATGCCAAAATCACCTGCCAACTACGCCAGTACCACTTGGCGGACACTGTGGAAACACCTGTCGGCCCGGCCGGAACCACATCTCAGACGTGCCAGAACCATGTGCATGAGATGCTGGAACCACACCCCGAACAGACGGAAAACACCTGCCAGATTCGTCTGAACAACCTGCCGAGCACGCCGGAGCCACCTGCTCGACTCGCCGGAACCACCTACCTGACATGCCCAAATCACCAGCCAGGTATGCCAGAACCACTTGGCGGACACTCCGGAATCATCTGCCGGACATGCCGGAACCAGCTCTCAGACACACCAGAACCACGTGCCGGAGACGCCGGAAGCACCTGCCGAGCATGCCGGAGCCACCTGCTCGACTCGCCAGAACCACCTGCCGGACACGCCAAAATCACCTGCCGAGTATGCCAGAACCACCTGGCGGACACTACGGAATCACCTGCCGCGCATGCCGGAACCACCTCTCAGACGTGCCGGAAGCACGTGCCAGACACGCCGGAAACACCTACCGGACAGACCGGAACCACCTGCCAAGAACGCCGGAGCCACCTGTTCGACTCGCTGGAACCACCTGCCGGACAGGCCAATATCAACTGCTGGCTATGCCAGAACCACGTGGGGGACAGTCCGGGATCACCTGCCAGCCATGATGGAACCACCTCTCAGACGTACCAGAACCACCTGCCGGAGAAGATGGAAACACGTCCTGGACAGACTGGAACCACGTGACGGCCATGCCTGAACCACCTGCCGAGCACGGCGGAACCACCTGCTGGACACGCCAAAATCACCTGCGGGCTACGCCAGAACCACTTGGACGACTCTCCGAAATGACCTGCCGGGCATGCCGGAACCACCTCTCAGACGTGCCAGAACCATGTGGCGGACAGTCCGGAATCACCTGTTGGGCATGCGCAACCACCTCTGAGACGTACCAGAAACACATGCCGTGCAGTCTGGAACCACCTACCGGACAGACCGGAATCACCTTTCGGGCATGCCGGAACCACCTGTCAGATGTGCCAGAAACACGTGCCGGAGACCCCGGAAGCACCTGCCAAGCACGTTGGAACCACCTGCTCAACTCGCCTGAACCACCTGCCGGACATGCCAAAATCACCTGCCGACTATGCCAGAACCACTTGGCGAACACTCCGGAATCACTTGCCGGGCATGCAGGAACCACCTCTCAGACATGCCAGAACCACGTGCCAATGACCCCGGAAGCACCAGCCGAGCACACCGGAACCACCTGCTCGACTCGCCAGAACCACCTGCCGATCACGCAAAAATCACCTGCCGGCTACGCCACAACCAGTTGGTGAACACTTTGGAATCACCTGCCAGGCTTGCTGGAACCACCTACCGGTCATGCCAAAATCACCTGCCAACTACGCCAGAACCGCTTGGCGGACACTGCGGAAACACCTGTCGGGCCGGCTGGAACCACATCTCAGACGTGCCAGAAACGTGTTCATGAGATGCTGGAACCACACCCCGAACAGACGGATACCACCTGCCAGAACCGCCTGAACCACCTGCTGAGCACGCCGGAACCACCTGCTCGACTTACCGGTACCACCTCCCTGACACGCCAAAATCACCTGCTGGGTATGCCAGAACCACTTGGCGGACACTCCGGAATCATCTGCCGGACATGCCGGAACCAGCTCACAGACACACCAGAACCAAGTGCCGGAGACGCCGGAATCACCTGCCGCGCATGCCGGAACCACCTCTCAGACGTGCCGGAAGCACGTGCCAGACACGCCGGAAACACCTACCGGACAGACCGGAACCACCTGCCAAGAACGCCGGAGCCACCTGTTCGACTCGCTGGAACCACCTGCCGGACAGGCCAATATCAACTGCTGGCTATGCCAAAACCACCTGCGGGACAGTCCGGGATCACCTGCCAGCCATGGCGGAACCACCTCTCAGACGTACCAGAACCACCTGCCGGAGAAGCTGGAAACACGTCCTGGACAGACTGGAACCACGTGACGGCCATGCCTGAACCACCTGCCGAGCACGGCGGAACCACCTGCAGGACACGGCAAAATCACCTGCGGGCTACGCAAGAACCACTTGGACGACTCTCCGAAATGACCTGCCGGGCATGTTGGAACCACCTCTCAGACGTGCCAGAAGCACGTGGCGGACAGTCCGGAATCACCTGTTGGGCATACGCAACCACATCTGAGACGTACCAGAACCACGTGCCGTGCACGCCGGAACCACCTACCGGACAGACCGGAATCCACTTTTGGGCATGCCGGAACCACCAGTCAGATGTGCCAGAAACACGTGCCGGAGACGCCGGAAGCACCTGCCGAGCACGTCGCAACCACCTGCTCAACTCGCCTGAACCACCTGCCGGACACGCCAAAATCACCTGCCCGCTACACCAGCACCACTTCGGGGACAAGCCGGAATCACGTGAGGGGCATGCCGGCACAGCCTCTCAGACTGAACCTCGTGCCGGACACCACAGAACCACCTGCCGGACAGACCGGAACCACCTGCCGGACACGCCGGAACCACCGGCTCGACCCGCCGGAACGACCGCTGGACATGCAAAATCACCTGCCGGCTACGCCGCAAACACTTGGCGAACACTCCGGAATCACCTGCCGGGCATGCCGGAACCACCTCTCAGATATGCCAGAACCACGTGCCAATGACCCCGGAAGCACCTGCCGAGCACGCCGGAACCACCTGCTCGACTCGCCAGAACCACCTGCCGGACACGCAAAAATCACCTGCCGGCTACGCCACAACCAGTTGGGGAACACTTCGGAATCACCTGCCGGGCTTGCTGGAACCACCTGCCGGTCATGCCAAAATCACCTGCCAACTACGCCAGTACCACTTGGCGGACACTGTGGAAACACCTGTCGGGCCGGCCGGAACCACATCTCAGACGTGCCAGAACCATGTGCATGAGATGCTGGAACCACACCCCGAACAGAAGGAAAACACCTGCCAGACCCGTCTGAACAACCTGCCGAGCACGCCGGAGCCACCAGCTCGACTCGCCGGAACCACCTACCTTACATGCCAAAATCACCAGCCGGGTATGCCAGAACCACTTGGCAGACACTCCGGAATCATCTGCCGGACATGCCGGAACCAGCTCTCAGACACACCAGAACCAAGTGCCGGAGACGCCGGAAGCACCTGTCGAGCATGCCGGAGCCACCTGCTCGACTCGCCAGAAACACCTCCCGGACACGCCAAAATCACCTGCCGGGTACGCCAGAACCACCTGGCGGACACTACGGAATCACCTGCCGCGCATGCCGGAACCACCTCTCAGACGTGCCGGAAGCACGTGCCAGACACGCCGGAAACACATACCGGACAACCGAAACCACCTGCCAAGAACGCCGGAGCCACCTGTTCGACTCGCTGGAACCACCTGCCGGACAGGCCAATATCAACTGCTGGCTATGCCAGAACCACCTGGGGAACAGTCCGGGATCACCTGCCAGCCATGGCGGAACCACCTCTCATACGTACCAGAACCACCTGCCGGAGAAGATGGAAACACGTCCTGGACAGACTGGAACCACGTGACGGCCATGCCTGAACCACCTGCCGAGCACGGCGGAACCACCTGCCGGACACGCCAAAATCACCTGCGGGCTACGCCAGAACCACTTGGACGACTCTCCGAAAGGACCTGCCGGGCATGTTGGAACAACCTCTCAGACGTGCCAGAAGCACGTGGCGGACAGTCCGGAATCACCTGTTGGGCAAACGCAACCACCTCTGAGACGTTCCAGAACCACGTGCCGTGCACGCCGGAACCACCTACCGGACAGACCGGAATCCACTTTTGGGCATGCCGGAACCACCAGTCAGATGTGCCAGCAACACGTGTCGGAGACGCCGGAAGAACCTGCCGAGCATGCCCGAGCCACCTGTTCGACTGGCCAGAAACAAATGCCGGACAGGCCAATATTAACTGATGGCTATGCCAGAACCACCTGGGGGACGGTCCGGAATCACCTGCCAGCCATGGCGGAACCACCTCTCACACGTACCAGAACCACCTGCCGGAGAAGCTGGAAACACGTCCTGGACAGTCTGGAACCACCTGCCGGCCAAGCCTGAACCACCTGCCAAGCACAACAGAACAACCTGCCAGACACGCCAAAATCACCTGCGTGTTATGCCAGAACCACTTGGAGGACTCTCTGGGATGACCTGCCGGGCATGCCGGAACCACCTCTCAGACGTGCCAGAACCATGTGGCGGACAGTCCGGAATCACCTGTTGGGCATGCGCAACCACCTCTGAGACGTACCAGAACCACATGCCGTGCAGGCTGGAACCACCTACCGGACAGACCGGAATCACCTTTCGGGCATGCCGGAACCACCTGTCAGATGTGCCAGAAACACGTGCCGGATACGCCGGAAGCACCTGCCAAGCACGTTGGAACCACCTGCTCAACTCGCCTGAACCACCTGCCGGACATGCCAAAATCACCTGCCGACTATGCCAGAACCACTTGGCGAACACTCCGGAATCACTTGCCGGGCATGCAGGAACCACCTCTCAGACATGCCAGAACCCCGTGCCAATGACCCCGGAAGCACCAGCCGAGCACGCCGGAACCACCTGCTCGACTCGCCAGAACCACCTGCCGATCACGCAAAAATCACCTGCCGGCTACGCCACAACCAGTTGGTGAACACTTTGGAATCACCTGCCAGGCTTGCTGGAACCACCTGCCAGTCATGCCAAAATCACCTGCCAACTACGCCAGAACCGCTTGGCGGACACTGCGGAAACACCTGTCGGGCCGGCCGGAACCACATCTCAGACGTGCCAGAAACGTGTTCATGAGATGCTGGAACCACACCCCGAACAGATGGATACCATCTGCCAGAACCGCCTGAACCACCTGCTGAGCACGCCGGAACCACCTGCTCGACTCACCGGTACCACCTCCCTGACACGCCAAAATCACCTGCTGGGTATGCCAGAACCACTTGGCGGACACTCCGGAATCATCTGCCGGACATGCCGGAACCAGCTCTCAGACACACCAGAACCAAGTGCCGGAGACGCAGGAAGCACCTGCCGAGCATGCCGGAGCCACCTGCTCGACTCGCCAGAAACACCTGCCGGACACGCCAAAATCACCTGCCGGGTACGCCAGAACGACCTGGCGGACACTACGGAATCACCTGCCGCGCATGCCGGAACCACCTGTCAGACGTGCCGGAAGCACGTGTCAGACACGCCGGAAACACCTACCGGACAGACCGGAACCACTTGCCAAGAACGCCGGAGCCACCTGTTCGACTCGCTGGAACCACCTGCCGGACAGGCCAATATCAACTGCTGGCTATGCCAGAACCACCTGGGGGACAGTCCGGGATCACCTGCCAGCCATGGCGGAACCACCTCTCAGACGTACCAGAACCACCTGCCGGAGAAGATGGAAACACGTCCTGGACAGACTTTAACCACGTGACGGCCATGCCTGAACCACCTGCCGAGCACGGCGGAACCACCTGCCGGACACGCCAAAATCACCTGCGGGCTACGCCAGAACCACTTGGACGAGTCTCCGAAAGGACCTGCCGGGCATGTTGGAACCACCTCTCAGAAGTGCCAGAAGCACGTGGCGGACAGTCCGGAATCACCTGTTGGGCACACGCAACCACCTCTGAGACGTACCAGAACCACGTGCCGTGCACGCCGCAACCACCTACCGGACAGACCGGAATCAACTTTTGGGCATGCCGGAACCACCAGTCAGATGTGCCAGAAACACGTGCCGGAGACGCTGGAAGCACATGCCGAGCACGTCGCAACCACCTGCTCAACTCGCCTGAACCACCTGCCGGACACGCCAAAATCACCTGCCCGCTACACCAGCACCACTTCGGGGACAAGCCGGAATCACGTGAGGGGCATGCCGGCACAGCCTCTCAGACTGAACCTCGTGCCGGACACCACAGAACCACCTGCCGGACAGACCGGAACCACCTGCCGGACACGCTGCAACCACCGGCTCGACCCGCCCGAACGACCGCTGGACATGCAAAATCACCTGCCGGCTACGCCGGAAACACTTGGCGAACACTCCGGAATCACCTGCCGGGCATGCCGGAACCACCTCTCAGATATGCCAGAACCACGTGCCAATGACCCCGGAAGCACCTGCCGAGCACGCCGGAACCACCAGCTCGACTCGCCAGAACCACCTGCCGGACACGCAAAAATCACCTGCCGGCTACGCCACAACCAGTTGGGGAACACTTCGGAATCACCTGCCGGGCTTGCTGGAACCACCTGCCGGTCATGCCAAAATCACCTGCCAACTACGCCAGTACCACTTGGTGGACACTGTGGAAACACCTGTGGGGCCGGCCGGAACCACATCTCAGATGTGCCAGAACCATGTGCATGAGATGCTGGAACCACACCCCGAACAGACGGAAAACACCTGCCAGACCCGTCTGAACAACCTGCCGAGCACGCCGGAGCCACCTGCTCGACTCGCCGGACCACCTACCTGACATGCCCAAATCAACAGCCGGGTATGCCAGAACCACTTGTCGGACACTCCGGAATCATCTGCCGGACATGCCGGAACCAGCTCTCAGACACACCAGAACCACGTGCCGGAGACGCCGGAAGCACCTGCCGAGCATGCCGGAGCCACCTGCTCGACTCGCCAGAAACACCTGCCGGACACGCCAAAATCACCTGCCGGGTACGCCAGAACCACCTGGCGGACACTCCGAAATCACCTGTCGCGCATGCCGGAACCACCTCTCAGACGTGCCGGAAGCACGTGCCGGACACGCCGGAATCACCTACCGGACAGACCGGAACCACCTGCCGAGCACGCCGGAGCCACCTGTTCGACTCGCTGGAACCACCTGCCGGACAGGCCAATATTAACTGCTGGCTATGCCAGAACCGCCTGGGGGACGGTCCGGAATCACCTGCCAGCCATGGCGGAACCACCTCTCAGACTTACCAGAACCACCTGCCGGAGAAGCTGGAAACACGTCCTGGACAGTCTGGAAACACCTGCCGGCCAAGTCTGAACCACCTGCCAAGCACAACGGAACAACCTGCCAGACACACCAAAATCACCTGCGTGTTATGCCAGAACCACTTGGAGGACTCTCTGGGATGACCTGCCGGGCATGCCGGAACCACCTCTCAGACGTGCCAGAACCATGTGGCGGACAGTCCGGAATCACCTGTTGGGCAAGCGCAACCACCTCTGAGACGTAATAGAACCACATACCGTGCAGGCTGGAACCACCTACCGGACAGACCGGAATCACCTTTCGGGCATGCCGGAACCGCCTGTCAGATATGCCAGAAACACGTGCCGGAGACGCCGGAAGCACCTGCCAAGCACGTTGGAACCACCTGCTCAACTCGCCTGAACCACCTGCCGGACATGCCAAAATCACCTGCCCGCTACACCAGCACCACTTCGGGGACAAGCCGGAATCACGTTAGGGGCATGCCGGCACAGCCTCTCAGACTGAACCTCGTGCCGGGCACCACAGAACCACCTGCCGGACAGACCGGAACCACCTGCCGGACACGCCGGAGCCACAGGCTCGACCCGCCGGAACGACCGCTGGACATGCAAAATCACCTGCCGGCTACGCCGGAAACACTTGGCGAACACTCCGGAATCACCTGCCGGGCATGCCGGAACCACCTCTCAGATATGCCAGAACCACGTGCCAATGACCCCGGAAGCACCTGCCGAGCACGCCGGAACCACCTGCTCGACTCGCCAGAACCACCTGCCGGACACGCAAAAATCACCTGCCGGCTACGCCACAACCAGTTGGGGAACACTTCGGAATCACCTGCCCGGCTTGCTGGAACCACCTGCCGGTCATGTCAAAATCACCTGTCAACTACGCCAGTACCACTTGGCGGACACTGTGGAAACACCTGTCGGGCCGGCCGGAACCACATCTCAGACGTGCTAGAACCATGTGCATGAGATGCTGGAACCACACCCCGAACAGACGGAAAACACCCGCAAGACCCCTCTGAACAACCTGCCGAGCACGCCGGAGCCACCTGCTCGACTCGCCGGAACCACCTACCTGACATGCCAAAATCAACTGCCGGGTATGCCAGAACCACTTGGCGGACACTCCGGTATCATCTGCCGGACATGCCGGAACCAGCTCTCAGACAAACCAGAACCACGAGCCGGAGACGCAGGAAGCACCTGCCGAGCATGCCGGAGCCACCTGCTCGACTCGCCAGAAACACCTGCCGGACAGGCCAATATTAACTGCTGGCTATGCCAGAACCACCTGGGGGACAGTCCGGAATCACCTGCCAGCCATGGCGGAACCACCTCTCACACGTACCAGAACCACCTGCCGGAGAAGCTGGAAACACGTCCTGGACAGTCTGGAACCACCTGCCGGCCAAGCCTGAACCACCTGCCAAGCACAACGGAACAACCTGCCAGACACGCCAAAATCACCTGCGTGTTATGCCAGAACCACTTGGAGGACTCTCTGGGATGACCTGCCGGGCATGCTGGAACCACCTCTCAGACGTGCCAGAACTATGTGGCGGACAGTCCGGAATCACCTGTTGGGCATGCGCAACCACCTCTGAGACGTACCAGAACCACATGCCGTGCAGGCTGGAACCACCTACCGGACAGACCGGAATCACCTTTCGGGCATGCCGGAAGCACCTGTCAGGTGTGCCAGAAACACGTGCCGGAGACGCCGGAAGCACCTGCCAAGCACGTTGGAACCACCTGCTCATCTCGCCTGAACCACCTGCCAGACATGCCAAAATCACCTGCCGACTATGCCAGAACCACTTGGCGAACACTCCGGAATCACTTGCCGGGCATGCAGGAACCACCTCTCAGACATGCCAGAACCCCGTGCCAATGACCCCGGAAGCACCAGCCGAGCACGCCGGAACCACCTGCTCGACCCGCCAGAACCACCTGCCGATCACGCAAAAATCACCTGCCGGCTACGCCACAACCAGTTGGTGAACACTTTGGAATCACCTGCCAGGCTTGCTGGAACCACCTGCCAGTCATGCCAAAATCACCTGCCAACTACGCCAGAACCGCTTGGCGGACACTGCGGAAACACCTGTCGGGCCGGCTGGAACCACATCTCAGACGTGCCAGAAACGTGTTCATGAGATGCTGGAACCACACCCCGAACAGACGGATACCACCTGCCAGAACCGCCTGAACCACCTGCTGAGCACGCCAGAACCACCTGCTCGACTCACCGGTACCACCTCCCTGACACGCCAAAATCACCTGCTGGCTATGCCAGAACCACCTGGCGGACACTACGGAATCACCTGCCGCGCATGCCGGAACCACCTCTCAGACGTGCCGGAAGCACGTGCCAGACACGCCGGAAACACCTACCGGACAGACCGGAACCACCTGCCAAGAACGCCGGAGCCACCTGTTCGACTCGCTGGAACCACCTGCCGGACAGGCCAATATCAACTGCTGGCTATGCCAGAACCACCTGGGGGACAGTCCGGGATCACCTGCCAGCCATGGCGGAACCACCTCTCAGACGTACCAGAACCACCTGCCGGAGAAGCTGGAAACACGTCCTGGACAGACTGGAACCACGTGACGGCCATGCCTGAACCACCTGCCGAGCACGGCGGAACCACCTGCCGGACACGCCAAAATCACCTGCGGGCTACGCCAGAACCACTTGGACGACTCTCCGAAATGACCTGCCGGGCATGTTGGAACCACCTCTCAGACGTGCCAGAAGCACGTGGCGGACAGTCCGGAATCACCTGTTTGGCATACGCAACCACCTCTGAGACGTACCAGAACCACGTGCCGTGCACGCCGGAACCACCTACCGGACAGACCGGAATCCACTTTTGGGCATGCCGGAACCACCAGTCAGATGTGCCAGAAACACGTGCCGGAGACGCCGGAAGCACCTGCCGAGCACGTCGCAACCACCTGCTCAACTCGCCTGAACCACCTGCCGGACACGCCAAAATCACCTGCCCGCTACACCAGCACCACTTCGGGGACAAGCCGGAATCACGTGAGGGGCATGCCGGCACAGCCTCTCAGACTAAACCTCGTGCCGGACACCACAGAACCACCTGCCGGACACGCCGGAACCACCAGCTCGACCCGCCGGAACGACCGCTGGACATGCAAAATCACCTGCCGGCTACGCCGGAAACACTTGGCGAACACTCCGGAATCACCTGCCGGGCATGCCGGAACCACCTCTCAGATATGCCAGAACCCCGTGCCAATGACCCCGGAAGCACCTGCCGAGCACGCCGGAACCACCTGCTCGACTCGCCAGAACCACCTGCAGGACACGCAAAAATCACCTGCCGGCTACACCACAACCAGTTGGGGAACACTTCGGAATCACCTGCCGGGCTTGCTGGAACCACCTGCCGGTCATGCCAAAATCACCTGCCAACTACGCCAGTACCACTTGGCGGACACTGTGGAAACACCTGTCGGGCCGGCCGGAACCACATCTCAGACGTGCTAGAACCATGTGCATGAGATGCTGGAACCACACCCCGAACAGACGGAAAACACCCGCAAGACCCGTCTGAACAACCTGCCGAGCACGCAGGAGCCACCTGCTCGACTCGCCGGAACCACCTACCTGACATGCCAAAATCACCTGCCGGGTATGCCAGAACCACTTGGCGGACACTCCGGTATCATCTGCCGGACATGCCGGAACCAGCTCTCAGACACACCAGAACCACGTGCCGGAGACGCCGGAAGCACCTGCCGAGCATGCCGGAGCCACCTGCTCGACTCGCCAGAAACACCTGCCGGACAGGCCAATATTAACTGCTGGCTATGCCAGAACCACCTGGGGGACAGTCCGGAATCACCTGCCAGCCATGGCGGAACCATCTCTCACACGTACCAGAACCACCTGCCGGAGAAGCTGGAAACACGTCCTGGACAGTCTGGAACCACCTGCCGGCCAAGCCTGAACCACCTGCCAAGCACAACGGAACAACCTGCCAGACACGCCAAAATCACCTGCGTGTTATGCCAGAACCACTTGGAGGACTCTCTGGGATGACCTGCCGGGCATGCTGGAACCACCTCTCAGACGTGCCAGAACTATGTGGCGGACAGTCCGGAATCACCTGTTGGGCATGCGCAACCACCTCTGAGACGTACCAGAACCACATGCCGTGCAGGCTGGAACCACCTACCAGACAGACCGGAATCACCTTTCGGGCATGCCGGAACCACCTGTCAGGTGTGCCAGAAACACGTGCCGGAGACGCCGGAAGCACCTGCCAAGCACGTTGGAACCACCTGCTCAACTCGCCTGAACCACCTGCCGGACATGCCAAAATCACCTGCCGACTATGCCAGAACCACTTGGCGAACACTCCGGAATCACTTGCCGGGCATGCAGGAACCACCTCTCAGACATGCCAGAACCCCGTGCCAATGACCCCGGAAGCACCAGCCGAGCACGCCGGAACCACCTGCTCAACTCGCCTGAACCACCTGCCGGACACGCCAAAATCACCTGCCCGCTACACCAGCACCACTTCGGGGACAAGCCGGAATCACGTGAGGGGCATGCCGGCACAGCCTCTCAGACTGAACCTCGTGCCGGACACCACAGAACCACCTGCCGGACAGACCGGAACCACCTGCCGGACACGCCGGAACCACCGGCTCGACCCGCCGGAACGACCGCTGGACATGCAAAATCACCTGCCGGCTACGCCGGAAACACTTGGCGAACACTCCGGAATCACCTGCCGGGCATGCCGGAACCACCTCTCAGATATGCCAGAACCACGTGCCAATGACCCCGGAAGCACCTGCCGAGCACGCCGGAACCACCAGCTCGACTCGCCAGAACCACCTGCCGGACACGCAAAAATCACCTGCCGGCTACGCCACAACCAGTTGGGGAACACTTCGGAATCACCTGCCGGGCTTGCTGGAACCACCTGCCGGTCATGCCAAAATCACCTGCCAACTACGCCAGTACCACTTGGTGGACACTGTGGAAACACCTGTGGGGCCGGCCGGAACCACATCTCAGACGTGCCAGAACCATGTGCATGAGATGCTGGAACCACACCCCCAACAGACGGAAAACACCTGCCAGACCCGTCTGAACAACCTGCCGAGCACGCCGGAGCCACCTGCTCGACTCGCCGGACCACCTACCTGACATGCCCAAATCAACAGCCGGGTATGCCAGAACCACTTGTCGGACACTCCGGAATCATCTGCCGGACATGCCGGAACCAGCTCTCAGACACACCAGAACCACGTGCCGGAGACGCCGGAAGCACCTGCCGAGCATGCCGGAGCCACCTGCTCGACTCGCCAGAAACACCTGCCGGACACGCCAAAATCACCTGCCGGGTACGCCAGAACCACCTGGCGGACACTCCGAAATCACCTGTCGCGCATGCCGGAACCACCTCTCAGACGTGCCGGAAGCACGTGCCGGACACGCCGGAATCACCTACCGGACAGACCGGAACCACCTGCCGAGCACGCCGGAGCCACCTGTTCGACTCGCTGGAACCACCTGCCGGACAGGCCAATATTAACTGCTGGCTATGCCAGAACCGCCTGGGGGACGGTCCGGAATCACCTGCCAGCCATGGCGGAACCACCTCTCAGACTTACCAGAACCACCTGCCGGAGAAGCTGGAAACACGTCCTGGACAGTCTGGAAACACCTGCCGGCCAAGTCTGAACCACCTGCCAAGCACAACGGAACAACCTGCCAGACACACCAAAATCACCTGCGTGTTATGCCAGAACCACTTGGAGGACTCTCTGGGATGACCTGCCGGGCATGCCGGAACCACCTCTCAGACGTGCCAGAACCATGTGGCGGACAGTCCGGAATCACCTGTTGGGCAAGCGCAACCACCTCTGAGACGTAATAGAACCACATACCGTGCAGGCTGGAACCACCTACCGGACAGACCGGAATCACCTTTCGGGCATGCCGGAACCGCCTGTCAGATATGCCAGAAACACGTGCCGGAGACGCCGGAAGCACCTGCCAAGCACGTTGGAACCACCTGCTCAACTCGCCTGAACCACCTGCCGGACATGCCAAAATCACCTGCCCGCTACACCAGCACCACTTCGGGGACAAGCCGGAATCACGTTAGGGGCATGCCGGCACAGCCTCTCAGACTGAACCTCGTGCCGGGCACCACAGAACCACCTGCCGGACAGACCGGAACCACCTGCCGGACACGCCGGAGCCACAGGCTCGACCCGCCGGAACGACCGCTGGACATGCAAAATCACCTGCCGGCTACGCCGGAAACACTTGGCGAACACTCCGGAATCACCTGCCGGGCATGCCGGAACCACCTCTCAGATATGCCAGAACCACGTGCCAATGACCCCGGAAGCACCTGCCGAGCACGCCGGAACCACCTGCTCGACTCGCCAGAACCACCTGCCGGACACGCAAAAATCACCTGCCGGCTACGCCACAACCAGTTGGGGAACACTTCGGAATCACCTGCCCGGCTTGCTGGAACCACCTGCCGGTCATGTCAAAATCACCTGTCAACTACGCCAGTACCACTTGGCGGACACTGTGGAAACACCTGTCGGGCCGGCCGGAACCACATCTCAGACGTGCTAGAACCATGTGCATGAGATGCTGGAACCACACCCCGAACAGACGGAAAACACCCGCAAGACCCCTCTGAACAACCTGCCGAGCACGCCGGAGCCACCTGCTCGACTCGCCGGAACCACCTACCTGACATGCCAAAATCAACTGCCGGGTATGCCAGAACCACTTGGCGGACACTCCGGTATCATCTGCCGGACATGCCGGAACCAGCTCTCAGACACACCAGAACCACGAGCCGGAGACGCAGGAAGCACCTGCCGAGCATGCCGGAGCCACCTGCTCGACTCGCCAGAAACACCTGCCGGACAGGCCAATATTAACTGCTGGCTATGCCAGAACCACCTGGGGGACAGTCCGGAATCACCTGCCAGCCATGGCGGAACCACCTCTCACACGTACCAGAACCACCTGCCGGAGAAGCTGGAAACACGTCCTGGACAGTCTGGAACCACCTGCCGGCCAAGCCTGAACCACCTGCCAAGCACAACGGAACAACCTGCCAGACACGCCAAAATCACCTGCGTGTTATGCCAGAACCACTTGGAGGACTCTCTGGGATGACCTGCCGGGCATGCTGGAAACACCTCTCAGACGTGCCAGAACTATGTGGCGGACAGTCCGGAATCACCTGTTGGGCATGCGCAACCACCTCTGAGACGTACCAGAACCACATGCCGTGCAGGCTGGAACCACCTACCGGACAGACCGGAATCACCTTTCGGGCATGCCGGAAGCACCTGTCAGGTGTGCCAGAAACACGTGCCGGAGACGCCGGAAGCACCTGCCAAGCACGTTGGAACCACCTGCTCATCTCGCCTGAACCACCTGCCAGACATGCCAAAATCACCTGCCGACTATGCCAGAACCACTTGGCGAACACTCCGGAATCACTTGCCGGGCATGCAGGAACCACCTCTCAGACATGCCAGAACCCCGTGCCAATGACCCCGGAAGCACCAGCCGAGCACGCCGGAACCACCTGCTCGACCCGCCAGAACCACCTGCCGATCACGCAAAAATCACCTGCCGGCTACGCCACAACCAGTTGGTGAACACTTTGGAATCACCTGCCAGGCTTGCTGGAACCACCTGCCAGTCATGCCAAAATCACCTGCCAACTACGCCAGAACCGCTTGGCGGACACTGCGGAAACACCTGTCGGGCCGGCTGGAACCACATCTCAGACGTGCCAGAAACGTGTTCATGAGATGCTGGAACCACACCCCGAACAGACGGATACCACCTGCCAGAACCGCCTGAACCACCTGCTGAGCACGCCAGAACCACCTGCTCGACTCACCGGTACCACCTCCCTGACACGCCAAAATCACCTGCTGGCTATGCCAGAACCACCTGGCGGACACTACGGAATCACCTGCCGCGCATGCCGGAACCACCTCTCAGACGTGCCGGAAGCACGTGCCAGACACGCCGGAAACACCTACCGGACAGACCGGAACCACCTGCCAAGAACGCCGGAGCCACCTGTTCGACTCGCTGGAACCACCTGCCGGACAGGCCAATATCAACTGCTGGCTATGCCAGAACCACCTGGGGGACAGTCCGGGATCACCTGCCAGCCATGGCGGAACCACCTCTCAGACGTACCAGAACCACCTGCCGGAGAAGCTGGAAACACGTCCTGGACAGACTGGAACCACGTGACGGCCATGCCTGAACCACCTGCCGAGCACGGCGGAACCACCTGCCGGACACGCCAAAATCACCTGCGGGCTACGCCAGAACCACTTGGACGACTCTCCGAAATGACCTGCCGGGCATGTTGGAACCACCTCTCAGACGTGCCAGAAGCACGTGGCGGACAGTCCGGAATCACCTGTTTGGCATACGCAACCACCTCTGAGACGTACCAGAACCACGTGCCGTGCACGCCGGAACCACCTACCGGACAGACCGGAATCCACTTTTGGGCATGCCGGAACCACCAGTCAGATGTGCCAGAAACACGTGCCGGAGACGCCGGAAGCACCTGCCGAGCACGTCGCAACCACCTGCTCAACTCGCCTGAACCACCTGCCGGACACGCCAAAATCACCTGCCCGCTACACCAGCACCACTTCGGGGACAAGCCGGAATCACGTGAGGGGCATGCCGGCACAGCCTCTCAGACTAAACCTCGTGCCGGACACCACAGAACCACCTGCCGGACACGCCAGAACCACCGGCTCGACCCGCCGGAACGACCGCTGGACATGCAAAATCACCTGCCGGCTACGCCGGAAACACTTGGCGAACACTCCGGAATCACCTGCCGGGCATGCCGGAACCACCTCTCAGATATGCCAGAACCCCGTGCCAATGACCCCGGAAGCACCTGCCGAGCACGCCGGAACCACCTGCTCGACTCGCCAGAACCACCTGCAGGACACGCAAAAATCACCTGCCGGCTACACCACAACCAGTTGGGGAACACTTCGGAATCACCTGCCGGGCTTGCTGGAACCACCTGCCGGTCATGCCAAAATCACCTGCCAACTACGCCAGTACCACTTGGCGGACACTGTGGAAACACCTGTCGGGCCGGCCGGAACCACATCTCAGACGTGCTAGAACCATGTGCATGAGATGCTGGAACCACACCCCGAACAGACGGAAAACACCCGCAAGACCCGTCTGAACAACCTGCCGAGCACGCAGGAGCCACCTGCTCGACTCGCCGGAACCACCTACCTGACATGCCAAAATCACCTGCCGGGTATGCCAGAACCACTTGGCGGACACTCCGGTATCATCTGCCGGACATGCCGGAACCAGCTCTCAGACACACCAGAACCACGTGCCGGAGACGCCGGAAGCACCTGCCGAGCATGCCGGAGCCACCTGCTCGACTCGCCAGAAACACCTGCCGGACAGGCCAATATTAACTGCTGGCTATGCCAGAACCACCTGGGGGACAGTCCGGAATCACCTGCCAGCCATGGCGGAACCATCTCTCACACGTACCAGAACCACCTGCCGGAGAAGCTGGAAACACGTCCTGGACAGTCTGGAACCACCTGCCGGCCAAGCCTGAACCACCTGCCAAGCACAACGGAACAACCTGCCAGACACGCCAAAATCACCTGCGTGTTATGCCAGAACCACTTGGAGGACTCTCTGGGATGACCTGCCGGGCATGCTGGAACCACCTCTCAGACGTGCCAGAACTATGTGGCGGACAGTCCGGAATCACCTGTTGGGCATGCGCAACCACCTCTGAGACGTACCAGAACCACATGCCGTGCAGGCTGGAACCACCTACCAGACAGACCGGAATCACCTTTCGGGCATGCCGGAACCACCTGTCAGGTGTGCCAGAAACACGTGCCGGAGACGCCGGAAGCACCTGCCAAGCACGTTGGAACCACCTGCTCAACTCGCCTGAACCACCTGCCGGACATGCCAAAATCACCTGCCGACTATGCCAGAACCACTTGGCGAACACTCCGGAATCACTTGCCGGGCATGCAGGAACCACCTCTCAGACATGCCAGAACCCCGTGCCAATGACACCGGAAGCACCAGCCGAGCACGCCGGAACCACCTGCTCAACTCGCCAGAACCACCTGCCGATCACGCAAAAATCACCTGCCGGCTACGCCACAACCAGTTGGTGAACACTTTGGAATCACCTGCCAGGCTTGCTGGAACCACCTGCCAGTCATGCCAAAATCACCTGCCAACTACGCCAGAACCGCTTGGCGGACACTGCGGAAACACCTGTCGGGCCGGCTGGAACCACATCTCAGACGTGCCAGAAACGTGTTCATGAGATGCTGGAACCACACCCCGAACAGACGGATACCACCTGCCAGAACCGCCTGAACCACCTGCTGAGCACGCCAGAACCACCTGCTCGACTCACCGGTACCACCTCCCTGACACGCCAAAATCACCTGCTGGGTATGCCAGAACCACCTGGCGGACACTACGGAATCACCTGCCGCGCATGCCGGAACCACCTCTCAGACGTGCCGGAAGCACGTGCCAGACACGCCGGAAACACCTACCGGACAGACCGAAACCACCTGCCAAGAACGCCGGAGCCACCTGTTCGACTCGCTGGAACCACCTGCCGGACAGGCCAATATCAACTGCTGGCTATGCCAGAACCACCTGGGGGACAGTCCGGGATCACCTGCCAGCCATGGCGGAACCACCTCTCAGACGTACCAGAACCACCTGCCGGAGAAGATGGAAACACGTCCTGCACAGACTGGAACCACGTGGCGGTCATGCCTGAACCACCTGCCGAGCACGGCGGAACCACCTGCCGGACACGCCAAAATCACCTGCGGGCTACGCCAGAACCACTTGGACGACTCTCCGAAATGACCTGCCGGGCATGTTGGAACCACCTCTCAGACGTGCCAGAAGCACGTGGCGGACAGTCCGGAATCACCTGTTTGGCATACGCAACCACCTCTGAGACGTACCAGAACCACGTGCCGTGCACGCCGGAACCACCTACCGGACAGACCGGAATCCACTTTTGGGCATGCCGGAACCACCAGTCAGATGTGCCAGCAACACGTGCCGGAGACGCCGGAAGCACCTGCCGAGCATGCCCGAGCCACCTGTTCGACTCGCCAGAAACAACTGCCGGACAGGCCAATATTAACTGCTGGCTATGCCAGAACCACCTGGGGGACGGTCCGGGATCACCTGCCAGCCATGGCGGAACCACCTCTCACACGTACCAGAACCACCTGCCGGAGAAGCTGGAAACACGTCCTGGACAGTCTGGAACCACCTGCCGGCCAAGCCTGAACCACCTGCCAAGCACAACGGAACAACCTGCCAGACACGCCAAAATCACCTGCGTGTTATGCCAGAACCACTTGGAGGACTCTCTGGGATGACCTGCCGGGCATGCCGGAACCACCAGTCAGATGTGCCAGAAACACGTGCCGGAGACCCCGGAAGCACCTGCCGAGCACGTCGCAACCACCTGCTCAACTCGCCTGAACCACCTGCCGGACACGCCAAAATCACCTGCCGGGTACGCCAGAACCACCTGGCGGACACTCCGAAATCATCTGTCGCGCATGCCGGAACCACCTCTCAGACGTGCCGGAAGCACGTGCCGGACACGCCGGAATCACCTACCGGACAGACCGGAACCACCTGCCGAGCACGCCGGAGCCACCTGTTCGACTCGCTCGATCCACCTGCCGGACAGGCCAATATCAACTGCTGGCTATGCCAGAACCACCTGGGGGACGGTCCGGAATCACCTGTCCGCCATGGCGGAACCATCTCTCACACGTACCAGAACCACCTGCCGGAGAAGCTGGAAACACGTCCTGGACAGTCTGGAACCACCTGCCGGCCAAGCCTGAACCACCTGCCAAGCACAACGGAACAACCTGCCAGACACGCCAAAATCACCTGCGTGTTATGCCAGAACCACTTGGAGGACTCTCTGGGATGACCTGCCGGGCATGCTGGAACCACCTCTCAGACGTGCCAGAACTATGTGGCGGACAGTCCGGAATCACCTGTTGGGCATGCGCAACCACCTCTGAGACGTACCAGAACCACATGCCGTGCAGGCTGGAACCACCTACCGGACAGACCGGAATCACCTTTCGGGCATGCCGGAAGCACCTGTCAGGTGTGCCAGAAACACGTGCCGGAGACGCCGGAAGCACCTGCCAAGCACGTTGGAACCACCTGCTCATCTCGCCTGAACCACCTGCCAGACATGCCAAAATCACCTGCCGACTATGCCAGAACCACTTGGCGAACACTCCGGAATCACTTGCCGGGCATGCAGGAACCACCTCTCAGACATGCCAGAACCCCGTGCCAATGACCCCGGAAGCACCAGCCGAGCACGCCGGAACCACCTGCTCGACCCGCCAGAACCACCTGCCGATCACGCAAAAATCACCTGCCGGCTACGCCACAACCAGTTGGTGAACACTTTGGAATCACCTGCCAGGCTTGCTGGAACCACCTGCCAGTCATGCCAAAATCACCTGCCAACTACGCCAGAACCGCTTGGCGGACACTGCGGAAACACCTGTCGGGCCGGCTGGAACCACATCTCAGACGTGCCAGAAACGTGTTCATGAGATGCTGGAACCACACCCCGAACAGACGGATACCACCTGCCAGAACCGCCTGAACCACCTGCTGAGCACGCCAGAACCACCTGCTCGACTCACCGGTACCACCTCCCTGACACGCCAAAATCACCTGCTGGGTATGCCAGAACCACCTGGCGGACACTACGGAATCACCTGCCGCGCATGCCGGAACCACCTCTCAGACGTGCCGGAAGCACGTGCCAGACACGCCGGAAACACCTACCGGACAGACCGAAACCACCTGCCAAGAACGCCGGAGCCACCTGTTCGACTCGCTGGAACCACCTGCCGGACAGGCCAATATCAACTGCTGGCTATGCCAGAACCACCTGGGGGACAGTCCGGGATCACCTGCCAGCCATGGCGGAACCACCTCTCAGACGTACCAGAACCACCTGCCGGAGAAGATGGAAACACGTCCTGCACAGACTGGAACCACGTGGCGGTCATGCCTGAACCACCTGCCGAGCACGGCGGAACCACCTGCCGGACACGCCAAAATCACCTGCGGGCTACGCCAGAACCACTTGGACGACTCTCCGAAATGACCTGCCGGGCATGTTGGAACCACCTCTCAGACGTGCCAGAAGCACGTGGCGGACAGTCCGGAATCACCTGTTTGGCATACGCAACCACCTCTGAGACGTACCAGAACCACGTGCCGTGCACGCCGGAACCACCTACCGGACAGACCGGAATCCACTTTTGGGCATGCCGGAACCACCAGTCAGATGTGCCAGCAACACGTGCCGGAGACGCCGGAAGCACCTGCCGAGCATGCCCGAGCCACCTGTTCGACTCGCCAGAAACACCTGGCGGACAGGCCAATATTAACTGCTGGCTATGCCAGAACCACCTGGGGGACGGTCCGGGATCACCTGCCAGCCATGGCGGAACCACCTCTCACACGTACCAGAACCACCTGCCGGAGAAGCTGGAAACACGTCCTGGACAGTCTGGAACCACCTGCCGGCCAAGCCTGAACCACCTGCCAAGCACAACGGAACAACCTGCCAGACACGCCAAAATCACCTGCGTGTTATGCCAGAACCACTTGGAGGACTCTCTGGGATGACCTGCCGGGCATGCCGGAACCACCAGTCAGATGTGCCAGAAACACGTGCCGGTGACCCCGGAAGCACCTGCCGAGCACGTCGCAACCACCTGCTCAACTCGCCTGAACCACCTGCCGGACACGCCAAAATCACCTGCCGGGTACGCCAGAACCACCTGGCGGACACTCCGAAATCATCTGTCGCGCATGCCGGAACCACCTCTCAGACGTGCCGGAAGCACGTGCCGGACACGCCGGAATCACCTACCGGACAGACCGGAACCACCTGCCGAGCACGCCGGAGCCACCTGTTCGACTCGCTCGATCCACCTGCCGGACAGGCCAATATCAACTGCTGGCTATGCCAGAACCACCTGGGGGACGGTCCGGAATCACCTGTCCGCCATGGCGGAACCATCTCTCAGACGTACCAGAACCACCTGCCGGAGAAGCTGGAAACACGTCCTGGACAGTCTGGAACCACCTGCCGGCCAAGCCTGAACCACCTGCCAAGCACAACGGAACAACCTGCCAGACACGCCAAAATCACCTGCGTGTTATGCCAGAACCACTTGGAGGACTCTCTGGGATGACCTGCCGGGCATGCTGGAACCACCTCTCAGACGTGCCAGAACTATGTGGCGGACAGTCCGGAATCACCTGTTGGGCATGCGCAACCACCTCTGAGACGTACCAGAACCACATGCCGTGCAGGCTGGAACCACCTACCGGACAGACCGGAATCACCTTTCGGGCATGCCGGAAGCACCTGTCAGGTGTGCCAGAAACACGTGCCGGAGACGCCGGAAGCACCTGCCAAGCACGTTGGAACCACCTGCTCATCTCGCCTGAACCACCTGCCAGACATGCCAAAATCACCTGCCGACTATGCCAGAACCACTTGGCGAACACTCCGGAATCACTTGCCGGGCATGCAGGAACCACCTCTCAGACATGCCAGAACCCCGTGCCAATGACCCCGGAAGCACCAGCCGAGCACGCCGGAACCACCTGCTCGACCCGCCAGAACCACCTGCCGATCACGCAAAAATCACCTGCCGGCTACGCCACAACCAGTTGGTGAACACTTTGGAATCACCTGCCAGGCTTGCTGGAACCACCTGCCAGTCATGCCAAAATCACCTGCCAACTACGCCAGAACCGCTTGGCGGACACTGCGGAAACACCTGTCGGGCCGGCTGGAACCACATCTCAGACGTGCCAGAAACGTGTTCATGAGATGCTGGAACCACACCCCGAACAGACGGATACCACCTGCCAGAACCGCCTGAACCACCTGCTGAGCACGCCAGAACCACCTGCTCGACTCACCGGTACCACCTCCCTGACACGCCAAAATCACCTGCTGGGTATGCCAGAACCACCTGGCGGACACTACGGAATCACCTGCCGCGCATGCCGGAACCACCTCTCAGACGTGCCGGAAGCACGTGCCAGACACGCCGGAAACACCTACCGGACAGACCGGAACCACCTGCCAAGAACGCCGGAGCCACCTGTTCGACTCGCTGGAACCACCTGCCGGACAGGCCAATATCAACTGCTGGCTATGCCAGAACCACCTGGGGGACAGTCCGGGATCACCTGCCAGCCATGGCGGAACCACCTCTCAGACGTACCAGAACCACCTGCCGGAGAAGCTGGAAACACGTCCTGGACAGACTGGAACCACGTGACGGCCATGCCTGAACCACCTGCCGAGCACGGCGGAACCACCTGCCGGACACGCCAAAATCACCTGCGGGCTACGCCAGAACCACTTGGACGACTCTCCGAAATGACCTGCCGGGCATGTTGGAACCACCTCTCAGACGTGCCAGAAGCACGTGGCGGACAGTCCGGAATCACCTGTTTGGCATACGCAACCACCTCTGAGACGTACCAGAACCACGTGCCGTGCACGCCGGAACCACCTACCGGACAGACCGGAATCCACTTTTGGGCATGCCGGAACCACCAGTCAGATGTGCCAGAAACACGTGCCGGAGACACCGGAAGCACCTGCCGAGCACGTCGCAACCACCTGCTCAACTCGCCTGAACCACCTGCCGGACACGCCAAAATCACCTGCCCGCTACACCAGCACCACTTCGGGGACAAGCCGGAATCACGTGAGGGGCATGCCGGCACAGCCTCTCAGACTGAACCTCGTGCCGGACACCACAGAACCACCTGCCGGACAGAATGGAACCACCTGTCGGACACGCCGGAACCACCGGCTCGACCCGCCGGAACGACCGCTGCACATGCAAAATCACCTGCCGGCTACGCCGGAAACACTTGGCCAACACTCCGGAATCACCTGCCGGGCATGCCGGAACCACCTCTCAGATATGCCAGAACCCCGTGCCAATGACCCCGGAAGCACCTGCCGAGCACGCCGGAACCACCTGCTCGACTCGCCAGAACCACCTGCCGGACACGCAAAAATCACCTGCCGGCTATGCCACAACCAGTTGGGGAACACTTCGGAATCACCTGCCGGGCTTGCTGGAACCACCTGCCGGTCATGCCAAAATCACCTGCCAACTACGCCAGTACCACTTGGCGGACACTGTGGAAACACCTGTGGGGCCGGCCGGAACCACATCTCAGACGTGCCAGAACCATGTGCATGAGATGCTGGAACCACACCCCCAACAGACGGAAAACACCTGAGAGACCCGTCTGACCAACCTGCCGAGCACGCCGGAGCCACCTGCTCGACTCGACGGAACCACCTACCTGACATGCCAAAATCACCAGCCGGGTATGCCACAACCACTTGGCGGACACTCCGGAATCATCTGCCGGACATGCCGGAACCAGCTCTCAGACACTCCAGAACCAAGTGCCGGAGACACCGGAAGCACCTGTCGAGCATGCCGGAGCCACCTGCTCGACTCGCCAGAAACACCTCCCGGACACGCCAAAATCACCTGCCGGGTACGCCAGAACCACCTGGCGGACACTACGGAATCACCTGCCGCGCATGCCGGAACCACCTCTCAGACGTGCCGGAAGCACGTGCCAGACACGCCGGAAACACCTACCGGACAGACCGAAACCAAATGCCAAGAACGCCGGAGACACCTGTTCGACTCGCTGGAACCACCTGCCGGACAGGCCAATATCAACTGCTGGCTATGCCAGAACCACCTGGGGGACAGTCCGGGATCACCTGCCAGCCATGGCGGAACCACCTCTCAGACGTACCAGAACCACCTGCCGGAGAAGCTGGAAACACGTCCTGGACAGACTGGAACCACGTGACGGCCATTTCAGAACCACCTGCCGAGCACGGCGGAACCACCTGCCGGACACGCCAAAATCACCTGCGGGCTACGCCAGAACCACTTGGACGACTCTCCGAAATGACCTGCCGGGCATGTTGGAACCACCTCTCAGACGTGCCAGAAGCACGTGGCGGACAGTCCGGAATCACCTGTTGGGCATACGCAACCACCTCTGAGACGTACCAGAACCACGTGCCGTGCACGCCGGAACCACCTACTGGACAGACCGGAATCCACTTTTGGGCATGCCGTAACCACCAGTCAGATGTGCCAGCAACACGTGCCGGAGACGCCGGAAGCACCTGCCGAGCATGCCCGAGACACCTGTTCGACTCGCCAGAAACACCTGCCGGACAGGCCAATATTAACTGCTGGCTATGCCAGAACCCCCTGGGGGACTGTCCGGGATCACCTACCAGCCATGGCTGAACCACCTCTCACACGTACCAGAACCACCTGCCGGAGAAGCTGGAAACACGTCCTGGACAGTCTGGAACCACCTGCCGGCCAAGCCTGAACCACCTGTCAAGCACAACGGAACAACCTGCCAGACACGCCAAAATCACCTGCGTGTTATGCCAGAACCACTTGGAGGACTCTCTGGGATTACCTGTCGGGCATGCCGGAAACACCTCTCAGACGTGCCAGAACCATGTGGCGGACAGTCCGGAATCACCTGTTGGGCATGCGCAACCACCTCTGAGACGTACCAGAACCACATGCCGTGCAGGCTGGAACCACCTACCGGACAGACCGGAATCACCTTTCGGGCATGCCGGAACCACCTGTCAGATGTGCCAGAAACACGTGCCGGAGATGCCGGAAGCACCTGCCAAGCACGTTGGAACCACCTGCTCAACTCGCCTGAACCACCTGCCGGACATGCCAAAATCACCTGCCGACTATGCCAGAACCACTTGGCGAACACTCCGGAATCACTTGCCGGGCATGCAGGAACCACCTCTCAGACATGCCAGAACCCCGTGCCAATGACCCCGGAAGCACCAGCCGAGCACGCCGGAACCACCTGCTCGACCCGCCAGAACCACCTGCCGATCACGCAAAAATCACCTGCCGGCTACGCCACAACCAGTTGGTGAACACTTTGGAATCACCTGCCAGGCTTGCTGGAACCACCTGCCAGTCATGCCAAAATCACCTGCCAACTACGCCAGAACCGCTTGGCGGACACTGCGGAAACACCTGTCGGGCCGGCTGGAACCACATCTCAGACGTGCCAGAACCATGTGCATGAGATGCTGGAACCACACCCCGAACAGACGGAAAACACCCGCCAGACCCGTCTGAACAACCTGCCGAGCACGCCGGAGCCACCTGCTCGACTCGCCGGAACCACCTACCTGACATGCCCAAATCACAAGCCGGGTATGCCAGAACCACTTGGCGGACACTCCGGAATCATCTGCCGGACATGCCGGAACCAGCTCTCAGACACACCAGAACCACGTGCCGGAGACGCCGGAAGCACCTGCCGAGCATGCCGGAGCCACCTGCTCGACTCGCCAGAAACACCTGCCGGACAGGCCAATATTAACTGCTGGCTATGCCAGAACCACCTGGGTGACAGTCCGGAATCACCTGCCAGCCATGGCGGAACCACCTCTCACACGTACCAGAACCACCTGCCGGAGAAGCTGGAAACACGTCCTGGACAGTCTGGAACCACCTGCCGTCCAAGCCTGAACCACCTGCCAAGCACAACGGAACAACCTGCCAGACACGCCAAAATCACCTGCGTGTTATGCCAGAACCACTTGGAGGACTCTCTGGGATGACCTGCCGGGCATGCCGGAACCACCTCTCAGACGTGCCAGAACTATGTGGCGGACAGTCCGGAATCACCTGTTGGGCATACGCAACCACCTCTGAGATGTAGCAGAACCACGTGCCGTGCACGCCGGAACCACCTACCGGACAGACCGGAATCCACTTTTGGGCATGCCGGAACCACCAGTCAGATGTGCCAGAAACACGTGCCGGAGATGCCGGAAGCACCTGCCGAGCACGTCGCAACCACCTGCTCAACTCGCCTGAACCACCTGCCGGACACGCCAAAATCACCTGCCCGCTACACCAGCACCACTTCGGGGACAAGCCGGAATCACGTGAGGGGCATGCCGGCACAGCCTCTCAGACTGAACCTCGTGCCGGACACCACAGTACCACCTGCCGGACAGACCGGGACCACCTGCCGGACACGCCGGAACCACCGGCTCGACCCGCCGGAACGACCGCTGGACATGCAAAATCACCTGCCGGCTACGCCGCAAACACTTGGCGAACACTCCGGAATCACCTGCCGGGCATGCCGGAACCACCTGCTCGACTCGCCTGAACCACCTGCCGGACATGCCAAAATCACCTGCCGACTATGCCAGAACCACTTGGCGAACACTCCGGAATCACTTGCCGGGCATGCAGGAACCACCTCTCAGACATGCCAGAACCCCGTGCCAATGACCCCGGAAGCACCAGCCGAGCACGCCGGAACCACCTGCTCAACTCGCCTGAACCACCTGCCGGACACGCCAAAATCACCTGCCCGCTACACCAGCACCACTTCGGGGACAAGCCGGAATCACGTTAGGGGCATGCCGGCACAGCCTCTCAGACTGAACCTCGTGCCGGACACCACAGAACCACCTGCCGGACAGACCGGAACCACCTGCCGGACACGCCGGAACCACCGGCTCGACCCGCCGGAACGACCGCTGCACATGCAAAATCACCTGCCGGCTAAGCCGGAAACACTTGGCGAACACTCCGGAATCACCTGCCGGGCATGCCGGAACCACCTCTCAGATATGCCAGAACCCCGTGCCAATGACCCCGGAAGCACCTGCCGAGCACGCCGGAACCACCTGCTCGACTCGCCAGAACCACCTGCCGGACACGCAAAAATCACCTGCCAACTACGCCAGAACCGCTTGGCGGACACTGCGGAAACACCTGTCGGGCCGGCTGGAACCACATCTCAGACGTGCCAGAAACGTGTTCATGAGATGCTGGAACCACACCCCGAACAGACGGATACCACCTGCCAGAACCGCCTGAACCACCTGCTGAGCACGCCAGAACCACCTGCTCGACTCACCGGTACCACCTCCCTGACACGCCAAAATCACCTGCTGGGTATGCCAGAACCACCTGGCGGACACTACGGAATCACCTGCCGCGCATGCCGGAACCACCTCTCAGACGTGCCGGAAGCACGTGCCAGACACGCCGGAAACACCTACCGGACAGACCGAAACCACCTGCCAAGAACGCCGGAGCCACCTGTTCGACTCGCTGGAACCACCTGCCGGACAGGCCAATATCAACTGCTGGCTATGCCAGAACCACCTGGGGGACAGTCCGGGATCACCTGCCAGCCATGGCGGAACCACCTCTCAGACGTACCAGAACCACCTGCCGGAGAAGATGGAAACACGTCCTGCACAGACTGGAACCACGTGGCGGTCATGCCTGAACCACCTGCCGAGCACGGCGGAACCACCTGCCGGACACGCCAAAATCACCTGCGGGCTACGCCAGAACCACTTGGACGACTCTCTGAAATGACCTGCCGGGCATGTTGGAACCACCTCTCAGACGTGCCAGAAGCACGTGGCGGACAGTCCGGAATCACCTGTTTGGCATACGCAACCACCTCTGAGACGTACCAGAACCACGTGCCGTGCACGCCGGAACCACCTACCGGACAGACCGGAATCCACTTTTGGGCATGCCGGAACCACCAGTCAGATGTGCCAGCAACACGTGCCGGAGACGCCGGAAGCACCTGCCGAGCATGCCCGAGCCACCTGTTCGACTCGCCAGAAACACCTGCCGGACAGGCCAATATTAACTGCTGGCTATGCCAGAACCACCTGGGGGACGGTCCGGGATCACCTGCCAGCCATGGCGGAACCACCTCTCACACGTGCCAGAACCACCTGCCGGAGAAGCTGGAAACACGTCCTGGACAGTCTGGAACCACCTGCCGGCCAAGCCTGAACCACCTGCCAAGCACAACGGAACAACCTGCCAGACACGCCAAAATCACCTGCGTGTTATGCCAGAACCACTTGGAGGACTCTCTGGGATGACCTGCCGGGCATGCCGGAACCACCAGTCAGATGTGCCAGAAACACGTGCCGGAGACCCCGGAAGCACCTGCCGAGCACGTCGCAACCACCTGCTCAACTCGCCTGAACCACCTGCCGGACACGCCAAAATCACCTGCCGGGTACGCCAGAACCACCTGGCGGACACTCCGAAATCATCTGTCGCGCATGCCGGAACCACCTCTCAGACGTGCCGGAAGCACGTGGCGGACACGCCGGAATCACCTACCGGACAGACCGGAACCACCTGCCGAGCACGCCGGAGCCACCTGTTCGACTCGCTCGATCCACCTGCCGGACAGGCCAATATCAACTGCTGGCTATGCCAGAACCACCTGGGGGACGGTCCGGAATCACCTGTCCGCCATGGCGGAACCATCTCTCACACGTACCAGAACCACCTGCCGGAGAAGCTGGAAACACGTCCTGGACAGTCTGGAACCACCTGCCGGCCAAGCCTGAACCACCTGCCAAGCACAACGGAACAACCTGCCAGACACGCCAAAATCACCTGCGTGTTATGCCAGAACCACTTGGAGGACTCTCTGGGATGACCTGCCGGGCATGCTGGAACCACCTCTCAGACGTGCCAGAACTATGTGGCGGACAGTCCGGAATCACCTGTTGGGCATGCGCAACCACCTCTGAGACGTACCAGAACCACATGCCGTGCAGGCTGGAACCACCTACCGGACAGACCGGAATCACCTTTCGGGCATGCCGGAAGCACCTGTCAGGTGTGCCAGAAACACGTGCCGGAGACGCCGGAAGCACCTGCCAAGCACGTTGGAACCACCTGCTCATCTCGCCTGAACCACCTGCCAGACATGCCAAAATCACCTGCCGACTATGCCAGAACCACTTGGCGAACACTCCGGAATCACTTGCCGGGCATGCAGGAACCACCTCTCAGACATGCCAGAACCCCGTGCCAATGACCCCGGAAGCACCAGCCGAGCACGCCGGAACCACCTGCTCGACCCGCCAGAACCACCTGCCGATCACGCAAAAATCACCTGCCGGCTACGCCACAACCAGTTGGTGAACACTTTGGAATCACCTGCCAGGCTTGCTGGAACCACCTGCCAGTCATGCCAAAATCACCTGCCAACTACGCCAGAACCGCTTGGCGGACACTGCGGAAACACCTGTCGGGCCGGCTGGAACCACATCTCAGACGTGCCAGAAACGTGTTCATGAGATGCTGGAACCACACCCCGAACAGATGGATACCACCTGCCAGAACCGCCTGAACCACCTGCTGAGCACGCCAGAACCACCTGCTCGACTCACCGGTACCACCTCCCTGACACGCCAAAATCACCTGCTGGGTATGCCAGAACCACCTGGCGGACACTACGGAATCACCTGCCGCGCATGCCGGAACCACCTCTCAGACGTGCCGGAAGCACGTGCCAGACACGCCGGAAACACCTACCGGACAGACCGGAACCACCTGCCAAGAACGCCGGAGCCACCTGTTCGACTCGCTGGAACCACCTGCCGGACAGGCCAATATCAACTGCTGGCTATGCCAGAACCACCTGGGGGACAGTCCGGGATCACCTGCCAGCCATGGCGGAACCACCTCTCAGACGTACCAGAACCACCTGCCGGAGAAGCTGGAAACACGTCCTGGACAGACTGGAACCACGTGACGGCCATGCCTGAACCACCTGCCGAGCACGGCGGAACCACCTGCCGGACACGCCAAAATCACCTGCGGGCTACGCCAGAACCACTTGGACGACTCTCCGAAATGACCTGCCGGGCATGTTGGAACCACCTCTCAGACGTGCCAGAAGCACGTGGCGGACAGTCCGGAATCACCTGTTTGGCATACGCAACCACCTCTGAGACGTACCAGAACCACGTGCCGTGCACGCCGGAACCACCTACCGGACAGACCGGAATCCACTTTTGGGCATGCCGGAACCACCAGTCAGATGTGCCAGAAACACGTGCCGGAGACACCGGAAGCACCTGCCGAGCACGTCGCAACCACCTGCTCAACTCGCCTGAACCACCTGCCGGACACGCCAAAATCACCTGCCCGCTACACCAGCACCACTTCGGGGACAAGCCGGAATCACGTGAGGGGCATGCCGGCACAGCCTCTCAGACTGAACCTCGTGCCGGACACCACAGAACCACCTGCCGGACAGAATGGAACCACCTGTCGGACACGCCGGAACCACCGGCTCGACCCGCCGGAACGACCGCTGCACATGCAAAATCACCTGCCGGCTACGCCGGAAACACTTGGCCAACACTCCGGAATCACCTGCCGGGCATGCCGGAACCACCTCTCAGATATGCCAGAACCCCGTGCCAATGACCCCGGAAGCACCTGCCGAGCACGCCGGAACCACCTGCTCGACTCGCCAGAACCACCTGCCGGACACGCAAAAATCACCTGCCGGCTATGCCACAACCAGTTGGGGAACACTTCGGAATCACCTGCCGGGCTTGCTGGAACCACCTGCCGGTCATGCCAAAATCACCTGCCAACTACGCCAGTACCACTTGGCGGACACTGTGGAAACACCTGTGGGGCCGGCCGGAACCACATCTCAGACGTGCCAGAACCATGTGCATGAGATGCTGGAACCACACCCCCAACAGACGGAAAACACCTGAGAGACCCGTCTGACCAACCTGCCGAGCACGCCGGAGCCACCTGCTCGACTCGACGGAACCACCTACCTGACATGCCAAAATCACCAGCCGGGTATGCCACAACCACTTGGCGGACACTCCGGAATCATCTGCCGGACATGCCGGAACCAGCTCTCAGACACTCCAGAACCAAGTGCCGGAGACACCGGAAGCACCTGTCGAGCATGCCGGAGCCACCTGCTCGACTCGCCAGAAACACCTCCCGGACACGCCAAAATCACCTGCCGGGTACGCCAGAACCACCTGGCGGACACTACGGAATCACCTGCCGCGCATGCCGGAACCACCTCTCAGACGTGCCGGAAGCACGTGCCAGACACGCCGGAAACACCTACCGGACAGACCGAAACCAAATGCCAAGAACGCCGGAGACACCTGTTCGACTCGCTGGAACCACCTGCCGGACAGGCCAATATCAACTGCTGGCTATGCCAGAACCACCTGGGGGACAGTCCGGGATCACCTGCCAGCCATGGCGGAACCACCTCTCAGACGTACCAGAACCACCTGCCGGAGAAGCTGGAAACACGTCCTGGACAGACTGGAACCACGTGACGGCCATTTCAGAACCACCTGCCGAGCACGGCGGAACCACCTGCCGGACACGCCAAAATCACCTGCGGGCTACGCCAGAACCACTTGGACGACTCTCCGAAATGACCTGCCGGGCATGTTGGAACCACCTCTCAGACGTGCCAGAAGCACGTGGCGGACAGTCCGGAATCACCTGTTGGGCATACGCAACCACCTCTGAGACGTACCAGAACCACGTGCCGTGCACGCCGGAACCACCTACTGGACAGACCGGAATCCACTTTTGGGCATGCCGTAACCACCAGTCAGATGTGCCAGCAACACGTGCCGGAGACGCCGGAAGCACCTGCCGAGCATGCCCGAGACACCTGTTCGACTCGCCAGAAACACCTGCCGGACAGGCCAATATTAACTGCTGGCTATGCCAGAACCCCCTGGGGGACTGTCCGGGATCACCTACCAGCCATGGCTGAACCACCTCTCACACGTACCAGAACCACCTGCCGGAGAAGCTGGAAACACGTCCTGGACAGTCTGGAACCACCTGCCGGCCAAGCCTGAACCACCTGTCAAGCACAACGGAACAACCTGCCAGACACGCCAAAATCACCTGCGTGTTATGCCAGAACCACTTGGAGGACTCTCTGGGATTACCTGTCGGGCATGCCGGAAACACCTCTCAGACGTGCCAGAACCATGTGGCGGACAGTCCGGAATCACCTGTTGGGCATGCGCAACCACCTCTGAGACGTACCAGAACCACATGCCGTGCAGGCTGGAACCACCTACCGGACAGACCGGAATCACCTTTCGGGCATGCCGGAACCACCTGTCAGATGTGCCAGAAACACGTGCCGGAGATGCCGGAAGCACCTGCCAAGCACGTTGGAACCACCTGCTCAACTCGCCTGAACCACCTGCCGGACATGCCAAAATCACCTGCCGACTATGCCAGAACCACTTGGCGAACACTCCGGAATCACTTGCCGGGCATGCAGGAACCACCTCTCAGACATGCCAGAACCCCGTGCCAATGACCCCGGAAGCACCAGCCGAGCACGCCGGAACCACCTGCTCGACCCGCCAGAACCACCTGCCGATCACGCAAAAATCACCTGCCGGCTACGCCACAACCAGTTGGTGAACACTTTGGAAGCACCTGCCAGGCTTGCTGGAACCACCTGCCAGTCATGCCAAAATCACCTGCCAACTACGCCAGAACCGCTTGGCGGACACTGCGGAAACACCTGTCGGGCCGGCTGGAACCACATCTCAGACGTGCCAGAACCATGTGCATGAGATGCTGGAACCACACCCCGAACAGACGGAAAACACCCGCCAGACCCGTCTGAACAACCTGCCGAGCACGCCGGAGCCACCTGCTCGACTCGCCGGAACCACCTACCTGACATGCCCAAATCACAAGCCGGGTATGCCAGAACCACTTGGCGGACACTCCGGAATCATCTGCCGGACATGCCGGAACCAGCTCTCAGACACACCAGAACCACGTGCCGGAGACGCCGGAAGCACCTGCCGAGCATGCCGGAGCCACCTGCTCGACTCGCCAGAAACACCTGCCGGACAGGCCAATATTAACTGCTGGCTATGCCAGAACCACCTGGGTGACAGTCCGGAATCACCTGCCAGCCATGGCGGAACCACCTCTCACACGTACCAGAACCACCTGCCGGAGAAGCTGGAAACACGTCCTGGACAGTCTGGAACCACCTGCCGTCCAAGCCTGAACCACCTGCCAAGCACAACGGAACAACCTGCCAGACACGCCAAAATCACCTGCGTGTTATGCCAGAACCACTTGGAGGACTCTCTGGGATGACCTGCCGGGCATGCCGGAACCACCTCTCAGACGTGCCAGAACTATGTGGCGGACAGTCCGGAATCACCTGTTGGGCATACGCAACCACCTCTGAGATGTAGCAGAACCACGTGCCGTGCACGCCGGAACCACCTACCGGACAGACCGGAATCCACTTTTGGGCATGCCGGAACCACCAGTCAGATGTGCCAGAAACACGTGCCGGAGATGCCGGAAGCACCTGCCGAGCACGTCGCAACCACCTGCTCAACTCGCCTGAACCACCTGCCGGACACGCCAAAATCACCTGCCCGCTACACCAGCACCACTTCGGGGACAAGCCGGAATCACGTGAGGGGCATGCCGGCACAGCCTCTCAGACTGAACCTCGTGCCGGACACCACAGTACCACCTGCCGGACAGACCGGGACCACCTGCCGGACACGCCGGAACCACCGGCTCGACCCGCCGGAACGACCGCTGGACATGCAAAATCACCTGCCGGCTACGCCGCAAACACTTGGCGAACACTCCGGAATCACCTGCCGGGCATGCCGGAACCACCTGCTCGACTCGCCTGAACCACCTGCCGGACATGCCAAAATCACCTGCCGACTATGCCAGAACCACTTGGCGAACACTCCGGAATCACTTGCCGGGCATGCAGGAACCACCTCTCAGACATGCCAGAACCCCGTGCCAATGACCCCGGAAGCACCAGCCGAGCACGCCGGAACCACCTGCTCAACTCGCCTGAACCACCTGCCGGACACGCCAAAATCACCTGCCCGCTACACCAGCACCACTTCGGGGACAAGCCGGAATCACGTTAGGGGCATGCCGGCACAGCCTCTCAGACTGAACCTCGTGCCGGACACCACAGAACCACCTGCCGGACAGACCGGAACCACCTGCCGGACACGCCGGAACCACCGGCTCGACCCGCCGGAACGACCGCTGCACATGCAAAATCACCTGCCGGCTACGCCGGAAACACTTGGCGAACACTCCGGAATCACCTGCCGGGCATGCCGGAACCACCTCTCAGATATGCCAGAACCCCGTGCCAATGACCCCGGAAGCACCTGCCGAGCACGCCGGAACCACCTGCTCGACTCGCCAGAACCACCTGCCGGACACGCAAAAATCACCTGCCGGCTACGCCACAACCAGTTGGGGAACACTTCGGAATCACCTGCCGGGCTTGCTGGAACCACCTGCCGGTCATGCCAAAATCACCTGCCAACTACGCCAGTACCACTTGGCGGACACTGTGGAAACACCTGTCGGGCCGGCCGGAGCCACATCTCAGACGTGCCAGAACCATGTGCATGAGATGCTGGAACCACACCCCGAACAGACGGAAAACACCTGCCAGATTCGTCTGAACAACCTGCCGAGCACGCCGGAGCCACCTGCTCGACTCGCCGGAACCACCTACCTGACATGCCCAAATCACCACCCAGGTATGCCAGAACCACTTGGCGGACACTCCGGAATCATCTGCCGGACATGCCGGAACCAGCTCTCAGACACACCAGAACCACGTGCCGGAGACGCCGGAAGCACCTGCCGAGCATGCCGGAGCCACCTGCTCGACTCGCCAGAACCACCTGCCGGACACGCCAAAATCACCTGCCGAGTATGCCAGAACCACCTGGCGGACACTACGGAATCACCTGCCGCGCATGCCGGAACCACCTCTCAGACGTGCCGGAAGCACGTGCCAGACACGCCGGAAACACCTACCGGACAGACCGGAACCACCTGCCAAGAACGCCGGAGCCACCTGTTCGACTCGCTGGAACCACCTGCCGGACAGGCCAATATCAACTGCTGGCTATGCCAGAACCACGTGGGGGACAGTCCGGGATCACCTGCCAGCCATGATGGAACCACCTCTCAGACGTACCAGAACCACCTGCCGGAGAAGATGGAAACACGTCCTGGACAGACTGGAACCACGTGACGGCCATGCCTGAACCACCTGCCGAGCACGGCGGAACCACCTGCTGGACACGCCAAAATCACCTGCGGGCTACGCCAGAACCACTTGGACGACTCTCCGAAATGACCTGCCGGGCATGCCGGAACCACCTCTCAGACGTGCCAGAACCATGTGGCGGACAGTCCGGAATCACCTGTTGGGCATGCGCAACCACCTCTGAGACGTACCAGAAACACATGCCGTGCAGTCTGGAACCACCTACCGGACAGACCGGAATCACCTTTCGGGCATGCCGGAACCACCTGTCAGATGTGCCAGAAACACGTGCCGGAGACCCCGGAAGCACCTGCCAAGCACGTTGGAACCACCTGCTCAACTCGCCTGAACCACCTGCCGGACATGAAAAATCACCTGCCGACTATGCCAGAACCACTTGGCGAACACTCCGGAATCACTTGCCGGGCATGCAGGAACCACCTCTCAGACATGCCAGAACCCCGTGCCAATGACCCCGGAAGCACCAGCCGAGCACACCGGAACCACCTGCTCGACTCGCCAGAACCACCTGCCGATCACGCAAAAATCACCTGCCGGCTACGCCACAACCAGTTGGTGAACACTTTGGAATCACCTGCCAGGCTTGCTGGAACCACCTACCGGTCATGCCAAAATCACCTGCCAACTACGCCAGAACCGCTTGGCGGACACTGCGGAAACACCTGTCGGGCCGGCTGGAACCACATCTCAGACGTGCCAGAAACGTGTTCATGAGATGCTGGAACCACACCCCGAACAGACGGATACCACCTGCCAGAACCGCCTGAGCCACCTGCTGAGCACGCCGGAACCACCTGCTCGACTTACCGGTACCACCTCCCTGACACGCCAAAATCACCTGCTGGGTATGCCAGAACCACTTGGCGGACACTCCGGAATCATCTGCCGGACATGCCGGAACCAGCTCACAGACACACCAGAACCAAGTGCCGGAGACGCCGGAATCACCTGCCGCGCATGCCGGAACCACCTCTCAGACGTGCCGGAAGCACGTGCCAGACACGCCGGAAACACCTACCGGACAGACCGGAACCACCTGCCAAGAACGCCGGAGCCACCTGTTCGACTCGCTGGAACCACCTGCCGGACAGGCCAATATCAACTGCTGGCTATGCCAGAACCACCTGGGGGACAGTCCGGGATCACCTGCCACCCATGGCGGAACCACCTCTCAGACGTACCAGAACCACCTGCCGGAGAAGCTGGAAACACGTCCTGGACAGACTGGAACCACGTGACGGCCATGCCTGAACCACCTGCCGAGCACGGCGGAACCACCTGCAGGACACGGCAAAATCACCTGCGGGCTCCGCAAGAACCACTTGGTCGACTCTCCGAAATGACCTGCCGGGCATGTTGGAACCACCTCTCAGACGTGCCAGAAGCACGTGGCGGACAGTCCGGAATCACCTGTTGGGCATACGCAACCACATCTGAGACGTACCAGAACCACGTGCCGTGCACGCCGGAACCACCTACCGGACAGACCGGAATCCACTTTTGGGCATGCCGGAACCACCAGTCAGATGTGCCAGAAACACGTGCCGGAGACGCCGGAAGCACCTGCCGAGCACGTCGCAACCACCTGCTCAACTCGCCTGAACCACCTGCCGGACACGCCAAAATCACCTGCCCGCTACACCAGCACCACTTCGGGGACAAGCCGGAATCACTTGAGGGGCATGCCGGCACAGCCTCTCAGACTGAACCTCGTGCCGGACACCACAGAACCACCTGCCGGACAGACCGGAACCACCTGCCGGACACGCCGGAACCACCGGCTCGACCCGCCGGAACGACCGCTGGACATGCAAAATCACCTGCCGGCTACGCCGCAAACACTTGGCGAACACTCCGGAATCACCTGCCGGGCATGCCGGAACCACCTCTCAGATATGCCAGAACCACGTGCCAATGACCCCGGAAGCACCTGCCGAGCACGCCGGAACCACCTGCTCGACTCGCCAGAACCACCTGCCGGACACGCAAAAATCACCTGCCGGCTACGCCACAACCAGTTGGGGAACACTTCGGAATCACCTGCCGGGCTTGCTGGAACCACCTGCCGGTCATGCCAAAATCACCTGCCAACTACGCCAGTACCACTTGGCGGACACTGTGGAAACACCTGTCGGGCCGGCCGGAACCACATCTCAGACGTGCCAGAACCATGTGCATGAGATGCTGGAACCACACCCCGAACAGAAGGAAAACACCTGCCAGACCCGTCTGAACAACCTGCCGAGCACGCCGGAGCCACCAGCTCGACTCGCCGGAACCACCTACCTTACATGCCAAAATCACCAGCCGGGTATGCCAGAACCACTTGGCAGACACTCCGGAATCATCTGCCGGACATGCCGGAACCAGCTCTCAGACACACCAGAACCAAGTGCCGGAGACGCCGGAAGCACCTGTCGAGCATGCCGGAGCCACCTGCTCGACTCGCCAGAAACACCTCCCGGACACGCCAAAATCACCTGCCGGGTACGCCAGAACCACCTGGCGGACACTACGGAATCACCTGCCGCGCATGCCGGAACCACCTCTCAGACGTGCCGGAAGCACGTGCCAGACACGCCGGAAACACCTACCGGACAACCGAAACCACCTGCCAAGAACGCCGGAGCCACCTGTTCGACTCGCTGGAACCACCTGCCGGACAGGCCAATATCAACTGCTGGCTATGCCAGAACCACCTGGGGAACAGTCCGGGATCACCTGCCAGCCATGGCGGAACCACCTCTCATACGTACCAGAACCACCTGCCGGAGAAGATGGAAACACGTCCTGGACAGACTGGAACCACGTGACGGCCATGCCTGAACCACCTGCCGAGCACGGCGGAACCACCTGCCGGACACGCCAAAATCACCTGCGGGCTACGCCAGAACCACTTGGACGACTCTCCGAAAGGACCTGCCGGGCATGTTGGAACCACCTCTCAGACGTGCCAGAAGCACGTGGCGGACAGTCCGGAATCACCTGTTGGGCAAACGCAACCACCTCTGAGACGTTCCAGAACCACGTGCCGTGCACGCCGGAACCACCTACCGGACAGACCGGAATCCACTTTTGGGCATGCCGGAACCACCAGTCAGATGTGCCAGCAACACGTGTCGGAGACGCCGGAAGCACCTGCCGAGCATGCCCGAGCCACCTGTTCGACTGGCCAGAAACAAATGCCAGACAGGCCAATATTAACTGATGGCTATGCCAGAACCACCTGGGGGACGGTCCGGAATCACCTGCCAGCCATGGCGGAACCACCTCTCACACGTACCAGAACCACCTGCCGGAGAAGCTGGAAACACGTCCTGGACAGTCTGGAACCACCTGCCGGCCAAGCCTGAACCACCTGCCAAGCACAACAGAACAACCTGCCAGACACGCCAAAATCACCTGCGTGTTATGCCAGAACCACTTGGAGGACTCTCTGGGATGACCTGCCGGGCATGCCGGAACCACCTCTCAGACGTGCCAGAACCATGTGGCGGACAGTCCGGAATCACCTGTTGGGCATGCGCAACCACCTCTGAGACGTACCAGAACCACATGCCGTGCAGGCTGGAACCACCTACCGGACAGACCGGAATCACCTATCGGGCATGCCGGAACCACCTGTCAGATGTGCCAGAAACACGTGCCGGATACGCCGGAAGCACCTGCCAAGCACGTTGGAACCACCTGCTCAACTCGCCTGAACCACCTGCCGGACATGCCAAAATCACCTGCCGACTATGCCAGAACCACTTGGCGAACACTCCGGAATCACTTGCCGGGCATGCAGGAACCACCTCTCAGACATGCCAGAACCCCGTGCCAATGACCCCGGAAGCACCAGCCGAGCACGCCGGAACCACCTGCTCGACTCGCCAGAACCACCTGCCGATCACGCAAAAATCACCTGCTGGCTACGCCACAACCAGTTGGTGAACACTTTGGAATCACCTGCCAGGCTTGCTGGAACCACCTGCCAGTCATGCCAAAATCACCTGCCAACTACGCCAGAACCGCTTGGCGGACACTGCGGAAACACCTGTCGGGCCGGCCGGAACCACATCTCAGACGTGCCAGAAACGTGTTCATGAGATGCTGGAACCACACCCCGAACAGATGGATACCATCTGCCAGAACCGCCTGAACCACCTGCTGAGCACGCCGGAACCACCTGCTCGACTCACCGGTACCACCTCCCTGACACGCCAAAATCACCTGCTGGGTATGCCAGAACCACTTGGCGGACACTCCGGAATCATCTGCCGGACATGCCGGAACCAGCTCTCAGACACACCAGAACCAAGTGCCGGAGACGCAGGAAGCACCTGCCGAGCATGCCGGAGCCACCTGCTCGACTCGCCAGAAACACCTGCCGGACACGCCAAAATCACCTGCCGGGTACGCCAGAACGACCTGGCGGACACTACGGAATCACCTGCCGCGCATGCCGGAACCACCTGTCAGACGTGCCGGAAGCACGTGTCAGACACGCCGGAAACACCTACCAGACAGACCGGAACCACTTGCCAAGAACGCCGGAGCCACCTGTTCGACTCGCTGGAACCACCTGCCGGACAGGCCAATATCAACTGCTGGCTATGCCAGAACCACCTGGGGGACAGTCCGGGATCACCTGCCAGCCATGGCGGAACCACCTCTCAGACGTACCAGAACCACCTGCCGGAGAAGATGGAAACACGTCCTGGACAGACTGGAACCACGTGACGGCCATGCCTGAACCACCTGCCGAGCACGGCGGAACCACCTGCCGGACACGCCAAAATCACCTGCGGGCTACGCCAGAACCACTTGGACGACTCTCCGAAAGGACCTGCCGGGCATGTTGGAACCACCTCTCAGAAGTGCCAGAAGCACGTGGCGGACAGTCCGGAATCACCTGTTGGGCACACGCAACCACCTCTGAGACGTACCAGAACCACGTGCCGTGCACGCCGGAACCACCTACCGGACAGACCGGAATCAACTTTTGGGCATGCCGGAACCACCAGTCAGATGTGCCAGAAACACGTGCCGGAGACGCTGGAAGCACATGCCGAGCACGTCGCAACCACCTGCTCAACTCGCCTGAACCACCTGCCGGACACGCCAAAATCACCTGCCCGCTACACCAGCACCACTTCGGGGACAAGCCGGAATCACGTGAGGGGCATGCCGGCACAGCCTCTCAGACTGAACCTCGTGCCGGACACCACAGAACCACCTGCCGGACAGACCGGAACCACCTGCCGGACACGCTGCAACCACCGGCTCGACCCGCCCGAACGACCGCTGGACATGCAAAATCACCTGCCGGCTACGCCGGAAACACTTGGCGAACACTCCGGAATCACCTGCCGGGCATGCCGGAACCACCTCTCAGATATGCCAGAACCACGTGCCAATGACCCCGGAAGCACCTGCCGAGCACGCCGGAACCACCAGCTCGACTCGCCAGAACCACCTGCCGGACACGCAAAAATCACCTGCCGGCTACGCCACAACCAGTTGGGGAACACTTCGGAATCACCTGCCGGGCTTGCTGGAACCACCTGCCGGTCATGCCAAAATCACCTGCCAACTACGCCAGTACCACTTGGTGGACACTGTGGAAACACCTGTGGGGCCGGCCGGAACCACATCTCAGACGTGCCAGAACCATGTGCATGAGATGCTGGAACCACACCCCGAACAGACGGAAAACACCTGCCAGACCCGTCTGAACAACCTGCCGAGCACGCCGGAGCCACCTGCTCGACTCGCCGGACCACCTACCTGACATGCCCAAATCAACAGCCGGGTATGCCAGAACCACTTGTCGGACACTCCGGAATCATCTGCCGGACATGCCGGAACCAGCTCTCAGACACACCAGAACCACGTGCCGGAGACGCCGGAAGCACCTGCCGAGCATGCCGGAGCCACCTGCTCGACTCGCCAGAAACACCTGCCGGACACGCCAAAATCACCTGCCGGGTACGCCAGAACCACCTGGCGGACACTCCGAAATCACCTGTCGCGCATGCCGGAACCACCTCTCAGACGTGCCGGAAGCACGTGCCGGACACGCCGGAATCACCTACCGGACAGACCGGAACCACCTGCCGAGCACGCCGGAGCCACCTGTTCGACTCGCTGGAACCACCTGCCGGACAGGCCAATATTAACTGCTGGCTATGCCAGAACCGCCTGGGGGACGGTCCGGAATCACCTGCCAGCCATGGTGGAACCACCTCTCAGACTTACCAGAACCACCTGCCGGAGAAGCTGGAAACACGTCCTGGACAGTCTGGAAACACCTGCAGGCCAAGTCTGAACCACCTGCCAAGCACAACGGAACAACCTGCCAGACACACCAAAATCACCTGCGTGTTATGCCAGAACCACTTGGAGGACTCTCTGGGATGACCTGCCGGGCATGCCGGAACCACCTCTCAGACGTGCCAGAACCATGTGGCGGACAGTCCGGAATCACCTGTTGGGCAAGCGCAACCACCTCTGAGACGTAATAGAACCACATACCGTGCAGGCTGGAACCACCTACCGGACAGACCGGAATCACCTTTCGGGCATGCCGGAACCGCCTGTCAGATATGCCAGAAACACGTGCCGGAGACGCGGGAAGCACCTGCCAAGCACGTTGGAACCACCTGCTCAACTCGCCTGAACCACCTGCCGGACATGCCAAAATCACCTGCCGACTATGCCAGAACCACTTGGCGAACACTCCGGAATCACTTGCCGGGCATGCAGGAACCACCTCTCTGACATGCCAGAACCCCGTGCCAATGACCCCGGAAGCACCAGCCGAGCACACCGGAACCACCTGCTCGACTCGCCAGAACCACCTGCCGATCACGCAAAAATCACCTGCCGGCTACGCCACAACCAGTTGGTGAACACTTTGGAATCACCTGCCAGGCTTGCTGGAACCACCTACCGGTCATGCCAAAATCACCTGCCAACTACGCCAGAACCGCTTGGCGGACACTGCGGAAACACCTGTCGGGCCGGCCGGAACCACATCTCAGACGTGCCAGAAACGTGTTCATGAGATGCTGGAACCACACCCCGAACAGACGGATACCACCTGCCAGAACCGCCTGAACCACCTGCTGAGCACGCCGGAACCACCTGCTCGACTCACCGGTACCACCTCCCTGACATGCCCAAATCACCAGCCAGGTACTATAGAACCACTTGGCGGACACTCCGGAATCACCTGCCGGACATGCCGGAACCAGCTCTCAGACACACCAGAACCACGTGCCGGAGACGCCGGAAGCACCAGCCGAGCATGCCGGAGCCACCTGCTCGACTCGCCAGAAACACCTGCCGGACACGCCAAAATCACCTGCCGGGTATGCCAGAACCACCTGGCGGACACTCCGAAATCAACTATCACGCATGCTGGCACCACCTCTCAGACGTGCCGGAAGCACGTGCCGGACACGCTGGAATCACCTACCGGACAGACCGGAACGACCTGCCGAGCACGCCGGAGCCACCTGTTCGACTGGCTGGAACCAGCTGCCGGACAGGCCAATATCAACTGCTTGCTATGCCAGAACCACCTAGGGGACAGTCCGGGATCACCTGCCAGCCATGGCGGAACCACCTCTCAGACGTACCAGAACCACCTGCCGGAGAAGCTGGAAACACGTCCTGGACAGACTGGAACCACGTGACGGCCATGCCTGAACCACCTGCCGAGCACGGCGGAACCACCTGCCGGACACGCCAAAATCACCTGAGGGCTACGCCAGAACCACTTGGACGACTCTCCAAAATGACCTGCCGGGCATGTTGGAACCACCTCTCAGACGTGCCAGAAGCACGTGGCGGACAGTCCGGAATCACCTGTTGGGCATATGCAACCACCTCTGAGACGTACCAGAACCACGTGCCGTGCACGCCGGAACGACCTACCGGACAGACCGGAACCCACTTTTGGGCATGCCAGAACCACCTGTCAGATGTGCCAGAAACACGTGCCGGAGACGCCGGAAGCACCTGCCGATCACGTCGCAACCACCTGCTCAACTCGCCTGAACCACCTGCCGGACATGCCAAAATCACCTGCCGACTATGCCAGAACCACTTGGCGAACACTCCAGAATCACTTGCCGGGCATGCAGGAACCACCTCTCAGACATGCAAGAACCCCGTGCCAATGACCACAGAAGCACCAGTCGAGCACGCCGGAACCACCTGCTCGACTCGCCAGAACCACCTGCCGATCACGCAAAAATCACGTGCCGGCTACACCACAACCAGTTGGTGAACACTTTGGAATCACCTGCCAGGCTTGCTGGAACCACCTGCCAATCATGCCAAAATCACCTGCCAACTACGCCAGAACCGCTTGGCGGACACTGCGGAAACACCTGTCGGGCCGGCCGGAACCACATCTCAGACGTGCCAGAACCATGTGCATGAGATGCTGGAACCACACCCCGAACAGACGGAAAACACCCGCCAGACCCGTCTGAACAACCGGCCGAGCACGCCGGAGCCACCTGCTCGACTCGCCGGAACCACCTACCTGACATGCCCAAATCACCAGCCAGGTATGCCAGAACCACTTGGCGGACACTCCGGAATCATCTGCCGGACATGGCGGAACCAGCTGTCAGACACACCAGAACCACGTGCCGGGCACGCCGGAAGCACCTGCCGAGCATGCCGGAGCCACCTGCTCGACTCGCCAGAAACACCTGCCGGACACGGCAAAATCACCTGCCGGGTATGCCAGAACCACCTGGCGGACACTACGGAATCACCTGCCGCGCATGCCGGAACCACCTCTCAGACGTGCCGGAAGCACGTGCCGGACACGCCGGAATCACCTACCGGACAGACCGGAACCACCTGCCGAGCACGCCGGAGCCACCTGTTCGACTCGCTCGATCCACCTGCCGGACAGGCCAATATCAACTGCTGGCTATGCCAGAACCACCTGGGGGACGGTCCGGAATCACCTGTCCGCCATGGCGGAACCATCTCTCACACGTACCAGAACCACCTGCCGGAGAAGCTGGAAACACGTCCTGGACAGTCTGGAACCACCTGCCGGCCAAGCCTGAACCACCTGCCAAGCACAACGGAACAACCTGCCAGACACGCCAAAATCACCTGCGTGTTATGCCAGAACCACTTGGAGGACTCTCTGGGATGACCTGCCGGGCATGCTGGAACCACCTCTCAGACGTGCCAGAACTATGTGGCGGACAGTCCGGAATCACCTGTTGGGCATGCGCAACCACCTCTGAGACGTACCAGAACCACATGCCGTGCAGGCTGGAACCACCTACCGGACAGACCGGAATCACCTTTCGGGCATGCCGGAAGCACCTGTCAGGTGTGCCAGAAACACGTGCCGGAGACGCCGGAAGCACCTGCCAAGCACGTTGGAACCACCTGCTCATCTCGCCTGAACCACCTGCCAGACATGCCAAAATCACCTGCCGACTATGCCAGAACCACTTGGCGAACACTCCGGAATCACTTGCCGGGCATGCAGGAACCACCTCTCAGACATGCCAGAACCCCGTGCCAATGACCCCGGAAGCACCAGCCGAGCACGCCGGAACCACCTGCTCGACCCGCCAGAACCACCTGCCGATCACGCAAAAATCACCTGCCGGCTACGCCACAACCAGTTGGTGAACACTTTGGAATCACCTGCCAGGCTTGCTGGAACCACCTGCCAGTCATGCCAAAATCACCTGCCAACTACGCCAGAACCGCTTGGCGGACACTGCGGAAACACCTGTCGGGCCGGCTGGAACCACATCTCAGACGTGCCAGAAACGTGTTCATGAGATGCTGGAACCACACCCCGAACAGACGGATACCACCTGCCAGAACCGCCTGAACCACCTGCTGAGCACGCCAGAACCACCTGCTCGACTCACCGGTACCACCTCCCTGACACGCCAAAATCACCTGCTGGGTATGCCAGAACCACCTGGCGGACACTACGGAATCACCTGCCGCGCATGCCGGAACCACCTCTCAGACGTGCCGGAAGCACGTGCCAGACACGCCGGAAACACCTACCGGACAGACCGGAATCCACTTTTGGGCATGCCGGAACCACCAGTCAGATGTGCCAGAAACACGTGCCGGAGACACCGGAAGCACCTGCCGAGCACGTCGCAACCACCTGCTCAACTCGCCTGAACCACCTGCCGGACACGCCAAAATCACCTGCCCGCTACACCAGCACCACTTCGGGGACAAGCCGGAATCACGTGAGGGGCATGCCGGCACAGCCTCTCAGACTGAACCTCGTGCCGGACACCACAGAACCACCTGCCGGACAGAATGGAACCACCTGTCGGACACGCCGGAACCACCGGCTCGACCCGCCGGAACGACCGCTGCACATGCAAAATCACCTGCCGGCTACGCCGGAAACACTTGGCCAACACTCCGGAATCACCTGCCGGGCATGCCGGAACCACCTCTCAGATATGCCAGAACCCCGTGCCAATGACCCCGGAAGCACCTGCCGAGCACGCCGGAACCACCTGCTCGACTCGCCAGAACCACCTGCCGGACACGCAAAAATCACCTGCCGGCTATGCCACAACCAGTTGGGGAACACTTCGGAATCACCTGCCGGGCTTGCTGGAACCACCTGCCGGTCATGCCAAAATCACCTGCCAACTACGCCAGTACCACTTGGCGGACACTGTGGAAACACCTGTGGGGCCGGCCGGAACCACATCTCAGACGTGCCAGAACCATGTGCATGAGATGCTGGAACCACACCCCCAACAGACGGAAAACACCTGAGAGACCCGTCTGACCAACCTGCCGAGCACGCCGGAGCCACCTGCTCGACTCGACGGAACCACCTACCTGACATGCCAAAATCACCAGCCGGGTATGCCACAACCACTTGGCGGACACTCCGGAATCATCTGCCGGACATGCCGGAACCAGCTCTCAGACACTCCAGAACCAAGTGCCGGAGACACCGGAAGCACCTGTCGAGCATGCCGGAGCCACCTGCTCGACTCGCCAGAAACACCTCCCGGACACGCCAAAATCACCTGCCGGGTACGCCAGAACCACCTGGCGGACACTACGGAATCACCTGCCGCGCATGCCGGAACCACCTCTCAGACGTGCCGGAAGCACGTGCCAGACACGCCGGAAACACCTACCGGACAGACCGAAACCAAATGCCAAGAACGCCGGAGACACCTGTTCGACTCGCTGGAACCACCTGCCGGACAGGCCAATATCAACTGCTGGCTATGCCAGAACCACCTGGGGGACAGTCCGGGATCACCTGCCAGCCATGGCGGAACCACCTCTCAGACGTACCAGAACCACCTGCCGGAGAAGCTGGAAACACGTCCTGGACAGACTGGAACCACGTGACGGCCATTTCAGAACCACCTGCCGAGCACGGCGGAACCACCTGCCGGACACGCCAAAATCACCTGCGGGCTACGCCAGAACCACTTGGACGACTCTCCGAAATGACCTGCCGGGCATGTTGGAACCACCTCTCAGACGTGCCAGAAGCACGTGGCGGACAGTCCGGAATCACCTGTTGGGCATACGCAACCACCTCTGAGACGTACCAGAACCACGTGCCGTGCACGCCGGAACCACCTACTGGACAGACCGGAATCCACTTTTGGGCATGCCGTAACCACCAGTCAGATGTGCCAGCAACACGTGCCGGAGACGCCGGAAGCACCTGCCGAGCATGCCCGAGACACCTGTTCGACTCGCCAGAAACACCTGCCGGACAGGCCAATATTAACTGCTGGCTATGCCAGAACCCCCTGGGGGACTGTCCGGGATCACCTACCAGCCATGGCTGAACCACCTCTCACACGTACCAGAACCACCTGCCGGAGAAGCTGGAAACACGTCCTGGACAGTCTGGAACCACCTGCCGGCCAAGCCTGAACCACCTGTCAAGCACAACGGAACAACCTGCCAGACACGCCAAAATCACCTGCGTGTTATGCCAGAACCACTTGGAGGACTCTCTGGGATTACCTGTCGGGCATGCCGGAAACACCTCTCAGACGTGCCAGAACCATGTGGCGGACAGTCCGGAATCACCTGTTGGGCATGCGCAACCACCTCTGAGACGTACCAGAACCACATGCCGTGCAGGCTGGAACCACCTACCGGACAGACCGGAATCACCTTTCGGGCATGCCGGAACCACCTGTCAGATGTGCCAGAAACACGTGCCGGAGATGCCGGAAGCACCTGCCAAGCACGTTGGAACCACCTGCTCAACTCGCCTGAACCACCTGCCGGACATGCCAAAATCACCTGCCGACTATGCCAGAACCACTTGGCGAACACTCCGGAATCACTTGCCGGGCATGCAGGAACCACCTCTCAGACATGCCAGAACCCCGTGCCAATGACCCCGGAAGCACCAGCCGAGCACGCCGGAACCACCTGCTCGACCCGCCAGAACCACCTGCCGATCACGCAAAAATCACCTGCCGGCTACGCCACAACCAGTTGGTGAACACTTTGGAAGCACCTGCCAGGCTTGCTGGAACCACCTGCCAGTCATGCCAAAATCACCTGCCAACTACGCCAGAACCGCTTGGCGGACACTGCGGAAACACCTGTCGGGCCGGCTGGAACCACATCTCAGACGTGCCAGAACCATGTGCATGAGACGCTGGAACCACACCCCGAACAGACGGAAAACACCCGCCAGACCCGTCTGAACAACCTGCCGAGCACGCCGGAGCCACCTGCTCGACTCGCCGGAGCCACCTACCTGACATGCCCAAATCACAAGCCGGGTATGCCAGAACCACTTGGCGGACACTCCGGAATCATCTGCCGGACATGCCGGAACCAGCTCTCAGACACACCAGAACCACGTGCCGGAGACGCCGGAAGCACCTGCCGAGCATGCCGGAGCCACCTGCTCGACTCGCCAGAAACACCTGCCGGACAGGCCAATATTAACTGCTGGCTATGCCAGAACCACCTGGGTGACAGTCCGGAATCACCTGCCAGCCATGGCGGAACCACCTCTCACACGTACCAGAACCACCTGCCGGAGAAGCTGGAAACACGTCCTGGACAGTCTGGAACCACCTGCCGTCCAAGCCTGAACCACCTGCCAAGCACAACGGAACAACCTGCCAGACACGCCAAAATCACCTGCGGGCTACGCCAGAACCACTTGGAGGACTCTCTGGGATGACCTGCCGGGCATGCCGGAACCACCTCTCAGACGTGCCAGAACTATGTGGCGGACAGTCCGGAATCACCTGTTGGGCATACGCAACCACCTCTGAGATGTAGCAGAACCACGTGCCGTGCACGCCGGAACCACCTACCGGACAGACCGGAATCCACTTTTGGGCATGCCGGAAGCACCAGTCAGATGTGCCAGAAACACGTGCCGGAGATGCCGGAAGCACCTGCCGAGCACGTCGCAACCACCTGCTCAACTCGCCTGAACCACCTGCCGGACACGCCAAAATCACCTGCCCGCTACACCAGCACCACTTCGGGGACAAGCCGGAATCACGTGAGGGGCATGCCGGCACAGCCTCTCAGACTGAACCTCGTGCCGGACACCACAGTACCACCTGCCGGACAGACCGGGACCACCTGCCGGACACGCCGGAACCACCGGCTCGACCCGCCGGAACGACCGCTGGACATGCAAAATCACCTGCCGGCTACGCCGCAAACACTTGGCGAACACTCCGGAATCACCTGCCGGGCATGCCGGAACCACCTGCTCGACTCGCCTGAACCACCTGCCGGACATGCCAAAATCACCTGCCGACTATGCCAGAACCACTTGGCGAACACTCCGGAATCACTTGCCGGGCATGCAGGAACCACCTCTCAGACATGCCAGAACCCCGTGCCAATGACCCCGGAAGCACCAGCCGAGCACGCCGGAACCACCTGCTCAACTCGCCTGAACCACCTGCCGGACACGCCAAAATCACCTGCCCGCTACACCAGCACCACTTCGGGGACAAGCCGGAATCACGTTAGGGGCATGCCGGCACAGCCTCTCAGACTGAACCTCGTGCCGGACACCACAGAACCACCTGCCGGACAGACCGGAACCACCTGCCGGACACGCCGGAACCACCGGCTCGACCCGCCGGAACGACCGCTGCACATGCAAAATCACCTGCCGGCTACGCCGGAAACACTTGGCGAACACTCCGGAATCACCTGCCGGGCATGCCGGAACCACCTCTCAGATATGCCAGAACCCCGTGCCAATGACCCCGGAAGCACCTGCCGAGCACGCCGGAACCACCTGCTCGACTCGCCAGAACCACCTGCCGGACACGCAAAAATCACCTGCCGGCTACGCCACAACCAGTTGGGGAACACTTCGGAATCACCTGCCGGGCTTGCTGGAACCACCTGCCGGTCATGCCAAAATCACCTGCCAACTACGCCAGTACCACTTGGCGGACACTGTGGAAACACCTGTCGGGCCGGCCGGAGCCACATCTCAGACGTGCCAGAACCATGTGCATGAGATGCTGGAACCACACCCCGAACAGACGGAAAACACCTGCCAGATTCGTCTGAACAACCTGCCGAGCACGCCGGAGCCACCTGCTCGACTCGCCGGAACCACCTACCTGACATGCCCAAATCACCACCCAGGTATGCCAGAACCACTTGGCGGACACTCCGGAATCATCTGCCGGACATGCCGGAACCAGCTCTCAGACACACCAGAACCACGTGCCGGAGACGCCGGAAGCACCTGCCGAGCATGCCGGAGCCACCTGCTCGACTCGCCAGAACCACCTGCCGGACACGCCAAAATCACCTGCCGAGTATGCCAGAACCACCTGGCGGACACTACGGAATCACCTGCCGCGCATGCCGGAACCACCTCTCAGACGTGCCGGAAGCACGTGCCAGACACGCCGGAAACACCTACCGGACAGACCGGAACCACCTGCCAAGAACGCCGGAGCCACCTGTTCGACTCGCTGGAACCACCTGCCGGACAGGCCAATATCAACTGCTGGCTATGCCAGAACCACGTGGGGGACAGTCCGGGATCACCTGCCAGCCATGATGGAACCACCTCTCAGACGTACCAGAACCACCTGCCGGAGAAGATGGAAACACGTCCTGGACAGACTGGAACCACGTGACGGCCATGCCTGAACCACCTGCCGAGCACGGCGGAACCACCTGCTGGACACGCCAAAATCACCTGCGGGCTACGCCAGAACCACTTGGACGACTCTCCGAAATGACCTGCCGGGCATGCCGGAACCACCTCTCAGACGTGCCAGAACCATGTGGCGGACAGTCCGGAATCACCTGTTGGGCATGCGCAACCACCTCTGAGACGTACCAGAAACACATGCCGTGCAGTCTGGAACCACCTACCGGACAGACCGGAATCACCTTTCGGGCATGCCGGAACCACCTGTCAGATGTGCCAGAAACACGTGCCGGAGACCCCGGAAGCACCTGCCAAGCACGTTGGAACCACCTGCTCAACTCGCCTGAACCACCTGCCGGACATGAAAAATCACCTGCCGACTATGCCAGAACCACTTGGCGAACACTCCGGAATCACTTGCCGGGCATGCAGGAACCACCTCTCAGACATGCCAGAACCCCGTGCCAATGACCCCGGAAGCACCAGCCGAGCACACCGGAACCACCTGCTCAACTCGCCTGAACCACCTGCCGGACACGCCAAAATCACCTGCCCGCTACACCAGCACCACTTCGGGGACAAGCCGGAATCACGTTAGGGGCATGCCGGCACAGCCTCTCAGACTGAACCTCGTGCCGGACACCACAGAACCACCTGCCGGACAGACCGGAACCACCTGCCGGACACGCCGGAACCACCGGCTCGACCCGCCGGAACGACCGCTGCACATGCAAAATCACCTGCCGGCTACGCCGGAAACACTTGGCGAACACTCCGGAATCACCTGCCGGGCATGCCGGAACCACCTCTCAGATATGCCAGAACCCCGTGCCAATGACCCCGGAAGCACCTGCCGAGCACGCCGGAACCACCTGCTCGACTCGCCAGAACCACCTGCCGGACACGCAAAAATCACCTGCCGGCTACGCCACAACCAGTTGGGGAACACTTCGGAATCACCTGCCGGGCTTGCTGGAACCACCTGCCGGTCATGCCAAAATCACCTGCCAACTACGCCAGTACCACTTGGCGGACACTGTGGAAACACCTGTCGGGCCGGCCGGAGCCACATCTCAGACGTGCCAGAACCATGTGCATGAGATGCTGGAACCACACCCCGAACAGACGGAAAACACCTGCCAGATTCGTCTGAACAACCTGCCGAGCACGCCGGAGCCACCTGCTCGACTCGCCGGAACCACCTACCTGACATGCCCAAATCACCACCCAGGTATGCCAGAACCACTTGGCGGACACTCCGGAATCATCTGCCGGACATGCCGGAACCAGCTCTCAGACACACCAGAACCACGTGCCGGAGACGCCGGAAGCACCTGCCGAGCATGCCGGAGCCACCTGCTCGACTCGCCAGAACCACCTGCCGGACACGCCAAAATCACCTGCCGAGTATGCCAGAACCACCTGGCGGACACTACGGAATCACCTGCCGCGCATGCCGGAACCACCTCTCAGACGTGCCGGAAGCACGTGCCAGACACGCCGGAAACACCTACCGGACAGACCGGAACCACCTGCCAAGAACGCCGGAGCCACCTGTTCGACTCGCTGGAACCACCTGCCGGACAGGCCAATATCAACTGCTGGCTATGCCAGAACCACGTGGGGGACAGTCCGGGATCACCTGCCAGCCATGATGGAACCACCTCTCAGACGTACCAGAACCACCTGCCGGAGAAGATGGAAACACGTCCTGGACAGACTGGAACCACGTGACGGCCATGCCTGAACCACCTGCCGAGCACGGCGGAACCACCTGCTGGACACGCCAAAATCACCTGCGGGCTACGCCAGAACCACTTGGACGACTCTCCGAAATGACCTGCCGGGCATGCCGGAACCACCTCTCAGACGTGCCAGAACCATGTGGCGGACAGTCCGGAATCACCTGTTGGGCATGCGCAACCACCTCTGAGACGTACCAGAAACACATGCCGTGCAGTCTGGAACCACCTACCGGACAGACCGGAATCACCTTTCGGGCATGCCGGAACCACCTGTCAGATGTGCCAGAAACACGTGCCGGAGACCCCGGAAGCACCTGCCAAGCACGTTGGAACCACCTGCTCAACTCGCCTGAACCACCTGCCGGACATGAAAAATCACCTGCCGACTATGCCAGAACCACTTGGCGAACACTCCGGAATCACTTGCCGGGCATGCAGGAACCACCTCTCAGACATGCCAGAACCCCGTGCCAATGACCCCGGAAGCACCAGCCGAGCACGCCGGAACCACCTGCTCGACTCGCCAGAACCACCTGCCGATCACGCAAAAATCACCTGCCGGCTACGCCACAACCAGTTGGTGAACACTTTGGAATCACCTGCCAGGCTTGCTGGAACCACCTGCCAGTCATGCCAAAATCACCTGCCAACTACGCCAGAACCGCTTGGCGGACACTGCGGAAACACCTGTCGGGCCGGCTGGAACCACATCTCAGACGTGCCAGAAACGTGTTCATGAGATGCTGGAACCACACCCCGAACAGACGGATACCACCTGCCAGAACCGCCTGAACCACCTGCTGAGCACGCCGGAACCACCTGCTCGACTCACCGGTACCACCTCCCTGACACGCCAAAATCACCTGCTGGGTATGCCAGAACCACTTGGCGGACACTCCGGAATCATCTGCCGGACATGCCGGAACCAGCTCTCAGACACACCAGAACCAAGTGCCGGAGACGCCGGAAGCACCTGCCGCGCATGCCGGAACCACCTCTCAGACGTGCCGGAAGCACGTGCCAGACACGCCGGAAACACCTACCGGACAGACCGGAACCACCTGCCAAGAACGCCGGAGCCACCTGTTCGACTCGCTGGAACCACCTGCCGGACAGGCCAATATCAACTGCTGGCTATGCCAGAACCACCTGGGGGACAGTCCGGGATCACCTGCCAGCCATGGCGGAACCACCTCTCAGACGTACCAGAACCACCTGCCGGAGAAGCTGGAAACACGTCCTGGACAGACTGGAACCACGTGACGGCCATGCCTGAACCACCTGCCGAGCACGGCGGAACCACCTGCAGGACACGGCAAAATCACCTGCGGGCTCCGCAAGAACCACTTGGTCGACTCTCCGAAATGACCTGCCGGGCATGTTGGAACCACCTCTCAGACGTGCCAGAAGCACGTGGCGGACAGTCCGGAATCACCTGTTGGGCATACGCAACCACCTCTCAGACGTACCAGAACCACGTGCCGTGCACGCCGGAACCACCTACCGGACAGACCGGAATCCACTTTTGGGCATGCCGGAACCACCAGTCAGATGTGCCAGAAACACGTGCCGGAGACGCCGGAAGCACCTGCCGAGCACGTCGCAACCACCTGCTCAACTCGCCTGAACCACCTGCCGGACACGCCAAAATCACCTGCCCGCTACACCAGCACCACTTCGGGGACAAGCCGGAATCACGTGAGGGGCATGCCGGCACAGCCTCTCAGACTGAACCTCGTGCCGGACACCACAGAACCACCTGCCGGACAGACCGGAACCACCTGCCGGACACGCCGGAACCACCGGCTCGACCCGCCGGAACGACCGCTGGACATGCAAAATCACCTGCCGGCTACGCCGCAAACACTTGGCGAACACTCCGGAATCACCTGCCGGGCATGCCGGAACCACCTCTCAGATATGCCAGAACCACGTGCCAATGACCCCGGAAGCACCTGCCGAGCACGCCGGAACCACCTGCTCGACTCGCCAGAACCACCTGCCGGACACGCAAAAATCACCTGCCGGCTACGCCACAACCAGTTGGGGAACACTTCGGAATCACCTGCCGGGCTTGCTGGAACCACCTGCCGGTCATGCCAAAATCACCTGCCAACTACGCCAGTACCACTTGGCGGACACTGTGGAAACACCTGTCGGGCCGGCCGGAACCACATCTCAGACGTGCCAGAACCATGTGCATGAGATGCTGGAACCACACCCCGAACAGAAGGAAAACACCTGCCAGACCCGTCTGAACAACCTGCCGAGCACGCCGGAGCCACCAGCTCGACTCGCCGGAACCACCTACCTTACATGCCAAAATCACCAGCCGGGTATGCCAGAACCACTTGGCAGACACTCCGGAATCATCTGCCGGACATGCCGGAACCAGCTCTCAGACACACCAGAACCAAGTGCCGGAGACGCCGGAAGCACCTGTCGAGCATGCCGGAGCCACCTGCTCGACTCGCCAGAAACACCTCCCGGACACGCCAAAATCACCTGCCGGGTACGCCAGAACCACCTGGCGGACACTACGGAATCACCTGCCGCGCATGCCGGAACCACCTCTCAGACGTGCCGGAAGCACGTGCCAGACACGCCGGAAACACCTACCGGACAACCGAAACCACCTGCCAAGAACGCCGGAGCCACCTGTTCGACTCGCTGGAACCACCTGCCGGACAGGCCAATATCAACTGCTGGCTATGCCAGAACCACCTGGGGAACAGTCCGGGATCACCTGCCAGCCATGGCGGAACCACCTCTCATACGTACCAGAACCACCTGCCGGAGAAGATGGAAACACGTCCTGGACAGACTGGAACCACGTGACGGCCATGCCTGAACCACCTGCCGAGCACGGCGGAACCACCTGCCGGACACGCCAAAATCACCTGCGGGCTACGCCAGAACCACTTGGACGACTCTCCGAAAGGACCTGCCGGGCATGTTGGAACCACCTCTCAGACGTGCCAGAAGCACGTGGCGGACAGTCCGGAATCACCTGTTGGGCAAACGCAACCACCTCTGAGACGTTCCAGAACCACGTGCCGTGCACGCCGGAACCACCTACCGGACAGACCGGAATCCACTTTTGGGCATGCCGGAACCACCAGTCAGATGTGCCAGCAACACGTGTCGGAGACGCCGGAAGCACCTGCCGAGCATGCCCGAGCCACCTGTTCGACTGGCCAGAAACAAATGCCAGACAGGCCAATATTAACTGATGGCTATGCCAGAACCACCTGGGGGACGGTCCGGAATCACCTGCCAGCCATGGCGGAACCACCTCTCACACGTACCAGAACCACCTGCCGGAGAAGCTGGAAACACGTCCTGGACAGTCTGGAACCACCTGTCGGCCAAGCCTGAACCACCTGCCAAGCACAACAGAACAACCTGCCAGACACGCCAAAATCACCTGCGTGTTATGCCAGAACCACTTGGAGGACTCTCTGGGATGACCTGCCGGGCATGCCGGAACCACCTCTCAGACGTGCCAGAACCATGTGGCGGACAGTCCGGAATCACCTGTTGGGCATGCGCAACCACCTCTGAGACGTACCAGAACCACATGCCGTGCAGGCTGGAACCACCTACCGGACAGACCGGAATCACCTATCGGGCATGCCGGAACCACCTGTCAGATGTGCCAGAAACACGTGCCGGATACGCCGGAAGCACCTGCCAAGCACGTTGGAACCACCTGCTCAACTCGCCTGAACCACCTGCCGGACATGCCAAAATCACCTGCCGACTATGCCAGAACCACTTGGCGAACACTCCGGAATCACTTGCCGGGCATGCAGGAACCACCTCTCAGACATGCCAGAACCCCGTGCCAATGACCCCGGAAGCACCAGCCGAGCACGCCGGAACCACCTGCTCGACTCGCCAGAACCACCTGCCGATCACGCAAAAATCACCTGCTGGCTACGCCACAACCAGTTGGTGAACACTTTGGAATCACCTGCCAGGCTTGCTGGAACCACCTGCCAGTCATGCCAAAATCACCTGCCAACTACGCCAGAACCGCTTGGCGGACACTGCGGAAACACCTGTCGGGCCGGCCGGAACCACATCTCAGACGTGCCAGAAACGTGTTCATGAGATGCTGGAACCACACCCCGAACAGATGGATACCATCTGCCAGAACCGCCTGAACCACCTGCTGAGCACGCCGGAACCACCTGCTCGACTCACCGGTACCACCTCCCTGACACGCCAAAATCACCTGCTGGGTATGCCAGAACCACTTGGCGGACACTCCGGAATCATCTGCCGGACATGCCGGAACCAGCTCTCAGACACACCAGAACCAAGTGCCGGAGACGCAGGAAGCACCTGCCGAGCATGCCGGAGCCACCTGCTCGACTCGCCAGAAACACCTGCCGGACACGCCAAAATCACCTGCCGGGTACGCCAGAACGACCTGGCGGACACTACGGAATCACCTGCCGCGCATGCCGGAACCACCTGTCAGACGTGCCGGAAGCACGTGTCAGACACGCCGGAAACACCTACCGGACAGACCGGAACCACTTGCCAAGAACGCCGGAGCCACCTGTTCGACTCGCTGGAACCACCTGCCGGACAGGCCAATATCAACTGCTGGCTATGCCAGAACCACCTGGGGGACAGTCCGGGATCACCTGCCAGCCATGGCGGAACCACCTCTCAGACGTACCAGAACCACCTGCCGGAGAAGATGGAAACACGTCCTGGACAGACTGGAACCACGTGACGGCCATGCCTGAACCACCTGCCGAGCACGGCGGAACCACCTGCCGGACACGCCAAAATCACCTGCGGGCTACGCCAGAACCACTTGGACGACTCTCCGAAAGGACCTGCCGGGCATGTTGGAACCACCTCTCAGAAGTGCCAGAAGCACGTGGCGGACAGTCCGGAATCACCTGTTGGGCACACGCAACCACCTCTGAGACGTACCAGAACCACGTGCCGTGCACGCCGGAACCACCTACCGGACAGACCGGAATCAACTTTTGGGCATGCCGGAACCACCAGTCAGATGTGCCAGAAACACGTGCCGGAGACGCTGGAAGCACATGCCGAGCACGTCGCAACCACCTGCTCAACTCGCCTGAACCACCTGCCGGACACGCCAAAATCACCTGCCCGCTACACCAGCACCACTTCGGGGACAAGCCGGAATCACGTGAGGGGCATGCCGGCACAGCCTCTCAGACTGAACCTCGTGCCGGACACCACAGAACCACCTGCCGGACAGACCGGAACCACCTGCCGGACACGCTGCAACCACCGGCTCGACCCGCCCGAACGACCGCTGGACATGCAAAATCACCTGCCGGCTACGCCGGAAACACTTGGCGAACACTCCGGAATCACCTGCCGGGCATGCCGGAACCACCTCTCAGATATGCCAGAACCACGTGCCAATGACCCCGGAAGCACCTGCCGAGCACGCCGGAACCACCAGCTCGACTCGCCAGAACCACCTGCCGGACACGCAAAAATCACCTGCCGGCTACGCCACAACCAGTTGGGGAACACTTCGGAATCACCTGCCGGGCTTGCTGGAACCACCTGCCGGTCATGCCAAAATCACCTGCCAACTACGCCAGTACCACTTGGTGGACACTGTGGAAACACCTGTGGGGCCGGCCGGAACCACATCTCAGACGTGCCAGAACCATGTGCATGAGATGCTGGAACCACACCCCGAACAGACGGAAAACACCTGCCAGACCCGTCTGAACAACCTGCCGAGCACGCCGGAGCCACCTGCTCGACTCGCCGGACCACCTACCTGACATGCCCAAATCAACAGCCGGGTATGCCAGAACCACTTGTCGGACACTCCGGAATCATCTGCCGGACATGCCGGAACCAGCTCTCAGACACACCAGAACCACGTGCCGGAGACGCCGGAAGCACCTGCCGAGCATGCCGGAGCCACCTGCTCGACTCGCCAGAAACACCTGCCGGACACGCCAAAATCACCTGCCGGGTACGCCAGAACCACCTGGCGGACACTCCGAAATCACCTGTCGCGCATGCCGGAACCACCTCTCAGACGTGCCGGAAGCACGTGCCGGACACGCCGGAATCACCTACCGGACAGACCGGAACCACCTGCCGAGCACGCCGGAGCCACCTGTTCGACTCGCTGGAACCACCTGCCGGACAGGCCAATATTAACTGCTGGCTATGCCAGAACCGCCTGGGGGACGGTCCGGAATCACCTGCCAGCCATGGCGGAACCACCTCTCAGACTTACCAGAACCACCTGCCGGAGAAGCTGGAAACACGTCCTGGACAGTCTGGAAACACCTGCCGGCCAAGTCTGAACCACCTGCCAAGCACAACGGAACAACCTGCCAGACACACCAAAATCACCTGCGTGTTATGCCAGAACCACTTGGAGGACTCTCTGGGATGACCTGCCGGGCATGCCGGAACCACCTCTCAGACGTGCCAGAACCATGTGGCGGACAGTCCGGAATCACCTGTTGGGCAAGCGCAACCACCTCTGAGACGTAATAGAACCACATACCGTGCAGGCTGGAACCACCTACCGGACAGACCGGAATCACCTTTCGGGCATGCCGGAACCGCCTGTCAGATATGCCAGAAACACGTGCCGGAGACGCCGGAAGCACCTGCCAAGCACGTTGGAACCACCTGCTCAACTCGCCTGAACCACCTGCCGGACATGCCAAAATCACCTGCCGACTATGCCAGAACCACTTGGCGAACACTCCGGAATCACTTGCCGGGCATGCAGGAACCACCTCTCAGACATGCCAGAACCCCGTGCCAATGACCCCGGAAGCACCAGCCGAGCACACCGGAACCACCTGCTCGACTCGCCAGAACCACCTGCCGATCACGCAAAAATCACCTGCCGGCTACGCCACAACCAGTTGGTGAACACTTTGGAATCACCTGCCAGGCTTGCTGGAACCACCTACCGGTCATGCCAAAATCACCTGCCAACTACGCCAGAACCGCTTGGCGGACACTGCGGAAACACCTGTCGGGCCGGCCGGAACCACATCTCAGACGTGCCAGAAACGTGTTCATGAGATGCTGGAACCACACCCCGAACAGACGGATACCACCTGCCAGAACCGCCTGAACCACCTGCTGAGCACGCCGGAACCACCTGCTCGACTCACCGGTACCACCTCCCTGACATGCCCAAATCACCAGCCAGGTACTATAGAACCACTTGGCGGACACTCCGGAATCACCTGCCGGACATGCCGGAACCAGCTCTCAGACACACCAGAACCACGTGCCGGAGACGCCGGAAGCACCAGCCGAGCATGCCGGAGCCACCTGCTCGACTCGCCAGAAACACCTGCCGGACACGCCAAAATCACCTGCCGGGTATGCCAGAACCACCTGGCGGACACTCCGAAATCAACTATCACGCATGCCGGCACCACCTCTCAGACGTGCCGGAAGCACGTGCCGGACACGCTGGAATCACCTACCGGACAGACCGGAACGACCTGCCGAGCACGCCGGAGCCACCTGTTCGACTGGCTGGAACCAGCTGCCGGACAGGCCAATATCAACTGCTTGCTATGCCAGAACCACCTAGGGGACAGTCCGGGATCACCTGCCAGCCATGGCGGAACCACCTCTCAGACGTACCAGAACCACCTGCCGGAGAAGCTGGAAACACGTCCTGGACAGACTGGAACCACGTGACGGCCATGCCTGAACCACCTGCCGAGCACGGCGGAACCACCTGCCGGACACGCCAAAATCACCTGAGGGCTACGCCAGAACCACTTGGACGACTCTCCAAAATGACCTGCCGGGCATGTTGGAACCACCTCTCAGACGTGCCAGAAGCACGTGGCGGACAGTCCGGAATCACCTGTTGGGCATATGCAACCACCTCTGAGACGTACCAGAACCACGTGCCGTGCACGCCGGAACGACCTACCGGACAGACCGGAATCCACTTTTGGGCATGCCAGAACCACCTGTCAGATGTGCCAGAAACACGTGCCGGAGACGCCGGAAGCACCTGCCGATCACGTCGCAACCACCTGCTCAACTCGCCTGAACCACCTGCCGGACATGCCAAAATCACCTGCCGACTATGCCAGAACCACTTGGCGAACACTCCAGAATCACTTGCCGGGCATGCAGGAACCACCTCTCAGACATGCAAGAACCCCGTGCCAATGACCACAGAAGCACCAGCCGAGCACGCCGGAACCACCTGCTCGACTCGCCAGAACCACCTGCCGATCACGCAAAAATCACGTGCCGGCTACACCACAACCAGTTGGTGAACACTTTGGAATCACCTGCCAGGCTTGCTGGAACCACCTGCCAATCATGCCAAAATCACCTGCCAACTACGCCAGAACCGCTTGGCGGACACTGCGGAAACACCTGTCGGGCCGGCCGGAACCACATCTCAGACGTGCCAGAACCATGTGCATGAGATGCTGGAACCACACCCCGAACAGACGGAAAACACCCGCCAGACCCGTCTGAACAACCGGCCGAGCACGCCGGAGCCACCTGCTCGACTCGCCGGAACCACCTACCTGACATGCCCAAATCACCAGCCAGGTATGCCAGAACCACTTGGCGGACACTCCGGAATCATCTGCCGGACATGGCGGAACCAGCTGTCAGACACACCAGAACCACGTGCCGGGCACGCCGGAAGCACCTGCCGAGCATGCCGGAGCCACCTGCTCGACTCGCCAGAAACACCTGCCGGACACGGCAAAATCACCTGCCGGGTATGCCAGAACCACCTGGCGGACACTACGGAATCACCTGCCGCGCATGCCGGAACCACCTCTCAGACGTGCCGGAAGCACATGCCAGACACGCCGGAAACACCTACCGGACAGACCGGAACCACCTGCCAAGAACGCCGGAGCCACCTGTTCGACTCGCTGGAACCACCTGCCGGACAGGCCAATATCAACTGCTGGCTATGCCAGAACCACCTGGGGGACAGTCCGGGATCACCTGCCAGCCATGACGGGACCACCTCTCAGACGTACCAGAACCACCTGCCGGAGAAGATGGAAACACGTCCTGGACAGACTGGAACCACATGACGGCCATGCCTGAACCACCTGCCGAGCACGGCGGAACCACCTGCCGGACACGCCAAAATCACCTGCGGGCTACGCCAGAACCACTTGGACGACTCTCCGAAATGACCTGCCGGGCATGTTGGAACCACCTCTCAGACGTGCCAGAAGCACGTGGCGGACAGTCCGGAAGCACCTGTTTGGCATACGCAACCACCTCTGAGACGTACCAGAACCACGTGCCGTGCACGCCGGAACCACCTACCGGACAGACCGGAATCCACTTTTGGGCATGCCGGAACCACCAGTCAGATGTGCCAGCAACACGTGCCGGAGACGCCGGAAGCACCTGCCGAGCATGCCCGAGCCACCTGTTCGACTCGCCAGAAACACCTGACGGACAGGCCAATATTAACTGCTGGCTATGCCAGAACCACCTGGGGGACGGTCCGGGATCACCTGCCAGCCATGGCGGAACCACCTCTCACACGTACCAGAACCACCTGCCGGAGAAGCTGGAAACACGTCCTGGACAGTCTGGAACCACCTGCCGGCCAAGCCTGAACCACCTGCCAAGCACAACGGAACAACCTGCCAGACACGCCAAAATCACCTGCGTGTTATGCCAGAACCACTTGGAGGACTCTCTGGGATGACCTGCCGGGCATGCCGGAACCACCAGTCAGATGTGCCAGAAACACGTGCCGGAGACCCCGGAAGCACCTGCCGAGCACGTCGCAACCACCTGCTCAACTCGCCTGAACCACCTGCCGGACACGCCAAAATCACCTGCCGGGTACGCCAGAACCACCTGGCGGACACTCCGAAATCACCTGTCGCGCATGCCGGAACCACCTCTCAGACGTGCCGGAAGCACGTGCCGGACACGCCGGAATCACCTACCGGACAGACCGGAACCACCTGCCGAGCACGCCGGAGCCACCTGTTCGACTCGCTCGATCCACCTGCCGGACAGGCCAATATCAACTGCTGGCTATGCCAGAACCACCTGGGGGACGGTCCGGAATCACCTGTCCGCCATGGCGGAACCACCTCTCAAACCTTCCAGAACCACCTGCCGGAGAAGCTGGAAACACGTCCTGGACAGTCTGGAACCACCTGCCTGCCAAGCCTGAACCACCTGCCAAGCACAACGGAACAACCTGCCAGACACGCCAAAATCGCCGGCGTGTTATGCCAGAACCACTTGGAGGACTCTCTGGGATGACCTGCCGGGCATGCTGGAACCACCTCTCAGACGTGCCAGAACTATGTGGCGGACAGTCCGGAATCACCTGTTGGGCATGCGCAACCACCTCTGAGACGTACCAGAACCACATGCCGTGCAGGCTGGAACCACCTACCGGACAGACCGGAATCACCTTTCGGGCATGCCGGAAGCACCTGTCAGGTGTGCCAGAAACACGTGCCGGAGACGCCGGAAGCACCTGCCAAGCACGTTGGAACCACCTGCTCATCTCGCCTGAACCACCTGCCAGACACGCCAAAATCACCTGCCCGCTACACCAGCACCACTTCGGGGACAAGCCGGAATCACGTGAGGGGCATGCCGGCACAGCCTCTCAGACTGAACCTCGTGCCGGACACCACAGAACCACCTGCCGGACAGAATGGAACCACCTGCCGGACACGCCGGAACCACCGGCTCGACCCGCCGGAACGACCGCTGGACATGCAAAATCACCTGCCGGCTACGCCGGAAACACTTGGCGAACACTCCGGAATCACCTGCCGGGCATGCCGGAACCACCTCTCAGATATGCCAGAACCCCGTGCCAATGACCCCGGAAGCACCTGCCGAGCACGCCGGAACCACCAGCTCGACTCGCCAGAACCACCTGCAGGACACGCAAAAATCACCTGCCGGCTACACCACAACCAGTTGGGGAACACTTCGGAATCACCTGCCGGGCTTGCTGGAACCACCTGCCGGTCATGCCAAAATCACCTGCCAACTACGCCAGTACCACTTGGCGGACACTGTGGAAACACCTGTCGGGCCGGCCGGAACCACATCTCAGACGTGCTAGAACCATGTGCATGAGATGCTGGAACCACACCCCGAACAGTCGGAAAACACCCGCAAGACCCGTCTGAACAACCTGCCGAGCACGCAGGAGCCACCTGCTCGACTCGCCGGAACCACCTACCTGACATGCCAAAATCACCTGCCGGGTATGCCAGAACCACTTGGCGGACACTCCGGTATCATCTGCCGGACATGCCGGAACCAGCTCTCAGACACACCAGAACCACGTGCCGGAGACGCCGGAAGCACCTGCCGAGCATGCCGGAGCCACCTGCTCGACTCGCCAGAAACACCTGCCGGACAGGCCAATATTAACTGCTGGCTATGCCAGAACCACCTGGGGGACAGTCCGGAATCACCTGCCAGCCATGGCGGAACCATCTCTCACACGTACCAGAACCACCTGCCGGAGAAGCTGGAAACACGTCCTGGACAGTCTGGAACCACCTGCCGGCCAAGCCTGAACCACCTGCCAAGCACAACGGAACAACCTGACAGACACGCCAAAATCACCTGCGTGTTATGCCAGAACCACTTGGAGGACTCTCTGGGATGACCTGCCGGGCATGCTGGAACCACCTCTCAGACGTGCCAGAACTATGTGGCGGACAGTCCGGAATCACCTGTCGGGCATGCGCAACCACCTCTGAGACGTACCAGAACCACATGCCGTGCAGGCTGGAACCACCTACCAGACAGACCGGAATCACCTTTCGGGCATGCCGGAACCACCTGTCAGGTGTGCCAGAAACACGTGCCGGAGACGCCGGAAGCACCTGCCAAGCACGTTGGAACCACCTGCTCAACTCGCCTGAACCACCTGCCGGACATGCCAAAATCACCTGCCGACTATGCCAGAACCACTTGGCGAACACTCCGGAATCACTTGCCGGGCATGCAGGAACCACCTCTCAGACATGCCAGAACCCCGTGCCAATGACACCGGAAGCACCAGCCGAGCACGCCGGAACCACCTGCTCAACTCGCCAGAACCACCTGCCGATCACGCAAAAATCACCTGCCGGCTATGCCACAACCAGTTGGTGAACACTTTGGAATCACCTGCCAGGCTTGCTGGAACCACCTGCCAGTCATGCCAAAATCACCTGCCAACTACGCCAGAACCGCTTGGCGGACACTGCGGAAACACCTGTCGGGCCGGCTGGAACCACATCTCAGACGTGCCAGAAACGTGTTCATGAGATGCTGGAACCACACCCCGAACAGACGGATACCACCTGCCAGAACCGCCTGAACCACCTGCTGAGCACGCCAGAACCACCTGCTCGACTCACCGGTACCACCTCCCTGACACGCCAAAATCACCTGCTGGGTATGCCAGAACCACCTGGCGGACACTACGGAATCACCTGCCGCGCATGCCGGAACCACCTCTCAGACGTGCCGGAAGCACGTGCCAGACACGCCGGAAACACCTACCGGACAGACCGGAACCACCTGCCAAGAACGCCGGAGCCACCTGTTCGACTCGCTGGAACCACCTGCCGGACAGGCCAATATCAACTGCTGGCTATGCCAGAACCACCTGGGGGACAGTCCGGGATCACCTGCCAGCCATGGCGGAACCACCTCTCAGACGTACCAGAACCACCTGCCGGAGAAGATGGAAACACGTCCTGCACAGACTGGAACCACGTGGCGGCCATGCCTGAACCACCTGCCGAGCACGGCGGAACCACCTGCCGGACACGCCAAAATCACCTGCGGGCTACGCCAGAACCACTTGGACGACTCTCCGAAATGACCTGCCGGGCATGTTGGAACCACCTCTCAGACGTGCCAGAAGCACGTGGCGGACAGTCCGGAATCACCTGTTTGGCATACGCAACCACCTCTGAGACGTACCAGAACCACGTGCCGTGCACGCCGGAACCACCTACCGGACAGACCGGAATCCACTTTTGGGCATGCCGGAACCACCAGTCAGATGTGCCAGCAACACGTGCCGGAGACGCCGGAAGCACCTGCCGAGCATGCCCGAGCCACCTGTTCGACTCGCCAGAAACACCTGCCGGACAGGCCAATATTAACTGCTGGCTATGCCAGAACCACCTGGGGGACGGTCCGGGATCACCTGCCAGCCATGGCGGAACCACCTCTCACACGTACCAGAACCACCTGCCGGAGAAGCTGGAAACACGTCCTGGACAGTCTGGAACCACCTGCCGGCCAAGCCTGAACCACCTGCCAAGCACAACGGAACAACCTGCCAGACACACCAAAATCACCTGCGTGTTATGCCAGAACCACTTGGAGGACTCTCTGGGATGACCTGCCGGGCATGCCGGAACCACCAGTCAGATGTGCCAGAAACACGTGCCGGAGACCCCGGAAGCACCTGCCGAGCACGTCGCAACCACCTGCTCAACTCGCCTGAACCACCTGCCGGACACGCCAAAATCACCTGCCGGGTACGCCAGAACCACCTGGCGGACACTCCGAAATCACCTGTCGCGCATGCCGGAACCACCTCTCAGACGTGCCGGAAGCACGTGCCGGACACGCCGGAATCACCTACCGGACAGACCGGAACCACCTGCCGAGCACGCCGGAGCCACCTGTTCGACTTGCTCGATCCACCTGCCGGACAGGCCAATATCAACTGCTGGCTATGCCAGAACCACCTGGGGGACGGTCCGGAATCACCTGTCCGCCATGGCGGAACCATCTCTCACACGTACCAGAACCACCTGCCGGAGAAGCTGGAAACACGTCCTGGACAGTCTGGAACCACCTGCCGGCCAAGCCTGAACCACCTGCCAAGCACAACGGAACAACCTGCCAGACACGCCAAAATCACCTGCGTGTTATGCCAGAACCACTTGGAGGACTCTCTGGGATGACCTGCCGGGCATGCTGGAACCACCTCTCAGACGTGCCAGAACTATGTGGCGGACAGTCCGGATTCACCTGTTGGGCATGCGCAACCACCTCTGAGACGTACCAGAACCACATGCCGTGCAGGCTGGAACCACCTACCGGACAGACCGGAATCACCTTTCGGGCATGCCGGAAGCACCTGTCAGGTGTGCCAGAAACACGTGCCGGAGACGCCGGAAGCACCTGCCAAGCACGTTGGAACCACCTGCTCAACTCGCCTGAACCACCTGCCAGACATGCCAAAATCACCTGCCGACTATGCCAGAACCACTTGGCGAACACTCCGGAATCACTTGCCGGGCATGCAGGAACCACCTCTCAGACATGCCAGAACCCCGTGCCAATGACCCCGGAAGCACCAGCCGAGCACGCCGGAACCACCTGCTCGACCCGCCAGAACCACCTGCCGATCACGCAAAAATCACCTGCCGGCTACGCCACAACCAGTTGGTGAACACTTTGGAATCACCTGCCAGGCTTGCTGGAACCACCTGCCAGTCATGCCAAAATCACCTGCCAACTACGCCAGAACCGCTTGGCGGACACTGCGGAAACACCTGTCGGGCCGGCTGGAAACACATCTCAGACGTGCCAGAAACGTGTTCATGAGATGCTGGAACCACACCCCGAACAGACGGATACCACCTGCCAGAACCGCCTGAACCACCTGCTGAGCACGCCAGAACCACCTGCTCGACTCACCGGTACCACCTCCCTGACACGCCAAAATCACCTGCTGGGTATGCCAGAACCACCTGGCGGACACTACGGAATCACCTGCCGCGCATGCCGGAACCACCTCTCAGACGTGCCGGAAGCACGTGCCAGACACGCCGGAAACACCTACCGGACAGACCGGAACCACCTGCCAAGAACGCCGGAGCCACCTGTTCGACTCGCTGGAACCACCTGCCGGACAGGCCAATATCAACTGCTGGCTATGCCAGAACCACCTGGGGGACAGTCCGGGATCACCTGCCAGCCATGGCGGAACCACCTCTCAGACGTACCAGAACCACCTGCCGGAGAAGCTGGAAACACGTCCTGGACAGACTGGAACCACGTGACGGCCATGCCTGAACCACCTGCCGAGCACGGCGGAACCACCTGCCGGACACGCCAAAATCACCTGCGGGCTACGCCAGAACCACTTGGACGACTCTCCGAAATGACCTGCCGGGCATGTTGGAACCACCTCTCAGACGTGCCAGAAGCACGTGGCGGACAGTCCGGAATCACCTGTTTGGCATACGCAACCACCTCTGAGACGTACCAGAACCACGTGCCGTGCACGCCGGAACCACCTACGGGACAGACCGGAATCCACTTTTGGGCATGCCGGAACCACCAGTCAGATGTGCCAGAAACACGTGCCGGAGACGCCGGAAGCACCTGCCGAGCACGTCGCAACCACCTGCTCAACTCGCCTGAACCACCTGCCGGACACGCCAAAATCACCTGCCCGCTACACCAGCACCACTTCGGGGACAAGCCGGAATCACGTGAGGGGCATGCCGGCACAGCCTCTCAGACTGAACCTCGTGCCGGACACCACAGAACCACCTGCCGGACAGACCGGAACCACCTGCCGGACACGCCGGAACCACCGGCTCGACCCGCCGGAACGACCGCTGGACATGCAAAATCACCTGCCGGCTACGCCGGAAACACTTGGCGAACACTCCGGAATCACCTGCCGGGCATGCCGGAACCACCTCTCAGATATGCCAGAACCACGTGCCAATGACCCCGGAAGCACCTGCCGAGCACGCCGGAACCACCTGCTCGACTCGCCAGAACCACCTGCCGGACACGCAAAAATCACCTGCCGGCTACGCCACAACCAGTTGGGGAACACTTCGGAATCTCCTGCAGGGCTTGCTGGAACCACCTGCCGGTAATGCCAAAATCACCTGCCAACTACGCCAGTACCACTTGGCGGACACTGTGGAAACACCTGTCGGGCCGGCCGGAACCACATCTCAGACGTGCCAGAACCATGTGCATGAGATGCTGGAACCACACCCCGAACAGACGGAAAACACCCGCCAGACCCGTCTGAACAACCTGCCGAGCACGCCGGAGCCACCTGCTCGACTCGCCGGAACCACCTACCTGACATGCCCAAATCACCAGCCGGGTATGCCAGAACCACTTGGCGGACACTCCGGAATCATCTGCCGGACATGCCGGAACCAGCTCTCAGACACACCAGAACCACGTGCCGGAGACGCCGGAAGCACCTGCCGAGCATGCCGGAGCCACCTGCTCGACTCGCCAGAAACACCTGCCGGACAGGCCAATATTAACTGCTGGCTATGCCAGAACCACCTGGGGGACAGTCCGGAATCACCTGCCAGCCATGGCGGAACCATCTCTCACACGTACCAGAACCACCTGCCGGAGAAGCTGGAAACACGTCCTGGACAGTCTGGAACCACCTGCCGTCCAAGCCTGAACCACCTGCCAAGCACAACGGAACAACCTGCCAGACACGCCAAAATCACCTGCGTGTTATGCCAGAACCACTTGGAGGACTCTCTGGGATGACCTGCCGGGCATGCCGGAACCACCTCTCAGACGTGCCAGAACTATGTGGCGGACAGTCCGGAATCACCTGTTGGGCATACGCAACCACCTCTGAGATGTAGCAGAACCACGTGCCGTGCACGCCGGAACCACCTACCGGACAGACCGGAATCCACTTTTGGGCATGCCGGAACCACCAGTCAGATGTGCCAGAAACACGTGCCGGAGATGCCGGAAGCACCTGCCGAGCACGTCGCAACCACCTGCTCAACTCGCCTGAACCACCTGCCGGACACGCCAAAATCACCTGCCCGCTACACCAGCACCACTTCGGGGACAAGCCGGAATCACGTGAGGGGCATGCCGGCACAGCCTCTCAGACTGAACCTCGTGCCGGACACCACAGAACCACCTGCCGGACAGACCGGGACCACCTGCCGGACACGCCGGAACCACCGGCTCGACCCGCCGGAACGACCGCTGGACATGCAAAATCACCTGCCGGCTACGCCGCAAACACTTGGCGAACACTCCGGAATCACCTGCCGGGCATGCCGGAACCACCTGCTCGACTCGCCTGAACCACCTGCCGGACATGCCAAAATCACCTGCCGACTATGCCAGAACCACTTGGCGAACACCCTCGGAATCACTTGCCGGGCATGCAGGAACCACCTCTCAGACATGCCAGAACCCCGTGCCAATGACCCCGGAAGCACCAGCCGAGCACGCCGGAACCACCTGCTCAACTCGCCAGAACCACCTGCCGATCACGCAAAAATCACCTGCCGGCTACGCCGGAAACACTTGGCGAACACTCCGGAATCACCTGCCGGGCATGCCGGAACCACCTCTCAGATATGCCAGAACCCCGTGCCAATGACCCCGGAAGCACCTGCCGAGCACGCCGGAACCACCTGCTCGACTCGCCAGAACCACCTGCCGGACACGCAAAAATCACCTGCCGGCTACGCCACAACCAGTTGGGGAACACTTCGGAATCACCTGCCGGGCTTGCTGGAACCACCTGCCGGTCATGCCAAAATCACCTGCCAACTACGCCAGTACCACTTGGCGGACACTGTGGAAACACCTGTCGGGCCGGCCGGAGCCACATCTCAGAGGTGCCAGAACCATGTGCATGAGATGCTGGAACCACACCCCGAACAGACGGAAAACACCTGCCAGATTCGTCTGAACAACCTGCCGAGCACGCCGGAGCCACCTGCTCGACTCGCCGGAACCACCTACCTGACATGCCCAAATCACCACCCAGGTATGCCAGAACCACTTGGCGGACACTCCGGAATCATCTGCCGGACATGCCGGAACCAGCTCTCAGACACACCAGAACCACGTGCCGGAGACGCCGGAAGCACCTGCCGAGCATGCCGGAGCCACCTGCTCGACTCGCCAGAACCACCTGCCGGACACGCCAAAATCACCTGCCGAGTATGCCAGAACCACCTGGCGGACACTACGGAATCACCTGCCGCGCATGCCGGAACCACCTCTCAGACGTGCCGGAAGCACGTGCCAGACACGCCGGAAACACCTACCGGACAGACCGGAACCACCTGCCAAGAACGCCGGAGCCACCTGTTCGACTCGCTGGAACCACCTGCCGGACAGGCCAATATCAACTGCTGGCTATGCCAGAACCACGTGGGGGACAGTCCGGGATCACCTGCCAGCCATGATGGAACCACCTCTCAGACGTACCAGAACCACCTGCCGGAGAAGATGGAAACACGTCCTGGACAGACTGGAACCACGTGACGGCCATGCCTGAACCACCTGCCGAGCACGGCGGAACCACCTGCTGGACACGCCAAAATCACCTGCGGGCTACGCCAGAACCACTTGGACGACTCTCCGAAATGACCTGCCGGGCATGCCGGAACCACCTCTCAGACGTGCCAGAACCATGTGGCGGACAGTCCGGAATCACCTGTTGGGCATGCGCAACCACCTCTGAGACGTACCAGAAACACATGCCGTGCAGTCTGGAACCACCTACCGGACAGACCGGAATCACCTTTCGGGCATGCCGGAACCACCTGTCAGATGTGCCAGAAACACGTGCCGGAGACCCCGGAAGCACCTGCCAAGCACGTTGGAACCACCTGCTCAACTCGCCTGAACCACCTGCCGGACATGAAAAATCACCTGCCGACTATGCCAGAACCACTTGGCGAACACTCCGGAATCACTTGCCGGGCATGCAGGAACCACCTCTCAGACATGCCAGAACCCCGTGCCAATGACCCCGGAAGCACCAGCCGAGCACACCGGAACCACCTGCTCGACTCGCCAGAACCACCTGCCGATCACGCAAAAATCACCTGCCGGCTACGCCACAACCAGTTGGTGAACACTTTGGAATCACCTGCCAGGCTTGCTGGAACCACCTACCGGTCATGCCAAAATCACCTGCCAACTACGCCAGAACCGCTTGGCGGACACTGCGGAAACACCTGTCGGGCCGGCTGGAACCACATCTCAGACGTGCCAGAAACGTGTTCATGAGATGCTGGAACCACACCCCGAACAGACGGATACCACCTGCCAGAACCGCCTGAGCCACCTGCTGAGCACGCCGGAACCACCTGCTCGACTTACCGGTACCACCTCCCTGACACGCCAAAATCACCTGCTGGGTATGCCAGAACCACTTGGCGGACACTCCGGAATCATCTGCCGGACATGCCGGAACCAGCTCACAGACACACCAGAACCAAGTGCCGGAGACGCCGGAATCACCTGCCGCGCATGCCGGAACCACCTCTCAGACGTGCCGGAAGCACGTGCCAGACACGCCGGAAACACCTACCGGACAGACCGGAACCACCTGCCAAGAACGCCGGAGCCACCTGTTCGACTCGCTGGAACCACCTGCCGGACAGGCCAATATCAACTGCTGGCTATGCCAGAACCACCTGGGGGACAGTCCGGGATCACCTGCCACCCATGGCGGAACCACCTCTCAGACGTACCAGAACCACCTGCCGGAGAAGCTGGAAACACGTCCTGGACAGACTGGAACCACGTGACGGCCATGCCTGAACCACCTGCCGAGCACGGCGGAACCACCTGCAGGACACGGCAAAATCACCTGCGGGCTCCGCAAGAACCACTTGGTCGACTCTCCGAAATGACCTGCCGGGCATGTTGGAACCACCTCTCAGACGTGCCAGAAGCACGTGGCGGACAGTCCGGAATCACCTGTTGGGCATACGCAACCACATCTGAGACGTACCAGAACCACGTGCCGTGCACGCCGGAACCACCTACCGGACAGACCGGAATCCACTTTTGGGCATGCCGGAACCACCAGTCAGATGTGCCAGAAACACGTGCCGGAGACGCCGGAAGCACCTGCCGAGCACGTCGCAACCACCTGCTCAACTCGCCTGAACCACCTGCCGGACACGCCAAAATCACCTGCCCGCTACACCAGCACCACTTCGGGGACAAGCCGGAATCACTTGAGGGGCATGCCGGCACAGCCTCTCAGACTGAACCTCGTGCCGGACACCACAGAACCACCTGCCGGACAGACCGGAACCACCTGCCGGACACGCCGGAACCACCGGCTCGACCCGCCGGAACGACCGCTGGACATGCAAAATCACCTGCCGGCTACGCCGCAAACACTTGGCGAACACTCCGGAATCACCTGCCGGGCATGCCGGAACCACCTCTCAGATATGCCAGAACCACGTGCCAATGACCCCGGAAGCACCTGCCGAGCACGCCGGAACCACCTGCTCGACTCGCCAGAACCACCTGCCGGACACGCAAAAATCACCTGCCGGCTACGCCACAACCAGTTGGGGAACACTTCGGAATCACCTGCCGGGCTTGCTGGAACCACCTGCCGGTCATGCCAAAATCACCTGCCAACTACGCCAGTACCACTTGGCGGACACTGTGGAAACACCTGTCGGGCCGGCCGGAACCACATCTCAGACGTGCCAGAACCATGTGCATGAGATGCTGGAACCACACCCCGAACAGAAGGAAAACACCTGCCAGACCCGTCTGAACAACCTGCCGAGCACGCCGGAGCCACCAGCTCGACTCGCCGGAACCACCTACCTTACATGCCAAAATCACCAGCCGGGTATGCCAGAACCACTTGGCAGACACTCCGGAATCATCTGCCGGACATGCCGGAACCAGCTCTCAGACACACCAGAACCAAGTGCCGGAGACGCCGGAAGCACCTGTCGAGCATGCCGGAGCCACCTGCTCGACTCGCCAGAAACACCTCCCGGACACGCCAAAATCACCTGCCGGGTACGCCAGAACCACCTGGCGGACACTACGGAATCACCTGCCGCGCATGCCGGAACCACCTCTCAGACGTGCCGGAAGCACGTGCCAGACACGCCGGAAACACCTACCGGACAACCGAAACCACCTGCCAAGAACGCCGGAGCCACCTGTTCGACTCGCTGGAACCACCTGCCGGACAGGCCAATATCAACTGCTGGCTATGCCAGAACCACCTGGGGAACAGTCCGGGATCACCTGCCAGCCATGGCGGAACCACCTCTCATACGTACCAGAACCACCTGCCGGAGAAGATGGAAACACGTCCTGGACAGACTGGAACCACGTGACGGCCATGCCTGAACCACCTGCCGAGCACGGCGGAACCACCTGCCGGACACGCCAAAATCACCTGCGGGCTACGCCAGAACCACTTGGACGACTCTCCGAAAGGACCTGCCGGGCATGTTGGAACCACCTCTCAGACGTGCCAGAAGCACGTGGCGGACAGTCCGGAATCACCTGTTGGGCAAACGCAACCACCTCTGAGACGTTCCAGAACCACGTGCCGTGCACGCCGGAACCACCTACCGGACAGACCGGAATCCACTTTTGGGCATGCCGGAACCACCAGTCAGATGTGCCAGCAACACGTGTCGGAGACGCCGGAAGCACCTGCCGAGCATGCCCGAGCCACCTGTTCGACTGGCCAGAAACAAATGCCAGACAGGCCAATATTAACTGATGGCTATGCCAGAACCACCTGGGGGACGGTCCGGAATCACCTGCCAGCCATGGCGGAACCACCTCTCACACGTACCAGAACCACCTGCCGGAGAAGCTGGAAACACGTCCTGGACAGTCTGGAACCACCTGCCGGCCAAGCCTGAACCACCTGCCAAGCACAACAGAACAACCTGCCAGACACGCCAAAATCACCTGCGTGTTATGCCAGAACCACTTGGAGGACTCTCTGGGATGACCTGCCGGGCATGCCGGAACCACCTCTCAGACGTGCCAGAACCATGTGGCGGACAGTCCGGAATCACCTGTTGGGCATGCGCAACCACCTCTGAGACGTACCAGAACCACATGCCGTGCAGGCTGGAACCACCTACCGGACAGACCGGAATCACCTATCGGGCATGCCGGAACCACCTGTCAGATGTGCCAGAAACACGTGCCGGATACGCCGGAAGCACCTGCCAAGCACGTTGGAACCACCTGCTCAACTCGCCTGAACCACCTGCCGGACATGCCAAAATCACCTGCCGACTATGCCAGAACCACTTGGCGAACACTCCGGAATCACTTGCCGGGCATGCAGGAACCACCTCTCAGACATGCCAGAACCCCGTGCCAATGACCCCGGAAGCACCAGCCGAGCACGCCGGAACCACCTGCTCGACTCGCCAGAACCACCTGCCGATCACGCAAAAATCACCTGCTGGCTACGCCACAACCAGTTGGTGAACACTTTGGAATCACCTGCCAGGCTTGCTGGAACCACCTGCCAGTCATGCCAAAATCACCTGCCAACTACGCCAGAACCGCTTGGCGGACACTGCGGAAACACCTGTCGGGCCGGCCGGAACCACATCTCAGACGTGCCAGAAACGTGTTCATGAGATGCTGGAACCACACCCCGAACAGATGGATACCATCTGCCAGAACCGCCTGAACCACCTGCTGAGCACGCCGGAACCACCTGCTCGACTCACCGGTACCACCTCCCTGACACGCCAAAATCACCTGCTGGGTATGCCAGAACCACTTGGCGGACACTCCGGAATCATCTGCCGGACATGCCGGAACCAGCTCTCAGACACACCAGAACCAAGTGCCGGAGACGCAGGAAGCACCTGCCGAGCATGCCGGAGCCACCTGCTCGACTCGCCAGAAACACCTGCCGGACACGCCAAAATCACCTGCCGGGTACGCCAGAACGACCTGGCGGACACTACGGAATCACCTGCCGCGCATGCCGGAACCACCTGTCAGACGTGCCGGAAGCACGTGTCAGACACGCCGGAAACACCTACCAGACAGACCGGAACCACTTGCCAAGAACGCCGGAGCCACCTGTTCGACTCGCTGGAACCACCTGCCGGACAGGCCAATATCAACTGCTGGCTATGCCAGAACCACCTGGGGGACAGTCCGGGATCACCTGCCAGCCATGGCGGAACCACCTCTCAGACGTACCAGAACCACCTGCCGGAGAAGATGGAAACACGTCCTGGACAGACTGGAACCACGTGACGGCCATGCCTGAACCACCTGCCGAGCACGGCGGAACCACCTGCCGGACACGCCAAAATCACCTGCGGGCTACGCCAGAACCACTTGGACGACTCTCCGAAAGGACCTGCCGGGCATGTTGGAACCACCTCTCAGAAGTGCCAGAAGCACGTGGCGGACAGTCCGGAATCACCTGTTGGGCACACGCAACCACCTCTGAGACGTACCAGAACCACGTGCCGTGCACGCCGGAACCACCTACCGGACAGACCGGAATCAACTTTTGGGCATGCCGGAACCACCAGTCAGATGTGCCAGAAACACGTGCCGGAGACGCTGGAAGCACATGCCGAGCACGTCGCAACCACCTGCTCAACTCGCCTGAACCACCTGCCGGACACGCCAAAATCACCTGCCCGCTACACCAGCACCACTTCGGGGACAAGCCGGAATCACGTGAGGGGCATGCCGGCACAGCCTCTCAGACTGAACCTCGTGCCGGACACCACAGAACCACCTGCCGGACAGACCGGAACCACCTGCCGGACACGCTGCAACCACCGGCTCGACCCGCCCGAACGACCGCTGGACATGCAAAATCACCTGCCGGCTACGCCGGAAACACTTGGCGAACACTCCGGAATCACCTGCCGGGCATGCCGGAACCACCTCTCAGATATGCCAGAACCACGTGCCAATGACCCCGGAAGCACCTGCCGAGCACGCCGGAACCACCAGCTCGACTCGCCAGAACCACCTGCCGGACACGCAAAAATCACCTGCCGGCTACGCCACAACCAGTTGGGGAACACTTCGGAATCACCTGCCGGGCTTGCTGGAACCACCTGCCGGTCATGCCAAAATCACCTGCCAACTACGCCAGTACCACTTGGTGGACACTGTGGAAACACCTGTGGGGCCGGCCGGAACCACATCTCAGACGTGCCAGAACCATGTGCATGAGATGCTGGAACCACACCCCGAACAGACGGAAAACACCTGCCAGACCCGTCTGAACAACCTGCCGAGCACGCCGGAGCCACCTGCTCGACTCGCCGGACCACCTACCTGACATGCCCAAATCAACAGCCGGGTATGCCAGAACCACTTGTCGGACACTCCGGAATCATCTGCCGGACATGCCGGAACCAGCTCTCAGACACACCAGAACCACGTGCCGGAGACGCCGGAAGCACCTGCCGAGCATGCCGGAGCCACCTGCTCGACTCGCCAGAAACACCTGCCGGACACGCCAAAATCACCTGCCGGGTACGCCAGAACCACCTGGCGGACACTCCGAAATCACCTGTCGCGCATGCCGGAACCACCTCTCAGACGTGCCGGAAGCACGTGCCGGACACGCCGGAATCACCTACCGGACAGACCGGAACCACCTGCCGAGCACGCCGGAGCCACCTGTTCGACTCGCTGGAACCACCTGCCGGACAGGCCAATATTAACTGCTGGCTATGCCAGAACCGCCTGGGGGACGGTCCGGAATCACCTGCCAGCCATGGCGGAACCACCTCTCAGACTTACCAGAACCACCTGCCGGAGAAGCTGGAAACACGTCCTGGACAGTCTGGAAACACCTGCAGGCCAAGTCTGAACCACCTGCCAAGCACAACGGAACAACCTGCCAGACACACCAAAATCACCTGCGTGTTATGCCAGAACCACTTGGAGGACTCTCTGGGATGACCTGCCGGGCATGCCGGAACCAGCTCTCAGACGTGCCAGAACCATGTGGCGGACAGTCCGGAATCACCTGTTGGGCAAGCGCAACCACCTCTGAGACGTAATAGAACCACATACCGTGCAGGCTGGAACCACCTACCGGACAGACCGGAATCACCTTTCGGGCATGCCGGAACCGCCTGTCAGATATGCCAGAAACACGTGCCGGAGACGCCGGAAGCACCTGCCAAGCACGTTGGAACCACCTGCTCAACTCGCCTGAACCACCTGCCGGACATGCCAAAATCACCTGCCGACTATGCCAGAACCACTTGGCGAACACTCCGGAATCACTTGCCGGGCATGCAGGAACCACCTCTCTGACATGCCAGAACCCCGTGCCAATGACCCCGGAAGCACCAGCCGAGCACACCGGAACCACCTGCTCGACTCGCCAGAACCACCTGCCGATCACGCAAAAATCACCTGCCGGCTACGCCACAACCAGTTGGTGAACACTTTGGAATCACCTGCCAGGCTTGCTGGAACCACCTACCGGTCATGCCAAAATCACCTGCCAACTACGCCAGAACCGCTTGGCGGACACTGCGGAAACACCTGTCGGGCCGGCCGGAACCACATCTCAGACGTGCCAGAAACGTGTTCATGAGATGCTGGAACCACACCCCGAACAGACGGATACCACCTGCCAGAACCGCCTGAACCACCTGCTGAGCACGCCGGAACCACCTGCTCGACTCACCGGTACCACCTCCCTGACATGCCCAAATCACCAGCCAGGTACTATAGAACCACTTGGCGGACACTCCGGAATCACCTGCCGGACATGCCGGAACCAGCTCTCAGACACACCAGAACCACGTGCCGGAGACGCCGGAAGCACCAGCCGAGCATGCCGGAGCCACCTGCTCGACTCGCCAGAAACACCTGCCGGACACGCCAAAATCACCTGCCGGGTATGCCAGAACCACCTGGCGGACACTCCGAAATCAACTATCACGCATGCTGGCACCACCTCTCAGACGTGCCGGAAGCACGTGCCGGACACGCTGGAATCACCTACCGGACAGACCGGAACGACCTGCCGAGCACGCCGGAGCCACCTGTTCGACTGGCTGGAACCAGCTGCCGGACAGGCCAATATCAACTGCTTGCTATGCCAGAACCACCTAGGGGACAGTCCGGGATCACCTGCCAGCCATGGCGGAACCACCTCTCAGACGTACCAGAACCACCTGCCGGAGAAGCTGGAAACACGTCCTGGACAGACTGGAACCACGTGACGGCCATGCCTGAACCACCTGCCGAGCACGGCGGAACCACCTGCCGGACACGCCAAAATCACCTGAGGGCTACGCCAGAACCACTTGGACGACTCTCCAAAATGACCTGCCGGGCATGTTGGAACCACCTCTCAGACGTGCCAGAAGCACGTGGCGGACAGTCCGGAATCACCTGTTGGGCATATGCAACCACCTCTGAGACGTACCAGAACCACGTGCCGTGCACGCCGGAACGACCTACCGGACAGACCGGAACCCACTTTTGGGCATGCCAGAACCACCTGTCAGATGTGCCAGAAACACGTGCCGGAGACGCCGGAAGCACCTGCCGATCACGTCGCAACCACCTGCTCAACTCGCCTGAACCACCTGCCGGACATGCCAAAATCACCTGCCGACTATGCCAGAACCACTTGGCGAACACTCCAGAATCACTTGCCGGGCATGCAGGAACCACCTCTCAGACATGCAAGAACCCCGTGCCAATGACCACAGAAGCACCAGTCGAGCACGCCGGAACCACCTGCTCGACTCGCCAGAACCACCTGCCGATCACGCAAAAATCACGTGCCGGCTACACCACAACCAGTTGGTGAACACTTTGGAATCACCTGCCAGGCTTGCTGGAACCACCTGCCAATCATGCCAAAATCACCTGCCAACTACGCCAGAACCGCTTGGCGGACACTGCGGAAACACCTGTCGGGCCGGCCGGAACCACATCTCAGACGTGCCAGAACCATGTGCATGAGATGCTGGAACCACACCCCGAACAGACGGAAAACACCCGCCAGACCCGTCTGAACAACCGGCCGAGCACGCCGGAGCCACCTGCTCGACTCGCCGGAACCACCTACCTGACATGCCCAAATCACCAGCCAGGTATGCCAGAACCACTTGGCGGACACTCCGGAATCATCTGCCGGACATGGCGGAACCAGCTGTCAGACACACCAGAACCACGTGCCGGGCACGCCGGAAGCACCTGCCGAGCATGCCGGAGCCACCTGCTCGACTCGCCAGAAACACCTGCCGGACACGGCAAAATCACCTGCCGGGTATGCCAGAACCACCTGGCGGACACTACGGAATCACCTGCCGCGCATGCCGGAACCACCTCTCAGACGTGCCGGAAGCACGTGCCGGACACGCCGGAATCACCTACCGGACAGACCGGAACCACCTGCCGAGCACGCCGGAGCCACCTGTTCGACTCGCTCGATCCACCTGCCGGACAGGCCAATATCAACTGCTGGCTATGCCAGAACCACCTGGGGGACGGTCCGGAATCACCTGTCCGCCATGGCGGAACCATCTCTCACACGTACCAGAACCACCTGCCGGAGAAGCTGGAAACACGTCCTGGACAGTCTGGAACCACCTGCCGGCCAAGCCTGAACCACCTGCCAAGCACAACGGAACAACCTGCCAGACACGCCAAAATCACCTGCGTGTTATGCCAGAACCACTTGGAGGACTCTCTGGGATGACCTGCCGGGCATGCTGGAACCACCTCTCAGACGTGCCAGAACTATGTGGCGGACAGTCCGGAATCACCTGTTGGGCATGCGCAACCACCTCTGAGACGTACCAGAACCACATGCCGTGCAGGCTGGAACCACCTACCGGACAGACCGGAATCACCTTTCGGGCATGCCGGAAGCACCTGTCAGGTGTGCCAGAAACACGTGCCGGAGACGCCGGAAGCACCTGCCAAGCACGTTGGAACCACCTGCTCATCTCGCCTGAACCACCTGCCAGACATGCCAAAATCACCTGCCGACTATGCCAGAACCACTTGGCGAACACTCCGGAATCACTTGCCGGGCATGCAGGAACCACCTCTCAGACATGCCAGAACCCCGTGCCAATGACCCCGGAAGCACCAGCCGAGCACGCCGGAACCACCTGCTCGACCCGCCAGAACCACCTGCCGATCACGCAAAAATCACCTGCCGGCTACGCCACAACCAGTTGGTGAACACTTTGGAATCACCTGCCAGGCTTGCTGGAACCACCTGCCAGTCATGCCAAAATCACCTGCCAACTACGCCAGAACCGCTTGGCGGACACTGCGGAAACACCTGTCGGGCCGGCTGGAACCACATCTCAGACGTGCCAGAAACGTGTTCATGAGATGCTGGAACCACACCCCGAACAGACGGATACCACCTGCCAGAACCGCCTGAACCACCTGCTGAGCACGCCAGAACCACCTGCTCGACTCACCGGTACCACCTCCCTGACACGCCAAAATCACCTGCTGGGTATGCCAGAACCACCTGGCGGACACTACGGAATCACCTGCCGCGCATGCCGGAACCACCTCTCAGACGTGCCGGAAGCACGTGCCAGACACGCCGGAAACACCTACCGGACAGACCGGAATCCACTTTTGGGCATGCCGGAACCACCAGTCAGATGTGCCAGAAACACGTGCCGGAGACACCGGAAGCACCTGCCGAGCACGTCGCAACCACCTGCTCAACTCGCCTGAACCACCTGCCGGACACGCCAAAATCACCTGCCCGCTACACCAGCACCACTTCGGGGACAAGCCGGAATCACGTGAGGGGCATGCCGGCACAGCCTCTCAGACTGAACCTCGTGCCGGACACCACAGAACCACCTGCCGGACAGAATGGAACCACCTGTCGGACACGCCGGAACCACCGGCTCGACCCGCCGGAACGACCGCTGCACATGCAAAATCACCTGCCGGCTACGCCGGAAACACTTGGCCAACACTCCGGAATCACCTGCCGGGCATGCCGGAACCACCTCTCAGATATGCCAGAACCCCGTGCCAATGACCCCGGAAGCACCTGCCGAGCACGCCGGAACCACCTGCTCGACTCGCCAGAACCACCTGCCGGACACGCAAAAATCACCTGCCGGCTATGCCACAACCAGTTGGGGAACACTTCGGAATCACCTGCCGGGCTTGCTGGAACCACCTGCCGGTCATGCCAAAATCACCTGCCAACTACGCCAGTACCACTTGGCGGACACTGTGGAAACACCTGTGGGGCCGGCCGGAACCACATCTCAGACGTGCCAGAACCATGTGCATGAGATGCTGGAACCACACCCCCAACAGACGGAAAACACCTGAGAGACCCGTCTGACCAACCTGCCGAGCACGCCGGAGCCACCTGCTCGACTCGACGGAACCACCTACCTGACATGCCAAAATCACCAGCCGGGTATGCCACAACCACTTGGCGGACACTCCGGAATCATCTGCCGGACATGCCGGAACCAGCTCTCAGACACTCCAGAACCAAGTGCCGGAGACACCGGAAGCACCTGTCGAGCATGCCGGAGCCACCTGCTCGACTCGCCAGAAACACCTCCCGGACACGCCAAAATCACCTGCCGGGTACGCCAGAACCACCTGGCGGACACTACGGAATCACCTGCCGCGCATGCCGGAACCACCTCTCAGACGTGCCGGAAGCACGTGCCAGACACGCCGGAAACACCTACCGGACAGACCGAAACCAAATGCCAAGAACGCCGGAGACACCTGTTCGACTCGCTGGAACCACCTGCCGGACAGGCCAATATCAACTGCTGGCTATGCCAGAACCACCTGGGGGACAGTCCGGGATCACCTGCCAGCCATGGCGGAACCACCTCTCAGACGTACCAGAACCACCTGCCGGAGAAGCTGGAAACACGTCCTGGACAGACTGGAACCACGTGACGGCCATTTCAGAACCACCTGCCGAGCACGGCGGAACCACCTGCCGGACACGCCAAAATCACCTGCGGGCTACGCCAGAACCACTTGGACGACTCTCCGAAATGACCTGCCGGGCATGTTGGAACCACCTCTCAGACGTGCCAGAAGCACGTGGCGGACAGTCCGGAATCACCTGTTGGGCATACGCAACCACCTCTGAGACGTACCAGAACCACGTGCCGTGCACGCCGGAACCACCTACTGGACAGACCGGAATCCACTTTTGGGCATGCCGTAACCACCAGTCAGATGTGCCAGCAACACGTGCCGGAGACGCCGGAAGCACCTGCCGAGCATGCCCGAGACACCTGTTCGACTCGCCAGAAACACCTGCCGGACAGGCCAATATTAACTGCTGGCTATGCCAGAACCCCCTGGGGGACTGTCCGGGATCACCTACCAGCCATGGCTGAACCACCTCTCACACGTACCAGAACCACCTGCCGGAGAAGCTGGAAACACGTCCTGGACAGTCTGGAACCACCTGCCGGCCAAGCCTGAACCACCTGTCAAGCACAACGGAACAACCTGCCAGACACGCCAAAATCACCTGCGTGTTATGCCAGAACCACTTGGAGGACTCTCTGGGATTACCTGTCGGGCATGCCGGAAACACCTCTCAGACGTGCCAGAACCATGTGGCGGACAGTCCGGAATCACCTGTTGGGCATGCGCAACCACCTCTGAGACGTACCAGAACCACATGCCGTGCAGGCTGGAACCACCTACCGGACAGACCGGAATCACCTTTCGGGCATGCCGGAACCACCTGTCAGATGTGCCAGAAACACGTGCCGGAGATGCCGGAAGCACCTGCCAAGCACGTTGGAACCACCTGCTCAACTCGCCTGAACCACCTGCCGGACATGCCAAAATCACCTGCCGACTATGCCAGAACCACTTGGCGAACACTCCGGAATCACTTGCCGGGCATGCAGGAACCACCTCTCAGACATGCCAGAACCCCGTGCCAATGACCCCGGAAGCACCAGCCGAGCACGCCGGAACCACCTGCTCGACCCGCCAGAACCACCTGCCGATCACGCAAAAATCACCTGCCGGCTACGCCACAACCAGTTGGTGAACACTTTGGAAGCACCTGCCAGGCTTGCTGGAACCACCTGCCAGTCATGCCAAAATCACCTGCCAACTACGCCAGAACCGCTTGGCGGACACTGCGGAAACACCTGTCGGGCCGGCTGGAACCACATCTCAGACGTGCCAGAACCATGTGCATGAGACGCTGGAACCACACCCCGAACAGACGGAAAACACCCGCCAGACCCGTCTGAACAACCTGCCGAGCACGCCGGAGCCACCTGCTCGACTCGCCGGAGCCACCTACCTGACATGCCCAAATCACAAGCCGGGTATGCCAGAACCACTTGGCGGACACTCCGGAATCATCTGCCGGACATGCCGGAACCAGCTCTCAGACACACCAGAACCACGTGCCGGAGACGCCGGAAGCACCTGCCGAGCATGCCGGAGCCACCTGCTCGACTCGCCAGAAACACCTGCCGGACAGGCCAATATTAACTGCTGGCTATGCCAGAACCACCTGGGTGACAGTCCGGAATCACCTGCCAGCCATGGCGGAACCACCTCTCACACGTACCAGAACCACCTGCCGGAGAAGCTGGAAACACGTCCTGGACAGTCTGGAACCACCTGCCGTCCAAGCCTGAACCACCTGCCAAGCACAACGGAACAACCTGCCAGACACGCCAAAATCACCTGCGGGCTACGCCAGAACCACTTGGAGGACTCTCTGGGATGACCTGCCGGGCATGCCGGAACCACCTCTCAGACGTGCCAGAACTATGTGGCGGACAGTCCGGAATCACCTGTTGGGCATACGCAACCACCTCTGAGATGTAGCAGAACCACGTGCCGTGCACGCCGGAACCACCTACCGGACAGACCGGAATCCACTTTTGGGCATGCCGGAAGCACCAGTCAGATGTGCCAGAAACACGTGCCGGAGATGCCGGAAGCACCTGCCGAGCACGTCGCAACCACCTGCTCAACTCGCCTGAACCACCTGCCGGACACGCCAAAATCACCTGCCCGCTACACCAGCACCACTTCGGGGACAAGCCGGAATCACGTGAGGGGCATGCCGGCACAGCCTCTCAGACTGAACCTCGTGCCGGACACCACAGTACCACCTGCCGGACAGACCGGGACCACCTGCCGGACACGCCGGAACCACCGGCTCGACCCGCCGGAACGACCGCTGGACATGCAAAATCACCTGCCGGCTACGCCGCAAACACTTGGCGAACACTCCGGAATCACCTGCCGGGCATGCCGGAACCACCTGCTCGACTCGCCTGAACCACCTGCCGGACATGCCAAAATCACCTGCCGACTATGCCAGAACCACTTGGCGAACACTCCGGAATCACTTGCCGGGCATGCAGGAACCACCTCTCAGACATGCCAGAACCCCGTGCCAATGACCCCGGAAGCACCAGCCGAGCACGCCGGAACCACCTGCTCAACTCGCCTGAACCACCTGCCGGACACGCCAAAATCACCTGCCCGCTACACCAGCACCACTTCGGGGACAAGCCGGAATCACGTTAGGGGCATGCCGGCACAGCCTCTCAGACTGAACCTCGTGCCGGACACCACAGAACCACCTGCCGGACAGACCGGAACCACCTGCCGGACACGCCGGAACCACCGGCTCGACCCGCCGGAACGACCGCTGCACATGCAAAATCACCTGCCGGCTACGCCGGAAACACTTGGCGAACACTCCGGAATCACCTGCCGGGCATGCCGGAACCACCTCTCAGATATGCCAGAACCCCGTGCCAATGACCCCGGAAGCACCTGCCGAGCACGCCGGAACCACCTGCTCGACTCGCCAGAACCACCTGCCGGACACGCAAAAATCACCTGCCGGCTACGCCACAACCAGTTGGGGAACACTTCGGAATCACCTGCCGGGCTTGCTGGAACCACCTGCCGGTCATGCCAAAATCACCTGCCAACTACGCCAGTACCACTTGGCGGACACTGTGGAAACACCTGTCGGGCCGGCCGGAGCCACATCTCAGACGTGCCAGAACCATGTGCATGAGATGCTGGAACCACACCCCGAACAGACGGAAAACACCTGCCAGATTCGTCTGAACAACCTGCCGAGCACGCCGGAGCCACCTGCTCGACTCGCCGGAACCACCTACCTGACATGCCCAAATCACCACCCAGGTATGCCAGAACCACTTGGCGGACACTCCGGAATCATCTGCCGGACATGCCGGAACCAGCTCTCAGACACACCAGAACCACGTGCCGGAGACGCCGGAAGCACCTGCCGAGCATGCCGGAGCCACCTGCTCGACTCGCCAGAACCACCTGCCGGACACGCCAAAATCACCTGCCGAGTATGCCAGAACCACCTGGCGGACACTACGGAATCACCTGCCGCGCATGCCGGAACCACCTCTCAGACGTGCCGGAAGCACGTGCCAGACACGCCGGAAACACCTACCGGACAGACCGGAACCACCTGCCAAGAACGCCGGAGCCACCTGTTCGACTCGCTGGAACCACCTGCCGGACAGGCCAATATCAACTGCTGGCTATGCCAGAACCACGTGGGGGACAGTCCGGGATCACCTGCCAGCCATGATGGAACCACCTCTCAGACGTACCAGAACCACCTGCCGGAGAAGATGGAAACACGTCCTGGACAGACTGGAACCACGTGACGGCCATGCCTGAACCACCTGCCGAGCACGGCGGAACCACCTGCTGGACACGCCAAAATCACCTGCGGGCTACGCCAGAACCACTTGGACGACTCTCCGAAATGACCTGCCGGGCATGCCGGAACCACCTCTCAGACGTGCCAGAACCATGTGGCGGACAGTCCGGAATCACCTGTTGGGCATGCGCAACCACCTCTGAGACGTACCAGAAACACATGCCGTGCAGTCTGGAACCACCTACCGGACAGACCGGAATCACCTTTCGGGCATGCCGGAACCACCTGTCAGATGTGCCAGAAACACGTGCCGGAGACCCCGGAAGCACCTGCCAAGCACGTTGGAACCACCTGCTCAACTCGCCTGAACCACCTGCCGGACATGAAAAATCACCTGCCGACTATGCCAGAACCACTTGGCGAACACTCCGGAATCACTTGCCGGGCATGCAGGAACCACCTCTCAGACATGCCAGAACCCCGTGCCAATGACCCCGGAAGCACCAGCCGAGCACACCGGAACCACCTGCTCAACTCGCCTGAACCACCTGCCGGACACGCCAAAATCACCTGCCCGCTACACCAGCACCACTTCGGGGACAAGCCGGAATCACGTTAGGGGCATGCCGGCACAGCCTCTCAGACTGAACCTCGTGCCGGACACCACAGAACCACCTGCCGGACAGACCGGAACCACCTGCCGGACACGCCGGAACCACCGGCTCGACCCGCCGGAACGACCGCTGCACATGCAAAATCACCTGCCGGCTACGCCGGAAACACTTGGCGAACACTCCGGAATCACCTGCCGGGCATGCCGGAACCACCTCTCAGATATGCCAGAACCCCGTGCCAATGACCCCGGAAGCACCTGCCGAGCACGCCGGAACCACCTGCTCGACTCGCCAGAACCACCTGCCGGACACGCAAAAATCACCTGCCGGCTACGCCACAACCAGTTGGGGAACACTTCGGAATCACCTGCCGGGCTTGCTGGAACCACCTGCCGGTCATGCCAAAATCACCTGCCAACTACGCCAGTACCACTTGGCGGACACTGTGGAAACACCTGTCGGGCCGGCCGGAGCCACATCTCAGACGTGCCAGAACCATGTGCATGAGATGCTGGAACCACACCCCGAACAGACGGAAAACACCTGCCAGATTCGTCTGAACAACCTGCCGAGCACGCCGGAGCCACCTGCTCGACTCGCCGGAACCACCTACCTGACATGCCCAAATCACCACCCAGGTATGCCAGAACCACTTGGCGGACACTCCGGAATCATCTGCCGGACATGCCGGAACCAGCTCTCAGACACACCAGAACCACGTGCCGGAGACGCCGGAAGCACCTGCCGAGCATGCCGGAGCCACCTGCTCGACTCGCCAGAACCACCTGCCGGACACGCCAAAATCACCTGCCGAGTATGCCAGAACCACCTGGCGGACACTACGGAATCACCTGCCGCGCATGCCGGAACCACCTCTCAGACGTGCCGGAAGCACGTGCCAGACACGCCGGAAACACCTACCGGACAGACCGGAACCACCTGCCAAGAACGCCGGAGCCACCTGTTCGACTCGCTGGAACCACCTGCCGGACAGGCCAATATCAACTGCTGGCTATGCCAGAACCACGTGGGGGACAGTCCGGGATCACCTGCCAGCCATGATGGAACCACCTCTCAGACGTACCAGAACCACCTGCCGGAGAAGATGGAAACACGTCCTGGACAGACTGGAACCACGTGACGGCCATGCCTGAACCACCTGCCGAGCACGGCGGAACCACCTGCTGGACACGCCAAAATCACCTGCGGGCTACGCCAGAACCACTTGGACGACTCTCCGAAATGACCTGCCGGGCATGCCGGAACCACCTCTCAGACGTGCCAGAACCATGTGGCGGACAGTCCGGAATCACCTGTTGGGCATGCGCAACCACCTCTGAGACGTACCAGAAACACATGCCGTGCAGTCTGGAACCACCTACCGGACAGACCGGAATCACCTTTCGGGCATGCCGGAACCACCTGTCAGATGTGCCAGAAACACGTGCCGGAGACCCCGGAAGCACCTGCCAAGCACGTTGGAACCACCTGCTCAACTCGCCTGAACCACCTGCCGGACATGAAAAATCACCTGCCGACTATGCCAGAACCACTTGGCGAACACTCCGGAATCACTTGCCGGGCATGCAGGAACCACCTCTCAGACATGCCAGAACCCCGTGCCAATGACCCCGGAAGCACCAGCCGAGCACACCGGAACCACCTGCTCGACTCGCCAGAACCACCTGCCGATCACGCAAAAATCACCTGCCGGCTACGCCACAACCAGTTGGTGAACACTTTGGAATCACCTGCCAGGCTTGCTGGAACCACCTACCGGTCATGCCAAAATCACCTGCCAACTACGCCAGAACCGCTTGGCGGACACTGCGGAAACACCTGTCGGGCCGGCTGGAACCACATCTCAGACGTGCCAGAAACGTGTTCATGAGATGCTGGAACCACACCCCGAACAGACGGATACCACCTGCCAGAACCGCCTGAACCACCTGCTGAGCACGCCGGAACCACCTGCTCGACTTACCGGTACCACCTCCCTGACACGCCAAAATCACCTGCTGGGTATGCCAGAACCACTTGGCGGACACTCCGGAATCATCTGCCGGACATGCCGGAACCAGCTCACAGACACACCAGAACCAAGTGCCGGAGACGCCGGAATCACCTGCCGCGCATGCCGGAACCACCTCTCAGACGTGCCGGAAGCACGTGCCAGACACGCCGGAAACACCTACCGGACAGACCGGAACCACCTGCCAAGAACGCCGGAGCCACCTGTTCGACTCGCTGGAACCACCTGCCGGACAGGCCAATATCAACTGCTGGCTATGCCAGAACCACCTGGGGGACAGTCCGGGATCACCTGCCACCCATGGCGGAACCACCTCTCAGACGTACCAGAACCACCTGCCGGAGAAGCTGGAAACACGTCCTGGACAGACTGGAACCACGTGACGGCCATGCCTGAACCACCTGCCGAGCACGGCGGAACCACCTGCAGGACACGGCAAAATCACCTGCGGGCTCCGCAAGAACCACTTGGTCGACTCTCCGAAATGACCTGCCGGGCATGTTGGAACCACCTCTCAGACGTGCCAGAAGCACGTGGCGGACAGTCCGGAATCACCTGTTGGGCATACGCAACCACATCTGAGACGTACCAGAACCACGTGCCGTGCACGCCGGAACCACCTACCGGACAGACCGGAATCCACTTTTGGGCATGCCGGAACCACCAGTCAGATGTGCCAGAAACACGTGCCGGAGACGCCGGAAGCACCTGCCGAGCACGTCGCAACCACCTGCTCAACTCGCCTGAACCACCTGCCGGACACGCCAAAATCACCTGCCCGCTACACCAGCACCACTTCGGGGACAAGCCGGAATCACGTGAGGGGCATGCCGGCACAGCCTCTCAGACTGAACCTCGTGCCGGACACCACAGAACCACCTGCCGGACAGACCGGAACCACCTGCCGGACACGCCGGAACCACCGGCTCGACCCGCCGGAACGACCGCTGGACATGCAAAATCACCTGCCGGCTACGCCGCAAACACTTGGCGAACACTCCGGAATCACCTGCCGGGCATGCCGGAACCACCTCTCAGATATGCCAGAACCACGTGCCAATGACCCCGGAAGCACCTGCCGAGCACGCCGGAACCACCTGCTCGACTCGCCAGAACCACCTGCCGGACACGCAAAAATCACCTGCCGGCTACGCCACAACCAGTTGGGGAACACTTCGGAATCACCTGCCGGGCTTGCTGGAACCACCTGCCGGTCATGCCAAAATCACCTGCCAACTACGCCAGTACCACTTGGCGGACACTGTGGAAACACCTGTCGGGCCGGCCGGAACCACATCTCAGACGTGCCAGAACCATGTGCATGAGATGCTGGAACCACACCCCGAACAGAAGGAAAACACCTGCCAGACCCGTCTGAACAACCTGCCGAGCACGCCGGAGCCACCAGCTCGACTCGCCGGAACCACCTACCTTACATGCCAAAATCACCAGCCGGGTATGCCAGAACCACTTGGCAGACACTCCGGAATCATCTGCCGGACATGCCGGAACCAGCTCTCAGACACACCAGAACCAAGTGCCGGAGACGCCGGAAGCACCTGTCGAGCATGCCGGAGCCACCTGCTCGACTCGCCAGAAACACCTCCCGGACACGCCAAAATCACCTGCCGGGTACGCCAGAACCACCTGGCGGACACTACGGAATCACCTGCCGCGCATGCCGGAACCACCTCTCAGACGTGCCGGAAGCACGTGCCAGACACGCCGGAAACACCTACCGGACAACCGAAACCACCTGCCAAGAACGCCGGAGCCACCTGTTCGACTCGCTGGAACCACCTGCCGGACAGGCCAATATCAACTGCTGGCTATGCCAGAACCACCTGGGGAACAGTCCGGGATCACCTGCCAGCCATGGCGGAACCACCTCTCATACGTACCAGAACCACCTGCCGGAGAAGATGGAAACACGTCCTGGACAGACTGGAACCACGTGACGGCCATGCCTGAACCACCTGCCGAGCACGGCGGAACCACCTGCCGGACACGCCAAAATCACCTGCGGGCTACGCCAGAACCACTTGGACGACTCTCCGAAAGGACCTGCCGGGCATGTTGGAACCACCTCTCAGACGTGCCAGAAGCACGTGGCGGACAGTCCGGAATCACCTGTTGGGCAAACGCAACCACCTCTGAGACGTTCCAGAACCACGTGCCGTGCACGCCGGAACCACCTACCGGACAGACCGGAATCCACTTTTGGGCATGCCGGAACCACCAGTCAGATGTGCCAGCAACACGTGTCGGAGACGCCGGAAGCACCTGCCGAGCATGCCCGAGCCACCTGTTCGACTGGCCAGAAACAAATGCCAGACAGGCCAATATTAACTGATGGCTATGCCAGAACCACCTGGGGGACGGTCCGGAATCACCTGCCAGCCATGGCGGAACCACCTCTCACACGTACCAGAACCACCTGCCGGAGAAGCTGGAAACACGTCCTGGACAGTCTGGAACCACCTGCCGGCCAAGCCTGAACCACCTGCCAAGCACAACAGAACAACCTGCCAGACACGCCAAAATCACCTGCGTGTTATGCCAGAACCACTTGGAGGACTCTCTGGGATGACCTGCCGGGCATGCCGGAACCACCTCTCAGACGTGCCAGAACCATGTGGCGGACAGTCCGGAATCACCTGTTGGGCATGCGCAACCACCTCTGAGACGTACCAGAACCACATGCCGTGCAGGCTGGAACCACCTACCGGACAGACCGGAATCACCTATCGGGCATGCCGGAACCACCTGTCAGATGTGCCAGAAACACGTGCCGGATACGCCGGAAGCACCTGCCAAGCACGTTGGAACCACCTGCTCAACTCGCCTGAACCACCTGCCGGACATGCCAAAATCACCTGCCGACTATGCCAGAACCACTTGGCGAACACTCCGGAATCACTTGCCGGGCATGCAGGAACCACCTCTCAGACATGCCAGAACCCCGTGCCAATGACCCCGGAAGCACCAGCCGAGCACGCCGGAACCACCTGCTCGACTCGCCAGAACCACCTGCCGATCACGCAAAAATCACCTGCTGGCTACGCCACAACCAGTTGGTGAACACTTTGGAATCACCTGCCAGGCTTGCTGGAACCACCTGCCAGTCATGCCAAAATCACCTGCCAACTACGCCAGAACCGCTTGGCGGACACTGCGGAAACACCTGTCGGGCCGGCCGGAACCACATCTCAGACGTGCCAGAAACGTGTTCATGAGATGCTGGAACCACACCCCGAACAGATGGATACCATCTGCCAGAACCGCCTGAACCACCTGCTGAGCACGCCGGAACCACCTGCTCGACTCACCGGTACCACCTCCCTGACACGCCAAAATCACCTGCTGGGTATGCCAGAACCACTTGGCGGACACTCCGGAATCATCTGCCGGACATGCCGGAACCAGCTCTCAGACACACCAGAACCAAGTGCCGGAGACGCAGGAAGCACCTGCCGAGCATGCCGGAGCCACCTGCTCGACTCGCCAGAAACACCTGCCGGACACGCCAAAATCACCTGCCGGGTACGCCAGAACGACCTGGCGGACACTACGGAATCACCTGCCGCGCATGCCGGAACCACCTGTCAGACGTGCCGGAAGCACGTGTCAGACACGCCGGAAACACCTACCGGACAGACCGGAACCACTTGCCAAGAACGCCGGAGCCACCTGTTCGACTCGCTGGAACCACCTGCCGGACAGGCCAATATCAACTGCTGGCTATGCCAGAACCACCTGGGGGACAGTCCGGGATCACCTGCCAGCCATGGCGGAACCACCTCTCAGACGTACCAGAACCACCTGCCGGAGAAGATGGAAACACGTCCTGGACAGACTGGAACCACGTGACGGCCATGCCTGAACCACCTGCCGAGCACGGCGGAACCACCTGCCGGACACGCCAAAATCACCTGCGGGCTACGCCAGAACCACTTGGACGACTCTCCGAAAGGACCTGCCGGGCATGTTGGAACCACCTCTCAGAAGTGCCAGAAGCACGTGGCGGACAGTCCGGAATCACCTGTTGGGCACACGCAACCACCTCTGAGACGTACCAGAACCACGTGCCGTGCACGCCGGAACCACCTACTGGACAGACCGGAATCAACTTTTGGGCATGCCGGAACCACCAGTCAGATGTGCCAGAAACACGTGCCGGAGACGCTGGAAGCACATGCCGAGCACGTCGCAACCACCTGCTCAACTCGCCTGAACCACCTGCCGGACACGCCAAAATCACCTGCCCGCTACACCAGCACCACTTCGGGGACAAGCCGGAATCACGTGAGGGGCATGCCGGCACAGCCTCTCAGACTGAACCTCGTGCCGGACACCACAGAACCACCTGCCGGACAGACCGGAACCACCTGCCGGACACGCTGCAACCACCGGCTCGACCCGCCCGAACGACCGCTGGACATGCAAAATCACCTGCCGGCTACGCCGGAAACACTTGGCGAACACTCCGGAATCACCTGCCGGGCATGCCGGAACCACCTCTCAGATATGCCAGAACCACGTGCCAATGACCCCGGAAGCACCTGCCGAGCACGCCGGAACCACCAGCTCGACTCGCCAGAACCACCTGCCGGACACGCAAAAATCACCTGCCGGCTACGCCACAACCAGTTGGGGAACACTTCGGAATCACCTGCCGGGCTTGCTGGAACCACCTGCCGGTCATGCCAAAATCACCTGCCAACTACGCCAGTACCACTTGGTGGACACTGTGGAAACACCTGTGGGGCCGGCCGGAACCACATCTCAGACGTGCCAGAACCATGTGCATGAGATGCTGGAACCACACCCCGAACAGACGGAAAACACCTGCCAGACCCGTCTGAACAACCTGCCGAGCACGCCGGAGCCACCTGCTCGACTCGCCGGACCACCTACCTGACATGCCCAAATCAACAGCCGGGTATGCCAGAACCACTTGTCGGACACTCCGGAATCATCTGCCGGACATGCCGGAACCAGCTCTCAGACACACCAGAACCACGTGCCGGAGACGCCGGAAGCACCTGCCGAGCATGCCGGAGCCACCTGCTCGACTCGCCAGAAACACCTGCCGGACACGCCAAAATCACCTGCCGGGTACGCCAGAACCACCTGGCGGACACTCCGAAATCACCTGTCGCGCATGCCGGAACCACCTCTCAGACGTGCCGGAAGCACGTGCCGGACACGCCGGAATCACCTACCGGACAGACCGGAACCACCTGCCGAGCACGCCGGAGCCACCTGTTCGACTCGCTGGAACCACCTGCCGGACAGGCCAATATTAACTGCTGGCTATGCCAGAACCGCCTGGGGGACGGTCCGGAATCACCTGCCAGCCATGGCGGAACCACCTCTCAGACTTACCAGAACCACCTGCCGGAGAAGCTGGAAACACGTCCTGGACAGTCTGGAAACACCTGCCGGCCAAGTCTGAACCACCTGCCAAGCACAACGGAACAACCTGCCAGACACACCAAAATCACCTGCGTGTTATGCCAGAACCACTTGGAGGACTCTCTGGGATGACCTGCCGGGCATGCCGGAACCACCTCTCAGACGTGCCAGAACCATGTGGCGGACAGTCCGGAATCACCTGTTGGGCAAGCGCAACCACCTCTGAGACGTAATAGAACCACATACCGTGCAGGCTGGAACCACCTACCGGACAGACCGGAATCACCTTTCGGGCATGCCGGAACCGCCTGTCAGATATGCCAGAAACACGTGCCGGAGACGCCGGAAGCACCTGCCAAGCACGTTGGAACCACCTGCTCAACTCGCCTGAACCACCTGCCGGACATGCCAAAATCACCTGCCGACTATGCCAGAACCACTTGGCGAACACTCCGGAATCACTTGCCGGGCATGCAGGAACCACCTCTCAGACATGCCAGAACCCCGTGCCAATGACCCCGGAAGCACCAGCCGAGCACACCGGAACCACCTGCTCGACTCGCCAGAACCACCTGCCGATCACGCAAAAATCACCTGCCGGCTACGCCACAACCAGTTGGTGAACACTTTGGAATCACCTGCCAGGCTTGCTGGAACCACCTACCGGTCATGCCAAAATCACCTGCCAACTACGCCAGAACCGCTTGGCGGACACTGCGGAAACACCTGTCGGGCCGGCCGGAACCACATCTCAGACGTGCCAGAAACGTGTTCATGAGATGCTGGAACCACACCCCGAACAGACGGATACCACCTGCCAGAACCGCCTGAACCACCTGCTGAGCACGCCGGAACCACCTGCTCGACTCACCGGTACCACCTCCCTGACATGCCCAAATCACCAGCCAGGTACTATAGAACCACTTGGCGGACACTCCGGAATCACCTGCCGGACATGCCGGAACCAGCTCTCAGACACACCAGAACCACGTGCCGGAGACGCCGGAAGCACCAGCCGAGCATGCCGGAGCCACCTGCTCGACTCGCCAGAAACACCTGCCGGACACGCCAAAATCACCTGCCGGGTATGCCAGAACCACCTGGCGGACACTCCGAAATCAACTATCACGCATGCCGGCACCACCTCTCAGACGTGCCGGAAGCACGTGCCGGACACGCTGGAATCACCTACCGGACAGACCGGAACGACCTGCCGAGCACGCCGGAGCCACCTGTTCGACTGGCTGGAACCAGCTGCCGGACAGGCCAATATCAACTGCTTGCTATGCCAGAACCACCTAGGGGACAGTCCGGGATCACCTGCCAGCCATGGCGGAACCACCTCTCAGACGTACCAGAACCACCTGCCGGAGAAGCTGGAAACACGTCCTGGACAGACTGGAACCACGTGACGGCCATGCCTGAACCACCTGCCGAGCACGGCGGAACCACCTGCCGGACACGCCAAAATCACCTGAGGGCTACGCCAGAACCACTTGGACGACTCTCCAAAATGACCTGCCGGGCATGTTGGAACCACCTCTCAGACGTGCCAGAAGCACGTGGCGGACAGTCCGGAATCACCTGTTGGGCATATGCAACCACCTCTGAGACGTACCAGAACCACGTGCCGTGCACGCCGGAACGACCTACCGGACAGACCGGAATCCACTTTTGGGCATGCCAGAACCACCTGTCAGATGTGCCAGAAACACGTGCCGGAGACGCCGGAAGCACCTGCCGATCACGTCGCAACCACCTGCTCAACTCGCCTGAACCACCTGCCGGACATGCCAAAATCACCTGCCGACTATGCCAGAACCACTTGGCGAACACTCCAGAATCACTTGCCGGGCATGCAGGAACCACCTCTCAGACATGCAAGAACCCCGTGCCAATGACCACAGAAGCACCAGCCGAGCACGCCGGAACCACCTGCTCGACTCGCCAGAACCACCTGCCGATCACGCAAAAATCACGTGCCGGCTACACCACAACCAGTTGGTGAACACTTTGGAATCACCTGCCAGGCTTGCTGGAACCACCTGCCAATCATGCCAAAATCACCTGCCAACTACGCCAGAACCGCTTGGCGGACACTGCGGAAACACCTGTCGGGCCGGCCGGAACCACATCTCAGACGTGCCAGAACCATGTGCATGAGATGCTGGAACCACACCCCGAACAGACGGAAAACACCCGCCAGACCCGTCTGAACAACCGGCCGAGCACGCCGGAGCCACCTGCTCGACTCGCCGGAACCACCTACCTGACATGCCCAAATCACCAGCCAGGTATGCCAGAACCACTTGGCGGACACTCCGGAATCATCTGCCGGACATGGCGGAACCAGCTGTCAGACACACCAGAACCACGTGCCGGGCACGCCGGAAGCACCTGCCGAGCATGCCGGAGCCACCTGCTCGACTCGCCAGAAACACCTGCCGGACACGGCAAAATCACCTGCCGGGTATGCCAGAACCACCTGGCGGACACTACGGAATCACCTGCCGCGCATGCCGGAACCACCTCTCAGACGTGCCAGAACCCCGTGCCAGACACGCCGGAAACACCTACCGGACAGACCGGAACCACCTGCCAAGAACGCCGGAGCCACCTGTTCGACTCGCTGGAACCACCTGCCGGACAGGCCAATATCAACTGCTGGCTATGCCAGAACCACCTGGGGGACAGTCCGGGATCACCTGCCAGCCATGACGGGACCACCTCTCAGACGTACCAGAACCACCTGCCGGAGAAGATGGAAACACGTCCTGGACAGACTGGAACCACGTGACGGCCATGCCTGAACCACCTGCCGAGCACGGCGGAACCACCTGCCGGACACGCCAAAATCACCTGCGGGCTACGCCAGAACCACTTGGACGACTCTCCGAAATGACCTGCCGGGCATGTTGGAACCACCTCTCAGACGTGCCAGAAGCACGTGGCGGACAGTCCGGAATCACCTGTTTGGCATACGCAACCACCTCTGAGACGTACCAGAACCACGTGCCGTGCACGCCGGAACCACCTACCGGACAGACCGGAATCCACTTTTGGGCATGCCGGAACCACCAGTCAGATGTGCCAGCAACACGTGCCGGAGACGCCGGAAGCACCTGCCGAGCATGCCCGAGCCACCTGTTCGACTCGCCAGAAACACCTGCCGGACAGGCCAATATTAACTGCTGGCTATGCCAGAACCACCTGGGGGACGGTCCGGGATCACCTGCCAGCCATGGCGGAACCACCTCTCACACGTACCAGAACCACCTGCCGGAGAAGCTGGAAACACGTCCTGGACAGTCTGGAACCACCTGCCGGCCAAGCCTGAACCACCTGCCAAGCACAACGGAACAACCTGCCAGACACGCCAAAATCACCTGCGTGTTATGCCAGAACCACTTGGAGGACTCTCTGGGATGACCTGCCGGGCATGCCGGAACCACCAGTCAGATGTGCCAGAAACACGTGCCGGAGACCCCGGAAGCACCTGCCGAGCACGTCGCAACCACCTGCTCAACTCGCCTGAACCACCTGCCGGACACGCCAAAATCACCTGCCGGGTACGCCAGAACCACCTGGCGGACACTCCGAAATCACCTGTCGCGCATGCCGGAACCACCTCTCAGACGTGCCGGAAGCACGTGCCGGACACGCCGGAATCACCTACCGGACAGACCGGAACCACCTGCCGAGCACGCCGGAGCCACCTGTTCGACTCGCTCGATCCACCTGCCGGACAGGCCAATATCAACTGCTGGCTATGCCAGAACCACCTGGGGGACGGTCCGGAATCACCTGTCCGCCATGGCGGAACCACCTCTCAAACCTTCCAGAACCACCTGCCGGAGAAGCTGGAAACACGTCCTGGACAGTCTGGAACCACCTGCCTGCCAAGCCTGAACCACCTGCCAAGCACAACGGAACAACCTGCCAGACACGCCAAAATCGCCGGCGTGTTATGCCAGAACCACTTGGAGGACTCTCTGGGATGACCTGCCGGGCATGCTGGAACCACCTCTCAGACGTGCCAGAACTATGTGGCGGACAGTCCGGAATCACCTGTTGGGCATGCGCAACCACCTCTGAGACGTACCAGAACCACATGCCGTGCAGGCTGGAACCACCTACCGGACAGACCGGAATCACCTTTCGGGCATGCCGGAAGCACCTGTCAGGTGTGCCAGAAACACGTGCCGGAGACGCCGGAAGCACCTGCCAAGCACGTTGGAACCACCTGCTCATCTCGCCTGAACCACCTGCCAGACACGCCAAAATCACCTGCCCGCTACACCAGCACCACTTCGGGGACAAGCCGGAATCACGTGAGGGGCATGCCGGCACAGCCTCTCAGACTGAACCTCGTGCCGGACACCACAGAACCACCTGCCGGACAGAATGGAACCACCTGCCGGACACGCCGGAACCACCGGCTCGACCCGCCGGAACGACCGCTGGACATGCAAAATCACCTGCCGGCTACGCCGGAAACACTTGGCGAACACTCCGGAATCACCTGCCGGGCATGCCGGAACCACCTCTCAGATATGCCAGAACCCCGTGCCAATGACCCCGGAAGCACCTGCCGAGCACGCCGGAACCACCAGCTCGACTCGCCAGAACCACCTGCAGGACACGCAAAAATCACCTGCCGGCTACACCACAACCAGTTGGGGAACACTTCGGAATCACCTGCCGGGCTTGCTGGAACCACCTGCCGGTCATGCCAAAATCACCTGCCAACTACGCCAGTACCACTTGGCGGACACTGTGGAAACACCTGTCGGGCCGGCCGGAACCACATCTCAGACGTGCTAGAACCATGTGCATGAGATGCTGGAACCACACCCCGAACAGTCGGAAAACACCCGCAAGACCCGTCTGAACAACCTGCCGAGCACGCAGGAGCCACCTGCTCGACTCGCCGGAACCACCTACCTGACATGCCAAAATCACCTGCCGGGTATGCCAGAACCACTTGGCGGACACTCCGGTATCATCTGCCGGACATGCCGGAACCAGCTCTCAGACACACCAGAACCACGTGCCGGAGACGCCGGAAGCACCTGCCGAGCATGCCGGAGCCACCTGCTCGACTCGCCAGAAACACCTGCCGGACAGGCCAATATTAACTGCTGGCTATGCCAGAACCACCTGGGGGACAGTCCGGAATCACCTGCCAGCCATGGCGGAACCATCTCTCACACGTACCAGAACCACCTGCCGGAGAAGCTGGAAACACGTCCTGGACAGTCTGGAACCACCTGCCGGCCAAGCCTGAACCACCTGCCAAGCACAACGGAACAACCTGACAGACACGCCAAAATCACCTGCGTGTTATGCCAGAACCACTTGGAGGACTCTCTGGGATGACCTGCCGGGCATGCTGGAACCACCTCTCAGACGTGCCAGAACTATGTGGCGGACAGTCCGGAATCACCTGTCGGGCATGCGCAACCACCTCTGAGACGTACCAGAACCACATGCCGTGCAGGCTGGAACCACCTACCAGACAGACCGGAATCACCTTTCGGGCATGCCGGAACCACCTGTCAGGTGTGCCAGAAACACGTGCCGGAGACGCCGGAAGCACCTGCCAAGCACGTTGGAACCACCTGCTCAACTCGCCTGAACCACCTGCCGGACATGCCAAAATCACCTGCCGACTATGCCAGAACCACTTGGCGAACACTCCGGAATCACTTGCCGGGCATGCAGGAACCACCTCTCAGACATGCCAGAACCCCGTGCCAATGACACCGGAAGCACCAGCCGAGCACGCCGGAACCACCTGCTCAACTCGCCAGAACCACCTGCCGATCACGCAAAAATCACCTGCCGGCTATGCCACAACCAGTTGGTGAACACTTTGGAATCACCTGCCAGGCTTGCTGGAACCACCTGCCAGTCATGCCAAAATCACCTGCCAACTACGCCAGAACCGCTTGGCGGACACTGCGGAAACACCTGTCGGGCCGGCTGGAACCACATCTCAGACGTGCCAGAAACGTGTTCATGAGATGCTGGAACCACACCCCGAACAGACGGATACCACCTGCCAGAACCGCCTGAACCACCTGCTGAGCACGCCAGAACCACCTGCTCGACTCACCGGTACCACCTCCCTGACACGCCAAAATCACCTGCTGGGTATGCCAGAACCACCTGGCGGACACTACGGAATCACCTGCCGCGCATGCCGGAACCACCTCTCAGACGTGCCGGAAGCACGTGCCAGACACGCCGGAAACACCTACCGGACAGACCGGAACCACCTGCCAAGAACGCCGGAGCCACCTGTTCGACTCGCTGGAACCACCTGCCGGACAGGCCAATATCAACTGCTGGCTATGCCAGAACCACCTGGGGGACAGTCCGGGATCACCTGCCAGCCATGGCGGAACCACCTCTCAGACGTACCAGAACCACCTGCCGGAGAAGATGGAAACACGTCCTGCACAGACTGGAACCACGTGGCGGCCATGCCTGAACCACCTGCCGAGCACGGCGGAACCACCTGCCGGACACGCCAAAATCACCTGCGGGCTACGCCAGAACCACTTGGACGACTCTCCGAAATGACCTGCCGGGCATGTTGGAACCACCTCTCAGACGTGCCAGAAGCACGTGGCGGACAGTCCGGAATCACCTGTTTGGCATACGCAACCACCTCTGAGACGTACCAGAACCACGTGCCGTGCACGCCGGAACCACCTACCGGACAGACCGGAATCCACTTTTGGGCATGCCGGAACCACCAGTCAGATGTGCCAGCAACACGTGCCGGAGACGCCGGAAGCACCTGCCGAGCATGCCCGAGCCACCTGTTCGACTCGCCAGAAACACCTGCCGGACAGGCCAATATTAACTGCTGGCTATGCCAGAACCACCTGGGGGACGGTCCGGGATCACCTGCCAGCCATGGCGGAACCACCTCTCACACGTACCAGAACCACCTGCCGGAGAAGCTGGAAACACGTCCTGGACAGTCTGGAACCACCTGCCGGCCAAGCCTGAACCACCTGCCAAGCACAACGGAACAACCTGCCAGACACACCAAAATCACCTGCGTGTTATGCCAGAACCACTTGGAGGACTCTCTGGGATGACCTGCCGGGCATGCCGGAACCACCAGTCAGATGTGCCAGAAACACGTGCCGGAGACCCCGGAAGCACCTGCCGAGCACGTCGCAACCACCTGCTCAACTCGCCTGAACCACCTGCCGGACACGCCAAAATCACCTGCCGGGTACGCCAGAACCACCTGGCGGACACTCCGAAATCACCTGTCGCGCATGCCGGACCACCTCTCAGACGTGCCGGAAGCACGTGCCGGACACGCCGGAATCACCTACCGGACAGACCGGAACCACCTGCCGAGCACGCCGGAGCCACCTGTTCGACTTGCTCGATCCACCTGCCGGACAGGCCAATATCAACTGCTGGCTATGCCAGAACCACCTGGGGGACGGTCCGGAATCACCTGTCCGCCATGGCGGAACCATCTCTCACACGTACCAGAACCACCTGCCGGAGAAGCTGGAAACACGTCCTGGACAGTCTGGAACCACCTGCCGGCCAAGCCTGAACCACCTGCCAAGCACAACGGAACAACCTGCCAGACACGCCAAAATCACCTGCGTGTTATGCCAGAACCACTTGGAGGACTCTCTGGGATGACCTGCCGGGCATGCTGGAACCACCTCTCAGACGTGCCAGAACTATGTGGCGGACAGTCCGGATTCACCTGTTGGGCATGCGCAACCACCTCTGAGACGTACCAGAACCACATGCCGTGCAGGCTGGAACCACCTACCGGACAGACCGGAATCACCTTTCGGGCATGCCGGAAGCACCTGTCAGGTGTGCCAGAAACACGTGCCGGAGACGCCGGAAGCACCTGCCAAGCACGTTGGAACCACCTGCTCAACTCGCCTGAACCACCTGCCAGACATGCCAAAATCACCTGCCGACTATGCCAGAACCACTTGGCGAACACTCCGGAATCACTTGCCGGGCATGCAGGAACCACCTCTCAGACATGCCAGAACCCCGTGCCAATGACCCCGGAAGCACCAGCCGAGCACGCCGGAACCACCTGCTCGACCCGCCAGAACCACCTGCCGATCACGCAAAAATCACCTGCCGGCTACGCCACAACCAGTTGGTGAACACTTTGGAATCACCTGCCAGGCTTGCTGGAACCACCTGCCAGTCATGCCAAAATCACCTGCCAACTACGCCAGAACCGCTTGGCGGACACTGCGGAAACACCTGTCGGGCCGGCTGGAAACACATCTCAGACGTGCCAGAAACGTGTTCATGAGATGCTGGAACCACACCCCGAACAGACGGATACCACCTGCCAGAACCGCCTGAACCACCTGCTGAGCACGCCAGAACCACCTGCTCGACTCACCGGTACCACCTCCCTGACACGCCAAAATCACCTGCTGGGTATGCCAGAACCACCTGGCGGACACTACGGAATCACCTGCCGCGCATGCCGGAACCACCTCTCAGACGTGCCGGAAGCACGTGCCAGACACGCCGGAAACACCTACCGGACAGACCGGAACCACCTGCCAAGAACGCCGGAGCCACCTGTTCGACTCGCTGGAACCACCTGCCGGACAGGCCAATATCAACTGCTGGCTATGCCAGAACCACCTGGGGGACAGTCCGGGATCACCTGCCAGCCATGGCGGAACCACCTCTCAGACGTACCAGAACCACCTGCCGGAGAAGCTGGAAACACGTCCTGGACAGACTGGAACCACGTGACGGCCATGCCTGAACCACCTGCCGAGCACGGCGGAACCACCTGCCGGACACGCCAAAATCACCTGCGGGCTACGCCAGAACCACTTGGACGACTCTCCGAAATGACCTGCCGGGCATGTTGGAACCACCTCTCAGACGTGCCAGAAGCACGTGGCGGACAGTCCGGAATCACCTGTTTGGCATACGCAACCACCTCTGAGACGTACCAGAACCACGTGCCGTGCACGCCGGAACCACCTACGGGACAGACCGGAATCCACTTTTGGGCATGCCGGAACCACCAGTCAGATGTGCCAGAAACACGTGCCGGAGACGCCGGAAGCACCTGCCGAGCACGTCGCAACCACCTGCTCAACTCGCCTGAACCACCTGCCGGACACGCCAAAATCACCTGCCCGCTACACCAGCACCACTTCGGGGACAAGCCGGAATCACGTGAGGGGCATGCCGGCACAGCCTCTCAGACTGAACCTCGTGCCGGACACCACAGAACCACCTGCCGGACAGACCGGAACCACCTGCCGGACACGCCGGAACCACCGGCTCGACCCGCCGGAACGACCGCTGGACATGCAAAATCACCTGCCGGCTACGCCGGAAACACTTGGCGAACACTCCGGAATCACCTGCCGGGCATGCCGGAACCACCTCTCAGATATGCCAGAACCACGTGCCAATGACCCCGGAAGCACCTGCCGAGCACGCCGGAACCACCTGCTCGACTCGCCAGAACCACCTGCCGGACACGCAAAAATCACCTGCCGGCTACGCCACAACCAGTTGGGGAACACTTCGGAATCTCCTGCAGGGCTTGCTGGAACCACCTGCCGGTAATGCCAAAATCACCTGCCAACTACGCCAGTACCACTTGGCGGACACTGTGGAAACACCTGTCGGGCCGGCCGGAACCACATCTCAGACGTGCCAGAACCATGTGCATGAGATGCTGGAACCACACCCCGAACAGACGGAAAACACCCGCCAGACCCGTCTGAACAACCTGCCGAGCACGCCGGAGCCACCTGCTCGACTCGCCGGAACCACCTACCTGACATGCCCAAATCACCAGCCGGGTATGCCAGAACCACTTGGCGGACACTCCGGAATCATCTGCCGGACATGCCGGAACCAGCTCTCAGACACACCAGAACCACGTGCCGGAGACGCCGGAAGCACCTGCCGAGCATGCCGGAGCCACCTGCTCGACTCGCCAGAAACACCTGCCGGACAGGCCAATATTAACTGCTGGCTATGCCAGAACCACCTGGGGGACAGTCCGGAATCACCTGCCAGCCATGGCGGAACCATCTCTCACACGTACCAGAACCACCTGCCGGAGAAGCTGGAAACACGTCCTGGACAGTCTGGAACCACCTGCCGTCCAAGCCTGAACCACCTGCCAAGCACAACGGAACAACCTGCCAGACACGCCAAAATCACCTGCGTGTTATGCCAGAACCACTTGGAGGACTCTCTGGGATGACCTGCCGGGCATGCCGGAACCACCTCTCAGACGTGCCAGAACTATGTGGCGGACAGTCCGGAATCACCTGTTGGGCATACGCAACCACCTCTGAGATGTAGCAGAACCACGTGCCGTGCACGCCGGAACCACCTACCGGACAGACCGGAATCCACTTTTGGGCATGCCGGAACCACCAGTCAGATGTGCCAGAAACACGTGCCGGAGATGCCGGAAGCACCTGCCGAGCACGTCGCAACCACCTGCTCAACTCGCCTGAACCACCTGCCGGACACGCCAAAATCACCTGCCCGCTACACCAGCACCACTTCGGGGACAAGCCGGAATCACGTGAGGGGCATGCCGGCACAGCCTCTCAGACTGAACCTCGTGCCGGACACCACAGAACCACCTGCCGGACAGACCGGGACCACCTGCCGGACACGCCGGAACCACCGGCTCGACCCGCCGGAACGACCGCTGGACATGCAAAATCACCTGCCGGCTACGCCGCAAACACTTGGCGAACACTCCGGAATCACCTGCCGGGCATGCCGGAACCACCTGCTCGACTCGCCTGAACCACCTGCCGGACATGCCAAAATCACCTGCCGACTATGCCAGAACCACTTGGCGAACACCCTCGGAATCACTTGCCGGGCATGCAGGAACCACCTCTCAGACATGCCAGAACCCCGTGCCAATGACCCCGGAAGCACCAGCCGAGCACGCCGGAACCACCTGCTCGACTCGCCAGAACCACCTGCCGATCACGCAAAAATCACCTGCCGGCTACGCCGGAAACACTTGGCGAACACTCCGGAATCACCTGCCGGGCATGCCGGAACCACCTCTCAGATATGCCAGAACCCCGTGCCAATGACCCCGGAAGCACCTGCCGAGCACGCCGGAACCACCTGCTCGACTCGCCAGAACCACCTGCCGGACACGCAAAAATCACCTGCCGGCTACGCCACAACCAGTTGGGGAACACTTCGGAATCACCTGCCGGGCTTGCTGGAACCACCTGCCGGTCATGCCAAAATCACCTGCCAACTACGCCAGTACCACTTGGCGGACACTGTGGAAACACCTGTCGGGCCGGCCGGAGCCACATCTCAGAGGTGCCAGAACCATGTGCATGAGATGCTGGAACCACACCCCGAACAGACGGAAAACACCTGCCAGATTCGTCTGAACAACCTGCCGAGCACGCCGGAGCCACCTGCTCGACTCGCCGGAACCACCTACCTGACATGCCCAAATCACCACCCAGGTATGCCAGAACCACTTGGCGGACACTCCGGAATCATCTGCCGGACATGCCGGAACCAGCTCTCAGACACACCAGAACCACGTGCCGGAGACGCCGGAAGCACCTGCCGAGCATGCCGGAGCCACCTGCTCGACTCGCCAGAACCACCTGCCGGACACGCCAAAATCACCTGCCGAGTATGCCAGAACCACCTGGCGGACACTACGGAATCACCTGCCGCGCATGCCGGAACCACCTCTCAGACGTGCCGGAAGCACGTGCCAGACACGCCGGAAACACCTACCGGACAGACCGGAACCACCTGCCAAGAACGCCGGAGCCACCTGTTCGACTCGCTGGAACCACCTGCCGGACAGGCCAATATCAACTGCTGGCTATGCCAGAACCACGTGGGGGACAGTCCGGGATCACCTGCCAGCCATGATGGAACCACCTCTCAGACGTACCAGAACCACCTGCCGGAGAAGATGGAAACACGTCCTGGACAGACTGGAACCACGTGACGGCCATGCCTGAACCACCTGCCGAGCACGGCGGAACCACCTGCTGGACACGCCAAAATCACCTGCGGGCTACGCCAGAACCACTTGGACGACTCTCCGAAATGACCTGCCGGGCATGCCGGAACCACCTCTCAGACGTGCCAGAACCATGTGGCGGACAGTCCGGAATCACCTGTTGGGCATGCGCAACCACCTCTGAGACGTACCAGAAACACATGCCGTGCAGTCTGGAACCACCTACCGGACAGACCGGAATCACCTTTCGGGCATGCCGGAACCACCTGTCAGATGTGCCAGAAACACGTGCCGGAGACCCCGGAAGCACCTGCCAAGCACGTTGGAACCACCTGCTCAACTCGCCTGAACCACCTGCCGGACATGAAAAATCACCTGCCGACTATGCCAGAACCACTTGGCGAACACTCCGGAATCACTTGCCGGGCATGCAGGAACCACCTCTCAGACATGCCAGAACCCCGTGCCAATGACCCCGGAAGCACCAGCCGAGCACACCGGAACCACCTGCTCGACTCGCCAGAACCACCTGCCGATCACGCAAAAATCACCTGCCGGCTACGCCACAACCAGTTGGTGAACACTTTGGAATCACCTGCCAGGCTTGCTGGAACCACCTACCGGTCATGCCAAAATCACCTGCCAACTACGCCAGAACCGCTTGGCGGACACTGCGGAAACACCTGTCGGGCCGGCTGGAACCACATCTCAGACGTGCCAGAAACGTGTTCATGAGATGCTGGAACCACACCCCGAAAAGACGGATACCACCTGCCAGAACCGCCTGAACCAACTGCTGAGCACGCCGGAACCACCTGCTCGACTTACCGGTACCACCTCCCTGACACGCCAAAATCACCTGCTGGGTATGCCAGAACCACTTGGCGGACACTCCGGAATCATCTGCCGGACATGCCGGAACCAGCTCACAGACACACCAGAACCAAGTGCCGGAGACGCCGGAATCACCTGCCGCGCATGCCGGAACCACCTCTCAGACGTGCCGGAAGCACGTGCCAGACACGCCGGAAACACCTACCGGACAGACCGGAACCACCTGCCAAGAACGCCGGAGCCACCTGTTCGACTCGCTGGAACCACCTGCCGGACAGGCCAATATCAACTGCTGGCTATGCCAAAACCACCTGCGGGACAGTCCGGGATCACCTGCCAGCCATGGCGGAACCACCTCTCAGACGTACCAGAACCACCTGCCGGAGAAGCTGGAAACACGTCCTGGACAGACTGGAACCACGTGACGGCCATGCCTGAACCACCTGCCGAGCACGTCGGAACCACCTGCAGGACACGGCAAAATCACCTGCGGGCTACGCAAGAACCACTTGGACGACTCTCTGAAATGACCTGCCGGGCATGTTGGAACCACCTCTCAGACGTGCCAGAAGCACGTGGCGGACAGTCCGGAATCACCTGTTGGGCATACGCAACCACCTCTGAGACGTACCAGAACCACGTGCCGTGCACGCCGGAACCACCTACCGGACAGACCGGAATCCACTTTTGGGCATGCCGGAACCACCTGTCATATGTGCCAGAAACACGTGCCGGAGACGCCGGAGGCACCTGCCGAGCACGTCGCAACCACCTGCTCAACTCGCCTGAACCACCTGCCGGACACGCCAAAATCACCTGCCCGCTACACCAGCACCACTTCGGGGACAAGCCGGAATCACGTGAGGGGCATGCCGGCACAGCCTCTCAGACTGAACCTCGTGCCGGACACCACAGAACCACCTGCCGGACAGACCGGAACCACCTGCCGGACACGCCGGAACCACCGGCTCGACCCGCCGGAACGACCGCTGGACATGCAAAATCACCTGCCGGCTACGCCGCAAACACTTGGCGAACACTCCGGAATCACCTGCCGGGCATGCCGGAACCACCTCTCAGATATGCCAGAACCACGTGCCAATGACCCCGGAAGCACCTGCCGAGCACGCCGGAACCACCTGCTCGACTCGCCAGAACCACCTGCCGGACACGCAAAAATCACCTGCCGGCTACGCCACAACCAGTTGGGGAACACTTCGGAATCACCTGCCGGGCTTGCTGGAACCACCTGCCGGTCATGCCAAAATCACCTGCCAACTACGCCAGTACCACTTGGCGGACACTGTGGAAACACCTGTCGGGCCGGCCGGAACCACATCTCAGACGTGCCAGAACCATGTGCATGAGATGCTGGAACCACACCCCGAACAGACGGAAAACACCTGCCAGACCCGTCTGAACAACCTGCCGAGCACGCCGGAGCCACCAGCTCGACTCGCCGGAACCACCTACCTTACATGCCAAAATCACCAGCCGGGTATGCCAGAACCACTTGGCGGACACTCCGGAATCATCTGCCGGACATGCCGGAACCAGCTCTCAGACACACCAGAACCAAGTGCCGGAGACGCCGGAAGCACCTGTCGAGCATGCCGGAGCCACCTGCTCGACTCGCCAGAAACACCTCCCGGACACGCCAAAATCACCTGCCGGGTACGCCAGATCCACCTGGCGGACACTACGGAATCACCTGCCGCGCATGCCGGAACCACCTCTCAGACGTGCCGGAAGCACGTGCCAGACACGCCGGAAACACCTACCGGACAACCGAAACCACCTGCCAAGAACGCCGGAGCCACCTGTTCGACTCGCTGGAACCACCTGCCGGACAGGCCAATATCAACTGCTGGCTATGCCAGAACCACCTGGGGAAGAGTCCGGGATCACCTGCCAGCCATGGCGGAACCACCTCTCATACGTACCAGAACCACCTGCCGGAGAAGATGGAAACACGTCCTGGACAGACTGGAACCACGTGACGGCCATGCCTGAACCACCTGCCGAGCACGGCGGAACCACCTGCCGGACACGCCAAAATCACCTGCGGGCTACGCCAGAACCACTTGGACGACTCTCCGAAAGGACCTGCCAGGCATGTTGGAACCACCTCTCAGACGTGCCAGAAGCACGTGGCGGACAGTCCGGAATCACCTGTTGGGCAAACGCAACCACCTCTGAGACGTTCCAGAACCACGTGCCGTGCACGCCGGAACCACCTACCGGACAGACCGGAATCCACTTTTGGGCATGCCGGAACCACCAGTCAGATGTGCCAGCAACACGTGTCGGAGACGCCGGAAGAACCTGCCGAGCATGCCCGAGCCACCTGTTCGACTGGCCAGAAACAAATGCCGGACAGGCCAATATTAACTGATGGCTATGCCAGAACCACCTGGGGGACGGTCCGGAATCACCTGCCAGCCATGGCGGAACCACCTCTCACACGTACCAGAACCACCTGCCGGAGAAGCTGGAAACACGTCCTGGACAGTCTGGAACCACCTGCCGGCCAAGCCTGAACCACCTGCCAAGCACAACAGAACAACCTGCCAGACACGCCAAAATCACCTGCGTGTTATGCCAGAACCACTAAGAGGACTCTCTGGGATGACCTGCCGGGCATGCCGGAACCACCTCTCAGACGTGCCAGAACCATGTGGCGGACAGTCCGGAATCACCTGTTGGGCATGCGCAACCACCTCTGAGACGTACCAGAACCACATGCCGTGCAGGCTGGAACCACCTACCGGACAGACCGGAATCACCTTTCGGGCATGCCGGAACCACCTGTCAGATGTGCCAGAAACACGTGCCGGAGACGCCGGAAGCACCTGCCAAGCACGTTGGAACCACCTGCTCAACTCGCCTGAACCACCTGCCGGACATGCCAAAATCACCTGCCGACTATGCCAGAACCACTTGGCGAACACTCCGGAATCACTTGCCGGGCATGCAGGAACCACCTCTCAGACATGCCAGAACCCCGTGCCAATGACCCCGGAAGCACCAGCCGAGCACGCCGGAACCACCTGCTCGACTCGCCAGAACCACCTGCCGATCACGCAAAAATCACCTGCCGGCTACGCCACAACCAGTTGGTGAACACTTTGGAATCACCTGCCAGGCTTGCTGGAACCACCTGCCAGTCATGCCAAAATCACCTGCCAACTACGCCAGAACCGCTTGGCGGACACTGCGGAAACACCTGTCGGGCCGGCCGGAACCACATCTCAGACGTGCCAGAAACGTGTTCATGAGATGCTGGAACCACACCCCGAACAGATGGATACCATCTGCCAGAACGGCCTGAACCACCTGCTGAGCACGCCGGAACCACCTGCTCGACTCACCGGTACCACCTCCCTGACACGCCAAAATCACCTGCTGGGTATGCCAGAACCACTTGGCGGACACTCCGGAATCATCTGCCGGACATGCCGGAACCAGCTCTCAGACACACCAGAACCAAGTGCCGGAGACGCAGGAAGCACCTGCCGAGCATGCCGGAGCCACCTGCTCGACTCGCCAGAAACACCTGCCGGACACGCCAAAATCACCTGCCGGGTACGCCAGAACGACCTGGCGGACACTACGGAATCACCTGCCGCGCATGCCGGAACCACCTGTCAGACGTGCCGGAAGCACGTGTCAGACACGCCGGAAACACCTACCGGACAGACCGGAACCACTTGCCAAGAACGCCGGAGCCACCTGTTCGACTCGCTGGAACCACCTGCCGGACAGGCCAATATCAACTGCTGGCTATGCCAGAACCACCTGGGGGACAGTCCGGGATCACCTGCCAGCCATGGCGGAACCACCTCTCAGACGTACCAGAACCACCTGCCGGAGAAGATGGAAACACGTCCTGGACAGACTGGAACCACGTGACGGCCATGCCTGAACCACCTGCCGAGCACGGCGGAACCACCTGCCGGACACGCCAAAATCACCTGCGGGCTACGCCAGAACCACTTGGACGACTCTCCGAAAGGACCTGCCGGGCATGTTGGAACCACCTCTCAGAAGTGCCAGAAGCACGTGGCGGACAGTCCGGAATCACCTGTTGGGCACACGCAACCACCTCTGAGACGTACCAGAACCACGTGCCGTGCACGCCGGAACCACCTACCGGACAGACCGGAATCAACTTTTGGGCATGCCGGAACCACCAGTCAGATGTGCCAGAAACACATGCCGGAGACGCTGGAAGCACATGCCGAGCACGTCGCAACCACCTGCTCAACTCGCCTGAACCACCTGCCGGACACGCCAAAATCACCTGCCCGCTACACCAGCACCACTTCGGGGACAAGCCGGAATCACGTGAGGGGCATGCCGGCACAGCCTCTCAGACTGAACCTCGTGCCGGACACCACAGAACCACCTGCCGGACAGACCGGAACCACCTGCCGGACACGCCGGAACCACCGGCTCGACCCGCCCGAACGACCGCTGGACATGCAAAATCACCTGCCGGCTACGCCGGAAACACTTGGCGAACACTCCGGAATCACCTGCCGGGCAAGCGCAACCACCTCTGAGACGTAATAGAACCACATACCGTGCAGGCTGGAACCACCTACCGGACAGACCGGAATCACCTTTCGGGCATGCCGGAACCGCCTGTCAGATGTGCCAGAAACACGTGCCGGAGACGCCGGAAGCACCTGCCAAGCACGTTGGAACCACCTGCTCAACTCGCCTGAACCACCTGCCGGACATGCCAAAATCACCTGCCGACTATGCCAGAACCACTTGGCGAACACTCCGGAATCACTTGCCGGGAATGCAGGAACCACCTCTCAGACATGCGAGAACCCCGTGCCAATGACCCTGGAAGCACCAGCCGAGCACGCCGGAACCACCAGTTCGACTCGCCAGAACCACCTGCCGATCACGCAAAAATCACCTGCCGGCTACTCCACAACCAGTTGGTGAACACTTTGGAATCACCTGCCAGGCTTGCTGGAACCACCTGCCGGTCAGGACAAAATCACCTGCCAACTACGCCAGAACCGCTTGGCGGACACTGCGGAAACACCTGTCTGGCCGGCCGGACCACATCTCAGACGTGCCGGAAACATGTTCATGAGATGCTGGAACCACACCCCGAACAGACGGATACCACCTGCCAGAACCGCCTGAACCACCTGCTGAGCACGCCGGAACCACCTGCTCGACTCACCGGTACCAGCTCCCTGACACGCCAAAATCACCTGCTTGGTATGCCAGAACCACTTGGACGACTCTCCGAAATGACCTGCCGGGCATGCCGGAACCACCTCTCAGACGTGCCAGAACCATGTGGCGGACAGTCCGGAATCACCTGTTGGGCATGCGCAACCACCTCTGAGACCTACCAGAACCACGTGCCGTGCACACCGGAACCACCTTCCGGACAGACCGGAATCAACTTTTGGGCATGCCGGAACCACCAGTCAGATGTGCCAGAAACACATGCCGGAGGCGCCGGAAGCACATGCCGAGCACGTCGAAACCACCTGCTCAACTCGCCTGAACCACCTGCCGGACACGCCAAAATCACCTGCCAACTACGCCAGAACCGCTTGGCGGACACTGCGGAAACACCTGTCGGGCCGGCCGGAACCACATCTCAGACGTGCCGGAAACGTGTTCATGAGATGCTGGAACCACACCCCGAACAGACTGATACCACCTGCCAGAACCGCCTGAACCACCTGCTGAGCACGCGGGAACCACCTGCTCGACTCACCGGTACCACCTCCCTGACACGCCAAAATCACCTGCTGGGTATGCCAGAACCACTTGGCGGACACTCCGGAATCATCTGCCGGACATGCCGGAACCAGCACTCAGACACACCAGAACCACGTGAGGGAGACGCCGGAAGCACCTGCGGGCTACGCCAGAACCTCTTGGACGACTCTCCGAAATGACCTGCCGGACATGTTGGAACCACCTCTCAGACGTGCCAGAAGCACGTGGCGGACAGTCCGGAATCACCTGTTGGGCATACGCAACCACCTCTGACACGTACCAGAACCACGTGCCGTGCACGCCGGAACCACCTACCGGACAGACCGGAATCAACTTTTGGGCATGCCGGAACCACCAGTCAGATGTGCCAGAAACACGTGCCGGAGACGCCGGAATCACCTGCCGAGCACGTCGCAACCACCTGCTCAACTCGCCTGAACCACCTGCCGGACACGCCAAAATCACCTGCCCGCTACACCAGCACCACTTCGGGGACAAGCCGGAATCACGTGAGGGGCATGCCGGCACAGCCTCTCTGACTGAACCTCGTGCCGGACACCACAGAACCATCTGCCGGACAGACCGGAACCACCTGCCGGACACGCCGGAACCACCGGCTCGACCCGCCGGAACGACCGCTGGACATGCAAAATCACCTGCCGGCTACGCCGGAAACACTTGGCGAACACTCCGGAATCACCTGCCGGGCATGCCGGAACCACCTCTCAGATATGCCAGAACCCCGTGCCAATGACCCCGGAAGCACCTGCCGAGCACGCCGGAACCACCTGCTCGACTCGCCAGAACCACCTGCCGGACACGCAAAAATCACCTGCCGGCTACGCCACAACCAGTTGGGGAACAATTCGGAATCACCTGCCGGGCTTGCTGGAACCACCTGCCGGTCATGCCAAAATCACCTGCCAACTACGCCAGTACCACTTGGCGGACACTGTGGAAACACCTGTCGGGCCGGCCGGAACCACATCTCAGACGTGCCAGAACCATGTGCATGAGATGCTGGAACCACACCCCGAACAGACGGAAAACACCTGCCAGACCCGTCTGAACAACCTGCCGAGCACCCCGGAGCTACCGGCTCGACTCGCCGGAACCACCTACCTGACATGCCCAAATCACCAGCCAGGTATGCCAGAACCACTTGGCGGGCACTCCGGAATCATCTGCCGGACATGCTGGAACCAGCTCTCAGACACACCAGAACCACGTGCCGGAGACGCCGGAAGCACCTGCCGAGCATGCCGGAGCCACCTGCTCGACTCGCCAGAACCACCTGCCGGACACGGCAAAATCTCCTGCCGGGTACGCCAGAACCACCTGGCGGACACTCCGAAATCACCTGTCGCGCATGCCGGAACCACCTCTCAGACGTGCCGGAAGCACGTGCCGGACACGCCGGAATCACCTACCGGACAGACCGGAACCACCTGCCGAGCACGCCGGAGCCACCTGTTCGACTCGCTGGAGCCACCTGCCGGACAGGCCAATATCAACTGCTGGCTATGCCAGAACCACCTGGGGGACGGTCCGGAATCACCTGCCAGCCATGGCGGAACCACCTCTCACACGTACCAGAACCACCTGCCGGAGAAGCTGGAAACACGTCCTGGACAGTCTGGAACCACCTGCCTGCCAAACCTGAACCACCTGCCAAGCACAACGGAACAACCTGCCAGACACGCCAAAATCGCCTGCGTGTTATGCCAGAACCACTTGGAGGACTCTCTGGGATGACCTGCCGGGCATGCCGGAACCACCTCTCAGACGTGCCAGAACCATGTGGCGGACAGTCCGGAATCACCTGTTGGGCATGTGCAACCACCTCTGAGACGTACCAGAACCACATGCCGTGCAGTCTGGAACCACCTACCGGACAGACCGGAATCACCTTTCGGGCATGCCGGAACCACCTCTCAGACATGCCAGAACCCCGTGCCAATGACCCCGGAAGCACCAGCCGAGCACGCCGGAACCACCTGCTCGACTCACCAGAACCACCTGCCGATCACGCAAAAATCACCTGCCGGCTACGCCACAACCAGTTGGTGAACACTTTGGAATCACCTGGCAGGCTTGCTGGAACCACCTACCGGTCATGCCAAAATCACCTGCCAACTACGCCAGAACCGCTTGGCGGACACTGCGGAAACACCTGTCGGGCCGGCTGGAACCACATCTCAGACGTGCCAGAAACGTGTTCATGAGATGCTGGAACCACACCCCGAACAGACGGATACCACCTGCCAGAACCGCCTGAACCACCTGCTGAGCACGCCGGAACCACCTGCTCGACTCACCGGTACCACCTCCCTGACACGCCAAAATCACCTGCTGGGTATGCCAGACCACTTGGCGGACACTCCGGAATCATCTGCCGGACATGCCGGAACCAGCTCTCAGACACACCAGAACCAAGTGCCGGAGACGCCAGAAGCACCTGCCGAGCATGCCGGAGCCACCTGCTCGACTCGCCAGAAACACCTGCCGGACACGCCAAAATCACCTGCCGGGTATGCCAGAACCACCTGGCGGACACTACGGAATCACCTGCCGCGCATGCCGGAACCACCTCTCAGACGTGCCGGAAGCACGTGCCAGACACGCCGGAAACACCTACCGGACAGACCGGAACCACCTGCCAAGAACGCCGGAGCCACCTGTTCGACTCGCTGGAACCACCTGCCGGACAGGCCAATATCAACTGCTGGCTATGCCAAAACCACCTGCGGGACAGTCCGGGATCACCTGCCAGCCATGGCGGAACCACCTCTCAGACGTACCAGAACCACCTGCCGGAGAAGCTGGAAACACGTCCTGGACAGACTGGAACCACGTGACGGCCATGCCTGAACCACCTGCCGAGCACGGCGGAACCACCTGCCGGACACGCCAAAATCACCTGCGGGCTACGCCACAACCACTTAGACGACTCTCCGAAAGGACCTGCCGGGCATGTTGGAACCACCTCTCAGACGTGCCAGAATGACGTGGCGGACAGTCCGGAATCACCTGTTTGGCATACGCAACCACCTCTGAGACGTACCAGAACCACGTGCCGTGCACGCCGGAACCACCTACCGGACAGACCGGAATCCACTTTTGGGCATGCCGGAACCACCAGTCAGATGTGCCAGCAACACGTGTCGGAGACGCCGGAAGCACCTGCCGAGCATGCCCGAGCCACCTGTTCGACTGGCCAGAAACACCTGCCGGACAGGCAAATATTAACTGCTGGCTATGCCAGAACCACCTGGGGGACGGTCCGGGATCACCTGCCAGCCATGGCGGAACCATCTCTCACACGTACCAGAACCACCTGCCGGAGAAGCTGGAAACACGTCCCGGACAGTCTGGAACCACCTGCCGGCCAAGCCTGAACCACCTGCCAAGAACAACAGAACAACCTGCCAGACACGCCAAAATCACCTGCGTGTTATGCCAGAACCACTTGGAGGACTCTCTGGGATGACTTGCCGGGCATGCCGGAACCACCTCTGAGACGTGCCAGAACCATGTGGCGGACAGTCCGGAATCACCTGTTGGGCATGCGCAACCACCTCTGAGACGTACCAGAACCACATGCCGTGCAGGCTGGAACCACCTACCGGACAGACCGGAATCACCTTTCGGGCATGCCGGAACCACCTGTCAGATGTGCCAGAAACACGTGCCGGATACGCCGGAAGCACCTGCCAAGCACGTTGGAACCACCTGCTCAACTCGCCTGAACCACCTGCCGGACATGCCAAAATCACCTGCCGACTATGCCAGAACCACTTGGCGAACACTCCGGAATCACTTGCCGGGCATGCAGGAACCACCTCTCAGACATGCCAGAACCCCGTGCCAATGACCCCGGAAGCACCAGCCGAGCACGCCGGAACCACCTGCTCGACTCGCCAGAACCACCTGCCGATCACGCAAAAATCACCTGCCGGCTACGCCACAACCAGTTGGTGAACACTTTGGAATCACCTGCCAGGCTTGCTGGAACCTCCGGCCAGTCATGCCAAAATCACCTGCCACCTACGCCAGAACCGCTTGGCGGACACTGCGGAAACACCTGTCAGGCCGGCTGGAACCACATCTCAGACGTGCCAGAAACGTGTTCATGAGATGCTGGAACCACACCCCGAACAGACGGATGCCACCTGCCAGAATCGCCTGAACCGCCTGCTGAGCACGCTGGAACCACCTGCTCGACTCACCGGTACCACCTCCCTGACTCGCCAAAATCACCTGCTGGGTATGCCAGAACCACTTGGCGGACACTCCGGAATCATCTGCCGGACATGCCGGAACCAGCTCTCAGACACACCAGAACCAAGTGCCGGAGACGCCAGAAGCACCTGCCGAGCATGCCGGAGCCACCTGCTCGACTCGCCAGAAACACCCGCCAGACACGGAAAAATCACCTGCCGGCTACGCCACAACCAGTTGGGGAACACTTCGGAATCACCTGCCGGGCTTGCTGGAACCACCTGCCGGTCATGCCAAAATCATCTGCCAACTACGCCAGTTCCACTTGGCGGACACTGTGGAAACACCTGTCGGGCCGGCCGGAACCACATCTCAGACGTGCCAGAACCATGTGCATGAGATGCTGGAACCACAGCCCGAACAGACGGAAAACACCTGCCAGACCCGTCTGAACAACCTGCCGAGCACCCCGGAGCTACCGGCTCGACTCGCCGGAACCACCTACCTGACATGCCCAAATCACCAGACGGGTATGCCAGAACCACTTGGCGGGCACTGCGGAATCATCTGCCGGACATGCCGGAACCAGCTCTCAGACACACCAGAACCACGTGCCGGAGACGCCGGAAGCACCTGCCGAGCATGCCGGAGCCACCTGCTCGACTCGCCAGAACCACCTGCCGGATACGGCAAAATCTCCTGCCGGGTACGCCAGAACCACCTGGCGGACACTCCGAAATCACCTGTCGCGCATGCCGGAACCACCTCTCAGACGTGCCGGAAGCACGTGCCGGACACGCCGGAATCACCTACCGGACAGACCGGAACCACCTGCCGAGCACGCCGGAGCCACCTGTTCGACTCGCTGGAGCCACCTGCCGGACAGGCCAATATCAACTGCTGGCTATGCCAGAACCACCTGGGGGACGGTCCGGAATCACCTGCCAGCCATGGCGGAACCACCTCTCACACGTACCAGAACCACCTGCCGGAGAAGCTGGAAACACGTCCTGGACAGACTGGAACCACGTGACGGCCATGCCTGAACCACCTGCCGAGCACGGCGGAACCACCTGCCGGACACGCCAAAACCCCCTCGGGCTACGCCAGAACCACTTGGACGACTCTCCGAAAGGACCTGCCGGGCTTGCCGGAACCACCTCTCAGACGTGCCAGAACCATGTGGCGGACAGTCCGGAATCACCTGTTGGGCATGCGCAACCACCTCTGAGACGTACCAGAACCACATGCCGTGCAGGCTGGAACCACCTACCGGACAGACCGGAATCACCTTTCGGGCATGCCAGAACCACCTGTCAGATGTGCCAGAAACACGTGCCGGAGACGCCGGAAGCACCTGCCAAGCACGTTGGAACCACCTGCTCAACTCGCCTGAACCACCTGCCGGACATGCCAAAATCACCTGCCGACTATGCCAGAACCACCTGGCGAACACTCCGGAATCACTTCCCGGGCATGCAGGAACCACCTCTCAGACATGCCAGAACCCCGTGCCAATGACCCCGGAAGCACCAGCCGAGCACGCCGGAACCACCTGCTCGACTCGCCAGAACCACCTGCCGATCACGCAAAAATCACCTGCCGGCTACGCCACAACCAGTTGGTGAACACTTTGGAATCACCTGCCAGGCTTGCTGGAACCACCTGCCGGTCATGACAAATCACCTGCCAACTACGCCAGAACCCCTTGGCGGACACTGCGGAAACACCTGTCGGGCCGGCCGGAACCACATCTCAGACGTGCCAGAAACGTGTTCATGAGATGCTGGAACCACACCCAGAACAGACGGATACCATCTGCCAGAACCGCCTGAACCACCTGCTGAGCACGCCGGAACCACCTGCTCGACTCACCGGTACCACATCCCTGACACGCCAAAATCACCTGCTGGGTATGCCAGAACCACTTGGCGGACACTCCGGAATCATCTGCCGGACATGCCGGAACCAGCTCTCAGACACACCAGAACCAAGAGCCGGAGACGCAGGAAGCACCTGCCGAGCATGCCGGAGCCACCTGCTCGACTCGCCAGAAACACCTGCCGGACACGCCAAAATCACCTGCCGGGTATGCCAGAACCACCTGGCGGACACTACGGAATCACCTGCCGCGCATGCCGGAACCACCTCTCAGACGTGCCGGAAGCACGTGTCAGACACGCCGGAAACACCTACCGGACAGACCGGAACCACCTGCCAAGAACGCCGGAGCCACCTGTTCGACTCGCTGGAACCACATGCCGGACAGGCCAATATCAACTGCTGGCTATGCCAGAACCACCTGGGGGACAGTCCGGGATCACCTGCCAGCCATGGCGGAACCACCTCTCAGACGTACCAGAACCACCTGCCGGAGAAGCTGGAAGCATATCCTGGAAAGACTGGAACCACGTGACAGCCATGCCTGAACCACCTGCCGAGCACGGCGGAACCACCTGCCGGACACGCCAAAATCACCTGCGGGCTACGCCAGAACCACTTGGACGACTCTCCGAAAGGACCTGCCGGGCATGTTGGAACCACCTCTCAGACGTGCCAGAAGTACGTGGCGGACAGTCCAGAATCACCTGTTGGGCATACGCAACCACCTCTGACACGTACCAGAACCACGTGCCGTGCACGCCGGAACCACCTACCGGACATACCGGAATCCACTTTTTGGCATGCCGGAACCACCAGTCAGATGTGCCAGAAACACGTGCCGGAGACGCCGGAAGCACCTGCCGAGCACGTCGCAACCACCTGCTCAACTCGCCTGAACCACCTGCCGGACACGCCAAAATCACCTGCCCGCTACACCAGCACCACTTCGGGGACAAGCCGGAATCACGTGAGGGGCATGCCGGCACAGCCTCTCAGACTGAACCTCGTGCCGGACACCACAGAACCACCTGCCGGACAGACCGGAACCACCTGCCGGACACGCCGGAACGAGCGCTGGACATGCAAAATCACCTGCCGGCTACGCCGGAAAGACTTGGCGAACACTCCGGAATCACCTGCCGGGCATGCCGGAACCACCTCTCAGATATGCCAGAACCACGTGCCAATGACCCCAGAAGCACCTGCCGAGCACGCAGGAAACACCTGCTCGACTCGCCAGAAACACCTGCCGGACACGCCAAAATCACCTGCCGGGTACGCCAGAACCAGTTGGGGAACACTTCGGAATCACCTGCCGGGCTTGCTGGAACCACCTGCCGGTCATGACAAAATCACCTGCCGACTACGCCAGAACCCCTTGGCGGACACTGCGGAAACACCTGTCGGGCCGGCCGGAACCACATCTCAGACGTGCCAGAAACGTGTTCATGAGATGCTGGAACCACACCCCGAACAGACGGATGCCACCTGCCAGAACCGCCTGAACCACCTGCTGAGCACGCCGGAACCACCTGTTCGACTCACCGGTACCACCTCCCTGACACGCCAAAATCACCTACTGGGTATGCCAGAACCACTTGTCGGACACTCCGGAATCATCTGCCGGACATGCCGGAACCAGCTCTCAGACACACCAGAACCAAGTGCCGGAGACGCCGGAAGCACCTGCCGAGCATGCCGGAGCCACCTGCTCGACTCGCCAGAATCACCTGCCGGACACGCCAAAATCACCTGCCGGGTACGCCAGAACCACCTGGCGGACACTACGGAATCACCTGCCGCGCATGCCGGAACCACCTCTCAGACGTGCCGGAAGCACGTGCCAGACACGCCGGAAACACCTACCGGACAGACCGGAACCACCTGCCAAGAACGCCGGAGCCACCTGTTCGACTCGCTGGAACCACCTGCCGGACAGGCCAATATCAACTGCTGGCTATGCGAGAACCACCTGGGGGACAGTCCGGGATCACCTGCCAGCCATTGCGGAACCACCTCTCAGACGTACCAGAACCACCTGCCGGAGAAGCTGGAAACACGTCCTGGACAGACTGGAACCACGTGACGGCCATGCCTGAACCACCTGCCGAGCACGGCGGAACCACCTGCCGGACACGCCAAAATCACCTGCGGTCTAGGCCAGAACCACTTGGACGACTCTCCGAAATGACCTGCCGGGCATGTTGGAACCACCTCTCAGACGTGCCAGAAGCACGTGGCGGACAGTCCGGAATCACCTGTTGGGCATACGCAACCACCTCTGACACGTACCAGAACCACGTGCCGTGCACGCCGGAACCACCTACCGGACAGACCGGAATCAACTTTTGGGCATGCCGGAACCACCTGTCAGATGTGCCAGAAACACGTGCCGGAGACGCCGGAAGCACCTGCCGAGCACGTCGCAACCACCTGCTCAACTCGCCTGAACCACCTGCCGGACACGCCAAAATCAACTGACCGCTACACCAGCACCACTTCGGGGACAAGCCGGAATCACGTGAGGGGCATGCCGGCACAGCCTCTCTGACTGAACCTCGTGCCGGACACCACAGAACCACCTGCCGGACAGACCGGAACCACCTGCCGGACACGCCGGAACCAACGGCTCGACCCGCCGGAACGACCGCTGGACATGCAAAATCACCTGTCGGCTACGCCGGAAACACTTGGCGAACACTCCGGAATCACCTGCCGGGCATGCCGGAACCACCTCTCAGATATGCCAGAACCCCGTGCCAATGACGCCGGAAGCACCTGCCGAGCACGCCGGAACCACCTGCTCGACTCGCCAGAACCACCTGCCGGACACGCAAAAATCACCTGCCAACTACGCCAGTACCACTTGGCGGACACTGTGGAAACACCTGTCGGGCCGGCCGGAACCACATCTCAGACGTGCCAGAACCATGTGCATGAGATGCTGGAACCACACCCCGAACAGACGGAAAACACCTGTCAGACCCGTCTGAACAACCTGCCGAGCACGCCGGAGCCACCAGCTCGACTCGCCGGAACCACCTACCTTACATGCCAAAATCACCAGCCGGGTATGCCAGAACCACTTGGCGGACACTCCGGAATCATCTGCCGGACATGCCGGAACCAGCTCTCAGACACACCAGAACCACGTGCCGGAGACGCCGGAAGCACCTGCCGAGCATGCCGGAGCCACCTGCTCGACTCGCCACAAACACCTGCCGGACACGCCAAAATCACCTGCCGGGTACGCCAGAACCACCTGGCGGACACTCCGAAATCACCTGCCGCGCATGCCGGAACCACCTCTCAGACGTGCCGGAAGCACGTGCCGGACACGCCGGAATCACCTACCGGACAGACCGGAACCACCTGCCGATCACGCCGGAGCCACCTGTTCGACTCGCTGGAACCACCTGCCGGACAGGCCAATATCAACTGCTGGCTATGCCAGAACCACTTGGGGGACGGTCCGGAATCACCTGCCAGCCATGGCGGAACCACCTCTCAGACGTACCAGAACCACCTGCCGGAGAAGCTGGAAACACGTCCTGGACAGTCTGGAACCACCTGACTGCCAAGCCTTACCACCTGCCAAGCACAACGGAACAACCTGCCAGACACGCCAAAATCACCTGCGTGTTATGCCAGAACCACTTGGAGGACTCTCTGGGATGACCTGCCGGGCATGCCGGAACCACCTCTCAGACGTGCCAGAACCATGTGGCGGACAGTCCGGAATCACCTGTTGGGCATGCGCAACCACCTCTGAGACGTACCAGAACCACATGCCGTGCAGGCTGGAACCACCTACCGGGCAGACCGGAATCACCTTTCGGGCATGCCGGAACCACCTGTCAGATGTGCCAGAAACACGTGCCGGAGACGCCGGAAGCACCTGCCAAGCACGTTGGAACCACCTGCTCAACTCGCCTGAACCACCTGCCGGACATGCCAAAATCACCTGCCGACTATGCCAGAACCACTTGCGAACACTCCGGAATCACTTGTCGGGCATGCAGGAACCAGCTCTCAGACATGCCAGAACCCCGTGCCAATGACCTCGGAATCACCAGCCGAGCACGCCGGAACCACCTGCTCGACTCGCCAGAACCACCTGCCGATCACGCAAAAATCACCTGCCAGCTACGCCACAACCAGTTGGTGAACACTTTGGAATCACCTGCCAGGCTTGCTGGAACCTCCTGCCAGTCATGCCAAAATCACCTGCCAACTACGCCAGAACCGCTTGGCGGACACTGCGGAAACACCTGTGGGGCCAGCCGGAACCACATCTCAGACGTGCCAGAAACGTGTTCATGAGATGCTGGAACCACGCCCCGAACAGACGGAAAACACCTGCCAGACCCGTCTGAACAACCTGCCGAGCACGCCGGAGCCACCAGGTCGACTCGCCGGAACCACCTACCTTACATGCCAAAATCACCAGCCGGGTATGCCAGAACCACTTGGCGGACACTCCGGAATCATCTGCCGGACATGCCGGAACCAGCTCTCAGACACACGAGAACCACGAGCCGGAGACGCCGGAAGCACCTGCCGAGCATGCCGGAGCCACCTGCTCGACTCGCCAGAAACACCTGCCGGACACGCCAAAATCACCTGCCGGGTACGCCAGAATCACCTGGCGGACACTCCGAAATCACCTGCCGCGCATGCCGGAACCACCTCTCAGACGTGCCGGAAGCACGTGCCGGACACGCCGGAATCACATGTTGGGCATGCGCAACCACCTCTGAGACGTACCAGAACCACATGCCGTGCAGGCTGGAACCACCTACCGGACAGACCGGAATCACCTTTCGGGCATGCCGGAACCACCTGTCAGATGTGCCAGAAACACGTGCCGGAGACGCCGGAAGCACCTGCCAAGCACGTTGGAACCACCTGATCAACTCGCCTGAACCACCTGCCGGACATGCCAAAATCACCTGCCGACTATGCCAGAACCACTTGGCGAACACTCCGGAATCACTTGCCGGGCGTGCAGGAACCACCTCTCAGACATGCCAGAACCCCGTGCCAATGACCCCGGAAGCACCAGCCGAGCACGCCGGAACCACATGCTCGACTCGCCAGAACCACCTGCCGATCACGCAAAAATCACCTGCCGGCTACGCCACAACCAGTTGGGGAACACTTCGGAATCACCTGCCGGGCTTGCTGGAACCACCTGCCGGTCATGCCAAAATCACCTGCCAACTACGCCAGTACCACTTGGCAGACACTGTGGAAACACCTGTCGCGCCGGCCGGAACCACATCTCAGACGTGCCAGAACCATGTGCATGAGATGCTGGAACCACACCCCGAACAGACGGAAAACACCTGCCAGACCCGTCTGAACAACCTGCCGAGCACGCCGGAGCCACCTGCTCGACTCGCCAGAACCACCTCCCTGACACGCCAAAATCACCTGCTGGGTATGCCAGAACCACTTGGCGGACACTCCGGAATCATCTGCCGGACATGCCGGAACCAGCTCTCAGACACACCAGAACCAAGTGCCGGAGACGCCGGAAGCACCTGCCGAGCATGCCGGAGCCACCTGCTCGACTCGCCAGAAACACCTGCCGGACACGCCAAATTCACCTGCCGGGTATGCCAGAACCACCTGGCAGACACTACGGAATCACCTGCCGCGCATGCCGGAACCACCTCTCAGACGTGCCGGAAGCACGTGCCAGACACGCCGGAAACACCTACCGGACAGACCGGAACCACCTGCCGAGCACATCGGAGCCACCTGTTCGACTCGCTGGAACCACCTGCCGGACAGGCCAATATCAACTGCTGGCTATGCCAGAACCACCTGGGGGACGGTCCGGAATCACCTGCCAGCCATGGCGGAACCACCTCTCAGACGTACCAGAACCACCTACCGGAGAAGCTGGAAACACCTCCTGGACAGTCTGGAACCACCTGCCGGCCAAGCCTGAACCACCTGCCAAGCACAACGGAACAACCTGCCAGACACGCCAAAATCACCTGCGTGTTATGCCAGAACCACTTGGAGGACTCTCTGGGATGACCTGCCGGGCATGCCGGAACCACCTCTCAGACGTGCCAGAACCATTTGGCGGACAGTCCGGAATCACCTGTTGGGCATGCGCAACCACCTCTGAGACGTACCAGAACCACATGCCGTGCAGGCTGGAACCACCTACCGGACAGACCGGAATCACCTTTCGGGCATGCCGGAACCACCTGTCAGATGTGCCAGAAACACGTGCCGGAGACGCCGGAAGCACCTGCCAAGCACGTTGGAACCACCTGCTCAACTCGCCTGAACCACCTGCCGGACATGCCAAAATCACCTGCCGACTATGCCAGAACCACTTGGCGAAGACTCCGGAATCACTTGCCAGGCATGCAGGAACCACCTCTCAGACATGCCAGAACCCCGTGCCAATGACCCCGGAAGCACCAGCCGAGCACGCCGGAACCACCTGCTCGACTCGCCAGAACCACCTGCCGATCACGCAAAAATCACCTGCCGGCTACGCCACAACCAGTTGGTGAACACTTTGGAATCACCTGCCAGGCTTGCTGGAACCACCTGCCGGTCATGACAAAATCACCTGCCGACTACGCCAGAACCCCTTGGCGGACACTGCGGAAACACCTGTCGGGCCGGCCGGAACCACATCTCAGACGTGCCAGAAACGTGTTCATGAGATGCTGGAACCACACCCCGAACAGACGGATGCCACCTGCCAGAACCGCCTGAACCACCTGCTGAGCACGCCGGAACCACCTGTTCGACTCACCGGTACCACCTCCCTGACACGCCAAAATCACCTACTGGGTATGCCAGAACCACTTGTCGGACACTCCGGAATCATCTGCCGGACATGCCGGAACCAGCTCTCAGACACACCAGAACCAAGTGCCGGAGACGCCGGAAGCACCTGCCGAGCATGCCGGAGCCACCTGCTCGACTCGCCAGAATCACCTGCCGGACACGCCAAAATCACCTGCCGGGTACGCCAGAACCACCTGGCGGACACTACGGAATCACCTGCCGCGCATGCCGGAACCACCTCTCAGACGTGCCGGAAGCACGTGCCAGACACGCCGGAAACACCTACCGGACAGACCGGAACCACCTGCCAAGAACGCCGGAGCCACCTGTTCGACTCGCTGGAACCACCTGCCGGACAGGCCAATATCAACTGCTGGCTATGCGAGAACCACCTGGGGGACAGTCCGGGATCACCTGCCAGCCATTGCGGAACCACCTCTCAGACGTACCAGAACCACCTGCCGGAGAAGCTGGAAACACGTCCTGGACAGACTGGAACCACGTGACGGCCATGCCTGAACCACCTGCCGAGCACGGCGGAACCACCTTCCGGACACGCCAAAATCACCTGCGGTCTAGGCCAGAACCACTTGGACGACTCTCCGAAATGACCTGCCGGGCATGTTGGAACCACCTCTCAGACGTGCCAGAAGCACGTGGCGGACAGTCCGGAATCACCTGTTGGGCATACGCAACCACCTCTGACACGTACCAGAACCACGTGCCGTGCACGCCGGAACCACCTACCGGACAGACCGGAATCAACTTTTGGGCATGCCGGAACCACCTGTCAGATGTGCCAGAAACACGTGCCGGAGACGCCGGAAGCACCTGCCGAGCACGTCGCAACCACCTGCTCAACTCGCCTGAACCACCTGCCGGACACGCCAAAATCACCTGACCGCTACACCAGCACCACTTCGGGGACAAGCCGGAATCACGTGAGGGGCATGCCGGCACAGCCTCTCTGACTGAACCTCGTGCCGGACACCACAGAACCACCTGCCGGACAGACCGGAACCACCTGCCGGACACGCCGGAACCAACGGCTCGACCCGCCGGAACGACCGCTGGACATGCAAAATCACCTGTCGGCTACGCCGGAAACACTTGGCGAACACTCCGGAATCACCTGCCGGGCATGCCGGAACCACCTCTCAGATATGCCAGAACCCCGTGCCAATGACGCCGGAAGCACCTGCCGAGCACGCCGGAACCACCTGCTCGACTCGCCAGAACCACCTGCCGGACACGCAAAAATCACCTGCCAACTACGCCAGTACCACTTGGCGGACACTGTGGAAACACCTGTCGGGCCGGCCGGAACCACATCTCAGACGTGCCAGAACCATGTGCATGAGATGCTGGAACCACACCCCGAACAGACGGAAAACACCTGTCAGACCCGTCTGAACAACCTGCCGAGCACGCCGGAGCCACCAGCTCGACTCGCCGGAACCACCTACCTTACATGCCAAAATCACCAGCCGGGTATGCCAGAACCACTTGGCGGACACTCCGGAATCATCTGCCGGACATGCCGGAACCAGCTCTCAGACACACCAGAACCACGTGCCGGAGACGCCGGAAGCACCTGCCGAGCATGCCGGAGCCACCTGCTCGACTCGCCACAAACACCTGCCGGACACGCCAAAATCACCTGCCGGGTACGCCAGAACCACCTGGCGGACACTCCGAAATCACCTGCCGCGCATGCCGGAACCACCTCTCAGACGTGCCGGAAGCACGTGCCGGACACGCCGGAATCACCTACCGGACAGACCGGAACCACCTGCCGATCACGCCGGAGCCACCTGTTCGACTCGCTGGAACCACCTGCCGGACAGGCCAATATCAACTGCTGGCTATGCCAGAACCACTTGGGGGACGGTCCGGAATCACCTGCCAGCCATGGCGGAACCACCTCTCAGACGTACCAGAACCACCTGCCGGAGAAGCTGGAAACACGTCCTGGACAGTCTGGAACCACCTGACTGCCAAGCCTTACCACCTGCCAAGCACAACGGAACAACCTGCCAGACACGCCAAAATCACCTGCGTGTTATGCCAGAACCACTTGGAGGACTCTCTGGGATGACCTGCCGGGCATGCCGGAACCACCTCTCAGACGTGCCAGAACCATGTGGCGGACAGTCCGGAATCACCTGTTGGGCATGCGCAACCACCTCTGAGACGTACCAGAACCACATGCCGTGCAGGCTGGAACCACCTACCGGACAGACCGGAATCACCTTTCGGGCATGGCGGAACCACCTGTCAGATGTGCCAGAAACACGTGCCGGAGACGCCGGAAGCACCTGCCAAGCACGTTGGAACCACCTGCTCAACTCGCCTGAACCACCTGCCGGACATGCCAAAATCACCTGCCGACTATGCCAGAACCACTTGCGAACACTCCGGAATCACTTGTCGGGCATGCAGGAACCAGCTCTCAGACATGCCAGAACCCCGTGCCAATGACCTCGGAATCACCAGCCGAGCACGCCGGAACCACCTGCTCGACTCGCCAGAACCACCTGCCGATCACGCAAAAATCACCTGCCAGCTACGCCACAACCAGTTGGTGAACACTTTGGAATCACCTGCCAGGCTTGCTGGAACCTCCTGCCAGTCATGCCAAAATCACCTGCCAACTACGCCAGAACCGCTTGGCGGACACTGCGGAAACACCTGTGGGGCCAGCCGGAACCACATCTCAGACGTGCCAGAAACGTGTTCATGAGATGCTGGAACCACGCCCCGAACAGACGGAAAACACCTGCCAGACCCGTCTGAACAACCTGCCGAGCACGCCGGAGCCACCAGCTCGACTCGCCGGAACCACCTACCTTACATGCCAAAATCACCAGCCGGGTATGCCAGAACCACTTGGCGGACACTCCGGAATCATCTGCCGGACATGCCGGAACCAGCTCTCAGACACACGAGAACCACGAGCCGGAGACGCCGGAAGCACCTGCCGAGCATGCCGGAGCCACCTGCTCGACTCGCCAGAAACACCTGCCGGACACGCCAAAATCACCTGCCGGGTACGCCAGAATCACCTGGCGGACACTCCGAAATCACCTGCCGCGCATGCCGGAACCACCTCTCAGACGTGCCGGAAGCACGTGCCGGACACGCCGGAATCACATGTTGGGCATGCGCAACCACCTCTGAGACGTACCAGAACCACATGCCGTGCAGGCTGGAACCACCTACCGGACAGACCGGAATCACCTTTCGGGCATGCCGGAACCACCTGTCAGATGTGCCAGAAACACGTGCCGGAGACGCCGGAAGCACCTGCCAAGCACGTTGGAACCTCCTGATCAACTCGCCTGAACCACCTGCCGGACATGCCAAAATCACCTGCCGACTATGCCAGAACCACTTGGCGAACACTCCGGAATCACTTGCCGGGCGTGCAGGAACCACCTCTCAGACATGCCAGAACCCCGTGCCAATGACCCCGGAAGCACCAGCCGAGCACGCCGGAACCACATGCTCGACTCGCCAGAACCACCTGCCGATCACGCAAAAATCACCTGCCGGCTACGCCACAACCAGTTGGGGAACACTTCGGAATCACCTGCCGGGCTTGCTGGAACCACCTGCCGGTCATGCCAAAATCACCTGCCAACTACGCCAGTACCACTTGGCAGACACTGTGGAAACACCTGTCGCGCCGGCCGGAACCACATCTCAGACGTGCCAGAACCATGTGCATGAGATGCTGGAACCACACCCCGAACAGACGGAAAACACCTGCCAGACCCGTCTGAACAACCTGCCGAGCACGCCGGAGCCACCTGCTCGACTCGCCAGAACCACCTCCCTGACACGCCAAAATCACCTGCTGGGTATGCCAGAACCACTTGGCGGACACTCCGGAATCATCTGCCGGACATGCCGGAACCAGCACTCAGACACACCAGAACCACGTGCCGGAGACGCCGGAAGCACCTGCGGGCTACGCCAGAACCACTTGGACGACTCTCCGAAATGACCTGCCGGGCATGTTGGAACCACCTCTCAGACGTGCCAGAAGCACGTGGCGGACAGTCCGGAATCACCTGTTGGGCATACGCAACCACCTCTGACACGTACCAGAACCACGTGCCGTGCACGCCGGAACCACCTACCGGACAGACCGGAATCAACTTTTGGGCATGCCGGAACCACCTGTCAGATGTGCCAGAAACACGTGCCGGAGACGCCGGAAGCACCTGCCGAGCACGTCGCAACCACCTGCTCAACTCGCCTGAACCACCTGCCGGACACGCCAAAATCACCTGCCCGCTACACCAGCACCACTTCGGGGACAAGCCGGAATCACGTGAGGGCCATGCCGGCACAGCCTCTCTGACTGAACCTCGTGCCGGACACCACAGAACCACCTGCCGGACAGACCGGAACCACCTGCCGGACACGCCGGAACCACCGGCTCGACCCGCCGGAACGACCGCTGCACATGCAAAATCACCTGCCGGCTACGCCGGAAACACTTGGCGAACACTCCGGAATCACCTGCCGGGCATGCCGGAACCACCTCTCAGATATGCCAGAACCACGTGCCAATGACCCCGGAAGCACCTGCCGAGCACGCCGGAACCACCTGCTCGACTCGCCAGAACCACCTGCCGGACACGCAAAAATCACCTGCCGGCTACGCCACAACCAGTTGGGGAACACTTCGGAATCACCTGCCGGTCTTGCTGGAACCACCTGCCGGTCATGCCAAAATCACCTGCCAACTACGCCAGTACCACTTGGCGGACACTGTGGAAACACCTGTGGGGCCGGCCGGAACCACATCTCAGACGTGCCAGAACCATGTGCATGAGATGCTGGAACCACACCCCGAACAGACGGAAAACACCTGCCAGACCCGTCTGAACAACCTGCCGAGCACGCCGGAGCCACCTGCTCGACTCGCCGGAACCACCTACCTGACATGCCCAAATCACCAGCCGGGTATGCCAGAACCACCTCGCGGACACTCCGAAATCACCTGTTGCGCATGCCGGAACCACCTCTCAGACGTGCCGGAAGCACGTGCCGGACACGCCGGAATCACCTACCGGACAGACCGGAACCACCTGCCGAGCACGCCGGAGCCACCTGTTCGACTCGCTGGAACCACCTGCCGGACAGGCCAATATCAACTGCTGGCTATGCCAGAACCACCTGGGGGACGGTCCGGAATCACCTGCCAGCCATGGCGGAACCACCTCTCAGACGTACCCGAACCACCTGCCGGAGAAGCTGGAAACACGTCCTGGACAGTCTGGAACCACCTGCCGGCCAAGCCTGAACCACCTGCCAAGCACAACGGAACAACCTGTCAGACACGCCAAAATCACCTGCGTGTTATGCCAGAACCACTTGGAGGACTGTCTGGGATGACCTGCCGGGCATGCCGGAACCACCTCTCAGACGTGCCAGAACCATGTGGCGGACAGTCCGGAATCACCTGTTGGGCATGCGCAACCACCTCTGAGACGTACCAGAACCACATGCCGTGCAGGCTGGAACCACCTACCGGACAGACCGGAATCACCTTTCGGGCATGCCGGAACCACCTGTCAGATGTGCCAGAAACACGTGCCGGAGACGCCGGAAGCACCTGCCAAGCACGTTGGAACCACCTGATCAACTCGCCTGAACCACCTGCCGGACATGCCAAAATCACCTGCCGACTATGCCAGAACCACTTGGCGAACACTCCGGAATCACTTGCCGGGCGTGCAGGAACCACCTCTCAGACATGCCAGAACCCCGTGCCAATGACCCCGGAAGCACCAGCCGAGCACGCCGGAACCACATGCTCGACTCGCCAGAACCACCTGCCGATCACGCAAAAATCACCTGCCGGCTACGCCACAACCAGTTGGGGAACACTTCGGAATCACCTGCCGGGCTTGCTGGAACCACCTGCCGGTCATGCCAAAATCACCTGCCAACTACGCCAGTACCACTTGGCAGACACTGTGGAAACACCTGTCGCGCCGGCCGGAACCACATCTCAGACGTGCCAGAACCATGTGCATGAGATGCTGGAACCACACCCCGAACAGACGGAAAACACCTGCCAGACCCGTCTGAACAACCTGCCGAGCACGCCGGAGCCACCTGCTCGACTCGCCAGAACCACCTCCCTGACACGCCAAAATCACCTGCTGGGTATGCCAGAACCACTTGGCGGACACTCCGGAATCATCTGCCGGACATGCCGGAACCAGCTCTCAGACACACCAGAACCAAGTGCCGGAGACGCCGGAAGCACCTGCCGAGCATGCCGGAGCCACCTGCTCGACTCGCCAGAAACACCTGCCGGACACGCCAAAATCAACTGCCGGGTACGCCAGAAGCACCTGGCGGACACTCCGGAATCACCTGCCGCGCATGACGGAACCACCTCTCAGACGTGCCGGAAGCACGTGCCAGACACGCCGGAAACACCTACCGGACAGACCGGAACCACCTGCCGAGCACGCCGGAGCCACCTGTTCGACTCGCTGGAACCACCTGCCGGACAGGCCAATATCAACTGCTGGCTATGCCAGAACCACCTGGGGGACGGTCCGGAATCACCTGCCAGCCATGGCGGAACCACCTCTCAGACGTACCAGAACCACCTACCGGAGAAGCTGGAAACACCTCCTGGACAGTCTGGAACCACCTGCCGGCCAAGCCTGAACCACCTGCCAAGCACAACGGAACAACCTGCCAGACACGCCAAAATCACCTGCGTGTTATGCCAGAACCACTTGGAGGACTCTCTGGGATGACCTGCCGGGCATGCCGGAACCACCTCTCAGACGTGCCAGAACCATTTGGCGGACAGTCCGGAATCACCTGTTGGGCATGCGCAACCACCTCTGAGACGTACCAGAACCACATGCCGTGCAGGCTGGAACCACCTACCGGACAGACCGGAATCACCTTTCGGGCATGCCGGAACCACCTGTCAGATGTGCCAGAAACACGTGCCGGAGACGCCGGAAGCACCTGCCAAGCACGTTGGAACCACCTGCTCAACTCGCCTGAACCACCTGCCGGACATGCCAAAATCACCTGCCGACTATGCCAGAACCACTTGGCGAAGACTCCGGAATCACTTGCCAGGCATGCAGGAACCACCTCTCAGACATGCCAGAACCCCGTGCCAATGACCCCGGAAGCACCAGCCGAGCACGCCGGAACCACCTGCTCGACTCGCCAGAACCACCTGCCGATCACGCAAAAATCACCTGCCGGCTACGCCACAACCAGTTGGTGAACACTTTGGAATCACCTGCCAGGCTTGCTGGAACCACCTGCCGGTCATGACAAAATCACCTGCCGACTACGCCAGAACCCCTTGGCGGACACTGCGGAAACACCTGTCGGGCCGGCCGGAACCACATCTCAGACGTGCCAGAAACGTGTTCATGAGATGCTGGAACCACACCCCGAACAGACGGATGCCACCTGCCAGAACCGCCTGAACCACCTGCTGAGCACGCCGGAACCACCTGTTCGACTCACCGGTACCACCTCCCTGACACGCCAAAATCACCTACTGGGTATGCCAGAACCACTTGTCGGACACTCCGGAATCATCTGCCGGACATGCCGGAACCAGCTCTCAGACACACCAGAACCAAGTGCCGGAGACGCCGGAAGCACCTGCCGAGCATGCCGGAGCCACCTGCTCGACTCGCCAGAATCACCTGCCGGACACGCCAAAATCACCTGCCGGGTACGCCAGAACCACCTGGCGGACACTACGGAATCACCTGCCGCGCATGCCGGAACCACCTCTCAGACGTGCCGGAAGCACGTGCCAGACACGCCGGAAACACCTACCGGACAGACCGGAACCACCTGCCAAGAACGCCGGAGCCACCTGTTCGACTCGCTGGAACCACCTGCCGGACAGGCCAATATCAACTGCTGGCTATGCGAGAACCACCTGGGGGACAGTCCGGGATCACCTGCCAGCCATTGCGGAACCACCTCTCAGACGTACCAGAACCACCTGCCGGAGAAGCTGGAAACACGTCCTGGACAGACTGGAACCACGTGACGGCCATGCCTGAACCACCTGCCGAGCACGGCGGAACCACCTTCCGGACACGCCAAAATCACCTGCGGTCTAGGCCAGAACCACTTGGACGACTCTCCGAAATGACCTGCCGGGCATGTTGGAACCACCTCTCAGACGTGCCAGAAGCACGTGGCGGACAGTCCGGAATCACCTGTTGGGCATACGCAACCACCTCTGACACGTACCAGAACCACGTGCCGTGCACGCCGGAACCACCTACCGGACAGACCGGAATCAACTTTTGGGCATGCCGGAACCACCTGTCAGATGTGCCAGAAACACGTGCCGGAGACGCCGGAAGCACCTGCCGAGCACGTCGCAACCACCTGCTCAACTCGCCTGAACCACCTGCCGGACACGCCAAAATCACCTGACCGCTACACCAGCACCACTTCGGGGACAAGCCGGAATCACGTGAGGGGCATGCCGGCACAGCCTCTCTGACTGAACCTCGTGCCGGACACCACAGAACCACCTGCCGGACAGACCGGAACCACCTGCCGGACACGCCGGAACCAACGGCTCGACCCGCCGGAACGACCGCTGGACATGCAAAATCACCTGTCGGCTACGCCGGAAACACTTGGCGAACACTCCGGAATCACCTGCCGGGCATGCCGGAACCACCTCTCAGATATGCCAGAACCCCGTGCCAATGACGCCGGAAGCACCTGCCGAGCACGCCGGAACCACCTGCTCGACTCGCCAGAACCACCTGCCGGACACGCAAAAATCACCTGCCAACTACGCCAGTACCACTTGGCGGACACTGTGGAAACACCTGTCGGGCCGGCCGGAACCACATCTCAGACGTGCCAGAACCATGTGCATGAGATGCTGGAACCACACCCCGAACAGACGGAAAACACCTGTCAGACCCGTCTGAACAACCTGCCGAGCACGCCGGAGCCACCAGCTCGACTCGCCGGAACCACCTACCTTACATGCCAAAATCACCAGCCGGGTATGCCAGAACCACTTGGCGGACACTCCGGAATCATCTGCCGGACATGCCGGAACCAGCTCTCAGACACACCAGAACCACGTGCCGGAGACGCCGGAAGCACCTGCCGAGCATGCCGGAGCCACCTGCTCGACTCGCCACAAACACCTGCCGGACACGCCAAAATCACCTGCCGGGTACGCCAGAACCACCTGGCGGACACTCCGAAATCACCTGCCGCGCATGCCGGAACCACCTCTCAGACGTGCCGGAAGCACGTGCCGGACACGCCGGAATCACCTACCGGACAGACCGGAACCACCTGCCGATCACGCCGGAGCCACCTGTTCGACTCGCTGGAACCACCTGCCGGACAGGCCAATATCAACTGCTGGCTATGCCAGAACCACTTGGGGGACGGTCCGGAATCACCTGCCAGCCATGGCGGAACCACCTCTCAGACGTACCAGAACCACCTGCCGGAGAAGCTGGAAACACGTCCTGGACAGTCTGGAACCACCTGACTGCCAAGCCTTACCACCTGCCAAGCACAACGGAACAACCTGCCAGACACGCCAAAATCACCTGCGTGTTATGCCAGAACCACTTGGAGGACTCTCTGGGATGACCTGCCGGGCATGCCGGAACCACCTCTCAGACGTGCCAGAACCATGTGGCGGACAGTCCGGAATCACCTGTTGGGCATGCGCAACCACCTCTGAGACGTAACAGAACCACATGCCGTGCAGGCTGGAACCACCTACCGGACAGACCGGAATCACCTTTCGGGCATGGCGGAACCACCTGTCAGATGTGCCAGAAACACGTGCCGGAGACGCCGGAAGCACCTGCCAAGCACGTTGGAACCACCTGCTCAACTCGCCTGAACCACCTGCCGGACATGCCAAAATCACCTGCCGACTATGCCAGAACCACTTGCGAACACTCCGGAATCACTTGTCGGGCATGCAGGAACCAGCTCTCAGACATGCCAGAACCCCGTGCCAATGACCTCGGAATCACCAGCCGAGCACGCCGGAACCACCTGCTCGACTCGCCAGAACCACCTGCCGATCACGCAAAAATCACCTGCCAGCTACGCCACAACCAGTTGGTGAACACTTTGGAATCACCTGCCAGGCTTGCTGGAACCTCCTGCCAGTCATGCCAAAATCACCTGCCAACTACGCCAGAACCGCTTGGCGGACACTGCGGAAACACCTGTGGGGCCAGCCGGAACCACATCTCAGACGTGCCAGAAACGTGTTCATGAGATGCTGGAACCACGCCCCGAACAGACGGAAAACACCTGCCAGACCCGTCTGAACAACCTGCCGAGCACGCCGGAGCCACCAGCTCGACTCGCCGGAACCACCTACCTTACATGCCAAAATCACCAGCCGGGTATGCCAGAACCACTTGGCGGACACTCCGGAATCATCTGCCGGACATGCCGGAACCAGCTCTCAGACACACGAGAACCACGAGCCGGAGACGCCGGAAGCACCTGCCGAGCATGCCGGAGCCACCTGCTCGACTCGCCAGAAACACCTGCCGGACACGCCAAAATCACCTGCCGGGTACGCCAGAATCACCTGGCGGACACTCCGAAATCACCTGCCGCGCATGCCGGAACCACCTCTCAGACGTGCCGGAAGCACGTGCCGGACACGCCGGAATCACATGTTGGGCATGCGCAACCACCTCTGAGACGTACCAGAACCACATGCCGTGCAGGCTGGAACCACCTACCGGACAGACCGGAATCACCTTTCGGGCATGCCGGAACCACCTGTCAGATGTGCCAGAAACACGTGCCGGAGACGCCGGAAGCACCTGCCAAGCACGTTGGAACCTCCTGATCAACTCGCCTGAACCACCTGCCGGACATGCCAAAATCACCTGCCGACTATGCCAGAACCACTTGGCGAACACTCCGGAATCACTTGCCGGGCGTGCAGGAACCACCTCTCAGACATGCCAGAACCCCGTGCCAATGACCCCGGAAGCACCAGCCGAGCACGCCGGAACCACATGCTCGACTCGCCAGAACCACCTGCCGATCACGCAAAAATCACCTGCCGGCTACGCCACAACCAGTTGGGGAACACTTCGGAATCACCTGCCGGGCTTGCTGGAACCACCTGCCGGTCATGCCAAAATCACCTGCCAACTACGCCAGTACCACTTGGCAGACACTGTGGAAACACCTGTCGCGCCGGCCGGAACCACATCTCAGACGTGCCAGAACCATGTGCATGAGATGCTGGAACCACACCCCGAACAGACGGAAAACACCTGCCAGACCCGTCTGAACAACCTGCCGAGCACGCCGGAGCCACCTGCTCGACTCGCCAGAACCACCTCCCTGACACGCCAAAATCACCTGCTGGGTATGCCAGAACCACTTGGCGGACACTCCGGAATCATCTGCCGGACATGCCGGAACCAGCACTCAGACACACCAGAACCACGTGCCGGAGACGCCGGAAGCACCTGCGGGCTACGCCAGAACCACTTGGACGACTCTCCGAAATGACCTGCCGGGCATGTTGGAACCACCTCTCAGACGTGCCAGAAGCACGTGGCGGACAGTCCGGAATCACCTGTTGGGCATACGCAACCACCTCTGACACGTACCAGAACCACGTGCCGTGCACGCCGGAACCACCTACCGGACAGACCGGAATCAACTTTTGGGCATGCCGGAACCACCTGTCAGATGTGCCAGAAACACGTGCCGGAGACGCCGGAAGCACCTGCCGAGCACGTCGCAACCACCTGCTCAACTCGCCTGAACCACCTGCCGGACACGCCAAAATCCCCTGCCCGCTACACCAGCACCACTTCGGGGACAAGCCGGAATCACGTGAGGGCCATGCCGGCACAGCCTCTCTGACTGAACCTCGTGCCGGACACCACAGAACCACCTGCCGGACAGACCGGAACCACCTGCCGGACACGCCGGAACCACCGGCTCGACCCGCCGGAACGACCGCTGCACATGCAAAATCACCTGCCGGCTACGCCGGAAACACTTGGCGAACACTCCGGAATCACCTGCCGGGCATGCCGGAACCACCTCTCAGATATGCCAGAACCACGTGCCAATGACCCCGGAAGCACCTGCCGAGCACGCCGGAACCACCTGCTCGACTCGCCAGAACCACCTGCCGGACACGCAAAAATCACCTGCCGGCTACGCCACAACCAGTTGGGGAACACTTCGGAATCACCTGCCGGTCTTGCTGGAACCACCTGCCGGTCATGCCAAAATCACCTGCCAACTACGCCAGTACCACTTGGCGGACACTGTGGAAACACCTGTGGGGCCGGCCGGAACCACATCTCAGACGTGCCAGAACCATGTGCATGAGATGCTGGAACCACACCCCGAACAGACGGAAAACACCTGCCAGACCCGTCTGAACAACCTGCCGAGCACGCCGGAGCCACCTGCTCGACTCGCCGGAACCACCTACCTGACATGCCCAAATCACCAGCCGGGTATGCCAGAACCACCTCGCGGACACTCCGAAATCACCTGTTGCGCATGCCGGAACCACCTCTCAGACGTGCCGGAAGCACGTGCCGGACACGCCGGAATCACCTACCGGACAGACCGGAACCACCTGCCGAGCACGCCGGAGCCACCTGTTCGACTCGCTGGAACCACCTGCCGGACAGGCCAATATCAACTGCTGGCTATGCCAGAACCACCTGGGGGACGGTCCGGAATCACCTGCCAGCCATGGCGGAACCACCTCTCAGACGTACCCGAACCACCTGCCGGAGAAGCTGGAAACACGTCCTGGACAGTCTGGAACCACCTGCCGGCCAAGCCTGAACCACCTGCCAAGCACAACGGAACAACCTGTCAGACACGCCAAAATCACCTGCGTGTTATGCCAGAACCACTTGGAGGACTGTCTGGGATGACCTGCCGGGCATGCCGGAACCACCTCTCAGACGTGCCAGAACCATGTGGCGGACAGTCCGGAATCACCTGTTGGGCATGCGCAACCACCTCTGAGACGTACCAGAACCACATGCCGTGCAGGCTGGAACCACCTACCGGACAGACCGGAATCACCTTTCGGGCATGGCGGAACCACCTGTCAGATGTGCCAGAAACACGTGCCGGAGACGCCGGAAGCACCTGCCGAGCACGTCGCAACCACCTGCTCAACTCGCCTGAACCACCTGCCGGACACGCCAAAATCACCTGACCGCTACACCAGCACCACTTCGGGGACAAGCCGGAATCACGTGAGGGGCATGCCGGCACAGCCTCTCTGACTGAACCTCGTGCCGGACACCACAGAACCACCTGCCGGACAGAACGGAACCACCTGCCGGACACGCCGGAACCAACGGCTCGACCCGCCGGAACGACCGCTGGACATGCAAAATCACCTGTCGGCTACGCCGGAAACACTTGGCGAACACTCCGGAATCACCTGCCGGGCATGCCGGAACCACCTCTCAGATATGCCAGAACCCCGTGCCAATGACGCCGGAAGCACCTGCCGAGCACGCCGGAACCACCTGCTCGACTCGCCAGAACCACCTGCCGGACACGCAAAAATCACCTGCCGGCTACGCCACAACCAGTTGGGGAACACTTCGGAATCACCTGCCGGGCTTGCTGGAACCACCTGCCGGTCATGCCAAAATCACCTGCCAACTACGCCAGTACCACTTGGCGGACACTGTGGAAACACCTGTGGGGCCGGCCGGAACCACATCTCAGACGTGCCAGAACCATGTGCATGAGATGCTGGAACCACACCCCGAACAGACGGAAAACACCTGCCAGACCCGTCTGAACAACCTGCCGAGCACGCCGGAGCCACCTGCTCGACCCGCCGGAACCACCTACCTGACATGCCCAAATCACCAGCCGGGTATGCCAGAACCACCTCGCGGACACTCCGAAATCACCTGTTGCGCATGCCGGAACCACCTCTCAGACGTGCCGGAAGCACGTGCCGGACATGCCGGAATCACCTACCGGACAGACCGGAACCACCTGCCGAGCACGCCGGAGCCACCTGTTTGACTCGCTGGAACCACCTGCCGGACAGGCCAATATCAACTGCTGGCTATGCCAGAACCACCTGGGGGACGGTCCGGAATCACCTGCCAGCCATGGCGGAACCACCTCTCAGACGTACCCGAACCACCTGCCGGAGAAGCTGGAAACACGTCCTGGACAGTCTGGAACCACCTGCCGGCCAAGCCTGAACCACCTGCCAAGCACAACGGAACAACCTGCCAGACACGCCAAAATCACCTGCGTGTTATGCCAGAACCACTTGGAGGACTCTCTGGGATGACCTGCCGGGCATGCCGGAACCACCTCTCAGACGTGCCAGAACCATGTGGCGGACAGTCCGGAATCACCTGTTGGGCATGCGCAACCACCTCTGAGACGTACCAGAACCACATGCCGTGCAGGCTGGAACCACCTACCGGACAGACCGGAATCACCTTTCGGGCATGCCGGAACCACCTGTCAGATGTGCCAGAAACACGTGCCGGAGACGCCGGAAGCACCTGCCAAGCACGTTGGAACCACCTGCTCAACTCGCCTGAACCACCTGCCGGACATGCCAAAATCACCTGCCGACTATGCCAGAACCACTTGGCGAACACTCCGGAATCACTTGCCGGGCATGCAGGAACCACCTCTCAGACATGCCAGAACCCCGTGCCAATGACCCCGGAAGCACCAGCCGAGCACGCCGGAACCACCTGCTCGACTCGCCAGAACCACCTGCCGATCACGCAAAAATCACCTGCCGGCTACGCCACAACCAGTTGGTGAACACTTTGGAATCACCTGCCAGGCTTGCTGGAACCACCTGCTGGTCATGCCAAAATCACCTGCCAACTACGCCAGAACCGCTTGGCGGACACTGCGGAAACACCTGTCGGGCCGGCCGGAACCACATCTCAGACGTGCCGGAAACGTGTTCAGGAGATGCTGGAACCACACCCCGAACAGACTGATACCACCTGCCAGAACCGCCTGAACCACCTGCTGAGCACGCGGGAACCAACTGCTCGACTCACCGGTACCACCTCCCTGACACGCCAAAATCACCTGCTGGGTATGCCAGAACCACTTGGCGGACACTCCGGAATCATCTGCCGGACATGCCGGAACCAGCACTCAGACACACCAGAACCACGTGCCGGAGACGCCGGAAGCACCTGCGGGCTACGCCAGAACCTCTTGGACGACTCTCCGAAATGACCTGCCGGGCATGTTGGAACCATCTCTCAGACGTGCCAGAAGCACGTGGCGGACAGTCCGGAATCACCTGTTGGGCATACGCAACCACCTCTGACACGTACCAGAACCACGTGCCGTGCACGCCGGAACCACCTACCGGACAGACCGGAATCAACTTTTGGGCATGCCGGAACCACCTGTCAGATGTGCCAGAAACACGTGCCGGAGACGCCGGAAGCACCTGCCGAGCACGTCGCAACCACCTGCTCCACTCGCCTGAACCACCTGCCGGACACGCCAAAATCACCTGCCCGCTACACCAGCACCACTTCGGGGACAAGCCGGAATCACGTGAGGGGCATGCCGGCACAGCCTCTCAGACTGAACCTCGTGCCGGGCAACACAGAACCACCTGCCGGACAGACCGGAACCACCTGCCGGACACGCCGGAACCACCGGCTCGACCCGCCGGAACGACCGCTGCACATGCAAAATCACCTGCCGGCTACGCCGGAAACACTTGGCGAACACTCCGGAATCACCTGCCGGGCATGCCGGAACCACCTCTCAGATATGCCAGAACCACGTGCCAATGACCCCGGAAGCACCTGCCGAGCACGCCGGAACCACCTGCTCGACTCGCCAGAACCACCTGCCGGACACGCAAAAATCACCTGCCGGCTACGCCACAACCAGTTGGGGAACACTTCGGAATCACCTGCCGGGCTTGCTGGAACCACCTGCCGGTCATGCCAAAATCACCTGCCAACTACGCCAGTACCACTTGGCGGACACTGTGTAAACACCTGTGGGGCCGGCCGGAACCACATCTCAGACGTGCCAGAACCATGTGCATGAGATGCTGGAACCACACCCCGAACAGACGGAAATCACCTGCCAGACCCGTCTGAACAACCTGTCGAGCACGCCGGAGCCACCTGCACGATTCGCCGGAACCACCTACCTGACATGCCCAAATCACCAGCTGGGTATGCCAGAACCACTTGGCGGACACTCTCGAATCATCTGCCGGACATGCCGGAACCAGCTCTCAGACACACCAGAACCACGTGCCGGAGACGCCGGAAGCACCTGCCGAGCATGCCGGAGCCACCTGCTCGACTCGCCAGAAACACCTGCCGGACACGCCAAAATCACCTGCCGGGTACGCCAGAAGCACCTGGCAGACACGCCGAAATCACCTGTCGCGCATGCCGGAACCACCTCTCAGACGTGCCGGAAGCACGTGCCGGACACGCCGGAATCACCTACCGGACAGACCGGAACCACCTGCCGAGCACGCCGGAGCCACCTGTTCGACTCGCTGGAAGCACCTGCCGGACAGGCAAATATCAACTGCTGGCTATGCCAGAACCACCTGGGGGACGGTCCGGCATCACCTGCCAGCCATGGCGGAACCACCTCTCAGACGTACCAGAACCACCTGCCGGAGAAGCTGGAAACACGTCCTGGACAGTCTGGAACCACCTGCCGGCCAAGCCTGAACCACCTGCCAAGCACAACGGAACAACCTGCCAGACACACCAAAATCACCTGCGTGTTATGCCAGAACCACTTGGAGGACTCTCTGGGATGACCTGCCGGGCATGCCGGAACCACCTCTCAGACGTGCCAGAACCATGTGGCGGACAGTCCGGAATCACCTTTTGGGCATGCGCAACCACCTCTGAGACGTAACAGAACCACATGCCGTGCAGGCTGGAACCACCTACCGGACAGACCGGAATCACCTTTCGGGCATGGCGGAACCACCTGTCAGATGTGCCAGAAACACGTGCCGGAGACGCCGGAAGCACCTGCCAAGCACGTTGGAACCACCTGCTCAACTCGCCTGAACCACCTGCCGGAAATGCCAAAATCACCTGCCGACTATGCCAGAACCACTTGGCGAACACTCCGGAATCACTTGCCGGGCATGCAGGAACCAGCTCTCAGACATGCCAGAACCCCGTGCCAATGACCTCGGAATCACCAGCCGAGCACGCCGGAACCACCTGCTCGACTCGCCAGAACCACCTGCAGATCACGCAAAAATCACCTGCCGGCTACGCCACAACCAGTTGGTGAACACTTTGGAATCACCTGCCAGGCTTGCTGGAACCACCTGCTGGTCATGCCAAAATCACCTGCCAACTACGCCAGAACCGCTTGGCGGACACTGCGGAAACACCTGTCGGGCCGGCCGGAACCACATCTCAGACGTGCCGGAAACGTGTTCATGAGATGCTGGAACCACACCCCGAACAGACTGATACCACCTGCCAGAACCGCCTGAACCACTTGCTGAGCACGCGGGAACCAACTGCTCGACTCACCGGTACCACCTCCCTGACACGCCAAAATCACCTGCTGGGTATGCCAGAACCACTTGGCGGACACTCCGGAATCATCTGCCGGACATGCCGGAACCAGCACTCAGACACACCAGAACCACGTGCAGGAGACGCCGGAAGCACCTGCGGGCTACGCCAGAACCTCTTGGACGACTCTCCGAAATGACCTGCCGGGCATGTTGGAACCATCTCTCAGACGTGTCAGAAGCACGTGGCGGACAGTCCGGAATCACCTGTTGGGCATACGCAACCACCTCTGACACGTACCAGAACCACGTGCCGTGCACGCCGGAACCACCTACTGGACAGACCGGAATCAACTTTTGGGCATGCCGGAACCACCTGTCAGATGTGCCAGAAACACGTGCCGGAGACGCCGGAAGCACCTGCCGAGCACGTCGCAACCACCTGCTCAACTCGCCTGAACCACCTGCCGGACACGCCAAAATCCCCTGCCCGCTACACCAGCACCACTTCGGGGACAAGCCGGAATCACGTGAGGGGCATGCCGGCACAGCCTCTCAGACTGAACCTCGTGCTGGGCACCACAGAACCACCTGCCGGACAGACCGGAACCACCTGCCGGACACGCCGGAACCACCTGCTCGACTCGCCAGAACCACCTGCCGGACACGCAAAAATCACCTGCCGGCTACGCCACAACCAGTTGGGGAACACTTCGGAATCACCTGCCGGGCTTGCTGGAACCACCTGCCGGTCATTCCAAAATCACCTGCCAACTACGCCAGTACCACTTGGCGGACACTGTGGAAACACCTGTCGGGCCGGCCGGAACCACATCTCAGACGTGCCAGAAACGTGTTCATGAGATGCTGGAACCACACCCCGAACAGACGGATGCCACCTGCCAGAACCGCCTGAACCACCTGCTGAGCACGCCGGAACCACCTGTTCGACTCACCGGTACCACCTCCCTGACACGCCAAAATCACCTGCTGGGTATGCCAGAACCACTTGGCGGACACTCCGGAATCATCTGCCGGACATGCCGGAACCAGCTCTCAGACACACCAGAACCAAGTGCCGGAGACGCCGGAAGCACCTGCCGAGCATGCCGGAGCCACCTGCTCGACTCGCCAGAATCACCTGCCGGACACTCCAAAATCACCTGCCGGGTACGCCAGAACCACCTGGCGGACACTACGGAATCACCTGCCGCGCATGCCGGAACCACCTCTCAGACGTGCTGGAAGCACGTGCCAGACACGCCGGAAACACCTACCGGACAGACCGGAACCACCTGCCAAGAACGCCGGAGCCACCTGTTCGACTCGCTGGAACCACCTGCCGGACAGGCCAATATCAACTGCTGGCTATGCCAGAACCACCTGGGGAACAGTCAGGGATCACCTGCCAGCCATTGCGGAACCACCTCTCAGACGTACCAGAACCACCTGCCGGAGAAGCTGGAAACACGTCCTGGACAGACTGGAACCACGTGACGGCCATGCCTGAACCACCTGCCGAGCACGGCGGAACCACCTTCCGGACACGCCAAAATCACCTGCGGTCTAGGCCAGAACCACTTGGACGACTCTCCGAAATGACCTGCCGGGCATGTTGGAACCACCTCTCAGACGTGCCAGAAGCACGTGGCGGACAGTCCGGAATCACCTTTTGGGCATACGCAACCACCTCTGACACGTACCAGAACCACGTGCCGTGCACGCCGGAACCACCTACCGGACAGACCGGAATCAACTTTTGGGCATGATGGAACCACCAGTCAGATGTGCCAGAAACACGTGCCGGAGACGCCGGAAGCACCTGCCGAGCACGTCGCAACCACCTGCTCAACTCGCCTGAACCACCTACCGGACACGCCAAAATCACCTGACCGCTACACCAGCAGCACTTCGGGGACAATCCGGAATCACGTGAGGTTCATGCCGGCACAGCCTCTCAGACTGAACCTCGTGCCGGGCACCACAGAACCACCTGCCGGACAGACCGGAACCACCTGCCGGACACGCCGGAACCACCGGCTCGACCCGCCGGAACGACCACTGGACATGCAAAATCACCTGCCGGCTATGCCGGAAACACTTGGCGAACAATCCGGAATCACCTGCCGGGCATGCCGGAACCACCTCTCAGATATGCCAGAACCACGTGCCAATGACCCCGGAAGCACCTGCCGAGCACGCCGGAACCACCTGCTCGACTCGCCAGAACCACCTGCCGGACACGCAAAAATCACCTGCCGGCTACGCCACAACCAGTTGGGGAACACTTCGGAATCACCTGCCGGGCTCCCTGGAACCACCTGCCGGTCATGCCAAAATCACCTGCCAACTACGCCTGTACCACTTGGCGGACACTGTGTAAACACCTGTCGGGCCGGCCGGAACCACATCTCAGACGTGCCAGAACCATGTGCATGAGATGCTGGAACCACACCCCGAACAGACGGAAAACACCTGCCAGACCCGTCTGAACAACCTGCCGAGCACGCCGGAGCCACCTGCTCGACTCGCCGGAACCACCTACCTGACATGCCCAAATCACCAGCCGGGTATGCCAGAACCACTTGGCGGACACTCCGGAATCATCTGCCGGACATGCCGGAACCAGCTCTCAGACACACCAGAACCACGTGCCGGAGACGCCGGAAGCACCTGCCGAGCATGCCGGAGCCACCTGCTCGACTCGCCAGAAACACCTGCCGGACACGCCAAAATCACCTGCCGGGTACGCCAGAACCACCTGGCGGACACTCCGAAACCACCTGTCGCGCATGCCGGAACCACCTCTCAGACGTGCCGGAAGCACGTGCCGGACACGCCGGAATCACCTACTGGACAGACCGGAACCACCTGCCCAGCACGCCGGAGCCACCTGTTCGACTCGCTGGAACCACCTGCCGGACAGGCCAATATCAACTGCTGGCTATGCCAGAACCACCTGGGGGACGGTCCGGAATCACCTGCCAGCCATGGCAGAACCACCTCTCAGACGTACCCGAACCACCTGCCGGAGAAGCTGGAAACACGTCCTGGACAGTCTGGAACCACCTGCCGGCCAAGCCTGAACCACCTGCCAAGCACAACGGAACAACCTGCCAGACACGCCAAAATCACCTGCGTGTTATGCCAGAACCACTTGGAGGACTCTCTGGGATGACCTGCCGGGCATGCCGGAACCACCTCTCAGACGTGCCAGAACCATGTGGCGGACAGTCCGGAATCACCTGTTGGGCATGCGCAACCACCTCTGAGACGTACCAGAACCACATGCCGTGCAGTCTGGAACCACCTACCGGACATACCGGAATCAACTTTTGGGCATGCCGGAACCACCTGTCAGATGTGCCAGAAACACGTGCCGGAGACGCCGGAAGCACCTGCCGAGCACGTCGCAACCACCTGCTCAACTCGCCTGAACCACCTGCCGGACACGCCAAAATCACCTGCCCGCTACACCAGCACCACTTCGGGGACAAGCCGGAATCACGTGAGGGGCATGCCGGCACAGCCTCTCAGACTGAACCTCGTGCCGGACACCACAGAACCACCTGCCGGACAGACCGGAACCACCTGCCGGACACGCCGGAACCACCGGCTCGACCCGCCGGAACGACCGCTGGACATGCAAAACCACCTGCCGGCTACGCCGGAAACACTTGGCGAACACTCCGGAATCACCTGCCGGGCATGCCGGAACCACCTCTCAGATATGCCAGAACCACGTGCCAATGACCCCGGAAGCACCTGCCGAGCACGCCGGAACCACCTGCTCGACTCGCCAGAACCACCTGCCGGACACGCAGAAATCACCTGCCGGCTACGCCACAACCAGTTGGGGAACACTTCGGAATCACCTGCCGGGCTTGCTGGACCCACCTGCCGGTCATGCCAAAATCACCTGCCAACTACGCCAGTACCACTTGGCGGACACTGTGGAAACACCTGTCGGGCCGGCTGGAACCACATCTCAGACGTGCCAGAAACGTGTTCATGAGATGCTGGAACCACACCCCGAACAGACGGAAAACACCTGCCTAACCCGTCTGAACAACCTGCCGAGCACGCCGGAGCCACCAGCTCGACTCGCCGGAACCACCTACCTTACATGCCAAAATCACCAGCCGGGTATGCCAGAACCACTTGGCGGACACTCCGGAATCATCTGCCGGACATGCCGGAACCAGCTCTCAGACACACCAGAACCACGTGCCGGAGACGCCGGAAGCACCTGCCGAGCATGCCGGAGCCACCTGCTCGACTCGCCAGAAACACCTGCCGGACACGCCAAAATCACCTGCCGGGTACGCCAGAACCACCTGGCGGACACTCCGAAATCACCTGCCGCGCATGCCGGAACCACCTCTCAGACGTGCCGGAAGCACGTGCCGGACACGCCGGAATCACCTACCGGACAGACCGGAACCACCTGCCGAGCACGCCGGAGCCACCTGTTCGACTCGCTGGAACCACCTGCCGGACAGGCCAATATCAACTGCTGGCTATGCCAGAACCACCTGGGGGACAGTCCGGGATCACCTGCCAGCCATTGCGGAACCACCTCTCAGACGTACCAGAACCACCTGCCGGAGAAGCTGGAAACACGTCCTGGACAGACTGGAACCACGTGACGGCCATGCCTGAACCACCTGCCGAGCACGGCGGAACCACCTGCCGGACACGCCAAAATCACCTGCGGTCTAGGCCAGAACCACTTGGACGACTCTCCGAAATGACCTGCCGGGCATGTTGGAACCACCTCTCAGACGTGCCAGAAGCACGTGGCGGACAGTCCGGAATCACCTGTTGGGCATACGCAACCACCTCTGACACGTACCAGAACCACGTGCCGTGCACGCCGGAACCACCTACCGGACAGACCGGAATCAACTTTTGGGCATGCCGGAACCACCTGTCAGATGTGCCAGAAACACGTGCCGGAGACGCCGGAAGCACCTGCCGAGCACGTCGCAACCACCTGCTCAACTCGCCTGAACCACCTGCCGGACACGCCAAAATCACCTGACCGCTACACCAGCACCACTTCGGGGACAAGCCGGAATCACGTGAGGGGCATGCCGGCACAGCCTCTCTGACTGAACCTCGTGCCGGACACCACAGAACCACCTGCCGGACAGACCGGAACCACCTGCCGGACACGCCGGAACCACCGGCTCGACCCGCCGGAACGACCGCTGGACATGCAAAATCACCTGCCGGCTACGCCGGAAACACTTGGCGAACACTCCGGAATCACCTGCCGGGCATGCCGGAACCACCTCTCAGATATGCCAGAACCACGTGCCAATGACGCCGGAAGCACCTGCCGAGCACGCCGGAACCACCTGCTCGACTCGCCAGAACCACCTGCCGGACACGCAAAAATCACCTGCCGGCTACGCCACAACCAGTTGGGGAACACTTCGGAATCACCTGCCGGGCTTGCTGGAACCACCTGCCGGTCATGCCAAAATCACCTGCCAACTACGCCAGTACCACTTGGCGGACACTGTGGAAACACCTGTGGGGCCGGCCGGAACCACATCTCAGACGTGCCAGAACCATGTGCATGAGATGCTGGAACCACACCCCGAACAGACGGAAAACACCTGCCAGACCCGTCTGAACAACCTTCCGAGCACGCCGGAGCCACCTGCTCGACCCGCCGGAACCACCTACCTGACATGCCCAAATCACCAGCCGGGTATGCCAGAACCACCTCGCGGACACTCCGAAATCACCTGTTGCGCATGCCGGAACCACCTCTCAGACGTGCCGGAAGCACGTGCCGGACACGCCGGAATCACCTACCGGACAGACCGGAACCACCTGCCGAGCACGCCGGAGCCACCTGTTTGACTCGCTGGAACCACCTGCCGGACAGGCCAATATCAACTGCTGGCTATGCCAGAACCACCTGGGGGACGGTCCGGAATCACCTGCCAGCCATGGCGGAACCACCTCTCAGACGTACCCGAACCACCTGCCGGAGAAGCTGGAAACACGTCCTGGACAGTCTGGAACCACCTGCCGGCCAAGCCTGAACCACCTGCCAAGCACAACGGAACAACCTGCCAGACACGCCAAAATCACCTGCGTGTTATGCCAGAACCACTTGGAGGACTCTCTGGGATGACCTGCCGGGCATGCCGGAACCACCTCTCAGACGTGCCAGAACCATGTGGCGGACAGTCCGGAATCACCTGTTGGGCATGCGCAACCACCTCTGAGACGTACCAGAACCACATGCCGTGCAGGCTGGAACCACCTACCGGACAGACCGGAATCACCTTTCGGGCATGCCGGAACCACCTGTCAGATGTGCCAGAAACACGTGCCGGAGACGCCGGAAGCACCTGCCAAGCACGTTGGAACCACCTGCTCAACTCGCCTGAACCACCTGCCGGACATGCCAAAATCACCTGCCGACTATGCCGGAACCACTTGGCGAACACTCCGGAATCACTTGCCGGGCATGCAGGAACCACCTCTCAGACATGCCAGAACCCCGTGCCAATGACCCCGGAAGCACCAGCCGAGCACGCCGGAACCACCTGCTCAACTCGCCAGAACCACCTGCCGATCACGCAAAAATCACCTGCCGGCTACGCCACAACCAGTTGGTGAACACTTTGGAATCACCTGCCAGGCTTGCTGGAACCACCTGCTGGTCATGCCAAAATCACCTGCCAACTACGCCAGAACCGCTTGGCGGACACTGCGGAAACACCTGTCGGGCCGGCCGGAACCACATCTCAGACGTGCCGGAAACGTGTTCAGGAGATGCTGGAACCACACCCCGAACAGACTGATACCACCTGCCAGAACCGCCTGAATCACCTGCTGAGCACGCGGGAACCAACTGCTCGACTCACCGGTACCACCTCCCTGACACGCCAAAATCACCTGCTGGGTATGCCAGAACCACTTGGCGGACACTCCGGAATCATCTGCCGGACATGCCGGAACCAGCACTCAGACACACCAGAACCACGTGCCGGAGACGCCGGAAGCACCTGCGGGCTACGCCAGAACCTCTTGGACGACTCTCCGAAATGACCTGCCGGGCATGTTGGAACCATCTCTCAGACGTGCCAGAAGCACGTGGCGGACAGTCCGGAATCACCTGTTGGGCATACGCAACCACCTCTGACACGTACCAGAACCACGTGCCGTGCACGCCGGAACCACCTACCGGACAGACCGGAATCAACTTTTGGGCATGCCGGAACCACCTGTCAGATGTGCCAGAAACACGTGCCGGAGACGCCGGAAGCACCTGCCGAGCACGTCGCAACCACCTGCTCAACTCGCCTGAACCACCTGCCGGACACGCCAAAATCCCCTGCCCGCTACACCAGCACCACTTCGGGGACAAGCCGGAATCACGTGAGGGGCATGCCGGCACAGCCTCTCAGACTGAACCTCGTGCCGGGCACCACAGAACCACCTGCCGGACAGACCGGAACCACCTGCCGGACACGCCGGAACCACCAGCTCGACCCGCCGGAACGACCGCTGCACATGCAAAATCACCTGCCGGCTACGCCGGAAACACTTGGCGAACACTCCGGAATCACCTGCCGGGCATGCCGGAACCACCTCTCAGATATGCCAGAACCACGTGCCAATGACCCCGGAAGCACCTGCCGAGCACGCCGGAACCACATGCTCGACTCGCCAGAACCACCCGCCGGACACGCAAAAATCACCTGCCGGCTACGCCACAACCAGTTGGGGAACACTTCGGAATCACCTGCCGGGCTTGCTGGAACCACCTGCCGGTCATGCCAAAATCACCTGCCAACTACGCCAGTACCACTTGGCGGACACTGTGGAAACACCTGTCGGGCCGGCCGGAACCACATCTCAGACGTGCCAGAACCATGTGCATGAGATGCTGGAACCACACCCCGAACAGACGGAAATCACCTGCCAGACCCGTCTGAACAACCTGTCGAGCACGCCGGAGCCACCTGCACGACTCGCCGGAACCACCTACCTGACATGCCCAAATCACCAGCTGGGTATGCCAGAACCACTTGGCGGACACTCTGGAATCATCTGCCGGACATGCCGGAACCAGCTCTCAGACACACCAGAACCACGTGCCGGAGACGCCGGAAGCACCTGCCGAGCATGCCGGAGCCACCTGCTCGACTCGCCAGAAACACCTGCCGGACACGCCAAAATCACCTGCCGGGTACGCCAGAAGCACCTGGCAGACACGCCGAAATCACCTGTCGCACATGCCGGAACCACCTCTCAGACGTGCCGGAAGCACGTGCCGGACACGCCGGAATCACCTACCGGACAGACCGGAACCACCTGCCGAGCACGCCGGAGCCACCTGTTCGACTCGCTGGAAGCACCTGCCGGACAGGCAAATATCAACTGCTGGCTATGCCAGAACCACCTGGGGGACGGTCCGGCATCACCTGCCAGCCATGGCGGAACCACCTCTCAGACGTACCAGAACCACCTGCCGGAGAAGCTGGAAACACCTCCTGGACAGTCTGGAACCACCTGCCGGCCAAGCCTGAACCACCTGCCAAGCACAACGGAACAACCTGCCAGACACGCCAAAATCACCTGCGTGTTATGCCAGAACCACTTGGAGGACTCTCTGGGATGACCTGCCGGGCATGCCGGAACCACCTCTCAGACGTGCCAGAACCATTTGGCGGACAGTCCGGAATCACCTGTTGGGCATGCGCAACCACCTCTGAGACGTACCAGAACCACATGCCGTGCAGGCTGGAACCACCTACCGGAAAGACCGGAATCACCTTTCGGGCATGCCGGAACCACCTGTCAGATGTGCCAGAAACACGTGCCGGAGACGCCGGAAGCACCTGCCAAGCACGTTGGAACCACCTGCTCAACTCGCCTGAACCACCTGCCGGACATGCCAAAATCACCTGCCGACTATGCCAGAACCACTTGGCGAACACTCCGGAATCACTTGCCGGGCATGCAGGAACCACCTCTCAGACATGCCAGAACCCCGTGCCAATGACCCCGGAAGCACCAGCCGAGCACGCCGGAACCACCTGCTCGACTCGCCAGAACCACCTGCCGATCACGCAAAAATCACCTGCCGGCTACGCCACAACCAGTTGGTGAACACTTTGGAATCACCTGCCAGGCTTGCTGGAACCACCTGCCGGTCATGACAAAATCACCTGCCGACTACGCCAGAACCGCTTGGCGGACACTGCGGAAACACCTGTGGGGCCAGCCGGAACCACATCTCAGACGTGCCAGAAACGTGTTCATGAGATGCTGGAACCACACCCCGAACAGACGGAAAACACCTGCCAGACCCGTCTGAACAACCTGCCGAGCACGCCGGAGCCACCAGCTCGACTCGCCGGAACCACCTACCTGACATGCCCAAATCACCAGCCGGGTATGCCAGAACCACTTGGCGGACACTCCGGAATCATCTGCCGGACATGCCGGAACCAGCTCTCAGACACACCAGAACCACGAGCCGGAGACGCCGGAAGCACCTGCCGAGCATGCCGGAGCCACCTGCTCGACTCGCCAGAAACACCTGCCGGACACGCCAAAATCACCTGCCGGGTACGCCAGAACCACCTGGCGGACACTCCGAAATCACCTGCCGCGCATGCCGGAACCACCTCTCAGACGTCCGGAAGCACGTGCCGGACACGCCGGAATCACCTACCGGACAGACCGGAACCACCTGCCGAGCACGCCGGAGCCACCTGTTCGACTCGCTGGAACCACCTGCCGGACAGGCCAATATCAACTGCTGGCTATGCCAGAACCACCTGGGGGACGGTCCGGAATCACCTGCCAGCCATGGCGGAACCACCTCTCAGACGTACCAGAACCACCTGCCGGAGAAGCTGGAAACACGTCCTGGACAGTCTGGAACCACCTGACTACCAAGCCTTACCACCTGCCAAGCACAACGGAACAACCTGCCAGACACGCCAAAATCACCTGCGTGTTATGCCAGAACCACTTGGAGGACTCTCTGGGATGACCTGCCGGGCATGCCGGAACCACCTCTCAGACGTGCCAGAACCATGTGGCGGACAGTCCGGAATCACCTTTTGGGCATGCGCAACCACCTCTGAGACGTAACAGAACCACATGCCGTGCAGGCTGGAACCACCTACCGGACAGACCGGAATCACCTTTCGGGCATGGCGGAACCACCTGTCAGATGTGCCAGAAACACGTGCCGGAGACGCCGGAAGCACCTGCCAAGCACGTTGGAACCACCTGCTCAACTCGCCTGAACCACCTGCCGGAAATGCCAAAATCACCTGCCGACTATGCCAGAACCACTTGGCGAACACTCCGGAATCACTTGCCGGGCATGCAGGAACCAGCTCTCAGACATGCCAGAACCCCGTGCCAATGACCCCGGAAGCACCAGCCGAGCACGCCGGAACCACCTGCTCGACTCGCCAGAACCACCTGCCGATCACGCAAAAATCACCTGCCGGCTACGCCACAACCAGTTGGTGAACACTTTGGAATCACCTGCCAGGCTTGCTGGAACCACCTGCTGGTCATGCCAAAATCACCTGCCAACTACGCAAGAACCGCTTGGCGGACACTGCGGAAACACCTGTCGGGCCGGCCGGAACCACATCTCAGACGTGCCGGAAACGTGTTCATGAGATGCTGGAACCACACCCCGAACAGACTGATACCACCTGCCAGAACCGCCTGAACCACTTGCTGAGCACGCGGGAACCAACTGCTCGACTCACCGGTACCACCTCCCTGACACGCCAAAATCACCTGCTGGGTATGCCAGAACCACTTGGCGGACACTCCGGAATCATCTGCCGGACATGCCGGAACCAGCACTCAGACACACCAGAACCACGTGCAGGAGACGCCGGAAGCACCTGCGGGCTACGCCAGAACCTCTTGGACGACTCTCCGAAATGACCTGCCGGGCATGTTGGAACCATCTCTCAGACGTGCCAGAAGCACGTGGCGGACAGTCCGGAATCACCTGTTGGGCATACGCAACCACCTCTGACACGTACCAGAACCACGTGCCGTGCACGCCGGAACCACCTACCGGACAGACCGGAATCAACTTTTGGGCATGCCGTAACGACCTGTCAGATGTGCCAGAAACACGTGCCGGAGACGCCGGAAGCACCTGCCGAGCACGTCGCAACCACCTGCTCAACTCGCCTGAACCACCTGCCGGACACGCCAAAATCCCCTGCCCGCTACACCAGCACCACTTCGGGGACAAGCCGGAATCACGTGAGGGGCATGCCGGCACAGCCTCTCAGACTGAACCTCGTGCCGGGCACCACAGAACCACCTGCCGGACAGACCGGAACCACCTGCCGGACACGCCGGAACCACCGGCTCGACCCGCCGGAACGACCGCTGCACATGCAAAATCACCTGCCGGCTACGCCGGAAACACTTGGCGAACACTCCGGAATCACCTGCCGGGCATGCCGGAACCACCTCTCAGATATGCCAGAACCCCGTGCCAATGACCCCGGAAGCACCTGCCGAGCACGCCGGAACCACCTGCTCGACTCGCCAGAACCACCTGCCGGACACGCAAAAATCACCTGCCGGCTACGCCACAACCAGTTGGGGAACACTTCGGAATCACCTGCCGGGCTTGCTGGAACCACCTGCCGGTCATTCCAAAATCACCTGCCAACTACGCCAGTACCACTTGGCGGACACTGTGGAAACACCTGTCGGGCCGGCCGGAACCACATCTCAGACGTGCCAGAAACGTGTTCATGAGATGCTGGAACCACACCCCGAACAGACGGATGCCACCTGCCAGAACCGCCTGAACCACCTGCTGAGCACGCCGGAACCACCTGTTCGACTCACCGGTACCACCTCCCTGACACGCCAAAATCACCTGCTGGGTATGCCAGAACCACTTGGCGGACACTCCGGAATCATCTGCCGGACATGCCGGAACCAGCTCTCAGACACACCAGAACCAAGTGCCGGAGACGCCGGAAGCACCTGCCGAGCATGCCGGAGCCACCTGCTCGACTCGCCAGAATCACCTGCCGGACACTCCAAAATCACCTGCCGGGTACGCCAGAACCACCTGGCGGACACTACGGAATCACCTGCCGCGCATGCCGGAACCACCTCTCAGACGTGCTGGAAGCACGTGCCAGACACGCCGGAAACACCTACCGGACAGACCGGAACCACCTGCCAAGAACGCCGGAGCCACCTGTTCGACTCGCTGGAACCACCTGCCGGACAGGCCAATATCAACTGCTGGCTATGCCAGAACCACCTGGGGGACAGTCCGGGATCACCTGCCAGCCATTGCGGAACCACCTCTCAGACGTACCAGAACCACCTGCCGGAGAAGCTGGAAACACGTCCTGGACAGACTGGAACCACGTGACGGCCATGCCTGAACCACCTGCCGAGCACGGCGGAACCACCTGCCGGACACGCCAAAATCACCTGCGGTCTAGGCCAGAACCACTTGGACGACTCTCCGAAATGACCTGCCGGGCATGTTGGAACCACCTCTCAGACGTGCCAGAAGCACGTGGCGGACAGTCCGGAATCACCTTTTGGGCATACGCAACCACCTCTGACACGTACCAGAACCACGTGCCGTGCACGCCGGAACCACCTACCGGACAGACCGGAATCAACTTTTGGGCATGATGGAACCACCAGTCAGATGTGCCAGAAACACGTGCCGGAGACGCCGGAAGCACCTGCCGAGCACGTCGCAACCACCTGCTCAACTCGCCTGAACCACCTGCCGGACACGCCAAAATCACCTGACCGCTACAACAGCAGCACTTCGGGGACAAGCCGGAATCACGTGAGGTTCATGCCGGCACAGCCTCTCAGACTGAACCTCGTGCCGGACACCACAGAACCACCTGCCGGACAGACCGGAACCACCTGCCGGACACGCCGGAACCACCGGCTCGACCCGCCGGAACGACCACTGGACATGCAAAATCACCTGCCGGCTATGCCGGAAACACTTGGCGAACAATCCGGAATCACCTGCCGGGCATGCCGGAACCACCTCTCAGATATGCCAGAACCACGTGCCAATGACCCCGGAAGCACCTGCCGAGCACGCCGGAACCACCTGCTCGACTCGCCAGAACCACCTGCCGGACACGCAAAAATCACCTGCCGGCTACGCCACAACCAGTTGGGGAACACTTCGGAATCACCTGCCGGGCTCCCTGGAACCACCTGCCGGTCATGCCAAAATCACCTGCCAACTACGCCAGTACCACTTGGCGGACACTGTGGAAACACCTGTCGGGCCGGCCGGAACCACATCTCAGACGTGCCAGAACCATGTTCATGAGATGCTGGAACCACACCCCGAACAGACGGAAAACACCTGCCAGACCCGTCTGAACAACCTGCCGAGCACGCCGGAGCCACCTGCTCGACTCGCCGGAACCACCTACCTGACATGCCCAAATCACCAGCCGGGTATGCCAGAACCACTTGGCGGACACTCCGGAATCATCTGCCGGACATGCCGGAACCAGCTCTCAGACACACCAGAACCACGTGCCGGAGACGCCGGAAGCACCTGCCGAGCATGCCGGAGCCACCTGCTCGACTCGCCAGAAACACCTGCCGGACACGCCAAAATCACCTGCCGGGTACGCCAGAACCACCTGGCGGACACTCCGAAACCACCTGTCACGCATGCCGGAACCACCTCTCAGACGTGCCGGAAGCACGTGCCGGACACGCCGGAATCACCTACTGGACAGACCGGAACCACCTGCCGAGCACGCCGGAGCCACCTGTTCGACTCGCTGGAACCACCTGCCGGACAGGCCAATATCAACTGCTGGCTATGCCAGAACCACCTGGGGGACGGTCCGGAATCACCTGCCAGCCATGGCAGAACCACCTCTCAGACGTACCCAAACCACCTGCCGGAGAAGCTGGAAACACGTCCTGGACAGTCTGGAACCACCTGCCGGCCAAGCCTGAACCACCTGCCAAGCACAACGGAACAACCTGCCAGACACGCCAAAATCACCTGCGTGTTATGCCAGAACCACTTGGAGGACTCTCTGGGATGACCTGCCGGGCATGCCGGAACCACCTCTCAGACGTGCCAGAACCATGTGGCGGACAGTCCGGAATCACCTGTTGGGCATGCGCAACCACCTCTGAGACGTACCAGAACCACATGCCGTGCAGGCTGGAACCACCTACCGGACATACCGGAATCAACTTTTGGGCATGCCGGAACCACCTGTCAGATGTGCCAGAAACACGTGCCGGAGACGCCGGAAGCACCTGCCGAGCACGTCGCAACCACCTGCTCAACTCGCCTGAACCACCTGCCGGACACGCCAAAATCACCTGCCCGCTACACCAGCACCACTTCGGGGACAAGCCGGAATCACGTGAGGGGCATGCCGGCACAGCCTCTCAGACTGAACCTCGTGCCGGACACCACAGAACCACCTGCCGGACAGACCGGAACCACCTGCCGGACACGCCGGAACCACCGGCTCGACCCGCCGGAACGACCGCTGGACATGCAAAGCCACCTGCCGGCTACGCCGGAAACACTTGGCGAACACTCCGGAATCACCTGCCGGGCATGCCGGAACCACCTCTCAGATATGCCAGAACCACGTGCCAATGACCCCGGAAGCACCTGCCGAGCACGCCGGAACCACCTGCTCGACTCGCCAGAACCACCTGCCGGACACGCAGAAATCACCTGCCGGCTACGCCACAACCAGTTGGGGAACACTTCGGAATCACCTGCCGGGCTTGCTGGAACCACCTGCCGGTCATGCCAAAATCACCTGCCAACTACGCCAGTACCACTTGGCGGACACTGTGGAAACACCTGTCGGGCCGGCCGGAACCACATCTCAGACGTGCCAGAACCATGTGCATGAGATGCTGGAACCACACCCCGAACAGACGGAAATCACCTGCCAGACCCGTCTGAACAACCTGCCGAGCACGCCGGAGCCACCTGCACGACTCGCCGGAACCACCTACCTGACATGCCCAAATCACCAGCCGGGTATGCCAGAACCACTTGGCGGACACTCCGGAATCATCTGCCGGACATGCCGGAACCAGCTCTCAGACACACCAGAACCACGTGCCGGAGACGCCGGAAGCACCTGCCGAGCATGCCGGAGCCACCTGCTCGACTCGCCAGAAACACCTGCCGGACACGCCAAAATCACCTGCCGGGTACGCCAGAAGCACCTGGCGGACACGCCGAAATCACCTGTCGCGCATGCCGGAACCACCTCTCAGACGTGCCGGAAGCACGTGCCGGACACGCCGGAATCACCTACCGGACAGACCGGAACCACCTGCCGAGCACGCCGGAGCCACCTGTTCGACTCGCTGGAACCACCTGCCGGACAGGCCAATATCAACTGCTGGCTATGCCAGAACCACCTGGGGGACGGTCCGGAATCACCTGCCAGCCATGGCGGAACCACCTCTCAGACGTACCCGAACCACCTGCCGGAGAAGCTGGAAACACGTCCTGGACAGTCTGGAACCACCTGCCGGCCAAGCCTGAACCACCTGCCAAGCACAACGGAACAACCTGCCAGACACGCCAAAATCACCTGCGTGTTATGCCAGAACCACTTGGAGGACTCTCTGGGATGACCTGCCGGGCATGCCGGAACCACCTCTCAGACGTGCCAGAACCATGTGGCGGACAGTCCGGAATCACCTGTTGGGCATGCGCACCCACCTCTGAGACGTACCAGAACCACATGCCGTGCAGGCTGGAACCACCTACCGGACAGACCGGAATCACCTTTCGGGCATGCTGGAACCACCTGTCAGATGTGCCAGAAACACGTGCCGGAGACGCCGGAAGCACCTGCCAAGCACGTTGGAACCACCTGCTCAACTCGCCTGAACCACCTGCCGGACATGCCAAAATCACCTGCCGACTATGCCAGAACCACTTGGCGAACACTCCGGAATCACTTGCCGGGCATGCAGGAACCACCTCTCAGACATGCCAGAACCCCGTGCCAATGACCCCGGAAGCACCAGCCGAGCACGCCGGAACCACCTGCTCGACTCGCCAGAACCACCTGCCGATCACGCAAAAATCACCTGCCGGCTACGCCACAACCAGTTGGCGAACACTTTGGAATCACCTGCCAGGCTTGCTGGAAACACCTGCCAGTCATGCCAAAATCACCTGCCAACTACGCCAGAACCGCTTGGCAGACACTGCGGAAACACCTGTCGGGCCGGCTGGAACCACATCTCAGACGTGCCAGAAACGTGTTCATGAGATGCTGGAACCACACCCCGAACAGATGGATACCAACTGCCAGAACCGCCTGAACCACCTGCTGAGCACACCGGAACCACCTGCTCGACTCACCGGTACCACCTCCCTGACACGCCAAAATCACCTGCTGGGCATGCCAGAACCACTTGGCGGACACTCCGGAATCATCTGCCAGACATGCCGGAACCAGCTCTGAGACACACCAGAACCAAGTGCCGGAGACGCCGGAAGCACCTGCCGAGCATGCCGGAGCCACCTGCTCGACTCGCCGGAAACACCTGCCGGACACGCCAAAATCACCTGCCGGGTATGCCAGAACCACCTGGCGGACACTACGGAATCACCTGCCGCGCATGCCGGAAGCACGTGCCAGACACGCCGGAAACACCTACCGGACAGACCGGAACCACCTGCCAAGAACGCCGGAGCCACCTGTTCGACTCGCTGGAACCACCTGCCGGACAGGCCAATATCAACTGCTGGCTATGCCAGAACCACCTGGGGGACAGTCCGGGATCACCTGCCAGCCATGGCGGAACCACCTCTCAGACGTACCAGAACCACCTGCCGGAGAAGCTGGAAACACGTCCTGGACAGACTGGAACCACGTGACGGCCATGCCTGAACCACCTGCCGAGCACGGCGGAACCACCTGACGGACACGCCAAAATCACCTGCGGGCTACGCCAGAACCACTTGGACGACTCTCCGAAATGACCTGCCGGGCATGTTGGAACCACCTCTCAGACGTGCCAGAAGCACGTGGCGGACAGTCCGGAATCACCTGTTGGACATACGCAACCACCTCTGAGACGTACCAGAACCACGTGCCGTGCACGCCGGAACCACCTACCGGACAGACCGGAATCAACTTTTGGGCATGCCGGAACCACCAGTCAGATGTTCCAGAAACACGTGCCGGAGACGCCGGAAGCACCTGCCGAGCACGTCGCAACCACCTGCTCAACTAGCCTGAACCACCTGCCGGACACGCCAAAATCACCTGCCCGCTACACCAGCACCACTTCGGGGACAAGCCGGAATCACGTGAGGGGCATGCCGGCACAGCCTCTCTGACTGAACCTCGTGCCGGACACCACAGAACCACCTGCCGGACAGAACGGAACCACCTGCCGGACACGCCGGAACCAACGGCTCGACCCGCCGGAACGACCGCTGGACATGCAAAATCACCTGTCGGCTACGCCGGAAACACTTGGCGAACACTCCGGAATCACCTGCCGGGCATGCCGGAACCACCTCTCAGATATGCCAGAACCCCGTGCCAATGACGCCGGAAGCACCTGCCGAGCACGCCGGAACCACCTGCTCGACTCGCCAGAACCACCTGCCGGACACGCAAAAATCACCTGCCGGCTACGCCACAACCAGTTGGGGAACACTTCGGAATCACCAGCCGGGCTTGCTGGAACCACCTGCCGGTCATGCCAAAATCACCTGCCAACTACGCCAGTACCACTTGGCGGACACTGTGGAAACACCTGTGGGGCCGGCCGGAACCACATCTCAGACGTGCCAGAACCATGTGCATGAGATGCTGGAACCACACCCCGAACAGACGGAAAACACCTGCCAGACCCGTCTGAACAACCTGCCGAGCACGCCGGAGCCACCTGCTCGACCCGCCGGAACCACCTACCTGACATGCCCAAATCACCAGCCGGGTATGCCAGAACCACCTCGCGGACACTCCGAAATCACCTGTTGCGCATGCCGGAACCACCTCTCAGACGTGCCGGAAGCACGTGCCGGACATGCCGGAATCACCTACCGGACAGACCGGAACCACCTGCCGAGCACGCCGGAGCCACCTGTTTGACTCGCTGGAACCACCTGCCGGACAGGCCAATATCAACTGCTGGCTATGCCAGAACCACCTGGGGGACGGTCCGGAATCACCTGCCAGCCATGGCGGAACCACCTCTCAGACGTACCCGAACCACCTGCCGGAGAAGCTGGAAACACGTCCTGGACAGTCTGGAACCACCTGCCGGCCAAGCCTGAACCACCTGCCAAGCACAACGGAACAACCTGCCAGACACGCCAAAATCACCTGCGTGTTATGCCAGAACCACTTGGAGGACTCTCTGGGATGACCTGCCGGGCATGCCGGAACCACCTCTCAGACGTGCCAGAACCATGTGGCGGACAGTCCGGAATCACCTGTTGGGCATGCGCAACCACCTCTGAGACGTACCAGAACCACATGCCGTGCAGGCTGGAACCACCTACCGGACAGACCGGAATCACCTTTCGGGCATGCCGGAACCACCTGTCAGATGTGCCAGAAACACGTGCCGGAGACGCCGGAAGCACCTGCCAAGCACGTTGGAACCACCTGCTCAACTCGCCTGAACCACCTGCCGGACATGCCAAAATCACCTGCCGACTATGCCAGAACCACTTGGCGAACACTCCGGAATCACTTGCCGGGCATGCAGGAACCACCTCTCAGACATGCCAGAACCCCGTGCCAATGACCCCGGAAGCACCAGCCGAGCACGCCGGAACCACCTGCTCGACTCGCCAGAACCACCTGCCGATCACGCAAAAATCACCTGCCGGCTACGCCACAACCAGTTGGTGAACACTTTGGAATCACCTGCCAGGCTTGCTGGAACCACCTGCTGGTCATGCCAAAATCACCTGCCAACTACGCCAGAACCGCTTGGCGGACACTGCGGAAACACCTGTCGGGCCGGCCGGAACCACATCTCAGACGTGCCGGAAACGTGTTCAGGAGATGCTGGAACCACACCCCGAACAGACTGATACCACCTGCCAGAACCGCCTGAACCACCTGCTGAGCACGCGGGAACCAACTGCTCGACTCACCGGTACCACCTCCCTGACACGCCAAAATCACCTGCTGGGTATGCCAGAACCACTTGGCGGACACTCCGGAATCATCTGCCGGACATGCCGGAACCAGCACTCAGACACACCAGAACCACGTGCCGGAGACGCCGGAAGCACCTGCGGGCTACGCCAGAACCTCTTGGACGACTCTCCGAAATGACCTGCCGGGCATGTTGGAACCATCTCTCAGACGTGCCAGAAGCACGTGGCGGACAGTCCGGAATCACCTGTTGGGCATACGCAACCACCTCTGACACGTACCAGAACCACGTGCCGTGCACGCCGGAACCACCTACCGGACAGACCGGAATCAACTTTTGGGCATGCCGGAACCACCTGTCAGATGTGCCAGAAACACGTGCCGGAGACGCCGGAAGCACCTGCCGAGCACGTCGCAACCACCTGCTCCACTCGCCTGAACCACCTGCCGGACACGCCAAAATCACCTGCCCGCTACACCAGCACCACTTCGGGGACAAGCCGGAATCACGTGAGGGGCATGCCGGCACAGCCTCTCAGACTGAACCTCGTGCCGGGCAACACAGAACCACCTGCCGGACAGACCGGAACCACCTGCCGGACACGCCGGAACCACCGGCTCGACCCGCCGGAACGACCGCTGCACATGCAAAATCACCTGCCGGCTACGCCGGAAACACTTGGCGAACACTCCGGAATCACCTGCCGGGCATGCCGGAACCACCTCTCAGATATGCCAGAACCACGTGCCAATGACCCCGGAAGCACCTGCCGAGCACGCCGGAACCACCTGCTCGACTCGCCAGAACCACCTGCCGGACACGCAAAAATCACCTGCCGGCTACGCCACAACCAGTTGGGGAACACTTCGGAATCACCTGCCGGGCTTGCTGGAACCACCTGCCGGTCATGCCAAAATCACCTGCCAACTACGCCAGTACCACTTGGCGGACACTGTGTAAACACCTGTCGGGCCGGCCGGAACCACATCTCAGACGTGCCAGAACCATGTGCATGAGATGCTGGAACCACACCCCGAACAGACGGAAATCACCTGCCAGACCCGTCTGAACAACCTGTCGAGCACGCCGGAGCCACCTGCAGGATTCGCCGGAACCACCTACCTGACATGCCCAAATCACCAGCTGGGTATGCCAGAACCACTTGGCGGACACTCTCGAATCATCTGCCGGACATGCCGGAACCAGCTCTCAGACACACCAGAACCACGTGCCGGAGACGCCGGAAGCACCTGCCGAGCATGCCGGAGCCACCTGCTCGACTCGCCAGAAACACCTGCCGGACACGCCAAAATCACCTGCCGGGTACGCCAGAAGCACCTGGCAGACACGCCGAAATCACCTGTCGCGCATGCCGGAACCACCTCTCAGACGTGCCGGAAGCACGTGCCGGACACGCCGGAATCACCTACCGGACAGACCGGAACCACCTGCCGAGCACGCCGGAGCCACCTGTTCGACTCGCTGGAAGCACCTGCCGGACAGGCAAATATCAACTGCTGGCTATGCCAGAACCACCTGGGGGACGGTCCGGCATCACCTGCCAGCCATGGCGGAACCACCTCTCAGACGTACCAGAACCACCTGCCGGAGAAGCTGGAAACACGTCCTGGACAGTCTGGAACCACCTGCCGGCCAAGCCTGAACCACCTGCCAAGCACAACGGAACAACCTGCCAGACACACCAAAATCACCTGCGTGTTATGCCAGAACCACTTGGAGGACTCTCTGGGATGACCTGCCGGGCATGCCGGAACCACCTCTCAGACGTGCCAGAACCATGTGGCGGACAGTCCGGAATCACCTTTTGGGCATGCGCAACCACCTCTGAGACGTAACAGAACCACATGCCGTGCAGGCTGGAACCACCTACCGGACAGACCGGAATCACCTTTCGGGCATGGCGGAACCACCTGTCAGATGTGCCAGAAACACGTGCCGGAGACGCCGGAAGCACCTGCCAAGCACGTTGGAACCACCTGCTCAACTCGCCTGAACCACCTGCCGGACATGCCAAAATCACCTGCCGACTATGCCAGAACCACTTGGCGAACACTCCGGAATCACTTGCCGGGCATGCAGGAACCAGCTCTCAGACATGCCAGAACCCCGTGCCAATGACCTCGGAATCACCAGCCGAGCACGCCGGAACCACCTGCTCGACTCGCCGGAACCACCTGCCGATCACGCAAAAATCACCTGCCGGCTACGCCACAACCAGTTGGTGAACACTTTGGAATCACCTGCCAGGCTTGCTGGAACCACCTGCTGGTCATGCCAAAATCACCTGCCAACTACGCCAGAACCGCTTGGCGGACACTGCGGAAACACCTGTCGGGCCGGCCGGAACCACATCTCAGACGTGCCGGAAACGTGTTCATGAGATGCTGGAACCACACCCCGAACAGACTGATACCACCTGCCAGAACCGCCTGAACCACTTGCTGAGCACGCGGGAACCAACTGCTCGACTCACCGGTACCACCTCCCTGACACGCCAAAATCACCTGCTGGGTATGCCAGAACCACTTGGCGGACACTCCGGAATCATCTGCCGGACATGCCGGAACCAGCACTCAGACACACCAGAACCACGTGCAGGAGACGCCGGAAGCACCTGCGGGCTACGCCAGAACCTCTTGGACGACTCTCCGAAATGACCTGCCGGGCATGTTGGAACCATCTCTCAGACGTGTCAGAAGCACGTGGCGGACAGTCCGGAATCACCTGTTGGGCATACGCAACCACCTCTGACACGTACCAGAACCACGTGCCGTGCACGCCGGAACCACCTACCGGACAGACCGGAATCAACTTTTGGGCATGCCGGAACCACCTGTCAGATGTGCCAGAAACACGTGCCGGAGACGCCGGAAGCACCTGCCGAGCACGTCGCAACCACCTGCTCAACTCGCCTGAACCACCTGCCGGACACGCCAAAATCCCCTGCCCGCTACACCAGCACCACTTCGGGGACAAGCCGGAATCACGTGAGGGGCATGCCGGCACAGCCTCTCAGACTGAACCTCGTGCTGGGCACCACAGAACCACCTGCCGGACAGACCGGAACCACCTGCCGGACACGCCGGAACCACCTGCTCGACTCGCCAGAACCACCTGCCGGACACGCAAAAATCACCTGCCGGCTACGCCACAACCAGTTGGGGAACACTTCGGAATCACCTGCCGGGCTTGCTGGAACCACCTGCCGGTCATTCCAAAATCACCTGCCAACTACGCCAGTACCACTTGGCGGACACTGTGGAAACACCTGTCGGGCCGGCCGGAACCACATCTCAGACGTGCCAGAAACGTGTTCATGAGATGCTGGAACCACACCCCGAACAGACGGATGCCACCTGCCAGAACCGCCTGAACCACCTGCTGAGCACGCCGGAACCACCTGTTCGACTCACCGGTACCACCTCCCTGACACGCCAAAATCACCTGCTGGGTATGCCAGAACCACTTGGCGGACACTCCGGAATCATCTGCCGGACATGCCGGAACCAGCTCTCAGACACACCAGAACCAAGTGCCGGAGACGCCGGAAGCACCTGCCGAGCATGCCGGAGCCACCTGCTCGACTCGCCAGAATCACCTGCCGGACACTCCAAAATCACCTGCCGGGTACGCCAGAACCACCTGGCGGACACTACGGAATCACCTGCCGCGCATGCCGGAACCACCTCTCAGACGTGCTGGAAGCACGTGCCAGACACGCCGGAAACACCTACCGGACAGACCGGAACCACCTGCCAAGAACGCCGGAGCCACCTGTTCGACTCGCTGGAACCACCTGCCGGACAGGCCAATATCAACTGCTGGCTATGCCAGAACCACCTGGGGAACAGTCCGGGATCACCTGCCAGCCATGGCGGAACCACCTCTCAGACGTACCAGAACCACCTGCCGGAGAAGCTGGAAACACGTCCTGGACAGACTGGAACCACGTGACGGCCATGCCTGAACCACCTGTCGAGCACGGCGGAAACACCTGCCGGACACGCCAAAATCACCTGCGGTCTAGGCCAGAACCACTTGGACGACTCTCCGAAATGACCTGCCGGGCATGTTGGAACCACCTCTCAGACGTGCCAGAAGCACGTGGCGGACAGTCCGGAATCACCTTTTGGGCATACGCAACCACCTCTGACACGTACCAGAACCACGTGCCGTGCACGCCGGAACCACCTACCGGACAGACCGGAATCAACTTTTGGGCATGATGGAACCACCAGTCAGATGTGCCAGAAACACGTGCCGGAGACGCCGGAAGCACCTGCCGAGCACGTCGCAACCCCCTGCTCAACTCGCCTGAACCACCTACCGGACACGCCAAAATCACCTGACCGCTACACCAGCAGCACTTCGGGGACAATCCGGAATCACGTGAGGTTCATGCCGGCACAGCCTCTCAGACTGAACCTCGTGCCGGGCACCACAGAACCACCTGCCGGACAGACCGGAACCACCTGCCGGACACGCCGGAACCACCGGCTCGACCCGCCGGAACGACCACTGGACATGCAAAATCACCTGCCGGCTATGCCGGAAACACTTGGCGAACAATCCGGAATCACCTGCCGGGCATGCCGGAACCACCTCTCAGATATGCCAGAACCACGTGCCAATGACCCCGGAAGCACCTGCCGAGCACGCCGGAACCACCTGCTCGACTCGCCAGAACCACCTGCCGGACACGCAAAAATCACCTGCCGGCTACGCCACAACCAGTTGGGGAACACTTCGGAATCACCTGCCGGGCTCCCTGGAACCACCTGCCGGTCATGCCAAAATCACCTGCCAACTACGCCAGTACCACTTGGTGGACACTGTGTAAACACCTGTCGGGCCGGCCGGAACCACATCTCAGACGTGCCAGAACCATGTGCATGAGATGCTGGAACCACACCCCGAACAGACGGAAAACACCTGCCAGACCCGTCTGAACAACCTGCCGAGCACGCCGGAGCCACCTGCTCGACTCGCCGGAACCACCTACCTGACATGCCCAAATCACCAGCCGGGTATGCCAGAACCACTTGTCGGACACTCCGGAATCATCTGCCGGACATGCCGGAACCAGCTCTCAGACACACCAGAACCACGTGCCGGAGACGCCGGAAGCACCTGCCGAGCATGCCGGAGCCACCTGCTCGACTCGCCAGAAACACCTGCCGGACACGCCAAAATCACCTGCCGGGTACGCCAGAACCACCTGGCGGACACTCCGAAACCACCTGTCGCGCATGCCGGAACCACCTCTCAGACGTGCCGGAAGCACGTGCCGGACACGCCGGAATCACCTACTGGACAGACCGGAACCACCTGCCCAGCACGCCGGAGCCACCTGTTCGACTCGCTGGAACCACCTGCCGGACAGGCCAATATCAACTGCTGGCTATGCCAGAACCACCTGGGGGACGGTCCGGAATCACCTGCCAGCCATGGCAGAACCACCTCTCAGACGTACCCGAACCACCTGCCGGAGAAGCTGGAAACACGTCCTGGACAGTCTGGAACCACCTGCCGGCCAAGCCTGAACCACCTGCCAAGCACAACGGAACAACCTGCCAGACACGCCAAAATCACCTGCGTGTTATGCCAGAACCACTTGGAGGACTCTCTGGGATGACCTGCCGGGCATGCCGGAACCACCTCTCAGACGTGCCAGAACCATGTGGCGGACAGTCCGGAATCACCTGTTGGGCATGCGCAACCACCTCTGAGACGTACCAGAACCACATGCCGTGCAGTCTGGAACCACCTACCGGACATACCGGAATCAACTTTTGGGCATGCCGGAACCACCTGTCAGATGTGCCAGAAACACGTGCCGGAGACGCCGGAAGCACCTGCCGAGCACGTCGCAACCACCTGCTCAACTCGCCTGAACCACCTGCCGGACACGCCAAAATCACCTGCCCGCTACACCAGCACCACTTCGGGGACAAGCCGGAATCACGTGAGGGGCATGCCGGCACAGCCTCTCAGACTGAACCTCGTGCCGGACACCACAGAACCACCTGCCGGACAGACCGGAACCACCTGCCGGACACGCCGGAACCACCGGCTCGACCCGCCGGAACGACCGCTGGACATGCAAAACCACCTGCCGGCTACGCCGGAAACACTTGGCGAACACTCCGGAATCACCTGCCGGGCATGCCGGAACCACCTCTCAGATATGCCAGAACCACGTGCCAATGACCCCGGAAGCACCTGCCGAGCACGCCGGAACCACCTGCTCGACTCGCCAGAACCACCTGCCGGACACGCAGAAATCACCTGCCGGCTACACCACAACCAGTTGGGGAACACTTCGGAATCACCTGCCGGGCTTGCTGGACCCACCTGCCGGTCATGCCAAAATCACCTGCCAACTACGCCAGTACCACTTGGCGGACACTGTGGAAACACCTGTCGGGCCGGCTGGAACCACATCTCAGACGTGCCAGAAACGTGTTCATGAGATGCTGGAACCACACCCCGAACAGACGGAAAACACCTGCCTAACCCGTCTGAACAACCTGCCGAGCACGCCGGAGCCACCAGCTCGACTCGCCGGAACCACCTACCTTACATGCCAAAATCACCAGCCGGGTATGCCAGAACCACTTGGCGGACACTCCGGAATCATCTGCCGGACATGCCGGAACCAGCTCTCAGACACACCAGAACCACGTGCCGGAGACGCCGGAAGCACCTGCCGAGCATGCCGGAGCCACCTGCTCGACTCGCCAGAAACACCTGCCGGACACGCCAAAATCACCTGCCGGGTACGCCAGAACCACCTGGCGGACACTCCGAAATCACCTGCCGCGCATGCCGGAACCACCTCTCAGACGTGCCGGAAGCACGTGCCGGACACGCCGGAATCACCTACCGGACAGACCGGAACCACCTGCCGAGCACGCCGGAGCCACCTGTTCGACTCGCTGGAACCACCTGCCGGACAGGCCAATATCAACTGCTGGCTATGCCAGAACCACCTGGGGGACAGTCCGGGATCACCTGCCAGCCATTGCGGAACCACCTCTCAGACGTACCAGAACCACCTGCCGGAGAAGCTGGAAACACGTCCTGGACAGACTGGAACCACGTGACGGCCATGCCTGAACCACCTGCCGAGCACGGCGGAACCACCTGCCGGACACGCCAAAATCACCTGCGGTCTAGGCCAGAACCACTTGGACGACTCTCCGAAATGACCTGCCGGGCATGTTGGAACCACCTCTCAGACGTGCCAGAAGCACGTGGCGGACAGTCCGGAATCACCTGTTGGGCATACGCAACCACCTCTCACACGTACCAGAACCACGTGCCGTGCACGCCGGAACCACCTACCGGACAGACCGGAATCAACTTTTGGGCATGCCGGAACCACCTGTCAGATGTGCCAGAAACACGTGCCGGAGACGCCGGAAGCACCTGCCGAGCACGTCGCAACCACCTGCTCAACTCGCCTGAACCACCTGCCGGACACGCCAAAATCACCTGACCGCTACACCAGCACCACTTCGGGGACAAGCCGGAATCACGTGAGGGGCATGCCGGCACAGCCTCTCTGACTGAACCTCGTGCCGGACACCACAGAACCACCTGCCGGACAGACCGGAACCACCTGCCGGACACGCCGGAACCACCGGCTCGACCCGCCGGAACGACCGCTGGACATGCAAAATCACCTGCCGGCTACGCCGGAAACACTTGGCGAACACTCCGGAATCACCTGCCGGGCATGCCGGAACCACCTCTCAGATATGCCAGAACCACGTGCCAATGACCCCGGAAGCACCTGCCGAGCACGCCGGAACCACCTGCTCGACTCGCCAGAACCACCTGCCGGACACGCAAAAATCACCTGCCGGCTACGCCACAACCAGTTGGGGAACACTTCGGAATCACCTGCCGGGCTTGCTGGAACCACCTGCCGGTCATGCCAAAATCACCTGCCAACTACGCCAGTACCACTTGGCGGACACTGTGGATACACCTGTGGGGCCGGCCGGAACCACATCTCAGACGTGCCAGAACCATGTGCATGAGATGCTGGAACCACACCCCGAACAGACGGAAAACACCTGCCAGACCCGTCTGAACAACCTTCCGAGCACGCCGGAGCCACCTGCTCGACCCGCCGGAACCACCTACCTGACATGCCCAAATCACCAGCCGGGTATGCCAGAACCACCTCGCGGACACTCCGAAATCACCTGTTGCGCATGCCGGAACCACCTCTCAGACGTGCCGGAAGCACGTGCCGGACACGCCGGAATCACCTACCGGACAGACCGGAACCACCTGCCGAGCACGCCGGAGCCACCTGTTTGACTCGCTGGAACCACCTGCCGGACAGGCCAATATCAACTGCTGGCTATGCCAGAACCACCTGGGGGACGGTCCGGAATCACCTGCCAGCCATGGCGGAACCACCTCTCAGACGTACCCGAACCACCTGCCGGAGAAGCTGGAAACACGTCCTGGACAGTCTGGAACCACCTGCCGGCCAAGCCTGAACCACCTGCCAAGCACAACGGAACAACCTGCCAGACACGCCAAAATCACCTGCGTGTTATGCCAGAACCACTTGGAGGACTCTCTGGGATGACCTGCCGGGCATGCCGGAACCACCTCTCAGACGTGCCAGAACCATGTGGCGGACAGTCCGGAATCACCTGTTGGGCATGCGCAACCACCTCTGAGACGTACCAGAACCACATGCCGTGCAGGCTGGAACCACCTACCGGACAGACCGGAATCACCTTTCGGGCATGCCGGAACCACCTGTCAGATGTGCCAGAAACACGTGCCGGAGACGCCGGAAGCACCTGCCAAGCACGTTGGAACCACCTGCTCAACTCGCCTGAACCACCTGCCGGACATGCCAAAATCACCTGCCGACTATGCCGGAACCACTTGGCGAACACTCCGGAATCACTTGCCGGGCATGCAGGAACCACCTCTCAGACATGCCAGAACCCCGTGCCAATGACCCCGGAAGCACCAGCCGAGCACGCCGGAACCACCTGCTCAACTCGCCAGAACCACCTGCCGATCACGCAAAAATCACCTGCCGGCTACGCCACAACCAGTTGGTGAACACTTTGGAATCACCTGCCAGGCTTGCTGGAACCACCTGCCGGTCATGCCAAAATCACCTGCCAACTACGCCAGTACCACTTGGCGGACACTGTGGAAACACCTGTCGGGCCGGCCGGAACCACATCTCAGACGTGCCAGAACCATGTGCATGAGATGCTGGAACCACACCCCGAACAGACGGAAATCACCTGCCAGACCCGTCTGAACAACCTGTCGAGCACGCCGGAGCCACCTGCACGACTCGCCGGAACCACCTACCTGACATGCCCAAATCACCAGCTGGGTATGCCAGAACCACTTGGCGGACACTCTGGAATCATCTGCCGGACATGCCGGAACCAGCTCTCAGACACACCAGAACCACGTGCCGGAGACGCCGGAAGCACCTGCCGAGCATGCCGGAGCCACCTGCTCGACTCGCCAGAAACACCTGCCGGACACGCCAAAATCACCTGCCGGGTACGCCAGAAGCACCTGGCAGACACGCCGAAATCACCTGTCGCACATGCCGGAACCACCTCTCAGACGTGCCGGAAGCACGTGCCGGACACGCCGGAATCACCTACCGGACAGACCGGAACCACCTGCCGAGCACGCCGGAGCCACCTGTTCGACTCGCTGGAAGCACCTGCCGGACAGGCAAATATCAACTGCTGGCTATGCCAGAACCACCTGGGGGACGGTCCGGCATCACCTGCCAGCCATGGCGGAACCACCTCTCAGACGTACCAGAACCACCTGCCGGAGAAGCTGGAAACACGTCCTGGACAGTCTGGAACCACCTGACTACCAAGCCTTACCACCTGCCAAGCACAACGGAACAACCTGCCAGACACGCCAAAATCACCTGCGTGTTATGCCAGAACCACTTGGAGGACTCTCTGGGATGACCTGCCGGGCATGCCGGAACCACCTCTCAGACGTGCCAGAACCATGTGGCGGACAGTCCGGAATCACCTTTTGGGCATGCGCAACCACCTCTGAGACGTAACAGAACCACATGCCGTGCAGGCTGGAACCACCTACCGGACAGACCGGAATCACCTTTCGGGCATGGCGGAACCACCTGTCAGATGTGCCAGAAACACGTGCCGGAGACGCCGGAAGCACCTGCCAAGCACGTTGGAACCACCTGCTCAACTCGCCTGAACCACCTGCCGGAAATGCCAAAATCACCTGCCGACTATGCCAGAACCACTTGGCGAACACTCCGGAATCACTTGCCGGGCATGCAGGAACCAGCTCTCAGACATGCCAGAACCCCGTGCCAATGACCCCGGAAGCACCAGCCGAGCACGCCGGAACCACCTGCTCGACTCGCCAGAACCACCTGCCGATCACGCAAAAATCACCTGCCGGCTACGCCACAACCAGTTGGTGAACACTTTGGAATCACCTGCCAGGCTTGCTGGAACCACCTGCTGGTCATGCCAAAATCACCTGCCAACTACGCAAGAACCGCTTGGCGGACACTGCGGAAACACCTGTCGGGCCGGCCGGAACCACATTTCAGACGTGCCGGAAACGTGTTCATGAGATGCTGGAACCACACCCCGAACAGACTGATACCACCTGCCAGAACCGCCTGAACCACTTGCTGAGCACGCGGGAACCAACTGCTCGACTCACCGGTACCACCTCCCTGACACGCCAAAATCACCTGCTGGGTATGCCAGAACCACTTGGCGGACACTCCGGAATCATCTGCCGGACATGCCGGAACCAGCACTCAGACACACCAGAACCACGTGCAGGAGACGCCGGAAGCACCTGCGGGCTACGCCAGAACCTCTTGGACGACTCTCCGAAATGACCTGCCGGGCATGTTGGAACCATCTCTCAGACGTGCCAGAAGCACGTGGCGGACAGTCCGGAATCACCTGTTGGGCATACGCAACCACCTCTGACACGTACCAGAACCACGTGCCGTGCACGCCGGAACCACCTACCGGACAGACCGGAATCAACTTTTGGGCATGCCGTAACGACCTGTCAGATGTGCCAGAAACACGTGCCGGAGACGCCGGAAGCACCTGCCGAGCACGTCGCAACCACCTGCTCAACTCGCCTGAACCACCTGCCGGACACGCCAAAATCCCCTGCCCGCTACACCAGCACCACTTCGGGGACAAGCCGGAATCACGTGAGGGGCATGCCGGCACAGCCTCTCAGACTGAACCTCGTGCCGGGCACCACAGAACCACCTGCCGGACAGACCGGAACCACCTGCCGGACACGCCGGAACCACCGGCTCGACCCGCCGGAACGACCGCTGCACATGCAAAATCACCTGCCGGCTACGCCGGAAACACTTGGCGAACACTCCGGAATCACCTGCCGGGCATGCCGGAACCACCTCTCAGATATGCCAGAACCCCGTGCCAATGACCCCGGAAGCACCTGCCGAGCACGCCGGAACCACCTGCTCGACTCGCCAGAACCACCTGCCGGACACGCAAAAATCACCTGCCGGCTACGCCACAACCAGTTGGGGAACACTTCGGAATCACCTGCCGGGCTTGCTGGAACCACCTGCCGGTCATTCCAAAATCACCTGCCAACTACGCCAGTACCACTTGGCGGACACTGTGGAAACACCTGTCGGGCCGGCCGGAACCACATCTCAGACGTGCCAGAAACGTGTTCATGAGATGCTGGAACCACACCCCGAACAGACGGATGCCACCTGCCAGAACCGCCTGAACCACCTGCTGAGCACGCCGGAACCACCTGTTCGACTCACCGGTACCACCTCCCTGACACGCCAAAATCACCTGCTGGGTATGCCAGAACCACTTGGCGGACACTCCGGAATCATCTGCCGGACATGCCGGAACCAGCTCTCAGACACACCAGAACCAAGTGCCGGAGACGCCGGAAGCACCTGCCGAGCATGCCGGAGCCACCTGCTCGACTCGCCAGAATCACCTGCCGGACACTCCAAAATCACCTGCCGGGTACGCCAGAACCACCTGGCGGACACTACGGAATCACCTGCCGCGCATGCCGGAACCACCTCTCAGACGTGCTGGAAGCACGTGCCAGACACGCCGGAAACACCTACCGGACAGACCGGAACCACCTGCCAAGAACGCCGGAGCCACCTGTTCGACTCGCTGGAACCACCTGCCGGACAGGCCAATATCAACTGCTGGCTATGCCAGAACCACCTGGGGGACAGTCCGGGATCACCTGCCAGCCATTGCGGAACCACCTCTCAGACGTACCAGAACCACCTGCCGGAGAAGCTGGAAACACGTCCTGGACAGACTGGAACCACGTGACGGCCATGCCTGAACCACCTGCCGAGCACGGCGGAACCACCTGCCGGACACGCCAAAATCACCTGCGGTCTAGGCCAGAACCACTTGGACGACTCTCCGAAATGACCTGCCGGGCATGTTGGAACCACCTCTCAGACGTGCCAGAAGCACGTGGCGGACAGTCCGGAATCACCTTTTGGGCATACGCAACCACCTCTGACACGTACCAGAACCACGTGCCGTGCACGCCGGAACCACCTACCGGACAGACCGGAATCAACTTTTGGGCATGATGGAACCACCAGTCAGATGTGCCAGAAACACGTGCCGGAGACGCCGGAAGCACCTGCCGAGCACGTCGCAACCACCTGCTCAACTCGCCTGAACCACCTGCCGGACACGCCAAAATCACCTGACCGCTACACCAGCAGCACTTCGGGGACAAGCCGGAATCACGTGAGGTTCATGCCGGCACAGCCTCTCAGACTGAACCTCGTGCCGGACACCACAGAACCACCTGCCGGACAGACCGGAACCACCTGCCGGACACGCCGGAACCACCGGCTCGACCCGCCGGAACGACCACTGGACATGCAAAATCACCTGCCGGCTATGCCGGAAACACTTGGCGAACAATCCGGAATCACCTGCCGGGCATGCCGGAACCACCTCTCAGATATGCCAGAACCACGTGCCAATGACCCCGGAAGCACCTGCCGAGCACGCCGGAACCACCTGCTCGACTCGCCAGAACCACCTGCCGGACACGCAAAAATCACCTGCCGGCTACGCCACAACCAGTTGGGGAACACTTCGGAATCACCTGCCGGGCTCCCTGGAACCACCTGCCGGTCATGCCAAAATCACCTGCCAACTACGCCAGTACCACTTGGCGGACACTGTGGAAACACCTGTCGGGCCGGCCGGAACCACATCTCAGACGTGCCAGAACCATGTTCATGAGATGCTGGAACCACACCCCGAACAGACGGAAAACACCTGCCAGACCCGTCTGAACAACCTGCCGAGCACGCCGGAGCCACCTGCTCGACTCGCCGGAACCACCTACCTGACATGCCCAAATCACCAGCCGGGTATGCCAGAACCACTTGGCGGACACTCCGGAATCATCTGCCGGACATGCCGGAACCAGCTCTCAGACACACCAGAACCACGTGCCGGAGACGCCGGAAGCACCTGCTGAGCATGCCGGAGCCACCTGCTCGACTCGCCAGAAACACCTGCCGGACACGCCAAAATCACCTGCCGGGTACGCCAGAACCACCTGGCGGACACTCCGAAACCACCTGTCACGCATGCCGGAACCACCTCTCAGACGTGCCGGAAGCACGTGCCGGACACGCCGGAATCACCTACTGGACAGACCGGAACCACCTGCCGAGCACGCCGGAGCCACCTGTTCGACTCGCTGGAACCACCTGCCGGACAGGCCAATATCAACTGCTGGCTATGCCAGAACCACCTGGGGGACGGTCCGGAATCACCTGCCAGCCATGGCAGAACCACCTCTCAGACGTACCCAAACCACCTGCCGGAGAAGCTGGAAACACGTCCTGGACAGTCTGGAACCACCTGCCGGCCAAGCCTGAACCACCTGCCAAGCACAACGGAACAACCTGCCAGACACGCCAAAATCACCTGCGTGTTATGCCAGAACCACTTGGAGGACTCTCTGGGATGACCTGCCGGGCATGCCGGAACCACCTCTCAGACGTGCCAGAACCATGTGGCGGACAGTCCGGAATCACCTGTTGGGCATGCGCAACCACCTCTGAGACGTACCAGAACCACATGCCGTGCAGGCTGGAACCACCTACCGGACATACCGGAATCAACTTTTGGGCATGCCGGAACCACCTGTCAGATGTGCCAGAAACACGTGCCGGAGACGCCGGAAGCACCTGCCGAGCACGTCGCAACCACCTGCTCAACTCGCCTGAACCACCTGCCGGACACGCCAAAATCACCTGCCCGCTACACCAGCACCACTTCGGGGACAAGCCGGAATCACGTGAGGGGCATGCCGGCACAGCCTCTCAGACTGAACCTCGTGCCGGACACCACAGAACCACCTGCCGGACAGACCGGAACCACCTGCCGGACACGCCGGAACCACCGGCTCGACCCGCCGGAACGACCGCTGGACATGCAAAACCACCTGCCGGCTACGCCGGAAACACTTGGCGAACACTCCGGAATCACCTGCCGGGCATGCCGGAACCACCTCTCAGATATGCCAGAACCACGTGCCAATGACCCCGGAAGCACCTGCCGAGCACGCCGGAACCACCTGCTCGACTCGCCAGAACCACCTGCCGGACACGCAGAAATCACCTGCCGGCTACGCCACAACCAGTTGGGGAACACTTCGGAATCACCTGCCGGGCTTGCTGGAACCACCTGCCGGTCATGCCAAAATCACCTGCCAACTACGCCAGTACCACTTGGCGGACACTGTGGAAACACCTGTCGGGCCGGCCGGAACCACATCTCAGACGTGCCAGAACCATGTGCATGAGATGCTGGAACCACACCCCGAACAGACGGAAATCACCTGCCAGACCCGTCTGAACAACCTGCCGAGCACGCCGGAGCCACCTGCACGACTCGCCGGAACCACCTACCTGACATGCCCAAATCACCAGCCGGGTATGCCAGAACCACTTGGCGGACACTCCGGAATCATCTGCCGGACATGCCGGAACCAGCTCTCAGACACACCAGAACCAAGTGCCGGAGACGCCGGAAGCACCTGCCGAGCATGCCGGAGCCACCTGCTCGACTCGCCAGAAACACCTGCCGGACACGCCAAAATCACCTGCTGGGTACGCCAGAAGCACCTGGCGGACACGCCGAAATCACCTGTCGCGCATGCCGGAACCACCTCTCAGACGTGCCGGAAGCACGTGCCGGACACGCCGGAATCACCTACCGGACAGACCGGAACCACCTGCCGAGCACGCCGGAGCCACCTGTTCGACTCGCTGGAACCACCTGCCGGACAGGCCAATATCAACTGCTGGCTATGCCAGAACCACCTGGGGGACGGTCCGGAATCACCTGCCAGCCATGGCGGAACCACCTCTCAGACGTACCAGAACCACCTGCCGGAGAAGCTGGAAACACGTCCTGGACAGTCTGGAACCACCTGCCGGCCAAGCCTGAACCACCTGCCAAGCACAACGGAACAACCTGCCAGACACGCCAAAATCACCTGCGTGTTATGCCAGAACCACTTGGAGGACTCTCTGGGATGACCTGCCGGGCATGCCGGAACCACCTCTCAGACGTGCCAGAACCATGTGGCGGACAGTCCGGAATCACCTGTTGGGCATGCGCACCCACCTCTGAGACGTACCAGAACCACATGCCGTGCAGGCTGGAACCACCTACCGGACAGACCGGAATCACCTTTCGGGCATGCTGGAACCACCTGTCAGATGTGCCAGAAACACGTGCCGGAGACGCCGGAAGCACCTGCCAAGCACGTTGGAACCACCTGCTCAACTCGCCTGAACCACCTGCCGGACATGCCAAAATCACCTGCCGACTATGCCAGAACCACTTGGCGAACACTCCGGAATCACTTGCCGGGCATGCAGGAACCACCTCTCAGACATGCCAGAACCCCGTGCCAATGACCCCGGAAGCACCAGCCGAGCACGCCGGAACCACCTGCTCGACTCGCCAGAACCACCTGCCGATCACGCAAAAATCACCTGCCGGCTACGCCACAACCAGTTGGCGAACACTTTGGAATCACCTGCCAGGCTTGCTGGAAACACCTGCCAGTCATGCCAAAATCACCTGCCAACTACGCCAGAACCGCTTGGCAGACACTGCGGAAACACCTGTCGGGCCGGCTGGAACCACATCTCAGACGTGCCAGAAACGTGTTCATGAGATGCTGGAACCACACCCCGAACAGATGGATACCACCTGCCAGAACCGCCTGAACCACCTGCTGAGCACACCGGAACCACCTGCTCGACTCACCGGTACCACCTCCCTGACACGCCAAAATCACCTGCTGGGCATGCCAGAACCACTTGGCGGACACTCCGGAATCATCTGCCAGACATGCCGGAACCAGCTCTGAGACACACCAGAACCAAGTGCCGGAGACGCCGGAAGCACCTGCCGAGCATGCCGGAGCCACCTGCTCGACTCGCCGGAAACACCTGCCGGACACGCCAAAATCACCTGCCGGGTATGCCAGAACCACCTGGCGGACACTACGGAATCACCTGCCGCGCATGCCGGAAGCACGTGCCAGACACGCCGGAAACACCTACCGGACAGACCGGAACCACCTGCCAAGAACGCCGGAGCCACCTGTTCGACTCGCTGGAACCACCTGCCGGACAGGCCAATATCAACTGCTGGCTATGCCAGAACCACCTGGGGGACAGTCCGGGATCACCTGCCAGCCATGGCGGAACCACCTCTCAGACGTACCAGAACCACCTGCCGGAGAAGCTGGAAACACGTCCTGGACAGACTGGAACCACGTGACGGCCATGCCTGAACCACCTGCCGAGCACGGCGGAACCACCTGCCGGACACGCCAAAATCACCTGCGGGCTACGCCAGAACCACTTGGACGACTCTCCGAAATGACCTGCCGGGCATGTTGGAACCACCTCTCAGACGTGCCAGAAGCACGTGGCGGACAGTCCGGAATCACCTGTTGGACATACGCAACCACCTCTGAGACGTACCAGAACCACGTGCCGTGCACGCCGGAACCACCTACCGGACAGACCGGAATCAACTTTTGGGCATGCCGGAACCACCAGTCAGATGTTCCAGAAACACGTGCCGGAGACGCCGGAAGCACCTGCCGAGCACGTCGCAACCACCTGCTCAACTAGCCTGAACCACCTGCCGGACACGCCAAAATCACCTGCCCGCTACACCAGCACCACTTCGGGGACAAGCCGGAATCACGTGAGGGGCATGCTGGCACAGCCTCTCAGATTGAACCTCGTGCCGGACACCACAGAACCACCTGCCGGACAGACTGGAACCACGTGCCGGACACGCCGGAACCACCGGCTTGACCCGCCGGAACGACCGCTGGACATTCAAACTCACCTGCCGGCTACGCCGGAAACACTTGGCGAACACTCCGGAATCACCTGCCGGGCATGCCGGAACCACCTCTCAGATATGCCAGAACCACGTGCCAATGACCCCGGAAGCACCTGCCGAGCACGCCGGAACCACCTGCTCGACTCGCCAGAACCACCTGCCGGACACGCAAAAATCACCTGCCGGCTACGCCACAACCAGTTGGGGAACACTTCGGAATCACCTGCCGGGCTTGCTGGAACCACCTGCCGGTCATGCCAAAATCACCTGCCAACTACGCCAGTACCACTTGGCGGACACTGTGGAAACACCTGTCGCGCCGGCCGGAACCACATCTCAGACGTGCCAGAACCATGTGCATGAGATGCTGGAACCACACCCCGAACAGATGGAAAACACCTGCCAGACCCGTCTGAACAACCTGCCGAGCACGCCGGAGCCACCTGCTCAACTCGCCGGAACCACCTACCTGACATGCCTAAATCACCAGCCGGGTATGCCAGAACCACTTGGCGGACACTCCGGAATCATCTGCTGGACATGCCGGAACCAGCTCTCAGACACACCAGAACCACGTGCCGGAGACGAAGGAAGCACCTGCCGAGCATGCCGGAGCCACCTGCTCGACTCGCCAGAAACACCTGCCGGACACGCCAAAATCACCTGCCGGGTACGCCAGAACCACCTGGCGGACACTCCGAAATCACCTGTCGCGCATGCCGGAACCACCTCTCAGACGTGCCGGAAGCACGTGCCGGACACGCCGGAATCACCTACCGGACAGACCGGAACCACCTGCCGAGCACGCCGGAACCACCTGTTCGACTCGCTGGAACCACCTGCCGGACAGGCCAATATCAACTGCTGGCTATGCCAGAACCACCTGGGGGACGGTCCGGAATCACCTGCCAGCCATGGCGGAACCACCTCTCAGACGTACCAGAACCACCTGCCGGAGAAGCTGGAAACACGTCCTGGACAGTCTGGAACCACCTGCCGGCCAAGCCTGAACCACCTGCCAAGCACAACGGAACAACCTGCCAGACACGCCAAAATCACCTGCGTGTTATGCCAGAACCACTTGGAGGACTCTCTGGGATGACCTGCCGGGCATGCCGGAACCACCTCTCAGACGTGCCAGAACCATGTGGCGGACAGTCCGGAATCACCTGTTGGGCATGCGCACCCACCTCTGAGACGTACCAGAACGACATGCCGTGCAGGCTGGAACCACCTACCGGACAGACCGGAATCACCTTTCGGGCATGCTGGAACCACCTGTCAGATGTGCCAGAAACACGTGCCGGAGACGCCGGAAGCACCTGCCAAGCACGTTGGAACCACCTGCTCAACTCGCCTGAACCACCTGCCGGACATGCCAAAATCACCTGCCGACTATGCCAGAACCACTTGGCGAACACTCCGGAATCACTTGCCGGGCATGCAGGAACCACCTCTCAGACATGCCAGAACCCCGTGCCAATGACCCCGGAAGCACCAGCCGAGCACGCCGGAACCACCTGCTCGACTCGCCAGAACCACCTGCCGATCGCGCAAAAATCACCTGCCGGCTACGCCACAACCAGTTGGCGAACACTTTGGAATCACCTGCCAGGCTTGCTGGAACCACCTGCCAGTCATGCCAAAATCACCTGCCAACTACGCCAGAACCGCTTGGCAGACACTGCGGAAACACCTGTCGGGCCGGCTGGAACCACATCTCAGACGTGCCAGAAACGTGTTCATGAGATGCTGGAACCACACCCCGAACAGATGGATACCACCTGCCAGAACCGCCTGAACCACCTGCTGAGCACACCGGAACCACCTGCTCGACTCACCGGTACCACCTCCCTGACACGCCAAAATCACCTGCTGGGCATGCCAGAACCACTTGGCGGACACTCCGGAATCATCTGCCAGACATGCCGGAACCAGCTCTGAGACACACCAGAACCAAGTGCCGGAGACGCCGGAAGCACCTGCCGAGCATGCCGGAGCCACCTGCTCGACTCGCCGGAAACACCTGCCGGACACGCCAAAATCACCTGCCGGGTATGCCAGAACCACCTGGCGGACACTACGGAATCACCTGCCGCGCATGCCGGAAGCACGTGCCAGACACGCCGGAAACACCTACCGGACAGACCGGAACCACCTGCCAAGAACGCCGGAGCCACCTGTTCGACTCGCTGGAACCACCTGCCGGACAGGCCAATATCAACTGCTGGCTATGCCAGAACCACCTGGGGGACAGTCCGGGATCACCTGCCAGCCATGGCGGAACCACCTCTCAGACGTACCAGAACCACCTGCCGGAGAAGCTGGAAACACGTCCTGGACAGACTGGAACCACGTGACGGCCATGCCTGAACCACCTGCCGAGCATGGCGGAACCACCTGCCGGACACGCCAAAATCACCTGCGGGCTAGGCCAGAACCACTTGGACGACTCTCCGAAATGACCTGCCGGGCATGTTGGAACCACCTCTCAGACGTGCCAGAAGCACGTGGCGGACAGTCCGGAATCACCTGTTGGACATACGCAACCACCTCTGAGACGTACCAGAACCACGTGCCGTGCACGCCGGAACCACCTACCGGACAGACCGGAATCAAATTTTGGGCATGCCGGAACCACCAGTCAGATGTTCCAGAAACACGTGCCGGAGACGCCGGAAGCACCTGCCGAGCACGTCGCAACCACCTGCTCAACTAGCCTGAACCACCTGCCGGACACGCCAAAATCACCTGCCCGCTACACCAGCACCACTTCGGGGACAAGCCGGAATCACGTGAGGGGCATGCTGGCACAGCCTCTCAGATTGAACCTCGTGCCGGACACCACAGAACCACCTGCCGGACAGACCGGAACCACGTGCCGGACACGCCGGAACCACCGGCTTGACCCGCCGGAACGACCGCTGGACATTCAAACTCACCTGCCGGCTACGCCGGAAACACTTGGCGAACACTCCGGAATCACCTGCCGGGCATGCCGGAACCACCTCTCAGATATCCCAGAACCACGTGCCAATGACCCCGGAAGCACCTGCCGAGCACGCCGGAACCACCTGCTCGACTCGCCAGAACCACCTGCCGGACACGCAAAAATCACCTGCCGGCTACGCCACAACCAGTTGGGGAACACTTTGGAATCACCTGCCGGGCTTGCTCCAACCACCTGCCGGTCATGCCAAAATCACCTGCCAACTACGCCAGTACCACTTGGCGGACACTGTGGAAACAGCTGTCGGGCCGGCCGGAACCACATCTCAGACGTGCCAGAACCATGTGCATGAGATGCTGGAACCGCACCCCGAACAGACGGAAAATACCTGCCAGACCCGTCTGAACAACCTGCCGAGCACGCCGGAGCCACCTACTCGACTCGCTGGAACCACCTACCAGACATGCCCAAATCACCAGCCGGGTATGCCAGAACCACTTGGAGGACACTCCGGAATCATCTGCTGGACATGCCGGAACCAGCTCTCAGACACACCAGAACCACGTGCCGGAGACGCCGGAAGCACCTGCCGAGCATGCCGGAGCCACCTGCTCGACTCGCCAGAAACACCTGCCGGACACGCCAAAATCACCTGCCGGGTACGCCAGAACCACCTGGCGGACACTCCGAAATCACCTGTCGCGCATGCCGGAACCACCTCTCAGACGTGCCGGAAGCACGTGCCGGACACGCCGGAATCACCTACCGGACAGACCGGAACCACCTGCCGAGCACGCCGGAGCCACCTGTTCGACTCGCTGGAACCACCTGCCGGACAGTCCAATATCAACTGCTGGCTATGCCAGAACCACCTGGGGGACAGTCTGGGATCACCTGCCATCCATGGCGGAACCACCGCTCAGACGTACCAGAACCACCTGCCGGAGAAGCTGGAAACACGTCCTGGACAGACTGGAACCACGTGACGGCCATGCCTGAACCACCTGCCGAGCACGGCGGAACCACCTGCCGGACACGCCAAAATCACCTGCGGGCTACGCCAGAACCACTTGGACGACTCTCCGAAATGACCTGCCGGGCATGTTGGAACCACCTCTCAGACGTGCCAGAAGCACGTGGCGGACAGTCCGGAATCGCCTGTTGGGCATACGCAACCACCTCTGACACGTACCAGAACCACGTGCCGTGCACGCCGGAACCACCTACCGGACAGACCGGAATCAAATTTTGGGCATGCCGGAACCACCAGTCAGATGTGCCAGAAACACGTGCCGGAGACGCCGGAAGCACCTGCCGAGCACGTCGCAACCACCTGCTCAACTCGCCTGAACAACCTGCCGGACACGCCAAAATCACCTGCCCGCTACACCAGCACCACTTCGGGGACAAGCCGGAATCACGTGAGGGGCATGCCGGCACAGCCTCTCAGACTGAACCTCGTGCCGGACACCACAGAACCACCTGCCGGACAGACCGGAACCACCTGCCGGACACGCCGGAACCACCGGCTCGACCCGCCGGAACGACCGCTGGACATGCAAACTCACCTGCCGGCTACGCCGGAAACACTTGGCGAACACTCCGGAATCACCTGCCGGGCATGCCGGAACCACCTCTCAGATATGCCAAAACCACGTGCCAATGACCCCGGAAGCACCTGCCGAGCATGCCGGAACCACCTGCTCGACTCGCCAGAACCACCTGCCGATCACGCAAAAATCACCTGCCGGCTACGCCACAACCAGTTGGGGAACACTTCGGAATCACCTGCCGGGCTTGCTGGAAGCACCTGCCGGTCATGCCAAAATCACCTGCCAACTACGCCAGTACCACTTGGCGGACACTGTGGAAACACCTGTCGGGCCGGCCGGAAACACATCTCAGACGTGCCAGAACCATGTGCATGAGATGCTGGAACCACACCCCGAACAGACGGAAAACACCTGCCAGACCCGTCTGAACAACCTGCCGAGCACGCCGGAGCCACCTGCTCGACTCGCCGGAACCACCTACCTGACATGCCCAAATCACCAGCCGGGTATGCCAGAACCACTTGGTGGACACTCCGGAATCATCTGCTGGACATGCCGGAACCAGCTCTCAGACACACCAGAACCACGTGCCGGAGACGCCGGAAGCACCTGCCGAGCATGCCGGAGCCACCTGCTTGACTCGCTGGAACCACCTGCCGGACAGGCCAATATCAACTGCTGGCTATGCCAGAACCACCTGGGGGACAGTCCGGGATCACCTGCCAGCCTTGGCGGAACCACCTCTCAGACGTACCAGAACCACCTGCCGGAGAAGCTGGAAACACGTACTGGACAGCCTGGAACCACGTGACGGCCATGCCTGAACCACCTGCCGAGCACGGCGGAACCACCTGCCGGACACGCCAAAATCACCTGCGGGCTACGCCAGAACCACTTGGACGACTCTCCGAAATGACCTGCCGGGCATGTTGGAACCACCTCTCAGACGTGCCAGAAGCACGTGGCGGACAGTCCGGAATCACCTGTTGGGCATACGCAACCACCGCTGACACGTACCAGAACCACGTGCCGTGCACGCCGGAACCACCTACCGGACAGACCGGAATCAACTTTTGGGCATGCCGGAACCACCAGTCAGATGTGCCAGAAACACGTGCCGGAGACGCCGGAAGCACCTGCCCAGCACGTCGCAACCACCTGCTCAACTCGCCTGAACCACCTGCCGGACACGCCAAAATCACCTGCCCGCTACACCAGCACCACTTCGAGGACAAGCCGGAATCACGTGAGGGGCATGCTGGCACAGCCTCTCAGACTGAATCTCGTGCCGGACACCACAGAACCACCTGCCGGACAGACCGGAACCACCTGCCGGACACGCCGGAACCACCGGCTCGACCCGCCGGAACGACCGCTGGACATGCAAACTCACCTGCCGGCTACGCCGGAAACACTTGGCGAACACTCCGGAATCACCTGCCGGGCATGCCGGAACCACCTCTCAGATATGCCAGAACCACGTGCCAATGACCCCGGAAGTACCTGCCAAGCACGCCGGAACCACCTGCTCGACTCGCCAGAACCACCTGCCGGACACGCAAAAATCACCTGCCGGCTACGCCACAACCAGTTGGGGAACACTTCGGAATCACCTGCCGGGCTTGCTGGAACCACCTGCCGGTCATGCCAAAATCACCTGCCAACTACGCCAGTACCACTTGGCGGACACTGTGGAAACACCTGTCGCGCCGGCCGGAACCACATCTCAGACGTGCCAGAACCATGTGCATGAGATGCTGGAACCACACCCCGAACAGACGGAAAACACCTGCCAGACGCGTCTGAACAACCTGCTGAGCACGCCGGAGACACCTGCTCGACTCGCCGGAACCACCTACATGACATGCCCAAATCACCAGCCGGGTATGCCAGAACCACTTGGCGGACACTCCGGAATCATCTGCTGGACATGCCGGAACCACCTCTCAGACGTGCCAGAACCATGTGGCGGACAGTCCGGAATCACCTGTTGGGCATGCGCAACCACCTCTGACACGTACCAGAACCACATGCCGTGCAGGCTGGAACCACCTACCGGACAGACCGGAATCACCTTTCGGGCATGCCGGAACCACCTGTCAGATGTGCCAGAAACACGTGCCGGAGACGCCGGAAGCACCTGCCAAGCACGTTGGAACCACCTGCTCAACTCGCCTGAACCACCTGCCGGACATGCCAAAATCACCTGCCGACTATGCCAGAACCACTTGGCGAACACTCCGGAATCACTTGCCGGGCATGCAGGAACCACCTCTCAGACATGCCAGAACCCCGTGCCAATGACCCCGGAAGCACCAGCCGAGCACGCCGGAACCACCTGCTCGACTCGCCAGAACCACCTGCCGATCACGCAAAAATCACCTGCCGGCTACGCCACAACCAGTTGGTGAACAATTTGGAATCACCTGCCAGGCTTGCTGGAACCACCTGCCAGTCATGCCAAAATCACCTGCCAACTACGCCAGAACCGCTTGGCAGACACTGCGGAAACACCTGTCGGGCCGGCTGGAACCACATCTCAGACGTGCCAGAAACGTGTTCATGAGATGCTGGAACCACACCCCGAACAGACGGATACCACCTGCCAGAACCGCCTGAACCACCTGCCGAGCACGCCGGAACCACCTGCTCGACTCACCGGTACCACCTCCCTGACACGCCAAAATCACCTGCTGGGTATGCCAGAACCACTTGGCGGACACTCCGGAATCATCTGCCGGACATGCCGGAACCAGCTCTGAGACACACCAGAACCAAGTGCCGGAGACGCCGGAAGCACCTGCCGAGCATGCCGGAGCCACCTGCTCGACTCCCAGAAACACCTGCCGGACACGCCAAAATCACCTGCCGGGTATGCCAGAACCACCTGGCGGACACTACCTAATCACCTGCCGCGCATGCTGGAAGCACGTGCCAGACACGCCGGAAACACCTACCGGACAGACCGGAACCACCTGCCAAGAACGCCGGAGCCACCTGTTCGACTCGCTGGAACCACCTGCCGGACAGGCCAATATCAACTGCTGGCTATGCCAGAACCACCTGGGGGACAGTCCGGGATCACCTGCCAGCCATGGCGGAACCACCTCTCAGACGTACCAGAACCACCTGCCGGAGAAGCTGGAAACACGTCCTGGACAGACTGGAACCACGTGACGGCCATGCCTGAACCACCTGCCGAGCACGGCGGAACCACCTGCCGGACACGCCAAAATCACCTGCGGGCTACGCCAGAACCACTTGGTCGACTCTCCGAAATGACCTGCCGGGCATGTTGGAACCACCTCTCAGACGTGCCAGAAGCACGTGGCGGACAGTCCGGAATCACCTGTTGGACATACGCAACCACCTCTGAGACGTACCAGAACCACGTGCCGTGCACGCCGGAACCACCTACCGGACAGACCGGAATCAACTTTTGGGCATGCCGGAACCACCAGTCAGATGTGCCAGAAACACGTGCCGGAGACGCCGGAAGCACCTGCCGAGCACGTCGCAACCACCTGCTCAACTCGCCTGAACCACCTGCCGGACACGCCAAAATCACCTGCCCGCTACACCAGCACCACTTCGGGGACAAGCCGGAATCACGTGAGGGGCATGCCGGCACAGCCTCTCAGACTGAACCTCGTGCCGGACACCACAGAACCACCTGCCGGACAGACCGGAACCACCTGCCGGACACGCCGGGACCACCGGTTCGACCCGCCATAACGACCGCTGGACATGCAAACTCACCTGCCGGCTACGCCGGAAACACTTGGCGAACACTCCGGAATCACCTGCCGAGCATGCCGGAACCAACTCTCTGATATGCCAGAACCACGTGCCAATGACCCCGGAAGCACCTGCCGAGCACGCCGGAACCACCTGCTCGACTCGCCATAACCAACTGCCGGACACGCAAAAATCACCTGCCGGCTACGACACAACCAGTTGGGGAACACTTCGGAATCACCTGCCGGGCTTGCTGGAACCACCTCCGGTCATGCCAAAATCACATGCCAACTACGCCAGTACCACTTGGCGGACACTGAGGAAACACCTGTCGGGCCGGCCGGAACCACATCTCAGACGTGCCAGAAACATGTGCATGAGATGCTGGAACCACACCCCGAACAGACGGAAAACACCTGCCAGACCCGTCTGAACAACCTGCCGAGCACGCTGGAGACACCTGCTCGACTCGCCGGAACCACTTACCTGACATGTCAAAATCACCAGCCGGGTATGCCAGAACCACTTGGCCGACACTCCGGGATCATCTGCCGGACATGCCGGAACCAGCTCTCAGACACACCAGAACCACGTGCCGGAGACGCCGGAAGCACCTGCCGAGCATGCCGGAGCCACCTGCTCGACTCGCCAGAAACACCTGCCGGACACGCCAAAATCACCTGCCGGGTACGCCAGAACCACCTGGCGGACACTCCGAAATCACCTGTCGCGCATGCCGGAACCACCTCTCAGACGTGCCGGAAGCACGTGCCGGACACGCCGGAATCACCTACCGGACAGACCGGAACCACCTGCCGAGCACGCCGGAGCCACCTGTTCGACTCGCTGGAACCACCTGCCGGACAGGCCGATATCAACTGCTGGCTATGCCAGAACCACCTGGGGGACGGTCCGGAATCGCCTGCCAGCCATGGCGGAACCACCTCTCAGACGTACCAGAACCACCTGCCGGAGAAGCTGGAAACACGTCCTGGACAGTCTGGAACCACCTGCCGGCCAAGCCTGAACCACCTGCCAAGCACAACGGAACAACCTGCCAGACACGCCAAAATCACCTGCGTGTTGTGCCAGAACCACTTGGAGGACTCTCTGGGATGACCTGCCGGGCATGCCGGAACCACCTCTCAGACGTGCCAGAACCATGTGGCGGACAGTCCGGAATCACCTGTTGGGCATGCGCAACCACCTCTGAGACGTACCAGAACCACATGCTGTGCAGGCTGGAACCACCTACCGGACAGACCGGAATCATCTTTCGGGCATGCCGGAACCACCTGTCAGATGTGCCAGAAAAACATGCCGGAGACGCCGGAAGCACCTGCCAAGCACGTTGGAACCACCTGCTCAACTCGCCTGAACCACCTGCCGGACACGCCAAGATCACCTGCCGACTATGCCAGAACCACTTGGCGAACACTCCGGAATCACTTGCCGGGCATGCAGGAACCACCTCTCAGACATGCCAGAACCCCGTGCCAATGACCCCGGAAGCACCAGCCGAGCACGCCAGAACCACCTGCTCGACTCGCCAGAACCACCTGCCGAACACGCAAAAATCACCTGCTGGCTACGCCACAACCAGTTGGTGAACACTTTGGAATCACCTGCCAGGCTTGCTGGAACCACCTGCCAGTCATGCCAAAATCACCTGCCAACTACGCCAGAACCGCTTGGCGGACACTGCGGAAACACCTGTCGGGCCGGCTGGAACCACATCTCAGACGTGCCAGAAACATGTTCATGAGATGCTGGAACCACACCACGAACAGACGGATACCACCTGCCAGAACCGCCTGAACCACCTGCTGAGCACGCCGGAACCACCTGCTCGACTCACCGGTACCACCTCCCTGACACACCAAAATCACCTGCTGGGTATGCCAGAACCACCTGGCGGACACTCCGGAATCATCTGCTGAACATGCCGGAACCAGTTCTCAGACACACCAGAACCAAGTGCCGGAGACGCCGGAAGCACCTGCCGAGAATGCCGGAGCCACCTGCTTGACTCCCAGAAACACCTGCCGGACACGCCAAAATCACCTGCCGGGTATTCCAGAACCACCTGGCGGACACTACGGAATCACCTGCCGCGCATGCCGGAAGCACGTGCCAGACACGCCGGAAACACCTACCGGACAGACCGGAACCACCTGCCAAGAACGCCGGAGCCACCTGTTCGACTTGCTGGAACCACCTGCCGGACAGGCCAATATCAACTGCTGGCCATGCCAGAACCACCTGGGGGACAGTCCGGGATCACCTGCCAGCCATGGCTGAACCACCTCTCAGACGTACCAGAACCACCTGCCGGAGAAGCTGGAAACACGTCCTGGACAGACTGGAACCACGTGACGGCCATGCCTGAACCACCTGCCGAGCACGGCGGAACCACCTGCCGGACGCGCCAAAATCACCTGCGGGCTACGCCAGAACCACTTGGACAACTCTCCGAAATGACCTGCCGGGCATGTTGCAACCACCTCTCAGACGTGCCAGAAGCATGTGGCGGACAGTCCGGAATCACCTGTTGGGCATACGCAACCACCTCTGAGACGTACCAGAACCACGTGCCGTGCACGCCGGAACCACCTACCGGACAGACCGTAATCAACATTTGGGCATGCCGGAACCACCAGTCAGATGTGCCAGAAACACGTGCCGGAGACGCCGGAAGCACCTGCCCAGCACTTCGCAACCACCTGCTCAACTCGCCTGAACCACCTGCCGGACACGTCAAAATCACCTGCCCGCTACACCAGCACCACTTCGGGGACAAGCCGGAATCACGTGAGGGGCATGCCGGCACAGCCTCTCAGACTGAGCCTCGTGCCGGACACCACAGAACCACCTGCCGGACAGACCGGAACCACCTGCCGGACACGCCGGAACCACCGGCTCGACCCGCCGGAACGACCGCTGGACATGCAAACTCACCTGCCGGCTACGCCGGAAACACTTGGCGAACACTCCGGAATCACCTGCCGGGCATGCCGGAACCACCTCTCAGATATGCCAGAACCACGAGACAATGACCCTGGAAACACCAGCCGAGCACGCCGGAACCACCTGCTCGACTCACCGGAACCACCTGCCGGACAGGCAAAAATCACCTGCCGGCTACGCCACAACCAGTTGGGGAACACTTCGGAATCACCTGCCGGGCTTGTTGGAACCACCTGCCGGTCATGCCAAAATCACCTGCCAACTACGCCAGTACCACTTGGCGGACACTGTGGAAACACCTGTCGGGCCGGCCGGAACCACATCTCAGACGTGCCAGAAACATGTGCATGAGATGCTGGAACCACACCCCGAACAGACGGAAAACACCTGCCAGACCCGTCTGAACAACCTGCCGAGCACCTACCTGACATGCCCAAATCACCAGCCGGGTATGCCAGAACCACTTGGCGGACACTCCGGAATCATCTGCCGGACATGCCGGAACCAGCTCTCAGACACACCAGAACCACGTGCCGGAGACGCCGGAAGCACCTGCCGAGCATGCCGGAGCCACCTGCTCGACTCGCCAGAAACACCTGCCGGACACGCCAAAATCACCTGCCGGGTACGCCAGAACCACCTGGCGGACACTCCGAAATCACCTGTCGCGCATGCCGGAACCACCTCTCAGACGTGCCGGAAGCACGTGCCGGACACGCCGGGATCACCTACCGGACAGACCGGAACCACCTGCCGAGCACGCCGGAGCCACCTGTTCGACTCGCTGGAACCACCTGCCGGACAGGCCAATATCAACTGCTGGCTATGCCAGAACCACCTGGGGGACGGTCCGGAATCGCCTGCCAGCCATGGCGGAACCACCTCTCAGACGTACCAGAACCACCTGCCGGAGAAGCTGGAAACACGTCCTGGACAGTGTGGAACCACCTGCCGGCCAAGCCTGAACCACCTGCCAAGCACCACGGAACAACCTGCCAGACACGCCAAAATCACCTGCGTGTTATGCCAGAACCACTTGGAGGACTCTCTGGGATGACCTGCCGGGCATGCCGGAAACACCTCTCAGACGTGCCAGAACCATGTGGCGGACAGTCCGGAATCACCTGTTGGGCATGCGCAACCACCTCTGAGACGTACCAGAACCACATGCCGTGCAGGCTGGAACCACCTACCGGACAGACCGGAATCACCTTTCGGGCATGCCGGAACCACCTGTCAGATGTGCCAGAAACACGTGCCGGAGACGCCGGAAGCACCTGCCAAGCACGTTGGAACCACCTGCTCAACTCGCCTGAACCACCTGCCGGACATGCCAAAATCACCTGCCGACTATGCCAGAACCACTTGGCGAACACTCCGGAATCACTTGCCGGGCATGCAGGAACCACCTCTCAGACATGCCAGAACCCCGTGCCAAAGACCCCGGAAGCACCAGCCAAGCACGCCGGAACCACCTGCTCGACTCGCCAGAACCACCTGCCGATCACGCAAAAATCACCTGCCGGCTACGCCACAACCAGTTGGTGAACACTTTGGAATCACCTGCCAGGCTTGCTGGAACCACCTGCCAGTCATGCCAAAATCACCTGCCAACTACGCCAGAACCGCTTGGCGGACACTGCGGAAACACCTGTCGGGCCGGCTGGAACCACATCTCAGACGTGCCGGAAACGTGTTCATGAGATGCTGGAACCACACCCCGAACAGACGGATACCACCTGCCAGAACCGCCTGAACCACCTGCCGAGCACGCCAGAACCACCTGCTCGACTCACCGGTACCACCTCCCTGACACGCCAAAATCACCTGCTGGGTATGCCAGAACCACTTGGCGGACACTCCGGAATCATCTGCCGGACATGCTGGAACCAGCTCTCAGACACACCAGAACCAAGTGCCGGAGACGCCGGAAGCACCTGCCGAGCATGCCGGAGCCACCTGCTCGACTCGCCACAAACACCTGCCGGACACGCCACAATCAACTGCCGGGTATGCCAGAACCACCTGGCGGACACTACGGAATCACCTGCCGCGCATGCCGGAAGCACGTGCCAGACACGCCGCAAACACCTACCGGACAGACCGGAACCACCTGCCTAGAACGCCGGAGCCACCTGTTCGACTCGCTGGAACCACCTGCCGGACAGGCCAATATCAACTGCTGGCTATGCCAGAACCACCTGGGGGACAATCCGGGATCACCTGGCAGCCATGGCGGAACCACCTCTGAGATGTACCGGAACCACCTGCCGGAGAAGCTGGAAACACGTCCTGGACAGACTGGAACCACGTGACGGCCATGCCTGAACCACCTGCCGAGCACGGCGGAACCACCTGCTGGACACGCCAAAATCACCTGCGGGCTACGCCAGAACCACTTGGACTACTCTCCGAAATGACCTGCCGGGCATGTTGGAACCACCTCTCAGACGTGCCAGAAGCACGTGGCGGACAGTCCGGAATCACCTGTTGGGCATACGCAACCACCTCTGAGACGTACCAGAATCACGTGCCGTGCACGCCGGAACCACCTACCGGACAGACCGGAATCAACTTTCGGGCATGCCGGAACCACCAGTCAGATGTGCCAGAAACACGTGCCGGAGACGCCGGAAGCACCTGCCCAGCACGTCGCAACCACCTGCTCAAATCGCCTGAACCACCTGCCGGACACGCCAAAATCACCTGCCCGCTACACCAGCACCACTTCGGGGACAAGCCGGAATCACGTGAGGGGCATGCCGGCACAGCCTCTCAGACTGAACCTCGTGCCGGACACCACAGAACCACCTGCCGGACAGACCGGAACCACCTGCCGGACACGCCGGAACCACCGGCTCGACCCGCCGGAACGACCGCTGGACATGCAAAATCACCTGCCGGCTACGCCAGAAACACTTGGCGAACACTCCGGAATCACCTGCCGGGCATGCCGGAACCACCTCTCAGATATGCCAGAACCACGTGCCAATGACCCCGGAAGCACCTGCCGAGCACACCGGAACCACCTGCTCGACTCGCCAGAACCACCTGCCGGACACGCAAAAATCACCTGCCGGCTACGCCACAACCAGTTGGGGAACACTTCAGAATCACCTGCCGGGCTTGCTGGAACCACCTGCCGGTCATGCCAAAATCACCTGCCAACTACGCCAGTACCACTTGGCGGACACTGTGGAAACACCTGTCGGGCCGGCCGGAACCACATCTCAGACGTGCCAGAAACATGTGCATGAGATGCTGGAACCACACCCCGAACAGACGGAAAACACCTGCCAGACCCGTCTGAACAACCTGCCGAGCACCTACCTGACATGCCCAAATCACCAGCCGGGTATGCCAGAACCACTTGGCGGACACTCCGGAATCATCTGCCGGACATGCCGGAACCAGCTCTCAGACACACCAGAACCACGTGCCGGAGACGCCGGAAGCACCTGCCGAGCATGCCGGAGCCACCTGCTCGACTCGCCAGAAACACCTGCCGGACACGCCAAAATCACCTGCCGGGTACGCCAGAACCACCTGGCGGACACTCCGAAATCACCTGTCGCGCATGCCGGAACCACCTCTCAGACGTGCCGGAAGCACGTGCCGGACACGCCGGGATCACCTACCGGACAGACCGGAACCACCTGCCGAGCACGCCGGAGCCACCTGTTCGACTCGCTGGAACCACCTGCCGGACAGGCCAATATCAACTGCTGGCTATGCCAGAACCACCTGGGGGACGGTCCGGAATCGCCTGCCAGCCATGGCGGAACCACCTCTCAGACGTACCAGAACCACCTGCCGGAGAAGCTGGAAACACGTCCTGGACAGTCTGGAACCACCTGCCGGCCAAGCCTGAACCACCTGCCAAGCACCACGGAACAACCTGCCAGACACGCCAAAATCACCTGCGTGTTATGCCAGAACCACTTGGAGGACTCTCTGGGATGACCTGCCGGGCATGCCGGAAACACCTCTCAGACGTGCCAGAACCATGTGGCGGACAGTCCGGAATCACCTGTTGGGCATGCGCACCCACCTCTGAGACGTACCAGAACCACATGCCGTGCAGGCTGGAACCACCTACCGGACAGACCGGAATCACCTTTCGGGCATGCCGGAACCACCTGTCAGATGTGCCAGAAACACGTGCCGGAGACGCCGGAAGCACCTGCCAAGCACGTTGGAACCACCTGCTCAACTCGCCTGAACCACCTGCCGGACATGCCAAAATCACCTGCCGACTATGCCAGAACCACTTGGCGAACACTCCGGAATCACTTGCCGGGCATGCAGGAACCACCTCTCAGACATGCCAGAACCCCGTGCCAAAGACCCCGGAAGCACCAGCCAAGCACGCCGGAACCACCTGCTCGACTCGCCAGAACCACCTGCCGATCACGCAAAAATCACCTGCCGGCTACGCCACAACCAGTTGGTGAACACTTTGGAATCACCTGCCAGGCTTGCTGGAACCACCTGCCAGTCATGCCAAAATCACCTGCCAACTACGCCAGAACCGCTTGGCGGACACTGTGGAAACACCTGTCGGGCCGGCTGGAACCACATCTCAGACGTGCCGGAAACGTGTTCATGAGATGCTGGAACCACACCCCGAACAGACGGATACCACCTGCCAGAACCGCCTGAACCACCTGCCGAGCACGCCAGAACCACCTGCTCGACTCACCGGTACCACCTCCCTGACACGCCAAAATCACCTGCTGGGTATGCCAGAACCACTTGGCGGACACTCCGGAATCATCTGCCGGACATGCTGGAACCAGCTCTCAGACACACCAGAACCAAGTGCCGGAGACGCCGGAAGCACCTGCTGAGCATGCCGGAGCCACCTGCTCGACTCGCCACAAACACCTGCCGGACACGCCACAATCACCTGCCGGGTATGCCAGAACCACCTGGCGGACACTACGGAATCACCTGCCGCGCATGCCGGAAGCACGTGCCAGACACGCCGCAAACACCTACCGGACAGACCGGAACCACCTGCCTAGAACGCCGGAGCCACCTGTTCGACTCGCTGGAACCACCTGCCGGACAGGCCAATATCCACTGCTGGCTATGCCAGAACCACCTGGGGGACAATCCGGGATCACCTGGCAGCCATGGCGGAACCACCTCTGAGATGTACCGGAACCACCTGCCGGAGAAGCTGGAAACACGTCCTGGACAGACTGGAACCACGTGACGGCCATGCCTGAACCACCTGCCGAGCACGGCGGAACCACCTGCTGGAGACGCCAAAATCACCTGCGGGCTACGCCAGAACCACTTGGACGACTCTCCGAAATGACCTGCCGGGCATGTTGGAACCACCTCTCAGACGTGCCAGAAGCACGTGGCGGACAGTCCGGAATCACCTGTTGGGCATACGCAACCACCTCTGAGACGTACCAGAATCACGTGCCGTGCACGCCGGAACCACCTACCGGACAGACCGGAATCAACTTTCGGGCATGCCGGAACCACCAGTCAGATGTGCCAGAAACACGTGCCGGAGACGCCGGAAGCACCTGCCCAGCACGTCGCAACCACCTGCTCAAATCGCCTGAACCACCTGCCGGACACGCCAAAATCACCTGCCCGCTACACCAGCACCACTTCGGGGACAAGCCGGAATCACGTGAGGGGCATGCCGGCACAGCCTCTCAGACTGAACCTCGTGCCGGACACCACAGAACCACCTGCCGGACAGACCGGAACCACCTGCCGGACACGCCGGAACCACCGGCTCGACCCGCCGGAACGACCGCTGGACATGCAAAATCACCTGCCGGCTACGCCAGAAACACTTGGCGAACACTCCGGAATCACCTGCCGGGCATGCCGGAACCACCTCTCAGATATGCCAGAACCACGTGCCAATGACCCCGGAAGCACCTGCCGAGCACACCGGAACCACCTGCTCGACTCGCCAGAACCACCTGCCAGACACGCAAAAATCACCTGCCGGCTACGCCACAACCAGTTGGGGAACACTTCAGAATCACCTGCCGGGCTTGCTGGAACCACCTGCCGGTCATGCCAAAATCACCTGCCAACTACGCCAGTACCACTTGGCGGACACTGTGGAAACACCTGTCGGGCCGGCCGGAACCACATCTCAGACGTGCCAGAAACATGTGCATGAGATGCTGGAACCACACCCCGAACAGACGGAAAACACCTGCCAGACCCGTCTGAACAACCTGCCGAGCACCTACCTGACAAGCCCAAATCACCAGCCGGGTATGCCAGAACCACTTGGCGGACACTCCGGAATCATCTGCCGGACATGCCGGAACCAGCTCTCAGACACACCAGAACCACGTGCCGGAGACGCCGGAAGCACCTGCCGAGCATGCCGGAGCCACCTGCTCGACTCGCCAGAAACACCTGCCGGACACGCCAAAATCACCTGCCGGGTACGCCAGAACCACCTGGCGGACACTCCGAAATCACCTGTCGCGCATGCCGGAACCACCTCTCAGACGTGCCGGAAGCACGTGCCGGACACGCCGGGATCACCTACCGGACAGACCGGAACCACCTGCCGAGCACGCCGGAGCCACCTGTTCGACTCGCTGGAACCACCTGCCGGACAGGCCAATATCCACTGCTGGCTATGCCAGAACCACCTGGGGGACGGTCCGGAATCGCCTGCCAGCCATGGCGGAACCACCTCTCAGACGTACCAGAACCACCTGCCGGAGAAGCTGGAAACACGTCCTGGACAGTGTGGAACCACCTGCCGGCCAAGCCTGAACCACCTGCCAAGCACCACGGAACAACCTGCCAGACACGCCAAAATCACCTGCGTGTTATGCCAGAACCACTTGGAGGACTCTCTGGGATGACCTGCCGGGCATGCCGGAAACACCTCTCAGACGTGCCAGAACCATGTGGCGGACAGTCCGGAATCACCTGTTGGGCATGCGCAACCACCTCTGAGACGTACCAGAACCACATGCCGTGCAGGCTGGAACCACCTACCGGACAGACCGGAATCACCTTTCGGGCATGCCGGAACCACCTGTCAGATGTGCCAGAAACACGTGCCGGAGACGCCGGAAGCACCTGCCAAGCACGTTGGAACCACCTGCTCAACTCGCCTGAACCACCTGCCGGACATGCCAAAATCACCTGCCCACTATGCCAGAACCACTTGGCGAACACTCCGGAATCACTTGCCGGGCATGCAGGAACCACCTCTCAGACATGCCAGAACCCCGTGCCAAAGACCCCGGAAGCACCAGCCAAGCACGCCGGAACCACCTGCTCGACTCGCCAGAACCACCTGCCGATCACGCAAAAATCACCTGCCGGCTACGCCACAACCAGTTGGGGAACACTTTGGAATCACCTGCCAGGCTTGCTGGAACCACCTGCCAGTCATGCCAAAATCACCTGCCAACTACGCCAGAACCGCTTGGCGGACACTGCGGAAACACCTGTCGGGCCGGCTGGAACCACATCTCAGACGTGCCGGAAACGTGTTCATGAGATGCTGGAACCACACCCCGAACAGACGGATACCACCTGCCAGAACCGCCTGAACCACCTGCCGAGCACGCCAGAACCACCTGCTCGACTCACCGGTACCACCTCCCTGACACGCCAAAATCACCTGCTGGGTATGCCAGAACCACTTGGCAGACACTCCGGAATCATCTGCCGGACATGCTGGAACCAGCTCTCAGACACACCAGAACCAAGTGCCGGAGACGCCGGAAGCACCTGCCGAGCATGCCGGAGCCACCTGCTCGACTCGCCGGAAACACCTGCCGGACACGCCACAATCACCTGCCGGGTATGCCAGAACCACCTGGCGGACACTACGGAATCACCTGACGCGCATGCCGGAAGCACGTGCCAGACACGCCGCAAACACCTACCGGACAGACCGGAACCACCTGCCTAGAACGCCGGAGCCACCTGTTCGACTCGCTGGAACCACCTGCCGGACAGGCCAATATCAACTGCTGGCTATGCCAGAACCACCTGGGGGACAATCCGGGATCACCTGGCAGCCATGGCGGAACCACCTCTGAGATGTACCGGAACCACCTGCCGGAGAAGCTGGAAACACGTCCTGGACAGACTGGAACCACGTGACGGCCATGCCTGAACCACCTGCCGAGCACGGCGGAACCACCTGCTGGACACGCCAAAATCACCTGCGGGCTACGCCAGAACCACTTGGACGACTCTCCGAAATGACCTGCCGGGCATGTTGGAACCACCTCTCAGACGTGCCAGAAGCACGTGGCGGACAGTCCGGAATCACCTGTTGGGCATACGCAACCACCTCTGAGACGTACCAGAATCACGTGCCGTGCACGCCGGAACCACCTACCGGACAGACCGGAATCAACTTTTGGGCATGCCGGAACCACCAGTCAGATGTGCCAGAAACACGTGCCGGAGACGCCGGAAGCACCTGCCGAGCACGTCGCAACCACCTGCTCAAATCGCCTGAACCACCTGCCGGACACGCCAAAATCACCTGCCCGCTACACCAGCACCACTTCGGGGACAAGCCGGAATCACGTGAGGGGCATGCCGGCACAGCCTCTCAGACTGAACCTCGTGCCGGACACCACAGAACCACCTGCCGGACAGACCGGAACCACCTGCCGGACACGCCGGAACCACCGGCTCGACCCGCCGGAACGACCGCTGGACATGCAAAATCACCTGCCGGCTACGCCAGAAACACTTGGCGAACACTCCGGAATCACCTGCCGGGCATGCCGGAACCACCTCTCAGATATGCCAGAACCACGTGCCAATGACCCCGGAAGCACCTGCCGAGCACACCGGAACCACCTGCTCGACTCGCCAGAACCACCTGCCGGACACGCAAAAATCACCTGCCGGCTACGCCACAACCAGTTGGGGAACACTTCAGAATCACCTGCCGGGCTTGCTGGAACCACCTGCCGGTCATGCCAAAATCACCTGCCAACTACGCCAGTACCACTTGGCGGACACTGTGGAAACACCTGTCGGGCCGGCCGGAACCACATCTCAGACGTGCCAGAAACATGTGCATGAGATGCTGGAACCACACCCCGAACAGACGGAAAACACCTGCCAGACCCAGCTGAACAACCTGCCGAGCACGCCGGAGCCACCTGCTCGACTCGCCGGAACCAGCTACCTGACATGCCCAAATCACCAGCCGGGTATGCCAGAACCACTTGGCGGACACTCCGGAATCATCTGCCGGACATGCCGGAACCTGCTCTCAGACACACCAGAACCACGTGCCGGAGACGCCGGAAGCACCTGCCGAGCATGCCGGAGCCACCTGCTCGACTCGCCAGAAACACCTGCCGGACACGCCAAAATCACCTGCCGGGTACGCCAGAACCACCTGGCGGACACTCCGAAATCACCTGTCGCGCATGCCGGAACCTCCTCTCAGACGTGCCGGAAGCACGTGCCGGACACGCCGGGATCACCTACCGGACAGACCGGAAACACCTGCCGAGCACGCCGGAGCCACCTGTTCGACTCGCTGGAACCACCTGCCGGACAGACCAATATCAACTGCTGGCTATGCCAGAACCACCTGGGGGACGGTCCGGAATCGCCTGCCAGCCATGGCGGAACCACCTCTCAGACGTACCAGAACCACCTGCCGGAGAAGCTGGAAACACGTCCTGGACAGTCTGGAACCACCTGCCGGCCAAGCCTGAACCACCTGCCAAGCACCACGGAACAACCTGCCAGACACGCCAAAATCACCTGCGTGTTATGCCAGAACCACTTGGAGGACTCTCTGGGATGACCTGCCGGGCATGCCGGAACCACCTCTCAGACGTGCCAGAACCATGTGGCGGACAGTCCGGAATCACCTGTTGGGCATGCGCAACCACCTCTGACACGTACCAGAACCACATGCCGTGCAGGCTGGAACCACCTACCGGACAGACCGGAATCACCTTTCGGGCATGCCGGAACCACCTGTCAGATGTGCCAGAAACACGTGCTGGAGACGCCGGAAGCACCTGCCAAGCACGTTGGAACCACCTGCTCAACTCGCCTGAACCACCTGCCGGACATGCCAAAATCACCTGCCGACTATGCCAGAACCACTTGGCGAACACTCCGGAATCACTTGCCGGGCATGCAGGAACCACCTCTCAGACATGCCAGAACCCCGTGCCAATGACCCCGGAAGCACCAGCCGAGCACGCCGGAACCACCTGCTCGACTCGCCAGAACCACCTGCCGATCACGCAAAAATCACCTGCCGGCTACGCCACAACCAGTTGGTGAACACTTTGGAATCACCTGCCAGGCTTGCTGGAACCACCTGCCAGTCATGCCAAAATCACCTGCCAACTACGCCAGAACCGCTTGGCGGACACTGCGGAAACACCTGTCGGGCCGGCTGGAACCACATCTCAGACGTGCCGGAAACGTGTTCATGAGATGCTGGAACCACACCCCGAACAGACGGATACCACCTGCCAGAACCGCCTGAACCACCTGGCGAGCACGCCAGAACCACCCGCTCGACTCACCGGTACCACCTCCCTGACACGCCAAAATCACCTGCTGGGTATGCCAGAACCACTTGGCGGACACTCCGGAATCATCTGCCGGACATGCCGGAACCAGCTCTCAGACACACCAGAACCAAGTGCCGGAGACGCCGGAAGCACCTGCCGAGCATGCCGGAGCCACCTGTTCGACTCGCCAGAAACACCTGCCGGACACGCCAAAATCACCTGCCGGGTATGCCAGAACCACCTGGCGGACACTACGGAATCACCTGCCGCGCATGCCGGAAGCACATGCCAGACACGCCGGAAACACCTACCGGACAGACCGGAACCACCTGCCGAGCACGCCGGAGCCACCTGTTCGACTCGCTGGAACCACCTGCCGGACAGGCCAATATCAACTGCTGGCTATGCCAGAACCACCTGGGAGACGGTCCGGAATCACCTGCCAGCCATGGCGGAACCACCTCTCAGATGTACCAGAACCACCTGCCGGAGAAGTTGGAAACACGTCCTGGACAGACTGGAACCACGTGACGGCCATGCCTGAACCACCTGCCGAGCACGGCGGAACCACCTGCCGGACACGCCGAAATCACCTGCGGGCTACGCCAGAACCACTTGGACGACTCTCCGAAATGACCTGCCGGGCATGTTGGAACCACCTCTCAGACGTGCCAGAAGCACGTGGCGGACAGTCCGGAATCACCTGTTGGGCATACGCAACCACCTCTGACACGTACCAGAACCACGTGCCGTGCACGCCGGAACCACCTACCGGACAGACCGGAATCAACTTTTGGGCATGCCGGAACCACCAGTCAGATGTGTCAGAAACACTTGCCGGAGACGCTGGAAGCACCTGCCGAGCACGTCGCAACCACCTGCTCAACTAGCCTGGACCACCTGCCGGACACGCCAAAATCACCTGCCCGGTACACCAGCACCACTTCGGGGACAAGCCGGAATCACGTGAGGGGCATGCCGGCACAGCCTCTCAGACTGAACCTCGTGCCGGACACCACAGAACCACCTGCCGGACAGACCGGAAACACCTGCCGGACACGCAGGAACCACCGGCTCGACCCGCCGGAACGACCGCTGGACATGCAAATTCACCACCGGCTACGCCGGAAACACTTGGCGAACACTCCGGAATCACCTGCCGGGCATGCCGGAACCACCTCTCAGATATGCCAGAACCACGTGCCAATGACCCCGGAAGCACCTGCCGAGCACGCCGGAACCACCTGCTCGACTCGCCAGAACCACCTGCCGGACACGCAAAAATCACCTGCCGGCTACGCCACAACCAGTTGGGGAACACTTCGGAATCACCTGCCGGGCTTGCTGGAACCACCTGCCGGTCATGCCAAAATCACCTGCCAACTACGCCAGTACCACTTGGCGGACACTGTGGAAACACCTGTCGGGCCGGCCGGAACCACATCTCAGACGTGCCAGAACCATGTGCATGAGATGCTGGAACCACACCCCGAACAGACGGAAAACACCTGCCAGACCCGTCTGAACAACCTGCCGAGCACGCCGGAGCCACCTGCTCGACTCGCCGGAACCACCTACCTGACATGCCCAAATCACCAGCCGGGTATGCCAGAACCACTTGGCGGACACTCCGGAATCATCTGCTGGACATGCCGGAACCAGCTCTCAGACACACCAGAACCAAGTGCCGGAGACGCCGGAACCACCTGCCGAGCATGCCGGAGCCACCTGCTCGACTCGCCAGAAACACCTTCCGGACACGCCAAAATCACCTGCCGGGTACGCCAGAACCACCTGGCGGACACTCCGAAATCACCTGTCGCGCATGCCGGAACCACCTCTCAGACGTGCCGGAAGCAGGTGCCGGACACGCCGGGATCACCTACCGGACAGACCGGAACCACCTGCCGAGCACGCCGGAGCCACCTGTTCGACTCGCTGGAACCACCTGCCGGACAGGCCAATATCAACTGCTGGCTATGCCAGAACCACCTGGGGGACGGTCCGGAATCGCCTGCCAGCCATGGCGGAACCACCTCTCAGACGTACCAGAACCACCTGCCGGAGAAGCTGGAAACACGTCCTGGACAGTCTGGAACCACCTGCCGGCAAAGCCTGAACCACCTGCCAAGCACAACGGAACAACCTGCCAGACACGCCAAAATCACCTGCGTGTTATGCCAGAACCACTTGGAGGACTCTCTGGGATGACCTGCCGGGCATGCCGGAACCACCTCTCAGACGTGCCAGAACCATGTGGCGGACAGTCCGGAATCACCTGTTGGGCATGCGCAACCACCTCTGAGACGTACCAGAACCACATGCCGTGCAGGCTGGAACCACCTACCGGACAGACCGGAATCACCTTTCGGGCATGCCGGAACCACCTGTCAGATGTGCCAGAAACACGTGCCGGAGACGCCGGAAGCACCTGCCAAGCACGTTGGAACCACCTGCTCAACTCGCCTGAACCACCTGCCGGACATGCCAAAATCACCTGCCGACTATGCCAGAACCACTTGGCGAACACTCCGGAATCACTTGCCGGGCATGCAGGAACCACCTCTCAGACATGCCAGAACCCCGTGCCAATGACCCCGGAAGCACCAGCCGAGCACGCCGGAACCACCTGCTCGACTCGCCAGAACCACCTGCCGATCACGCAAAAATCACCTGCCGGCTACGCCACAACCAGTTGGTGAACACTTTGGAATCACCTGACAGGCTTGCTGGAACCACCTGCCAGTCATGCCAAAATCACCTGCCAACTACGCCAGAACCGCTTGGCGGACACTGCGGAAACACCTGTCGGGCCGGCTGGAACCACATCTCAGACGTGCCGGAAACGTGTTCATGAGATGCTGGAACCACACCCCGAACAGACGGATACCACCTGCCAGAACCGCCTGAACCACCTGGCGAGCACGCCAGAACCACCCGCTCGACTCACCGGTACCACCTCCCTGACACGCCAAAATCACCTGCTGGGTATGCCAGAACCACTTGGCGGACACTCCGGAATCATCTGCCGGACATGCCGGAACCAGCTCTCAGACACACCAGAACCAAGTGCCGGAGACGCCGGAAGCACCTGCCGAGCATGCCGGAGCCACCTGCTCGACTCGCCAGAAACACCTGCCGGACACGCGAAAATCACCTGCCGGGTATGCCAGAACCGCCTGGCGGACACTACGGAATCACCTGCCGCGCATGACGGAAGCACCTCTCAGACGTGCCGGAAGCACGTGCCAGACACGCCGGAAACACCTACCGGACAGACCGGAACCACCTGCCAAGAACGCCGGAGCCACCTGTTCGACTCGCTGGAACCACCTGCCGGACAGGCCAATATCAACTGCTGGCTATGCCAGAACCACCTGGGGGACAGTCCGGGATCACCTGCCAGCCATGGCGGAACCACCTCTCAGACGTACCAGAACCACCTGCCGGAGAAGCTGGAAACACGTCCTGGACAGAGTGGAACCACGTGACGGCCATGCCTGAACCACCTGCCGAGCACGGCGGAACCACCTGCCGGACACGCCAAAATCACCTGCGGGCTACGCCAGAACCACTTGGACGACTCTCCGAAATGACCTGCCGGGCATGTTGGAACCACCTCTCAGACGTGCCAGAAGCACGTGGCGGACAGTCCGGAATCACCTGTTGGGCATACGCAACCACCTCTGACACGTACCAGAACCACGTGCCGTGCACGCCGGAACCACCTACCGGACAGACCGGAATCAACTTTTGGGCATGCCGGAACCACCAGTCAGATGTGCCAGAAACACGTGCCGGAGACGCCGGAAGCACCTGCCGAGCACGTCGCAACCACCTGCTCAACTCGCCTGAACCACCTGCCGGACACGCCAAAATCACCTGCCCGCTACACCAGCACCACTTCGGGGACAAGCCGGAATCACGTGAGGGGCATGCTGGCACAGCCTCTCAGACTGAACCTCGTGCCGGACACCACAGAACCACCTGCCGGGCAGACCGGAACCACCTGCCGGACACGCCGGAACCACCGGCTCGACCCGCCGGAACGACCGCTGGACATGCAAACTCACCTGCCGGCTATGCCGGAAACACTTGGCAAACACTCCGGAATCACCTGCCGGTCATTGCGGAACCACCTCTCAGATATGCCAGAACCACGTGCCAATGACCCCGGAAGCACCTGCCGAGCACGCCGGAACCACATGCTCGACTCGCCAGAACCACCTGCCGGACACGCAAAAATCACCTGCCGGCTACGCCACAACCAGTTGGGGAACACTTCGGAATCACCTGCCGGGCTTGCTGGAACCACCTGCCGGTCATGCCAAAATCACCTGCCAACTACGCCAGTACCACTTGGCGGACACTGTGGAAACACCTGTCGGGCCGGCCGGAACCACATCTCAGACGTGCCAGAACCATGTGCATGAGATGCTGGAACCACACCCCGAACAGACGGAAAACACCTGCCAGACCCGTCTGAACAACCTGCTGAGCACGCCGGAGACACCTGCTCGACTTGCCGGAACCACCTACATGACATGCCCAAATCACCAGCCGGGTATGCCAGAACCACTTGGCGGACACTCCGGAATCATCTGCTGGACATGCCGGAACCAGCTCTCAGACACACCAGAACCACGTGCCGGAGACGCCGGAAGCACCTGCCGAGCATGCCGGAGCCACCTGCTCGACTCGCCAGAAACACCTGCCGGACACGCCAAAATCACCTGCCGGGTACGCCAGAACCACCTGGCAGACACTCCGAAATCACCTGTCGCGCATGCCGGAACCACCTCTCAGACGTGCCGGAAGCACGTGCCGGACACGCCGGAATCACCTACCGGACAGACCGGAACCACCTGCCGAGCACGCCGGAGCCACCTGCTCGACTCGCCAGAACCACCTGCCGATCACGCAAAAATCACCTGCCGGCTACGCCACAACCAGTTGGCGAACACTTCGGAATCACCTGACAGGCTTGCTGGAACCACCTGCCAGTGATGCCAAAATCACCTGCCAACTACGCCAGAACCGCTTGGCGGACACTGCGGAAACACCTGTCGGGCCGGCTGGAACCACATCTCAGACGTGCCAGAAACGTGTTCATGAGATGCTGGAACCACACCCGGAACAGACGGATACCACATGCCAGAACCGCCTGAACCACCTGCCGAGCACGCCGGAACCACCTGCTCGACTCACCGGTACCACCTCCCTGACACGCCAAAATCACCTGCTGGGTATGCCAGAACCACTTGGCGGACACTCCGGAATCATCTGCCGGACATGACGGAACCAGTTCTCAGACACACCAGAACCAAGTGCCGGAGACGCCGGAAGCACCTGCCGAGCATGCCGGAGCCACCTGCTCGACTCGCCAGAAACACCTGCCGGACACGCCAAAATCACCTGCCGGGTATGCCAGAACCACCTGGCGGACACTACGGAATCACCTGCCGCGCATGCCGGAACCACCTCTCAGACGTGCCGGAAGCACGTGCCAGACACGCCGGAAACACCTACCGGACAGACCGGAACCACCTGCCGAGCACGCCGGAGCCACCTGTTCGACTCGCTGGAACCACCTGCCGGACAGGCCAATATCAACTGCTGGCTATGCCAGAACCACCTGGGGGACAGTCCGGGATCACCTGCCAGCCTTGGCGGAACCACCTCTCAGACGTACCAGAACCACCTGCCGGAGAAGCTGGAAACACGTCCTGGACAGACTGGAACCACGTGACGGCCATGCCTGAACCACCTGCCGAGCACGGCGGAACCACCTGCCGGACACGCCAAAATCACCTGCGGGCTACGCCAGAACCACTTGGACGACTCTCCGAAATGACCTGCCGGGCATGTTGGAACCACCTCTCAGACGTGCCAGAAGCACGTGGCGGACAGTCCGGAATCACCTGTTGGGCATACGCAACCACCGCTGACACGTACCAGAACCACGTGCCGTGCACGCCGGAACCACCTACCGGACAGACCGGAATCAACTTTTGGGCATGCCGGAACCACCAGTCAGATGTGCCAGAAACACGTGCCGGAGACGCCGGAAGCACCTGACGAGCACGTCGCAACCACCTGCTCAACTCGCCTGAACCACCTGCCGGACACGCCAAAATCACCTGCCCGCTACACCAGCACCACTTCGAGGACAAGCCGGAATCACGTGAGGGGCATGCTGGCACAGCCTCTCAGACTGAACCTCGTGCCGGACACCACAGAACCACCTGCCGGACAGACCGGAACCACCTGCCGGACACGCCGGAACCACCGGCTCGACCCGCCGGAACGACCGCTGGACATGCAAACTCACCTGCCGGCTACGCCGGAAACACTTGGCGAACACTCCGGAATCACCTGCCGGGCATGCCGGAACCACCTCTCAGATATGCCAGAACCACGTGCCAATGACCCCGGAAGCACCTGCCGAGCACGCCGGAACCACCTGCTCGACTCGCCAGAACCACGTGCCGGACACGCAAAAATCACCTGCCGGCTACGCCACAACCAGTTGGGGAACACTTCGGAATCACCTGCCGGGCTTGCTGGAACCACCTGCCGGTCATGCCAAAATCACCTGCCAACTACGCCAGTACCACTTGGCGGACACTGTGGAAACACCTGTCGGGCCGGCCGGAACCACATCTCAGACGTGCCAGAACCATGTGCATGAGATGCTGGAACCACACCCCGAACAGACGGAAAACACCTGCCAGACCCGTCTGAACAACCTGCCGAGCACGCCGGAGCCACCTGCTCGACTCGCCGGAACCACCTACCTGACATGCCTAAATCACCAGCCGGGTATGCCAGAACCACTTGGCGGACACTCCGGAATCATCTGCTGGACATGCCGGAACCAGCTCTCAGACACACCAGAACCACGTGCCGGAGACGCCGGAAGCACCTGCCGAGCATGCCGGAGCCACCTGCTTGACTCGCTGGAACCACCTGCCGGACAGGCCAATATCAACTGCTGGCTATGCCAGAACCACCTGGGGGACAGTCCGGGATCACCTGCCAGCCTTGGCGGAACCACCTCTCAGACGTACCAGAACCACCTGCCGGAGAAGCTGGAAACACGTACTGGACAGCCTGGAACCACGTGACGGCCATGCCTGAACCACCTGCCGAGCACGGCGGAACCACCTGCCGGACACGCCAAAATCACCTGCGGGCTACGCCAGAACCACTTGGACGACTCTCAGAAATGACCTGCCGGGCATGTTGGAACCACCTCTCAGACGTGCCAGAAGCACGTGGCGGACAGTCCGGAATCACCTGTTGGGCATACGCAACCACCGCTGACACGTACCAGAACCACGTGCCGTGCACGCCGGAACCACCTACCGGACAGACCGGAATCAACTTTTGGGCATGCCGGAACCACCAGTCAGATGTGCCAGAAACACGTGCCGGAGACGCCGGAAGCACCTGCCGAGCACGTCGCAACCACCTGCTCAACTCGCCTGAACCACCTGCCGGACACGCCAAAATCACCTGCCCGCTACACCAGCACCACTTCGAGGACAAGCCGGAATCACGTGAGGGGCATGCTGGCACAGCCTCTCAGACTGAATCTCGTGCCGGACACCACAGAACCACCTGCCGGACAGACCGGAACCACCTGCCGGACACGCCGGAACCACCGGCTCGACCCGCCGGAACGACCGCTGGACATGCAAACTCACCTGCCGGCTACGCCGGAAACACTTGGCGAACACTCCGGAATCACCTGCCGGGCATGCCGGAACCACCTCTCAGATATGCCAGAACCACGTGCCAATGACCCCGGAAGCACCTGCCGAGCACGCCGGAACCACCTGCTCGACTCGCCAGAACCACCTGCCGGACACGCAAAAATCACCTGCCGGCTACGCCACAACCAGTTGGGGAACACTTCGGAATCACCTGCCGGGCTTGCTGGAACCACCTGCCGGTCATGCCAAAATCACCTGCCAACTACGCCAGTACCACTTGGCGGACACTGTGGAAACACCTGTCGCGCCGGCCGGAACCACATCTCAGACGTGCCAGAACCATGTGCATGAGATGCTGGAACCACACCCCGAACAGACGGAAAACACCTGCCAGACCCGTCTGAACAACCTGCCGAGCACGCCGGAGCCACCTGCTCGACTCGCCGGAACCACCTACCTGACATGCCTAAATCACCAGCCGGGTATGCCAGAACCACTTGGCGGACACTCCGGAATCATCTGCTGGACATGCCGGAACCAGCTCTCAGACACACCAGAACCACGTGCCGGAGACGCCGGAAGCACCTGCCGAGCATGCCGGAGCCACCTGCTCGACTCGCCAGAAACACCTGCCGGACACGCCAAAATCACCTGCCGGGTACGCCAGAACCACCTGGCGGACACTCCGAAATCACCTGTCGCGCATGCCGGAACCACCTCTCAGACGTGCCGGAAGCACGTGCCGGACACGCCGGAATCACCTACCGGACAGACCGGAACCACCTGCCGAGCACGCCGGAGCCACCTGCTCGACTCGCCAGAACCACCTGCCGATCACGCAAAAATCACCTGCCGGCTACGCCACAACCAGTTGGCGAACACTTCGGAATCACCTGACAGGCTTGCTGGAACCACCTGCCAGTGATGCCAAAATCACCTGCCAACTACGCCAGAACCGCTTGGCGGACACTGCGGAAACACCTGTCGGGCCGGCTGGAACCACATCTCAGACGTGCCAGAAACGTGTTCATGAGATGCTGGAACCACACCCGGAACAGACGGATACCACATGCCAGAACCGCCTGAACCACCTGCCGAGCACGCCGGAACCACCTGCTCGACTCACCGGTACCACCTCCCTGACACGCCAAAATCACCTGCTGGGTATGCCAGAACCACTTGGCGGACACTCCGGAATCATCTGCCGGACATGCCGGAACCAGTTCTCAGACACACCAGAACCAAGTGCCGGAGACGCCGGAAGCACCTGCCGAGCATGCCGGAGCCACCTGCTCGACTCGCCAGAAACACCTGCCGGACACGCCAAAATCACCTGCCGGCTACGCCAGAACCACCTGGCGGACACTACGGAATCACCTGCCGCGCATGCCGGAACCACCTCTCAGACGTGCCGGAAGCACGTGCCAGACACGCCGGAAACACCTACCGGACAGACCGGAACCACCTGCCGAGCACGCCGGAGCCACCTGTTCGACTCGCTGGAACCACCTGCCGGACAGGCCAATATCAACTGCTGGCTATGCCAGAACCACCTGGGGGACAGTCCGGGATCACCTGCCAGCCTTGGCGGAACCACCTCTCAGACGTACCAGAACCACCTGCCGGAGAAGCTGGAAACACGTCCTGGACAGACTGGAACCACGTGACGGCCATGCCTGAACCACCTGCCGAGCACGGCGGAACCACCTGCCGGACACGCCAAAATCACCTGCGGGCTACGCCAGAACCACTTGGACGACTCTCCGAAATGACCTGCCGGGCATGTTGGAACCACCTCTCAGACGTGCCAGAAGCACGTGGCGGACAGTCCGGAATCACCTGTTGGGCATACGCAACCACCGCTGACACGTACCAGAACCACGTGCCGTGCACGCCGGAACCACCTACCGGACAGACCGGAATCAACTTTTGGGCATGCCGGAACCACCAGTCAGATGTGCCAGAAACACGTGCCGGAGACGCCGGAAGCACCTGCCGAGCACGTCGCAACCACCTGCTCAACTCGCCTGAACCACCTGCCGGACACGCCAAAATCACCTGCCCGCTACACCAGCACCACTTCGAGGACAAGCCGGAATCACGTGAGGGGCATGCTGGCACAGCCTCTCAGACTGAACCTCGTGCCGGACACCACAGAACCACCTGCCGGACAGACCGGAACCACCTGCCGGACACGCCGGAACCACCGGCTCGACCCGCCGGAACGACCGCTGGACATGCAAACTCACCTGCCGGCTACGCCGGAAACACTTGGCGAACACTCCGGAATCACCTGCCGGGCATGCCGGAACCACCTCTCAGATATGCCAGAACCACGTGCCAATGACCCCGGAAGCACCTGCCGAGCACGCCGGAACCACCTGCTCGACTCGCCAGAACCACCTGCCGGACACGCAAAAATCACCTGCCGGCTACGCCACAACCAGTTGGGGAACACTTCGGAATCACCTGCCGGGCTTGCTGGAACCACCTGCCGGTCATGCCAAAATCACCTGCCAACTACGCCAGTACCACTTGGCGGACACTGTGGAAACACCTGTCGGGCCGGCCGGAACCACATCTCAGACGTGCCAGAACCATGTGCATGAGATGCTGGAACCACACCCCGAACAGACGGAAAACACCTGCCAGACCCGTCTGAACAACCTGCCGAGCACGCCGGAGCCACCTGCTCGACTCGCCGGAACCACCTACCTGACATGCCTAAATCACCAGCCGGGTATGCCAGAACCACTTGGCGGACACTCCGGAATCATCTGCTGGACATGCCGGAACCAGCTCTCAGACACACCAGAACCACGTGCCGGAGACGCCGGAAGCACCTGCCGAGCATGCCGGAGCCACCTGCTTGACTCGCTGGAACCACCTGCCGGACAGGCCAATATCAACTGCTGGCTATGCCAGAACCACCTGGGGGACAGTCCGGGATCACCTGCCAGCCTTGGCGGAACCACCTCTCAGACGTACCAGAACCACCTGCCGGAGAAGCTGGAAACACGTACTGGACAGCCTGGAACCACGTGACGGCCATGCCTGAACCACCTGCCGAGCACGGCGGAACCACCTGCCGGACACGCCAAAATCACCTGCGGGCTACGCCAGAACCACTTGGACGACTCTCAGAAATGACCTGCCGGGCATGTTGGAACCACCTCTCAGACGTGCCAGAAGCACGTGGCGGACAGTCCGGAATCACCTGTTGGGCATACGCAACCACCGCTGACACGTACCAGAACCACGTGCCGTGCACGCCGGAACCACCTACCGGACAGACCGGAATCCACTTTTGGGCATGCCGGAACCACCAGTCAGATGTGCCAGAAACACGTGCCGGAGACGCCGGAAGCACCTGCCGAGCACGTCGCAACCACCTGCTCAACTCGCCTGAACCACCTGCCGGACACGCCAAAATCACCTGCCCGCTACACCAGCACCACTTCGAGGACAAGCCGGAATCACGTGAGGGGCATGCTGGCACAGCCTCTCAGACTGAATCTCGTGCCGGACACCACAGAACCACCTGCCGGACAGACCGGAACCACCTGCCGGACACGCCGGAACCACCGGCTCGACCCGCCGGAACGACCGCTGGACATGCAAACTCACCTGCCGGCTACGCCGGAAACACTTGGCGAACACTCCGGAATCACCTGCCGGGCATGCCGGAACCACCTCTCAGATATGCCAGAACCACGTGCCAATGACCCCGGAAGCACCTGCCGAGCACGCCGGAACCACCTGCTCGACTCGCCAGAACCACCTGCCGGACACGCAAAAATCACCTGCCGGCTACGCCACAACCAGTTGGGGAACACTTCGGAATCACCTGCCGGGCTTGCTGGAACCACCTGCCGGTCATGCCAAAATCACCTGCCAACTACGCCAGTACCACTTGGCGGACACTGTGGAAACACCTGTCGCGCCGGCCGGAACCACATCTCAGACGTGCCAGAACCATGTGCATGAGATGCTGGAACCACACCCCGAACAGACGGAAAACACCTGCCAGACCCGTCTGAACAACCTGCCGAGCACGCCGGAGCCACCTGCTCGACTCGCCGGAACCACCTACCTGACATGCCTAAATCACCAGCCGGGTATGCCAGAACCACTTGGCGGACACTCCGGAATCATCTGCTGGACATGCCGGAACCAGCTCTCAGACACACCAGAACCACGTGCCGGAGACGCCGGAAGCACCTGCCGAGCATGCCGGAGCCACCTGCTCGACTCGCCAGAAACACCTGCCGGACACGCCAAAATCACCTGCCGGGTACGCCAGAACCACCTGGCGGACACTCCGAAATCACCTGTCGCGCATGCCGGAACCACCTCTCAGACGTGCCGGAAGCACGTGCCGGACACGCCAGAATCACCTACCGGACAGACCGGAACCACCTGCCGAGCACGCCGGAACCACCTGTTCGACTCGCTGGAACCACCTGCCGGACAGGCCAATATCAACTGCTGGCTATGCCAGAACCACCTGGGGGACGGTCCGGAATCACCTGCCAGCCATGGCGGAACCACCTCTCAGACGTACCAGAACCACCTGCCGGAGAAGCTGGAAACACGTCCTGGACAGTCTGGAACCACCTGCCGGCCAAGCCTGAACCACCTGCCAAGCACAACGGAACAACCTGCCAGACACGCCAAAATCACCTGCGTGTTATGCCAGAACCACTTGGAGGACTCTCTGGGATGACCTGCCGGGCATGCCGGAACCACCTCTCAGACGTGCCAGAACCATGAGGCGGACAGTCCGGAATCACCTGTTGGGCATGCGCACCCACCTCTGAGACGTACCAGAACCACATGCCGTGCAGGCTGGAACCACCTACCGGACAGACCGGAATCACCTTTCGGGCATGCCGGAACCACCTGTCAGATGTGCCAGAAACACGTGCCGGAGACGCCGGAAGCACCTGCCAAGCACGTTGGAACCACCTGCTCAACTCGCCTGAACCACCTGCCGGACATGCCAAAATCACCTGCCGACTATGCCAGAACCACTTGGCGAACACTCCGGAATCACTTGCCGGGCATGGAGGAACCACCTCTCAGACATGCCAGAACCCCGTGCCAATGACCCCGGAAGCACCAGCCGAGCACGCCGGAACCACCTGCTCGACTCGCCAGAACCACCTGCCGATCACGCAAAAATCACCTGCCGGCTACGCCACAACCAGTTGGCGAACACTTTGGAATCACCTGCCAGGCTTGCTGGAACCACCTGCCAGTCATGCCAAAATCACCTGCCAACTACGCCAGAACCGCTTGGCAGACACTGCGGAAACACCTGTCGGGCCGGCTGGAACCACATCTCAGACGTGCCAGAAACGTGTTCATGAGATGCTGGAACCACACCCCGAACAGATGGATACCACCTGCCAGAACCGCCTGAACCACCTGCCGAGCACACCGGAACCACCTGCTCGACTCACCGGTACCACCTCCCTGACACGCCAAAATCACCTGCTGGGTATGCCAGAACCACTTGGCGGACACTCCGGAATCATCTGCCGGACATGCCGGAACCAGCTCTGAGACACACCAGAACCAAGTGCCGGAGACGCCGGAAGCACCTGCCGAGCATGCCGGAGCCAACTGCTCGACTCCCAGAAACACCTGCCGGACACGCCAAAATCACCTGCCGGGTATGCCAGAACCACCTGGCGGAAACTACCTAATCACCTGCCGCGCATGCTGGAAGCACGTGCCAGACACGCCGGAAACACCTACCGGACAGACCGGAACCACCTGCCAAGTACGCCGGAGCCACCTGTTTGACTCGCTGGAACCACCTGCCGGACAGGCCAATATCAACTGCTGGCTATGCCAGAACCACCTGGGGGACAGTCCGGGATCACCTGCCAGCCATGGCGGAACCACCTCTCAGACGTACCAGAACCACCTGCCGGAGAAGCTGGAAACACGTCCTGGACAGACTGGAACCACGTGACGGCCATGCCTGAACCACCTGCCGAGCACGGCGGAACCACCTGCCGGACACGCCAAAATCACCTGCGGGCTACGCCAGAACCACTTGGACGACTCTCCGAAATGACCTGCCGGGCATGTTGGAACCACCTCTCAGACGTGCCAGAAGCACGTGGCGGACAGTCCGGAATCACCTGTTGGACATACGCAACCATCTCTGAGACGTACCAGAACCACGTGCCGTGCACGCCGGAACCACCTACCGGACAGACCGGAATCAACTTTTGGGCATGCCGGAACCACCAGTCAGATGTGCCAGAAACACGTGCCGGAGACGCCGGAAGCACCTGCCGAGCACGTCGCAACCACCTGCTCAACTCGCCTGAACCACCTGCCGGACACGCCAAAATCACCTGCCCGCTACACCAGCACCACTTCGGGGATAAGCCGGAATCACGTGAGGGGCATGCCGGCACAGCCTCTCAGACTGAACCTCGTGCCGGACACCACAGAACCACCTGCCGGACAGACCGGAACCACCTGCCGGACACGCCGGGACCACCGGTTCGACCCGCCATAACGACCGCTGGACATGCAAACTCACCTGCCGGCTATGCCGGAAACACTTGGCAAACACTCCGGAATCACCTGCCGGTCATTGCGGAACCACTCTCAGATATGCCAGAACCACGTGCCAATGACCCCGGAAGCACCTGCCGAGCACGCCGGAACCACATGCTCGACTCGCCAGAACCACCTGCCGGACACGCAAAAATCACCTGCCGGCTACGCCACAACCAGTTGGGGAACACTTCGGAATCACCTGCCGGGCTTGCTGGAACCACCTGCCGGTCATGCCAAAATCACCTGCCAACTACGCCAGTACCACTTGGCGGACACTGTGGAAACACCTGTCGCGCCGGCCGGAACCACATCTCAGACGTGCCAGAACCATGTGCATGAGATGCTGGAACCACACCCCGAACAGACGGAAAACACCTGCCAGACCCGTCTGAACAACCTGCCGAGCACGCCGGAGACACCTGCTCGACTCGCCGGAACCACCTACATGACATGCCCAAATCACCAGCCGGGTATGCCAGAACCACTTGGCGGACACTCCGGAATCATCTGCCGGACATGCCGGAACCAGCTCTCAGACACACCAGAACCACGTGCCGGAGACGCCGGAAGCACCTGCCGAGCATGCCGGAGCCACCTGCTCGACTCGCCAGAAACACCTGCCGGACACGCCAAAATCACCTGCCGGGTACGCCAGAACCACCTGGCGGACACTCCGAAATCACCTGTCGCGCATGCCGGAACCACCTCTCAGACGTGCCGGAAGCACGTGCCGGACACGCCGGAATCACCTACTGGACAGACCGGAACCACCTGCCGAGCACGCCGGAGCCACCTGTTCGACTCGCTGGAACCACCTGCCGGACAGGCCAATATCAACTGCTGGCTATGCCAGAACCACCTGGGGGACGGTCCGGAATCACCTGCCAGCCATGGCGGAACCACCTCTCAGACGTACCAGAACCACCTGCCGGAGAAGCTGGAAACACGTCCTGGACAGTCTGGAACCACCTGCCGGCCAAGCCTGAACCACCTGCCAAGCACAACGGAACAACCTGCCAGACACGCCAAAATCACCTGCGTGTTATGCCAGAACCACTTGGAGGACTCTCTGGGATGACCTGCCGATCATGCCGGAACCACCTCTCAGACGTGCCAGAACCATGTGGCGGACAGTCCGGAATCACCTGTTGGGCATGCGCAACCACCTCTGAGACGTACCAGAACCACATGCCGTGCAGGCTGGAACCACCTACCGGACAGACCGGAATCACCTTTCGGGCATGCCGGAACCACCTGTCAGATGTGCCAGAAACACGTGCCGGAGACGCCGGAAGCACCTGCCAAGCACGTTGGAACCACCTGCTCAACTCGCCTGAACCACCTGCCGGACATGCCAAAATCACCTGCCGACTATGCCAGAACCACTTGGCGAAAACTCCGGAATCACTTGCCGGGCATGCAGGAACCACCTCTCAGACATGCCAGAACCCCGTGCCAATGACCCCGGAAGCACCAGCCAAGCACGCCGGAACCACCTGCTCGACTCGCCAGAACCACCTGCCGATCACGCAAAAATCACCTGCCGGCTACGCCACAACCAGTTGGCGAACACTTCGGAATCACCTGACAGGCTTGCTGGAACCACCTGCCAGTCATGCCAAAATCACCTGCCAACTACGCCAGAACCGCTTGGCGGACACTGCGGAAACACCTGTCGGGCCGGCTGGAACCACATCTCAGACGTGCCGGAAACGTGTTCATGAGATGCTGGAACCACACCCCGAACAGACGGATACCACCTGCCAGAACCGCCTGAACCACCTGCCGAGCACGCCGGAACCACCTGCTCGACTCACCGGTACCACCTCCCTGACACGCCAAAATCACCTGCTGGGTATGCCAGAACCACTTGGCGGACACTCCGGAATCATCTGCCGGACATGCTGGAACCAGCTCTCAGACACACCAGAACCAAGTGCCGGAGACGCCGGAAGCACCTGCCGAGCATGCCGGAGCCACCTGCTCGACTCGCCAGAAACACCTGCCGGACACGCCACAATCACCTGCCGGGTATGCCAGAACCACCTGGCGGACACTACGGAATCACCTGCCGCGCATGCCGGAAGCACGTGCCGGACACGCCGGAATCACCTACCGGACAGACCGGAACCACCTGCCGAGCACGCCGGAGCCACCTGTTCGACTCGCTGGAACCACCAGCCGGACAGTCCAATATCAACTGCTGGCTATGCCAGAACCACCTGGGGGACAGTCTGGGATCACCTGCCATCCATGGCGGAACCACCTCTCAGACGTACCAGAACCACCTGCCGGAGAAGCTGGAAACACGTCCTGGACAGACTGGAACCACGTGACGGCCATGCCTGAACCACCTGTCGAGCACGGCGGAACCACCTGCCGGACACGCCAAAATCACCTGCGGGCTACGCCAGAACCACTTGGACGACTCTCCGAAATGACCTGCCGGGCATGTTGGAACCACCTCTCAGACGTGCCAGAAGCACGTGGCGGACAGTCCGGAATCACCTGTTGGGCATACGCAACCACCTCTGACACGTACCAGAACCACGTGCCGTGCACGCCGGAACCACCTACCGGACAGACCGGAATCAACTTTTGGGCATGCCGGAACCACCAGTCAGATGTGCCAGAAACACGTGCCGGAGACGCCGGAAGCACCTGCCGAGCACGTCGCAACCACCTGCTCAACTCGCCTGAACCACCTGACGGACACGCCAAAATCACCTGCCCGCTACACCAGCACCACTTCGGGGACAAGCCGGAATCACGTGAGGGGCATGCCGGCACAGCCTCTCAGACTGAACCTCGTGCCGGACACCACAGAACCACCTGCCGGACAGACCGGAACCACCTGCCGGACACGCCGGAACCACCGGCTCGACCCGCCGGAACGACCGCTGGACATGCAAAATCACCTGCCGGCTACGCCGGAAACACTTGGCGAACACTCCGGAATCACCTGCCGGGCATGCCGGAACCACCTCTCAGATATGCCAAAACCACGTGCCAATGACCCCGGAAGCACCTGCCGAGCATGCCGGAACCACCTGCTCGACTCGCTAGAACCACCTGCCGGACACGCAAAAATCACCTGCCGGCTACGCCACAACCAGTTGGGGAACACTTCGGAATCACCTGCCGGGCTTGCTGGAACCACCTGCCGGTCATGCCAAAATCACCTGCCAACTACGCCAGTACCACTTGGCGGACACTGTGGAAACGCCTGTCGGGCCGGCCGGAAACACATCTCAGACGTGCCAGAACCATGTGCATGAGATGCTGGAACCACACCCCGAACAGACGGAAAACACCTGCCAGACCCGTCTGAACAACCTGCCGAGCACGCCGGAGCCACCTGCTCGACTCGCCGGAACCACCTACCTGACATGCCCAAATCACCAGCCGGGTATGCCAGAACCACTTGGTGGACACTCCGGAATCATCTGCTGGATATGCCGGAACCAGCTCTCAGACACACCAGAACCACGTGCCGGAGACGCCGGAAGCACCTGCCGAGCATGCCGGAGCCACCTGCTCGAATCGCCAGAAACACCTGCCAGACACGCCAAAATCACCTGCCGGGTACGCCAGAACCACCTGGCGGACACTCCGAAATCACCTGTCGCGCATGCCGGAACCACCTCTCAGACGTGCCGGAAGCACGTGCCGGACACGCCGGAATCACCTAGCGGACAGACCGGAACCACCTGCCGAGCATGCCGGAGCCACCTGTTTGACTCGCTGGAACCACCTGCCGGACAGGCCAATATCAACTGCTGGCTATGCCAGAACCACCTGGGGGACGGTCCGGAATCACCTGCCAGCCATGGCGGAACCACCTCTCAGACATACCAGAACCACCTGCCGGAGAAGCTGGAAACACGTCCTGGACAGTCTGGAACCACCTGCCGGCCAAGCCTGAACCACCTGCCAAGCACAACGGAACAACCTGCCAGACACGCCAAAATCACCTGCGTGTTATGCCAGAACCACTTGGAGGACTCTCTGGGATGACCTGCCGGTCATGCCGGAACCACCTCTCAGACGTGCCAGAACCATGTGGCGGACAGTCCGGAATCACCTGTTGGGCATGCGCAACCACCTCTGAGACGTACCAGAACCACATGCCGTGCAGGCTGGAACCACCTACCGGACAGACCGGAATCACCTTTCGGGCATGCCGGAACCACCTGTCAGATGTGCCAGAAACACGTGCCGGAGACGCCGGAAGCACCTGCCAAGCACGTTGGAACCACCTGCTCAACTCGCCTGAACCACCTGCCGGACATGCCAAAATCACCTGCCGACTATGCCAGAACCACTTGGCGAACACTCCGGAATCACTTGCCGGGCATGCAGGAACCACCTCTCAGACATGCCAGAACCCCGTGCCAATGACCCCGGAAGCACCAGCCGAGCACGCCGGAACCACCTGCTCGACTCGCCAGAACCACCTGCCGATCACGCAAAAATCACCTGCCGGCTACGCCACAACCAGTTGGTGAACACTTCGGAATCACCTGCCAGGCTTGCTGGAACCACCTGCCAGTGATGCCAAAATCACCTGCCAACTACGCCAGAACCGCTTGGCGGACACTGCGGAAACACCTGTCGGGCCGGCCGGAACCACATCTCAGACGTGCCAGAAACGTGTTCATGAGATGCTGGAACCACACCCGGAACAGACGGATACCACATGCCAGAACCGCCTGAACCACCTGCTGAGCACGCCGGAGCCACCTGCTCGACTGGCCGGAACCACATACCTGACATGCCAAAATCACCAGCCGGGTATGCCAGAACCACTTGGCGGACACTCCGGAATCATCTGCCGGATATGCCGGACACTCCGGAATCATCTGCCGCACATGCCGGAACCAGCTCTCAGACACACCAGAACCATGTGCTGGATACGCCGGAAGCACCTGCCGAGCATGCCGGAGCCACGTGCTCGACTCGCCAGAAACACCTGCCGGACACGCCAAAATCACCTGCCGGGTACGCCAGAACCACCTGGCGGACACTCCGAAACCACCTGTCGCGCATGCCGGAACAACCTCTCAGACGTGCCGGAAGCACGTGCCGGACACGCCGGAATCACCTACCGGACAGACCGGAACCACCTGCCGAGCACGCTGGAGCCACCTGTTCGACTCGCTGGAATCACCTGCCGGACAGGCCAATATCAAATGCTGGCTATGCCAGAACCACCTGGGGGACGGTCCGGAATCACCTGCCCACCATGTCGGAACCACCTCTCAGACGTACCAGAACCACCTGCCGGACAAGCTGGAAACACGTCCTGGACAGTCTGGAACCACCTGCCGGCCAAGCCTGAACCACCTGCCAAGCACAACGGAACTACCTGACAGACACACTAAAATCACCTGGGTGTTATGCCAGAACCACTTGGAGGACTCTCTGGGATGACCTGCCGGGCATGCCGGAACCACCTCTCAGACGTGCCAGAACCATGTGGCGGACAGTCCGGAATCACCTGTTGGGCATGCGCAACCACCTCTGAGACGTACCAGAACCACATGCCGTGCAGGCCGGAACCACCTACCGGACAGACCGGAATCACCTTTCGGGCATGCCGGAACCACCAGTCAGATGTGCCAGAAACACGTGCAGGAGACGCCGGAAGCACCTGCCGAGCACGTCGCAACCACCTGCTCAACTCGCCTGAACCACCTGCCGGACACGCCAAAATCACCTGCCCGCTACACCAGCACCACTTCGGGGACAAGCCGGAATCACGTGAGGGGCATGCCGGCACAGCCTCTCAGACTGAACCTCGTGCCGGACACCACAGAACCACCTGCCGGACAGACCGGAACCACCTGCCGGACACGCCGGAACCACCGGCTCGACCCGCCGGAACGACCGCTGGACATGCAAAATCACCTGTCGGCTACGCCGGAAACACTTGGCGAACACTCCGGAATCACCTGCCGGGCATGCCGGAACCACCTCTCAGATATGCCAGAACCACGTGCCAATGACCCCGGAAGCACCTGCCGAGCACGCCGGAACCACCTGCTCGACTCGCCAGAACCACCTGCCGGACACGCAAAAATCACCTGCCGGCTACGCCACAACCAGTTGGGGAACACTTCGGAATCTCCTGCCGGGCTTGCTGGAACCACCTGCCGGTAATGCCAAAATCACCTGCCAACTACGCCAGTACCACTTGGCGGACACTGTGGAAACACCTGTCGGGCCGGCCGGAACCACATCTCAGACGTGCCAGAACCATGTGCATGAGATGCTGGAACCACACCCCGAACAGACGGAAAACACCCGCCAGACCCGTCTGAACAACCTGCCGAGCACGCCGGAGCCACCTGCTCGACTCGCCGGAACCACCTACCTGACATGCCCAAATCACCAGCCGGGTATGCCAGAACCACTTGGCGGACACTCCGGAATCATCTGCCGGACATGCCGGAACCAGCTCTCAGACACACCAGAACCACGTGCCGGAGACGCCGGAAGCACCTGCCGAGCATGCCGGAGCCACCTGCTCGACTCGCCAGAAACACCTGCCGGACAGGCCAATATTAACTGCTGGCTATGCCAGAACCACCTGGGGGACAGTCCGGAATCACCTGCCAGCCATGGCGGAACCACCTCTCACACGTACCAGAACCACCTGCCGGAGAAGCTGGAAACACGTCCTGGACAGTCTGGAACCACCTGCCGTCCAAGCCTGAACCACCTGCCAAGCACAACGGAACAACCTGCCAGACACGCCAAAATCACCTGCGTGTTATGCCAGAACCACTTGGAGGACTCTCTGGGATGACCTGCCGGGCATGCCGGAACCACCTCTCAGACGTGCCAGAACTATGTGGCGGACAGTCCGGAATCACCTGTTGGGCATACGCAACCACCTCTGAGATGTAGCAGAACCACGTGCCGTGCACGCCGGAACCACCTACCGGACAGACCGGAATCCACTTTTGGGCATGCCGGAACCACCAGTCAGATGTGCCAGAAACACGTGCCGGAGATGCCGGAAGCACCTGCCGAGCACGTCGCAACCACCTGCTCAACTCGCCTGAACCACCTGCCGGACACGCCAAAATCACCTGCCCGCTACACCAGCACCACTTCGGGGACAAGCCGGAATCACGTGAGGGGCATGCCGGCACAGCCTATCAGACTGAACCTCGTGCCGGACACCACAGAACCACCTGCCGGACAGACCGGAACCACCTGCCGGACACGCCGGAACCACCGGCTCGACCCGCCGGAACGACCGCTGGACATGCAAAATCACCTGCCGGCTACGCCGCAAACACTTGGCGAACACTCCGGAATCACCTGCCGGGCATGCCGGAACCACCTGCTCGACTCGCCTGAACCACCTGCCGGACATGCCAAAATCACCTGCCGACTATGCCAGAACCACTTGGCGAACACTCCGGAATCACTTGCCGGGCTGGCCGGAGCCACATCTCAGACGTGCCAGAACCATGTGCATGAGATGCTGGAACCACACCCCGAACAGACGGAAAACACCTGCCAGACCCGTCTGAACAACCTGCCGAGCACGCCGGAGCCACCTGCTCGACTCGCCGGAACCACCTACCTGACATGCCCAAATCACCAGCCGGGTATGCCAGAACCAGTTGGCGAACACTCCGGAATCACTTGCCGGGCATGCAGGAACCACCACTCAGACATGCCAGAACCCCGTGCCAATGACCACGGAAGCACCAGCCGAGCACGCCGGAACCACATGCTCGACTCGCCAGAACCACGTGCCGGACACGCCAAAATCACCTGCCGGGTATGCCAGAACCACCTGGCGGACACTACGGAATCACCTGCCGCGCATGCCGGAACCACCTCTCAGACGTGCCGGAAGCACGTGCCAGACACGCCGGAAACACCTACCGGACAGACCGGAACCACCTGCCAAGAACGCCGGAGCCACCTGTTCGACTCGCTGGAACCACCTGCCGGACAGGCCAATATCAACTGCTGGCTATGCCAGAACCACCTGGGGGACAGTCCGGGATCACCTGCCAGCCATGGCGGAACCACCTCTCAGACGTACCAGAACCACCTGCCGGAGAAGCTGGAAACACGTCCTGGACAGACTGGAACCACGTGACGGCCATGCCTGAACCACCTGCCGAGCACGGCGGAACCACCTGCAGGACACGCCAAAATCACCTGCGGGCTACGCCAGAACCACTTGGACGACTCTCCGAAATGATCTGCCGGGCATGTTGGAACCACCTCTCAGACGTGCCAGAAGCACGTGGCGGACAGTCCGGAATCACCTGTTGGGCATACGCAACCACCTCTGAGACGTACCAGAACCACGTGCCGTGCACGCCGGAACCACCTACCGGACAGACCGGAATCCACTTTTGGGCATGCCGGAACCACCAGTCAGATGTGCCAGAAACACGTGCCGGAGACGCCGGAAGCACCTGCCGAGCACGTCGCAACCACCTGCTCAACTCGCCTGAACCACCTGCCGGACACGCCAAAATCACCTGCCCGCTACACCAGCACCACTTCGGGGACAAGCCGGAATCACGTGAGGGGCATGCCGGCACAGCCTCTCAGACTGAACCTCGTGCCGGACACCACAGAACCACCTGCCGGACAGACCGGAACCACCTGCCGGACACGCCGGAACCACCGGCTCGACCCGCCGGAACGACCGCTGCACATGCAAAATCACCTGCCGGCTACGCCAGAAACACTTGGCGAACACTCCGGAATCACCTGCCGGGCATGCCGGAACCACCTCTCAGATATGCCAGAACCACGTGCCAATGACCCCGGAAGCACCTGCCGAGCATGCCCGAGCCACCTGTTCGACTCGCCAGAAACACCTGCCGGACAGGCCAATATTAACTGCTGGCTATGCCAGAACCACCTGGGGGACGGTCCGGGATCACCTGCCAGCCATGGCGGAACCACCTCTCACACGTACCAGAACCACCTGCCGGAGAAGCTGGAAACACGTCCTGGACAGTCTGGAACCACCTGCCGGCCAAGCCTGAACCACCTGCCAAGCACAACGGAACAACCTGCCAGACACGCCAAAATCACCTGCGTGTTATGCCAGAACCACTTGGAGGACTCTCTGGGATGACCTGCCGGGCATGCCGGAACCACCAATCAGATGTGCCAGAAACACGTGCCGGAGACCCCGGAAGCACCTGCCGAGCACGTCGCAACCACCTGCTCAACTCGCCTGAACCACCTGCCGGACACGCCAAAATCACCTGCCGGGTACGCCAGAACCACCTGGCGGACACTCCGAAATCACCTGTCGCGCATGCCGGAACCACCTCTCAGACGTGCCGGAAGCACGTGCCGGACACGCCGGAATCACCTACCGGACAGACCGGAACCACCTGCCGAGCACGCCGGAGCCACCTTTTCGACTCGCTCGATCCACCTGCCGGACAGGCCAATATCAACTGCTGGCTATGCCAGAACCACCTGGGGGACGGTCCGGAATCACCTGTCCGCCATGGCGGAACCACCTCTCAGACCTTCCAGAACCACCTGCCGGAGAAGCTGGAAACACGTCCTGGACAGTCTGGAACCACCTGCCTGCCAAGCCTGAACCACCTGCCAAGCACAACGGAACAACCTGCCAGACACGCCAAAATCGCCAGCGTGTTATGCCAGAACCACTTGGAGGACTCTCTGGGATGACCTGCCGGGCATGGCGGAACCACCTCTCAGACGTGCCAGAACCATGTGGCGGACAGTCCGGAATCACCTGTTGGGCATGCGCAACCACCTCTGAGACGTACCAGAACCACATGCCGTGCAGGCTGGAACCACCTACCGGACAGACCGGAATCACCTTTCGGGCATGCCGGAACCACCTGTCAGATGTGCCAGAAACACGTGCAGGAGACGCCGGAAGCACCTGCCAAGCACGTTGGAACCACCTGCTCAACTCGCCTGAACCACCTGCCGGACATGCCACAATCACCTGCCGACTATGCCAGAACCACTTGGCGAACACTCCGGAATCACTTGCCGGGCATGCAGGAACCACCTCTCAGACATGCCAGAACCCCGTGCCAATGACCCCGGAAGCACCAGCCGAGCACGCCGGAACCACCTGCTCAACTCGCCTGAACCACCTGCCGGACACGCCAAAATCACCTGCCCGCTACACCAGCACCACTTCGGGGACAAGCCGGAATCACGTTAGGGGCATGCCGGCACAGCCTCTCAGACTGAACCTCGTGCCGGACACCACAGAACCACCTGCCGGACAGACCGGAACCACCTGCCGGACACGCCGGAACCACCGGCTCGACCCGCCGGAACGACCGCTGCACATGCAAAATCACCTGCCGGCTACGCCGGAAACACTTGGCGAACACTCCGGAATCACCTGCCGGGCATGCCGGAACCACCTCTCAGATATGCCAGAACCCCGTGGCAATGACCCCGGAAGCACCTGCCGAGCACGCCGGAACCACCTGCTCGACTCGCCAGAACCACCTGCCGGACACGCAAATATCACCTGCCGGCTACGCCACAACCAGTTGGGGAACACTTCGGAATCACCTGCCGGGCTTGCTGGAACCACCTGCCGGTCATGCCAAAATCACCTGCCAACTACGCCAGTACCACTTGGCGGACACTGTGGAAACACCTGTCGGCCCGGCCGGAACCACATCTCAGACGTGCCAGAACCATGTGCATGAGATGCTGGAACCACACCCCGAACAGACGGAAAACACCTGCCAGATTCGTCTGAACAACCTGCCGAGCACGCCGGAGCCACCTGCTCGACTCGCCGGAACCACCTACCTGACATGCCCAAATCACCAGCCAGGTATGCCAGAACCACTTGGCGGACACTCCGGAATCATCTGCCGGACATGCCGGAACCAGCTCTCAGACACACCAGAACCACGTGCCGGAGACGCCGGAAGCACCTGCCGAGCATGCCGGAGCCACCTGCTCGACTCGCCAGAACCACCTGCCGGACACGCCAAAATCACCTGCCGAGTATGCCAGAACCACCTGGCGGACACTACGGAATCACCTGCCGCGCATGCCGGAACCACCTCTCAGACGTGCCGGAAGCACGTGCCAGACACGCCGGAAACACCTACCGGACAGACCGGAACCACCTGCCAAGAACGCCGGAGCCACCTGTTCGACTCGCTGGAACCACCTGCCGGACAGGCCAATATCAACTGCTGGCTATGCCAGAACCACGTGGGGGACAGTCCGGGATCACCTGCCAGCCATGATGGAACCACCTCTCAGACGTACCAGAACCACCTGCCGGAGAAGATGGAAACACGTCCTGGACAGACTGGAACCACGTGACGGCCATGCCTGAACCACCTGCCGAGCACGGCGGAACCACCTGCTGGACACGCCAAAATCACCTGCGGGCTACGCCAGAACCACTTGGACGACTCTCCGAAATGACCTGCCGGGCATGCCGGAACCACCTCTCAGACGTGCCAGAACCATGTGGCGGACAGTCCGGAATCACCTGTTGGGCATGCGCAACCACCTCTGAGACGTACCAGAAACACATGCCGTGCAGTCTGGAACCACCTACCGGACAGACCGGAATCACCTTTCGGGCATGCCGGAACCACCTGTCAGATGTGCCAGAAACACGTGCCGGAGACCCCGGAAGCACCTGCCAAGCACGTTGGAACCACCTGCTCAACTCGCCTGAACCACCTGCCGGACATGCCAAAATCACCTGCCGACTATGCCAGAACCACTTGGCGAACACTCCGGAATCACTTGCCGGGCATGCAGGAACCACCTCTCAGACATGCCAGAACCACGTGCCAATGACCCCGGAAGCACCAGCCGAGCACACCGGAACCACCTGCTCGACTCGCCAGAACCACCTGCCGATCACGCAAAAATCACCTGCCGGCTACGCCACAACCAGTTGGTGAACACTTTGGAATCACCTGCCAGGCTTGCTGGAACCACCTACCGGTCATGCCAAAATCACCTGCCAACTACGCCAGAACCGCTTGGCGGACACTGCGGAAACACCTGTCGGGCCGGCTGGAACCACATCTCAGACGTGCCAGAAACGTGTTCATGAGATGCTGGAACCACACCCCGAACAGACGGATACCACCTGCCAGAACCGCCTGAACCACCTGCTGAGCACGCCGGAACCACCTGCTCGACTTACCGGTACCACCTCCCTGACACGCCAAAATCACCTGCTGGGTATGCCAGAACCACTTGGCGGACACTCCGGAATCATCTGCCGGACATGCCGGAACCAGCTCACAGACACACCAGAACCAAGTGCCGGAGACGCCGGAATCACCTGCCGCGCATGCCGGAACCACCTCTCAGACGTGCCGGAAGCACGTGCCAGACACGCCGGAAACACCTACCGGACAGACCGGAACCACCTGCCAAGAACGCCGGAGCCACCTGTTCGACTCGCTGGAACCACCTGCCGGACAGGCCAATATCAACTGCTGGCTATGCCAAAACCACCTGCGGGACAGTCCGGGATCACCTGCCAGCCATGGCGGAACCACCTCTCAGACGTACCAGAACCACCTGCCGGAGAAGCTGGAAACACGTCCTGGACAGACTGGAACCACGTGACGGCCATGCCTGAACCACCTGCCGAGCACGGCGGAACCACCTGCAGGACACGGCAAAATCACCTGCGGGCTACGCAAGAACCACTTGGACGACTCTCCGAAATGACCTGCCGGGCATGTTGGAACCACCTCTCAGACGTGCCAGAAGCACGTGGCGGACAGTCCGGAATCACCTGTTGGGCATACGCAACCACATCTGAGACGTACCAGAACCACGTGCCGTGCACGCCGGAACCACCTACCGGACAGACCGGAATCCACTTTTGGGCATGCCGGAACCACCAGTCAGATGTGCCAGAAACACGTGCCGGAGACGCCGGAAGCACCTGCCGAGCACGTCGCAACCACCTGCTCAACTCGCCTGAACCACCTGCCGGACACGCCAAAATCACCTGCCCGCTACACCAGCACCACTTCGGGGACAAGCCGGAATCACGTGAGGGGCATGCCGGCACAGCCTCTCAGACTGAACCTCGTGCCGGACACCACAGAACCACCTGCCGGACAGACCGGAACCACCTGCCGGACACGCCGGAACCACCGGCTCGACCCGCCGGAACGACCGCTGGACATGCAAAATCACCTGCCGGCTACGCCGCAAACACTTGGCGAACACTCCGGAATCACCTGCCGGGCATGCCGGAACCACCTCTCAGATATGCCAGAACCACGTGCCAATGACCCCGGAAGCACCTGCCGAGCACGCCGGAACCACCTGCTCGACTCGCCAGAACCACCTGCCGGACACGCAAAAATCACCTGCCGGCTACGCCACAACCAGTTGGGGAACACTTCGGAATCACCTGCCGGGCTTGCTGGAACCACCTGCCGGTCATGCCAAAATCACCTGCCAACTACGCCAGTACCACTTGGCGGACACTGTGGAAACACCTGTCGGGCCGGCCGGAACCACATCTCAGACGTGCCAGAACCATGTGCATGAGATGCTGGAACCACACCCCGAACAGAAGGAAAACACCTGCCAGACCCGTCTGAACAACCTGCCGAGCACGCCGGAGCCACCAGCTCGACTCGCCGGAACCACCTACCTTACATGCCAAAATCACCAGCCGGGTATGCCAGAACCACTTGGCAGACACTCCGGAATCATCTGCCGGACATGCCGGAACCAGCTCTCAGACACACCAGAACCAAGTGCCGGAGACGCCGGAAGCACCTGTCGAGCATGCCGGAGCCACCTGCTCGACTCGCCAGAAACACCTCCCGGACACGCCAAAATCACCTGCCGGGTACGCCAGAACCACCTGGCGGACACTACGGAATCACCTGCCGCGCATGCCGGAACCACCTCTCAGACGTGCCGGAAGCACGTGCCAGACACGCCGGAAACACATACCGGACAACCGAAACCACCTGCCAAGAACGCCGGAGCCACCTGTTCGACTCGCTGGAACCACCTGCCGGACAGGCCAATATCAACTGCTGGCTATGCCAGAACCACCTGGGGAACAGTCCGGGATCACCTGCCAGCCATGGCGGAACCACCTCTCATACGTACCAGAACCACCTGCCGGAGAAGATGGAAACACGTCCTGGACAGACTGGAACCACGTGACGGCCATGCCTGAACCACCTGCCGAGCACGGCGGAACCACCTGCCGGACACGCCAAAATCACCTGCGGGCTACGCCAGAACCACTTGGACGACTCTCCGAAAGGACCTGCCGGGCATGTTGGAACAACCTCTCAGACGTGCCAGAAGCACGTGGCGGACAGTCCGGAATCACCTGTTGGGCAAACGCAACCACCTCTGAGACGTTCCAGAACCACGTGCCGTGCACGCCGGAACCACCTACCGGACAGACCGGAATCCACTTTTGGGCATGCCGGAACCACCAGTCAGATGTGCCAGCAACACGTGTCGGAGACGCCGGAAGAACCTGCCGAGCATGCCCGAGCCACCTGTTCGACTGGCCAGAAACAAATGCCGGACAGGCCAATATTAACTGATGGCTATGCCAGAACCACCTGGGGGACGGTCCGGAATCACCTGCCAGCCATGGCGGAACCACCTCTCACACGTACCAGAACCACCTGCCGGAGAAGCTGGAAACACGTCCTGGACAGTCTGGAACCACCTGCCGGCCAAGCCTGAACCACCTGCCAAGCACAACAGAACAACCTGCCAGACACGCCAAAATCACCTGCGTGTTATGCCAGAACCACTTGGAGGACTCTCTGGGATGACCTGCCGGGCATGCCGGAACCACCTCTCAGACGTGCCAGAACCATGTGGCGGACAGTCCGGAATCACCTGTTGGGCATGCGCAACCACCTCTGAGACGTACCAGAACCACATGCCGTGCAGGCTGGAACCACCTACCGGACAGACCGGAATCACCTTTCGGGCATGCCGGAACCACCTGTCAGATGTGCCAGAAACACGTGCCGGATACGCCGGAAGCACCTGCCAAGCACGTTGGAACCACCTGCTCAACTCGCCTGAACCACCTGCCGGACATGCCAAAATCACCTGCCGACTATGCCAGAACCACTTGGCGAACACTCCGGAATCACTTGCCGGGCATGCAGGAACCACCTCTCAGACATGCCAGAACCCCGTGCCAATGACCCCGGAAGCACCAGCCGAGCACGCCGGAACCACCTGCTCGACTCGCCAGAACCACCTGCCGATCACGCAAAAATCACCTGCCGGCTACGCCACAACCAGTTGGTGAACACTTTGGAATCACCTGCCAGGCTTGCTGGAACCACCTGCCAGTCATGCCAAAATCACCTGCCAACTACGCCAGAACCGCTTGGCGGACACTGCGGAAACACCTGTCGGGCCGGCCGGAACCACATCTCAGACGTGCCAGAAACGTGTTCATGAGATGCTGGAACCACACCCCGAACAGATGGATACCATCTGCCAGAACCGCCTGAACCACCTGCTGAGCACGCCGGAACCACCTGCTCGACTCACCGGTACCACCTCCCTGACACGCCAAAATCACCTGCTGGGTATGCCAGAACCACTTGGCGGACACTCCGGAATCATCTGCCGGACATGCCGGAACCAGCTCTCAGACACACCAGAACCAAGTGCCGGAGACGCAGGAAGCACCTGCCGAGCATGCCGGAGCCACCTGCTCGACTCGCCAGAAACACCTGCCGGACACGCCAAAATCACCTGCCGGGTACGCCAGAACGACCTGGCGGACACTACGGAATCACCTGCCGCGCATGCCGGAACCACCTGTCAGACGTGCCGGAAGCACGTGTCAGACACGCCGGAAACACCTACCGGACAGACCGGAACCACTTGCCAAGAACGCCGGAGCCACCTGTTCGACTCGCTGGAACCACCTGCCGGACAGGCCAATATCAACTGCTGGCTATGCCAGAACCACCTGGGGGACAGTCCGGGATCACCTGCCAGCCATGGCGGAACCACCTCTCAGACGTACCAGAACCACCTGCCGGAGAAGATGGAAACACGTCCTGGACAGACTTTAACCACGTGACGGCCATGCCTGAACCACCTGCCGAGCACGGCGGAACCACCTGCCGGACACGCCAAAATCACCTGCGGGCTACGCCAGAACCACTTGGACGAGTCTCCGAAAGGACCTGCCGGGCATGTTGGAACCACCTCTCAGAAGTGCCAGAAGCACGTGGCGGACAGTCCGGAATCACCTGTTGGGCACACGCAACCACCTCTGAGACGTACCAGAACCACGTGCCGTGCACGCCGCAACCACCTACCGGACAGACCGGAATCAACTTTTGGGCATGCCGGAACCACCAGTCAGATGTGCCAGAAACACGTGCCGGAGACGCTGGAAGCACATGCCGAGCACGTCGCAACCACCTGCTCAACTCGCCTGAACCACCTGCCGGACACGCCAAAATCACCTGCCCGCTACACCAGCACCACTTCGGGGACAAGCCGGAATCACGTGAGGGGCATGCCGGCACAGCCTCTCAGACTGAACCTCGTGCCGGACACCACAGAACCACCTGCCGGACAGACCGGAACCACCTGCCGGACACGCTGCAACCACCGGCTCGACCCGCCCGAACGACCGCTGGACATGCAAAATCACCTGCCGGCTACGCCGGAAACACTTGGCGAACACTCCGGAATCACCTGCCGGGCATGCCGGAACCACCTCTCAGATATGCCAGAACCACGTGCCAATGACCCCGGAAGCACCTGCCGAGCACGCCGGAACCACCAGCTCGACTCGCCAGAACCACCTGCCGGACACGCAAAAATCACCTGCCGGCTACGCCACAACCAGTTGGGGAACACTTCGGAATCACCTGCCGGGCTTGCTGGAACCACCTGCCGGTCATGCCAAAATCACCTGCCAACTACGCCAGTACCACTTGGTGGACACTGTGGAAACACCTGTGGGGCCGGCCGGAACCACATCTCAGATGTGCCAGAACCATGTGCATGAGATGCTGGAACCACACCCCGAACAGACGGAAAACACCTGCCAGACCCGTCTGAACAACCTGCCGAGCACGCCGGAGCCACCTGCTCGACTCGCCGGACCACCTACCTGACATGCCCAAATCAACAGCCGGGTATGCCAGAACCACTTGTCGGACACTCCGGAATCATCTGCCGGACATGCCGGAACCAGCTCTCAGACACACCAGAACCACGTGCCGGAGACGCCGGAAGCACCTGCCGAGCATGCCGGAGCCACCTGCTCGACTCGCCAGAAACACCTGCCGGACACGCCAAAATCACCTGCCGGGTACGCCAGAACCACCTGGCGGACACTCCGAAATCACCTGTCGCGCATGCCGGAACCACCTCTCAGACGTGCCGGAAGCACGTGCCGGACACGCCGGAATCACCTACCGGACAGACCGGAACCACCTGCCGAGCACGCCGGAGCCACCTGTTCGACTCGCTGGAACCACCTGCCGGACAGGCCAATATTAACTGCTGGCTATGCCAGAACCGCCTGGGGGACGGTCCGGAATCACCTGCCAGCCATGGCGGAACCACCTCTCAGACTTACCAGAACCACCTGCCGGAGAAGCTGGAAACACGTCCTGGACAGTCTGGAAACACCTGCCGGCCAAGTCTGAACCACCTGCCAAGCACAACGGAACAACCTGCCAGACACACCAAAATCACCTGCGTGTTATGCCAGAACCACTTGGAGGACTCTCTGGGATGACCTGCCGGGCATGCCGGAACCACCTCTCAGACGTGCCAGAACCATGTGGCGGACAGTCCGGAATCACCTGTTGGGCAAGCGCAACCACCTCTGAGACGTAATAGAACCACATACCGTGCAGGCTGGAACCACCTACCGGACAGACCGGAATCACCTTTCGGGCATGCCGGAACCGCCTGTCAGATATGCCAGAAACACGTGCCGGAGACGCCGGAAGCACCTGCCAAGCACGTTGGAACCACCTGCTCAACTCGCCTGAACCACCTGCCGGACATGCCAAAATCACCTGCCCGCTACACCAGCACCACTTCGGGGACAAGCCGGAATCACGTTAGGGGCATGCCGGCACAGCCTCTCAGACTGAACCTCGTGCCGGGCACCACAGAACCACCTGCCGGACAGACCGGAACCACCTGCCGGACACGCCGGAGCCACAGGCTCGACCCGCCGGAACGACCGCTGGACATGCAAAATCACCTGCCGGCTACGCCGGAAACACTTGGCGAACACTCCGGAATCACCTGCCGGGCATGCCGGAACCACCTCTCAGATATGCCAGAACCACGTGCCAATGACCCCGGAAGCACCTGCCGAGCACGCCGGAACCACCTGCTCGACTCGCCAGAACCACCTGCCGGACACGCAAAAATCACCTGCCGGCTACGCCACAACCAGTTGGGGAACACTTCGGAATCACCTGCCCGGCTTGCTGGAACCACCTGCCGGTCATGTCAAAATCACCTGTCAACTACGCCAGTACCACTTGGCGGACACTGTGGAAACACCTGTCGGGCCGGCCGGAACCACATCTCAGACGTGCTAGAACCATGTGCATGAGATGCTGGAACCACACCCCGAACAGACGGAAAACACCCGCAAGACCCCTCTGAACAACCTGCCGAGCACGCCGGAGCCACCTGCTCGACTCGCCGGAACCACCTACCTGACATGCCAAAATCAACTGCCGGGTATGCCAGAACCACTTGGCGGACACTCCGGTATCATCTGCCGGACATGCCGGAACCAGCTCTCAGACAAACCAGAACCACGAGCCGGAGACGCAGGAAGCACCTGCCGAGCATGCCGGAGCCACCTGCTCGACTCGCCAGAAACACCTGCCGGACAGGCCAATATTAACTGCTGGCTATGCCAGAACCACCTGGGGGACAGTCCGGAATCACCTGCCAGCCATGGCGGAACCACCTCTCACACGTACCAGAACCACCTGCCGGAGAAGCTGGAAACACGTCCTGGACAGTCTGGAACCACCTGCCGGCCAAGCCTGAACCACCTGCCAAGCACAACGGAACAACCTGCCAGACACGCCAAAATCACCTGCGTGTTATGCCAGAACCACTTGGAGGACTCTCTGGGATGACCTGCCGGGCATGCTGGAACCACCTCTCAGACGTGCCAGAACTATGTGGCGGACAGTCCGGAATCACCTGTTGGGCATGCGCAACCACCTCTGAGACGTACCAGAACCACATGCCGTGCAGGCTGGAACCACCTACCGGACAGACCGGAATCACCTTTCGGGCATGCCGGAAGCACCTGTCAGGTGTGCCAGAAACACGTGCCGGAGACGCCGGAAGCACCTGCCAAGCACGTTGGAACCACCTGCTCATCTCGCCTGAACCACCTGCCAGACATGCCAAAATCACCTGCCGACTATGCCAGAACCACTTGGCGAACACTCCGGAATCACTTGCCGGGCATGCAGGAACCACCTCTCAGACATGCCAGAACCCCGTGCCAATGACCCCGGAAGCACCAGCCGAGCACGCCGGAACCACCTGCTCGACCCGCCAGAACCACCTGCCGATCACGCAAAAATCACCTGCCGGCTACGCCACAACCAGTTGGTGAACACTTTGGAATCACCTGCCAGGCTTGCTGGAACCACCTGCCAGTCATGCCAAAATCACCTGCCAACTACGCCAGAACCGCTTGGCGGACACTGCGGAAACACCTGTCGGGCCGGCTGGAACCACATCTCAGACGTGCCAGAAACGTGTTCATGAGATGCTGGAACCACACCCCGAACAGACGGATACCACCTGCCAGAACCGCCTGAACCACCTGCTGAGCACGCCAGAACCACCTGCTCGACTCACCGGTACCACCTCCCTGACACGCCAAAATCACCTGCTGGCTATGCCAGAACCACCTGGCGGACACTACGGAATCACCTGCCACGCATGCCGGAACCACCTCTCAGACGTGCCGGAAGCACGTGCCAGACACGCCGGAAACACCTACCGGACAGACCGGAACCACCTGCCAAGAACGCCGGAGCCACCTGTTCGACTCGCTGGAACCACCTGCCGGACAGGCCAATATCAACTGCTGGCTATGCCAGAACCACCTGGGGGACAGTCCGGGATCACCTGCCAGCCATGGCGGAACCACCTCTCAGACGTACCAGAACCACCTGCCGGAGAAGCTGGAAACACGTCCTGGACAGACTGGAACCACGTGACGGCCATGCCTGAACCACCTGCCGAGCACGGCGGAACCACCTGCCGGACACGCCAAAATCACCTGCGGGCTACGCCAGAACCACTTGGACGACTCTCCGAAATGACCTGCCGGGCATGTTGGAACCACCTCTCAGACGTGCCAGAAGCACGTGGCGGACAGTCCGGAATCACCTGTTTGGCATACGCAACCACCTCTGAGACGTACCAGAACCACGTGCCGTGCACGCCGGAACCACCTACCGGACAGACCGGAATCCACTTTTGGGCATGCCGGAACCACCAGTCAGATGTGCCAGAAACACGTGCCGGAGACGCCGGAAGCACCTGCCGAGCACGTCGCAACCACCTGCTCAACTCGCCTGAACCACCTGCCGGACACGCCAAAATCACCTGCCCGCTACACCAGCACCACTTCGGGGACAAGCCGGAATCACGTGAGGGGCATGCCGGCACAGCCTCTCAGACTAAACCTCGTGCCGGACACCACAGAACCACCTGCCGGACACGCCGGAACCACCAGCTCGACCCGCCGGAACGACCGCTGGACATGCAAAATCACCTGCCGGCTACGCCGGAAACACTTGGCGAACACTCCGGAATCACCTGCCGGGCATGCCGGAACCACCTCTCAGATATGCCAGAACCCCGTGCCAATGACCCCGGAAGCACCTGCCGAGCACGCCGGAACCACCTGCTCGACTCGCCAGAACCACCTGCAGGACACGCAAAAATCACCTGCCGGCTACACCACAACCAGTTGGGGAACACTTCGGAATCACCTGCCGGGCTTGCTGGAACCACCTGCCGGTCATGCCAAAATCACCTGCCAACTACGCCAGTACCACTTGGCGGACACTGTGGAAACACCTGTCGGGCCGGCCGGAACCACATCTCAGACGTGCTAGAACCATGTGCATGAGATGCTGGAACCACACCCCGAACAGACGGAAAACACCCGCAAGACCCGTCTGAACAACCTGCCGAGCACGCAGGAGCCACCTGCTCGACTCGCCGGAACCACCTACCTGACATGCCAAAATCACCTGCCGGGTATGCCAGAACCACTTGGCGGACACTCCGGTATCATCTGCCGGACATGCCGGAACCAGCTCTCAGACACACCAGAACCACGTGCCGGAGACGCCGGAAGCACCTGCCGAGCATGCCGGAGCCACCTGCTCGACTCGCCAGAAACACCTGCCGGACAGGCCAATATTAACTGCTGGCTATGCCAGAACCACCTGGGGGACAGTCCGGAATCACCTGCCAGCCATGGCGGAACCATCTCTCACACGTACCAGAACCACCTGCCGGAGAAGCTGGAAACACGTCCTGGACAGTCTGGAACCACCTGCCGGCCAAGCCTGAACCACCTGCCAAGCACAACGGAACAACCTGCCAGACACGCCAAAATCACCTGCGTGTTATGCCAGAACCACTTGGAGGACTCTCTGGGATGACCTGCCGGGCATGCTGGAACCACCTCTCAGACGTGCCAGAACTATGTGGCGGACAGTCCGGAATCACCTGTTGGGCATGCGCAACCACCTCTGAGACGTACCAGAACCACATGCCGTGCAGGCTGGAACCACCTACCAGACAGACCGGAATCACCTTTCGGGCATGCCGGAACCACCTGTCAGGTGTGCCAGAAACACGTGCCGGAGACGCCGGAAGCACCTGCCAAGCACGTTGGAACCACCTGCTCAACTCGCCTGAACCACCTGCCGGACATGCCAAAATCACCTGCCGACTATGCCAGAACCACTTGGCGAACACTCCGGAATCACTTGCCGGGCATGCAGGAACCACCTCTCAGACATGCCAGAACCCCGTGCCAATGACCCCGGAAGCACCAGCCGAGCACGCCGGAACCACCTGCTCAACTCGCCTGAACCACCTGCCGGACACGCCAAAATCACCTGCCCGCTACACCAGCACCACTTCGGGGACAAGCCGGAATCACGTGAGGGGCATGCCGGCACAGCCTCTCAGACTGAACCTCGTGCCGGACACCACAGAACCACCTGCCGGACAGACCGGAACCACCTGCCGGACACGCCGGAACCACCGGCTCGACCCGCCGGAACGACCGCTGGACATGCAAAATCACCTGCCGGCTACGCCGGAAACACTTGGCGAACACTCCGGAATCACCTGCCGGGCATGCCGGAACCACCTCTCAGATATGCCAGAACCACGTGCCAATGACCCCGGAAGCACCTGCCGAGCACGCCGGAACCACCAGCTCGACTCGCCAGAACCACCTGCCGGACACGCAAAAATCACCTGCCGGCTACGCCACAACCAGTTGGGGAACACTTCGGAATCACCTGCCGGGCTTGCTGGAACCACCTGCCGGTCATGCCAAAATCACCTGCCAACTACGCCAGTACCACTTGGTGGACACTGTGGAAACACCTGTGGGGCCGGCCGGAACCACATCTCAGACGTGCCAGAACCATGTGCATGAGATGCTGGAACCACACCCCCAACAGACGGAAAACACCTGCCAGACCCGTCTGAACAACCTGCCGAGCACGCCGGAGCCACCTGCTCGACTCGCCGGACCACCTACCTGACATGCCCAAATCAACAGCCGGGTATGCCAGAACCACTTGTCGGACACTCCGGAATCATCTGCCGGACATGCCGGAACCAGCTCTCAGACACACCAGAACCACGTGCCGGAGACGCCGGAAGCACCTGCCGAGCATGCCGGAGCCACCTGCTCGACTCGCCAGAAACACCTGCCGGACACGCCAAAATCACCTGCCGGGTACGCCAGAACCACCTGGCGGACACTCCGAAATCACCTGTCGCGCATGCCGGAACCACCTCTCAGACGTGCCGGAAGCACGTGCCGGACACGCCGGAATCACCTACCGGACAGACCGGAACCACCTGCCGAGCACGCCGGAGCCACCTGTTCGACTCGCTGGAACCACCTGCCGGACAGGCCAATATTAACTGCTGGCTATGCCAGAACCGCCTGGGGGACGGTCCGGAATCACCTGCCAGCCATGGCGGAACCACCTCTCAGACTTACCAGAACCACCTGCCGGAGAAGCTGGAAACACGTCCTGGACAGTCTGGAAACACCTGCCGGCCAAGTCTGAACCACCTGCCAAGCACAACGGAACAACCTGCCAGACACACCAAAATCACCTGCGTGTTATGCCAGAACCACTTGGAGGACTCTCTGGGATGACCTGCCGGGCATGCCGGAACCACCTCTCAGACGTGCCAGAACCATGTGGCGGACAGTCCGGAATCACCTGTTGGGCAAGCGCAACCACCTCTGAGACGTAATAGAACCACATACCGTGCAGGCTGGAACCACCTACCGGACAGACCGGAATCACCTTTCGGGCATGCCGGAACCGCCTGTCAGATATGCCAGAAACACGTGCCGGAGACGCCGGAAGCACCTGCCAAGCACGTTGGAACCACCTGCTCAACTCGCCTGAACCACCTGCCGGACATGCCAAAATCACCTGCCCGCTACACCAGCACCACTTCGGGGACAAGCCGGAATCACGTTAGGGGCATGCCGGCACAGCCTCTCAGACTGAACCTCGTGCCGGGCACCACAGAACCACCTGCCGGACAGACCGGAACCACCTGCCGGACACGCCGGAGCCACAGGCTCGACCCGCCGGAACGACCGCTGGACATGCAAAATCACCTGCCGGCTACGCCGGAAACACTTGGCGAACACTCCGGAATCACCTGCCGGGCATGCCGGAACCACCTCTCAGATATGCCAGAACCACGTGCCAATGACCCCGGAAGCACCTGCCGAGCACGCCGGAACCACCTGCTCGACTCGCCAGAACCACCTGCCGGACACGCAAAAATCACCTGCCGGCTACGCCACAACCAGTTGGGGAACACTTCGGAATCACCTGCCCGGCTTGCTGGAACCACCTGCCGGTCATGTCAAAATCACCTGTCAACTACGCCAGTACCACTTGGCGGACACTGTGGAAACACCTGTCGGGCCGGCCGGAACCACATCTCAGACGTGCTAGAACCATGTGCATGAGATGCTGGAACCACACCCCGAACAGACGGAAAACACCCGCAAGACCCCTCTGAACAACCTGCCGAGCACGCCGGAGCCACCTGCTCGACTCGCCGGAACCACCTACCTGACATGCCAAAATCAACTGCCGGGTATGCCAGAACCACTTGGCGGACACTCCGGTATCATCTGCCGGACATGCCGGAACCAGCTCTCAGACACACCAGAACCACGAGCCGGAGACGCAGGAAGCACCTGCCGAGCATGCCGGAGCCACCTGCTCGACTCGCCAGAAACACCTGCCGGACAGGCCAATATTAACTGCTGGCTATGCCAGAACCACCTGGGGGACAGTCCGGAATCACCTGCCAGCCATGGCGGAACCACCTCTCACACGTACCAGAACCACCTGCCGGAGAAGCTGGAAACACGTCCTGGACAGTCTGGAACCACCTGCCGGCCAAGCCTGAACCACCTGCCAAGCACAACGGAACAACCTGCCAGACACGCCAAAATCACCTGCGTGTTATGCCAGAACCACTTGGAGGACTCTCTGGGATGACCTGCCGGGCATGCTGGAAACACCTCTCAGACGTGCCAGAACTATGTGGCGGACAGTCCGGAATCACCTGTTGGGCATGCGCAACCACCTCTGAGACGTACCAGAACCACATGCCGTGCAGGCTGGAACCACCTACCGGACAGACCGGAATCACCTTTCGGGCATGCCGGAAGCACCTGTCAGGTGTGCCAGAAACACGTGCCGGAGACGCCGGAAGCACCTGCCAAGCACGTTGGAACCACCTGCTCATCTCGCCTGAACCACCTGCCAGACATGCCAAAATCACCTGCCGACTATGCCAGAACCACTTGGCGAACACTCCGGAATCACTTGCCGGGCATGCAGGAACCACCTCTCAGACATGCCAGAACCCCGTGCCAATGACCCCGGAAGCACCAGCCGAGCACGCCGGAACCACCTGCTCGACCCGCCAGAACCACCTGCCGATCACGCAAAAATCACCTGCCGGCTACGCCACAACCAGTTGGTGAACACTTTGGAATCACCTGCCAGGCTTGCTGGAACCACCTGCCAGTCATGCCAAAATCACCTGCCAACTACGCCAGAACCGCTTGGCGGACACTGCGGAAACACCTGTCGGGCCGGCTGGAACCACATCTCAGACGTGCCAGAAACGTGTTCATGAGATGCTGGAACCACACCCCGAACAGACGGATACCACCTGCCAGAACCGCCTGAACCACCTGCTGAGCACGCCAGAACCACCTGCTCGACTCACCGGTACCACCTCCCTGACACGCCAAAATCACCTGCTGGCTATGCCAGAACCACCTGGCGGACACTACGGAATCACCTGCCGCGCATGCCGGAACCACCTCTCAGACGTGCCGGAAGCACGTGCCAGACACGCCGGAAACACCTACCGGACAGACCGGAACCACCTGCCAAGAACGCCGGAGCCACCTGTTCGACTCGCTGGAACCACCTGCCGGACAGGCCAATATCAACTGCTGGCTATGCCAGAACCACCTGGGGGACAGTCCGGGATCACCTGCCAGCCATGGCGGAACCACCTCTCAGACGTACCAGAACCACCTGCCGGAGAAGCTGGAAACACGTCCTGGACAGACTGGAACCACGTGACGGCCATGCCTGAACCACCTGCCGAGCACGGCGGAACCACCTGCCGGACACGCCAAAATCACCTGCGGGCTACGCCAGAACCACTTGGACGACTCTCCGAAATGACCTGCCGGGCATGTTGGAACCACCTCTCAGACGTGCCAGAAGCACGTGGCGGACAGTCCGGAATCACCTGTTTGGCATACGCAACCACCTCTGAGACGTACCAGAACCACGTGCCGTGCACGCCGGAACCACCTACCGGACAGACCGGAATCCACTTTTGGGCATGCCGGAACCACCAGTCAGATGTGCCAGAAACACGTGCCGGAGACGCCGGAAGCACCTGCCGAGCACGTCGCAACCACCTGCTCAACTCGCCTGAACCACCTGCCGGACACGCCAAAATCACCTGCCCGCTACACCAGCACCACTTCGGGGACAAGCCGGAATCACGTGAGGGGCATGCCGGCACAGCCTCTCAGACTAAACCTCGTGCCGGACACCACAGAACCACCTGCCGGACACGCCAGAACCACCGGCTCGACCCGCCGGAACGACCGCTGGACATGCAAAATCACCTGCCGGCTACGCCGGAAACACTTGGCGAACACTCCGGAATCACCTGCCGGGCATGCCGGAACCACCTCTCAGATATGCCAGAACCCCGTGCCAATGACCCCGGAAGCACCTGCCGAGCACGCCGGAACCACCTGCTCGACTCGCCAGAACCACCTGCAGGACACGCAAAAATCACCTGCCGGCTACACCACAACCAGTTGGGGAACACTTCGGAATCACCTGCCGGGCTTGCTGGAACCACCTGCCGGTCATGCCAAAATCACCTGCCAACTACGCCAGTACCACTTGGCGGACACTGTGGAAACACCTGTCGGGCCGGCCGGAACCACATCTCAGACGTGCTAGAACCATGTGCATGAGATGCTGGAACCACACCCCGAACAGACGGAAAACACCCGCAAGACCCGTCTGAACAACCTGCCGAGCACGCAGGAGCCACCTGCTCGACTCGCCGGAACCACCTACCTGACATGCCAAAATCACCTGCCGGGTATGCCAGAACCACTTGGCGGACACTCCGGTATCATCTGCCGGACATGCCGGAACCAGCTCTCAGACACACCAGAACCACGTGCCGGAGACGCCGGAAGCACCTGCCGAGCATGCCGGAGCCACCTGCTCGACTCGCCAGAAACACCTGCCGGACAGGCCAATATTAACTGCTGGCTATGCCAGAACCACCTGGGGGACAGTCCGGAATCACCTGCCAGCCATGGCGGAACCATCTCTCACACGTACCAGAACCACCTGCCGGAGAAGCTGGAAACACGTCCTGGACAGTCTGGAACCACCTGCCGGCCAAGCCTGAACCACCTGCCAAGCACAACGGAACAACCTGCCAGACACGCCAAAATCACCTGCGTGTTATGCCAGAACCACTTGGAGGACTCTCTGGGATGACCTGCCGGGCATGCTGGAACCACCTCTCAGACGTGCCAGAACTATGTGGCGGACAGTCCGGAATCACCTGTTGGGCATGCGCAACCACCTCTGAGACGTACCAGAACCACATGCCGTGCAGGCTGGAACCACCTACCAGACAGACCGGAATCACCTTTCGGGCATGCCGGAACCACCTGTCAGGTGTGCCAGAAACACGTGCCGGAGACGCCGGAAGCACCTGCCAAGCACGTTGGAACCACCTGCTCAACTCGCCTGAACCACCTGCCGGACATGCCAAAATCACCTGCCGACTATGCCAGAACCACTTGGCGAACACTCCGGAATCACTTGCCGGGCATGCAGGAACCACCTCTCAGACATGCCAGAACCCCGTGCCAATGACACCGGAAGCACCAGCCGAGCACGCCGGAACCACCTGCTCAACTCGCCAGAACCACCTGCCGATCACGCAAAAATCACCTGCCGGCTACGCCACAACCAGTTGGTGAACACTTTGGAATCACCTGCCAGGCTTGCTGGAACCACCTGCCAGTCATGCCAAAATCACCTGCCAACTACGCCAGAACCGCTTGGCGGACACTGCGGAAACACCTGTCGGGCCGGCTGGAACCACATCTCAGACGTGCCAGAAACGTGTTCATGAGATGCTGGAACCACACCCCGAACAGACGGATACCACCTGCCAGAACCGCCTGAACCACCTGCTGAGCACGCCAGAACCACCTGCTCGACTCACCGGTACCACCTCCCTGACACGCCAAAATCACCTGCTGGGTATGCCAGAACCACCTGGCGGACACTACGGAATCACCTGCCGCGCATGCCGGAACCACCTCTCAGACGTGCCGGAAGCACGTGCCAGACACGCCGGAAACACCTACCGGACAGACCGAAACCACCTGCCAAGAACGCCGGAGCCACCTGTTCGACTCGCTGGAACCACCTGCCGGACAGGCCAATATCAACTGCTGGCTATGCCAGAACCACCTGGGGGACAGTCCGGGATCACCTGCCAGCCATGGCGGAACCACCTCTCAGACGTACCAGAACCACCTGCCGGAGAAGATGGAAACACGTCCTGCACAGACTGGAACCACGTGGCGGTCATGCCTGAACCACCTGCCGAGCACGGCGGAACCACCTGCCGGACACGCCAAAATCACCTGCGGGCTACGCCAGAACCACTTGGACGACTCTCCGAAATGACCTGCCGGGCATGTTGGAACCACCTCTCAGACGTGCCAGAAGCACGTGGCGGACAGTCCGGAATCACCTGTTTGGCATACGCAACCACCTCTGAGACGTACCAGAACCACGTGCCGTGCACGCCGGAACCACCTACCGGACAGACCGGAATCCACTTTTGGGCATGCCGGAACCACCAGTCAGATGTGCCAGCAACACGTGCCGGAGACGCCGGAAGCACCTGCCGAGCATGCCCGAGCCACCTGTTCGACTCGCCAGAAACAACTGCCGGACAGGCCAATATTAACTGCTGGCTATGCCAGAACCACCTGGGGGACGGTCCGGGATCACCTGCCAGCCATGGCGGAACCACCTCTCACACGTACCAGAACCACCTGCCGGAGAAGCTGGAAACACGTCCTGGACAGTCTGGAACCACCTGCCGGCCAAGCCTGAACCACCTGCCAAGCACAACGGAACAACCTGCCAGACACGCCAAAATCACCTGCGTGTTATGCCAGAACCACTTGGAGGACTCTCTGGGATGACCTGCCGGGCATGCCGGAACCACCAGTCAGATGTGCCAGAAACACGTGCCGGAGACCCCGGAAGCACCTGCCGAGCACGTCGCAACCACCTGCTCAACTCGCCTGAACCACCTGCCGGACACGCCAAAATCACCTGCCGGGTACGCCAGAACCACCTGGCGGACACTCCGAAATCATCTGTCGCGCATGCCGGAACCACCTCTCAGACGTGCCGGAAGCACGTGCCGGACACGCCGGAATCACCTACCGGACAGACCGGAACCACCTGCCGAGCACGCCGGAGCCACCTGTTCGACTCGCTCGATCCACCTGCCGGACAGGCCAATATCAACTGCTGGCTATGCCAGAACCACCTGGGGGACGGTCCGGAATCACCTGTCCGCCATGGCGGAACCATCTCTCACACGTACCAGAACCACCTGCCGGAGAAGCTGGAAACACGTCCTGGACAGTCTGGAACCACCTGCCGGCCAAGCCTGAACCACCTGCCAAGCACAACGGAACAACCTGCCAGACACGCCAAAATCACCTGCGTGTTATGCCAGAACCACTTGGAGGACTCTCTGGGATGACCTGCCGGGCATGCTGGAACCACCTCTCAGACGTGCCAGAACTATGTGGCGGACAGTCCGGAATCACCTGTTGGGCATGCGCAACCACCTCTGAGACGTACCAGAACCACATGCCGTGCAGGCTGGAACCACCTACCGGACAGACCGGAATCACCTTTCGGGCATGCCGGAAGCACCTGTCAGGTGTGCCAGAAACACGTGCCGGAGACGCCGGAAGCACCTGCCAAGCACGTTGGAACCACCTGCTCATCTCGCCTGAACCACCTGCCAGACATGCCAAAATCACCTGCCGACTATGCCAGAACCACTTGGCGAACACTCCGGAATCACTTGCCGGGCATGCAGGAACCACCTCTCAGACATGCCAGAACCCCGTGCCAATGACCCCGGAAGCACCAGCCGAGCACGCCGGAACCACCTGCTCGACCCGCCAGAACCACCTGCCGATCACGCAAAAATCACCTGCCGGCTACGCCACAACCAGTTGGTGAACACTTTGGAATCACCTGCCAGGCTTGCTGGAACCACCTGCCAGTCATGCCAAAATCACCTGCCAACTACGCCAGAACCGCTTGGCGGACACTGCGGAAACACCTGTCGGGCCGGCTGGAACCACATCTCAGACGTGCCAGAAACGTGTTCATGAGATGCTGGAACCACACCCCGAACAGACGGATACCACCTGCCAGAACCGCCTGAACCACCTGCTGAGCACGCCAGAACCACCTGCTCGACTCACCGGTACCACCTCCCTGACACGCCAAAATCACCTGCTGGGTATGCCAGAACCACCTGGCGGACACTACGGAATCACCTGCCGCGCATGCCGGAACCACCTCTCAGACGTGCCGGAAGCACGTGCCAGACACGCCGGAAACACCTACCGGACAGACCGAAACCACCTGCCAAGAACGCCGGAGCCACCTGTTCGACTCGCTGGAACCACCTGCCGGACAGGCCAATATCAACTGCTGGCTATGCCAGAACCACCTGGGGGACAGTCCGGGATCACCTGCCAGCCATGGCGGAACCACCTCTCAGACGTACCAGAACCACCTGCCGGAGAAGATGGAAACACGTCCTGCACAGACTGGAACCACGTGGCGGTCATGCCTGAACCACCTGCCGAGCACGGCGGAACCACCTGCCGGACACGCCAAAATCACCTGCGGGCTACGCCAGAACCACTTGGACGACTCTCCGAAATGACCTGCCGGGCATGTTGGAACCACCTCTCAGACGTGCCAGAAGCACGTGGCGGACAGTCCGGAATCACCTGTTTGGCATACGCAACCACCTCTGAGACGTACCAGAACCACGTGCCGTGCACGCCGGAACCACCTACCGGACAGACCGGAATCCACTTTTGGGCATGCCGGAACCACCAGTCAGATGTGCCAGCAACACGTGCCGGAGACGCCGGAAGCACCTGCCGAGCATGCCCGAGCCACCTGTTCGACTCGCCAGAAACACCTGGCGGACAGGCCAATATTAACTGCTGGCTATGCCAGAACCACCTGGGGGACGGTCCGGGATCACCTGCCAGCCATGGCGGAACCACCTCTCACACGTACCAGAACCACCTGCCGGAGAAGCTGGAAACACGTCCTGGACAGTCTGGAACCACCTGCCGGCCAAGCCTGAACCACCTGCCAAGCACAACGGAACAACCTGCCAGACACGCCAAAATCACCTGCGTGTTATGCCAGAACCACTTGGAGGACTCTCTGGGATGACCTGCCGGGCATGCCGGAACCACCAGTCAGATGTGCCAGAAACACGTGCCGGTGACCCCGGAAGCACCTGCCGAGCACGTCGCAACCACCTGCTCAACTCGCCTGAACCACCTGCCGGACACGCCAAAATCACCTGCCGGGTACGCCAGAACCACCTGGCGGACACTCCGAAATCATCTGTCGCGCATGCCGGAACCACCTCTCAGACGTGCCGGAAGCACGTGCCGGACACGCCGGAATCACCTACCGGACAGACCGGAACCACCTGCCGAGCACGCCGGAGCCACCTGTTCGACTCGCTCGATCCACCTGCCGGACAGGCCAATATCAACTGCTGGCTATGCCAGAACCACCTGGGGGACGGTCCGGAATCACCTGTCCGCCATGGCGGAACCATCTCTCAGACGTACCAGAACCACCTGCCGGAGAAGCTGGAAACACGTCCTGGACAGTCTGGAACCACCTGCCGGCCAAGCCTGAACCACCTGCCAAGCACAACGGAACAACCTGCCAGACACGCCAAAATCACCTGCGTGTTATGCCAGAACCACTTGGAGGACTCTCTGGGATGACCTGCCGGGCATGCTGGAACCACCTCTCAGACGTGCCAGAACTATGTGGCGGACAGTCCGGAATCACCTGTTGGGCATGCGCAACCACCTCTGAGACGTACCAGAACCACATGCCGTGCAGGCTGGAACCACCTACCGGACAGACCGGAATCACCTTTCGGGCATGCCGGAAGCACCTGTCAGGTGTGCCAGAAACACGTGCCGGAGACGCCGGAAGCACCTGCCAAGCACGTTGGAACCACCTGCTCATCTCGCCTGAACCACCTGCCAGACATGCCAAAATCACCTGCCGACTATGCCAGAACCACTTGGCGAACACTCCGGAATCACTTGCCGGGCATGCAGGAACCACCTCTCAGACATGCCAGAACCCCGTGCCAATGACCCCGGAAGCACCAGCCGAGCACGCCGGAACCACCTGCTCGACCCGCCAGAACCACCTGCCGATCACGCAAAAATCACCTGCCGGCTACGCCACAACCAGTTGGTGAACACTTTGGAATCACCTGCCAGGCTTGCTGGAACCACCTGCCAGTCATGCCAAAATCACCTGCCAACTACGCCAGAACCGCTTGGCGGACACTGCGGAAACACCTGTCGGGCCGGCTGGAACCACATCTCAGACGTGCCAGAAACGTGTTCATGAGATGCTGGAACCACACCCCGAACAGACGGATACCACCTGCCAGAACCGCCTGAACCACCTGCTGAGCACGCCAGAACCACCTGCTCGACTCACCGGTACCACCTCCCTGACACGCCAAAATCACCTGCTGGGTATGCCAGAACCACCTGGCGGACACTACGGAATCACCTGCCGCGCATGCCGGAACCACCTCTCAGACGTGCCGGAAGCACGTGCCAGACACGCCGGAAACACCTACCGGACAGACCGGAACCACCTGCCAAGAACGCCGGAGCCACCTGTTCGACTCGCTGGAACCACCTGCCGGACAGGCCAATATCAACTGCTGGCTATGCCAGAACCACCTGGGGGACAGTCCGGGATCACCTGCCAGCCATGGCGGAACCACCTCTCAGACGTACCAGAACCACCTGCCGGAGAAGCTGGAAACACGTCCTGGACAGACTGGAACCACGTGACGGCCATGCCTGAACCACCTGCCGAGCACGGCGGAACCACCTGCCGGACACGCCAAAATCACCTGCGGGCTACGCCAGAACCACTTGGACGACTCTCCGAAATGACCTGCCGGGCATGTTGGAACCACCTCTCAGACGTGCCAGAAGCACGTGGCGGACAGTCCGGAATCACCTGTTTGGCATACGCAACCACCTCTGAGACGTACCAGAACCACGTGCCGTGCACGCCGGAACCACCTACCGGACAGACCGGAATCCACTTTTGGGCATGCCGGAACCACCAGTCAGATGTGCCAGAAACACGTGCCGGAGACACCGGAAGCACCTGCCGAGCACGTCGCAACCACCTGCTCAACTCGCCTGAACCACCTGCCGGACACGCCAAAATCACCTGCCCGCTACACCAGCACCACTTCGGGGACAAGCCGGAATCACGTGAGGGGCATGCCGGCACAGCCTCTCAGACTGAACCTCGTGCCGGACACCACAGAACCACCTGCCGGACAGAATGGAACCACCTGTCGGACACGCCGGAACCACCGGCTCGACCCGCCGGAACGACCGCTGCACATGCAAAATCACCTGCCGGCTACGCCGGAAACACTTGGCCAACACTCCGGAATCACCTGCCGGGCATGCCGGAACCACCTCTCAGATATGCCAGAACCCCGTGCCAATGACCCCGGAAGCACCTGCCGAGCACGCCGGAACCACCTGCTCGACTCGCCAGAACCACCTGCCGGACACGCAAAAATCACCTGCCGGCTATGCCACAACCAGTTGGGGAACACTTCGGAATCACCTGCCGGGCTTGCTGGAACCACCTGCCGGTCATGCCAAAATCACCTGCCAACTACGCCAGTACCACTTGGCGGACACTGTGGAAACACCTGTGGGGCCGGCCGGAACCACATCTCAGACGTGCCAGAACCATGTGCATGAGATGCTGGAACCACACCCCCAACAGACGGAAAACACCTGAGAGACCCGTCTGACCAACCTGCCGAGCACGCCGGAGCCACCTGCTCGACTCGACGGAACCACCTACCTGACATGCCAAAATCACCAGCCGGGTATGCCACAACCACTTGGCGGACACTCCGGAATCATCTGCCGGACATGCCGGAACCAGCTCTCAGACACTCCAGAACCAAGTGCCGGAGACACCGGAAGCACCTGTCGAGCATGCCGGAGCCACCTGCTCGACTCGCCAGAAACACCTCCCGGACACGCCAAAATCACCTGCCGGGTACGCCAGAACCACCTGGCGGACACTACGGAATCACCTGCCGCGCATGCCGGAACCACCTCTCAGACGTGCCGGAAGCACGTGCCAGACACGCCGGAAACACCTACCGGACAGACCGAAACCAAATGCCAAGAACGCCGGAGACACCTGTTCGACTCGCTGGAACCACCTGCCGGACAGGCCAATATCAACTGCTGGCTATGCCAGAACCACCTGGGGGACAGTCCGGGATCACCTGCCAGCCATGGCGGAACCACCTCTCAGACGTACCAGAACCACCTGCCGGAGAAGCTGGAAACACGTCCTGGACAGACTGGAACCACGTGACGGCCATTTCAGAACCACCTGCCGAGCACGGCGGAACCACCTGCCGGACACGCCAAAATCACCTGCGGGCTACGCCAGAACCACTTGGACGACTCTCCGAAATGACCTGCCGGGCATGTTGGAACCACCTCTCAGACGTGCCAGAAGCACGTGGCGGACAGTCCGGAATCACCTGTTGGGCATACGCAACCACCTCTGAGACGTACCAGAACCACGTGCCGTGCACGCCGGAACCACCTACTGGACAGACCGGAATCCACTTTTGGGCATGCCGTAACCACCAGTCAGATGTGCCAGCAACACGTGCCGGAGACGCCGGAAGCACCTGCCGAGCATGCCCGAGACACCTGTTCGACTCGCCAGAAACACCTGCCGGACAGGCCAATATTAACTGCTGGCTATGCCAGAACCCCCTGGGGGACTGTCCGGGATCACCTACCAGCCATGGCTGAACCACCTCTCACACGTACCAGAACCACCTGCCGGAGAAGCTGGAAACACGTCCTGGACAGTCTGGAACCACCTGCCGGCCAAGCCTGAACCACCTGTCAAGCACAACGGAACAACCTGCCAGACACGCCAAAATCACCTGCGTGTTATGCCAGAACCACTTGGAGGACTCTCTGGGATTACCTGTCGGGCATGCCGGAAACACCTCTCAGACGTGCCAGAACCATGTGGCGGACAGTCCGGAATCACCTGTTGGGCATGCGCAACCACCTCTGAGACGTACCAGAACCACATGCCGTGCAGGCTGGAACCACCTACCGGACAGACCGGAATCACCTTTCGGGCATGCCGGAACCACCTGTCAGATGTGCCAGAAACACGTGCCGGAGATGCCGGAAGCACCTGCCAAGCACGTTGGAACCACCTGCTCAACTCGCCTGAACCACCTGCCGGACATGCCAAAATCACCTGCCGACTATGCCAGAACCACTTGGCGAACACTCCGGAATCACTTGCCGGGCATGCAGGAACCACCTCTCAGACATGCCAGAACCCCGTGCCAATGACCCCGGAAGCACCAGCCGAGCACGCCGGAACCACCTGCTCGACCCGCCAGAACCACCTGCCGATCACGCAAAAATCACCTGCCGGCTACGCCACAACCAGTTGGTGAACACTTTGGAATCACCTGCCAGGCTTGCTGGAACCACCTGCCAGTCATGCCAAAATCACCTGCCAACTACGCCAGAACCGCTTGGCGGACACTGCGGAAACACCTGTCGGGCCGGCTGGAACCACATCTCAGACGTGCCAGAACCATGTGCATGAGATGCTGGAACCACACCCCGAACAGACGGAAAACACCCGCCAGACCCGTCTGAACAACCTGCCGAGCACGCCGGAGCCACCTGCTCGACTCGCCGGAACCACCTACCTGACATGCCCAAATCACAAGCCGGGTATGCCAGAACCACTTGGCGGACACTCCGGAATCATCTGCCGGACATGCCGGAACCAGCTCTCAGACACACCAGAACCACGTGCCGGAGACGCCGGAAGCACCTGCCGAGCATGCCGGAGCCACCTGCTCGACTCGCCAGAAACACCTGCCGGACAGGCCAATATTAACTGCTGGCTATGCCAGAACCACCTGGGTGACAGTCCGGAATCACCTGCCAGCCATGGCGGAACCACCTCTCACACGTACCAGAACCACCTGCCGGAGAAGCTGGAAACACGTCCTGGACAGTCTGGAACCACCTGCCGTCCAAGCCTGAACCACCTGCCAAGCACAACGGAACAACCTGCCAGACACGCCAAAATCACCTGCGTGTTATGCCAGAACCACTTGGAGGACTCTCTGGGATGACCTGCCGGGCATGCCGGAACCACCTCTCAGACGTGCCAGAACTATGTGGCGGACAGTCCGGAATCACCTGTTGGGCATACGCAACCACCTCTGAGATGTAGCAGAACCACGTGCCGTGCACGCCGGAACCACCTACCGGACAGACCGGAATCCACTTTTGGGCATGCCGGAACCACCAGTCAGATGTGCCAGAAACACGTGCCGGAGATGCCGGAAGCACCTGCCGAGCACGTCGCAACCACCTGCTCAACTCGCCTGAACCACCTGCCGGACACGCCAAAATCACCTGCCCGCTACACCAGCACCACTTCGGGGACAAGCCGGAATCACGTGAGGGGCATGCCGGCACAGCCTCTCAGACTGAACCTCGTGCCGGACACCACAGTACCACCTGCCGGACAGACCGGGACCACCTGCCGGACACGCCGGAACCACCGGCTCGACCCGCCGGAACGACCGCTGGACATGCAAAATCACCTGCCGGCTACGCCGCAAACACTTGGCGAACACTCCGGAATCACCTGCCGGGCATGCCGGAACCACCTGCTCGACTCGCCTGAACCACCTGCCGGACATGCCAAAATCACCTGCCGACTATGCCAGAACCACTTGGCGAACACTCCGGAATCACTTGCCGGGCATGCAGGAACCACCTCTCAGACATGCCAGAACCCCGTGCCAATGACCCCGGAAGCACCAGCCGAGCACGCCGGAACCACCTGCTCAACTCGCCTGAACCACCTGCCGGACACGCCAAAATCACCTGCCCGCTACACCAGCACCACTTCGGGGACAAGCCGGAATCACGTTAGGGGCATGCCGGCACAGCCTCTCAGACTGAACCTCGTGCCGGACACCACAGAACCACCTGCCGGACAGACCGGAACCACCTGCCGGACACGCCGGAACCACCGGCTCGACCCGCCGGAACGACCGCTGCACATGCAAAATCACCTGCCGGCTAAGCCGGAAACACTTGGCGAACACTCCGGAATCACCTGCCGGGCATGCCGGAACCACCTCTCAGATATGCCAGAACCCCGTGCCAATGACCCCGGAAGCACCTGCCGAGCACGCCGGAACCACCTGCTCGACTCGCCAGAACCACCTGCCGGACACGCAAAAATCACCTGCCAACTACGCCAGAACCGCTTGGCGGACACTGCGGAAACACCTGTCGGGCCGGCTGGAACCACATCTCAGACGTGCCAGAAACGTGTTCATGAGATGCTGGAACCACACCCCGAACAGACGGATACCACCTGCCAGAACCGCCTGAACCACCTGCTGAGCACGCCAGAACCACCTGCTCGACTCACCGGTACCACCTCCCTGACACGCCAAAATCACCTGCTGGGTATGCCAGAACCACCTGGCGGACACTACGGAATCACCTGCCGCGCATGCCGGAACCACCTCTCAGACGTGCCGGAAGCACGTGCCAGACACGCCGGAAACACCTACCGGACAGACCGAAACCACCTGCCAAGAACGCCGGAGCCACCTGTTCGACTCGCTGGAACCACCTGCCGGACAGGCCAATATCAACTGCTGGCTATGCCAGAACCACCTGGGGGACAGTCCGGGATCACCTGCCAGCCATGGCGGAACCACCTCTCAGACGTACCAGAACCACCTGCCGGAGAAGATGGAAACACGTCCTGCACAGACTGGAACCACGTGGCGGTCATGCCTGAACCACCTGCCGAGCACGGCGGAACCACCTGCCGGACACGCCAAAATCACCTGCGGGCTACGCCAGAACCACTTGGACGACTCTCTGAAATGACCTGCCGGGCATGTTGGAACCACCTCTCAGACGTGCCAGAAGCACGTGGCGGACAGTCCGGAATCACCTGTTTGGCATACGCAACCACCTCTGAGACGTACCAGAACCACGTGCCGTGCACGCCGGAACCACCTACCGGACAGACCGGAATCCACTTTTGGGCATGCCGGAACCACCAGTCAGATGTGCCAGCAACACGTGCCGGAGACGCCGGAAGCACCTGCCGAGCATGCCCGAGCCACCTGTTCGACTCGCCAGAAACACCTGCCGGACAGGCCAATATTAACTGCTGGCTATGCCAGAACCACCTGGGGGACGGTCCGGGATCACCTGCCAGCCATGGCGGAACCACCTCTCACACGTGCCAGAACCACCTGCCGGAGAAGCTGGAAACACGTCCTGGACAGTCTGGAACCACCTGCCGGCCAAGCCTGAACCACCTGCCAAGCACAACGGAACAACCTGCCAGACACGCCAAAATCACCTGCGTGTTATGCCAGAACCACTTGGAGGACTCTCTGGGATGACCTGCCGGGCATGCCGGAACCACCAGTCAGATGTGCCAGAAACACGTGCCGGAGACCCCGGAAGCACCTGCCGAGCACGTCGCAACCACCTGCTCAACTCGCCTGAACCACCTGCCGGACACGCCAAAATCACCTGCCGGGTACGCCAGAACCACCTGGCGGACACTCCGAAATCATCTGTCGCGCATGCCGGAACCACCTCTCAGACGTGCCGGAAGCACGTGGCGGACACGCCGGAATCACCTACCGGACAGACCGGAACCACCTGCCGAGCACGCCGGAGCCACCTGTTCGACTCGCTCGATCCACCTGCCGGACAGGCCAATATCAACTGCTGGCTATGCCAGAACCACCTGGGGGACGGTCCGGAATCACCTGTCCGCCATGGCGGAACCATCTCTCACACGTACCAGAACCACCTGCCGGAGAAGCTGGAAACACGTCCTGGACAGTCTGGAACCACCTGCCGGCCAAGCCTGAACCACCTGCCAAGCACAACGGAACAACCTGCCAGACACGCCAAAATCACCTGCGTGTTATGCCAGAACCACTTGGAGGACTCTCTGGGATGACCTGCCGGGCATGCTGGAACCACCTCTCAGACGTGCCAGAACTATGTGGCGGACAGTCCGGAATCACCTGTTGGGCATGCGCAACCACCTCTGAGACGTACCAGAACCACATGCCGTGCAGGCTGGAACCACCTACCGGACAGACCGGAATCACCTTTCGGGCATGCCGGAAGCACCTGTCAGGTGTGCCAGAAACACGTGCCGGAGACGCCGGAAGCACCTGCCAAGCACGTTGGAACCACCTGCTCATCTCGCCTGAACCACCTGCCAGACATGCCAAAATCACCTGCCGACTATGCCAGAACCACTTGGCGAACACTCCGGAATCACTTGCCGGGCATGCAGGAACCACCTCTCAGACATGCCAGAACCCCGTGCCAATGACCCCGGAAGCACCAGCCGAGCACGCCGGAACCACCTGCTCGACCCGCCAGAACCACCTGCCGATCACGCAAAAATCACCTGCCGGCTACGCCACAACCAGTTGGTGAACACTTTGGAATCACCTGCCAGGCTTGCTGGAACCACCTGCCAGTCATGCCAAAATCACCTGCCAACTACGCCAGAACCGCTTGGCGGACACTGCGGAAACACCTGTCGGGCCGGCTGGAACCACATCTCAGACGTGCCAGAAACGTGTTCATGAGATGCTGGAACCACACCCCGAACAGATGGATACCACCTGCCAGAACCGCCTGAACCACCTGCTGAGCACGCCAGAACCACCTGCTCGACTCACCGGTACCACCTCCCTGACACGCCAAAATCACCTGCTGGGTATGCCAGAACCACCTGGCGGACACTACGGAATCACCTGCCGCGCATGCCGGAACCACCTCTCAGACGTGCCGGAAGCACGTGCCAGACACGCCGGAAACACCTACCGGACAGACCGGAACCACCTGCCAAGAACGCCGGAGCCACCTGTTCGACTCGCTGGAACCACCTGCCGGACAGGCCAATATCAACTGCTGGCTATGCCAGAACCACCTGGGGGACAGTCCGGGATCACCTGCCAGCCATGGCGGAACCACCTCTCAGACGTACCAGAACCACCTGCCGGAGAAGCTGGAAACACGTCCTGGACAGACTGGAACCACGTGACGGCCATGCCTGAACCACCTGCCGAGCACGGCGGAACCACCTGCCGGACACGCCAAAATCACCTGCGGGCTACGCCAGAACCACTTGGACGACTCTCCGAAATGACCTGCCGGGCATGTTGGAACCACCTCTCAGACGTGCCAGAAGCACGTGGCGGACAGTCCGGAATCACCTGTTTGGCATACGCAACCACCTCTGAGACGTACCAGAACCACGTGCCGTGCACGCCGGAACCACCTACCGGACAGACCGGAATCCACTTTTGGGCATGCCGGAACCACCAGTCAGATGTGCCAGAAACACGTGCCGGAGACACCGGAAGCACCTGCCGAGCACGTCGCAACCACCTGCTCAACTCGCCTGAACCACCTGCCGGACACGCCAAAATCACCTGCCCGCTACACCAGCACCACTTCGGGGACAAGCCGGAATCACGTGAGGGGCATGCCGGCACAGCCTCTCAGACTGAACCTCGTGCCGGACACCACAGAACCACCTGCCGGACAGAATGGAACCACCTGTCGGACACGCCGGAACCACCGGCTCGACCCGCCGGAACGACCGCTGCACATGCAAAATCACCTGCCGGCTACGCCGGAAACACTTGGCCAACACTCCGGAATCACCTGCCGGGCATGCCGGAACCACCTCTCAGATATGCCAGAACCCCGTGCCAATGACCCCGGAAGCACCTGCCGAGCACGCCGGAACCACCTGCTCGACTCGCCAGAACCACCTGCCGGACACGCAAAAATCACCTGCCGGCTATGCCACAACCAGTTGGGGAACACTTCGGAATCACCTGCCGGGCTTGCTGGAACCACCTGCCGGTCATGCCAAAATCACCTGCCAACTACGCCAGTACCACTTGGCGGACACTGTGGAAACACCTGTGGGGCCGGCCGGAACCACATCTCAGACGTGCCAGAACCATGTGCATGAGATGCTGGAACCACACCCCCAACAGACGGAAAACACCTGAGAGACCCGTCTGACCAACCTGCCGAGCACGCCGGAGCCACCTGCTCGACTCGACGGAACCACCTACCTGACATGCCAAAATCACCAGCCGGGTATGCCACAACCACTTGGCGGACACTCCGGAATCATCTGCCGGACATGCCGGAACCAGCTCTCAGACACTCCAGAACCAAGTGCCGGAGACACCGGAAGCACCTGTCGAGCATGCCGGAGCCACCTGCTCGACTCGCCAGAAACACCTCCCGGACACGCCAAAATCACCTGCCGGGTACGCCAGAACCACCTGGCGGACACTACGGAATCACCTGCCGCGCATGCCGGAACCACCTCTCAGACGTGCCGGAAGCACGTGCCAGACACGCCGGAAACACCTACCGGACAGACCGAAACCAAATGCCAAGAACGCCGGAGACACCTGTTCGACTCGCTGGAACCACCTGCCGGACAGGCCAATATCAACTGCTGGCTATGCCAGAACCACCTGGGGGACAGTCCGGGATCACCTGCCAGCCATGGCGGAACCACCTCTCAGACGTACCAGAACCACCTGCCGGAGAAGCTGGAAACACGTCCTGGACAGACTGGAACCACGTGACGGCCATTTCAGAACCACCTGCCGAGCACGGCGGAACCACCTGCCGGACACGCCAAAATCACCTGCGGGCTACGCCAGAACCACTTGGACGACTCTCCGAAATGACCTGCCGGGCATGTTGGAACCACCTCTCAGACGTGCCAGAAGCACGTGGCGGACAGTCCGGAATCACCTGTTGGGCATACGCAACCACCTCTGAGACGTACCAGAACCACGTGCCGTGCACGCCGGAACCACCTACTGGACAGACCGGAATCCACTTTTGGGCATGCCGTAACCACCAGTCAGATGTGCCAGCAACACGTGCCGGAGACGCCGGAAGCACCTGCCGAGCATGCCCGAGACACCTGTTCGACTCGCCAGAAACACCTGCCGGACAGGCCAATATTAACTGCTGGCTATGCCAGAACCCCCTGGGGGACTGTCCGGGATCACCTACCAGCCATGGCTGAACCACCTCTCACACGTACCAGAACCACCTGCCGGAGAAGCTGGAAACACGTCCTGGACAGTCTGGAACCACCTGCCGGCCAAGCCTGAACCACCTGTCAAGCACAACGGAACAACCTGCCAGACACGCCAAAATCACCTGCGTGTTATGCCAGAACCACTTGGAGGACTCTCTGGGATTACCTGTCGGGCATGCCGGAAACACCTCTCAGACGTGCCAGAACCATGTGGCGGACAGTCCGGAATCACCTGTTGGGCATGCGCAACCACCTCTGAGACGTACCAGAACCACATGCCGTGCAGGCTGGAACCACCTACCGGACAGACCGGAATCACCTTTCGGGCATGCCGGAACCACCTGTCAGATGTGCCAGAAACACGTGCCGGAGATGCCGGAAGCACCTGCCAAGCACGTTGGAACCACCTGCTCAACTCGCCTGAACCACCTGCCGGACATGCCAAAATCACCTGCCGACTATGCCAGAACCACTTGGCGAACACTCCGGAATCACTTGCCGGGCATGCAGGAACCACCTCTCAGACATGCCAGAACCCCGTGCCAATGACCCCGGAAGCACCAGCCGAGCACGCCGGAACCACCTGCTCGACCCGCCAGAACCACCTGCCGATCACGCAAAAATCACCTGCCGGCTACGCCACAACCAGTTGGTGAACACTTTGGAAGCACCTGCCAGGCTTGCTGGAACCACCTGCCAGTCATGCCAAAATCACCTGCCAACTACGCCAGAACCGCTTGGCGGACACTGCGGAAACACCTGTCGGGCCGGCTGGAACCACATCTCAGACGTGCCAGAACCATGTGCATGAGATGCTGGAACCACACCCCGAACAGACGGAAAACACCCGCCAGACCCGTCTGAACAACCTGCCGAGCACGCCGGAGCCACCTGCTCGACTCGCCGGAACCACCTACCTGACATGCCCAAATCACAAGCCGGGTATGCCAGAACCACTTGGCGGACACTCCGGAATCATCTGCCGGACATGCCGGAACCAGCTCTCAGACACACCAGAACCACGTGCCGGAGACGCCGGAAGCACCTGCCGAGCATGCCGGAGCCACCTGCTCGACTCGCCAGAAACACCTGCCGGACAGGCCAATATTAACTGCTGGCTATGCCAGAACCACCTGGGTGACAGTCCGGAATCACCTGCCAGCCATGGCGGAACCACCTCTCACACGTACCAGAACCACCTGCCGGAGAAGCTGGAAACACGTCCTGGACAGTCTGGAACCACCTGCCGTCCAAGCCTGAACCACCTGCCAAGCACAACGGAACAACCTGCCAGACACGCCAAAATCACCTGCGTGTTATGCCAGAACCACTTGGAGGACTCTCTGGGATGACCTGCCGGGCATGCCGGAACCACCTCTCAGACGTGCCAGAACTATGTGGCGGACAGTCCGGAATCACCTGTTGGGCATACGCAACCACCTCTGAGATGTAGCAGAACCACGTGCCGTGCACGCCGGAACCACCTACCGGACAGACCGGAATCCACTTTTGGGCATGCCGGAACCACCAGTCAGATGTGCCAGAAACACGTGCCGGAGATGCCGGAAGCACCTGCCGAGCACGTCGCAACCACCTGCTCAACTCGCCTGAACCACCTGCCGGACACGCCAAAATCACCTGCCCGCTACACCAGCACCACTTCGGGGACAAGCCGGAATCACGTGAGGGGCATGCCGGCACAGCCTCTCAGACTGAACCTCGTGCCGGACACCACAGTACCACCTGCCGGACAGACCGGGACCACCTGCCGGACACGCCGGAACCACCGGCTCGACCCGCCGGAACGACCGCTGGACATGCAAAATCACCTGCCGGCTACGCCGCAAACACTTGGCGAACACTCCGGAATCACCTGCCGGGCATGCCGGAACCACCTGCTCGACTCGCCTGAACCACCTGCCGGACATGCCAAAATCACCTGCCGACTATGCCAGAACCACTTGGCGAACACTCCGGAATCACTTGCCGGGCATGCAGGAACCACCTCTCAGACATGCCAGAACCCCGTGCCAATGACCCCGGAAGCACCAGCCGAGCACGCCGGAACCACCTGCTCAACTCGCCTGAACCACCTGCCGGACACGCCAAAATCACCTGCCCGCTACACCAGCACCACTTCGGGGACAAGCCGGAATCACGTTAGGGGCATGCCGGCACAGCCTCTCAGACTGAACCTCGTGCCGGACACCACAGAACCACCTGCCGGACAGACCGGAACCACCTGCCGGACACGCCGGAACCACCGGCTCGACCCGCCGGAACGACCGCTGCACATGCAAAATCACCTGCCGGCTACGCCGGAAACACTTGGCGAACACTCCGGAATCACCTGCCGGGCATGCCGGAACCACCTCTCAGATATGCCAGAACCCCGTGCCAATGACCCCGGAAGCACCTGCCGAGCACGCCGGAACCACCTGCTCGACTCGCCAGAACCACCTGCCGGACACGCAAAAATCACCTGCCGGCTACGCCACAACCAGTTGGGGAACACTTCGGAATCACCTGCCGGGCTTGCTGGAACCACCTGCCGGTCATGCCAAAATCACCTGCCAACTACGCCAGTACCACTTGGCGGACACTGTGGAAACACCTGTCGGGCCGGCCGGAGCCACATCTCAGACGTGCCAGAACCATGTGCATGAGATGCTGGAACCACACCCCGAACAGACGGAAAACACCTGCCAGATTCGTCTGAACAACCTGCTGAGCACGCCGGAGCCACCTGCTCGACTCGCCGGAACCACCTACCTGACATGCCCAAATCACCACCCAGGTATGCCAGAACCACTTGGCGGACACTCCGGAATCATCTGCCGGACATGCCGGAACCAGCTCTCAGACACACCAGAACCACGTGCCGGAGACGCCGGAAGCACCTGCCGAGCATGCCGGAGCCACCTGCTCGACTCGCCAGAACCACCTGCCGGACACGCCAAAATCACCTGCCGAGTATGCCAGAACCACCTGGCGGACACTACGGAATCACCTGCCGCGCATGCCGGAACCACCTCTCAGACGTGCCGGAAGCACGTGCCAGACACGCCGGAAACACCTACCGGACAGACCGGAACCACCTGCCAAGAACGCCGGAGCCACCTGTTCGACTCGCTGGAACCACCTGCCGGACAGGCCAATATCAACTGCTGGCTATGCCAGAACCACGTGGGGGACAGTCCGGGATCACCTGCCAGCCATGATGGAACCACCTCTCAGACGTACCAGAACCACCTGCCGGAGAAGATGGAAACACGTCCTGGACAGACTGGAACCACGTGACGGCCATGCCTGAACCACCTGCCGAGCACGGCGGAACCACCTGCTGGACACGCCAAAATCACCTGCGGGCTACGCCAGAACCACTTGGACGACTCTCCGAAATGACCTGCCGGGCATGCCGGAACCACCTCTCAGACGTGCCAGAACCATGTGGCGGACAGTCCGGAATCACCTGTTGGGCATGCGCAACCACCTCTGAGACGTACCAGAAACACATGCCGTGCAGTCTGGAACCACCTACCGGACAGACCGGAATCACCTTTCGGGCATGCCGGAACCACCTGTCAGATGTGCCAGAAACACGTGCCGGAGACCCCGGAAGCACCTGCCAAGCACGTTGGAACCACCTGCTCAACTCGCCTGAACCACCTGCCGGACATGAAAAATCACCTGCCGACTATGCCAGAACCACTTGGCGAACACTCCGGAATCACTTGCCGGGCATGCAGGAACCACCTCTCAGACATGCCAGAACCCCGTGCCAATGACCCCGGAAGCACCAGCCGAGCACACCGGAACCACCTGCTCGACTCGCCAGAACCACCTGCCGATCACGCAAAAATCACCTGCCGGCTACGCCACAACCAGTTGGTGAACACTTTGGAATCACCTGCCAGGCTTGCTGGAACCACCTACCGGTCATGCCAAAATCACCTGCCAACTACGCCAGAACCGCTTGGCGGACACTGCGGAAACACCTGTCGGGCCGGCTGGAACCACATCTCAGACGTGCCAGAAACGTGTTCATGAGATGCTGGAACCACACCCCGAACAGACGGATACCACCTGCCAGAACCGCCTGAGCCACCTGCTGAGCACGCCGGAACCACCTGCTCGACTTACCGGTACCACCTCCCTGACACGCCAAAATCACCTGCTGGGTATGCCAGAACCACTTGGCGGACACTCCGGAATCATCTGCCGGACATGCCGGAACCAGCTCACAGACACACCAGAACCAAGTGCCGGAGACGCCGGAATCACCTGCCGCGCATGCCGGAACCACCTCTCAGACGTGCCGGAAGCACGTGCCAGACACGCCGGAAACACCTACCGGACAGACCGGAACCACCTGCCAAGAACGCCGGAGCCACCTGTTCGACTCGCTGGAACCACCTGCCGGACAGGCCAATATCAACTGCTGGCTATGCCAGAACCACCTGGGGGACAGTCCGGGATCACCTGCCACCCATGGCGGAACCACCTCTCAGACGTACCAGAACCACCTGCCGGAGAAGCTGGAAACACGTCCTGGACAGACTGGAACCACGTGACGGCCATGCCTGAACCACCTGCCGAGCACGGCGGAACCACCTGCAGGACACGGCAAAATCACCTGCGGGCTCCGCAAGAACCACTTGGACGACTCTCCGAAATGACCTGCCGGGCATGTTGGAACCACCTCTCAGACGTGCCAGAAGCACGTGGCGGACAGTCCGGAATCACCTGTTGGGCTTACGCAACCACATCTGAGACGTACCAGAACCACGTGCCGTGCACGCCGGAACCACCTACCGGACAGACCGGAATCCACTTTTGGGCATGCCGGAACCACCAGTCAGATGTGCCAGAAACACGTGCCGGAGACGCCGGAAGCACCTGCCGAGCACGTCGCAACCACCTGCTCAACTCGCCTGAACCACCTGCCGGACACGCCAAAATCACCTGCCCGCTACACCAGCACCACTTCGGGGACAAGCCGGAATCACTTGAGGGGCATGCCGGCACAGCCTCTCAGACTGAACCTCGTGCCGGACACCACAGAACCACCTGCCGGACAGACCGGAACCACCTGCCGGACACGCCGGAACCACCGGCTCGACCCGCCGGAACGACCGCTGGACATGCAAAATCACCTGCCGGCTACGCCGCAAACACTTGGCGAACACTCCGGAATCACCTGCCGGGCATGCCGGAACCACCTCTCAGATATGCCAGAACCACGTGCCAATGACCCCGGAAGCACCTGCCGAGCACGCCGGAACCACCTGCTCGACTCGCCAGAACCACCTGCCGGACACGCAAAAATCACCTGCCGGCTACGCCACAACCAGTTGGGGAACACTTCGGAATCACCTGCCGGGCTTGCTGGAACCACCTGCCGGTCATGCCAAAATCACCTGCCAACTACGCCAGTACCACTTGGCGGACACTGTGGAAACACCTGTCGGGCCGGCCGGAACCACATCTCAGACGTGCCAGAACCATGTGCATGAGATGCTGGAACCACACCCCGAACAGAAGGAAAACACCTGCCAGACCCGTCTGAACAACCTGCCGAGCACGCCGGAGCCACCAGCTCGACTCGCCGGAACCACCTACCTTACATGCCAAAATCACCAGCCGGGTATGCCAGAACCACTTGGCAGACACTCCGGAATCATCTGCCGGACATGCCGGAACCAGCTCTCAGACACACCAGAACCAAGTGCCGGAGACGCCGGAAGCACCTGTCGAGCATGCCGGAGCCACCTGCTCGACTCGCCAGAAACACCTCCCGGACACGCCAAAATCACCTGCCGGGTACGCCAGAACCACCTGGCGGACACTACGGAATCACCTGCCGCGCATGCCGGAACCACCTCTCAGACGTGCCGGAAGCACGTGCCAGACACGCCGGAAACACCTACCGGACAACCGAAACCACCTGCCAAGAACGCCGGAGCCACCTGTTCGACTCGCTGGAACCACCTGCCGGACAGGCCAATATCAACTGCTGGCTATGCCAGAACCACCTGGGGAACAGTCCGGGATCACCTGCCAGCCATGGCGGAACCACCTCTCATACGTACCAGAACCACCTGCCGGAGAAGATGGAAACACGTCCTGGACAGACTGGAACCACGTGACGGCCATGCCTGAACCACCTGCCGAGCACGGCGGAACCACCTGCCGGACACGCCAAAATCACCTGCGGGCTACGCCAGAACCACTTGGACGACTCTCCGAAAGGACCTGCCGGGCATGTTGGAACCACCTCTCAGACGTGCCAGAAGCACGTGGCGGACAGTCCGGAATCACCTGTTGGGCAAACGCAACCACCTCTGAGACGTTCCAGAACCACGTGCCGTGCACGCCGGAACCACCTACCGGACAGACCGGAATCCACTTTTGGGCATGCCGGAACCACCAGTCAGATGTGCCAGCAACACGTGTCGGAGACGCCGGAAGCACCTGCCGAGCATGCCCGAGCCACCTGTTCGACTGGCCAGAAACAAATGCCAGACAGGCCAATATTAACTGATGGCTATGCCAGAACCACCTGGGGGACGGTCCGGAATCACCTGCCAGCCATGGCGGAACCACCTCTCACACGTACCAGAACCACCTGCCGGAGAAGCTGGAAACACGTCCTGGACAGTCTGGAACCACCTGCCGGCCAAGCCTGAACCACCTGCCAAGCACAACAGAACAACCTGCCAGACACGCCAAAATCACCTGCGTGTTATGCCAGAACCACTTGGAGGACTCTCTGGGATGACCTGCCGGGCATGCCGGAACCACCTCTCAGACGTGCCAGAACCATGTGGCGGACAGTCCGGAATCACCTGTTGGGCATGCGCAACCACCTCTGAGACGTACCAGAACCACATGCCGTGCAGGCTGGAACCACCTACCGGACAGACCGGAATCACCTATCGGGCATGCCGGAACCACCTGTCAGATGTGCCAGAAACACGTGCCGGATACGCCGGAAGCACCTGCCAAGCACGTTGGAACCACCTGCTCAACTCGCCTGAACCACCTGCCGGACATGCCAAAATCACCTGCCGACTATGCCAGAACCACTTGGCGAACACTCCGGAATCACTTGCCGGGCATGCAGGAACCACCTCTCAGACATGCCAGAACCCCGTGCCAATGACCCCGGAAGCACCAGCCGAGCACGCCGGAACCACCTGCTCGACTCGCCAGAACCACCTGCCGATCACGCAAAAATCACCTGCTGGCTACGCCACAACCAGTTGGTGAACACTTTGGAATCACCTGCCAGGCTTGCTGGAACCACCTGCCAGTCATGCCAAAATCACCTGCCAACTACGCCAGAACCGCTTGGCGGACACTGCGGAAACACCTGTCGGGCCGGCCGGAACCACATCTCAGACGTGCCAGAAACGTGTTCATGAGATGCTGGAACCACACCCCGAACAGATGGATACCATCTGCCAGAACCGCCTGAACCACCTGCTGAGCACGCCGGAACCACCTGCTCGACTCACCGGTACCACCTCCCTGACACGCCAAAATCACCTGCTGGGTATGCCAGAACCACTTGGCGGACACTCCGGAATCATCTGCCGGACATGCCGGAACCAGCTCTCAGACACACCAGAACCAAGTGCCGGAGACGCAGGAAGCACCTGCCGAGCATGCCGGAGCCACCTGCTCGACTCGCCAGAAACACCTGCCGGACACGCCAAAATCACCTGCCGGGTACGCCAGAACGACCTGGCGGACACTACGGAATCACCTGCCGCGCATGCCGGAACCACCTGTCAGACGTGCCGGAAGCACGTGTCAGACACGCCGGAAACACCTACCAGACAGACCGGAACCACTTGCCAAGAACGCCGGAGCCACCTGTTCGACTCGCTGGAACCACCTGCCGGACAGGCCAATATCAACTGCTGGCTATGCCAGAACCACCTGGGGGACAGTCCGGGATCACCTGCCAGCCATGGCGGAACCACCTCTCAGACGTACCAGAACCACCTGCCGGAGAAGATGGAAACACGTCCTGGACAGACTGGAACCACGTGACGGCCATGCCTGAACCACCTGCCGAGCACGGCGGAACCACCTGCCGGACACGCCAAAATCACCTGCGGGCTACGCCAGAACCACTTGGACGACTCTCCGAAAGGACCTGCCGGGCATGTTGGAACCACCTCTCAGAAGTGCCAGAAGCACGTGGCGGACAGTCCGGAATCACCTGTTGGGCACACGCAACCACCTCTGAGACGTACCAGAACCACGTGCCGTGCACGCCGGAACCACCTACCGGACAGACCGGAATCAACTTTTGGGCATGCCGGAACCACCAGTCAGATGTGCCAGAAACACGTGCCGGAGACGCTGGAAGCACATGCCGAGCACGTCGCAACCACCTGCTCAACTCGCCTGAACCACCTGCCGGACACGCCAAAATCACCTGCCCGCTACACCAGCACCACTTCGGGGACAAGCCGGAATCACGTGAGGGGCATGCCGGCACAGCCTCTCAGACTGAACCTCGTGCCGGACACCACAGAACCACCTGCCGGACAGACCGGAACCACCTGCCGGACACGCTGCAACCACCGGCTCGACCCGCCCGAACGACCGCTGGACATGCAAAATCACCTGCCGGCTACGCCGGAAACACTTGGCGAACACTCCGGAATCACCTGCCGGGCATGCCGGAACCACCTCTCAGATATGCCAGAACCACGTGCCAATGACCCCGGAAGCACCTGCCGAGCACGCCGGAACCACCAGCTCGACTCGCCAGAACCACCTGCCGGACACGCAAAAATCACCTGCCGGCTACGCCACAACCAGTTGGGGAACACTTCGGAATCACCTGCCGGGCTTGCTGGAACCACCTGCCGGTCATGCCAAAATCACCTGCCAACTACGCCAGTACCACTTGGTGGACACTGTGGAAACACCTGTGGGGCCGGCCGGAACCACATCTCAGACGTGCCAGAACCATGTGCATGAGATGCTGGAACCACACCCCGAACAGACGGAAAACACCTGCCAGACCCGTCTGAACAACCTGCCGAGCACGCCGGAGCCACCTGCTCGACTCGCCGGACCACCTACCTGACATGCCCAAATCAACAGCCGGGTATGCCAGAACCACTTGTCGGACACTCCGGAATCATCTGCCGGACATGCCGGAACCAGCTCTCAGACACACCAGAACCACGTGCCGGAGACGCCGGAAGCACCTGCCGAGCATGCCGGAGCCACCTGCTCGACTCGCCAGAAACACCTGCCGGACACGCCAAAATCACCTGCCGGGTACGCCAGAACCACCTGGCGGACACTCCGAAATCACCTGTCGCGCATGCCGGAACCACCTCTCAGACGTGCCGGAAGCACGTGCCGGACACGCCGGAATCACCTACCGGACAGACCGGAACCACCTGCCGAGCACGCCGGAGCCACCTGTTCGACTCGCTGGAACCACCTGCCGGACAGGCCAATATTAACTGCTGGCTATGCCAGAACCGCCTGGGGGACGGTCCGGAATCACCTGCCAGCCATGGTGGAACCACCTCTCAGACTTACCAGAACCACCTGCCGGAGAAGCTGGAAACACGTCCTGGACAGTCTGGAAACACCTGCAGGCCAAGTCTGAACCACCTGCCAAGCACAACGGAACAACCTGCCAGACACACCAAAATCACCTGCGTGTTATGCCAGAACCACTTGGAGGACTCTCTGGGATGACCTGCCGGGCATGCCGGAACCACCTCTCAGACGTGCCAGAACCATGTGGCGGACAGTCCGGAATCACCTGTTGGGCAAGCGCAACCACCTCTGAGACGTAATAGAACCACATACCGTGCAGGCTGGAACCACCTACCGGACAGACCGGAATCACCTTTCGGGCATGCCGGAACCGCCTGTCAGATATGCCAGAAACACGTGCCGGAGACGCGGGAAGCACCTGCCAAGCACGTTGGAACCACCTGCTCAACTCGCCTGAACCACCTGCCGGACATGCCAAAATCACCTGCCGACTATGCCAGAACCACTTGGCGAACACTCCGGAATCACTTGCCGGGCATGCAGGAACCACCTCTCTGACATGCCAGAACCCCGTGCCAATGACCCCGGAAGCACCAGCCGAGCACACCGGAACCACCTGCTCGACTCGCCAGAACCACCTGCCGATCACGCAAAAATCACCTGCCGGCTACGCCACAACCAGTTGGTGAACACTTTGGAATCACCTGCCAGGCTTGCTGGAACCACCTACCGGTCATGCCAAAATCACCTGCCAACTACGCCAGAACCGCTTGGCGGACACTGCGGAAACACCTGTCGGGCCGGCCGGAACCACATCTCAGACGTGCCAGAAACGTGTTCATGAGATGCTGGAACCACACCCCGAACAGACGGATACCACCTGCCAGAACCGCCTGAACCACCTGCTGAGCACGCCGGAACCACCTGCTCGACTCACCGGTACCACCTCCCTGACATGCCCAAATCACCAGCCAGGTACTATAGAACCACTTGGCGGACACTCCGGAATCACCTGCCGGACATGCCGGAACCAGCTCTCAGACACACCAGAACCACGTGCCGGAGACGCCGGAAGCACCAGCCGAGCATGCCGGAGCCACCTGCTCGACTCGCCAGAAACACCTGCCGGACACGCCAAAATCACCTGCCGGGTATGCCAGAACCACCTGGCGGACACTCCGAAATCAACTATCACGCATGCTGGCACCACCTCTCAGACGTGCCGGAAGCACGTGCCGGACACGCTGGAATCACCTACCGGACAGACCGGAACGACCTGCCGAGCACGCCGGAGCCACCTGTTCGACTGGCTGGAACCAGCTGCCGGACAGGCCAATATCAACTGCTTGCTATGCCAGAACCACCTAGGGGACAGTCCGGGATCACCTGCCAGCCATGGCGGAACCACCTCTCAGACGTACCAGAACCACCTGCCGGAGAAGCTGGAAACACGTCCTGGACAGACTGGAACCACGTGACGGCCATGCCTGAACCACCTGCCGAGCACGGCGGAACCACCTGCCGGACACGCCAAAATCACCTGAGGGCTACGCCAGAACCACTTGGACGACTCTCCAAAATGACCTGCCGGGCATGTTGGAACCACCTCTCAGACGTGCCAGAAGCACGTGGCGGACAGTCCGGAATCACCTGTTGGGCATATGCAACCACCTCTGAGACGTACCAGAACCACGTGCCGTGCACGCCGGAACGACCTACCGGACAGACCGGAACCCACTTTTGGGCATGCCAGAACCACCTGTCAGATGTGCCAGAAACACGTGCCGGAGACGCCGGAAGCACCTGCCGATCACGTCGCAACCACCTGCTCAACTCGCCTGAACCACCTGCCGGACATGCCAAAATCACCTGCCGACTATGCCAGAACCACTTGGCGAACACTCCAGAATCACTTGCCGGGCATGCAGGAACCACCTCTCAGACATGCAAGAACCCCGTGCCAATGACCACAGAAGCACCAGTCGAGCACGCCGGAACCACCTGCTCGACTCGCCAGAACCACCTGCCGATCACGCAAAAATCACGTGCCGGCTACACCACAACCAGTTGGTGAACACTTTGGAATCACCTGCCAGGCTTGCTGGAACCACCTGCCAATCATGCCAAAATCACCTGCCAACTACGCCAGAACCGCTTGGCGGACACTGCGGAAACACCTGTCGGGCCGGCCGGAACCACATCTCAGACGTGCCAGAACCATGTGCATGAGATGCTGGAACCACACCCCGAACAGACGGAAAACACCCGCCAGACCCGTCTGAACAACCGGCCGAGCACGCCGGAGCCACCTGCTCGACTCGCCGGAACCACCTACCTGACATGCCCAAATCACCAGCCAGGTATGCCAGAACCACTTGGCGGACACTCCGGAATCATCTGCCGGACATGGCGGAACCAGCTGTCAGACACACCAGAACCACGTGCCGGGCACGCCGGAAGCACCTGCCGAGCATGCCGGAGCCACCTGCTCGACTCGCCAGAAACACCTGCCGGACACGGCAAAATCACCTGCCGGGTATGCCAGAACCACCTGGCGGACACTACGGAATCACCTGCCGCGCATGCCGGAACCACCTCTCAGACGTGCCGGAAGCACGTGCCGGACACGCCGGAATCACCTACCGGACAGACCGGAACCACCTGCCGAGCACGCCGGAGCCACCTGTTCGACTCGCTCGATCCACCTGCCGGACAGGCCAATATCAACTGCTGGCTATGCCAGAACCACCTGGGGGACGGTCCGGAATCACCTGTCCGCCATGGCGGAACCATCTCTCACACGTACCAGAACCACCTGCCGGAGAAGCTGGAAACACGTCCTGGACAGTCTGGAACCACCTGCCGGCCAAGCCTGAACCACCTGCCAAGCACAACGGAACAACCTGCCAGACACGCCAAAATCACCTGCGTGTTATGCCAGAACCACTTGGAGGACTCTCTGGGATGACCTGCCGGGCATGCTGGAACCACCTCTCAGACGTGCCAGAACTATGTGGCGGACAGTCCGGAATCACCTGTTGGGCATGCGCAACCACCTCTGAGACGTACCAGAACCACATGCCGTGCAGGCTGGAACCACCTACCGGACAGACCGGAATCACCTTTCGGGCATGCCGGAAGCACCTGTCAGGTGTGCCAGAAACACGTGCCGGAGACGCCGGAAGCACCTGCCAAGCACGTTGGAACCACCTGCTCATCTCGCCTGAACCACCTGCCAGACATGCCAAAATCACCTGCCGACTATGCCAGAACCACTTGGCGAACACTCCGGAATCACTTGCCGGGCATGCAGGAACCACCTCTCAGACATGCCAGAACCCCGTGCCAATGACCCCGGAAGCACCAGCCGAGCACGCCGGAACCACCTGCTCGACCCGCCAGAACCACCTGCCGATCACGCAAAAATCACCTGCCGGCTACGCCACAACCAGTTGGTGAACACTTTGGAATCACCTGCCAGGCTTGCTGGAACCACCTGCCAGTCATGCCAAAATCACCTGCCAACTACGCCAGAACCGCTTGGCGGACACTGCGGAAACACCTGTCGGGCCGGCTGGAACCACATCTCAGACGTGCCAGAAACGTGTTCATGAGATGCTGGAACCACACCCCGAACAGACGGATACCACCTGCCAGAACCGCCTGAACCACCTGCTGAGCACGCCAGAACCACCTGCTCGACTCACCGGTACCACCTCCCTGACACGCCAAAATCACCTGCTGGGTATGCCAGAACCACCTGGCGGACACTACGGAATCACCTGCCGCGCATGCCGGAACCACCTCTCAGACGTGCCGGAAGCACGTGCCAGACACGCCGGAAACACCTACCGGACAGACCGGAATCCACTTTTGGGCATGCCGGAACCACCAGTCAGATGTGCCAGAAACACGTGCCGGAGACACCGGAAGCACCTGCCGAGCACGTCGCAACCACCTGCTCAACTCGCCTGAACCACCTGCCGGACACGCCAAAATCACCTGCCCGCTACACCAGCACCACTTCGGGGACAAGCCGGAATCACGTGAGGGGCATGCCGGCACAGCCTCTCAGACTGAACCTCGTGCCGGACACCACAGAACCACCTGCCGGACAGAATGGAACCACCTGTCGGACACGCCGGAACCACCGGCTCGACCCGCCGGAACGACCGCTGCACATGCAAAATCACCTGCCGGCTACGCCGGAAACACTTGGCCAACACTCCGGAATCACCTGCCGGGCATGCCGGAACCACCTCTCAGATATGCCAGAACCCCGTGCCAATGACCCCGGAAGCACCTGCCGAGCACGCCGGAACCACCTGCTCGACTCGCCAGAACCACCTGCCGGACACGCAAAAATCACCTGCCGGCTATGCCACAACCAGTTGGGGAACACTTCGGAATCACCTGCCGGGCTTGCTGGAACCACCTGCCGGTCATGCCAAAATCACCTGCCAACTACGCCAGTACCACTTGGCGGACACTGTGGAAACACCTGTGGGGCCGGCCGGAACCACATCTCAGACGTGCCAGAACCATGTGCATGAGATGCTGGAACCACACCCCCAACAGACGGAAAACACCTGAGAGACCCGTCTGACCAACCTGCCGAGCACGCCGGAGCCACCTGCTCGACTCGACGGAACCACCTACCTGACATGCCAAAATCACCAGCCGGGTATGCCACAACCACTTGGCGGACACTCCGGAATCATCTGCCGGACATGCCGGAACCAGCTCTCAGACACTCCAGAACCAAGTGCCGGAGACACCGGAAGCACCTGTCGAGCATGCCGGAGCCACCTGCTCGACTCGCCAGAAACACCTCCCGGACACGCCAAAATCACCTGCCGGGTACGCCAGAACCACCTGGCGGACACTACGGAATCACCTGCCGCGCATGCCGGAACCACCTCTCAGACGTGCCGGAAGCACGTGCCAGACACGCCGGAAACACCTACCGGACAGACCGAAACCAAATGCCAAGAACGCCGGAGACACCTGTTCGACTCGCTGGAACCACCTGCCGGACAGGCCAATATCAACTGCTGGCTATGCCAGAACCACCTGGGGGACAGTCCGGGATCACCTGCCAGCCATGGCGGAACCACCTCTCAGACGTACCAGAACCACCTGCCGGAGAAGCTGGAAACACGTCCTGGACAGACTGGAACCACGTGACGGCCATTTCAGAACCACCTGCCGAGCACGGCGGAACCACCTGCCGGACACGCCAAAATCACCTGCGGGCTACGCCAGAACCACTTGGACGACTCTCCGAAATGACCTGCCGGGCATGTTGGAACCACCTCTCAGACGTGCCAGAAGCACGTGGCGGACAGTCCGGAATCACCTGTTGGGCATACGCAACCACCTCTGAGACGTACCAGAACCACGTGCCGTGCACGCCGGAACCACCTACTGGACAGACCGGAATCCACTTTTGGGCATGCCGTAACCACCAGTCAGATGTGCCAGCAACACGTGCCGGAGACGCCGGAAGCACCTGCCGAGCATGCCCGAGACACCTGTTCGACTCGCCAGAAACACCTGCCGGACAGGCCAATATTAACTGCTGGCTATGCCAGAACCCCCTGGGGGACTGTCCGGGATCACCTACCAGCCATGGCTGAACCACCTCTCACACGTACCAGAACCACCTGCCGGAGAAGCTGGAAACACGTCCTGGACAGTCTGGAACCACCTGCCGGCCAAGCCTGAACCACCTGTCAAGCACAACGGAACAACCTGCCAGACACGCCAAAATCACCTGCGTGTTATGCCAGAACCACTTGGAGGACTCTCTGGGATTACCTGTCGGGCATGCCGGAAACACCTCTCAGACGTGCCAGAACCATGTGGCGGACAGTCCGGAATCACCTGTTGGGCATGCGCAACCACCTCTGAGACGTACCAGAACCACATGCCGTGCAGGCTGGAACCACCTACCGGACAGACCGGAATCACCTTTCGGGCATGCCGGAACCACCTGTCAGATGTGCCAGAAACACGTGCCGGAGATGCCGGAAGCACCTGCCAAGCACGTTGGAACCACCTGCTCAACTCGCCTGAACCACCTGCCGGACATGCCAAAATCACCTGCCGACTATGCCAGAACCACTTGGCGAACACTCCGGAATCACTTGCCGGGCATGCAGGAACCACCTCTCAGACATGCCAGAACCCCGTGCCAATGACCCCGGAAGCACCAGCCGAGCACGCCGGAACCACCTGCTCGACCCGCCAGAACCACCTGCCGATCACGCAAAAATCACCTGCCGGCTACGCCACAACCAGTTGGTGAACACTTTGGAAGCACCTGCCAGGCTTGCTGGAACCACCTGCCAGTCATGCCAAAATCACCTGCCAACTACGCCAGAACCGCTTGGCGGACACTGCGGAAACACCTGTCGGGCCGGCTGGAACCACATCTCAGACGTGCCAGAACCATGTGCATGAGACGCTGGAACCACACCCCGAACAGACGGAAAACACCCGCCAGACCCGTCTGAACAACCTGCCGAGCACGCCGGAGCCACCTGCTCGACTCGCCGGAGCCACCTACCTGACATGCCCAAATCACAAGCCGGGTATGCCAGAACCACTTGGCGGACACTCCGGAATCATCTGCCGGACATGCCGGAACCAGCTCTCAGACACACCAGAACCACGTGTCGGAGACGCCGGAAGCACCTGCCGAGCATGCCGGAGCCACCTGCTCGACTCGCCAGAAACACCTGCCGGACAGGCCAATATTAACTGCTGGCTATGCCAGAACCACCTGGGTGACAGTCCGGAATCACCTGCCAGCCATGGCGGAACCACCTCTCACACGTACCAGAACCACCTGCCGGAGAAGCTGGAAACACGTCCTGGACAGTCTGGAACCACCTGCCGTCCAAGCCTGAACCACCTGCCAAGCACAACGGAACAACCTGCCAGACACGCCAAAATCACCTGCGGGCTACGCCAGAACCACTTGGAGGACTCTCTGGGATGACCTGCCGGGCATGCCGGAACCACCTCTCAGACGTGCCAGAACTATGTGGCGGACAGTCCGGAATCACCTGTTGGGCATACGCAACCACCTCTGAGATGTAGCAGAACCACGTGCCGTGCACGCCGGAACCACCTACCGGACAGACCGGAATCCACTTTTGGGCATGCCGGAAGCACCAGTCAGATGTGCCAGAAACACGTGCCGGAGATGCCGGAAGCACCTGCCGAGCACGTCGCAACCACCTGCTCAACTCGCCTGAACCACCTGCCGGACACGCCAAAATCACCTGCCCGCTACACCAGCACCACTTCGGGGACAAGCCGGAATCACGTGAGGGGCATGCCGGCACAGCCTCTCAGACTGAACCTCGTGCCGGACACCACAGTACCACCTGCCGGACAGACCGGGACCACCTGCCGGACACGCCGGAACCACCGGCTCGACCCGCCGGAACGACCGCTGGACATGCAAAATCACCTGCCGGCTACGCCGCAAACACTTGGCGAACACTCCGGAATCACCTGCCGGGCATGCCGGAACCACCTGCTCGACTCGCCTGAACCACCTGCCGGACATGCCAAAATCACCTGCCGACTATGCCAGAACCACTTGGCGAACACTCCGGAATCACTTGCCGGGCATGCAGGAACCACCTCTCAGACATGCCAGAACCCCGTGCCAATGACCCCGGAAGCACCAGCCGAGCACGCCGGAACCACCTGCTCAACTCGCCTGAACCACCTGCCGGACACGCCAAAATCACCTGCCCGCTACACCAGCACCACTTCGGGGACAAGCCGGAATCACGTTAGGGGCATGCCGGCACAGCCTCTCAGACTGAACCTCGTGCCGGACACCACAGAACCACCTGCCGGACAGACCGGAACCACCTGCCGGACACGCCGGAACCACCGGCTCGACCCGCCGGAACGACCGCTGCACATGCAAAATCACCTGCCGGCTACGCCGGAAACACTTGGCGAACACTCCGGAATCACCTGCCGGGCATGCCGGAACCACCTCTCAGATATGCCAGAACCCCGTGCCAATGACCCCGGAAGCACCTGCCGAGCACGCCGGAACCACCTGCTCGACTCGCCAGAACCACCTGCCGGACACGCAAAAATCACCTGCCGGCTACGCCACAACCAGTTGGGGAACACTTCGGAATCACCTGCCGGGCTTGCTGGAACCACCTGCCGGTCATGCCAAAATCACCTGCCAACTACGCCAGTACCACTTGGCGGACACTGTGGAAACACCTGTCGGGCCGGCCGGAGCCACATCTCAGACGTGCCAGAACCATGTGCATGAGATGCTGGAACCACACCCCGAACAGACGGAAAACACCTGCCAGATTCGTCTGAACAACCTGCCGAGCACGCCGGAGCCACCTGCTCGACTCGCCGGAACCACCTACCTGACATGCCCAAATCACCACCCAGGTATGCCAGAACCACTTGGCGGACACTCCGGAATCATCTGCCGGACATGCCGGAACCAGCTCTCAGACACACCAGAACCACGTGCCGGAGACGCCGGAAGCACCTGCCGAGCATGCCGGAGCCACCTGCTCGACTCGCCAGAACCACCTGCCGGACACGCCAAAATCACCTGCCGAGTATGCCAGAACCACCTGGCGGACACTACGGAATCACCTGCCGCGCATGCCGGAACCACCTCTCAGACGTGCCGGAAGCACGTGCCAGACACGCCGGAAACACCTACCGGACAGACCGGAACCACCTGCCAAGAACGCCGGAGCCACCTGTTCGACTCGCTGGAACCACCTGCCGGACAGGCCAATATCAACTGCTGGCTATGCCAGAACCACGTGGGGGACAGTCCGGGATCACCTGCCAGCCATGATGGAACCACCTCTCAGACGTACCAGAACCACCTGCCGGAGAAGATGGAAACACGTCCTGGACAGACTGGAACCACGTGACGGCCATGCCTGAACCACCTGCCGAGCACGGCGGAACCACCTGCTGGACACGCCAAAATCACCTGCGGGCTACGCCAGAACCACTTGGACGACTCTCCGAAATGACCTGCCGGGCATGCCGGAACCACCTCTCAGACGTGCCAGAACCATGTGGCGGACAGTCCGGAATCACCTGTTGGGCATGCGCAACCACCTCTGAGACGTACCAGAAACACATGCCGTGCAGTCTGGAACCACCTACCGGACAGACCGGAATCACCTTTCGGGCATGCCGGAACCACCTGTCAGATGTGCCAGAAACACGTGCCGGAGACCCCGGAAGCACCTGCCAAGCACGTTGGAACCACCTGCTCAACTCGCCTGAACCACCTGCCGGACATGAAAAATCACCTGCCGACTATGCCAGAACCACTTGGCGAACACTCCGGAATCACTTGCCGGGCATGCAGGAACCACCTCTCAGACATGCCAGAACCCCGTGCCAATGACCCCGGAAGCACCAGCCGAGCACACCGGAACCACCTGCTCAACTCGCCTGAACCACCTGCCGGACACGCCAAAATCACCTGCCCGCTACACCAGCACCACTTCGGGGACAAGCCGGAATCACGTTAGGGGCATGCCGGCACAGCCTCTCAGACTGAACCTCGTGCCGGACACCACAGAACCACCTGCCGGACAGACCGGAACCACCTGCCGGACACGCCGGAACCACCGGCTCGACCCGCCGGAACGACCGCTGCACATGCAAAATCACCTGCCGGCTACGCCGGAAACACTTGGCGAACACTCCGGAATCACCTGCCGGGCATGCCGGAACCACCTCTCAGATATGCCAGAACCCCGTGCCAATGACCCCGGAAGCACCTGCCGAGCACGCCGGAACCACCTGCTCGACTCGCCAGAACCACCTGCCGGACACGCAAAAATCACCTGCCGGCTACGCCACAACCAGTTGGGGAACACTTCGGAATCACCTGCCGGGCTTGCTGGAACCACCTGCCGGTCATGCCAAAATCACCTGCCAACTACGCCAGTACCACTTGGCGGACACTGTGGAAACACCTGTCGGGCCGGCCGGAGCCACATCTCAGACGTGCCAGAACCATGTGCATGAGATGCTGGAACCACACCCCGAACAGACGGAAAACACCTGCCAGATTCGTCTGAACAACCTGCCGAGCACGCCGGAGCCACCTGCTCGACTCGCCGGAACCACCTACCTGACATGCCCAAATCACCACCCAGGTATGCCAGAACCACTTGGCGGACACTCCGGAATCATCTGCCGGACATGCCGGAACCAGCTCTCAGACACACCAGAACCACGTGCCGGAGACGCCGGAAGCACCTGCCGAGCATGCCGGAGCCACCTGCTCGACTCGCCAGAACCACCTGCCGGACACGCCAAAATCACCTGCCGAGTATGCCAGAACCACCTGGCGGACACTACGGAATCACCTGCCGCGCATGCCGGAACCACCTCTCAGACGTGCCGGAAGCACGTGCCAGACACGCCGGAAACACCTACCGGACAGACCGGAACCACCTGCCAAGAACGCCGGAGCCACCTGTTCGACTCGCTGGAACCACCTGCCGGACAGGCCAATATCAACTGCTGGCTATGCCAGAACCACGTGGGGGACAGTCCGGGATCACCTGCCAGCCATGATGGAACCACCTCTCAGACGTACCAGAACCACCTGCCGGAGAAGATGGAAACACGTCCTGGACAGACTGGAACCACGTGACGGCCATGCCTGAACCACCTGCCGAGCACGGCGGAACCACCTGCTGGACACGCCAAAATCACCTGCGGGCTACGCCAGAACCACTTGGACGACTCTCCGAAATGACCTGCCGGGCATGCCGGAACCACCTCTCAGACGTGCCAGAACCATGTGGCGGACAGTCCGGAATCACCTGTTGGGCATGCGCAACCACCTCTGAGACGTACCAGAAACACATGCCGTGCAGTCTGGAACCACCTACCGGACAGACCGGAATCACCTTTCGGGCATGCCGGAACCACCTGTCAGATGTGCCAGAAACACGTGCCGGAGACCCCGGAAGCACCTGCCAAGCACGTTGGAACCACCTGCTCAACTCGCCTGAACCACCTGCCGGACATGAAAAATCACCTGCCGACTATGCCAGAACCACTTGGCGAACACTCCGGAATCACTTGCCGGGCATGCAGGAACCACCTCTCAGACATGCCAGAACCCCGTGCCAATGACCCCGGAAGCACCAGCCGAGCACACCGGAACCACCTGCTCGACTCGCCAGAACCACCTGCCGATCACGCAAAAATCACCTGCCGGCTACGCCACAACCAGTTGGTGAACACTTTGGAATCACCTGCCAGGCTTGCTGGAACCACCTACCGGTCATGCCAAAATCACCTGCCAACTACGCCAGAACCGCTTGGCGGACACTGCGGAAACACCTGTCGGGCCGGCTGGAACCACATCTCAGACGTGCCAGAAACGTGTTCATGAGATGCTGGAACCACACCCCGAACAGACGGATACCACCTGCCAGAACCGCCTGAACCACCTGCTGAGCACGCCGGAACCACCTGCTCGACTTACCGGTACCACCTCCCTGACACGCCAAAATCACCTGCTGGGTATGCCAGAACCACTTGGCGGACACTCCGGAATCATCTGCCGGACATGCCGGAACCAGCTCACAGACACACCAGAACCAAGTGCCGGAGACGCCGGAATCACCTGCCGCGCATGCCGGAACCACCTCTCAGACGTGCCGGAAGCACGTGCCAGACACGCCGGAAACACCTACCGGACAGACCGGAACCACCTGCCAAGAACGCCGGAGCCACCTGTTCGACTCGCTGGAACCACCTGCCGGACAGGCCAATATCAACTGCTGGCTATGCCAGAACCACCTGGGGGACAGTCCGGGATCACCTGCCACCCATGGCGGAACCACCTCTCAGACGTACCAGAACCACCTGCCGGAGAAGCTGGAAACACGTCCTGGACAGACTGGAACCACGTGACGGCCATGCCTGAACCACCTGCCGAGCACGGCGGAACCACCTGCAGGACACGGCAAAATCACCTGCGGGCTCCGCAAGAACCACTTGGTCGACTCTCCGAAATGACCTGCCGGGCATGTTGGAACCACCTCTCAGACGTGCCAGAAGCACGTGGCGGACAGTCCGGAATCACCTGTTGGGCATACGCAACCACATCTGAGACGTACCAGAACCACGTGCCGTGCACGCCGGAACCACCTACCGGACAGACCGGAATCCACTTTTGGGCATGCCGGAACCACCAGTCAGATGTGCCAGAAACACGTGCCGGAGACGCCGGAAGCACCTGCCGAGCACGTCGCAACCACCTGCTCAACTCGCCTGAACCACCTGCCGGACACGCCAAAATCACCTGCCCGCTACACCAGCACCACTTCGGGGACAAGCCGGAATCACGTGAGGGGCATGCCGGCACAGCCTCTCAGACTGAACCTCGTGCCGGACACCACAGAACCACCTGCCGGACAGACCGGAACCACCTGCCGGACACGCCGGAACCACCGGCTCGACCCGCCGGAACGACCGCTGGACATGCAAAATCACCTGCCGGCTACGCCGCAAACACTTGGCGAACACTCCGGAATCACCTGCCGGGCATGCCGGAACCACCTCTCAGATATGCCAGAACCACGTGCCAATGACCCCGGAAGCACCTGCCGAGCACGCCGGAACCACCTGCTCGACTCGCCAGAACCACCTGCCGGACACGCAAAAATCACCTGCCGGCTACGCCACAACCAGTTGGGGAACACTTCGGAATCACCTGCCGGGCTTGCTGGAACCACCTGCCGGTCATGCCAAAATCACCTGCCAACTACGCCAGTACCACTTGGCGGACACTGTGGAAACACCTGTCGGGCCGGCCGGAACCACATCTCAGACGTGCCAGAACCATGTGCATGAGATGCTGGAACCACACCCCGAACAGAAGGAAAACACCTGCCAGACCCGTCTGAACAACCTGCCGAGCACGCCGGAGCCACCAGCTCGACTCGCCGGAACCACCTACCTTACATGCCAAAATCACCAGCCGGGTATGCCAGAACCACTTGGCAGACACTCCGGAATCATCTGCCGGACATGCCGGAACCAGCTCTCAGACACACCAGAACCAAGTGCCGGAGACGCCGGAAGCACCTGTCGAGCATGCCGGAGCCACCTGCTCGACTCGCCAGAAACACCTCCCGGACACGCCAAAATCACCTGCCGGGTACGCCAGAACCACCTGGCGGACACTACGGAATCACCTGCCGCGCATGCCGGAACCACCTCTCAGACGTGCCGGAAGCACGTGCCAGACACGCCGGAAACACCTACCGGACAACCGAAACCACCTGCCAAGAACGCCGGAGCCACCTGTTCGACTCGCTGGAACCACCTGCCGGACAGGCCAATATCAACTGCTGGCTATGCCAGAACCACCTGGGGAACAGTCCGGGATCACCTGCCAGCCATGGCGGAACCACCTCTCATACGTACCAGAACCACCTGCCGGAGAAGATGGAAACACGTCCTGGACAGACTGGAACCACGTGACGGCCATGCCTGAACCACCTGCCGAGCACGGCGGAACCACCTGCCGGACACGCCAAAATCACCTGCGGGCTACGCCAGAACCACTTGGACGACTCTCCGAAAGGACCTGCCGGGCATGTTGGAACCACCTCTCAGACGTGCCAGAAGCACGTGGCGGACAGTCCGGAATCACCTGTTGGGCAAACGCAACCACCTCTGAGACGTTCCAGAACCACGTGCCGTGCACGCCGGAACCACCTACCGGACAGACCGGAATCCACTTTTGGGCATGCCGGAACCACCAGTCAGATGTGCCAGCAACACGTGTCGGAGACGCCGGAAGCACCTGCCGAGCATGCCCGAGCCACCTGTTCGACTGGCCAGAAACAAATGCCAGACAGGCCAATATTAACTGATGGCTATGCCAGAACCACCTGGGGGACGGTCCGGAATCACCTGCCAGCCATGGCGGAACCACCTCTCACACGTACCAGAACCACCTGCCGGAGAAGCTGGAAACACGTCCTGGACAGTCTGGAACCACCTGCCGGCCAAGCCTGAACCACCTGCCAAGCACAACAGAACAACCTGCCAGACACGCCAAAATCACCTGCGTGTTATGCCAGAACCACTTGGAGGACTCTCTGGGATGACCTGCCGGGCATGCCGGAACCACCTCTCAGACGTGCCAGAACCATGTGGCGGACAGTCCGGAATCACCTGTTGGGCATGCGCAACCACCTCTGAGACGTACCAGAACCACATGCCGTGCAGGCTGGAACCACCTACCGGACAGACCGGAATCACCTATCGGGCATGCCGGAACCACCTGTCAGATGTGCCAGAAACACGTGCCGGATACGCCGGAAGCACCTGCCAAGCACGTTGGAACCACCTGCTCAACTCGCCTGAACCACCTGCCGGACATGCCAAAATCACCTGCCGACTATGCCAGAACCACTTGGCGAACACTCCGGAATCACTTGCCGGGCATGCAGGAACCACCTCTCAGACATGCCAGAACCCCGTGCCAATGACCCCGGAAGCACCAGCCGAGCACGCCGGAACCACCTGCTCGACTCGCCAGAACCACCTGCCGATCACGCAAAAATCACCTGCTGGCTACGCCACAACCAGTTGGTGAACACTTTGGAATCACCTGCCAGGCTTGCTGGAACCACCTGCCAGTCATGCCAAAATCACCTGCCAACTACGCCAGAACCGCTTGGCGGACACTGCGGAAACACCTGTCGGGCCGGCCGGAACCACATCTCAGACGTGCCAGAAACGTGTTCATGAGATGCTGGAACCACACCCCGAACAGATGGATACCATCTGCCAGAACCGCCTGAACCACCTGCTGAGCACGCCGGAACCACCTGCTCGACTCACCGGTACCACCTCCCTGACACGCCAAAATCACCTGCTGGGTATGCCAGAACCACTTGGCGGACACTCCGGAATCATCTGCCGGACATGCCGGAACCAGCTCTCAGACACACCAGAACCAAGTGCCGGAGACGCAGGAAGCACCTGCCGAGCATGCCGGAGCCACCTGCTCGACTCGCCAGAAACACCTGCCGGACACGCCAAAATCACCTGCCGGGTACGCCAGAACGACCTGGCGGACACTACGGAATCACCTGCCGCGCATGCCGGAACCACCTGTCAGACGTGCCGGAAGCACGTGTCAGACACGCCGGAAACACCTACCGGACAGACCGGAACCACTTGCCAAGAACGCCGGAGCCACCTGTTCGACTCGCTGGAACCACCTGCCGGACAGGCCAATATCAACTGCTGGCTATGCCAGAACCACCTGGGGGACAGTCCGGGATCACCTGCCAGCCATGGCGGAACCACCTCTCAGACGTACCAGAACCACCTGCCGGAGAAGATGGAAACACGTCCTGGACAGACTGGAACCACGTGACGGCCATGCCTGAACCACCTGCCGAGCACGGCGGAACCACCTGCCGGACACGCCAAAATCACCTGCGGGCTACGCCAGAACCACTTGGACGACTCTCCGAAAGGACCTGCCGGGCATGTTGGAACCACCTCTCAGAAGTGCCAGAAGCACGTGGCGGACAGTCCGGAATCACCTGTTGGGCACACGCAACCACCTCTGAGACGTACCAGAACCACGTGCCGTGCACGCCGGAACCACCTACTGGACAGACCGGAATCAACTTTTGGGCATGCCGGAACCACCAGTCAGATGTGCCAGAAACACGTGCCGGAGACGCTGGAAGCACATGCCGAGCACGTCGCAACCACCTGCTCAACTCGCCTGAACCACCTGCCGGACACGCCAAAATCACCTGCCCGCTACACCAGCACCACTTCGGGGACAAGCCGGAATCACGTGAGGGGCATGCCGGCACAGCCTCTCAGACTGAACCTCGTGCCGGACACCACAGAACCACCTGCCGGACAGACCGGAACCACCTGCCGGACACGCTGCAACCACCGGCTCGACCCGCCCGAACGACCGCTGGACATGCAAAATCACCTGCCGGCTACGCCGGAAACACTTGGCGAACACTCCGGAATCACCTGCCGGGCATGCCGGAACCACCTCTCAGATATGCCAGAACCACGTGCCAATGACCCCGGAAGCACCTGCCGAGCACGCCGGAACCACCAGCTCGACTCGCCAGAACCACCTGCCGGACACGCAAAAATCACCTGCCGGCTACGCCACAACCAGTTGGGGAACACTTCGGAATCACCTGCCGGGCTTGCTGGAACCACCTGCCGGTCATGCCAAAATCACCTGCCAACTACGCCAGTACCACTTGGTGGACACTGTGGAAACACCTGTGGGGCCGGCCGGAACCACATCTCAGACGTGCCAGAACCATGTGCATGAGATGCTGGAACCACACCCCGAACAGACGGAAAACACCTGCCAGACCCGTCTGAACAACCTGCCGAGCACGCCGGAGCCACCTGCTCGACTCGCCGGACCACCTACCTGACATGCCCAAATCAACAGCCGGGTATGCCAGAACCACTTGTCGGACACTCCGGAATCATCTGCCGGACATGCCGGAACCAGCTCTCAGACACACCAGAACCACGTGCCGGAGACGCCGGAAGCACCTGCCGAGCATGCCGGAGCCACCTGCTCGACTCGCCAGAAACACCTGCCGGACACGCCAAAATCACCTGCCGGGTACGCCAGAACCACCTGGCGGACACTCCGAAATCACCTGTCGCGCATGCCGGAACCACCTCTCAGACGTGCCGGAAGCACGTGCCGGACACGCCGGAATCACCTACCGGACAGACCGGAACCACCTGCCGAGCACGCCGGAGCCACCTGTTCGACTCGCTGGAACCACCTGCCGGACAGGCCAATATTAACTGCTGGCTATGCCAGAACCGCCTGGGGGACGGTCCGGAATCACCTGCCAGCCATGGCGGAACCACCTCTCAGACTTACCAGAACCACCTGCCGGAGAAGCTGGAAACACGTCCTGGACAGTCTGGAAACACCTGCCGGCCAAGTCTGAACCACCTGCCAAGCACAACGGAACAACCTGCCAGACACACCAAAATCACCTGCGTGTTATGCCAGAACCACTTGGAGGACTCTCTGGGATGACCTGCCGGGCATGCCGGAACCACCTCTCAGACGTGCCAGAACCATGTGGCGGACAGTCCGGAATCACCTGTTGGGCAAGCGCAACCACCTCTGAGACGTAATAGAACCACATACCGTGCAGGCTGGAACCACCTACCGGACAGACCGGAATCACCTTTCGGGCATGCCGGAACCGCCTGTCAGATATGCCAGAAACACGTGCCGGAGACGCCGGAAGCACCTGCCAAGCACGTTGGAACCACCTGCTCAACTCGCCTGAACCACCTGCCGGACATGCCAAAATCACCTGCCGACTATGCCAGAACCACTTGGCGAACACTCCGGAATCACTTGCCGGGCATGCAGGAACCACCTCTCAGACATGCCAGAACCCCGTGCCAATGACCCCGGAAGCACCAGCCGAGCACACCGGAACCACCTGCTCGACTCGCCAGAACCACCTGCCGATCACGCAAAAATCACCTGCCGGCTACGCCACAACCAGTTGGTGAACACTTTGGAATCACCTGCCAGGCTTGCTGGAACCACCTACCGGTCATGCCAAAATCACCTGCCAACTACGCCAGAACCGCTTGGCGGACACTGCGGAAACACCTGTCGGGCCGGCCGGAACCACATCTCAGACGTGCCAGAAACGTGTTCATGAGATGCTGGAACCACACCCCGAACAGACGGATACCACCTGCCAGAACCGCCTGAACCACCTGCTGAGCACGCCGGAACCACCTGCTCGACTCACCGGTACCACCTCCCTGACATGCCCAAATCACCAGCCAGGTACTATAGAACCACTTGGCGGACACTCCGGAATCACCTGCCGGACATGCCGGAACCAGCTCTCAGACACACCAGAACCACGTGCCGGAGACGCCGGAAGCACCAGCCGAGCATGCCGGAGCCACCTGCTCGACTCGCCAGAAACACCTGCCGGACACGCCAAAATCACCTGCCGGGTATGCCAGAACCACCTGGCGGACACTCCGAAATCAACTATCACGCATGCCGGCACCACCTCTCAGACGTGCCGGAAGCACGTGCCGGACACGCTGGAATCACCTACCGGACAGACCGGAACGACCTGCCGAGCACGCCGGAGCCACCTGTTCGACTGGCTGGAACCAGCTGCCGGACAGGCCAATATCAACTGCTTGCTATGCCAGAACCACCTAGGGGACAGTCCGGGATCACCTGCCAGCCATGGCGGAACCACCTCTCAGACGTACCAGAACCACCTGCCGGAGAAGCTGGAAACACGTCCTGGACAGACTGGAACCACGTGACGGCCATGCCTGAACCACCTGCCGAGCACGGCGGAACCACCTGCCGGACACGCCAAAATCACCTGAGGGCTACGCCAGAACCACTTGGACGACTCTCCAAAATGACCTGCCGGGCATGTTGGAACCACCTCTCAGACGTGCCAGAAGCACGTGGCGGACAGTCCGGAATCACCTGTTGGGCATATGCAACCACCTCTGAGACGTACCAGAACCACGTGCCGTGCACGCCGGAACGACCTACCGGACAGACCGGAATCCACTTTTGGGCATGCCAGAACCACCTGTCAGATGTGCCAGAAACACGTGCCGGAGACGCCGGAAGCACCTGCCGATCACGTCGCAACCACCTGCTCAACTCGCCTGAACCACCTGCCGGACATGCCAAAATCACCTGCCGACTATGCCAGAACCACTTGGCGAACACTCCAGAATCACTTGCCGGGCATGCAGGAACCACCTCTCAGACATGCAAGAACCCCGTGCCAATGACCACAGAAGCACCAGCCGAGCACGCCGGAACCACCTGCTCGACTCGCCAGAACCACCTGCCGATCACGCAAAAATCACGTGCCGGCTACACCACAACCAGTTGGTGAACACTTTGGAATCACCTGCCAGGCTTGCTGGAACCACCTGCCAATCATGCCAAAATCACCTGCCAACTACGCCAGAACCGCTTGGCGGACACTGCGGAAACACCTGTCGGGCCGGCCGGAACCACATCTCAGACGTGCCAGAACCATGTGCATGAGATGCTGGAACCACACCCCGAACAGACGGAAAACACCCGCCAGACCCGTCTGAACAACCGGCCGAGCACGCCGGAGCCACCTGCTCGACTCGCCGGAACCACCTACCTGACATGCCCAAATCACCAGCCAGGTATGCCAGAACCACTTGGCGGACACTCCGGAATCATCTGCCGGACATGGCGGAACCAGCTGTCAGACACACCAGAACCACGTGCCGGGCACGCCGGAAGCACCTGCCGAGCATGCCGGAGCCACCTGCTCGACTCGCCAGAAACACCTGCCGGACACGGCAAAATCACCTGCCGGGTATGCCAGAACCACCTGGCGGACACTACGGAATCACCTGCCGCGCATGCCGGAACCACCTCTCAGACGTGCCAGAACCCCGTGCCAGACACGCCGGAAACACCTACCGGACAGACCGGAACCACCTGCCAAGAACGCCGGAGCCACCTGTTCGACTCGCTGGAACCACCTGCCGGACAGGCCAATATCAACTGCTGGCTATGCCAGAACCACCTGGGGGACAGTCCGGGATCACCTGCCAGCCATGACGGGACCACCTCTCAGACGTACCAGAACCACCTGCCGGAGAAGATGGAAACACGTCCTGGACAGACTGGAACCACGTGACGGCCATGCCTGAACCACCTGCCGAGCACGGCGGAACCACCTGCCGGACACGCCAAAATCACCTGCGGGCTACGCCAGAACCACTTGGACGACTCTCCGAAATGACCTGCCGGGCATGTTGGAACCACCTCTCAGACGTGCCAGAAGCACGTGGCGGACAGTCCGGAATCACCTGTTTGGCATACGCAACCACCTCTGAGACGTACCAGAACCACGTGCCGTGCACGCCGGAACCACCTACCGGACAGACCGGAATCCACTTTTGGGCATGCCGGAACCACCAGTCAGATGTGCCAGCAACACGTGCCGGAGACGCCGGAAGCACCTGCCGAGCATGCCCGAGCCACCTGTTCGACTCGCCAGAAACACCTGCCGGACAGGCCAATATTAACTGCTGGCTATGCCAGAACCACCTGGGGGACGGTCCGGGATCACCTGCCAGCCATGGCGGAACCACCTCTCACACGTACCAGAACCACCTGCCGGAGAAGCTGGAAACACGTCCTGGACAGTCTGGAACCACCTGCCGGCCAAGCCTGAACCACCTGCCAAGCACAACGGAACAACCTGCCAGACACGCCAAAATCACCTGCGTGTTATGCCAGAACCACTTGGAGGACTCTCTGGGATGACCTGCCGGGCATGCCGGAACCACCAGTCAGATGTGCCAGAAACACGTGCCGGAGACCCCGGAAGCACCTGCCGAGCACGTCGCAACCACCTGCTCAACTCGCCTGAACCACCTGCCGGACACGCCAAAATCACCTGCCGGGTACGCCAGAACCACCTGGCGGACACTCCGAAATCACCTGTCGCGCATGCCGGAACCACCTCTCAGACGTGCCGGAAGCACGTGCCGGACACGCCGGAATCACCTACCGGACAGACCGGAACCACCTGCCGAGCACGCCGGAGCCACCTGTTCGACTCGCTCGATCCACCTGCCGGACAGGCCAATATCAACTGCTGGCTATGCCAGAACCACCTGGGGGACGGTCCGGAATCACCTGTCCGCCATGGCGGAACCACCTCTCAAACCTTCCAGAACCACCTGCCGGAGAAGCTGGAAACACGTCCTGGACAGTCTGGAACCACCTGCCTGCCAAGCCTGAACCACCTGCCAAGCACAACGGAACAACCTGCCAGACACGCCAAAATCGCCGGCGTGTTATGCCAGAACCACTTGGAGGACTCTCTGGGATGACCTGCCGGGCATGCTGGAACCACCTCTCAGACGTGCCAGAACTATGTGGCGGACAGTCCGGAATCACCTGTTGGGCATGCGCAACCACCTCTGAGACGTACCAGAACCACATGCCGTGCAGGCTGGAACCACCTACCGGACAGACCGGAATCACCTTTCGGGCATGCCGGAAGCACCTGTCAGGTGTGCCAGAAACACGTGCCGGAGACGCCGGAAGCACCTGCCAAGCACGTTGGAACCACCTGCTCATCTCGCCTGAACCACCTGCCAGACACGCCAAAATCACCTGCCCGCTACACCAGCACCACTTCGGGGACAAGCCGGAATCACGTGAGGGGCATGCCGGCACAGCCTCTCAGACTGAACCTCGTGCCGGACACCACAGAACCACCTGCCGGACAGAATGGAACCACCTGCCGGACACGCCGGAACCACCGGCTCGACCCGCCGGAACGACCGCTGGACATGCAAAATCACCTGCCGGCTACGCCGGAAACACTTGGCGAACACTCCGGAATCACCTGCCGGGCATGCCGGAACCACCTCTCAGATATGCCAGAACCCCGTGCCAATGACCCCGGAAGCACCTGCCGAGCACGCCGGAACCACCAGCTCGACTCGCCAGAACCACCTGCAGGACACGCAAAAATCACCTGCCGGCTACACCACAACCAGTTGGGGAACACTTCGGAATCACCTGCCGGGCTTGCTGGAACCACCTGCCGGTCATGCCAAAATCACCTGCCAACTACGCCAGTACCACTTGGCGGACACTGTGGAAACACCTGTCGGGCCGGCCGGAACCACATCTCAGACGTGCTAGAACCATGTGCATGAGATGCTGGAACCACACCCCGAACAGTCGGAAAACACCCGCAAGACCCGTCTGAACAACCTGCCGAGCACGCAGGAGCCACCTGCTCGACTCGCCGGAACCACCTACCTGACATGCCAAAATCACCTGCCGGGTATGCCAGAACCACTTGGCGGACACTCCGGTATCATCTGCCGGACATGCCGGAACCAGCTCTCAGACACACCAGAACCACGTGCCGGAGACGCCGGAAGCACCTGCCGAGCATGCCGGAGCCACCTGCTCGACTCGCCAGAAACACCTGCCGGACAGGCCAATATTAACTGCTGGCTATGCCAGAACCACCTGGGGGACAGTCCGGAATCACCTGCCAGCCATGGCGGAACCATCTCTCACACGTACCAGAACCACCTGCCGGAGAAGCTGGAAACACGTCCTGGACAGTCTGGAACCACCTGCCGGCCAAGCCTGAACCACCTGCCAAGCACAACGGAACAACCTGACAGACACGCCAAAATCACCTGCGTGTTATGCCAGAACCACTTGGAGGACTCTCTGGGATGACCTGCCGGGCATGCTGGAACCACCTCTCAGACGTGCCAGAACTATGTGGCGGACAGTCCGGAATCACCTGTCGGGCATGCGCAACCACCTCTGAGACGTACCAGAACCACATGCCGTGCAGGCTGGAACCACCTACCAGACAGACCGGAATCACCTTTCGGGCATGCCGGAACCACCTGTCAGGTGTGCCAGAAACACGTGCCGGAGACGCCGGAAGCACCTGCCAAGCACGTTGGAACCACCTGCTCAACTCGCCTGAACCACCTGCCGGACATGCCAAAATCACCTGCCGACTATGCCAGAACCACTTGGCGAACACTCCGGAATCACTTGCCGGGCATGCAGGAACCACCTCTCAGACATGCCAGAACCCCGTGCCAATGACACCGGAAGCACCAGCCGAGCACGCCGGAACCACCTGCTCAACTCGCCAGAACCACCTGCCGATCACGCAAAAATCACCTGCCGGCTATGCCACAACCAGTTGGTGAACACTTTGGAATCACCTGCCAGGCTTGCTGGAACCACCTGCCAGTCATGCCAAAATCACCTGCCAACTACGCCAGAACCGCTTGGCGGACACTGCGGAAACACCTGTCGGGCCGGCTGGAACCACATCTCAGACGTGCCAGAAACGTGTTCATGAGATGCTGGAACCACACCCCGAACAGACGGATACCACCTGCCAGAACCGCCTGAACCACCTGCTGAGCACGCCAGAACCACCTGCTCGACTCACCGGTACCACCTCCCTGACACGCCAAAATCACCTGCTGGGTATGCCAGAACCACCTGGCGGACACTACGGAATCACCTGCCGCGCATGCCGGAACCACCTCTCAGACGTGCCGGAAGCACGTGCCAGACACGCCGGAAACACCTACCGGACAGACCGGAACCACCTGCCAAGAACGCCGGAGCCACCTGTTCGACTCGCTGGAACCACCTGCCGGACAGGCCAATATCAACTGCTGGCTATGCCAGAACCACCTGGGGGACAGTCCGGGATCACCTGCCAGCCATGGCGGAACCACCTCTCAGACGTACCAGAACCACCTGCCGGAGAAGATGGAAACACGTCCTGCACAGACTGGAACCACGTGGCGGCCATGCCTGAACCACCTGCCGAGCACGGCGGAACCACCTGCCGGACACGCCAAAATCACCTGCGGGCTACGCCAGAACCACTTGGACGACTCTCCGAAATGACCTGCCGGGCATGTTGGAACCACCTCTCAGACGTGCCAGAAGCACGTGGCGGACAGTCCGGAATCACCTGTTTGGCATACGCAACCACCTCTGAGACGTACCAGAACCACGTGCCGTGCACGCCGGAACCACCTACCGGACAGACCGGAATCCACTTTTGGGCATGCCGGAACCACCAGTCAGATGTGCCAGCAACACGTGCCGGAGACGCCGGAAGCACCTGCCGAGCATGCCCGAGCCACCTGTTCGACTCGCCAGAAACACCTGCCGGACAGGCCAATATTAACTGCTGGCTATGCCAGAACCACCTGGGGGACGGTCCGGGATCACCTGCCAGCCATGGCGGAACCACCTCTCACACGTACCAGAACCACCTGCCGGAGAAGCTGGAAACACGTCCTGGACAGTCTGGAACCACCTGCCGGCCAAGCCTGAACCACCTGCCAAGCACAACGGAACAACCTGCCAGACACACCAAAATCACCTGCGTGTTATGCCAGAACCACTTGGAGGACTCTCTGGGATGACCTGCCGGGCATGCCGGAACCACCAGTCAGATGTGCCAGAAACACGTGCCGGAGACCCCGGAAGCACCTGCCGAGCACGTCGCAACCACCTGCTCAACTCGCCTGAACCACCTGCCGGACACGCCAAAATCACCTGCCGGGTACGCCAGAACCACCTGGCGGACACTCCGAAATCACCTGTCGCGCATGCCGGACCACCTCTCAGACGTGCCGGAAGCACGTGCCGGACACGCCGGAATCACCTACCGGACAGACCGGAACCACCTGCCGAGCACGCCGGAGCCACCTGTTCGACTTGCTCGATCCACCTGCCGGACAGGCCAATATCAACTGCTGGCTATGCCAGAACCACCTGGGGGACGGTCCGGAATCACCTGTCCGCCATGGCGGAACCATCTCTCACACGTACCAGAACCACCTGCCGGAGAAGCTGGAAACACGTCCTGGACAGTCTGGAACCACCTGCCGGCCAAGCCTGAACCACCTGCCAAGCACAACGGAACAACCTGCCAGACACGCCAAAATCACCTGCGTGTTATGCCAGAACCACTTGGAGGACTCTCTGGGATGACCTGCCGGGCATGCTGGAACCACCTCTCAGACGTGCCAGAACTATGTGGCGGACAGTCCGGATTCACCTGTTGGGCATGCGCAACCACCTCTGAGACGTACCAGAACCACATGCCGTGCAGGCTGGAACCACCTACCGGACAGACCGGAATCACCTTTCGGGCATGCCGGAAGCACCTGTCAGGTGTGCCAGAAACACGTGCCGGAGACGCCGGAAGCACCTGCCAAGCACGTTGGAACCACCTGCTCAACTCGCCTGAACCACCTGCCAGACATGCCAAAATCACCTGCCGACTATGCCAGAACCACTTGGCGAACACTCCGGAATCACTTGCCGGGCATGCAGGAACCACCTCTCAGACATGCCAGAACCCCGTGCCAATGACCCCGGAAGCACCAGCCGAGCACGCCGGAACCACCTGCTCGACCCGCCAGAACCACCTGCCGATCACGCAAAAATCACCTGCCGGCTACGCCACAACCAGTTGGTGAACACTTTGGAATCACCTGCCAGGCTTGCTGGAACCACCTGCCAGTCATGCCAAAATCACCTGCCAACTACGCCAGAACCGCTTGGCGGACACTGCGGAAACACCTGTCGGGCCGGCTGGAAACACATCTCAGACGTGCCAGAAACGTGTTCATGAGATGCTGGAACCACACCCCGAACAGACGGATACCACCTGCCAGAACCGCCTGAACCACCTGCTGAGCACGCCAGAACCACCTGCTCGACTCACCGGTACCACCTCCCTGACACGCCAAAATCACCTGCTGGGTATGCCAGAACCACCTGGCGGACACTACGGAATCACCTGCCGCGCATGCCGGAACCACCTCTCAGACGTGCCGGAAGCACGTGCCAGACACGCCGGAAACACCTACCGGACAGACCGGAACCACCTGCCAAGAACGCCGGAGCCACCTGTTCGACTCGCTGGAACCACCTGCCGGACAGGCCAATATCAACTGCTGGCTATGCCAGAACCACCTGGGGGACAGTCCGGGATCACCTGCCAGCCATGGCGGAACCACCTCTCAGACGTACCAGAACCACCTGCCGGAGAAGCTGGAAACACGTCCTGGACAGACTGGAACCACGTGACGGCCATGCCTGAACCACCTGCCGAGCACGGCGGAACCACCTGCCGGACACGCCAAAATCACCTGCGGGCTACGCCAGAACCACTTGGACGACTCTCCGAAATGACCTGCCGGGCATGTTGGAACCACCTCTCAGACGTGCCAGAAGCACGTGGCGGACAGTCCGGAATCACCTGTTTGGCATACGCAACCACCTCTGAGACGTACCAGAACCACGTGCCGTGCACGCCGGAACCACCTACGGGACAGACCGGAATCCACTTTTGGGCATGCCGGAACCACCAGTCAGATGTGCCAGAAACACGTGCCGGAGACGCCGGAAGCACCTGCCGAGCACGTCGCAACCACCTGCTCAACTCGCCTGAACCACCTGCCGGACACGCCAAAATCACCTGCCCGCTACACCAGCACCACTTCGGGGACAAGCCGGAATCACGTGAGGGGCATGCCGGCACAGCCTCTCAGACTGAACCTCGTGCCGGACACCACAGAACCACCTGCCGGACAGACCGGAACCACCTGCCGGACACGCCGGAACCACCGGCTCGACCCGCCGGAACGACCGCTGGACATGCAAAATCACCTGCCGGCTACGCCGGAAACACTTGGCGAACACTCCGGAATCACCTGCCGGGCATGCCGGAACCACCTCTCAGATATGCCAGAACCACGTGCCAATGACCCCGGAAGCACCTGCCGAGCACGCCGGAACCACCTGCTCGACTCGCCAGAACCACCTGCCGGACACGCAAAAATCACCTGCCGGCTACGCCACAACCAGTTGGGGAACACTTCGGAATCTCCTGCAGGGCTTGCTGGAACCACCTGCCGGTAATGCCAAAATCACCTGCCAACTACGCCAGTACCACTTGGCGGACACTGTGGAAACACCTGTCGGGCCGGCCGGAACCACATCTCAGACGTGCCAGAACCATGTGCATGAGATGCTGGAACCACACCCCGAACAGACGGAAAACACCCGCCAGACCCGTCTGAACAACCTGCCGAGCACGCCGGAGCCACCTGCTCGACTCGCCGGAACCACCTACCTGACATGCCCAAATCACCAGCCGGGTATGCCAGAACCACTTGGCGGACACTCCGGAATCATCTGCCGGACATGCCGGAACCAGCTCTCAGACACACCAGAACCACGTGCCGGAGACGCCGGAAGCACCTGCCGAGCATGCCGGAGCCACCTGCTCGACTCGCCAGAAACACCTGCCGGACAGGCCAATATTAACTGCTGGCTATGCCAGAACCACCTGGGGGACAGTCCGGAATCACCTGCCAGCCATGGCGGAACCATCTCTCACACGTACCAGAACCACCTGCCGGAGAAGCTGGAAACACGTCCTGGACAGTCTGGAACCACCTGCCGTCCAAGCCTGAACCACCTGCCAAGCACAACGGAACAACCTGCCAGACACGCCAAAATCACCTGCGTGTTATGCCAGAACCACTTGGAGGACTCTCTGGGATGACCTGCCGGGCATGCCGGAACCACCTCTCAGACGTGCCAGAACTATGTGGCGGACAGTCCGGAATCACCTGTTGGGCATACGCAACCACCTCTGAGATGTAGCAGAACCACGTGCCGTGCACGCCGGAACCACCTACCGGACAGACCGGAATCCACTTTTGGGCATGCCGGAACCACCAGTCAGATGTGCCAGAAACACGTGCCGGAGATGCCGGAAGCACCTGCCGAGCACGTCGCAACCACCTGCTCAACTCGCCTGAACCACCTGCCGGACACGCCAAAATCACCTGCCCGCTACACCAGCACCACTTCGGGGACAAGCCGGAATCACGTGAGGGGCATGCCGGCACAGCCTCTCAGACTGAACCTCGTGCCGGACACCACAGAACCACCTGCCGGACAGACCGGGACCACCTGCCGGACACGCCGGAACCACCGGCTCGACCCGCCGGAACGACCGCTGGACATGCAAAATCACCTGCCGGCTACGCCGCAAACACTTGGCGAACACTCCGGAATCACCTGCCGGGCATGCCGGAACCACCTGCTCGACTCGCCTGAACCACCTGCCGGACATGCCAAAATCACCTGCCGACTATGCCAGAACCACTTGGCGAACACCCTCGGAATCACTTGCCGGGCATGCAGGAACCACCTCTCAGACATGCCAGAACCCCGTGCCAATGACCCCGGAAGCACCAGCCGAGCACGCCGGAACCACCTGCTCAACTCGCCAGAACCACCTGCCGATCACGCAAAAATCACCTGCCGGCTACGCCGGAAACACTTGGCGAACACTCCGGAATCACCTGCCGGGCATGCCGGAACCACCTCTCAGATATGCCAGAACCCCGTGCCAATGACCCCGGAAGCACCTGCCGAGCACGCCGGAACCACCTGCTCGACTCGCCAGAACCACCTGCCGGACACGCAAAAATCACCTGCCGGCTACGCCACAACCAGTTGGGGAACACTTCGGAATCACCTGCCGGGCTTGCTGGAACCACCTGCCGGTCATGCCAAAATCACCTGCCAACTACGCCAGTACCACTTGGCGGACACTGTGGAAACACCTGTCGGGCCGGCCGGAGCCACATCTCAGAGGTGCCAGAACCATGTGCATGAGATGCTGGAACCACACCCCGAACAGACGGAAAACACCTGCCAGATTCGTCTGAACAACCTGCCGAGCACGCCGGAGCCACCTGCTCGACTCGCCGGAACCACCTACCTGACATGCCCAAATCACCACCCAGGTATGCCAGAACCACTTGGCGGACACTCCGGAATCATCTGCCGGACATGCCGGAACCAGCTCTCAGACACACCAGAACCACGTGCCGGAGACGCCGGAAGCACCTGCCGAGCATGCCGGAGCCACCTGCTCGACTCGCCAGAACCACCTGCCGGACACGCCAAAATCACCTGCCGAGTATGCCAGAACCACCTGGCGGACACTACGGAATCACCTGCCGCGCATGCCGGAACCACCTCTCAGACGTGCCGGAAGCACGTGCCAGACACGCCGGAAACACCTACCGGACAGACCGGAACCACCTGCCAAGAACGCCGGAGCCACCTGTTCGACTCGCTGGAACCACCTGCCGGACAGGCCAATATCAACTGCTGGCTATGCCAGAACCACGTGGGGGACAGTCCGGGATCACCTGCCAGCCATGATGGAACCACCTCTCAGACGTACCAGAACCACCTGCCGGAGAAGATGGAAACACGTCCTGGACAGACTGGAACCACGTGACGGCCATGCCTGAACCACCTGCCGAGCACGGCGGAACCACCTGCTGGACACGCCAAAATCACCTGCGGGCTACGCCAGAACCACTTGGACGACTCTCCGAAATGACCTGCCGGGCATGCCGGAACCACCTCTCAGACGTGCCAGAACCATGTGGCGGACAGTCCGGAATCACCTGTTGGGCATGCGCAACCACCTCTGAGACGTACCAGAAACACATGCCGTGCAGTCTGGAACCACCTACCGGACAGACCGGAATCACCTTTCGGGCATGCCGGAACCACCTGTCAGATGTGCCAGAAACACGTGCCGGAGACCCCGGAAGCACCTGCCAAGCACGTTGGAACCACCTGCTCAACTCGCCTGAACCACCTGCCGGACATGAAAAATCACCTGCCGACTATGCCAGAACCACTTGGCGAACACTCCGGAATCACTTGCCGGGCATGCAGGAACCACCTCTCAGACATGCCAGAACCCCGTGCCAATGACCCCGGAAGCACCAGCCGAGCACACCGGAACCACCTGCTCGACTCGCCAGAACCACCTGCCGATCACGCAAAAATCACCTGCCGGCTACGCCACAACCAGTTGGTGAACACTTTGGAATCACCTGCCAGGCTTGCTGGAACCACCTACCGGTCATGCCAAAATCACCTGCCAACTACGCCAGAACCGCTTGGCGGACACTGCGGAAACACCTGTCGGGCCGGCTGGAACCACATCTCAGACGTGCCAGAAACGTGTTCATGAGATGCTGGAACCACACCCCGAAAAGACGGATACCACCTGCCAGAACCGCCTGAACCAACTGCTGAGCACGCCGGAACCACCTGCTCGACTTACCGGTACCACCTCCCTGACACGCCAAAATCACCTGCTGGGTATGCCAGAACCACTTGGCGGACACTCCGGAATCATCTGCCGGACATGCCGGAACCAGCTCACAGACACACCAGAACCAAGTGCCGGAGACGCCGGAATCACCTGCCGCGCATGCCGGAACCACCTCTCAGACGTGCCGGAAGCACGTGCCAGACACGCCGGAAACACCTACCGGACAGACCGGAACCACCTGCCAAGAACGCCGGAGCCACCTGTTCGACTCGCTGGAACCACCTGCCGGACAGGCCAATATCAACTGCTGGCTATGCCAAAACCACCTGCGGGACAGTCCGGGATCACCTGCCAGCCATGGCGGAACCACCTCTCAGACGTACCAGAACCACCTGCCGGAGAAGCTGGAAACACGTCCTGGACAGACTGGAACCACGTGACGGCCATGCCTGAACCACCTGCCGAGCACGTCGGAACCACCTGCAGGACACGGCAAAATCACCTGCGGGCTACGCAAGAACCACTTGGACGACTCTCTGAAATGACCTGCCGGGCATGTTGGAACCACCTCTCAGACGTGCCAGAAGCACGTGGCGGACAGTCCGGAATCACCTGTTGGGCATACGCAACCACCTCTGAGACGTACCAGAACCACGTGCCGTGCACGCCGGAACCACCTACCGGACAGACCGGAATCCACTTTTGGGCATGCCGGAACCACCTGTCATATGTGCCAGAAACACGTGCCGGAGACGCCGGAGGCACCTGCCGAGCACGTCGCAACCACCTGCTCAACTCGCCTGAACCACCTGCCGGACACGCCAAAATCACCTGCCCGCTACACCAGCACCACTTCGGGGACAAGCCGGAATCACGTGAGGGGCATGCCGGCACAGCCTCTCAGACTGAACCTCGTGCCGGACACCACAGAACCACCTGCCGGACAGACCGGAACCACCTGCCGGACACGCCGGAACCACCGGCTCGACCCGCCGGAACGACCGCTGGACATGCAAAATCACCTGCCGGCTACGCCGCAAACACTTGGCGAACACTCCGGAATCACCTGCCGGGCATGCCGGAACCACCTCTCAGATATGCCAGAACCACGTGCCAATGACCCCGGAAGCACCTGCCGAGCACGCCGGAACCACCTGCTCGACTCGCCAGAACCACCTGCCGGACACGCAAAAATCACCTGCCGGCTACGCCACAACCAGTTGGGGAACACTTCGGAATCACCTGCCGGGCTTGCTGGAACCACCTGCCGGTCATGCCAAAATCACCTGCCAACTACGCCAGTACCACTTGGCGGACACTGTGGAAACACCTGTCGGGCCGGCCGGAACCACATCTCAGACGTGCCAGAACCATGTGCATGAGATGCTGGAACCACACCCCGAACAGACGGAAAACACCTGCCAGACCCGTCTGAACAACCTGCCGAGCACGCCGGAGCCACCAGCTCGACTCGCCGGAACCACCTACCTTACATGCCAAAATCACCAGCCGGGTATGCCAGAACCACTTGGCGGACACTCCGGAATCATCTGCCGGACATGCCGGAACCAGCTCTCAGACACACCAGAACCAAGTGCCGGAGACGCCGGAAGCACCTGTCGAGCATGCCGGAGCCACCTGCTCGACTCGCCAGAAACACCTCCCGGACACGCCAAAATCACCTGCCGGGTACGCCAGATCCACCTGGCGGACACTACGGAATCACCTGCCGCGCATGCCGGAACCACCTCTCAGACGTGCCGGAAGCACGTGCCAGACACGCCGGAAACACCTACCGGACAACCGAAACCACCTGCCAAGAACGCCGGAGCCACCTGTTCGACTCGCTGGAACCACCTGCCGGACAGGCCAATATCAACTGCTGGCTATGCCAGAACCACCTGGGGAAGAGTCCGGGATCACCTGCCAGCCATGGCGGAACCACCTCTCATACGTACCAGAACCACCTGCCGGAGAAGATGGAAACACGTCCTGGACAGACTGGAACCACGTGACGGCCATGCCTGAACCACCTGCCGAGCACGGCGGAACCACCTGCCGGACACGCCAAAATCACCTGCGGGCTACGCCAGAACCACTTGGACGACTCTCCGAAAGGACCTGCCAGGCATGTTGGAACCACCTCTCAGACGTGCCAGAAGCACGTGGCGGACAGTCCGGAATCACCTGTTGGGCAAACGCAACCACCTCTGAGACGTTCCAGAACCACGTGCCGTGCACGCCGGAACCACCTACCGGACAGACCGGAATCCACTTTTGGGCATGCCGGAACCACCAGTCAGATGTGCCAGCAACACGTGTCGGAGACGCCGGAAGAACCTGCCGAGCATGCCCGAGCCACCTGTTCGACTGGCCAGAAACAAATGCCGGACAGGCCAATATTAACTGATGGCTATGCCAGAACCACCTGGGGGACGGTCCGGAATCACCTGCCAGCCATGGCGGAACCACCTCTCACACGTACCAGAACCACCTGCCGGAGAAGCTGGAAACACGTCCTGGACAGTCTGGAACCACCTGCCGGCCAAGCCTGAACCACCTGCCAAGCACAACAGAACAACCTGCCAGACACGCCAAAATCACCTGCGTGTTATGCCAGAACCACTAAGAGGACTCTCTGGGATGACCTGCCGGGCATGCCGGAACCACCTCTCAGACGTGCCAGAACCATGTGGCGGACAGTCCGGAATCACCTGTTGGGCATGCGCAACCACCTCTGAGACGTACCAGAACCACATGCCGTGCAGGCTGGAACCACCTACCGGACAGACCGGAATCACCTTTCGGGCATGCCGGAACCACCTGTCAGATGTGCCAGAAACACGTGCCGGAGACGCCGGAAGCACCTGCCAAGCACGTTGGAACCACCTGCTCAACTCGCCTGAACCACCTGCCGGACATGCCAAAATCACCTGCCGACTATGCCAGAACCACTTGGCGAACACTCCGGAATCACTTGCCGGGCATGCAGGAACCACCTCTCAGACATGCCAGAACCCCGTGCCAATGACCCCGGAAGCACCAGCCGAGCACGCCGGAACCACCTGCTCGACTCGCCAGAACCACCTGCCGATCACGCAAAAATCACCTGCCGGCTACGCCACAACCAGTTGGTGAACACTTTGGAATCACCTGCCAGGCTTGCTGGAACCACCTGCCAGTCATGCCAAAATCACCTGCCAACTACGCCAGAACCGCTTGGCGGACACTGCGGAAACACCTGTCGGGCCGGCCGGAACCACATCTCAGACGTGCCAGAAACGTGTTCATGAGATGCTGGAACCACACCCCGAACAGATGGATACCATCTGCCAGAACGGCCTGAACCACCTGCTGAGCACGCCGGAACCACCTGCTCGACTCACCGGTACCACCTCCCTGACACGCCAAAATCACCTGCTGGGTATGCCAGAACCACTTGGCGGACACTCCGGAATCATCTGCCGGACATGCCGGAACCAGCTCTCAGACACACCAGAACCAAGTGCCGGAGACGCAGGAAGCACCTGCCGAGCATGCCGGAGCCACCTGCTCGACTCGCCAGAAACACCTGCCGGACACGCCAAAATCACCTGCCGGGTACGCCAGAACGACCTGGCGGACACTACGGAATCACCTGCCGCGCATGCCGGAACCACCTGTCAGACGTGCCGGAAGCACGTGTCAGACACGCCGGAAACACCTACCGGACAGACCGGAACCACTTGCCAAGAACGCCGGAGCCACCTGTTCGACTCGCTGGAACCACCTGCCGGACAGGCCAATATCAACTGCTGGCTATGCCAGAACCACCTGGGGGACAGTCCGGGATCACCTGCCAGCCATGGCGGAACCACCTCTCAGACGTACCAGAACCACCTGCCGGAGAAGATGGAAACACGTCCTGGACAGACTGGAACCACGTGACGGCCATGCCTGAACCACCTGCCGAGCACGGCGGAACCACCTGCCGGACACGCCAAAATCACCTGCGGGCTACGCCAGAACCACTTGGACGACTCTCCGAAAGGACCTGCCGGGCATGTTGGAACCACCTCTCAGAAGTGCCAGAAGCACGTGGCGGACAGTCCGGAATCACCTGTTGGGCACACGCAACCACCTCTGAGACGTACCAGAACCACGTGCCGTGCACGCCGGAACCACCTACCGGACAGACCGGAATCAACTTTTGGGCATGCCGGAACCACCAGTCAGATGTGCCAGAAACACATGCCGGAGACGCTGGAAGCACATGCCGAGCACGTCGCAACCACCTGCTCAACTCGCCTGAACCACCTGCCGGACACGCCAAAATCACCTGCCCGCTACACCAGCACCACTTCGGGGACAAGCCGGAATCACGTGAGGGGCATGCCGGCACAGCCTCTCAGACTGAACCTCGTGCCGGACACCACAGAACCACCTGCCGGACAGACCGGAACCACCTGCCGGACACGCCGGAACCACCGGCTCGACCCGCCCGAACGACCGCTGGACATGCAAAATCACCTGCCGGCTACGCCGGAAACACTTGGCGAACACTCCGGAATCACCTGCCGGGCAAGCGCAACCACCTCTGAGACGTAATAGAACCACATACCGTGCAGGCTGGAACCACCTACCGGACAGACCGGAATCACCTTTCGGGCATGCCGGAACCGCCTGTCAGATGTGCCAGAAACACGTGCCGGAGACGCCGGAAGCACCTGCCAAGCACGTTGGAACCACCTGCTCAACTCGCCTGAACCACCTGCCGGACATGCCAAAATCACCTGCCGACTATGCCAGAACCACTTGGCGAACACTCCGGAATCACTTGCCGGGAATGCAGGAACCACCTCTCAGACATGCGAGAACCCCGTGCCAATGACCCTGGAAGCACCAGCCGAGCACGCCGGAACCACCAGTTCGACTCGCCAGAACCACCTGCCGATCACGCAAAAATCACCTGCCGGCTACTCCACAACCAGTTGGTGAACACTTTGGAATCACCTGCCAGGCTTGCTGGAACCACCTGCCGGTCAGGACAAAATCACCTGCCAACTACGCCAGAACCGCTTGGCGGACACTGCGGAAACACCTGTCTGGCCGGCCGGACCACATCTCAGACGTGCCGGAAACATGTTCATGAGATGCTGGAACCACACCCCGAACAGACGGATACCACCTGCCAGAACCGCCTGAACCACCTGCTGAGCACGCCGGAACCACCTGCTCGACTCACCGGTACCAGCTCCCTGACACGCCAAAATCACCTGCTTGGTATGCCAGAACCACTTGGACGACTCTCCGAAATGACCTGCCGGGCATGCCGGAACCACCTCTCAGACGTGCCAGAACCATGTGGCGGACAGTCCGGAATCACCTGTTGGGCATGCGCAACCACCTCTGAGACCTACCAGAACCACGTGCCGTGCACACCGGAACCACCTTCCGGACAGACCGGAATCAACTTTTGGGCATGCCGGAACCACCAGTCAGATGTGCCAGAAACACATGCCGGAGGCGCCGGAAGCACATGCCGAGCACGTCGAAACCACCTGCTCAACTCGCCTGAACCACCTGCCGGACACGCCAAAATCACCTGCCAACTACGCCAGAACCGCTTGGCGGACACTGCGGAAACACCTGTCGGGCCGGCCGGAACCACATCTCAGACGTGCCGGAAACGTGTTCATGAGATGCTGGAACCACACCCCGAACAGACTGATACCACCTGCCAGAACCGCCTGAACCACCTGCTGAGCACGCGGGAACCACCTGCTCGACTCACCGGTACCACCTCCCTGACACGCCAAAATCACCTGCTGGGTATGCCAGAACCACTTGGCGGACACTCCGGAATCATCTGCCGGACATGCCGGAACCAGCACTCAGACACACCAGAACCACGTGAGGGAGACGCCGGAAGCACCTGCGGGCTACGCCAGAACCTCTTGGACGACTCTCCGAAATGACCTGCCGGACATGTTGGAACCACCTCTCAGACGTGCCAGAAGCACGTGGCGGACAGTCCGGAATCACCTGTTGGGCATACGCAACCACCTCTGACACGTACCAGAACCACGTGCCGTGCACGCCGGAACCACCTACCGGACAGACCGGAATCAACTTTTGGGCATGCCGGAACCACCAGTCAGATGTGCCAGAAACACGTGCCGGAGACGCCGGAATCACCTGCCGAGCACGTCGCAACCACCTGCTCAACTCGCCTGAACCACCTGCCGGACACGCCAAAATCACCTGCCCGCTACACCAGCACCACTTCGGGGACAAGCCGGAATCACGTGAGGGGCATGCCGGCACAGCCTCTCTGACTGAACCTCGTGCCGGACACCACAGAACCATCTGCCGGACAGACCGGAACCACCTGCCGGACACGCCGGAACCACCGGCTCGACCCGCCGGAACGACCGCTGGACATGCAAAATCACCTGCCGGCTACGCCGGAAACACTTGGCGAACACTCCGGAATCACCTGCCGGGCATGCCGGAACCACCTCTCAGATATGCCAGAACCCCGTGCCAATGACCCCGGAAGCACCTGCCGAGCACGCCGGAACCACCTGCTCGACTCGCCAGAACCACCTGCCGGACACGCAAAAATCACCTGCCGGCTACGCCACAACCAGTTGGGGAACAATTCGGAATCACCTGCCGGGCTTGCTGGAACCACCTGCCGGTCATGCCAAAATCACCTGCCAACTACGCCAGTACCACTTGGCGGACACTGTGGAAACACCTGTCGGGCCGGCCGGAACCACATCTCAGACGTGCCAGAACCATGTGCATGAGATGCTGGAACCACACCCCGAACAGACGGAAAACACCTGCCAGACCCGTCTGAACAACCTGCCGAGCACCCCGGAGCTACCGGCTCGACTCGCCGGAACCACCTACCTGACATGCCCAAATCACCAGCCAGGTATGCCAGAACCACTTGGCGGGCACTCCGGAATCATCTGCCGGACATGCTGGAACCAGCTCTCAGACACACCAGAACCACGTGCCGGAGACGCCGGAAGCACCTGCCGAGCATGCCGGAGCCACCTGCTCGACTCGCCAGAACCACCTGCCGGACACGGCAAAATCTCCTGCCGGGTACGCCAGAACCACCTGGCGGACACTCCGAAATCACCTGTCGCGCATGCCGGAACCACCTCTCAGACGTGCCGGAAGCACGTGCCGGACACGCCGGAATCACCTACCGGACAGACCGGAACCACCTGCCGAGCACGCCGGAGCCACCTGTTCGACTCGCTGGAGCCACCTGCCGGACAGGCCAATATCAACTGCTGGCTATGCCAGAACCACCTGGGGGACGGTCCGGAATCACCTGCCAGCCATGGCGGAACCACCTCTCACACGTACCAGAACCACCTGCCGGAGAAGCTGGAAACACGTCCTGGACAGTCTGGAACCACCTGCCTGCCAAACCTGAACCACCTGCCAAGCACAACGGAACAACCTGCCAGACACGCCAAAATCGCCTGCGTGTTATGCCAGAACCACTTGGAGGACTCTCTGGGATGACCTGCCGGGCATGCCGGAACCACCTCTCAGACGTGCCAGAACCATGTGGCGGACAGTCCGGAATCACCTGTTGGGCATGTGCAACCACCTCTGAGACGTACCAGAACCACATGCCGTGCAGTCTGGAACCACCTACCGGACAGACCGGAATCACCTTTCGGGCATGCCGGAACCACCTCTCAGACATGCCAGAACCCCGTGCCAATGACCCCGGAAGCACCAGCCGAGCACGCCGGAACCACCTGCTCGACTCACCAGAACCACCTGCCGATCACGCAAAAATCACCTGCCGGCTACGCCACAACCAGTTGGTGAACACTTTGGAATCACCTGGCAGGCTTGCTGGAACCACCTACCGGTCATGCCAAAATCACCTGCCAACTACGCCAGAACCGCTTGGCGGACACTGCGGAAACACCTGTCGGGCCGGCTGGAACCACATCTCAGACGTGCCAGAAACGTGTTCATGAGATGCTGGAACCACACCCCGAACAGACGGATACCACCTGCCAGAACCGCCTGAACCACCTGCTGAGCACGCCGGAACCACCTGCTCGACTCACCGGTACCACCTCCCTGACACGCCAAAATCACCTGCTGGGTATGCCAGACCACTTGGCGGACACTCCGGAATCATCTGCCGGACATGCCGGAACCAGCTCTCAGACACACCAGAACCAAGTGCCGGAGACGCCAGAAGCACCTGCCGAGCATGCCGGAGCCACCTGCTCGACTCGCCAGAAACACCTGCCGGACACGCCAAAATCACCTGCCGGGTATGCCAGAACCACCTGGCGGACACTACGGAATCACCTGCCGCGCATGCCGGAACCACCTCTCAGACGTGCCGGAAGCACGTGCCAGACACGCCGGAAACACCTACCGGACAGACCGGAACCACCTGCCAAGAACGCCGGAGCCACCTGTTCGACTCGCTGGAACCACCTGCCGGACAGGCCAATATCAACTGCTGGCTATGCCAAAACCACCTGCGGGACAGTCCGGGATCACCTGCCAGCCATGGCGGAACCACCTCTCAGACGTACCAGAACCACCTGCCGGAGAAGCTGGAAACACGTCCTGGACAGACTGGAACCACGTGACGGCCATGCCTGAACCACCTGCCGAGCACGGCGGAACCACCTGCCGGACACGCCAAAATCACCTGCGGGCTACGCCACAACCACTTAGACGACTCTCCGAAAGGACCTGCCGGGCATGTTGGAACCACCTCTCAGACGTGCCAGAATGACGTGGCGGACAGTCCGGAATCACCTGTTTGGCATACGCAACCACCTCTGAGACGTACCAGAACCACGTGCCGTGCACGCCGGAACCACCTACCGGACAGACCGGAATCCACTTTTGGGCATGCCGGAACCACCAGTCAGATGTGCCAGCAACACGTGTCGGAGACGCCGGAAGCACCTGCCGAGCATGCCCGAGCCACCTGTTCGACTGGCCAGAAACACCTGCCGGACAGGCAAATATTAACTGCTGGCTATGCCAGAACCACCTGGGGGACGGTCCGGGATCACCTGCCAGCCATGGCGGAACCATCTCTCACACGTACCAGAACCACCTGCCGGAGAAGCTGGAAACACGTCCCGGACAGTCTGGAACCACCTGCCGGCCAAGCCTGAACCACCTGCCAAGAACAACAGAACAACCTGCCAGACACGCCAAAATCACCTGCGTGTTATGCCAGAACCACTTGGAGGACTCTCTGGGATGACTTGCCGGGCATGCCGGAACCACCTCTGAGACGTGCCAGAACCATGTGGCGGACAGTCCGGAATCACCTGTTGGGCATGCGCAACCACCTCTGAGACGTACCAGAACCACATGCCGTGCAGGCTGGAACCACCTACCGGACAGACCGGAATCACCTTTCGGGCATGCCGGAACCACCTGTCAGATGTGCCAGAAACACGTGCCGGATACGCCGGAAGCACCTGCCAAGCACGTTGGAACCACCTGCTCAACTCGCCTGAACCACCTGCCGGACATGCCAAAATCACCTGCCGACTATGCCAGAACCACTTGGCGAACACTCCGGAATCACTTGCCGGGCATGCAGGAACCACCTCTCAGACATGCCAGAACCCCGTGCCAATGACCCCGGAAGCACCAGCCGAGCACGCCGGAACCACCTGCTCGACTCGCCAGAACCACCTGCCGATCACGCAAAAATCACCTGCCGGCTACGCCACAACCAGTTGGTGAACACTTTGGAATCACCTGCCAGGCTTGCTGGAACCTCCGGCCAGTCATGCCAAAATCACCTGCCACCTACGCCAGAACCGCTTGGCGGACACTGCGGAAACACCTGTCAGGCCGGCTGGAACCACATCTCAGACGTGCCAGAAACGTGTTCATGAGATGCTGGAACCACACCCCGAACAGACGGATGCCACCTGCCAGAATCGCCTGAACCGCCTGCTGAGCACGCTGGAACCACCTGCTCGACTCACCGGTACCACCTCCCTGACTCGCCAAAATCACCTGCTGGGTATGCCAGAACCACTTGGCGGACACTCCGGAATCATCTGCCGGACATGCCGGAACCAGCTCTCAGACACACCAGAACCAAGTGCCGGAGACGCCAGAAGCACCTGCCGAGCATGCCGGAGCCACCTGCTCGACTCGCCAGAAACACCCGCCAGACACGGAAAAATCACCTGCCGGCTACGCCACAACCAGTTGGGGAACACTTCGGAATCACCTGCCGGGCTTGCTGGAACCACCTGCCGGTCATGCCAAAATCATCTGCCAACTACGCCAGTTCCACTTGGCGGACACTGTGGAAACACCTGTCGGGCCGGCCGGAACCACATCTCAGACGTGCCAGAACCATGTGCATGAGATGCTGGAACCACAGCCCGAACAGACGGAAAACACCTGCCAGACCCGTCTGAACAACCTGCCGAGCACCCCGGAGCTACCGGCTCGACTCGCCGGAACCACCTACCTGACATGCCCAAATCACCAGACGGGTATGCCAGAACCACTTGGCGGGCACTGCGGAATCATCTGCCGGACATGCCGGAACCAGCTCTCAGACACACCAGAACCACGTGCCGGAGACGCCGGAAGCACCTGCCGAGCATGCCGGAGCCACCTGCTCGACTCGCCAGAACCACCTGCCGGATACGGCAAAATCTCCTGCCGGGTACGCCAGAACCACCTGGCGGACACTCCGAAATCACCTGTCGCGCATGCCGGAACCACCTCTCAGACGTGCCGGAAGCACGTGCCGGACACGCCGGAATCACCTACCGGACAGACCGGAACCACCTGCCGAGCACGCCGGAGCCACCTGTTCGACTCGCTGGAGCCACCTGCCGGACAGGCCAATATCAACTGCTGGCTATGCCAGAACCACCTGGGGGACGGTCCGGAATCACCTGCCAGCCATGGCGGAACCACCTCTCACACGTACCAGAACCACCTGCCGGAGAAGCTGGAAACACGTCCTGGACAGACTGGAACCACGTGACGGCCATGCCTGAACCACCTGCCGAGCACGGCGGAACCACCTGCCGGACACGCCAAAACCCCCTCGGGCTACGCCAGAACCACTTGGACGACTCTCCGAAAGGACCTGCCGGGCTTGCCGGAACCACCTCTCAGACGTGCCAGAACCATGTGGCGGACAGTCCGGAATCACCTGTTGGGCATGCGCAACCACCTCTGAGACGTACCAGAACCACATGCCGTGCAGGCTGGAACCACCTACCGGACAGACCGGAATCACCTTTCGGGCATGCCAGAACCACCTGTCAGATGTGCCAGAAACACGTGCCGGAGACGCCGGAAGCACCTGCCAAGCACGTTGGAACCACCTGCTCAACTCGCCTGAACCACCTGCCGGACATGCCAAAATCACCTGCCGACTATGCCAGAACCACCTGGCGAACACTCCGGAATCACTTCCCGGGCATGCAGGAACCACCTCTCAGACATGCCAGAACCCCGTGCCAATGACCCCGGAAGCACCAGCCGAGCACGCCGGAACCACCTGCTCGACTCGCCAGAACCACCTGCCGATCACGCAAAAATCACCTGCCGGCTACGCCACAACCAGTTGGTGAACACTTTGGAATCACCTGCCAGGCTTGCTGGAACCACCTGCCGGTCATGACAAATCACCTGCCAACTACGCCAGAACCCCTTGGCGGACACTGCGGAAACACCTGTCGGGCCGGCCGGAACCACATCTCAGACGTGCCAGAAACGTGTTCATGAGATGCTGGAACCACACCCAGAACAGACGGATACCATCTGCCAGAACCGCCTGAACCACCTGCTGAGCACGCCGGAACCACCTGCTCGACTCACCGGTACCACATCCCTGACACGCCAAAATCACCTGCTGGGTATGCCAGAACCACTTGGCGGACACTCCGGAATCATCTGCCGGACATGCCGGAACCAGCTCTCAGACACACCAGAACCAAGAGCCGGAGACGCAGGAAGCACCTGCCGAGCATGCCGGAGCCACCTGCTCGACTCGCCAGAAACACCTGCCGGACACGCCAAAATCACCTGCCGGGTATGCCAGAACCACCTGGCGGACACTACGGAATCACCTGCCGCGCATGCCGGAACCACCTCTCAGACGTGCCGGAAGCATGTGTCAGACACGCCGGAAACACCTACCGGACAGACCGGAACCACCTGCCAAGAACGCCGGAGCCACCTGTTCGACTCGCTGGAACCACATGCCGGACAGGCCAATATCAACTGCTGGCTATGCCAGAACCACCTGGGGGACAGTCCGGGATCACCTGCCAGCCATGGCGGAACCACCTCTCAGACGTACCAGAACCACCTGCCGGAGAAGCTGGAAGCATATCCTGGAAAGACTGGAACCACGTGACAGCCATGCCTGAACCACCTGCCGAGCACGGCGGAACCACCTGCCGGACACGCCAAAATCACCTGCGGGCTACGCCAGAACCACTTGGACGACTCTCCGAAAGGACCTGCCGGGCATGTTGGAACCACCTCTCAGACGTGCCAGAAGTACGTGGCGGACAGTCCAGAATCACCTGTTGGGCATACGCAACCACCTCTGACACGTACCAGAACCACGTGCCGTGCACGCCGGAACCACCTACCGGACAGACCGGAATCCACTTTTGGGCATGCCGGAACCACCAGTCAGATGTGCCAGAAACACGTGCCGGAGACGCCGGAAGCACCTGCCGAGCACGTCGCAACCACCTGCTCAACTCGCCTGAACCACCTGCCGGACACGCCAAAATCACCTGCCCGCTACACCAGCACCACTTCGGGGACAAGCCGGAATCACGTGAGGGGCATGCCGGCACAGCCTCTCAGACTGAACCTCGTGCCGGACACCACAGAACCACCTGCCGGACAGACCGGAACCACCTGCCGGACACGCCGGAACGACCGCTGGACATGCAAAATCACCTGCCGGCTACGCCGGAAACACTTGGCGAACACTCCGGAATCACCTGCCGGGCATGCCGGAACCACCTCTCAGATATGCCAGAACCACGTGCCAATGACCCCAGAAGCACCTGCCGAGCACGCAGGAAACACCTGCTCGACTCGCCAGAAACACCTGCCGGACACGCCAAAATCACCTGCCGGGTACGCCAGAACCAGTTGGGGAACACTTCGGAATCACCTGCCGGGCTTGCTGGAACCACCTGCCGGTCATGACAAAATCACCTGCCGACTACGCCAGAACCCCTTGGCGGACACTGCGGAAACACCTGTCGGGCCGGCCGGAACCACATCTCAGACGTGCCAGAAACGTGTTCATGAGATGCTGGAACCACACCCCGAACAGACGGATGCCACCTGCCAGAACCGCCTGAACCACCTGCTGAGCACGCCGGAACCACCTGTTCGACTCACCGGTACCACCTCCCTGACACGCCAAAATCACCTACTGGGTATGCCAGAACCACTTGTCGGACACTCCGGAATCATCTGCCGGACATGCCGGAACCAGCTCTCAGACACACCAGAACCAAGTGCCGGAGACGCCGGAAGCACCTGCCGAGCATGCCGGAGCCACCTGCTCGACTCGCCAGAATCACCTGCCGGACACGCCAAAATCACCTGCCGGGTACGCCAGAACCACCTGGCGGACACTACGGAATCACCTGCCGCGCATGCCGGAACCACCTCTCAGACGTGCCGGAAGCACGTGCCAGACACGCCGGAAACACCTACCGGACAGACCGGAACCACCTGCCAAGAACGCCGGAGCCACCTGTTCGACTCGCTGGAACCACCTGCCGGACAGGCCAATATCAACTGCTGGCTATGCGAGAACCACCTGGGGGACAGTCCGGGATCACCTGCCAGCCATTGCGGAACCACCTCTCAGACGTACCAGAACCACCTGCCGGAGAAGCTGGAAACACGTCCTGGACAGACTGGAACCACGTGACGGCCATGCCTGAACCACCTGCCGAGCACGGCGGAACCACCTGCCGGACACGCCAAAATCACCTGCGGTCTAGGCCAGAACCACTTGGACGACTCTCCGAAATGACCTGCCGGGCATGTTGGAACCACCTCTCAGACGTGCCAGAAGCACGTGGCGGACAGTCCGGAATCACCTGTTGGGCATACGCAACCACCTCTGACACGTACCAGAACCACGTGCCGTGCACGCCGGAACCACCTACCGGACAGACCGGAATCAACTTTTGGGCATGCCGGAACCACCTGTCAGATGTGCCAGAAACACGTGCCGGAGACGCCGGAAGCACCTGCCGAGCACGTCGCAACCACCTGCTCAACTCGCCTGAACCACCTGCCGGACACGCCAAAATCAACTGACCGCTACACCAGCACCACTTCGGGGACAAGCCGGAATCACGTGAGGGGCATGCCGGCACAGCCTCTCTGACTGAACCTCGTGCCGGACACCACAGAACCACCTGCCGGACAGACCGGAACCACCTGCCGGACACGCCGGAACCAACGGCTCGACCCGCCGGAACGACCGCTGGACATGCAAAATCACCTGTCGGCTACGCCGGAAACACTTGGCGAACACTCCGGAATCACCTGCCGGGCATGCCGGAACCACCTCTCAGATATGCCAGAACCCCGTGCCAATGACGCCGGAAGCACCTGCCGAGCACGCCGGAACCACCTGCTCGACTCGCCAGAACCACCTGCCGGACACGCAAAAATCACCTGCCAACTACGCCAGTACCACTTGGCGGACACTGTGGAAACACCTGTCGGGCCGGCCGGAACCACATCTCAGACGTGCCAGAACCATGTGCATGAGATGCTGGAACCACACCCCGAACAGACGGAAAACACCTGTCAGACCCGTCTGAACAACCTGCCGAGCACGCCGGAGCCACCAGCTCGACTCGCCGGAACCACCTACCTTACATGCCAAAATCACCAGCCGGGTATGCCAGAACCACTTGGCGGACACTCCGGAATCATCTGCCGGACATGCCGGAACCAGCTCTCAGACACACCAGAACCACGTGCCGGAGACGCCGGAAGCACCTGCCGAGCATGCCGGAGCCACCTGCTCGACTCGCCACAAACACCTGCCGGACACGCCAAAATCACCTGCCGGGTACGCCAGAACCACCTGGCGGACACTCCGAAATCACCTGCCGCGCATGCCGGAACCACCTCTCAGACGTGCCGGAAGCACGTGCCGGACACGCCGGAATCACCTACCGGACAGACCGGAACCACCTGCCGATCACGCCGGAGCCACCTGTTCGACTCGCTGGAACCACCTGCCGGACAGGCCAATATCAACTGCTGGCTATGCCAGAACCACTTGGGGGACGGTCCGGAATCACCTGCCAGCCATGGCGGAACCACCTCTCAGACGTACCAGAACCACCTGCCGGAGAAGCTGGAAACACGTCCTGGACAGTCTGGAACCACCTGACTGCCAAGCCTTACCACCTGCCAAGCACAACGGAACAACCTGCCAGACACGCCAAAATCACCTGCGTGTTATGCCAGAACCACTTGGAGGACTCTCTGGGATGACCTGCCGGGCATGCCGGAACCACCTCTCAGACGTGCCAGAACCATGTGGCGGACAGTCCGGAATCACCTGTTGGGCATGCGCAACCACCTCTGAGACGTACCAGAACCACATGCCGTGCAGGCTGGAACCACCTACCGGACAGACCGGAATCACCTTTCGGGCATGCCGGAACCACCTGTCAGATGTGCCAGAAACACGTGCCGGAGACGCCGGAAGCACCTGCCAAGCACGTTGGAACCACCTGCTCAACTCGCCTGAACCACCTGCCGGACATGCCAAAATCACCTGCCGACTATGCCAGAACCACTTGCGAACACTCCGGAATCACTTGTCGGGCATGCAGGAACCAGCTCTCAGACATGCCAGAACCCCGTGCCAATGACCTCGGAATCACCAGCCGAGCACGCCGGAACCACCTGCTCGACTCGCCAGAACCACCTGCCGATCACGCAAAAATCACCTGCCAGCTACGCCACAACCAGTTGGTGAACACTTTGGAATCACCTGCCAGGCTTGCTGGAACCTCCTGCCAGTCATGCCAAAATCACCTGCCAACTACGCCAGAACCGCTTGGCGGACACTGCGGAAACACCTGTGGGGCCAGCCGGAACCACATCTCAGACGTGCCAGAAACGTGTTCATGAGATGCTGGAACCACGCCCCGAACAGACGGAAAACACCTGCCAGACCCGTCTGAACAACCTGCCGAGCACGCCGGAGCCACCAGCTCGACTCGCCGGAACCACCTACCTTACATGCCAAAATCACCAGCCGGGTATGCCAGAACCACTTGGCGGACACTCCGGAATCATCTGCCGGACATGCCGGAACCAGCTCTCAGACACACGAGAACCACGAGCCGGAGACGCCGGAAGCACCTGCCGAGCATGCCGGAGCCACCTGCTCGACTCGCCAGAAACACCTGCCGGACACGCCAAAATCACCTGCCGGGTACGCCAGAATCACCTGGCGGACACTCCGAAATCACCTGCCGCGCATGCCGGAACCACCTCTCAGACGTGCCGGAAGCACGTGCCGGACACGCCGGAATCACATGTTGGGCATGCGCAACCACCTCTGAGACGTACCAGAACCACATGCCGTGCAGGCTGGAACCACCTACCGGACAGACCGGAATCACCTTTCGGGCATGCCGGAACCACCTGTCAGATGTGCCAGAAACACGTGCCGGAGACGCCGGAAGCACCTGCCAAGCACGTTGGAACCACCTGATCAACTCGCCTGAACCACCTGCCGGACATGCCAAAATCACCTGCCGACTATGCCAGAACCACTTGGCGAACACTCCGGAATCACTTGCCGGGCGTGCAGGAACCACCTCTCAGACATGCCAGAACCCCGTGCCAATGACCCCGGAAGCACCAGCCGAGCACGCCGGAACCACATGCTCGACTCGCCAGAACCACCTGCCGATCACGCAAAAATCACCTGCCGGCTACGCCACAACCAGTTGGGGAACACTTCGGAATCACCTGCCGGGCTTGCTGGAACCACCTGCCGGTCATGCCAAAATCACCTGCCAACTACGCCAGTACCACTTGGCAGACACTGTGGAAACACCTGTCGCGCCGGCCGGAACCACATCTCAGACGTGCCAGAACCATGTGCATGAGATGCTGGAACCACACCCCGAACAGACGGAAAACACCTGCCAGACCCGTCTGAACAACCTGCCGAGCACGCCGGAGCCACCTGCTCGACTCGCCAGAACCACCTCCCTGACACGCCAAAATCACCTGCTGGGTATGCCAGAACCACTTGGCGGACACTCCGGAATCATCTGCCGGACATGCCGGAACCAGCTCTCAGACACACCAGAACCAAGTGCCGGAGACGCCGGAAGCACCTGCCGAGCATGCCGGAGCCACCTGCTCGACTCGCCAGAAACACCTGCCGGACACGCCAAATTCACCTGCCGGGTATGCCAGAACCACCTGGCAGACACTACGGAATCACCTGCCGCGCATGCCGGAACCACCTCTCAGACGTGCCGGAAGCACGTGCCAGACACGCCGGAAACACCTACCGGACAGACCGGAACCACCTGCCGAGCACGCCGGAGCCACCTGTTCGACTCGCTGGAACCACCTGCCGGACAGGCCAATATCAACTGCTGGCTATGCCAGAACCACCTGGGGGACGGTCCGGAATCACCTGCCAGCCATGGCGGAACCACCTCTCAGACGTACCAGAACCACCTACCGGAGAAGCTGGAAACACCTCCTGGACAGTCTGGAACCACCTGCCGGCCAAGCCTGAACCACCTGCCAAGCACAACGGAACAACCTGCCAGACACGCCAAAATCACCTGCGTGTTATGCCAGAACCACTTGGAGGACTCTCTGGGATGACCTGCCGGGCATGCCGGAACCACCTCTCAGACGTGCCAGAACCATTTGGCGGACAGTCCGGAATCACCTGTTGGGCATGCGCAACCACCTCTGAGACGTACCAGAACCACATGCCGTGCAGGCTGGAACCACCTACCGGACAGACCGGAATCACCTTTCGGGCATGCCGGAACCACCTGTCAGATGTGCCAGAAACACGTGCCGGAGACGCCGGAAGCACCTGCCAAGCACGTTGGAACCACCTGCTCAACTCGCCTGAACCACCTGCCGGACATGCCAAAATCACCTGCCGACTATGCCAGAACCACTTGGCGAAGACTCCGGAATCACTTGCCAGGCATGCAGGAACCACCTCTCAGACATGCCAGAACCCCGTGCCAATGACCCCGGAAGCACCAGCCGAGCACGCCGGAACCACCTGCTCGACTCGCCAGAACCACCTGCCGATCACGCAAAAATCACCTGCCGGCTACGCCACAACCAGTTGGTGAACACTTTGGAATCACCTGCCAGGCTTGCTGGAACCACCTGCCGGTCATGACAAAATCACCTGCCGACTACGCCAGAACCCCTTGGCGGACACTGCGGAAACACCTGTCGGGCCGGCCGGAACCACATCTCAGACGTGCCAGAAACGTGTTCATGAGATGCTGGAACCACACCCCGAACAGACGGATGCCACCTGCCAGAACCGCCTGAACCACCTGCTGAGCACGCCGGAACCACCTGTTCGACTCACCGGTACCACCTCCCTGACACGCCAAAATCACCTACTGGGTATGCCAGAACCACTTGTCGGACACTCCGGAATCATCTGCCGGACATGCCGGAACCAGCTCTCAGACACACCAGAACCAAGTGCCGGAGACGCCGGAAGCACCTGCCGAGCATGCCGGAGCCACCTGCTCGACTCGCCAGAATCACCTGCCGGACACGCCAAAATCACCTGCCGGGTACGCCAGAACCACCTGGCGGACACTACGGAATCACCTGCCGCGCATGCCGGAACCACCTCTCAGACGTGCCGGAAGCACGTGCCAGACACGCCGGAAACACCTACCGGACAGACCGGAACCACCTGCCAAGAACGCCGGAGCCACCTGTTCGACTCGCTGGAACCACCTGCCGGACAGGCCAATATCAACTGCTGGCTATGCGAGAACCACCTGGGGGACAGTCCGGGATCACCTGCCAGCCATTGCGGAACCACCTCTCAGACGTACCAGAACCACCTGCCGGAGAAGCTGGAAACACGTCCTGGACAGACTGGAACCACGTGACGGCCATGCCTGAACCACCTGCCGAGCACGGCGGAACCACCTTCCGGACACGCCAAAATCACCTGCGGTCTAGGCCAGAACCACTTGGACGACTCTCCGAAATGACCTGCCGGGCATGTTGGAACCACCTCTCAGACGTGCCAGAAGCACGTGGCGGACAGTCCGGAATCACCTGTTGGGCATACGCAACCACCTCTGACACGTACCAGAACCACGTGCCGTGCACGCCGGAACCACCTACCGGACAGACCGGAATCAACTTTTGGGCATGCCGGAACCACCTGTCAGATGTGCCAGAAACACGTGCCGGAGACGCCGGAAGCACCTGCCGAGCACGTCGCAACCACCTGCTCAACTCGCCTGAACCACCTGCCGGACACGCCAAAATCACCTGACCGCTACACCAGCACCACTTCGGGGACAAGCCGGAATCACGTGAGGGGCATGCCGGCACAGCCTCTCTGACTGAACCTCGTGCCGGACACCACAGAACCACCTGCCGGACAGACCGGAACCACCTGCCGGACACGCCGGAACCAACGGCTCGACCCGCCGGAACGACCGCTGGACATGCAAAATCACCTGTCGGCTACGCCGGAAACACTTGGCGAACACTCCGGAATCACCTGCCGGGCATGCCGGAACCACCTCTCAGATATGCCAGAACCCCGTGCCAATGACGCCGGAAGCACCTGCCGAGCACGCCGGAACCACCTGCTCGACTCGCCAGAACCACCTGCCGGACACGCAAAAATCACCTGCCAACTACGCCAGTACCACTTGGCGGACACTGTGGAAACACCTGTCGGGCCGGCCGGAACCACATCTCAGACGTGCCAGAACCATGTGCATGAGATGCTGGAACCACACCCCGAACAGACGGAAAACACCTGTCAGACCCGTCTGAACAACCTGCCGAGCACGCCGGAGCCACCAGCTCGACTCGCCGGAACCACCTACCTTACATGCCAAAATCACCAGCCGGGTATGCCAGAACCACTTGGCGGACACTCCGGAATCATCTGCCGGACATGCCGGAACCAGCTCTCAGACACACCAGAACCACGTGCCGGAGACGCCGGAAGCACCTGCCGAGCATGCCGGAGCCACCTGCTCGACTCGCCACAAACACCTGCCGGACACGCCAAAATCACCTGCCGGGTACGCCAGAACCACCTGGCGGACACTCCGAAATCACCTGCCGCGCATGCCGGAACCACCTCTCAGACGTGCCGGAAGCACGTGCCGGACACGCCGGAATCACCTACCGGACAGACCGGAACCACCTGCCGATCACGCCGGAGCCACCTGTTCGACTCGCTGGAACCACCTGCCGGACAGGCCAATATCAACTGCTGGCTATGCCAGAACCACTTGGGGGACGGTCCGGAATCACCTGCCAGCCATGGCGGAACCACCTCTCAGACGTACCAGAACCACCTGCCGGAGAAGCTGGAAACACGTCCTGGACAGTCTGGAACCACCTGACTGCCAAGCCTTACCACCTGCCAAGCACAACGGAACAACCTGCCAGACACGCCAAAATCACCTGCGTGTTATGCCAGAACCACTTGGAGGACTCTCTGGGATGACCTGCCGGGCATGCCGGAACCACCTCTCAGACGTGCCAGAACCATGTGGCGGACAGTCCGGAATCACCTGTTGGGCATGCGCAACCACCTCTGAGACGTACCAGAACCACATGCCGTGCAGGCTGGAACCACCTACCGGACAGACCGGAATCACCTTTCGGGCATGGCGGAACCACCTGTCAGATGTGCCAGAAACACGTGCCGGAGACGCCGGAAGCACCTGCCAAGCACGTTGGAACCACCTGCTCAACTCGCCTGAACCACCTGCCGGACATGCCAAAATCACCTGCCGACTATGCCAGAACCACTTGCGAACACTCCGGAATCACTTGTCGGGCATGCAGGAACCAGCTCTCAGACATGCCAGAACCCCGTGCCAATGACCTCGGAATCACCAGCCGAGCACGCCGGAACCACCTGCTCGACTCGCCAGAACCACCTGCCGATCACGCAAAAATCACCTGCCAGCTACGCCACAACCAGTTGGTGAACACTTTGGAATCACCTGCCAGGCTTGCTGGAACCTCCTGCCAGTCATGCCAAAATCACCTGCCAACTACGCCAGAACCGCTTGGCGGACACTGCGGAAACACCTGTGGGGCCAGCCGGAACCACATCTCAGACGTGCCAGAAACGTGTTCATGAGATGCTGGAACCACGCCCCGAACAGACGGAAAACACCTGCCAGACCCGTCTGAACAACCTGCCGAGCACGCCGGAGCCACCAGCTCGACTCGCCGGAACCACCTACCTTACATGCCAAAATCACCAGCCGGGTATGCCAGAACCACTTGGCGGACACTCCGGAATCATCTGCCGGACATGCCGGAACCAGCTCTCAGACACACGAGAACCACGAGCCGGAGACGCCGGAAGCACCTGCCGAGCATGCCGGAGCCACCTGCTCGACTCGCCAGAAACACCTGCCGGACACGCCAAAATCACCTGCCGGGTACGCCAGAATCACCTGGCGGACACTCCGAAATCACCTGCCGCGCATGCCGGAACCACCTCTCAGACGTGCCGGAAGCACGTGCCGGACACGCCGGAATCACATGTTGGGCATGCGCAACCACCTCTGAGACGTACCAGAACCACATGCCGTGCAGGCTGGAACCACCTACCGGACAGACCGGAATCACCTTTCGGGCATGCCGGAACCACCTGTCAGATGTGCCAGAAACACGTGCCGGAGACGCCGGAAGCACCTGCCAAGCACGTTGGAACCTCCTGATCAACTCGCCTGAACCACCTGCCGGACATGCCAAAATCACCTGCCGACTATGCCAGAACCACTTGGCGAACACTCCGGAATCACTTGCCGGGCGTGCAGGAACCACCTCTCAGACATGCCAGAACCCCGTGCCAATGACCCCGGAAGCACCAGCCGAGCACGCCGGAACCACATGCTCGACTCGCCAGAACCACCTGCCGATCACGCAAAAATCACCTGCCGGCTACGCCACAACCAGTTGGGGAACACTTCGGAATCACCTGCCGGGCTTGCTGGAACCACCTGCCGGTCATGCCAAAATCACCTGCCAACTACGCCAGTACCACTTGGCAGACACTGTGGAAACACCTGTCGCGCCGGCCGGAACCACATCTCAGACGTGCCAGAACCATGTGCATGAGATGCTGGAACCACACCCCGAACAGACGGAAAACACCTGCCAGACCCGTCTGAACAACCTGCCGAGCACGCCGGAGCCACCTGCTCGACTCGCCAGAACCACCTCCCTGACACGCCAAAATCACCTGCTGGGTATGCCAGAACCACTTGGCGGACACTCCGGAATCATCTGCCGGACATGCCGGAACCAGCACTCAGACACACCAGAACCACGTGCCGGAGACGCCGGAAGCACCTGCGGGCTACGCCAGAACCACTTGGACGACTCTCCGAAATGACCTGCCGGGCATGTTGGAACCACCTCTCAGACGTGCCAGAAGCACGTGGCGGACAGTCCGGAATCACCTGTTGGGCATACGCAACCACCTCTGACACGTACCAGAACCACGTGCCGTGCACGCCGGAACCACCTACCGGACAGACCGGAATCAACTTTTGGGCATGCCGGAACCACCTGTCAGATGTGCCAGAAACACGTGCCGGAGACGCCGGAAGCACCTGCCGAGCACGTCGCAACCACCTGCTCAACTCGCCTGAACCACCTGCCGGACACGCCAAAATCACCTGCCCGCTACACCAGCACCACTTCGGGGACAAGCCGGAATCACGTGAGGGCCATGCCGGCACAGCCTCTCTGACTGAACCTCGTGCCGGACACCACAGAACCACCTGCCGGACAGACCGGAACCACCTGCCGGACACGCCGGAACCACCGGCTCGACCCGCCGGAACGACCGCTGCACATGCAAAATCACCTGCCGGCTACGCCGGAAACACTTGGCGAACACTCCGGAATCACCTGCCGGGCATGCCGGAACCACCTCTCAGATATGCCAGAACCACGTGCCAATGACCCCGGAAGCACCTGCCGAGCACGCCGGAACCACCTGCTCGACTCGCCAGAACCACCTGCCGGACACGCAAAAATCACCTGCCGGCTACGCCACAACCAGTTGGGGAACACTTCGGAATCACCTGCCGGTCTTGCTGGAACCACCTGCCGGTCATGCCAAAATCACCTGCCAACTACGCCAGTACCACTTGGCGGACACTGTGGAAACACCTGTGGGGCCGGCCGGAACCACATCTCAGACGTGCCAGAACCATGTGCATGAGATGCTGGAACCACACCCCGAACAGACGGAAAACACCTGCCAGACCCGTCTGAACAACCTGCCGAGCACGCCGGAGCCACCTGCTCGACTCGCCGGAACCACCTACCTGACATGCCCAAATCACCAGCCGGGTATGCCAGAACCACCTCGCGGACACTCCGAAATCACCTGTTGCGCATGCCGGAACCACCTCTCAGACGTGCCGGAAGCACGTGCCGGACACGCCGGAATCACCTACCGGACAGACCGGAACCACCTGCCGAGCACGCCGGAGCCACCTGTTCGACTCGCTGGAACCACCTGCCGGACAGGCCAATATCAACTGCTGGCTATGCCAGAACCACCTGGGGGACGGTCCGGAATCACCTGCCAGCCATGGCGGAACCACCTCTCAGACGTACCCGAACCACCTGCCGGAGAAGCTGGAAACACGTCCTGGACAGTCTGGAACCACCTGCCGGCCAAGCCTGAACCACCTGCCAAGCACAACGGAACAACCTGTCAGACACGCCAAAATCACCTGCGTGTTATGCCAGAACCACTTGGAGGACTGTCTGGGATGACCTGCCGGGCATGCCGGAACCACCTCTCAGACGTGCCAGAACCATGTGGCGGACAGTCCGGAATCACCTGTTGGGCATGCGCAACCACCTCTGAGACGTACCAGAACCACATGCCGTGCAGGCTGGAACCACCTACCGGACAGACCGGAATCACCTTTCGGGCATGCCGGAACCACCTGTCAGATGTGCCAGAAACACGTGCCGGAGACGCCGGAAGCACCTGCCAAGCACGTTGGAACCACCTGATCAACTCGCCTGAACCACCTGCCGGACATGCCAAAATCACCTGCCGACTATGCCAGAACCACTTGGCGAACACTCCGGAATCACTTGCCGGGCGTGCAGGAACCACCTCTCAGACATGCCAGAACCCCGTGCCAATGACCCCGGAAGCACCAGCCGAGCACGCCGGAACCACATGCTCGACTCGCCAGAACCACCTGCCGATCACGCAAAAATCACCTGCCGGCTACGCCACAACCAGTTGGGGAACACTTCGGAATCACCTGCCGGGCTTGCTGGAACCACCTGCCGGTCATGCCAAAATCACCTGCCAACTACGCCAGTACCACTTGGCAGACACTGTGGAAACACCTGTCGCGCCGGCCGGAACCACATCTCAGACGTGCCAGAACCATGTGCATGAGATGCTGGAACCACACCCCGAACAGACGGAAAACACCTGCCAGACCCGTCTGAACAACCTGCCGAGCACGCCGGAGCCACCTGCTCGACTCGCCAGAACCACCTCCCTGACACGCCAAAATCACCTGCTGGGTATGCCAGAACCACTTGGCGGACACTCCGGAATCATCTGCCGGACATGCCGGAACCAGCTCTCAGACACACCAGAACCAAGTGCCGGAGACGCCGGAAGCACCTGCCGAGCATGCCGGAGCCACCTGCTCGACTCGCCAGAAACACCTGCCGGACACGCCAAAATCAACTGCCGGGTACGCCAGAAGCACCTGGCGGACACTCCGGAATCACCTGCCGCGCATGACGGAACCACCTCTCAGACGTGCCGGAAGCACGTGCCAGACACGCCGGAAACACCTACCGGACAGACCGGAACCACCTGCCGAGCACGCCGGAGCCACCTGTTCGACTCGCTGGAACCACCTGCCGGACAGGCCAATATCAACTGCTGGCTATGCCAGAACCACCTGGGGGACGGTCCGGAATCACCTGCCAGCCATGGCGGAACCACCTCTCAGACGTACCAGAACCACCTACCGGAGAAGCTGGAAACACCTCCTGGACAGTCTGGAACCACCTGCCGGCCAAGCCTGAACCACCTGCCAAGCACAACGGAACAACCTGCCAGACACGCCAAAATCACCTGCGTGTTATGCCAGAACCACTTGGAGGACTCTCTGGGATGACCTGCCGGGCATGCCGGAACCACCTCTCAGACGTGCCAGAACCATTTGGCGGACAGTCCGGAATCACCTGTTGGGCATGCGCAACCACCTCTGAGACGTACCAGAACCACATGCCGTGCAGGCTGGAACCACCTACCGGACAGACCGGAATCACCTTTCGGGCATGCCGGAACCACCTGTCAGATGTGCCAGAAACACGTGCCGGAGACGCCGGAAGCACCTGCCAAGCACGTTGGAACCACCTGCTCAACTCGCCTGAACCACCTGCCGGACATGCCAAAATCACCTGCCGACTATGCCAGAACCACTTGGCGAAGACTCCGGAATCACTTGCCAGGCATGCAGGAACCACCTCTCAGACATGCCAGAACCCCGTGCCAATGACCCCGGAAGCACCAGCCGAGCACGCCGGAACCACCTGCTCGACTCGCCAGAACCACCTGCCGATCACGCAAAAATCACCTGCCGGCTACGCCACAACCAGTTGGTGAACACTTTGGAATCACCTGCCAGGCTTGCTGGAACCACCTGCCGGTCATGACAAAATCACCTGCCGACTACGCCAGAACCCCTTGGCGGACACTGCGGAAACACCTGTCGGGCCGGCCGGAACCACATCTCAGACGTGCCAGAAACGTGTTCATGAGATGCTGGAACCACACCCCGAACAGACGGATGCCACCTGCCAGAACCGCCTGAACCACCTGCTGAGCACGCCGGAACCACCTGTTCGACTCACCGGTACCACCTCCCTGACACGCCAAAATCACCTACTGGGTATGCCAGAACCACTTGTCGGACACTCCGGAATCATCTGCCGGACATGCCGGAACCAGCTCTCAGACACACCAGAACCAAGTGCCGGAGACGCCGGAAGCACCTGCCGAGCATGCCGGAGCCACCTGCTCGACTCGCCAGAATCACCTGCCGGACACGCCAAAATCACCTGCCGGGTACGCCAGAACCACCTGGCGGACACTACGGAATCACCTGCCGCGCATGCCGGAACCACCTCTCAGACGTGCCGGAAGCACGTGCCAGACACGCCGGAAACACCTACCGGACAGACCGGAACCACCTGCCAAGAACGCCGGAGCCACCTGTTCGACTCGCTGGAACCACCTGCCGGACAGGCCAATATCAACTGCTGGCTATGCGAGAACCACCTGGGGGACAGTCCGGGATCACCTGCCAGCCATTGCGGAACCACCTCTCAGACGTACCAGAACCACCTGCCGGAGAAGCTGGAAACACGTCCTGGACAGACTGGAACCACGTGACGGCCATGCCTGAACCACCTGCCGAGCACGGCGGAACCACCTTCCGGACACGCCAAAATCACCTGCGGTCTAGGCCAGAACCACTTGGACGACTCTCCGAAATGACCTGCCGGGCATGTTGGAACCACCTCTCAGACGTGCCAGAAGCACGTGGCGGACAGTCCGGAATCACCTGTTGGGCATACGCAACCACCTCTGACACGTACCAGAACCACGTGCCGTGCACGCCGGAACCACCTACCGGACAGACCGGAATCAACTTTTGGGCATGCCGGAACCACCTGTCAGATGTGCCAGAAACACGTGCCGGAGACGCCGGAAGCACCTGCCGAGCACGTCGCAACCACCTGCTCAACTCGCCTGAACCACCTGCCGGACACGCCAAAATCACCTGACCGCTACACCAGCACCACTTCGGGGACAAGCCGGAATCACGTGAGGGGCATGCCGGCACAGCCTCTCTGACTGAACCTCGTGCCGGACACCACAGAACCACCTGCCGGACAGACCGGAACCACCTGCCGGACACGCCGGAACCAACGGCTCGACCCGCCGGAACGACCGCTGGACATGCAAAATCACCTGTCGGCTACGCCGGAAACACTTGGCGAACACTCCGGAATCACCTGCCGGGCATGCCGGAACCACCTCTCAGATATGCCAGAACCCCGTGCCAATGACGCCGGAAGCACCTGCCGAGCACGCCGGAACCACCTGCTCGACTCGCCAGAACCACCTGCCAACTACGCCAGTACCACTTGGCGGACACTGTGGAAACACCTGTCGGGCCGGCCGGAACCACATCTCAGACGTGCCAGAACCATGTGCATGAGATGCTGGAACCACACCCCGAACAGACGGAAAACACCTGTCAGACCCGTCTGAACAACCTGCCGAGCACGCCGGAGCCACCAGCTCGACTCGCCGGAACCACCTACCTTACATGCCAAAATCACCAGCCGGGTATGCCAGAACCACTTGGCGGACACTCCGGAATCATCTGCCGGACATGCCGGAACCAGCTCTCAGACACACCAGAACCACGTGCCGGAGACGCCGGAAGCACCTGCCGAGCATGCCGGAGCCACCTGCTCGACTCGCCACAAACACCTGCCGGACACGCCAAAATCACCTGCCGGGTACGCCAGAACCACCTGGCGGACACTCCGAAATCACCTGCCGCGCATGCCGGAACCACCTCTCAGACGTGCCGGAAGCACGTGCCGGACACGCCGGAATCACCTACCGGACAGACCGGAACCACCTGCCGATCACGCCGGAGCCACCTGTTCGACTCGCTGGAACCACCTGCCGGACAGGCCAATATCAACTGCTGGCTATGCCAGAACCACTTGGGGGACGGTCCGGAATCACCTGCCAGCCATGGCGGAACCACCTCTCAGACGTACCAGAACCACCTGCCGGAGAAGCTGGAAACACGTCCTGGACAGTCTGGAACCACCTGACTGCCAAGCCTTACCACCTGCCAAGCACAACGGAACAACCTGCCAGACACGCCAAAATCACCTGCGTGTTATGCCAGAACCACTTGGAGGACTCTCTGGGATGACCTGCCGGGCATGCCGGAACCACCTCTCAGACGTGCCAGAACCATGTGGCGGACAGTCCGGAATCACCTGTTGGGCATGCGCAACCACCTCTGAGACGTACCAGAACCACATGCCGTGCAGGCTGGAACCACCTACCGGACAGACCGGAATCACCTTTCGGGCATGGCGGAACCACCTGTCAGATGTGCCAGAAACACGTGCCGGAGACGCCGGAAGCACCTGCCAAGCACGTTGGAACCACCTGCTCAACTCGCCTGAACCACCTGCCGGACATGCCAAAATCACCTGCCGACTATGCCAGAACCACTTGCGAACACTCCGGAATCACTTGTCGGGCATGCAGGAACCAGCTCTCAGACATGCCAGAACCCCGTGCCAATGACCTCGGAATCACCAGCCGAGCACGCCGGAACCACCTGCTCGACTCGCCAGAACCACCTGCCGATCACGCAAAAATCACCTGCCAGCTACGCCACAACCAGTTGGTGAACACTTTGGAATCACCTGCCAGGCTTGCTGGAACCTCCTGCCAGTCATGCCAAAATCACCTGCCAACTACGCCAGAACCGCTTGGCGGACACTGCGGAAACACCTGTGGGGCCAGCCGGAACCACATCTCAGACGTGCCAGAAACGTGTTCATGAGATGCTGGAACCACGCCCCGAACAGACGGAAAACACCTGCCAGACCCGTCTGAACAACCTGCCGAGCACGCCGGAGCCACCAGCTCGACTCGCCGGAACCACCTACCTTACATGCCAAAATCACCAGCCGGGTATGCCAGAACCACTTGGCGGACACTCCGGAATCATCTGCCGGACATGCCGGAACCAGCTCTCAGACACACGAGAACCACGAGCCGGAGACGCCGGAAGCACCTGCCGAGCATGCCGGAGCCACCTGCTCGACTCGCCAGAAACACCTGCCGGACACGCCAAAATCACCTGCCGGGTACGCCAGAATCACCTGGCGGACACTCCGAAATCACCTGCCGCGCATGCCGGAACCACCTCTCAGACGTGCCGGAAGCACGTGCCGGACACGCCGGAATCACATGTTGGGCATGCGCAACCACCTCTGAGACGTACCAGAACCACATGCCGTGCAGGCTGGAACCACCTACCGGACAGACCGGAATCAACTTTCGGGCATGCCGGAACCACCTGTCAGATGTGCCAGAAACACGTGCCGGAGACGCCGGAAGCACCTGCCAAGCACGTTGGAACCTCCTGATCAACTCGCCTGAACCACCTGCCGGACATGCCAAAATCACCTGCCGACTATGCCAGAACCACTTGGCGAACACTCCGGAATCACTTGCCGGGCGTGCAGGAACCACCTCTCAGACATGCCAGAACCCCGTGCCAATGACCCCGGAAGCACCAGCCGAGCACGCCGGAACCACATGCTCGACTCGCCAGAACCACCTGCCGATCACGCAAAAATCACCTGCCGGCTACGCCACAACCAGTTGGGGAACACTTCGGAATCACCTGCCGGGCTTGCTGGAACCACCTGCCGGTCATGCCAAAATCACCTGCCAACTACGCCAGTACCACTTGGCAGACACTGTGGAAACACCTGTCGCGCCGGCCGGAACCACATCTCAGACGTGCCAGAACCATGTGCATGAGATGCTGGAACCACACCCCGAACAGACGGAAAACACCTGCCAGACCCGTCTGAACAACCTGCCGAGCACGCCGGAGCCACCTGCTCGACTCGCCAGAACCACCTCCCTGACACGCCAAAATCACCTGCTGGGTATGCCAGAACCACTTGGCGGACACTCCGGAATCATCTGCCGGACATGCCGGAACCAGCACTCAGACACACCAGAACCACGTGCCGGAGACGCCGGAAGCACCTGCGGGCTACGCCAGAACCACTTGGACGACTCTCCGAAATGACCTGCCGGGCATGTTGGAACCACCTCTCAGACGTGCCAGAAGCACGTGGCGGACAGTCCGGAATCACCTGTTGGGCATACGCAACCACCTCTGACACGTACCAGAACCACGTGCCGTGCACGCCGGAACCACCTACCGGACAGACCGGAATCAACTTTTGGGCATGCCGGAACCACCTGTCAGATGTGCCAGAAACACGTGCCGGAGACGCCGGAAGCACCTGCCGAGCACGTCGCAACCACCTGCTCAACTCGCCTGAACCACCTGCCGGACACGCCAAAATCCCCTGCCCGCTACACCAGCACCACTTCGGGGACAAGCCGGAATCACGTGAGGGCCATGCCGGCACAGCCTCTCTGACTGAACCTCGTGCCGGACACCACAGAACCACCTGCCGGACAGACCGGAACCACCTGCCGGACACGCCGGAACCACCGGCTCGACCCGCCGGAACGACCGCTGCACATGCAAAATCACCTGCCGGCTACGCCGGAAACACTTGGCGAACACTCCGGAATCACCTGCCGGGCATGCCGGAACCACCTCTCAGATATGCCAGAACCACGTGCCAATGACCCCGGAAGCACCTGCCGAGCACGCCGGAACCACCTGCTCGACTCGCCAGAACCACCTGCCGGACACGCAAAAATCACCTGCCGGCTACGCCACAACCAGTTGGGGAACACTTCGGAATCACCTGCCGGTCTTGCTGGAACCACCTGCCGGTCATGCCAAAATCACCTGCCAACTACGCCAGTACCACTTGGCGGACACTGTGGAAACACCTGTGGGGCCGGCCGGAACCACATCTCAGACGTGCCAGAACCATGTGCATGAGATGCTGGAACCACACCCCGAACAGACGGAAAACACCTGCCAGACCCGTCTGAACAACCTGCCGAGCACGCCGGAGCCACCTGCTCGACTCGCCGGAACCACCTACCTGACATGCCCAAATCACCAGCCGGGTATGCCAGAACCACCTCGCGGACACTCCGAAATCACCTGTTGCGCATGCCGGAACCACCTCTCAGACGTGCCGGAAGCACGTGCCGGACACGCCGGAATCACCTACCGGACAGACCGGAACCACCTGCCGAGCACGCCGGAGCCACCTGTTCGACTCGCTGGAACCACCTGCCGGACAGGCCAATATCAACTGCTGGCTATGCCAGAACCACCTGGGGGACGGTCCGGAATCACCTGCCAGCCATGGCGGAACCACCTCTCAGACGTACCCGAACCACCTGCCGGAGAAGCTGGAAACACGTCCTGGACAGTCTGGAACCACCTGCCGGCCAAGCCTGAACCACCTGCCAAGCACAACGGAACAACCTGTCAGACACGCCAAAATCACCTGCGTGTTATGCCAGAACCACTTGGAGGACTGTCTGGGATGACCTGCCGGGCATGCCGGAACCACCTCTCAGACGTGCCAGAACCATGTGGCGGACAGTCCGGAATCACCTGTTGGGCATGCGCAACCACCTCTGAGACGTACCAGAACCACATGCCGTGCAGGCTGGAACCACCTACCGGACAGACCGGAATCACCTTTCGGGCATGGCGGAACCACCTGTCAGATGTGCCAGAAACACGTGCCGGAGACGCCGGAAGCACCTGCCGAGCACGTCGCAACCACCTGCTCAACTCGCCTGAACCACCTGCCGGACACGCCAAAATCACCTGACCGCTACACCAGCACCACTTCGGGGACAAGCCGGAATCACGTGAGGGGCATGCCGGCACAGCCTCTCTGACTGAACCTCGTGCCGGACACCACAGAACCACCTGCCGGACAGAACGGAACCACCTGCCGGACACGCCGGAACCAACGGCTCGACCCGCCGGAACGACCGCTGGACATGCAAAATCACCTGTCGGCTACGCCGGAAACACTTGGCGAACACTCCGGAATCACCTGCCGGGCATGCCGGAACCACCTCTCAGATATGCCAGAACCCCGTGCCAATGACGCCGGAAGCACCTGCCGAGCACGCCGGAACCACCTGCTCGACTCGCCAGAACCACCTGCCGGACACGCAAAAATCACCTGCCGGCTACGCCACAACCAGTTGGGGAACACTTCGGAATCACCTGCCGGGCTTGCTGGAACCACCTGCCGGTCATGCCAAAATCACCTGCCAACTACGCCAGTACCACTTGGCGGACACTGTGGAAACACCTGTGGGGCCGGCCGGAACCACATCTCAGACGTGCCAGAACCATGTGCATGAGATGCTGGAACCACACCCCGAACAGACGGAAAACACCTGCCAGACCCGTCTGAACAACCTGCCGAGCACGCCGGAGCCACCTGCTCGACCCGCCGGAACCACCTACCTGACATGCCCAAATCACCAGCCGGGTATGCCAGAACCACCTCGCGGACACTCCGAAATCACCTGTTGCGCATGCCGGAACCACCTCTCAGACGTGCCGGAAGCACGTGCCGGACATGCCGGAATCACCTACCGGACAGACCGGAACCACCTGCCGAGCACGCCGGAGCCACCTGTTTGACTCGCTGGAACCACCTGCCGGACAGGCCAATATCAACTGCTGGCTATGCCAGAACCACCTGGGGGACGGTCCGGAATCACCTGCCAGCCATGGCGGAACCACCTCTCAGACGTACCCGAACCACCTGCCGGAGAAGCTGGAAACACGTCCTGGACAGTCTGGAACCACCTGCCGGCCAAGCCTGAACCACCTGCCAAGCACAACGGAACAACCTGCCAGACACGCCAAAATCACCTGCGTGTTATGCCAGAACCACTTGGAGGACTCTCTGGGATGACCTGCCGGGCATGCCGGAACCACCTCTCAGACGTGCCAGAACCATGTGGCGGACAGTCCGGAATCACCTGTTGGGCATGCGCAACCACCTCTGAGACGTACCAGAACCACATGCCGTGCAGGCTGGAACCACCTACCGGACAGACCGGAATCACCTTTCGGGCATGCCGGAACCACCTGTCAGATGTGCCAGAAACACGTGCCGGAGACGCCGGAAGCACCTGCCAAGCACGTTGGAACCACCTGCTCAACTCGCCTGAACCACCTGCCGGACATGCCAAAATCACCTGCCGACTATGCCAGAACCACTTGGCGAACACTCCGGAATCACTTGCCGGGCATGCAGGAACCACCTCTCAGACATGCCAGAACCCCGTGCCAATGACCCCGGAAGCACCAGCCGAGCACGCCGGAACCACCTGCTCGACTCGCCAGAACCACCTGCCGATCACGCAAAAATCACCTGCCGGCTACGCCACAACCAGTTGGTGAACACTTTGGAATCACCTGCCAGGCTTGCTGGAACCACCTGCTGGTCATGCCAAAATCACCTGCCAACTACGCCAGAACCGCTTGGCGGACACTGCGGAAACACCTGTCGGGCCGGCCGGAACCACATCTCAGACGTGCCGGAAACGTGTTCAGGAGATGCTGGAACCACACCCCGAACAGACTGATACCACCTGCCAGAACCGCCTGAACCACCTGCTGAGCACGCGGGAACCAACTGCTCGACTCACCGGTACCACCTCCCTGACACGCCAAAATCACCTGCTGGGTATGCCAGAACCACTTGGCGGACACTCCGGAATCATCTGCCGGACATGCCGGAACCAGCACTCAGACACACCAGAACCACGTGCCGGAGACGCCGGAAGCACCTGCGGGCTACGCCAGAACCTCTTGGACGACTCTCCGAAATGACCTGCCGGGCATGTTGGAACCATCTCTCAGACGTGCCAGAAGCACGTGGCGGACAGTCCGGAATCACCTGTTGGGCATACGCAACCACCTCTGACACGTACCAGAACCACGTGCCGTGCACGCCGGAACCACCTACCGGACAGACCGGAATCAACTTTTGGGCATGCCGGAACCACCTGTCAGATGTGCCAGAAACACGTGCCGGAGACGCCGGAAGCACCTGCCGAGCACGTCGCAACCACCTGCTCCACTCGCCTGAACCACCTGCCGGACACGCCAAAATCACCTGCCCGCTACACCAGCACCACTTCGGGGACAAGCCGGAATCACGTGAGGGGCATGCCGGCACAGCCTCTCAGACTGAACCTCGTGCCGGGCAACACAGAACCACCTGCCGGACAGACCGGAACCACCTGCCGGACACGCCGGAACCACCGGCTCGACCCGCCGGAACGACCGCTGCACATGCAAAATCACCTGCCGGCTACGCCGGAAACACTTGGCGAACACTCCGGAATCACCTGCCGGGCATGCCGGAACCACCTCTCAGATATGCCAGAACCACGTGCCAATGACCCCGGAAGCACCTGCCGAGCACGCCGGAACCACCTGCTCGACTCGCCAGAACCACCTGCCGGACACGCAAAAATCACCTGCCGGCTACGCCACAACCAGTTGGGGAACACTTCGGAATCACCTGCCGGGCTTGCTGGAACCACCTGCCGGTCATGCCAAAATCACCTGCCAACTACGCCAGTACCACTTGGCGGACACTGTGTAAACACCTGTGGGGCCGGCCGGAACCACATCTCAGACGTGCCAGAACCATGTGCATGAGATGCTGGAACCACACCCCGAACAGACGGAAATCACCTGCCAGACCCGTCTGAACAACCTGTCGAGCACGCCGGAGCCACCTGCACGATTCGCCGGAACCACCTACCTGACATGCCCAAATCACCAGCTGGGTATGCCAGAACCACTTGGCGGACACTCTCGAATCATCTGCCGGACATGCCGGAACCAGCTCTCAGACACACCAGAACCACGTGCCGGAGACGCCGGAAGCACCTGCCGAGCATGCCGGAGCCACCTGCTCGACTCGCCAGAAACACCTGCCGGACACGCCAAAATCACCTGCCGGGTACGCCAGAAGCACCTGGCAGACACGCCGAAATCACCTGTCGCGCATGCCGGAACCACCTCTCAGACGTGCCGGAAGCACGTGCCGGACACGCCGGAATCACCTACCGGACAGACCGGAACCACCTGCCGAGCACGCCGGAGCCACCTGTTCGACTCGCTGGAAGCACCTGCCGGACAGGCAAATATCAACTGCTGGCTATGCCAGAACCACCTGGGGGACGGTCCGGCATCACCTGCCAGCCATGGCGGAACCACCTCTCAGACGTACCAGAACCACCTGCCGGAGAAGCTGGAAACACGTCCTGGACAGTCTGGAACCACCTGCCGGCCAAGCCTGAACCACCTGCCAAGCACAACGGAACAACCTGCCAGACACACCAAAATCACCTGCGTGTTATGCCAGAACCACTTGGAGGACTCTCTGGGATGACCTGCCGGGCATGCCGGAACCACCTCTCAGACGTGCCAGAACCATGTGGCGGACAGTCCGGAATCACCTTTTGGGCATGCGCAACCACCTCTGAGACGTAACAGAACCACATGCCGTGCAGGCTGGAACCACCTACCGGACAGACCGGAATCACCTTTCGGGCATGGCGGAACCACCTGTCAGATGTGCCAGAAACACGTGCCGGAGACGCCGGAAGCACCTGCCAAGCACGTTGGAACCACCTGCTCAACTCGCCTGAACCACCTGCCGGAAATGCCAAAATCACCTGCCGACTATGCCAGAACCACTTGGCGAACACTCCGGAATCACTTGCCGGGCATGCAGGAACCAGCTCTCAGACATGCCAGAACCCCGTGCCAATGACCTCGGAATCACCAGCCGAGCACGCCGGAACCACCTGCTCGACTCGCCAGAACCACCTGCAGATCACGCAAAAATCACCTGCCGGCTACGCCACAACCAGTTGGTGAACACTTTGGAATCACCTGCCAGGCTTGCTGGAACCACCTGCTGGTCATGCCAAAATCACCTGCCAACTACGCCAGAACCGCTTGGCGGACACTGCGGAAACACCTGTCGGGCCGGCCGGAACCACATCTCAGACGTGCCGGAAACGTGTTCATGAGATGCTGGAACCACACCCCGAACAGACTGATACCACCTGCCAGAACCGCCTGAACCACTTGCTGAGCACGCGGGAACCAACTGCTCGACTCACCGGTACCACCTCCCTGACACGCCAAAATCACCTGCTGGGTATGCCAGAACCACTTGGCGGACACTCCGGAATCATCTGCCGGACATGCCGGAACCAGCACTCAGACACACCAGAACCACGTGCAGGAGACGCCGGAAGCACCTGCGGGCTACGCCAGAACCTCTTGGACGACTCTCCGAAATGACCTGCCGGGCATGTTGGAACCATCTCTCAGACGTGTCAGAAGCACGTGGCGGACAGTCCGGAATCACCTGTTGGGCATACGCAACCACCTCTGACACGTACCAGAACCACGTGCCGTGCACGCCGGAACCACCTACCGGACAGACCGGAATCAACTTTTGGGCATGCCGGAACCACCTGTCAGATGTGCCAGAAACACGTGCCGGAGACGCCGGAAGCACCTGCCGAGCACGTCGCAACCACCTGCTCAACTCGCCTGAACCACCTGCCGGACACGCCAAAATCCCCTGCCCGCTACACCAGCACCACTTCGGGGACAAGCCGGAATCACGTGAGGGGCATGCCGGCACAGCCTCTCAGACTGAACCTCGTGCTGGGCACCACAGAACCACCTGCCGGACAGACCGGAACCACCTGCCGGACACGCCGGAACCACCTGCTCGACTCGCCAGAACCACCTGCCGGACACGCAAAAATCACCTGCCGGCTACGCCACAACCAGTTGGGGAACACTTCGGAATCACCTGCCGGGCTTGCTGGAACCACCTGCCGGTCATTCCAAAATCACCTGCCAACTACGCCAGTACCACTTGGCGGACACTGTGGAAACACCTGTCGGGCCGGCCGGAACCACATCTCAGACGTGCCAGAAACGTGTTCATGAGATGCTGGAACCACACCCCGAACAGACGGATGCCACCTGCCAGAACCGCCTGAACCACCTGCTGAGCACGCCGGAACCACCTGTTCGACTCACCGGTACCACCTCCCTGACACGCCAAAATCACCTGCTGGGTATGCCAGAACCACTTGGCGGACACTCCGGAATCATCTGCCGGACATGCCGGAACCAGCTCTCAGACACACCAGAACCAAGTGCCGGAGACGCCGGAAGCACCTGCCGAGCATGCCGGAGCCACCTGCTCGACTCGCCAGAATCACCTGCCGGACACTCCAAAATCACCTGCCGGGTACGCCAGAACCACCTGGCGGACACTACGGAATCACCTGCCGCGCATGCCGGAACCACCTCTCAGACGTGCTGGAAGCACGTGCCAGACACGCCGGAAACACCTACCGGACAGACCGGAACCACCTGCCAAGAACGCCGGAGCCACCTGTTCGACTCGCTGGAACCACCTGCCGGACAGGCCAATATCAACTGCTGGCTATGCCAGAACCACCTGGGGAACAGTCAGGGATCACCTGCCAGCCATTGCGGAACCACCTCTCAGACGTACCAGAACCACCTGCCGGAGAAGCTGGAAACACGTCCTGGACAGACTGGAACCACGTGACGGCCATGCCTGAACCACCTGCCGAGCACGGCGGAACCACCTTCCGGACACGCCAAAATCACCTGCGGTCTAGGCCAGAACCACTTGGACGACTCTCCGAAATGACCTGCCGGGCATGTTGGAACCACCTCTCAGACGTGCCAGAAGCACGTGGCGGACAGTCCGGAATCACCTTTTGGGCATACGCAACCACCTCTGACACGTACCAGAACCACGTGCCGTGCACGCCGGAACCACCTACCGGACAGACCGGAATCAACTTTTGGGCATGATGGAACCACCAGTCAGATGTGCCAGAAACACGTGCCGGAGACGCCGGAAGCACCTGCCGAGCACGTCGCAACCACCTGCTCAACTCGCCTGAACCACCTACCGGACACGCCAAAATCACCTGACCGCTACACCAGCAGCACTTCGGGGACAATCCGGAATCACGTGAGGTTCATGCCGGCACAGCCTCTCAGACTGAACCTCGTGCCGGGCACCACAGAACCACCTGCCGGACAGACCGGAACCACCTGCCGGACACGCCGGAACCACCGGCTCGACCCGCCGGAACGACCACTGGACATGCAAAATCACCTGCCGGCTATGCCGGAAACACTTGGCGAACAATCCGGAATCACCTGCCGGGCATGCCGGAACCACCTCTCAGATATGCCAGAACCACGTGCCAATGACCCCGGAAGCACCTGCCGAGCACGCCGGAACCACCTGCTCGACTCGCCAGAACCACCTGCCGGACACGCAAAAATCACCTGCCGGCTACGCCACAACCAGTTGGGGAACACTTCGGAATCACCTGCCGGGCTCCCTGGAACCACCTGCCGGTCATGCCAAAATCACCTGCCAACTACGCCTGTACCACTTGGCGGACACTGTGTAAACACCTGTCGGGCCGGCCGGAACCACATCTCAGACGTGCCAGAACCATGTGCATGAGATGCTGGAACCACACCCCGAACAGACGGAAAACACCTGCCAGACCCGTCTGAACAACCTGCCGAGCACGCCGGAGCCACCTGCTCGACTCGCCGGAACCACCTACCTGACATGCCCAAATCACCAGCCGGGTATGCCAGAACCACTTGGCGGACACTCCGGAATCATCTGCCGGACATGCCGGAACCAGCTCTCAGACACACCAGAACCACGTGCCGGAGACGCCGGAAGCACCTGCCGAGCATGCCGGAGCCACCTGCTCGACTCGCCAGAAACACCTGCCGGACACGCCAAAATCACCTGCCGGGTACGCCAGAACCACCTGGCGGACACTCCGAAACCACCTGTCGCGCATGCCGGAACCACCTCTCAGACGTGCCGGAAGCACGTGCCGGACACGCCGGAATCACCTACTGGACAGACCGGAACCACCTGCCCAGCACGCCGGAGCCACCTGTTCGACTCGCTGGAACCACCTGCCGGACAGGCCAATATCAACTGCTGGCTATGCCAGAACCACCTGGGGGACGGTCCGGAATCACCTGCCAGCCATGGCAGAACCACCTCTCAGACGTACCCGAACCACCTGCCGGAGAAGCTGGAAACACGTCCTGGACAGTCTGGAACCACCTGCCGGCCAAGCCTGAACCACCTGCCAAGCACAACGGAACAACCTGCCAGACACGCCAAAATCACCTGCGTGTTATGCCAGAACCACTTGGAGGACTCTCTGGGATGACCTGCCGGGCATGCCGGAACCACCTCTCAGACGTGCCAGAACCATGTGGCGGACAGTCCGGAATCACCTGTTGGGCATGCGCAACCACCTCTGAGACGTACCAGAACCACATGCCGTGCAGTCTGGAACCACCTACCGGACATACCGGAATCAACTTTTGGGCATGCCGGAACCACCTGTCAGATGTGCCAGAAACACGTGCCGGAGACGCCGGAAGCACCTGCCGAGCACGTCGCAACCACCTGCTCAACTCGCCTGAACCACCTGCCGGACACGCCAAAATCACCTGCCCGCTACACCAGCACCACTTCGGGGACAAGCCGGAATCACGTGAGGGGCATGCCGGCACAGCCTCTCAGACTGAACCTCGTGCCGGACACCACAGAACCACCTGCCGGACAGACCGGAACCACCTGCCGGACACGCCGGAACCACCGGCTCGACCCGCCGGAACGACCGCTGGACATGCAAAACCACCTGCCGGCTACGCCGGAAACACTTGGCGAACACTCCGGAATCACCTGCCGGGCATGCCGGAACCACCTCTCAGATATGCCAGAACCACGTGCCAATGACCCCGGAAGCACCTGCCGAGCACGCCGGAACCACCTGCTCGACTCGCCAGAACCACCTGCCGGACACGCAGAAATCACCTGCCGGCTACGCCACAACCAGTTGGGGAACACTTCGGAATCACCTGCCGGGCTTGCTGGACCCACCTGCCGGTCATGCCAAAATCACCTGCCAACTACGCCAGTACCACTTGGCGGACACTGTGGAAACACCTGTCGGGCCGGCTGGAACCACATCTCAGACGTGCCAGAAACGTGTTCATGAGATGCTGGAACCACACCCCGAACAGACGGAAAACACCTGCCTAACCCGTCTGAACAACCTGCCGAGCACGCCGGAGCCACCAGCTCGACTCGCCGGAACCACCTACCTTACATGCCAAAATCACCAGCCGGGTATGCCAGAACCACTTGGCGGACACTCCGGAATCATCTGCCGGACATGCCGGAACCAGCTCTCAGACACACCAGAACCACGTGCCGGAGACGCCGGAAGCACCTGCCGAGCATGCCGGAGCCACCTGCTCGACTCGCCAGAAACACCTGCCGGACACGCCAAAATCACCTGCCGGGTACGCCAGAACCACCTGGCGGACACTCCGAAATCACCTGCCGCGCATGCCGGAACCACCTCTCAGACGTGCCGGAAGCACGTGCCGGACACGCCGGAATCACCTACCGGACAGACCGGAACCACCTGCCGAGCACGCCGGAGCCACCTGTTCGACTCGCTGGAACCACCTGCCGGACAGGCCAATATCAACTGCTGGCTATGCCAGAACCACCTGGGGGACAGTCCGGGATCACCTGCCAGCCATTGCGGAACCACCTCTCAGACGTACCAGAACCACCTGCCGGAGAAGCTGGAAACACGTCCTGGACAGACTGGAACCACGTGACGGCCATGCCTGAACCACCTGCCGAGCACGGCGGAACCACCTGCCGGACACGCCAAAATCACCTGCGGTCTAGGCCAGAACCACTTGGACGACTCTCCGAAATGACCTGCCGGGCATGTTGGAACCACCTCTCAGACGTGCCAGAAGCACGTGGCGGACAGTCCGGAATCACCTGTTGGGCATACGCAACCACCTCTGACACGTACCAGAACCACGTGCCGTGCACGCCGGAACCACCTACCGGACAGACCGGAATCAACTTTTGGGCATGCCGGAACCACCTGTCAGATGTGCCAGAAACACGTGCCGGAGACGCCGGAAGCACCTGCCGAGCACGTCGCAACCACCTGCTCAACTCGCCTGAACCACCTGCCGGACACGCCAAAATCACCTGACCGCTACACCAGCACCACTTCGGGGACAAGCCGGAATCACGTGAGGGGCATGCCGGCACAGCCTCTCTGACTGAACCTCGTGCCGGACACCACAGAACCACCTGCCGGACAGACCGGAACCACCTGCCGGACACGCCGGAACCACCGGCTCGACCCGCCGGAACGACCGCTGGACATGCAAAATCACCTGCCGGCTACGCCGGAAACACTTGGCGAACACTCCGGAATCACCTGCCGGGCATGCCGGAACCACCTCTCAGATATGCCAGAACCACGTGCCAATGACCCCGGAAGCACCTGCCGAGCACGCCGGAACCACCTGCTCGACTCGCCAGAACCACCTGCCGGACACGCAAAAATCACCTGCCGGCTACGCCACAACCAGTTGGGGAACACTTCGGAATCACCTGCCGGGCTTGCTGGAACCACCTGCCGGTCATGCCAAAATCACCTGCCAACTACGCCAGTACCACTTGGCGGACACTGTGGAAACACCTGTGGGGCCGGCCGGAACCACATCTCAGACGTGCCAGAACCATGTGCATGAGATGCTGGAACCACACCCCGAACAGACGGAAAACACCTGCCAGACCCGTCTGAACAACCTTCCGAGCACGCCGGAGCCACCTGCTCGACCCGCCGGAACCACCTACCTGACATGCCCAAATCACCAGCCGGGTATGCCAGAACCACCTCGCGGACACTCCGAAATCACCTGTTGCGCATGCCGGAACCACCTCTCAGACGTGCCGGAAGCACGTGCCGGACACGCCGGAATCACCTACCGGACAGACCGGAACCACCTGCCGAGCACGCCGGAGCCACCTGTTTGACTCGCTGGAACCACCTGCCGGACAGGCCAATATCAACTGCTGGCTATGCCAGAACCACCTGGGGGACGGTCCGGAATCACCTGCCAGCCATGGCGGAACCACCTCTCAGACGTACCCGAACCACCTGCCGGAGAAGCTGGAAACACGTCCTGGACAGTCTGGAACCACCTGCCGGCCAAGCCTGAACCACCTGCCAAGCACAACGGAACAACCTGCCAGACACGCCAAAATCACCTGCGTGTTATGCCAGAACCACTTGGAGGACTCTCTGGGATGACCTGCCGGGCATGCCGGAACCACCTCTCAGACGTGCCAGAACCATGTGGCGGACAGTCCGGAATCACCTGTTGGGCATGCGCAACCACCTCTGAGACGTACCAGAACCACATGCCGTGCAGGCTGGAACCACCTACCGGACAGACCGGAATCACCTTTCGGGCATGCCGGAACCACCTGTCAGATGTGCCAGAAACACGTGCCGGAGACGCCGGAAGCACCTGCCAAGCACGTTGGAACCACCTGCTCAACTCGCCTGAACCACCTGCCGGACATGCCAAAATCACCTGCCGACTATGCCGGAACCACTTGGCGAACACTCCGGAATCACTTGCCGGGCATGCAGGAACCACCTCTCAGACATGCCAGAACCCCGTGCCAATGACCCCGGAAGCACCAGCCGAGCACGCCGGAACCACCTGCTCAACTCGCCAGAACCACCTGCCGATCACGCAAAAATCACCTGCCGGCTACGCCACAACCAGTTGGTGAACACTTTGGAATCACCTGCCAGGCTTGCTGGAACCACCTGCTGGTCATGCCAAAATCACCTGCCAACTACGCCAGAACCGCTTGGCGGACACTGCGGAAACACCTGTCGGGCCGGCCGGAACCACATCTCAGACGTGCCGGAAACGTGTTCAGGAGATGCTGGAACCACACCCCGAACAGACTGATACCACCTGCCAGAACCGCCTGAATCACCTGCTGAGCACGCGGGAACCAACTGCTCGACTCACCGGTACCACCTCCCTGACACGCCAAAATCACCTGCTGGGTATGCCAGAACCACTTGGCGGACACTCCGGAATCATCTGCCGGACATGCCGGAACCAGCACTCAGACACACCAGAACCACGTGCCGGAGACGCCGGAAGCACCTGCGGGCTACGCCAGAACCTCTTGGACGACTCTCCGAAATGACCTGCCGGGCATGTTGGAACCATCTCTCAGACGTGCCAGAAGCACGTGGCGGACAGTCCGGAATCACCTGTTGGGCATACGCAACCACCTCTGACACGTACCAGAACCACGTGCCGTGCACGCCGGAACCACCTACCGGACAGACCGGAATCAACTTTTGGGCATGCCGGAACCACCTGTCAGATGTGCCAGAAACACGTGCCGGAGACGCCGGAAGCACCTGCCGAGCACGTCGCAACCACCTGCTCAACTCGCCTGAACCACCTGCCGGACACGCCAAAATCCCCTGCCCGCTACACCAGCACCACTTCGGGGACAAGCCGGAATCACGTGAGGGGCATGCCGGCACAGCCTCTCAGACTGAACCTCGTGCCGGGCACCACAGAACCACCTGCCGGACAGACCGGAACCACCTGCCGGACACGCCGGAACCACCAGCTCGACCCGCCGGAACGACCGCTGCACATGCAAAATCACCTGCCGGCTACGCCGGAAACACTTGGCGAACACTCCGGAATCACCTGCCGGGCATGCCGGAACCACCTCTCAGATATGCCAGAACCACGTGCCAATGACCCCGGAAGCACCTGCCGAGCACGCCGGAACCACATGCTCGACTCGCCAGAACCACCCGCCGGACACGCAAAAATCACCTGCCGGCTACGCCACAACCAGTTGGGGAACACTTCGGAATCACCTGCCGGGCTTGCTGGAACCACCTGCCGGTCATGCCAAAATCACCTGCCAACTACGCCAGTACCACTTGGCGGACACTGTGGAAACACCTGTCGGGCCGGCCGGAACCACATCTCAGACGTGCCAGAACCATGTGCATGAGATGCTGGAACCACACCCCGAACAGACGGAAATCACCTGCCAGACCCGTCTGAACAACCTGTCGAGCACGCCGGAGCCACCTGCACGACTCGCCGGAACCACCTACCTGACATGCCCAAATCACCAGCTGGGTATGCCAGAACCACTTGGCGGACACTCTGGAATCATCTGCCGGACATGCCGGAACCAGCTCTCAGACACACCAGAACCACGTGCCGGAGACGCCGGAAGCACCTGCCGAGCATGCCGGAGCCACCTGCTCGACTCGCCAGAAACACCTGCCGGACACGCCAAAATCACCTGCCGGGTACGCCAGAAGCACCTGGCAGACACGCCGAAATCACCTGTCGCACATGCCGGAACCACCTCTCAGACGTGCCGGAAGCACGTGCCGGACACGCCGGAATCACCTACCGGACAGACCGGAACCACCTGCCGAGCACGCCGGAGCCACCTGTTCGACTCGCTGGAAGCACCTGCCGGACAGGCAAATATCAACTGCTGGCTATGCCAGAACCACCTGGGGGACGGTCCGGCATCACCTGCCAGCCATGGCGGAACCACCTCTCAGACGTACCAGAACCACCTGCCGGAGAAGCTGGAAACACCTCCTGGACAGTCTGGAACCACCTGCCGGCCAAGCCTGAACCACCTGCCAAGCACAACGGAACAACCTGCCAGACACGCCAAAATCACCTGCGTGTTATGCCAGAACCACTTGGAGGACTCTCTGGGATGACCTGCCGGGCATGCCGGAACCACCTCTCAGACGTGCCAGAACCATTTGGCGGACAGTCCGGAATCACCTGTTGGGCATGCGCAACCACCTCTGAGACGTACCAGAACCACATGCCGTGCAGGCTGGAACCACCTACCGGAAAGACCGGAATCACCTTTCGGGCATGCCGGAACCACCTGTCAGATGTGCCAGAAACACGTGCCGGAGACGCCGGAAGCACCTGCCAAGCACGTTGGAACCACCTGCTCAACTCGCCTGAACCACCTGCCGGACATGCCAAAATCACCTGCCGACTATGCCAGAACCACTTGGCGAACACTCCGGAATCACTTGCCGGGCATGCAGGAACCACCTCTCAGACATGCCAGAACCCCGTGCCAATGACCCCGGAAGCACCAGCCGAGCACGCCGGAACCACCTGCTCGACTCGCCAGAACCACCTGCCGATCACGCAAAAATCACCTGCCGGCTACGCCACAACCAGTTGGTGAACACTTTGGAATCACCTGCCAGGCTTGCTGGAACCACCTGCCGGTCATGACAAAATCACCTGCCGACTACGCCAGAACCGCTTGGCGGACACTGCGGAAACACCTGTGGGGCCAGCCGGAACCACATCTCAGACGTGCCAGAAACGTGTTCATGAGATGCTGGAACCACACCCCGAACAGACGGAAAACACCTGCCAGACCCGTCTGAACAACCTGCCGAGCACGCCGGAGCCACCAGCTCGACTCGCCGGAACCACCTACCTGACATGCCCAAATCACCAGCCGGGTATGCCAGAACCACTTGGCGGACACTCCGGAATCATCTGCCGGACATGCCGGAACCAGCTCTCAGACACACCAGAACCACGAGCCGGAGACGCCGGAAGCACCTGCCGAGCATGCCGGAGCCACCTGCTCGACTCGCCAGAAACACCTGCCGGACACGCCAAAATCACCTGCCGGGTACGCCAGAACCACCTGGCGGACACTCCGAAATCACCTGCCGCGCATGCCGGAACCACCTCTCAGACGTCCGGAAGCACGTGCCGGACACGCCGGAATCACCTACCGGACAGACCGGAACCACCTGCCGAGCACGCCGGAGCCACCTGTTCGACTCGCTGGAACCACCTGCCGGACAGGCCAATATCAACTGCTGGCTATGCCAGAACCACCTGGGGGACGGTCCGGAATCACCTGCCAGCCATGGCGGAACCACCTCTCAGACGTACCAGAACCACCTGCCGGAGAAGCTGGAAACACGTCCTGGACAGTCTGGAACCACCTGACTACCAAGCCTTACCACCTGCCAAGCACAACGGAACAACCTGCCAGACACGCCAAAATCACCTGCGTGTTATGCCAGAACCACTTGGAGGACTCTCTGGGATGACCTGCCGGGCATGCCGGAACCACCTCTCAGACGTGCCAGAACCATGTGGCGGACAGTCCGGAATCACCTTTTGGGCATGCGCAACCACCTCTGAGACGTAACAGAACCACATGCCGTGCAGGCTGGAACCACCTACCGGACAGACCGGAATCACCTTTCGGGCATGGCGGAACCACCTGTCAGATGTGCCAGAAACACGTGCCGGAGACGCCGGAAGCACCTGCCAAGCACGTTGGAACCACCTGCTCAACTCGCCTGAACCACCTGCCGGAAATGCCAAAATCACCTGCCGACTATGCCAGAACCACTTGGCGAACACTCCGGAATCACTTGCCGGGCATGCAGGAACCAGCTCTCAGACATGCCAGAACCCCGTGCCAATGACCCCGGAAGCACCAGCCGAGCACGCCGGAACCACCTGCTCGACTCGCCAGAACCACCTGCCGATCACGCAAAAATCACCTGCCGGCTACGCCACAACCAGTTGGTGAACACTTTGGAATCACCTGCCAGGCTTGCTGGAACCACCTGCTGGTCATGCCAAAATCACCTGCCAACTACGCAAGAACCGCTTGGCGGACACTGCGGAAACACCTGTCGGGCCGGCCGGAACCACATCTCAGACGTGCCGGAAACGTGTTCATGAGATGCTGGAACCACACCCCGAACAGACTGATACCACCTGCCAGAACCGCCTGAACCACTTGCTGAGCACGCGGGAACCAACTGCTCGACTCACCGGTACCACCTCCCTGACACGCCAAAATCACCTGCTGGGTATGCCAGAACCACTTGGCGGACACTCCGGAATCATCTGCCGGACATGCCGGAACCAGCACTCAGACACACCAGAACCACGTGCAGGAGACGCCGGAAGCACCTGCGGGCTACGCCAGAACCTCTTGGACGACTCTCCGAAATGACCTGCCGGGCATGTTGGAACCATCTCTCAGACGTGCCAGAAGCACGTGGCGGACAGTCCGGAATCACCTGTTGGGCATACGCAACCACCTCTGACACGTACCAGAACCACGTGCCGTGCACGCCGGAACCACCTACCGGACAGACCGGAATCAACTTTTGGGCATGCCGTAACGACCTGTCAGATGTGCCAGAAACACGTGCCGGAGACGCCGGAAGCACCTGCCGAGCACGTCGCAACCACCTGCTCAACTCGCCTGAACCACCTGCCGGACACGCCAAAATCCCCTGCCCGCTACACCAGCACCACTTCGGGGACAAGCCGGAATCACGTGAGGGGCATGCCGGCACAGCCTCTCAGACTGAACCTCGTGCCGGGCACCACAGAACCACCTGCCGGACAGACCGGAACCACCTGCCGGACACGCCGGAACCACCGGCTCGACCCGCCGGAACGACCGCTGCACATGCAAAATCACCTGCCGGCTACGCCGGAAACACTTGGCGAACACTCCGGAATCACCTGCCGGGCATGCCGGAACCACCTCTCAGATATGCCAGAACCCCGTGCCAATGACCCCGGAAGCACCTGCCGAGCACGCCGGAACCACCTGCTCGACTCGCCAGAACCACCTGCCGGACACGCAAAAATCACCTGCCGGCTACGCCACAACCAGTTGGGGAACACTTCGGAATCACCTGCCGGGCTTGCTGGAACCACCTGCCGGTCATTCCAAAATCACCTGCCAACTACGCCAGTACCACTTGGCGGACACTGTGGAAACACCTGTCGGGCCGGCCGGAACCACATCTCAGACGTGCCAGAAACGTGTTCATGAGATGCTGGAACCACACCCCGAACAGACGGATGCCACCTGCCAGAACCGCCTGAACCACCTGCTGAGCACGCCGGAACCACCTGTTCGACTCACCGGTACCACCTCCCTGACACGCCAAAATCACCTGCTGGGTATGCCAGAACCACTTGGCGGACACTCCGGAATCATCTGCCGGACATGCCGGAACCAGCTCTCAGACACACCAGAACCAAGTGCCGGAGACGCCGGAAGCACCTGCCGAGCATGCCGGAGCCACCTGCTCGACTCGCCAGAATCACCTGCCGGACACTCCAAAATCACCTGCCGGGTACGCCAGAACCACCTGGCGGACACTACGGAATCACCTGCCGCGCATGCCGGAACCACCTCTCAGACGTGCTGGAAGCACGTGCCAGACACGCCGGAAACACCTACCGGACAGACCGGAACCACCTGCCAAGAACGCCGGAGCCACCTGTTCGACTCGCTGGAACCACCTGCCGGACAGGCCAATATCAACTGCTGGCTATGCCAGAACCACCTGGGGGACAGTCCGGGATCACCTGCCAGCCATTGCGGAACCACCTCTCAGACGTACCAGAACCACCTGCCGGAGAAGCTGGAAACACGTCCTGGACAGACTGGAACCACGTGACGGCCATGCCTGAACCACCTGCCGAGCACGGCGGAACCACCTGCCGGACACGCCAAAATCACCTGCGGTCTAGGCCAGAACCACTTGGACGACTCTCCGAAATGACCTGCCGGGCATGTTGGAACCACCTCTCAGACGTGCCAGAAGCACGTGGCGGACAGTCCGGAATCACCTTTTGGGCATACGCAACCACCTCTGACACGTACCAGAACCACGTGCCGTGCACGCCGGAACCACCTACCGGACAGACCGGAATCAACTTTTGGGCATGATGGAACCACCAGTCAGATGTGCCAGAAACACGTGCCGGAGACGCCGGAAGCACCTGCCGAGCACGTCGCAACCACCTGCTCAACTCGCCTGAACCACCTGCCGGACACGCCAAAATCACCTGACCGCTACAACAGCAGCACTTCGGGGACAAGCCGGAATCACGTGAGGTTCATGCCGGCACAGCCTCTCAGACTGAACCTCGTGCCGGACACCACAGAACCACCTGCCGGACAGACCGGAACCACCTGCCGGACACGCCGGAACCACCGGCTCGACCCGCCGGAACGACCACTGGACATGCAAAATCACCTGCCGGCTATGCCGGAAACACTTGGCGAACAATCCGGAATCACCTGCCGGGCATGCCGGAACCACCTCTCAGATATGCCAGAACCACGTGCCAATGACCCCGGAAGCACCTGCCGAGCACGCCGGAACCACCTGCTCGACTCGCCAGAACCACCTGCCGGACACGCAAAAATCACCTGCCGGCTACGCCACAACCAGTTGGGGAACACTTCGGAATCACCTGCCGGGCTCCCTGGAACCACCTGCCGGTCATGCCAAAATCACCTGCCAACTACGCCAGTACCACTTGGCGGACACTGTGGAAACACCTGTCGGGCCGGCCGGAACCACATCTCAGACGTGCCAGAACCATGTTCATGAGATGCTGGAACCACACCCCGAACAGACGGAAAACACCTGCCAGACCCGTCTGAACAACCTGCCGAGCACGCCGGAGCCACCTGCTCGACTCGCCGGAACCACCTACCTGACATGCCCAAATCACCAGCCGGGTATGCCAGAACCACTTGGCGGACACTCCGGAATCATCTGCCGGACATGCCGGAACCAGCTCTCAGACACACCAGAACCACGTGCCGGAGACGCCGGAAGCACCTGCCGAGCATGCCGGAGCCACCTGCTCGACTCGCCAGAAACACCTGCCGGACACGCCAAAATCACCTGCCGGGTACGCCAGAACCACCTGGCGGACACTCCGAAACCACCTGTCACGCATGCCGGAACCACCTCTCAGACGTGCCGGAAGCACGTGCCGGACACGCCGGAATCACCTACTGGACAGACCGGAACCACCTGCCGAGCACGCCGGAGCCACCTGTTCGACTCGCTGGAACCACCTGCCGGACAGGCCAATATCAACTGCTGGCTATGCCAGAACCACCTGGGGGACGGTCCGGAATCACCTGCCAGCCATGGCAGAACCACCTCTCAGACGTACCCAAACCACCTGCCGGAGAAGCTGGAAACACGTCCTGGACAGTCTGGAACCACCTGCCGGCCAAGCCTGAACCACCTGCCAAGCACAACGGAACAACCTGCCAGACACGCCAAAATCACCTGCGTGTTATGCCAGAACCACTTGGAGGACTCTCTGGGATGACCTGCCGGGCATGCCGGAACCACCTCTCAGACGTGCCAGAACCATGTGGCGGACAGTCCGGAATCACCTGTTGGGCATGCGCAACCACCTCTGAGACGTACCAGAACCACATGCCGTGCAGGCTGGAACCACCTACCGGACATACCGGAATCAACTTTTGGGCATGCCGGAACCACCTGTCAGATGTGCCAGAAACACGTGCCGGAGACGCCGGAAGCACCTGCCGAGCACGTCGCAACCACCTGCTCAACTCGCCTGAACCACCTGCCGGACACGCCAAAATCACCTGCCCGCTACACCAGCACCACTTCGGGGACAAGCCGGAATCACGTGAGGGGCATGCCGGCACAGCCTCTCAGACTGAACCTCGTGCCGGACACCACAGAACCACCTGCCGGACAGACCGGAACCACCTGCCGGACACGCCGGAACCACCGGCTCGACCCGCCGGAACGACCGCTGGACATGCAAAGCCACCTGCCGGCTACGCCGGAAACACTTGGCGAACACTCCGGAATCACCTGCCGGGCATGCCGGAACCACCTCTCAGATATGCCAGAACCACGTGCCAATGACCCCGGAAGCACCTGCCGAGCACGCCGGAACCACCTGCTCGACTCGCCAGAACCACCTGCCGGACACGCAGAAATCACCTGCCGGCTACGCCACAACCAGTTGGGGAACACTTCGGAATCACCTGCCGGGCTTGCTGGAACCACCTGCCGGTCATGCCAAAATCACCTGCCAACTACGCCAGTACCACTTGGCGGACACTGTGGAAACACCTGTCGGGCCGGCCGGAACCACATCTCAGACGTGCCAGAACCATGTGCATGAGATGCTGGAACCACACCCCGAACAGACGGAAATCACCTGCCAGACCCGTCTGAACAACCTGCCGAGCACGCCGGAGCCACCTGCACGACTCGCCGGAACCACCTACCTGACATGCCCAAATCACCAGCCGGGTATGCCAGAACCACTTGGCGGACACTCCGGAATCATCTGCCGGACATGCCGGAACCAGCTCTCAGACACACCAGAACCACGTGCCGGAGACGCCGGAAGCACCTGCCGAGCATGCCGGAGCCACCTGCTCGACTCGCCAGAAACACCTGCCGGACACGCCAAAATCACCTGCCGGGTACGCCAGAAGCACCTGGCGGACACGCCGAAATCACCTGTCGCGCATGCCGGAACCACCTCTCAGACGTGCCGGAAGCACGTGCCGGACACGCCGGAATCACCTACCGGACAGACCGGAACCACCTGCCGAGCACGCCGGAGCCACCTGTTCGACTCGCTGGAACCACCTGCCGGACAGGCCAATATCAACTGCTGGCTATGCCAGAACCACCTGGGGGACGGTCCGGAATCACCTGCCAGCCATGGCGGAACCACCTCTCAGACGTACCCGAACCACCTGCCGGAGAAGCTGGAAACACGTCCTGGACAGTCTGGAACCACCTGCCGGCCAAGCCTGAACCACCTGCCAAGCACAACGGAACAACCTGCCAGACACGCCAAAATCACCTGCGTGTTATGCCAGAACCACTTGGAGGACTCTCTGGGATGACCTGCCGGGCATGCCGGAACCACCTCTCAGACGTGCCAGAACCATGTGGCGGACAGTCCGGAATCACCTGTTGGGCATGCGCACCCACCTCTGAGACGTACCAGAACCACATGCCGTGCAGGCTGGAACCACCTACCGGACAGACCGGAATCACCTTTCGGGCATGCTGGAACCACCTGTCAGATGTGCCAGAAACACGTGCCGGAGACGCCGGAAGCACCTGCCAAGCACGTTGGAACCACCTGCTCAACTCGCCTGAACCACCTGCCGGACATGCCAAAATCACCTGCCGACTATGCCAGAACCACTTGGCGAACACTCCGGAATCACTTGCCGGGCATGCAGGAACCACCTCTCAGACATGCCAGAACCCCGTGCCAATGACCCCGGAAGCACCAGCCGAGCACGCCGGAACCACCTGCTCGACTCGCCAGAACCACCTGCCGATCACGCAAAAATCACCTGCCGGCTACGCCACAACCAGTTGGCGAACACTTTGGAATCACCTGCCAGGCTTGCTGGAAACACCTGCCAGTCATGCCAAAATCACCTGCCAACTACGCCAGAACCGCTTGGCAGACACTGCGGAAACACCTGTCGGGCCGGCTGGAACCACATCTCAGACGTGCCAGAAACGTGTTCATGAGATGCTGGAACCACACCCCGAACAGATGGATACCAACTGCCAGAACCGCCTGAACCACCTGCTGAGCACACCGGAACCACCTGCTCGACTCACCGGTACCACCTCCCTGACACGCCAAAATCACCTGCTGGGCATGCCAGAACCACTTGGCGGACACTCCGGAATCATCTGCCAGACATGCCGGAACCAGCTCTGAGACACACCAGAACCAAGTGCCGGAGACGCCGGAAGCACCTGCCGAGCATGCCGGAGCCACCTGCTCGACTCGCCGGAAACACCTGCCGGACACGCCAAAATCACCTGCCGGGTATGCCAGAACCACCTGGCGGACACTACGGAATCACCTGCCGCGCATGCCGGAAGCACGTGCCAGACACGCCGGAAACACCTACCGGACAGACCGGAACCACCTGCCAAGAACGCCGGAGCCACCTGTTCGACTCGCTGGAACCACCTGCCGGACAGGCCAATATCAACTGCTGGCTATGCCAGAACCACCTGGGGGACAGTCCGGGATCACCTGCCAGCCATGGCGGAACCACCTCTCAGACGTACCAGAACCACCTGCCGGAGAAGCTGGAAACACGTCCTGGACAGACTGGAACCACGTGACGGCCATGCCTGAACCACCTGCCGAGCACGGCGGAACCACCTGACGGACACGCCAAAATCACCTGCGGGCTACGCCAGAACCACTTGGACGACTCTCCGAAATGACCTGCCGGGCATGTTGGAACCACCTCTCAGACGTGCCAGAAGCACGTGGCGGACAGTCCGGAATCACCTGTTGGACATACGCAACCACCTCTGAGACGTACCAGAACCACGTGCCGTGCACGCCGGAACCACCTACCGGACAGACCGGAATCAACTTTTGGGCATGCCGGAACCACCAGTCAGATGTTCCAGAAACACGTGCCGGAGACGCCGGAAGCACCTGCCGAGCACGTCGCAACCACCTGCTCAACTAGCCTGAACCACCTGCCGGACACGCCAAAATCACCTGCCCGCTACACCAGCACCACTTCGGGGACAAGCCGGAATCACGTGAGGGGCATGCCGGCACAGCCTCTCTGACTGAACCTCGTGCCGGACACCACAGAACCACCTGCCGGACAGAACGGAACCACCTGCCGGACACGCCGGAACCAACGGCTCGACCCGCCGGAACGACCGCTGGACATGCAAAATCACCTGTCGGCTACGCCGGAAACACTTGGCGAACACTCCGGAATCACCTGCCGGGCATGCCGGAACCACCTCTCAGATATGCCAGAACCCCGTGCCAATGACGCCGGAAGCACCTGCCGAGCACGCCGGAACCACCTGCTCGACTCGCCAGAACCACCTGCCGGACACGCAAAAATCACCTGCCGGCTACGCCACAACCAGTTGGGGAACACTTCGGAATCACCAGCCGGGCTTGCTGGAACCACCTGCCGGTCATGCCAAAATCACCTGCCAACTACGCCAGTACCACTTGGCGGACACTGTGGAAACACCTGTGGGGCCGGCCGGAACCACATCTCAGACGTGCCAGAACCATGTGCATGAGATGCTGGAACCACACCCCGAACAGACGGAAAACACCTGCCAGACCCGTCTGAACAACCTGCCGAGCACGCCGGAGCCACCTGCTCGACCCGCCGGAACCACCTACCTGACATGCCCAAATCACCAGCCGGGTATGCCAGAACCACCTCGCGGACACTCCGAAATCACCTGTTGCGCATGCCGGAACCACCTCTCAGACGTGCCGGAAGCACGTGCCGGACATGCCGGAATCACCTACCGGACAGACCGGAACCACCTGCCGAGCACGCCGGAGCCACCTGTTTGACTCGCTGGAACCACCTGCCGGACAGGCCAATATCAACTGCTGGCTATGCCAGAACCACCTGGGGGACGGTCCGGAATCACCTGCCAGCCATGGCGGAACCACCTCTCAGACGTACCCGAACCACCTGCCGGAGAAGCTGGAAACACGTCCTGGACAGTCTGGAACCACCTGCCGGCCAAGCCTGAACCACCTGCCAAGCACAACGGAACAACCTGCCAGACACGCCAAAATCACCTGCGTGTTATGCCAGAACCACTTGGAGGACTCTCTGGGATGACCTGCCGGGCATGCCGGAACCACCTCTCAGACGTGCCAGAACCATGTGGCGGACAGTCCGGAATCACCTGTTGGGCATGCGCAACCACCTCTGAGACGTACCAGAACCACATGCCGTGCAGGCTGGAACCACCTACCGGACAGACCGGAATCACCTTTCGGGCATGCCGGAACCACCTGTCAGATGTGCCAGAAACACGTGCCGGAGACGCCGGAAGCACCTGCCAAGCACGTTGGAACCACCTGCTCAACTCGCCTGAACCACCTGCCGGACATGCCAAAATCACCTGCCGACTATGCCAGAACCACTTGGCGAACACTCCGGAATCACTTGCCGGGCATGCAGGAACCACCTCTCAGACATGCCAGAACCCCGTGCCAATGACCCCGGAAGCACCAGCCGAGCACGCCGGAACCACCTGCTCGACTCGCCAGAACCACCTGCCGATCACGCAAAAATCACCTGCCGGCTACGCCACAACCAGTTGGTGAACACTTTGGAATCACCTGCCAGGCTTGCTGGAACCACCTGCTGGTCATGCCAAAATCACCTGCCAACTACGCCAGAACCGCTTGGCGGACACTGCGGAAACACCTGTCGGGCCGGCCGGAACCACATCTCAGACGTGCCGGAAACGTGTTCAGGAGATGCTGGAACCACACCCCGAACAGACTGATACCACCTGCCAGAACCGCCTGAACCACCTGCTGAGCACGCGGGAACCAACTGCTCGACTCACCGGTACCACCTCCCTGACACGCCAAAATCACCTGCTGGGTATGCCAGAACCACTTGGCGGACACTCCGGAATCATCTGCCGGACATGCCGGAACCAGCACTCAGACACACCAGAACCACGTGCCGGAGACGCCGGAAGCACCTGCGGGCTACGCCAGAACCTCTTGGACGACTCTCCGAAATGACCTGCCGGGCATGTTGGAACCATCTCTCAGACGTGCCAGAAGCACGTGGCGGACAGTCCGGAATCACCTGTTGGGCATACGCAACCACCTCTGACACGTACCAGAACCACGTGCCGTGCACGCCGGAACCACCTACCGGACAGACCGGAATCAACTTTTGGGCATGCCGGAACCACCTGTCAGATGTGCCAGAAACACGTGCCGGAGACGCCGGAAGCACCTGCCGAGCACGTCGCAACCACCTGCTCCACTCGCCTGAACCACCTGCCGGACACGCCAAAATCACCTGCCCGCTACACCAGCACCACTTCGGGGACAAGCCGGAATCACGTGAGGGGCATGCCGGCACAGCCTCTCAGACTGAACCTCGTGCCGGGCAACACAGAACCACCTGCCGGACAGACCGGAACCACCTGCCGGACACGCCGGAACCACCGGCTCGACCCGCCGGAACGACCGCTGCACATGCAAAATCACCTGCCGGCTACGCCGGAAACACTTGGCGAACACTCCGGAATCACCTGCCGGGCATGCCGGAACCACCTCTCAGATATGCCAGAACCACGTGCCAATGACCCCGGAAGCACCTGCCGAGCACGCCGGAACCACCTGCTCGACTCGCCAGAACCACCTGCCGGACACGCAAAAATCACCTGCCGGCTACGCCACAACCAGTTGGGGAACACTTCGGAATCACCTGCCGGGCTTGCTGGAACCACCTGCCGGTCATGCCAAAATCACCTGCCAACTACGCCAGTACCACTTGGCGGACACTGTGTAAACACCTGTCGGGCCGGCCGGAACCACATCTCAGACGTGCCAGAACCATGTGCATGAGATGCTGGAACCACACCCCGAACAGACGGAAATCACCTGCCAGACCCGTCTGAACAACCTGTCGAGCACGCCGGAGCCACCTGCAGGATTCGCCGGAACCACCTACCTGACATGCCCAAATCACCAGCTGGGTATGCCAGAACCACTTGGCGGACACTCTCGAATCATCTGCCGGACATGCCGGAACCAGCTCTCAGACACACCAGAACCACGTGCCGGAGACGCCGGAAGCACCTGCCGAGCATGCCGGAGCCACCTGCTCGACTCGCCAGAAACACCTGCCGGACACGCCAAAATCACCTGCCGGGTACGCCAGAAGCACCTGGCAGACACGCCGAAATCACCTGTCGCGCATGCCGGAACCACCTCTCAGACGTGCCGGAAGCACGTGCCGGACACGCCGGAATCACCTACCGGACAGACCGGAACCACCTGCCGAGCACGCCGGAGCCACCTGTTCGACTCGCTGGAAGCACCTGCCGGACAGGCAAATATCAACTGCTGGCTATGCCAGAACCACCTGGGGGACGGTCCGGCATCACCTGCCAGCCATGGCGGAACCACCTCTCAGACGTACCAGAACCACCTGCCGGAGAAGCTGGAAACACGTCCTGGACAGTCTGGAACCACCTGCCGGCCAAGCCTGAACCACCTGCCAAGCACAACGGAACAACCTGCCAGACACACCAAAATCACCTGCGTGTTATGCCAGAACCACTTGGAGGACTCTCTGGGATGACCTGCCGGGCATGCCGGAACCACCTCTCAGACGTGCCAGAACCATGTGGCGGACAGTCCGGAATCACCTTTTGGGCATGCGCAACCACCTCTGAGACGTAACAGAACCACATGCCGTGCAGGCTGGAACCACCTACCGGACAGACCGGAATCACCTTTCGGGCATGGCGGAACCACCTGTCAGATGTGCCAGAAACACGTGCCGGAGACGCCGGAAGCACCTGCCAAGCACGTTGGAACCACCTGCTCAACTCGCCTGAACCACCTGCCGGACATGCCAAAATCACCTGCCGACTATGCCAGAACCACTTGGCGAACACTCCGGAATCACTTGCCGGGCATGCAGGAACCAGCTCTCAGACATGCCAGAACCCCGTGCCAATGACCTCGGAATCACCAGCCGAGCACGCCGGAACCACCTGCTCGACTCGCCGGAACCACCTGCCGATCACGCAAAAATCACCTGCCGGCTACGCCACAACCAGTTGGTGAACACTTTGGAATCACCTGCCAGGCTTGCTGGAACCACCTGCTGGTCATGCCAAAATCACCTGCCAACTACGCCAGAACCGCTTGGCGGACACTGCGGAAACACCTGTCGGGCCGGCCGGAACCACATCTCAGACGTGCCGGAAACGTGTTCATGAGATGCTGGAACCACACCCCGAACAGACTGATACCACCTGCCAGAACCGCCTGAACCACTTGCTGAGCACGCGGGAACCAACTGCTCGACTCACCGGTACCACCTCCCTGACACGCCAAAATCACCTGCTGGGTATGCCAGAACCACTTGGCGGACACTCCGGAATCATCTGCCGGACATGCCGGAACCAGCACTCAGACACACCAGAACCACGTGCAGGAGACGCCGGAAGCACCTGCGGGCTACGCCAGAACCTCTTGGACGACTCTCCGAAATGACCTGCCGGGCATGTTGGAACCATCTCTCAGACGTGTCAGAAGCACGTGGCGGACAGTCCGGAATCACCTGTTGGGCATACGCAACCACCTCTGACACGTACCAGAACCACGTGCCGTGCACGCCGGAACCACCTACCGGACAGACCGGAATCAACTTTTGGGCATGCCGGAACCACCTGTCAGATGTGCCAGAAACACGTGCCGGAGACGCCGGAAGCACCTGCCGAGCACGTCGCAACCACCTGCTCAACTCGCCTGAACCACCTGCCGGACACGCCAAAATCCCCTGCCCGCTACACCAGCACCACTTCGGGGACAAGCCGGAATCACGTGAGGGGCATGCCGGCACAGCCTCTCAGACTGAACCTCGTGCTGGGCACCACAGAACCACCTGCCGGACAGACCGGAACCACCTGCCGGACACGCCGGAACCACCTGCTCGACTCGCCAGAACCACCTGCCGGACACGCAAAAATCACCTGCCGGCTACGCCACAACCAGTTGGGGAACACTTCGGAATCACCTGCCGGGCTTGCTGGAACCACCTGCCGGTCATTCCAAAATCACCTGCCAACTACGCCAGTACCACTTGGCGGACACTGTGGAAACACCTGTCGGGCCGGCCGGAACCACATCTCAGACGTGCCAGAAACGTGTTCATGAGATGCTGGAACCACACCCCGAACAGACGGATGCCACCTGCCAGAACCGCCTGAACCACCTGCTGAGCACGCCGGAACCACCTGTTCGACTCACCGGTACCACCTCCCTGACACGCCAAAATCACCTGCTGGGTATGCCAGAACCACTTGGCGGACACTCCGGAATCATCTGCCGGACATGCCGGAACCAGCTCTCAGACACACCAGAACCAAGTGCCGGAGACGCCGGAAGCACCTGCCGAGCATGCCGGAGCCACCTGCTCGACTCGCCAGAATCACCTGCCGGACACTCCAAAATCACCTGCCGGGTACGCCAGAACCACCTGGCGGACACTACGGAATCACCTGCCGCGCATGCCGGAACCACCTCTCAGACGTGCTGGAAGCACGTGCCAGACACGCCGGAAACACCTACCGGACAGACCGGAACCACCTGCCAAGAACGCCGGAGCCACCTGTTCGACTCGCTGGAACCACCTGCCGGACAGGCCAATATCAACTGCTGGCTATGCCAGAACCACCTGGGGAACAGTCCGGGATCACCTGCCAGCCATGGCGGAACCACCTCTCAGACGTACCAGAACCACCTGCCGGAGAAGCTGGAAACACGTCCTGGACAGACTGGAACCACGTGACGGCCATGCCTGAACCACCTGTCGAGCACGGCGGAACCACCTGCCGGACACGCCAAAATCACCTGCGGTCTAGGCCAGAACCACTTGGACGACTCTCCGAAATGACCTGCCGGGCATGTTGGAACCACCTCTCAGACGTGCCAGAAGCACGTGGCGGACAGTCCGGAATCACCTTTTGGGCATACGCAACCACCTCTGACACGTACCAGAACCACGTGCCGTGCACGCCGGAACCACCTACCGGACAGACCGGAATCAACTTTTGGGCATGATGGAACCACCAGTCAGATGTGCCAGAAACACGTGCCGGAGACGCCGGAAGCACCTGCCGAGCACGTCGCAACCCCCTGCTCAACTCGCCTGAACCACCTACCGGACACGCCAAAATCACCTGACCGCTACACCAGCAGCACTTCGGGGACAATCCGGAATCACGTGAGGTTCATGCCGGCACAGCCTCTCAGACTGAACCTCGTGCCGGGCACCACAGAACCACCTGCCGGACAGACCGGAACCACCTGCCGGACACGCCGGAACCACCGGCTCGACCCGCCGGAACGACCACTGGACATGCAAAATCACCTGCCGGCTATGCCGGAAACACTTGGCGAACAATCCGGAATCACCTGCCGGGCATGCCGGAACCACCTCTCAGATATGCCAGAACCACGTGCCAATGACCCCGGAAGCACCTGCCGAGCACGCCGGAACCACCTGCTCGACTCGCCAGAACCACCTGCCGGACACGCAAAAATCACCTGCCGGCTACGCCACAACCAGTTGGGGAACACTTCGGAATCACCTGCCGGGCTCCCTGGAACCACCTGCCGGTCATGCCAAAATCACCTGCCAACTACGCCAGTACCACTTGGTGGACACTGTGTAAACACCTGTCGGGCCGGCCGGAACCACATCTCAGACGTGCCAGAACCATGTGCATGAGATGCTGGAACCACACCCCGAACAGACGGAAAACACCTGCCAGACCCGTCTGAACAACCTGCCGAGCACGCCGGAGCCACCTGCTCGACTCGCCGGAACCACCTACCTGACATGCCCAAATCACCAGCCGGGTATGCCAGAACCACTTGTCGGACACTCCGGAATCATCTGCCGGACATGCCGGAACCAGCTCTCAGACACACCAGAACCACGTGCCGGAGACGCCGGAAGCACCTGCCGAGCATGCCGGAGCCACCTGCTCGACTCGCCAGAAACACCTGCCGGACACGCCAAAATCACCTGCCGGGTACGCCAGAACCACCTGGCGGACACTCCGAAACCACCTGTCGCGCATGCCGGAACCACCTCTCAGACGTGCCGGAAGCACGTGCCGGACACGCCGGAATCACCTACTGGACAGACCGGAACCACCTGCCCAGCACGCCGGAGCCACCTGTTCGACTCGCTGGAACCACCTGCCGGACAGGCCAATATCAACTGCTGGCTATGCCAGAACCACCTGGGGGACGGTCCGGAATCACCTGCCAGCCATGGCAGAACCACCTCTCAGACGTACCCGAACCACCTGCCGGAGAAGCTGGAAACACGTCCTGGACAGTCTGGAACCACCTGCCGGCCAAGCCTGAACCACCTGCCAAGCACAACGGAACAACCTGCCAGACACGCCAAAATCACCTGCGTGTTATGCCAGAACCACTTGGAGGACTCTCTGGGATGACCTGCCGGGCATGCCGGAACCACCTCTCAGACGTGCCAGAACCATGTGGCGGACAGTCCGGAATCACCTGTTGGGCATGCGCAACCACCTCTGAGACGTACCAGAACCACATGCCGTGCAGTCTGGAACCACCTACCGGACATACCGGAATCAACTTTTGGGCATGCCGGAACCACCTGTCAGATGTGCCAGAAACACGTGCCGGAGACGCCGGAAGCACCTGCCGAGCACGTCGCAACCACCTGCTCAACTCGCCTGAACCACCTGCCGGACACGCCAAAATCACCTGCCCGCTACACCAGCACCACTTCGGGGACAAGCCGGAATCACGTGAGGGGCATGCCGGCACAGCCTCTCAGACTGAACCTCGTGCCGGACACCACAGAACCACCTGCCGGACAGACCGGAACCACCTGCCGGACACGCCGGAACCACCGGCTCGACCCGCCGGAACGACCGCTGGACATGCAAAACCACCTGCCGGCTACGCCGGAAACACTTGGCGAACACTCCGGAATCACCTGCCGGGCATGCCGGAACCACCTCTCAGATATGCCAGAACCACGTGCCAATGACCCCGGAAGCACCTGCCGAGCACGCCGGAACCACCTGCTCGACTCGCCAGAACCACCTGCCGGACACGCAGAAATCACCTGCCGGCTACACCACAACCAGTTGGGGAACACTTCGGAATCACCTGCCGGGCTTGCTGGACCCACCTGCCGGTCATGCCAAAATCACCTGCCAACTACGCCAGTACCACTTGGCGGACACTGTGGAAACACCTGTCGGGCCGGCTGGAACCACATCTCAGACGTGCCAGAAACGTGTTCATGAGATGCTGGAACCACACCCCGAACAGACGGAAAACACCTGCCTAACCCGTCTGAACAACCTGCCGAGCACGCCGGAGCCACCAGCTCGACTCGCCGGAACCACCTACCTTACATGCCAAAATCACCAGCCGGGTATGCCAGAACCACTTGGCGGACACTCCGGAATCATCTGCCGGACATGCCGGAACCAGCTCTCAGACACACCAGAACCACGTGCCGGAGACGCCGGAAGCACCTGCCGAGCATGCCGGAGCCACCTGCTCGACTCGCCAGAAACACCTGCCGGACACGCCAAAATCACCTGCCGGGTACGCCAGAACCACCTGGCGGACACTCCGAAATCACCTGCCGCGCATGCCGGAACCACCTCTCAGACGTGCCGGAAGCACGTGCCGGACACGCCGGAATCACCTACCGGACAGACCGGAACCACCTGCCGAGCACGCCGGAGCCACCTGTTCGACTCGCTGGAACCACCTGCCGGACAGGCCAATATCAACTGCTGGCTATGCCAGAACCACCTGGGGGACAGTCCGGGATCACCTGCCAGCCATTGCGGAACCACCTCTCAGACGTACCAGAACCACCTGCCGGAGAAGCTGGAAACACGTCCTGGACAGACTGGAACCACGTGACGGCCATGCCTGAACCACCTGCCGAGCACGGCGGAACCACCTGCCGGACACGCCAAAATCACCTGCGGTCTAGGCCAGAACCACTTGGACGACTCTCCGAAATGACCTGCCGGGCATGTTGGAACCACCTCTCAGACGTGCCAGAAGCACGTGGCGGACAGTCCGGAATCACCTGTTGGGCATACGCAACCACCTCTCACACGTACCAGAACCACGTGCCGTGCACGCCGGAACCACCTACCGGACAGACCGGAATCAACTTTTGGGCATGCCGGAACCACCTGTCAGATGTGCCAGAAACACGTGCCGGAGACGCCGGAAGCACCTGCCGAGCACGTCGCAACCACCTGCTCAACTCGCCTGAACCACCTGCCGGACACGCCAAAATCACCTGACCGCTACACCAGCACCACTTCGGGGACAAGCCGGAATCACGTGAGGGGCATGCCGGCACAGCCTCTCTGACTGAACCTCGTGCCGGACACCACAGAACCACCTGCCGGACAGACCGGAACCACCTGCCGGACACGCCGGAACCACCGGCTCGACCCGCCGGAACGACCGCTGGACATGCAAAATCACCTGCCGGCTACGCCGGAAACACTTGGCGAACACTCCGGAATCACCTGCCGGGCATGCCGGAACCACCTCTCAGATATGCCAGAACCACGTGCCAATGACCCCGGAAGCACCTGCCGAGCACGCCGGAACCACCTGCTCGACTCGCCAGAACCACCTGCCGGACACGCAAAAATCACCTGCCGGCTACGCCACAACCAGTTGGGGAACACTTCGGAATCACCTGCCGGGCTTGCTGGAACCACCTGCCGGTCATGCCAAAATCACCTGCCAACTACGCCAGTACCACTTGGCGGACACTGTGGATACACCTGTGGGGCCGGCCGGAACCACATCTCAGACGTGCCAGAACCATGTGCATGAGATGCTGGAACCACACCCCGAACAGACGGAAAACACCTGCCAGACCCGTCTGAACAACCTTCCGAGCACGCCGGAGCCACCTGCTCGACCCGCCGGAACCACCTACCTGACATGCCCAAATCACCAGCCGGGTATGCCAGAACCACCTCGCGGACACTCCGAAATCACCTGTTGCGCATGCCGGAACCACCTCTCAGACGTGCCGGAAGCACGTGCCGGACACGCCGGAATCACCTACCGGACAGACCGGAACCACCTGCCGAGCACGCCGGAGCCACCTGTTTGACTCGCTGGAACCACCTGCCGGACAGGCCAATATCAACTGCTGGCTATGCCAGAACCACCTGGGGGACGGTCCGGAATCACCTGCCAGCCATGGCGGAACCACCTCTCAGACGTACCCGAACCACCTGCCGGAGAAGCTGGAAACACGTCCTGGACAGTCTGGAACCACCTGCCGGCCAAGCCTGAACCACCTGCCAAGCACAACGGAACAACCTGCCAGACACGCCAAAATCACCTGCGTGTTATGCCAGAACCACTTGGAGGACTCTCTGGGATGACCTGCCGGGCATGCCGGAACCACCTCTCAGACGTGCCAGAACCATGTGGCGGACAGTCCGGAATCACCTGTTGGGCATGCGCAACCACCTCTGAGACGTACCAGAACCACATGCCGTGCAGGCTGGAACCACCTACCGGACAGACCGGAATCACCTTTCGGGCATGCCGGAACCACCTGTCAGATGTGCCAGAAACACGTGCCGGAGACGCCGGAAGCACCTGCCAAGCACGTTGGAACCACCTGCTCAACTCGCCTGAACCACCTGCCGGACATGCCAAAATCACCTGCCGACTATGCCGGAACCACTTGGCGAACACTCCGGAATCACTTGCCGGGCATGCAGGAACCACCTCTCAGACATGCCAGAACCCCGTGCCAATGACCCCGGAAGCACCAGCCGAGCACGCCGGAACCACCTGCTCAACTCGCCAGAACCACCTGCCGATCACGCAAAAATCACCTGCCGGCTACGCCACAACCAGTTGGTGAACACTTTGGAATCACCTGCCAGGCTTGCTGGAACCACCTGCCGGTCATGCCAAAATCACCTGCCAACTACGCCAGTACCACTTGGCGGACACTGTGGAAACACCTGTCGGGCCGGCCGGAACCACATCTCAGACGTGCCAGAACCATGTGCATGAGATGCTGGAACCACACCCCGAACAGACGGAAATCACCTGCCAGACCCGTCTGAACAACCTGTCGAGCACGCCGGAGCCACCTGCACGACTCGCCGGAACCACCTACCTGACATGCCCAAATCACCAGCTGGGTATGCCAGAACCACTTGGCGGACACTCTGGAATCATCTGCCGGACATGCCGGAACCAGCTCTCAGACACACCAGAACCACGTGCCGGAGACGCCGGAAGCACCTGCCGAGCATGCCGGAGCCACCTGCTCGACTCGCCAGAAACACCTGCCGGACACGCCAAAATCACCTGCCGGGTACGCCAGAAGCACCTGGCAGACACGCCGAAATCACCTGTCGCACATGCCGGAACCACCTCTCAGACGTGCCGGAAGCACGTGCCGGACACGCCGGAATCACCTACCGGACAGACCGGAACCACCTGCCGAGCACGCCGGAGCCACCTGTTCGACTCGCTGGAAGCACCTGCCGGACAGGCAAATATCAACTGCTGGCTATGCCAGAACCACCTGGGGGACGGTCCGGCATCACCTGCCAGCCATGGCGGAACCACCTCTCAGACGTACCAGAACCACCTGCCGGAGAAGCTGGAAACACGTCCTGGACAGTCTGGAACCACCTGACTACCAAGCCTTACCACCTGCCAAGCACAACGGAACAACCTGCCAGACACGCCAAAATCACCTGCGTGTTATGCCAGAACCACTTGGAGGACTCTCTGGGATGACCTGCCGGGCATGCCGGAACCACCTCTCAGACGTGCCAGAACCATGTGGCGGACAGTCCGGAATCACCTTTTGGGCATGCGCAACCACCTCTGAGACGTAACAGAACCACATGCCGTGCAGGCTGGAACCACCTACCGGACAGACCGGAATCACCTTTCGGGCATGGCGGAACCACCTGTCAGATGTGCCAGAAACACGTGCCGGAGACGCCGGAAGCACCTGCCAAGCACGTTGGAACCACCTGCTCAACTCGCCTGAACCACCTGCCGGAAATGCCAAAATCACCTGCCGACTATGCCAGAACCACTTGGCGAACACTCCGGAATCACTTGCCGGGCATGCAGGAACCAGCTCTCAGACATGCCAGAACCCCGTGCCAATGACCCCGGAAGCACCAGCCGAGCACGCCGGAACCACCTGCTCGACTCGCCAGAACCACCTGCCGATCACGCAAAAATCACCTGCCGGCTACGCCACAACCAGTTGGTGAACACTTTGGAATCACCTGCCAGGCTTGCTGGAACCACCTGCTGGTCATGCCAAAATCACCTGCCAACTACGCAAGAACCGCTTGGCGGACACTGCGGAAACACCTGTCGGGCCGGCCGGAACCACATTTCAGACGTGCCGGAAACGTGTTCATGAGATGCTGGAACCACACCCCGAACAGACTGATACCACCTGCCAGAACCGCCTGAACCACTTGCTGAGCACGCGGGAACCAACTGCTCGACTCACCGGTACCACCTCCCTGACACGCCAAAATCACCTGCTGGGTATGCCAGAACCACTTGGCGGACACTCCGGAATCATCTGCCGGACATGCCGGAACCAGCACTCAGACACACCAGAACCACGTGCAGGAGACGCCGGAAGCACCTGCGGGCTACGCCAGAACCTCTTGGACGACTCTCCGAAATGACCTGCCGGGCATGTTGGAACCATCTCTCAGACGTGCCAGAAGCACGTGGCGGACAGTCCGGAATCACCTGTTGGGCATACGCAACCACCTCTGACACGTACCAGAACCACGTGCCGTGCACGCCGGAACCACCTACCGGACAGACCGGAATCAACTTTTGGGCATGCCGTAACGACCTGTCAGATGTGCCAGAAACACGTGCCGGAGACGCCGGAAGCACCTGCCGAGCACGTCGCAACCACCTGCTCAACTCGCCTGAACCACCTGCCGGACACGCCAAAATCCCCTGCCCGCTACACCAGCACCACTTCGGGGACAAGCCGGAATCACGTGAGGGGCATGCCGGCACAGCCTCTCAGACTGAACCTCGTGCCGGGCACCACAGAACCACCTGCCGGACAGACCGGAACCACCTGCCGGACACGCCGGAACCACCGGCTCGACCCGCCGGAACGACCGCTGCACATGCAAAATCACCTGCCGGCTACGCCGGAAACACTTGGCGAACACTCCGGAATCACCTGCCGGGCATGCCGGAACCACCTCTCAGATATGCCAGAACCCCGTGCCAATGACCCCGGAAGCACCTGCCGAGCACGCCGGAACCACCTGCTCGACTCGCCAGAACCACCTGCCGGACACGCAAAAATCACCTGCCGGCTACGCCACAACCAGTTGGGGAACACTTCGGAATCACCTGCCGGGCTTGCTGGAACCACCTGCCGGTCATTCCAAAATCACCTGCCAACTACGCCAGTACCACTTGGCGGACACTGTGGAAACACCTGTCGGGCCGGCCGGAACCACATCTCAGACGTGCCAGAAACGTGTTCATGAGATGCTGGAACCACACCCCGAACAGACGGATGCCACCTGCCAGAACCGCCTGAACCACCTGCTGAGCACGCCGGAACCACCTGTTCGACTCACCGGTACCACCTCCCTGACACGCCAAAATCACCTGCTGGGTATGCCAGAACCACTTGGCGGACACTCCGGAATCATCTGCCGGACATGCCGGAACCAGCTCTCAGACACACCAGAACCAAGTGCCGGAGACGCCGGAAGCACCTGCCGAGCATGCCGGAGCCACCTGCTCGACTCGCCAGAATCACCTGCCGGACACTCCAAAATCACCTGCCGGGTACGCCAGAACCACCTGGCGGACACTACGGAATCACCTGCCGCGCATGCCGGAACCACCTCTCAGACGTGCTGGAAGCACGTGCCAGACACGCCGGAAACACCTACCGGACAGACCGGAACCACCTGCCAAGAACGCCGGAGCCACCTGTTCGACTCGCTGGAACCACCTGCCGGACAGGCCAATATCAACTGCTGGCTATGCCAGAACCACCTGGGGGACAGTCCGGGATCACCTGCCAGCCATTGCGGAACCACCTCTCAGACGTACCAGAACCACCTGCCGGAGAAGCTGGAAACACGTCCTGGACAGACTGGAACCACGTGACGGCCATGCCTGAACCACCTGCCGAGCACGGCGGAACCACCTGCCGGACACGCCAAAATCACCTGCGGTCTAGGCCAGAACCACTTGGACGACTCTCCGAAATGACCTGCCGGGCATGTTGGAACCACCTCTCAGACGTGCCAGAAGCACGTGGCGGACAGTCCGGAATCACCTTTTGGGCATACGCAACCACCTCTGACACGTACCAGAACCACGTGCCGTGCACGCCGGAACCACCTACCGGACAGACCGGAATCAACTTTTGGGCATGATGGAACCACCAGTCAGATGTGCCAGAAACACGTGCCGGAGACGCCGGAAGCACCTGCCGAGCACGTCGCAACCACCTGCTCAACTCGCCTGAACCACCTGCCGGACACGCCAAAATCACCTGACCGCTACACCAGCAGCACTTCGGGGACAAGCCGGAATCACGTGAGGTTCATGCCGGCACAGCCTCTCAGACTGAACCTCGTGCCGGACACCACAGAACCACCTGCCGGACAGACCGGAACCACCTGCCGGACACGCCGGAACCACCGGCTCGACCCGCCGGAACGACCACTGGACATGCAAAATCACCTGCCGGCTATGCCGGAAACACTTGGCGAACAATCCGGAATCACCTGCCGGGCATGCCGGAACCACCTCTCAGATATGCCAGAACCACGTGCCAATGACCCCGGAAGCACCTGCCGAGCACGCCGGAACCACCTGCTCGACTCGCCAGAACCACCTGCCGGACACGCAAAAATCACCTGCCGGCTACGCCACAACCAGTTGGGGAACACTTCGGAATCACCTGCCGGGCTCCCTGGAACCACCTGCCGGTCATGCCAAAATCACCTGCCAACTACGCCAGTACCACTTGGCGGACACTGTGGAAACACCTGTCGGGCCGGCCGGAACCACATCTCAGACGTGCCAGAACCATGTTCATGAGATGCTGGAACCACACCCCGAACAGACGGAAAACACCTGCCAGACCCGTCTGAACAACCTGCCGAGCACGCCGGAGCCACCTGCTCGACTCGCCGGAACCACCTACCTGACATGCCCAAATCACCAGCCGGGTATGCCAGAACCACTTGGCGGACACTCCGGAATCATCTGCCGGACATGCCGGAACCAGCTCTCAGACACACCAGAACCACGTGCCGGAGACGCCGGAAGCACCTGCTGAGCATGCCGGAGCCACCTGCTCGACTCGCCAGAAACACCTGCCGGACACGCCAAAATCACCTGCCGGGTACGCCAGAACCACCTGGCGGACACTCCGAAACCACCTGTCACGCATGCCGGAACCACCTCTCAGACGTGCCGGAAGCACGTGCCGGACACGCCGGAATCACCTACTGGACAGACCGGAACCACCTGCCGAGCACGCCGGAGCCACCTGTTCGACTCGCTGGAACCACCTGCCGGACAGGCCAATATCAACTGCTGGCTATGCCAGAACCACCTGGGGGACGGTCCGGAATCACCTGCCAGCCATGGCAGAACCACCTCTCAGACGTACCCAAACCACCTGCCGGAGAAGCTGGAAACACGTCCTGGACAGTCTGGAACCACCTGCCGGCCAAGCCTGAACCACCTGCCAAGCACAACGGAACAACCTGCCAGACACGCCAAAATCACCTGCGTGTTATGCCAGAACCACTTGGAGGACTCTCTGGGATGACCTGCCGGGCATGCCGGAACCACCTCTCAGACGTGCCAGAACCATGTGGCGGACAGTCCGGAATCACCTGTTGGGCATGCGCAACCACCTCTGAGACGTACCAGAACCACATGCCGTGCAGGCTGGAACCACCTACCGGACATACCGGAATCAACTTTTGGGCATGCCGGAACCACCTGTCAGATGTGCCAGAAACACGTGCCGGAGACGCCGGAAGCACCTGCCGAGCACGTCGCAACCACCTGCTCAACTCGCCTGAACCACCTGCCGGACACGCCAAAATCACCTGCCCGCTACACCAGCACCACTTCGGGGACAAGCCGGAATCACGTGAGGGGCATGCCGGCACAGCCTCTCAGACTGAACCTCGTGCCGGACACCACAGAACCACCTGCCGGACAGACCGGAACCACCTGCCGGACACGCCGGAACCACCGGCTCGACCCGCCGGAACGACCGCTGGACATGCAAAACCACCTGCCGGCTACGCCGGAAACACTTGGCGAACACTCCGGAATCACCTGCCGGGCATGCCGGAACCACCTCTCAGATATGCCAGAACCACGTGCCAATGACCCCGGAAGCACCTGCCGAGCACGCCAGAACCACCTGCTCGACTCGCCAGAACCACCTGCCGGACACGCAGAAATCACTTGCCGGCTACGCCACAACCAGTTGGGGAACACTTCGGAATCACCTGCCGGGCTTGCTGGAACCACCTGCCGGTCATGCCAAAATCACCTGCCAACTACGCCAGTACCACTTGGCGGACACTGTGGAAACACCTGTCGGGCCGGCCGGAACCACATCTCAGACGTGCCAGAACCATGTGCATGAGATGCTGGAACCACACCCCGAACAGACGGAAATCACCTGCCAGACCCGTCTGAACAACCTGCCGAGCACGCCGGAGCCACCTGCACGACTCGCCGGAACCACCTACCTGACATGCCCAAATCACCAGCCGGGTATGCCAGAACCACTTGGCGGACACTCCGGAATCATCTGCCGGACATGCCGGAACCAGCTCTCAGACACACCAGAACCAAGTGCCGGAGACGCCGGAAGCACCTGCCGAGCATGCCGGAGCCACCTGCTCGACTCGCCAGAAACACCTGCCGGACACGCCAAAATCACCTGCTGGGTACGCCAGAAGCACCTGGCGGACACGCCGAAATCACCTGTCGCGCATGCCGGAACCACCTCTCAGACGTGCCGGAAGCACGTGCCGGACACGCCGGAATCACCTACCGGACAGACCGGAACCACCTGCCGAGCACGCCGGAGCCACCTGTTCGACTCGCTGGAACCACCTGCCGGACAGGCCAATATCAACTGCTGGCTATGCCAGAACCACCTGGGGGACGGTCCGGAATCACCTGCCAGCCATGGCGGAACCACCTCTCAGACGTACCAGAACCACCTGCCGGAGAAGCTGGAAACACGTCCTGGACAGTCTGGAACCACCTGCCGGCCAAGCCTGAACCACCTGCCAAGCACAACGGAACAACCTGCCAGACACGCCAAAATCACCTGCGTGTTATGCCAGAACCACTTGGAGGACTCTCTGGGATGACCTGCCGGGCATGCCGGAACCACCTCTCAGACGTGCCAGAACCATGTGGCGGACAGTCCGGAATCACCTGTTGGGCATGCGCACCCACCTCTGAGACGTACCAGAACCACATGCCGTGCAGGCTGGAACCACCTACCGGACAGACCGGAATCACCTTTCGGGCATGCTGGAACCACCTGTCAGATGTGCCAGAAACACGTGCCGGAGACGCCGGAAGCACCTGCCAAGCACGTTGGAACCACCTGCTCAACTCGCCTGAACCACCTGCCGGACATGCCAAAATCACCTGCCGACTATGCCAGAACCACTTGGCGAACACTCCGGAATCACTTGCCGGGCATGCAGGAACCACCTCTCAGACATGCCAGAACCCCGTGCCAATGACCCCGGAAGCACCAGCCGAGCACGCCGGAACCACCTGCTCGACTCGCCAGAACCACCTGCCGATCACGCAAAAATCACCTGCCGGCTACGCCACAACCAGTTGGCGAACACTTTGGAATCACCTGCCAGGCTTGCTGGAAACACCTGCCAGTCATGCCAAAATCACCTGCCAACTACGCCAGAACCGCTTGGCAGACACTGCGGAAACACCTGTCGGGCCGGCTGGAACCACATCTCAGACGTGCCAGAAACGTGTTCATGAGATGCTGGAACCACACCCCGAACAGATGGATACCACCTGCCAGAACCGCCTGAACCACCTGCTGAGCACACCGGAACCACCTGCTCGACTCACCGGTACCACCTCCCTGACACGCCAAAATCACCTGCTGGGCATGCCAGAACCACTTGGCGGACACTCCGGAATCATCTGCCAGACATGCCGGAACCAGCTCTGAGACACACCAGAACCAAGTGCCGGAGACGCCGGAAGCACCTGCCGAGCATGCCGGAGCCACCTGCTCGACTCGCCGGAAACACCTGCCGGACACGCCAAAATCACCTGCCGGGTATGCCAGAACCACCTGGCGGACACTACGGAATCACCTGCCGCGCATGCCGGAAGCACGTGCCAGACACGCCGGAAACACCTACCGGACAGACCGGAACCACCTGCCAAGAACGCCGGAGCCACCTGTTCGACTCGCTGGAACCACCTGCCGGACAGGCCAATATCAACTGCTGGCTATGCCAGAACCACCTGGGGGACAGTCCGGGATCACCTGCCAGCCATGGCGGAACCACCTCTCAGACGTACCAGAACCACCTGCCGGAGAAGCTGGAAACACGTCCTGGACAGACTGGAACCACGTGACGGCCATGCCTGAACCACCTGCCGAGCACGGCGGAACCACCTGCCGGACACGCCAAAATCACCTGCGGGCTACGCCAGAACCACTTGGACGACTCTCCGAAATGACCTGCCGGGCATGTTGGAACCACCTCTCAGACGTGCCAGAAGCACGTGGCGGACAGTCCGGAATCACCTGTTGGACATACGCAACCACCTCTGAGACGTACCAGAACCACGTGCCGTGCACGCCGGAACCACCTACCGGACAGACCGGAATCAACTTTTGGGCATGCCGGAACCACCAGTCAGATGTTCCAGAAACACGTGCCGGAGACGCCGGAAGCACCTGCCGAGCACGTCGCAACCACCTGCTCAACTAGCCTGAACCACCTGCCGGACACGCCAAAATCACCTGCCCGCTACACCAGCACCACTTCGGGGACAAGCCGGAATCACGTGAGGGGCATGCTGGCACAGCCTCTCAGATTGAACCTCGTGCCGGACACCACAGAACCACCTGCCGGACAGACTGGAACCACGTGCCGGACACGCCGGAACCACCGGCTTGACCCGCCGGAACGACCGCTGGACATTCAAACTCACCTGCCGGCTACGCCGGAAACACTTGGCGAACACTCCGGAATCACCTGCCGGGCATGCCGGAACCACCTCTCAGATATGCCAGAACCACGTGCCAATGACCCCGGAAGCACCTGCCGAGCACGCCGGAACCACCTGCTCGACTCGCCAGAACCACCTGCCGGACACGCAAAAATCACCTGCCGGCTACGCCACAACCAGTTGGGGAACACTTCGGAATCACCTGCCGGGCTTGCTGGAACCACCTGCCGGTCATGCCAAAATCACCTGCCAACTACGCCAGTACCACTTGGCGGACACTGTGGAAACACCTGTCGCGCCGGCCGGAACCACATCTCAGACGTGCCAGAACCATGTGCATGAGATGCTGGAACCACACCCCGAACAGATGGAAAACACCTGCCAGACCCGTCTGAACAACCTGCCGAGCACGCCGGAGCCACCTGCTCAACTCGCCGGAACCACCTACCTGACATGCCTAAATCACCAGCCGGGTATGCCAGAACCACTTGGCGGACACTCCGGAATCATCTGCTGGACATGCCGGAACCAGCTCTCAGACACACCAGAACCACGTGCCGGAGACGAAGGAAGCACCTGCCGAGCATGCCGGAGCCACCTGCTCGACTCGCCAGAAACACCTGCCGGACACGCCAAAATCACCTGCCGGGTACGCCAGAACCACCTGGCGGACACTCCGAAATCACCTGTCGCGCATGCCGGAACCACCTCTCAGACGTGCCGGAAGCACGTGCCGGACACGCCGGAATCACCTACCGGACAGACCGGAACCACCTGCCGAGCACGCCGGAACCACCTGTTCGACTCGCTGGAACCACCTGCCGGACAGGCCAATATCAACTGCTGGCTATGCCAGAACCACCTGGGGGACGGTCCGGAATCACCTGCCAGCCATGGCGGAACCACCTCTCAGACGTACCAGAACCACCTGCCGGAGAAGCTGGAAACACGTCCTGGACAGTCTGGAACCACCTGCCGGCCAAGCCTGAACCACCTGCCAAGCACAACGGAACAACCTGCCAGACACGCCAAAATCACCTGCGTGTTATGCCAGAACCACTTGGAGGACTCTCTGGGATGACCTGCCGGGCATGCCGGAACCACCTCTCAGACGTGCCAGAACCATGTGGCGGACAGTCCGGAATCACCTGTTGGGCATGCGCACCCACCTCTGAGACGTACCAGAACGACATGCCGTGCAGGCTGGAACCACCTACCGGACAGACCGGAATCACCTTTCGGGCATGCTGGAACCACCTGTCAGATGTGCCAGAAACACGTGCCGGAGACGCCGGAAGCACCTGCCAAGCACGTTGGAACCACCTGCTCAACTCGCCTGAACCACCTGCCGGACATGCCAAAATCACCTGCCGACTATGCCAGAACCACTTGGCGAACACTCCGGAATCACTTGCCGGGCATGCAGGAACCACCTCTCAGACATGCCAGAACCCCGTGCCAATGACCCCGGAAGCACCAGCCGAGCACGCCGGAACCACCTGCTCGACTCGCCAGAACCACCTGCCGATCGCGCAAAAATCACCTGCCGGCTACGCCACAACCAGTTGGCGAACACTTTGGAATCACCTGCCAGGCTTGCTGGAACCACCTGCCAGTCATGCCAAAATCACCTGCCAACTACGCCAGAACCGCTTGGCAGACACTGCGGAAACACCTGTCGGGCCGGCTGGAACCACATCTCAGACGTGCCAGAAACGTGTTCATGAGATGCTGGAACCACACCCCGAACAGATGGATACCACCTGCCAGAACCGCCTGAACCACCTGCTGAGCACACCGGAACCACCTGCTCGACTCACCGGTACCACCTCCCTGACACGCCAAAATCACCTGCTGGGCATGCCAGAACCACTTGGCGGACACTCCGGAATCATCTGCCAGACATGCCGGAACCAGCTCTGAGACACACCAGAACCAAGTGCCGGAGACGCCGGAAGCACCTGCCGAGCATGCCGGAGCCACCTGCTCGACTCGCCGGAAACACCTGCCGGACACGCCAAAATCACCTGCCGGGTATGCCAGAACCACCTGGCGGACACTACGGAATCACCTGCCGCGCATGCCGGAAGCACGTGCCAGACACGCCGGAAACACCTACCGGACAGACCGGAACCACCTGCCAAGAACGCCGGAGCCACCTGTTCGACTCGCTGGAACCACCTGCCGGACAGGCCAATATCAACTGCTGGCTATGCCAGAACCACCTGGGGGACAGTCCGGGATCACCTGCCAGCCATGGCGGAACCACCTCTCAGACGTACCAGAACCACCTGCCGGAGAAGCTGGAAACACGTCCTGGACAGACTGGAACCACGTGACGGCCATGCCTGAACCACCTGCCGAGCATGGCGGAACCACCTGCCGGACACGCCAAAATCACCTGCGGGCTAGGCCAGAACCACTTGGACGACTCTCCGAAATGACCTGCCGGGCATGTTGGAACCACCTCTCAGACGTGCCAGAAGCACGTGGCGGACAGTCCGGAATCACCTGTTGGACATACGCAACCACCTCTGAGACGTACCAGAACCACGTGCCGTGCACGCCGGAACCACCTACCGGACAGACCGGAATCAAATTTTGGGCATGCCGGAACCACCAGTCAGATGTTCCAGAAACACGTGCCGGAGACGCCGGAAGCACCTGCCGAGCACGTCGCAACCACCTGCTCAACTAGCCTGAACCACCTGCCGGACACGCCAAAATCACCTGCCCGCTACACCAGCACCACTTCGGGGACAAGCCGGAATCACGTGAGGGGCATGCTGGCACAGCCTCTCAGATTGAACCTCGTGCCGGACACCACAGAACCACCTGCCGGACAGACCGGAACCACGTGCCGGACACGCCGGAACCACCGGCTTGACCCGCCGGAACGACCGCTGGACATTCAAACTCACCTGCCGGCTACGCCGGAAACACTTGGCGAACACTCCGGAATCACCTGCCGGGCATGCCGGAACCACCTCTCAGATATCCCAGAACCACGTGCCAATGACCCCGGAAGCACCTGCCGAGCACGCCGGAACCACCTGCTCGACTCGCCAGAACCACCTGCCGGACACGCAAAAATCACCTGCCGGCTACGCCACAACCAGTTGGGGAACACTTTGGAATCACCTGCCGGGCTTGCTCCAACCACCTGCCGGTCATGCCAAAATCACCTGCCAACTACGCCAGTACCACTTGGCGGACACTGTGGAAACAGCTGTCGGGCCGGCCGGAACCACATCTCAGACGTGCCAGAACCATGTGCATGAGATGCTGGAACCGCACCCCGAACAGACGGAAAATACCTGCCAGACCCGTCTGAACAACCTGCCGAGCACGCCGGAGCCACCTACTCGACTCGCTGGAACCACCTACCAGACATGCCCAAATCACCAGCCGGGTATGCCAGAACCACTTGGAGGACACTCCGGAATCATCTGCTGGACATGCCGGAACCAGCTCTCAGACACACCAGAACCACGTGCCGGAGACGCCGGAAGCACCTGCCGAGCATGCCGGAGCCACCTGCTCGACTCGCCAGAAACACCTGCCGGACACGCCAAAATCACCTGCCGGGTACGCCAGAACCACCTGGCGGACACTCCGAAATCACCTGTCGCGCATGCCGGAACCACCTCTCAGACGTGCCGGAAGCACGTGCCGGACACGCCGGAATCACCTACCGGACAGACCGGAACCACCTGCCGAGCACGCCGGAGCCACCTGTTCGACTCGCTGGAACCACCTGCCGGACAGTCCAATATCAACTGCTGGCTATGCCAGAACCACCTGGGGGACAGTCTGGGATCACCTGCCATCCATGGCGGAACCACCGCTCAGACGTACCAGAACCACCTGCCGGAGAAGCTGGAAACACGTCCTGGACAGACTGGAACCACGTGACGGCCATGCCTGAACCACCTGCCGAGCACGGCGGAACCACCTGCCGGACACGCCAAAATCACCTGCGGGCTACGCCAGAACCACTTGGACGACTCTCCGAAATGACCTGCCGGGCATGTTGGAACCACCTCTCAGACGTGCCAGAAGCACGTGGCGGACAGTCCGGAATCGCCTGTTGGGCATACGCAACCACCTCTGACACGTACCAGAACCACGTGCCGTGCACGCCGGAACCACCTACCGGACAGACCGGAATCAAATTTTGGGCATGCCGGAACCACCAGTCAGATGTGCCAGAAACACGTGCCGGAGACGCCGGAAGCACCTGCCGAGCACGTCGCAACCACCTGCTCAACTCGCCTGAACAACCTGCCGGACACGCCAAAATCACCTGCCCGCTACACCAGCACCACTTCGGGGACAAGCCGGAATCACGTGAGGGGCATGCCGGCACAGCCTCTCAGACTGAACCTCGTGCCGGACACCACAGAACCACCTGCCGGACAGACCGGAACCACCTGCCGGACACGCCGGAACCACCGGCTCGACCCGCCGGAACGACCGCTGGACATGCAAACTCACCTGCCGGCTACGCCGGAAACACTTGGCGAACACTCCGGAATCACCTGCCGGGCATGCCGGAACCACCTCTCAGATATGCCAAAACCACGTGCCAATGACCCCGGAAGCACCTGCCGAGCATGCCGGAACCACCTGCTCGACTCGCCAGAACCACCTGCCGATCACGCAAAAATCACCTGCCGGCTACGCCACAACCAGTTGGGGAACACTTCGGAATCACCTGCCGGGCTTGCTGGAAGCACCTGCCGGTCATGCCAAAATCACCTGCCAACTACGCCAGTACCACTTGGCGGACACTGTGGAAACACCTGTCGGGCCGGCCGGAAACACATCTCAGACGTGCCAGAACCATGTGCATGAGATGCTGGAACCACACCCCGAACAGACGGAAAACACCTGCCAGACCCGTCTGAACAACCTGCCGAGCACGCCGGAGCCACCTGCTCGACTCGCCGGAACCACCTACCTGACATGCCCAAATCACCAGCCGGGTATGCCAGAACCACTTGGTGGACACTCCGGAATCATCTGCTGGACATGCCGGAACCAGCTCTCAGACACACCAGAACCACGTGCCGGAGACGCCGGAAGCACCTGCCGAGCATGCCGGAGCCACCTGCTTGACTCGCTGGAACCACCTGCCGGACAGGCCAATATCAACTGCTGGCTATGCCAGAACCACCTGGGGGACAGTCCGGGATCACCTGCCAGCCTTGGCGGAACCACCTCTCAGACGTACCAGAACCACCTGCCGGAGAAGCTGGAAACACGTACTGGACAGCCTGGAACCACGTGACGGCCATGCCTGAACCACCTGCCGAGCACGGCGGAACCACCTGCCGGACACGCCAAAATCACCTGCGGGCTACGCCAGAACCACTTGGACGACTCTCCGAAATGACCTGCCGGGCATGTTGGAACCACCTCTCAGACGTGCCAGAAGCACGTGGCGGACAGTCCGGAATCACCTGTTGGGCATACGCAACCACCGCTGACACGTACCAGAACCACGTGCCGTGCACGCCGGAACCACCTACCGGACAGACCGGAATCAACTTTTGGGCATGCCGGAACCACCAGTCAGATGTGCCAGAAACACGTGCCGGAGACGCCGGAAGCACCTGCCCAGCACGTCGCAACCACCTGCTCAACTCGCCTGAACCACCTGCCGGACACGCCAAAATCACCTGCCCGCTACACCAGCACCACTTCGAGGACAAGCCGGAATCACGTGAGGGGCATGCTGGCACAGCCTCTCAGACTGAATCTCGTGCCGGACACCACAGAACCACCTGCCGGACAGACCGGAACCACCTGCCGGACACGCCGGAACCACCGGCTCGACCCGCCGGAACGACCGCTGGACATGCAAACTCACCTGCCGGCTACGCCGGAAACACTTGGCGAACACTCCGGAATCACCTGCCGGGCATGCCGGAACCACCTCTCAGATATGCCAGAACCACGTGCCAATGACCCCGGAAGTACCTGCCAAGCACGCCGGAACCACCTGCTCGACTCGCCAGAACCACCTGCCGGACACGCAAAAATCACCTGCCGGCTACGCCACAACCAGTTGGGGAACACTTCGGAATCACCTGCCGGGCTTGCTGGAACCACCTGCCGGTCATGCCAAAATCACCTGCCAACTACGCCAGTACCACTTGGCGGACACTGTGGAAACACCTGTCGCGCCGGCCGGAACCACATCTCAGACGTGCCAGAACCATGTGCATGAGATGCTGGAACCACACCCCGAACAGACGGAAAACACCTGCCAGACGCGTCTGAACAACCTGCTGAGCACGCCGGAGACACCTGCTCGACTCGCCGGAACCACCTACATGACATGCCCAAATCACCAGCCGGGTATGCCAGAACCACTTGGCGGACACTCCGGAATCATCTGCTGGACATGCCGGAACCACCTCTCAGACGTGCCAGAACCATGTGGCGGACAGTCCGGAATCACCTGTTGGGCATGCGCAACCACCTCTGAGACGTACCAGAACCACATGCCGTGCAGGCTGGAACCACCTACCGGACAGACCGGAATCACCTTTCGGGCATGCCGGAACCACCTGTCAGATGTGCCAGAAACACGTGCCGGAGACGCCGGAAGCACCTGCCAAGCACGTTGGAACCACCTGCTCAACTCGCCTGAACCACCTGCCGGACATGCCAAAATCACCTGCCGACTATGCCAGAACCACTTGGCGAACACTCCGGAATCACTTGCCGGGCATGCAGGAACCACCTCTCAGACATGCCAGAACCCCGTGCCAATGACCCCGGAAGCACCAGCCGAGCACGCCGGAACCACCTGCTCGACTCGCCAGAACCACCTGCCGATCACGCAAAAATCACCTGCCGGCTACGCCACAACCAGTTGGTGAACAATTTGGAATCACCTGCCAGGCTTGCTGGAACCACCTGCCAGTCATGCCAAAATCACCTGCCAACTACGCCAGAACCGCTTGGCAGACACTGCGGAAACACCTGTCGGGCCGGCTGGAACCACATCTCAGACGTGCCAGAAACGTGTTCATGAGATGCTGGAACCACACCCCGAACAGACGGATACCACCTGCCAGAACCGCCTGAACCACCTGCCGAGCACGCCGGAACCACCTGCTCGACTCACCGGTACCACCTCCCTGACACGCCAAAATCACCTGCTGGGTATGCCAGAACCACTTGGCGGACACTCCGGAATCATCTGCCGGACATGCCGGAACCAGCTCTGAGACACACCAGAACCAAGTGCCGGAGACGCCGGAAGCACCTGCCGAGCATGCCGGAGCCACCTGCTCGACTCCCAGAAACACCTGCCGGACACGCCAAAATCACCTGCCGGGTATGCCAGAACCACCTGGCGGACACTACCTAATCACCTGCCGCGCATGCTGGAAGCACGTGCCAGACACGCCGGAAACACCTACCGGACAGACCGGAACCACCTGCCAAGAACGCCGGAGCCACCTGTTCGACTCGCTGGAACCACCTGCCGGACAGGCCAATATCAACTGCTGGCTATGCCAGAACCACCTGGGGGACAGTCCGGGATCACCTGCCAGCCATGGCGGAACCACCTCTCAGACGTACCAGAACCACCTGCCGGAGAAGCTGGAAACACGTCCTGGACAGACTGGAACCACGTGACGGCCATGCCTGAACCACCTGCCGAGCACGGCGGAACCACCTGCCGGACACGCCAAAATCACCTGCGGGCTACGCCAGAACCACTTGGTCGACTCTCCGAAATGACCTGCCGGGCATGTTGGAACCACCTCTCAGACGTGCCAGAAGCACGTGGCGGACAGTCCGGAATCACCTGTTGGACATACGCAACCACCTCTGAGACGTACCAGAACCACGTGCCGTGCACGCCGGAACCACCTACCGGACAGACCGGAATCAACTTTTGGGCATGCCGGAACCACCAGTCAGATGTTCCAGAAACACGTGCCGGAGACGCCGGAAGCACCTGCCGAGCACGTCGCAACCACCTGCTCAACTAGCCTGAACCACCTGCCGGACACGCCAAAATCACCTGCCCGCTACACCAGCACCACTTCGGGGACAAGCCGGAATCACGTGAGGGGCATGCCGGCACAGCCTCTCAGACTGAACCTCGTGCCGGACACCACAGAACCACCTGCCGGACAGACCGGAACCACCTGCCGGACACGCCGGGACCACCGGTTCGACCCGCCATAACGACCGCTGGACATGCAAACTCACCTGCCGGCTACGCCGGAAACACTTGGCGAACACTCCGGAATCACCTGCCGAGCATGCCGGAACCAACTCTCTGATATGCCAGAACCACGTGCCAATGACCCCGGAAGCACCTGCCGAGCACGCCGGAACCACCTGCTCGACTCGCCATAACCAACTGCCGGACACGCAAAAATCACCTGCCGGCTACGACACAACCAGTTGGGGAACACTTCGGAATCACCTGCCGGGCTTGCTGGAACCACCTCCGGTCATGCCAAAATCACATGCCAACTACGCCAGTACCACTTGGCGGACACTGAGGAAACACCTGTCGGGCCGGCCGGAACCACATCTCAGACGTGCCAGAAACATGTGCATGAGATGCTGGAACCACACCCCGAACAGACGGAAAACACCTGCCAGACCCGTCTGAACAACCTGCCGAGCACGCTGGAGACACCTGCTCGACTCGCCGGAACCACTTACCTGACATGTCAAAATCACCAGCCGGGTATGCCAGAACCACTTGGCCGACACTCCGGGATCATCTGCCGGACATGCCGGAACCAGCTCTCAGACACACCAGAACCACGTGCCGGAGACGCCGGAAGCACCTGCCGAGCATGCCGGAGCCACCTGCTCGACTCGCCAGAAACACCTGCCGGACACGCCAAAATCACCTGCCGGGTACGCCAGAACCACCTGGCGGACACTCCGAAATCACCTGTCGCGCATGCCGGAACCACCTCTCAGACGTGCCGGAAGCACGTGCCGGACACGCCGGAATCACCTACCGGACAGACCGGAACCACCTGCCGAGCACGCCGGAGCCACCTGTTCGACTCGCTGGAACCACCTGCCGGACAGGCCGATATCAACTGCTGGCTATGCCAGAACCACCTGGGGGACGGTCCGGAATCGCCTGCCAGCCATGGCGGAACCACCTCTCAGACGTACCAGAACCACCTGCCGGAGAAGCTGGAAACACGTCCTGGACAGTCTGGAACCACCTGCCGGCCAAGCCTGAACCACCTGCCAAGCACAACGGAACAACCTGCCAGACACGCCAAAATCACCTGCGTGTTGTGCCAGAACCACTTGGAGGACTCTCTGGGATGACCTGCCGGGCATGCCGGAACCACCTCTCAGACGTGCCAGAACCATGTGGCGGACAGTCCGGAATCACCTGTTGGGCATGCGCAACCACCTCTGAGACGTACCAGAACCACATGCTGTGCAGGCTGGAACCACCTACCGGACAGACCGGAATCATCTTTCGGGCATGCCGGAACCACCTGTCAGATGTGCCAGAAAAACATGCCGGAGACGCCGGAAGCACCTGCCAAGCACGTTGGAACCACCTGCTCAACTCGCCTGAACCACCTGCCGGACACGCCAAGATCACCTGCCGACTATGCCAGAACCACTTGGCGAACACTCCGGAATCACTTGCCGGGCATGCAGGAACCACCTCTCAGACATGCCAGAACCCCGTGCCAATGACCCCGGAAGCACCAGCCGAGCACGCCAGAACCACCTGCTCGACTCGCCAGAACCACCTGCCGAACACGCAAAAATCACCTGCTGGCTACGCCACAACCAGTTGGTGAACACTTTGGAATCACCTGCCAGGCTTGCTGGAACCACCTGCCAGTCATGCCAAAATCACCTGCCAACTACGCCAGAACCGCTTGGCGGACACTGCGGAAACACCTGTCGGGCCGGCTGGAACCACATCTCAGACGTGCCAGAAACATGTTCATGAGATGCTGGAACCACACCACGAACAGACGGATACCACCTGCCAGAACCGCCTGAACCACCTGCTGAGCACGCCGGAACCACCTGCTCGACTCACCGGTACCACCTCCCTGACACACCAAAATCACCTGCTGGGTATGCCAGAACCACCTGGCGGACACTCCGGAATCATCTGCTGAACATGCCGGAACCAGTTCTCAGACACACCAGAACCAAGTGCCGGAGACGCCGGAAGCACCTGCCGAGAATGCCGGAGCCACCTGCTTGACTCCCAGAAACACCTGCCGGACACGCCAAAATCACCTGCCGGGTATTCCAGAACCACCTGGCGGACACTACGGAATCACCTGCCGCGCATGCCGGAAGCACGTGCCAGACACGCCGGAAACACCTACCGGACAGACCGGAACCACCTGCCAAGAACGCCGGAGCCACCTGTTCGACTTGCTGGAACCACCTGCCGGACAGGCCAATATCAACTGCTGGCCATGCCAGAACCACCTGGGGGACAGTCCGGGATCACCTGCCAGCCATGGCTGAACCACCTCTCAGACGTACCAGAACCACCTGCCGGAGAAGCTGGAAACACGTCCTGGACAGACTGGAACCACGTGACGGCCATGCCTGAACCACCTGCCGAGCACGGCGGAACCACCTGCCGGACGCGCCAAAATCACCTGCGGGCTACGCCAGAACCACTTGGACAACTCTCCGAAATGACCTGCCGGGCATGTTGCAACCACCTCTCAGACGTGCCAGAAGCATGTGGCGGACAGTCCGGAATCACCTGTTGGGCATACGCAACCACCTCTGAGACGTACCAGAACCACGTGCCGTGCACGCCGGAACCACCTACCGGACAGACCGTAATCAACATTTGGGCATGCCGGAACCACCAGTCAGATGTGCCAGAAACACGTGCCGGAGACGCCGGAAGCACCTGCCCAGCACTTCGCAACCACCTGCTCAACTCGCCTGAACCACCTGCCGGACACGTCAAAATCACCTGCCCGCTACACCAGCACCACTTCGGGGACAAGCCGGAATCACGTGAGGGGCATGCCGGCACAGCCTCTCAGACTGAGCCTCGTGCCGGACACCACAGAACCACCTGCCGGACAGACCGGAACCACCTGCCGGACACGCCGGAACCACCGGCTCGACCCGCCGGAACGACCGCTGGACATGCAAACTCACCTGCCGGCTACGCCGGAAACACTTGGCGAACACTCCGGAATCACCTGCCGGGCATGCCGGAACCACCTCTCAGATATGCCAGAACCACGAGACAATGACCCTGGAAACACCAGCCGAGCACGCCGGAACCACCTGCTCGACTCACCGGAACCACCTGCCGGACAGGCAAAAATCACCTGCCGGCTACGCCACAACCAGTTGGGGAACACTTCGGAATCACCTGCCGGGCTTGTTGGAACCACCTGCCGGTCATGCCAAAATCACCTGCCAACTACGCCAGTACCACTTGGCGGACACTGTGGAAACACCTGTCGGGCCGGCCGGAACCACATCTCAGACGTGCCAGAAACATGTGCATGAGATGCTGGAACCACACCCCGAACAGACGGAAAACACCTGCCAGACCCGTCTGAACAACCTGCCGAGCACCTACCTGACATGCCCAAATCACCAGCCGGGTATGCCAGAACCACTTGGCGGACACTCCGGAATCATCTGCCGGACATGCCGGAACCAGCTCTCAGACACACCAGAACCACGTGCCGGAGACGCCGGAAGCACCTGCCGAGCATGCCGGAGCCACCTGCTCGACTCGCCAGAAACACCTGCCGGACACGCCAAAATCACCTGCCGGGTACGCCAGAACCACCTGGCGGACACTCCGAAATCACCTGTCGCGCATGCCGGAACCACCTCTCAGACGTGCCGGAAGCACGTGCCGGACACGCCGGGATCACCTACGGGACAGACCGGAACCACCTGCCGAGCACGCCGGAGCCACCTGTTCGACTCGCTGGAACCACCTGCCGGACAGGCCAATATCAACTGCTGGCTATGCCAGAACCACCTGGGGGACGGTCCGGAATCGCCTGCCAGCCATGGCGGAACCACCTCTCAGACGTACCAGAACCACCTGCCGGAGAAGCTGGAAACACGTCCTGGACAGTGTGGAACCACCTGCCGGCCAAGCCTGAACCACCTGCCAAGCACCACGGAACAACCTGCCAGACACGCCAAAATCACCTGCGTGTTATGCCAGAACCACTTGGAGGACTCTCTGGGATGACCTGCCGGGCATGCCGGAAACACCTCTCAGACGTGCCAGAACCATGTGGCGGACAGTCCGGAATCACCTGTTGGGCATGCGCAACCACCTCTGAGACGTACCAGAACCACATGCCGTGCAGGCTGGAACCACCTACCGGACAGACCGGAATCACCTTTCGGGCATGCCGGAACCACCTGTCAGATGTGCCAGAAACACGTGCCGGAGACGCCGGAAGCACCTGCCAAGCACGTTGGAACCACCTGCTCAACTCGCCTGAACCACCTGCCGGACATGCCAAAATCACCTGCCGACTATGCCAGAACCACTTGGCGAACACTCCGGAATCACTTGCCGGGCATGCAGGAACCACCTCTCAGACATGCCAGAACCCCGTGCCAAAGACCCCGGAAGCACCAGCCAAGCACGCCGGAACCACCTGCTCGACTCGCCAGAACCACCTGCCGATCACGCAAAAATCACCTGCCGGCTACGCCACAACCAGTTGGTGAACACTTTGGAATCACCTGCCAGGCTTGCTGGAACCACCTGCCAGTCATGCCAAAATCACCTGCCAACTACGCCAGAACCGCTTGGCGGACACTGCGGAAACACCTGTCGGGCCGGCTGGAACCACATCTCAGACGTGCCGGAAACGTGTTCATGAGATGCTGGAACCACACCCCGAACAGACGGATACCACCTGCCAGAACCGCCTGAACCACCTGCCGAGCACGCCAGAACCACCTGCTCGACTCACCGGTACCACCTCCCTGACACGCCAAAATCACCTGCTGGGTATGCCAGAACCACTTGGCGGACACTCCGGAATCATCTGCCGGACATGCTGGAACCAGCTCTCAGACACACCAGAACCAAGTGCCGGAGACGCCGGAAGCACCTGCCGAGCATGCCGGAGCCACCTGCTCGACTCGCCACAAACACCTGCCGGACACGCCACAATCAACTGCCGGGTATGCCAGAACCACCTGGCGGACACTACGGAATCACCTGCCGCGCATGCCGGAAGCACGTGCCAGACACGCCGCAAACACCTACCGGACAGACCGGAACCACCTGCCTAGAACGCCGGAGCCACCTGTTCGACTCGCTGGAACCACCTGCCGGACAGGCCAATATCAACTGCTGGCTATGCCAGAACCACCTGGGGGACAATCCGGGATCACCTGGCAGCCATGGCGGAACCACCTCTGAGATGTACCGGAACCACCTGCCGGAGAAGCTGGAAACACGTCCTGGACAGACTGGAACCACGTGACGGCCATGCCTGAACCACCTGCCGAGCACGGCGGAACCACCTGCTGGACACGCCAAAATCACCTGCGGGCTACGCCAGAACCACTTGGACTACTCTCCGAAATGACCTGCCGGGCATGTTGGAACCACCTCTCAGACGTGCCAGAAGCACGTGGCGGACAGTCCGGAATCACCTGTTGGGCATACGCAACCACCTCTGAGACGTACCAGAATCACGTGCCGTGCACGCCGGAACCACCTACCGGACAGACCGGAATCAACTTTCGGGCATGCCGGAACCACCAGTCAGATGTGCCAGAAACACGTGCCGGAGACGCCGGAAGCACCTGCCCAGCACGTCGCAACCACCTGCTCAAATCGCCTGAACCACCTGCCGGACACGCCAAAATCACCTGCCCGCTACACCAGCACCACTTCGGGGACAAGCCGGAATCACGTGAGGGGCATGCCGGCACAGCCTCTCAGACTGAACCTCGTGCCGGACACCACAGAACCACCTGCCGGACAGACCGGAACCACCTGCCGGACACGCCGGAACCACCGGCTCGACCCGCCGGAACGACCGCTGGACATGCAAAATCACCTGCCGGCTACGCCAGAAACACTTGGCGAACACTCCGGAATCACCTGCCGGGCATGCCGGAACCACCTCTCAGATATGCCAGAACCACGTGCCAATGACCCCGGAAGCACCTGCCGAGCACACCGGAACCACCTGCTCGACTCGCCAGAACCACCTGCCGGACACGCAAAAATCACCTGCCGGCTACGCCACAACCAGTTGGGGAACACTTCAGAATCACCTGCCGGGCTTGCTGGAACCACCTGCCGGTCATGCCAAAATCACCTGCCAACTACGCCAGTACCACTTGGCGGACACTGTGGAAACACCTGTCGGGCCGGCCGGAACCACATCTCAGACGTGCCAGAAACATGTGCATGAGATGCTGGAACCACACCCCGAACAGACGGAAAACACCTGCCAGACCCGTCTGAACAACCTGCCGAGCACCTACCTGACATGCCCAAATCACCAGCCGGGTATGCCAGAACCACTTGGCGGACACTCCGGAATCATCTGCCGGACATGCCGGAACCAGCTCTCAGACACACCAGAACCACGTGCCGGAGACGCCGGAAGCACCTGCCGAGCATGCCGGAGCCACCTGCTCGACTCGCCAGAAACACCTGCCGGACACGCCAAAATCACCTGCCGGGTACGCCAGAACCACCTGGCGGACACTCCGAAATCACCTGTCGCGCATGCCGGAACCACCTCTCAGACGTGCCGGAAGCACGTGCCGGACACGCCGGGATCACCTACCGGACAGACCGGAACCACCTGCCGAGCACGCCGGAGCCACCTGTTCGACTCGCTGGAACCACCTGCCGGACAGGCCAATATCAACTGCTGGCTATGCCAGAACCACCTGGGGGACGGTCCGGAATCGCCTGCCAGCCATGGCGGAACCACCTCTCAGACGTACCAGAACCACCTGCCGGAGAAGCTGGAAACACGTCCTGGACAGTCTGGAACCACCTGCCGGCCAAGCCTGAACCACCTGCCAAGCACCACGGAACAACCTGCCAGACACGCCAAAATCACCTGCGTGTTATGCCAGAACCACTTGGAGGACTCTCTGGGATGACCTGCCGGGCATGCCGGAAACACCTCTCAGACGTGCCAGAACCATGTGGCGGACAGTCCGGAATCACCTGTTGGGCATGCGCACCCACCTCTGAGACGTACCAGAACCACATGCCGTGCAGGCTGGAACCACCTACCGGACAGACCGGAATCACCTTTCGGGCATGCCGGAACCACCTGTCAGATGTGCCAGAAACACGTGCCGGAGACGCCGGAAGCACCTGCCAAGCACGTTGGAACCACCTGCTCAACTCGCCTGAACCACCTGCCGGACATGCCAAAATCACCTGCCGACTATGCCAGAACCACTTGGCGAACACTCCGGAATCACTTGCCGGGCATGCAGGAACCACCTCTCAGACATGCCAGAACCCCGTGCCAAAGACCCCGGAAGCACCAGCCAAGCACGCCGGAACCACCTGCTCGACTCGCCAGAACCACCTGCCGATCACGCAAAAATCACCTGCCGGCTACGCCACAACCAGTTGGTGAACACTTTGGAATCACCTGCCAGGCTTGCTGGAACCACCTGCCAGTCATGCCAAAATCACCTGCCAACTACGCCAGAACCGCTTGGCGGACACTGTGGAAACACCTGTCGGGCCGGCTGGAACCACATCTCAGACGTGCCGGAAACGTGTTCATGAGATGCTGGAACCACACCCCGAACAGACGGATACCACCTGCCAGAACCGCCTGAACCACCTGCCGAGCACGCCAGAACCACCTGCTCGACTCACCGGTACCACCTCCCTGACACGCCAAAATCACCTGCTGGGTATGCCAGAACCACTTGGCGGACACTCCGGAATCATCTGCCGGACATGCTGGAACCAGCTCTCAGACACACCAGAACCAAGTGCCGGAGACGCCGGAAGCACCTGCCGAGCATGCCGGAGCCACCTGCTCGACTCGCCACAAACACCTGCCGGACACGCCACAATCACCTGCCGGGTATGCCAGAACCACCTGGCGGACACTACGGAATCACCTGCCGCGCATGCCGGAAGCACGTGCCAGACACGCCGCAAACACCTACCGGACAGACCGGAACCACCTGCCTAGAACGCCGGAGCCACCTGTTCGACTCGCTGGAACCACCTGCCGGACAGGCCAATATCCACTGCTGGCTATGCCAGAACCACCTGGGGGACAATCCGGGATCACCTGGCAGCCATGGCGGAACCACCTCTGAGATGTACCGGAACCACCTGCCGGAGAAGCTGGAAACACGTCCTGGACAGACTGGAACCACGTGACGGCCATGCCTGAACCACCTGCCGAGCACGGCGGAACCACCTGCTGGAGACGCCAAAATCACCTGCGGGCTACGCCAGAACCACTTGGACGACTCTCCGAAATGACCTGCCGGGCATGTTGGAACCACCTCTCAGACGTGCCAGAAGCACGTGGCGGACAGTCCGGAATCACCTGTTGGGCATACGCAACCACCTCTGAGACGTACCAGAATCACGTGCCGTGCACGCCGGAACCACCTACCGGACAGACCGGAATCAACTTTCGGGCATGCCGGAACCACCAGTCAGATGTGCCAGAAACACGTGCCGGAGACGCCGGAAGCACCTGCCCAGCACGTCGCAACCACCTGCTCAAATCGCCTGAACCACCTGCCGGACACGCCAAAATCACCTGCCCGCTACACCAGCACCACTTCGGGGACAAGCCGGAATCACGTGAGGGGCATGCCGGCACAGCCTCTCAGACTGAACCTCGTGCCGGACACCACAGAACCACCTGCCGGACAGACCGGAACCACCTGCCGGACACGCCGGAACCACCGGCTCGACCCACCGGAACGACCGCTGGACATGCAAAATCACCTGCCGGCTACGCCAGAAACACTTGGCGAACACTCCGGAATCACCTGCCGGGCATGCCGGAACCACCTCTCAGATATGCCAGAACCACGTGCCAATGACCCCGGAAGCACCTGCCGAGCACACCGGAACCACCTGCTCGACTCGCCAGAACCACCTGCCAGACACGCAAAAATCACCTGCCGGCTACGCCACAACCAGTTGGGGAACACTTCAGAATCACCTGCCGGGCTTGCTGGAACCACCTGCCGGTCATGCCAAAATCACCTGCCAACTACGCCAGTACCACTTGGCGGACACTGTGGAAACACCTGTCGGGCCGGCCGGAACCACATCTCAGACGTGCCAGAAACATGTGCATGAGATGCTGGAACCACACCCCGAACAGACGGAAAACACCTGCCAGACCCGTCTGAACAACCTGCCGAGCACCTACCTGACAAGCCCAAATCACCAGCCGGGTATGCCAGAACCACTTGGCGGACACTCCGGAATCATCTGCCGGACATGCCGGAACCAGCTCTCAGACACACCAGAACCACGTGCCGGAGACGCCGGAAGCACCTGCCGAGCATGCCGGAGCCACCTGCTCGACTCGCCAGAAACACCTGCCGGACACGCCAAAATCACCTGCCGGGTACGCCAGAACCACCTGGCGGACACTCCGAAATCACCTGTCGCGCATGCCGGAACCACCTCTCAGACGTGCCGGAAGCACGTGCCGGACACGCCGGGATCACCTACCGGACAGACCGGAACCACCTGCCGAGCACGCCGGAGCCACCTGTTCGACTCGCTGGAACCACCTGCCGGACAGGCCAATATCCACTGCTGGCTATGCCAGAACCACCTGGGGGACGGTCCGGAATCGCCTGCCAGCCATGGCGGAACCACCTCTCAGACGTACCAGAACCACCTGCCGGAGAAGCTGGAAACACGTCCTGGACAGTGTGGAACCACCTGCCGGCCAAGCCTGAACCACCTGCCAAGCACCACGGAACAACCTGCCAGACACGCCAAAATCACCTGCGTGTTATGCCAGAACCACTTGGAGGACTCTCTGGGATGACCTGCCGGGCATGCCGGAAACACCTCTCAGACGTGCCAGAACCATGTGGCGGACAGTCCGGAATCACCTGTTGGGCATGCGCAACCACCTCTGAGACGTACCAGAACCACATGCCGTGCAGGCTGGAACCACCTACCGGACAGACCGGAATCACCTTTCGGGCATGCCGGAACCACCTGTCAGATGTGCCAGAAACACGTGCCGGAGACGCCGGAAGCACCTGCCAAGCACGTTGGAACCACCTGCTCAACTCGCCTGAACCACCTGCCGGACATGCCAAAATCACCTGCCCACTATGCCAGAACCACTTGGCGAACACTCCGGAATCACTTGCCGGGCATGCAGGAACCACCTCTCAGACATGCCAGAACCCCGTGCCAAAGACCCCGGAAGCACCAGCCAAGCACGCCGGAACCACCTGCTCGACTCGCCAGAACCACCTGCCGATCACGCAAAAATCACCTGCCGGCTACGCCACAACCAGTTGGGGAACACTTTGGAATCACCTGCCAGGCTTGCTGGAACCACCTGCCAGTCATGCCAAAATCACCTGCCAACTACGCCAGAACCGCTTGGCGGACACTGCGGAAACACCTGTCGGGCCGGCTGGAACCACATCTCAGACGTGCCGGAAACGTGTTCATGAGATGCTGGAACCACACCCCGAACAGACGGATACCACCTGCCAGAACCGCCTGAACCACCTGCCGAGCACGCCAGAACCACCTGCTCGACTCACCGGTACCACCTCCCTGACACGCCAAAATCACCTGCTGGGTATGCCAGAACCACTTGGCAGACACTCCGGAATCATCTGCCGGACATGCTGGAACCAGCTCTCAGACACACCAGAACCAAGTGCCGGAGACGCCGGAAGCACCTGCCGAGCATGCCGGAGCCACCTGCTCGACTCGCCGGAAACACCTGCCGGACACGCCACAATCACCTGCCGGGTATGCCAGAACCACCTGGCGGACACTACGGAATCACCTGACGCGCATGCCGGAAGCACGTGCCAGACACGCCGCAAACACCTACCGGACAGACCGGAACCACCTGCCTAGAACGCCGGAGCCACCTGTTCGACTCGCTGGAACCACCTGCCGGACAGGCCAATATCAACTGCTGGCTATGCCAGAACCACCTGGGGGACAATCCGGGATCACCTGGCAGCCATGGCGGAACCACCTCTGAGATGTACCGGAACCACCTGCCGGAGAAGCTGGAAACACGTCCTGGACAGACTGGAACCACGTGACGGCCATGCCTGAACCACCTGCCGAGCACGGCGGAACCACCTGCTGGACACGCCAAAATCACCTGCGGGCTACGCCAGAACCACTTGGACGACTCTCCGAAATGACCTGCCGGGCATGTTGGAACCACCTCTCAGACGTGCCAGAAGCACGTGGCGGACAGTCCGGAATCACCTGTTGGGCATACGCAACCACCTCTGAGACGTACCAGAATCACGTGCCGTGCACGCCGGAACCACCTACCGGACAGACCGGAATCAACTTTTGGGCATGCCGGAACCACCAGTCAGATGTGCCAGAAACACGTGCCGGAGACGCCGGAAGCACCTGCCGAGCACGTCGCAACCACCTGCTCAAATCGCCTGAACCACCTGCCGGACACGCCAAAATCACCTGCCCGCTACACCAGCACCACTTCGGGGACAAGCCGGAATCACGTGAGGGGCATGCCGGCACAGCCTCTCAGACTGAACCTCGTGCCGGACACCACAGAACCACCTGCCGGACAGACCGGAACCACCTGCCGGACACGCCGGAACCACCGGCTCGACCCGCCGGAACGACCGCTGGACATGCAAAATCACCTGCCGGCTACGCCAGAAACACTTGGCGAACACTCCGGAATCACCTGCCGGGCATGCCGGAACCACCTCTCAGATATGCCAGAACCACGTGCCAATGACCCCGGAAGCACCTGCCGAGCACACCGGAACCACCTGCTCGACTCGCCAGAACCACCTGCCGGACACGCAAAAATCACCTGCCGGCTACGCCACAACCAGTTGGGGAACACTTCAGAATCACCTGCCGGGCTTGCTGGAACCACCTGCCGGTCATGCCAAAATCACCTGCCAACTACGCCAGTACCACTTGGCGGACACTGTGGAAACACCTGTCGGGCCGGCCGGAACCACATCTCAGACGTGCCAGAAACATGTGCATGAGATGCTGGAACCACACCCCGAACAGACGGAAAACACCTGCCAGACCCAGCTGAACAACCTGCCGAGCACGCCGGAGCCACCTGCTCGACTCGCCGGAACCAGCTACCTGACATGCCCAAATCACCAGCCGGGTATGCCAGAACCACTTGGCGGACACTCCGGAATCATCTGCCGGACATGCCGGAACCTGCTCTCAGACACACCAGAACCACGTGCCGGAGACGCCGGAAGCACCTGCCGAGCATGCCGGAGCCACCTGCTCGACTCGCCAGAAACACCTGCCGGACACGCCAAAATCACCTGCCGGGTACGCCAGAACCACCTGGCGGACACTCCGAAATCACCTGTCGCGCATGCCGGAACCTCCTCTCAGACGTGCCGGAAGCACGTGCCGGACACGCCGGGATCACCTACCGGACAGACCGGAAACACCTGCCGAGCACGCCGGAGCCACCTGTTCGACTCGCTGGAACCACCTGCCGGACAGACCAATATCAACTGCTGGCTATGCCAGAACCACCTGGGGGACGGTCCGGAATCGCCTGCCAGCCATGGCGGAACCACCTCTCAGACGTACCAGAACCACCTGCCGGAGAAGCTGGAAACACGTCCTGGACAGTCTGGAACCACCTGCCGGCCAAGCCTGAACCACCTGCCAAGCACCACGGAACAACCTGCCAGACACGCCAAAATCACCTGCGTGTTATGCCAGAACCACTTGGAGGACTCTCTGGGATGACCTGCCGGGCATGCCGGAAACACCTCTCAGACGTGCCAGAACCATGTGGCGGACAGTCCGGAATCACCTGTTGGGCATGCGCAACCACCTCTGACACGTACCAGAACCACATGCCGTGCAGGCTGGAACCACCTACCGGACAGACCGGAATCACCTTTCGGGCATGCCGGAACCACCTGTCAGATGTGCCAGAAACACGTGCTGGAGACGCCGGAAGCACCTGCCAAGCACGTTGGAACCACCTGCTCAACTCGCCTGAACCACCTGCCGGACATGCCAAAATCACCTGCCGACTATGCCAGAACCACTTGGCGAACACTCCGGAATCACTTGCCGGGCATGCAGGAACCACCTCTCAGACATGCCAGAACCCCGTGCCAATGACCCCGGAAGCACCAGCCGAGCACGCCGGAACCACCTGCTCGACTCGCCAGAACCACCTGCCGATCACGCAAAAATCACCTGCCGGCTACGCCACAACCAGTTGGTGAACACTTTGGAATCACCTGCCAGGCTTGCTGGAACCACCTGCCAGTCATGCCAAAATCACCTGCCAACTACGCCAGAACCGCTTGGCGGACACTGCGGAAACACCTGTCGGGCCGGCTGGAACCACATCTCAGACGTGCCGGAAACGTGTTCATGAGATGCTGGAACCACACCCCGAACAGACGGATACCACCTGCCAGAACCGCCTGAACCACCTGGCGAGCACGCCAGAACCACCCGCTCGACTCACCGGTACCACCTCCCTGACACGCCAAAATCACCTGCTGGGTATGCCAGAACCACTTGGCGGACACTCCGGAATCATCTGCCGGACATGCCGGAACCAGCTCTCAGACACACCAGAACCAAGTGCCGGAGACGCCGGAAGCACCTGCCGAGCATGCCGGAGCCACCTGTTCGACTCGCCAGAAACACCTGCCGGACACGCCAAAATCACCTGCCGGGTATGCCAGAACCACCTGGCGGACACTACGGAATCACCTGCCGCGCATGCCGGAAGCACATGCCAGACACGCCGGAAACACCTACCGGACAGACCGGAACCACCTGCCGAGCACGCCGGAGCCACCTGTTCGACTCGCTGGAACCACCTGCCGGACAGGCCAATATCAACTGCTGGCTATGCCAGAACCACCTGGGAGACGGTCCGGAATCACCTGCCAGCCATGGCGGAACCACCTCTCAGATGTACCAGAACCACCTGCCGGAGAAGTTGGAAACACGTCCTGGACAGACTGGAACCACGTGACGGCCATGCCTGAACCACCTGCCGAGCACGGCGGAACCACCTGCCGGACACGCCGAAATCACCTGCGGGCTACGCCAGAACCACTTGGACGACTCTCCGAAATGACCTGCCGGGCATGTTGGAACCACCTCTCAGACGTGCCAGAAGCACGTGGCGGACAGTCCGGAATCACCTGTTGGGCATACGCAACCACCTCTGACACGTACCAGAACCACGTGCCGTGCACGCCGGAACCACCTACCGGACAGACCGGAATCAACTTTTGGGCATGCCGGAACCACCAGTCAGATGTGTCAGAAACACTTGCCGGAGACGCTGGAAGCACCTGCCGAGCACGTCGCAACCACCTGCTCAACTAGCCTGGACCACCTGCCGGACACGCCAAAATCACCTGCCCGGTACACCAGCACCACTTCGGGGACAAGCCGGAATCACGTGAGGGGCATGCCGGCACAGCCTCTCAGACTGAACCTCGTGCCGGACACCACAGAACCACCTGCCGGACAGACCGGAAACACCTGCCGGACACGCAGGAACCACCGGCTCGACCCGCCGGAACGACCGCTGGACATGCAAATTCACCACCGGCTACGCCGGAAACACTTGGCGAACACTCCGGAATCACCTGCCGGGCATGCCGGAACCACCTCTCAGATATGCCAGAACCACGTGCCAATGACCCCGGAAGCACCTGCCGAGCACGCCGGAACCACCTGCTCGACTCGCCAGAACCACCTGCCGGACACGCAAAAATCACCTGCCGGCTACGCCACAACCAGTTGGGGAACACTTCGGAATCACCTGCCGGGCTTGCTGGAACCACCTGCCGGTCATGCCAAAATCACCTGCCAACTACGCCAGTACCACTTGGCGGACACTGTGGAAACACCTGTCGGGCCGGCCGGAACCACATCTCAGACGTGCCAGAACCATGTGCATGAGATGCTGGAACCACACCCCGAACAGACGGAAAACACCTGCCAGACCCGTCTGAACAACCTGCCGAGCACGCCGGAGCCACCTGCTCGACTCGCCGGAACCACCTACCTGACATGCCCAAATCACCAGCCGGGTATGCCAGAACCACTTGGCGGACACTCCGGAATCATCTGCTGGACATGCCGGAACCAGCTCTCAGACACACCAGAACCAAGTGCCGGAGACGCCGGAACCACCTGCCGAGCATGCCGGAGCCACCTGCTCGACTCGCCAGAAACACCTTCCGGACACGCCAAAATCACCTGCCGGGTACGCCAGAACCACCTGGCGGACACTCCGAAATCACCTGTCGCGCATGCCGGAACCACCTCTCAGACGTGCCGGAAGCAGGTGCCGGACACGCCGGGATCACCTACCGGACAGACCGGAACCACCTGCCGAGCACGCCGGAGCCACCTGTTCGACTCGCTGGAACCACCTGCCGGACAGGCCAATATCAACTGCTGGCTATGCCAGAACCACCTGGGGGACGGTCCGGAATCGCCTGCCAGCCATGGCGGAACCACCTCTCAGACGTACCAGAACCACCTGCCGGAGAAGCTGGAAACACGTCCTGGACAGTCTGGAACCACCTGCCGGCAAAGCCTGAACCACCTGCCAAGCACAACGGAACAACCTGCCAGACACGCCAAAATCACCTGCGTGTTATGCCAGAACCACTTGGAGGACTCTCTGGGATGACCTGCCGGGCATGCCGGAACCACCTCTCAGACGTGCCAGAACCATGTGGCGGACAGTCCGGAATCACCTGTTGGGCATGCGCAACCACCTCTGAGACGTACCAGAACCACATGCCGTGCAGGCTGGAACCACCTACCGGACAGACCGGAATCACCTTTCGGGCATGCCGGAACCACCTGTCAGATGTGCCAGAAACACGTGCCGGAGACGCCGGAAGCACCTGCCAAGCACGTTGGAACCACCTGCTCAACTCGCCTGAACCACCTGCCGGACATGCCAAAATCACCTGCCGACTATGCCAGAACCACTTGGCGAACACTCCGGAATCACTTGCCGGGCATGCAGGAACCACCTCTCAGACATGCCAGAACCCCGTGCCAATGACCCCGGAAGCACCAGCCGAGCACGCCGGAACCACCTGCTCGACTCGCCAGAACCACCTGCCGATCACGCAAAAATCACCTGCCGGCTACGCCACAACCAGTTGGTGAACACTTTGGAATCACCTGCCAGGCTTGCTGGAACCACCTGCCAGTCATGCCAAAATCACCTGCCAACTACGCCAGAACCGCTTGGCGGACACTGCGGAAACACCTGTCGGGCCGGCTGGAACCACATCTCAGACGTGCCGGAAACGTGTTCATGAGATGCTGGAACCACACCCCGAACAGACGGATACCACCTGCCAGAACCGCCTGAACCACCTGCCGAGCACGCCAGAACCACCCGCTCGACTCACCGGTACCACCTCCCTGACACGCCAAAATCACCTGCTGGGTATGCCAGAACCACTTGGCGGACACTCCGGAATCATCTGCCGGACATGCCGGAACCAGCTCTCAGACACACCAGAACCAAGTGCCGGAGACGCCGGAAGCACCTGCCGAGCATGCCGGAGCCACCTGCTCGACTCGCCAGAAACACCTGCCGGACACGCGAAAATCACCTGCCGGGTATGCCAGAACCGCCTGGCGGACACTACGGAATCACCTGCCGCGCATGACGGAAGCACCTCTCAGACGTGCCGGAAGCACGTGCCAGACACGCCGGAAACACCTACCGGACAGACCGGAACCACCTGCCAAGAACGCCGGAGCCACCTGTTCGACTCGCTGGAACCACCTGCCGGACAGGCCAATATCAACTGCTGGCTATGCCAGAACCACCTGGGGGACAGTCCGGGATCACCTGCCAGCCATGGCGGAACCACCTCTCAGACGTACCAGAACCACCTGCCGGAGAAGCTGGAAACACGTCCTGGACAGAGTGGAACCACGTGACGGCCATGCCTGAACCACCTGCCGAGCACGGCGGAACCACCTGCCGGACACGCCAAAATCACCTGCGGGCTACGCCAGAACCACTTGGACGACTCTCCGAAATGACCTGCCGGGCATGTTGGAACCACCTCTCAGACGTGCCAGAAGCACGTGGCGGACAGTCCGGAATCACCTGTTGGGCATACGCAACCACCTCTGACACGTACCAGAACCACGTGCCGTGCACGCCGGAACCACCTACCGGACAGACCGGAATCAACTTTTGGGCATGCCGGAACCACCAGTCAGATGTGCCAGAAACACGTGCCGGAGACGCCGGAAGCACCTGCCGAGCACGTCGCAACCACCTGCTCAACTCGCCTGAACCACCTGCCGGACACGCCAAAATCACCTGCCCGCTACACCAGCACCACTTCGGGGACAAGCCGGAATCACGTGAGGGGCATGCTGGCACAGCCTCTCAGACTGAACCTCGTGCCGGACACCACAGAACCACCTGCCGGGCAGACCGGAACCACCTGCCGGACACGCCGGAACCACCGGCTCGACCCGCCGGAACGACCGCTGGACATGCAAACTCACCTGCCGGCTATGCCGGAAACACTTGGCAAACACTCCGGAATCACCTGCCGGTCATTGCGGAACCACCTCTCAGATATGCCAGAACCACGTGCCAATGACCCCGGAAGCACCTGCCGAGCACGCCGGAACCACATGCTCGACTCGCCAGAACCACCTGCCGGACACGCAAAAATCACCTGCCGGCTACGCCACAACCAGTTGGGGAACACTTCGGAATCACCTGCCGGGCTTGCTGGAACCACCTGCCGGTCATGCCAAAATCACCTGCCAACTACGCCAGTACCACTTGGCGGACACTGTGGAAACACCTGTCGGGCCGGCCGGAACCACATCTCAGACGTGCCAGAACCATGTGCATGAGATGCTGGAACCACACCCCGAACAGACGGAAAACACCTGCCAGACCCGTCTGAACAACCTGCTGAGCACGCCGGAGACACCTGCTCGACTTGCCGGAACCACCTACATGACATGCCCAAATCACCAGCCGGGTATGCCAGAACCACTTGGCGGACACTCCGGAATCATCTGCTGGACATGCCGGAACCAGCTCTCAGACACACCAGAACCACGTGCCGGAGACGCCGGAAGCACCTGCCGAGCATGCCGGAGCCACCTGCTCGACTCGCCAGAAACACCTGCCGGACACGCCAAAATCACCTGCCGGGTACGCCAGAACCACCTGGCAGACACTCCGAAATCACCTGTCGCGCATGCCGGAACCACCTCTCAGACGTGCCGGAAGCACGTGCCGGACACGCCGGAATCACCTACCGGACAGACCGGAACCACCTGCCGAGCACGATGGAGCCACCTGCTCGACTCGCCAGAACCACCTGCCGATCACGCAAAAATCACCTGCCGGCTACGCCACAACCAGTTGGCGAACACTTCGGAATCACCTGACAGGCTTGCTGGAACCACCTGCCAGTGATGCCAAAATCACCTGCCAACTACGCCAGAACCGCTTGGCGGACACTGCGGAAACACCTGTCGGGCCGGCTGGAACCACATCTCAGACGTGCCAGAAACGTGTTCATGAGATGCTGGAACCACACCCGGAACAGACGGATACCACATGCCAGAACCGCCTGAACCACCTGCCGAGCACGCCGGAACCACCTGCTCGACTCACCGGTACCACCTCCCTGACACGCCAAAATCACCTGCTGGGTATGCCAGAACCACTTGGCGGACACTCCGGAATCATCTGCCGGACATGACGGAACCAGTTCTCAGACACACCAGAACCAAGTGCCGGAGACGCCGGAAGCACCTGCCGAGCATGCCGGAGCCACCTGCTCGACTCGCCAGAAACACCTGCCGGACACGCCAAAATCACCTGCCGGGTATGCCAGAACCACCTGGCGGACACTACGGAATCACCTGCCGCGCATGCCGGAACCACCTCTCAGACGTGCCGGAAGCACGTGCCAGACACGCCGGAAACACCTACCGGACAGACCGGAACCACCTGCCGAGCACGCCGGAGCCACCTGTTCGACTCGCTGGAACCACCTGCCGGACAGGCCAATATCAACTGCTGGCTATGCCAGAACCACCTGGGGGACAGTCCGGGATCACCTGCCAGCCTTGGCGGAACCACCTCTCAGACGTACCAGAACCACCTGCCGGAGAAGCTGGAAACACGTCCTGGACAGACTGGAACCACGTGACGGCCATGCCTGAACCACCTGCCGAGCACGGCGGAACCACCTGCCGGACACGCCAAAATCACCTGCGGGCTACGCCAGAACCACTTGGACGACTCTCCGAAATGACCTGCCGGGCATGTTGGAACCACCTCTCAGACGTGCCAGAAGCACGTGGCGGACAGTCCGGAATCACCTGTTGGGCATACGCAACCACCGCTGACACGTACCAGAACCACGTGCCGTGCACGCCGGAACCACCTACCGGACAGACCGGAATCAACTTTTGGGCATGCCGGAACCACCAGTCAGATGTGCCAGAAACACGTGCCGGAGACGCCGGAAGCACCTGCCGAGCACGTCGCAACCACCTGCTCAACTCGCCTGAACCACCTGCCGGACACGCCAAAATCACCTGCCCGCTACACCAGCACCACTTCGAGGACAAGCCGGAATCACGTGAGGGGCATGCTGGCACAGCCTCTCAGACTGAACCTCGTGCCGGACACCACAGAACCACCTGCCGGACAGACCGGAACCACCTGCCGGACACGCCGGAACCACCGGCTCGACCCGCCGGAACGACCGCTGGACATGCAAACTCACCTGCCGGCTACGCCGGAAACACTTGGCGAACACTCCGGAATCACCTGCCGGGCATGCCGGAACCACCTCTCAGATATGCCAGAACCACGTGCCAATGACCCCGGAAGCACCTGCCGAGCACGCCGGAACCACCTGCTCGACTCGCCAGAACCACCTGCCGGACACGCAAAAATCACCTGCCGGCTACGCCACAACCAGTTGGGGAACACTTCGGAATCACCTGCCGGGCTTGCTGGAACCACCTGCCGGTCATGCCAAAATCACCTGCCAACTACGCCAGTACCACTTGGCGGACACTGTGGAAACACCTGTCGGGCCGGCCGGAACCACATCTCAGACGTGCCAGAACCATGTGCATGAGATGCTGGAACCACACCCCGAACAGACGGAAAACACCTGCCAGACCCGTCTGAACAACCTGCCGAGCACGCCGGAGCCACCTGCTCGACTCGCCGGAACCACCTACCTGACATGCCTAAATCACCAGCCGGGTATGCCAGAACCACTTGGCGGACACTCCGGAATCATCTGCTGGACATGCCGGAACCAGCTCTCAGACACACCAGAACCACGTGCCGGAGACGCCGGAAGCACCTGCCGAGCATGCCGGAGCCACCTGCTTGACTCGCTGGAACCACCTGCCGGACAGGCCAATATCAACTGCTGGCTATGCCAGAACCACCTGGGGGACAGTCCGGGATCACCTGCCAGCCTTGGCGGAACCACCTCTCAGACGTACCAGAACCACCTGCCGGAGAAGCTGGAAACACGTACTGGACAGCCTGGAACCACGTGACGGCCATGCCTGAACCACCTGCCGAGCACGGCGGAACCACCTGCCGGACACGCCAAAATCACCTGCGGGCTACGCCAGAACCACTTGGACGACTCTCAGAAATGACCTGCCGGGCATGTTGGAACCACCTCTCAGACGTGCCAGAAGCACGTGGCGGACAGTCCGGAATCACCTGTTGGGCATACGCAACCACCGCTGACACGTACCAGAACCACGTGCCGTGCACGCCGGAACCACCTACCGGACAGACCGGAATCAACTTTTGGGCATGCCGGAACCACCAGTCAGATGTGCCAGAAACACGTGCCGGAGACGCCGGAAGCACCTGCCGAGCACGTCGCAACCACCTGCTCAACTCGCCTGAACCACCTGCCGGACACGCCAAAATCACCTGCCCGCTACACCAGCACCACTTCGAGGACAAGCCGGAATCACGTGAGGGGCATGCTGGCACAGCCTCTCAGACTGAATCTCGTGCCGGACACCACAGAACCACCTGCCGGACAGACCGGAACCACCTGCCGGACACGCCGGAACCACCGGCTCGACCCGCCGGAACGACCGCTGGACATGCAAACTCACCTGCCGGCTACGCCGGAAACACTTGGCGAACACTCCGGAATCACCTGCCGGGCATGCCGGAACCACCTCTCAGATATGCCAGAACCACGTGCCAATGACCCCGGAAGCACCTGCCGAGCACGCCGGAACCACCTGCTCGACTCGCCAGAACCACCTGCCGGACACGCAAAAATCACCTGCCGGCTACGCCACAACCAGTTGGGGAACACTTCGGAATCACCTGCCGGGCTTGCTGGAACCACCTGCCGGTCATGCCAAAATCACCTGCCAACTACGCCAGTACCACTTGGCGGACACTGTGGAAACACCTGTCGCGCCGGCCGGAACCACATCTCAGACGTGCCAGAACCATGTGCATGAGATGCTGGAACCACACCCCGAACAGACGGAAAACACCTGCCAGACCCGTCTGAACAACCTGCCGAGCACGCCGGAGCCACCTGCTCGACTCGCCGGAACCACCTACCTGACATGCCTAAATCACCAGCCGGGTATGCCAGAACCACTTGGCGGACACTCCGGAATCATCTGCTGGACATGCCGGAACCAGCTCTCAGACACACCAGAACCACGTGCCGGAGACGCCGGAAGCACCTGCCGAGCATGCCGGAGCCACCTGCTCGACTCGCCAGAAACACCTGCCGGACACGCCAAAATCACCTGCCGGGTACGCCAGAACCACCTGGCGGACACTCCGAAATCACCTGTCGCGCATGCCGGAACCACCTCTCAGACGTGCCGGAAGCACGTGCCGGACACGCCGGAATCACCTACCGGACAGACCGGAACCACCTGCCGAGCACGCCGGAGCCACCTGCTCGACTCGCCAGAACCACCTGCCGATCACGCAAAAATCACCTGCCGGCTACGCCACAACCAGTTGGCGAACACTTCGGAATCACCTGACAGGCTTGCTGGAACCACCTGCCAGTGATGCCAAAATCACCTGCCAACTACGCCAGAACCGCTTGGCGGACACTGCGGAAACACCTGTCGGGCCGGCTGGAACCACATCTCAGACGTGCCAGAAACGTGTTCATGAGATGCTGGAACCACACCCGGAACAGACGGATACCACATGCCAGAACCGCCTGAACCACCTGCCGAGCACGCCGGAACCACCTGCTCGACTCACCGGTACCACCTCCCTGACACGCCAAAATCACCTGCTGGGTATGCCAGAACCACTTGGCGGACACTCCGGAATCATCTGCCGGACATGCCGGAACCAGTTCTCAGACACACCAGAACCAAGTGCCGGAGACGCCGGAAGCACCTGCCGAGCATGCCGGAGCCACCTGCTCGACTCGCCAGAAACACCTGCCGGACACGCCAAAATCACCTGCCGGCTACGCCAGAACCACCTGGCGGACACTACGGAATCACCTGCCGCGCATGCCGGAACCACCTCTCAGACGTGCCGGAAGCACGTGCCAGACACGCCGGAAACACCTACCGGACAGACCGGAACCACCTGCCGAGCACGCCGGAGCCACCTGTTCGACTCGCTGGAACCACCTGCCGGACAGGCCAATATCAACTGCTGGCTATGCCAGAACCACCTGGGGGACAGTCCGGGATCACCTGCCAGCCTTGGCGGAACCACCTCTCAGACGTACCAGAACCACCTGCCGGAGAAGCTGGAAACACGTCCTGGACAGACTGGAACCACGTGACGGCCATGCCTGAACCACCTGCCGAGCACGGCGGAACCACCTGCCGGACACGCCAAAATCACCTGCGGGCTACGCCAGAACCACTTGGACGACTCTCCGAAATGACCTGCCGGGCATGTTGGAACCACCTCTCAGACGTGCCAGAAGCACGTGGCGGACAGTCCGGAATCACCTGTTGGGCATACGCAACCACCGCTGACACGTACCAGAACCACGTGCCGTGCACGCCGGAACCACCTACCGGACAGACCGGAATCAACTTTTGGGCATGCCGGAACCACCAGTCAGATGTGCCAGAAACACGTGCCGGAGACGCCGGAAGCACCTGCCGAGCACGTCGCAACCACCTGCTCAACTCGCCTGAACCACCTGCCGGACACGCCAAAATCACCTGCCCGCTACACCAGCACCACTTCGAGGACAAGCCGGAATCACGTGAGGGGCATGCTGGCACAGCCTCTCAGACTGAACCTCGTGCCGGACACCACAGAACCACCTGCCGGACAGACCGGAAACACCTGCCGGACACGCAGGAACCACCGGCTCGACCCGCCGGAACGACCGCTGGACATGCAAACTCACCTGCCGGCTACGCCGGAAACACTTGGCGAACACTCCGGAATCACCTGCCGGGCATGCCGGAACCACCTCTCAGATATGCCAGAACCACGTGCCAATGACCCCGGAAGCACCTGCCGAGCACGCCGGAACCACCTGCTCGACTCGCCAGAACCACCTGCCGGACACGCAAAAATCACCTGCCGGCTACGCCACAACCAGTTGGGGAACACTTCGGAATCACCTGCCGGGCTTGCTGGAACCACCTGCCGGTCATGCCAAAATCACCTGCCAACTACGCCAGTACCACTTGGCGGACACTGTGGAAACACCTGTCGGGCCGGCCGGAACCACATCTCAGACGTGCCAGAACCATGTGCATGAGATGCTGGAACCACACCCCGAACAGACGGAAAACACCTGCCAGACCCGTCTGAACAACCTGCCGAGCACGCCGGAGCCACCTGCTCGACTCGCCGGAACCACCTACCTGACATGCCTAAATCACCAGCCGGGTATGCCAGAACCACTTGGCGGACACTCCGGAATCATCTGCTGGACATGCCGGAACCAGCTCTCAGACACACCAGAACCACGTGCCGGAGACGCCGGAAGCACCTGCCGAGCATGCCGGAGCCACCTGCTTGACTCGCTGGAACCACCTGCCGGACAGGCCAATATCAACTGCTGGCTATGCCAGAACCACCTGGGGGACAGTCCGGGATCACCTGCCAGCCTTGGCGGAACCACCTCTCAGACGTACCAGAACCACCTGCCGGAGAAGCTGGAAACACGTACTGGACAGCCTGGAACCACGTGACGGCCATGCCTGAACCACCTGCCGAGCACGGCGGAACCACCTGCCGGACACGCCAAAATCACCTGCGGGCTACGCCAGAACCACTTGGACGACTCTCAGAAATGACCTGCCGGGCATGTTGGAACCACCTCTCAGACGTGCCAGAAGCACGTGGCGGACAGTCCGGAATCACCTGTTGGGCATACGCAACCACCGCTGACACGTACCAGAACCACGTGCCGTGCACGCCGGAACCACCTACCGGACAGACCGGAATCCACTTTTGGGCATGCCGGAACCACCAGTCAGATGTGCCAGAAACACGTGCCGGAGACGCCGGAAGCACCTGCCGAGCACGTCGCAACCACCTGCTCAACTCGCCTGAACCACCTGCCGGACACGCCAAAATCACCTGCCCGCTACACCAGCACCACTTCGAGGACAAGCCGGAATCACGTGAGGGGCATGCTGGCACAGCCTCTCAGACTGAATCTCGTGCCGGACACCACAGAACCACCTGCCGGACAGACCGGAACCACCTGCCGGACACGCCGGAACCACCGGCTCGACCCGCCGGAACGACCGCTGGACATGCAAACTCACCTGCCGGCTACGCCGGAAACACTTGGCGAACACTCCGGAATCACCTGCCGGGCATGCCGGAACCACCTCTCAGATATGCCAGAACCACGTGCCAATGACCCCGGAAGCACCTGCCGAGCACGCCGGAACCACCTGCTCGACTCGCCAGAACCACCTGCCGGACACGCAAAAATCACCTGCCGGCTACGCCACAACCAGTTGGGGAACACTTCGGAATCACCTGCCGGGCTTGCTGGAACCACCTGCCGGTCATGCCAAAATCACCTGCCAACTACGCCAGTACCACTTGGCGGACACTGTGGAAACACCTGTCGCGCCGGCCGGAACCACATCTCAGACGTGCCAGAACCATGTGCATGAGATGCTGGAACCACACCCCGAACAGACGGAAAACACCTGCCAGACCCGTCTGAACAACCTGCCGAGCACGCCGGAGCCACCTGCTCGACTCGCCGGAACCACCTACCTGACATGCCTAAATCACCAGCCGGGTATGCCAGAACCACTTGGCGGACACTCCGGAATCATCTGCTGGACATGCCGGAACCAGCTCTCAGACACACCAGAACCACGTGCCGGAGACGCCGGAAGCACCTGCCGAGCATGCCGGAGCCACCTGCTCGACTCGCCAGAAACACCTGCCGGACACGCCAAAATCACCTGCCGGGTACGCCAGAACCACCTGGCGGACACTCCGAAATCACCTGTCGCGCATGCCGGAACCACCTCTCAGACGTGCCGGAAGCACGTGCCGGACACGCCAGAATCACCTACCGGACAGACCGGAACCACCTGCCGAGCACGCCGGAACCACCTGTTCGACTCGCTGGAACCACCTGCCGGACAGGCCAATATCAACTGCTGGCTATGCCAGAACCACCTGGGGGACGGTCCGGAATCACCTGCCAGCCATGGCGGAACCACCTCTCAGACGTACCAGAACCACCTGCCGGAGAAGCTGGAAACACGTCCTGGACAGTCTGGAACCACCTGCCGGCCAAGCCTGAACCACCTGCCAAGCACAACGGAACAACCTGCCAGACACGCCAAAATCACCTGCGTGTTATGCCAGAACCACTTGGAGGACTCTCTGGGATGACCTGCCGGGCATGCCGGAACCACCTCTCAGACGTGCCAGAACCATGAGGCGGACAGTCCGGAATCACCTGTTGGGCATGCGCACCCACCTCTGAGACGTACCAGAACCACATGCCGTGCAGGCTGGAACCACCTACCGGACAGACCGGAATCACCTTTCGGGCATGCCGGAACCACCTGTCAGATGTGCCAGAAACACGTGCCGGAGACGCCGGAAGCACCTGCCAAGCACGTTGGAACCACCTGCTCAACTCGCCTGAACCACCTGCCGGACATGCCAAAATCACCTGCCGACTATGCCAGAACCACTTGGCGAACACTCCGGAATCACTTGCCGGGCATGGAGGAACCACCTCTCAGACATGCCAGAACCCCGTGCCAATGACCCCGGAAGCACCAGCCGAGCACGCCGGAACCACCTGCTCGACTCGCCAGAACCACCTGCCGATCACGCAAAAATCACCTGCCGGCTACGCCACAACCAGTTGGCGAACACTTTGGAATCACCTGCCAGGCTTGCTGGAACCACCTGCCAGTCATGCCAAAATCACCTGCCAACTACGCCAGAACCGCTTGGCAGACACTGCGGAAACACCTGTCGGGCCGGCTGGAACCACATCTCAGACGTGCCAGAAACGTGTTCATGAGATGCTGGAACCACACCCCGAACAGATGGATACCACCTGCCAGAACCGCCTGAACCACCTGCCGAGCACACCGGAACCACCTGCTCGACTCACCGGTACCACCTCCCTGACACGCCAAAATCACCTGCTGGGTATGCCAGAACCACTTGGCGGACACTCCGGAATCATCTGCCGGACATGCCGGAACCAGCTCTGAGACACACCAGAACCAAGTGCCGGAGACGCCGGAAGCACCTGCCGAGCATGCCGGAGCCAACTGCTCGACTCCCAGAAACACCTGCCGGACACGCCAAAATCACCTGCCGGGTATGCCAGAACCACCTGGCGGAAACTACCTAATCACCTGCCGCGCATGCTGGAAGCACGTGCCAGACACGCCGGAAACACCTACCGGACAGACCGGAACCACCTGCCAAGTACGCCGGAGCCACCTGTTTGACTCGCTGGAACCACCTGCCGGACAGGCCAATATCAACTGCTGGCTATGCCAGAACCACCTGGGGGACAGTCCGGGATCACCTGCCAGCCATGGCGGAACCACCTCTCAGACGTACCAGAACCACCTGCCGGAGAAGCTGGAAACACGTCCTGGACAGACTGGAACCACGTGACGGCCATGCCTGAACCACCTGCCGAGCACGGCGGAACCACCTGCCGGACACGCCAAAATCACCTGCGGGCTACGCCAGAACCACTTGGACGACTCTCCGAAATGACCTGCCGGGCATGTTGGAACCACCTCTCAGACGTGCCAGAAGCACGTGGCGGACAGTCCGGAATCACCTGTTGGACATACGCAACCATCTCTGAGACGTACCAGAACCACGTGCCGTGCACGCCGGAACCACCTACCGGACAGACCGGAATCAACTTTTGGGCATGCCGGAACCACCAGTCAGATGTGCCAGAAACACGTGCCGGAGACGCCGGAAGCACCTGCCGAGCACGTCGCAACCACCTGCTCAACTCGCCTGAACCACCTGCCGGACACGCCAAAATCACCTGCCCGCTACACCAGCACCACTTCGGGGATAAGCCGGAATCACGTGAGGGGCATGCCGGCACAGCCTCTCAGACTGAACCTCGTGCCGGACACCACAGAACCACCTGCCGGACAGACCGGAACCACCTGCCGGACACGCCGGGACCACCGGTTCGACCCGCCATAACGACCGCTGGACATGCAAACTCACCTGCCGGCTATGCCGGAAACACTTGGCAAACACTCCGGAATCACCTGCCGGTCATTGCGGAACCACTCTCAGATATGCCAGAACCACGTGCCAATGACCCCGGAAGCACCTGCCGAGCACGCCGGAACCACATGCTCGACTCGCCAGAACCACCTGCCGGACACGCAAAAATCACCTGCCGGCTACGCCACAACCAGTTGGGGAACACTTCGGAATCACCTGCCGGGCTTGCTGGAACCACCTGCCGGTCATGCCAAAATCACCTGCCAACTACGCCAGTACCACTTGGCGGACACTGTGGAAACACCTGTCGCGCCGGCCGGAACCACATCTCAGACGTGCCAGAACCATGTGCATGAGATGCTGGAACCACACCCCGAACAGACGGAAAACACCTGCCAGACCCGTCTGAACAACCTGCCGAGCACGCCGGAGACACCTGCTCGACTCGCCGGAACCACCTACATGACATGCCCAAATCACCAGCCGGGTATGCCAGAACCACTTGGCGGACACTCCGGAATCATCTGCCGGACATGCCGGAACCAGCTCTCAGACACACCAGAACCACGTGCCGGAGACGCCGGAAGCACCTGCCGAGCATGCCGGAGCCACCTGCTCGACTCGCCAGAAACACCTGCCGGACACGCCAAAATCACCTGCCGGGTACGCCAGAACCACCTGGCGGACACTCCGAAATCACCTGTCGCGCATGCCGGAACCACCTCTCAGACGTGCCGGAAGCACGTGCCGGACACGCCGGAATCACCTACCGGACAGACCGGAACCACCTGCCGAGCACGCCGGAGCCACCTGTTCGACTCGCTGGAACCACCTGCCGGACAGGCCAATATCAACTGCTGGCTATGCCAGAACCACCTGGGGGACGGTCCGGAATCACCTGCCAGCCATGGCGGAACCACCTCTCAGACGTACCAGAACCACCTGCCGGAGAAGCTGGAAACACGTCCTGGACAGTCTGGAACCACCTGCCGGCCAAGCCTGAACCACCTGCCAAGCACAACGGAACAACCTGCCAGACACGCCAAAATCACCTGCGTGTTATGCCAGAACCACTTGGAGGACTCTCTGGGATGACCTGCCGGTCATGCCGGAACCACCTCTCAGACGTGCCAGAACCATGTGGCGGACAGTCCGGAATCACCTGTTGGGCATGCGCAACCACCTCTGAGACGTACCAGAACCACATGCCGTGCAGGCTGGAACCACCTACCGGACAGACCGGAATCACCTTTCGGGCATGCCGGAACCACCTGTCAGATGTGCCAGAAACACGTGCCGGAGACGCCGGAAGCACCTGCCAAGCACGTTGGAACCACCTGCTCAACTCGCCTGAACCACCTGCCGGACATGCCAAAATCACCTGCCGACTATGCCAGAACCACTTGGCGAAAACTCCGGAATCACTTGCCGGGCATGCAGGAACCACCTCTCAGACATGCCAGAACCCCGTGCCAATGACCCCGGAAGCACCAGCCAAGCACGCCGGAACCACCTGCTCGACTCGCCAGAACCACCTGCCGATCACGCAAAAATCACCTGCCGGCTACGCCACAACCAGTTGGCGAACACTTCGGAATCACCTGACAGGCTTGCTGGAACCACCTGCCAGTCATGCCAAAATCACCTGCCAACTACGCCAGAACCGCTTGGCGGACACTGCGGAAACACCTGTCGGGCCGGCTGGAACCACATCTCAGACGTGCCGGAAACGTGTTCATGAGATGCTGGAACCACACCCCGAACAGACGGATACCACCTGCCAGAACCGCCTGAACCACCTGCCGAGCACGCCGGAACCACCTGCTCGACTCACCGGTACCACCTCCCTGACACGCCAAAATCACCTGCTGGGTATGCCAGAACCACTTGGCGGACACTCCGGAATCATCTGCCGGACATGCTGGAACCAGCTCTCAGACACACCAGAACCAAGTGCCGGAGACGCCGGAAGCACCTGCCGAGCATGCCGGAGCCACCTGCTCGACTCGCCAGAAACACCTGCCGGACACGCCACAATCACCTGCCGGGTATGCCAGAACCACCTGGCGGACACTACGGAATCACCTGCCGCGCATGCCGGAAGCACGTGCCGGACACGCCGGAATCACCTACCGGACAGACCGGAACCACCTGCCGAGCACGCCGGAGCCACCTGTTCGACTCGCTGGAACCACCAGCCGGACAGTCCAATATCAACTGCTGGCTATGCCAGAACCACCTGGGGGACAGTCTGGGATCACCTGCCATCCATGGCGGAACCACCTCTCAGACGTACCAGAACCACCTGCCGGAGAAGCTGGAAACACGTCCTGGACAGACTGGAACCACGTGACGGCCATGCCTGAACCACCTGTCGAGCACGGCGGAACCACCTGCCGGACACGCCAAAATCACCTGCGGGCTACGCCAGAACCACTTGGACGACTCTCCGAAATGACCTGCCGGGCATGTTGGAACCACCTCTCAGACGTGCCAGAAGCACGTGGCGGACAGTCCGGAATCACCTGTTGGGCATACGCAACCACCTCTGACACGTACCAGAACCACGTGCCGTGCACGCCGGAACCACCTACCGGACAGACCGGAATCAACTTTTGGGCATGCCGGAACCACCAGTCAGATGTGCCAGAAACACGTGCCGGAGACGCCGGAAGCACCTGCCGAGCACGTCGCAACCACCTGCTCAACTCGCCTGAACCACCTGACGGACACGCCAAAATCACCTGCCCGCTACACCAGCACCACTTCGGGGACAAGCCGGAATCACGTGAGGGGCATGCCGGCACAGCCTCTCAGACTGAACCTCGTGCCGGACACCACAGAACCACCTGCCGGACAGACCGGAACCACCTGCCGGACACGCCGGAACCACCGGCTCGACCCGCCGGAACGACCGCTGGACATGCAAAATCACCTGCCGGCTACGCCGGAAACACTTGGCGAACACTCCGGAATCACCTGCCGGGCATGCCGGAACCACCTCTCAGATATGCCAAAACCACGTGCCAATGACCCCGGAAGCACCTGCCGAGCATGCCGGAACCACCTGCTCGACTCGCTAGAACCACCTGCCGGACACGCAAAAATCACCTGCCGGCTACGCCACAACCAGTTGGGGAACACTTCGGAATCACCTGCCGGGCTTGCTGGAACCACCTGCCGGTCATGCCAAAATCACCTGCCAACTACGCCAGTACCACTTGGCGGACACTGTGGAAACGCCTGTCGGGCCGGCCGGAAACACATCTCAGACGTGCCAGAACCATGTGCATGAGATGCTGGAACCACACCCCGAACAGACGGAAAACACCTGCCAGACCCGTCTGAACAACCTGCCGAGCACGCCGGAGCCACCTGCTCGACTCGCCGGAACCACCTACCTGACATGCCCAAATCACCAGCCGGGTATGCCAGAACCACTTGGTGGACACTCCGGAATCATCTGCTGGATATGCCGGAACCAGCTCTCAGACACACCAGAACCACGTGCCGGAGACGCCGGAAGCACCTGCCGAGCATGCCGGAGCCACCTGCTCGAATCGCCAGAAACACCTGCCAGACACGCCAAAATCACCTGCCGGGTACGCCAGAACCACCTGGCGGACACTCCGAAATCACCTGTCGCGCATGCCGGAACCACCTCTCAGACGTGCCGGAAGCACGTGCCGGACACGCCGGAATCACCTAGCGGACAGACCGGAACCACCTGCCGAGCATGCCGGAGCCACCTGTTTGACTCGCTGGAACCACCTGCCGGACAGGCCAATATCAACTGCTGGCTATGCCAGAACCACCTGGGGGACGGTCCGGAATCACCTGCCAGCCATGGCGGAACCACCTCTCAGACATACCAGAACCACCTGCCGGAGAAGCTGGAAACACGTCCTGGACAGTCTGGAACCACCTGCCGGCCAAGCCTGAACCACCTGCCAAGCACAACGGAACAACCTGCCAGACACGCCAAAATCACCTGCGTGTTATGCCAGAACCACTTGGAGGACTCTCTGGGATGACCTGCCGGTCATGCCGGAACCACCTCTCAGACGTGCCAGAACCATGTGGCGGACAGTCCGGAATCACCTGTTGGGCATGCGCAACCACCTCTGAGACGTACCAGAACCACATGCCGTGCAGGCTGGAACCACCTACCGGACAGACCGGAATCACCTTTCGGGCATGCCGGAACCACCTGTCAGATGTGCCAGAAACACGTGCCGGAGACGCCGGAAGCACCTGCCAAGCACGTTGGAACCACCTGCTCAACTCGCCTGAACCACCTGCCGGACATGCCAAAATCACCTGCCGACTATGCCAGAACCACTTGGCGAACACTCCGGAATCACTTGCCGGGCATGCAGGAACCACCTCTCAGACATGCCAGAACCCCGTGCCAATGACCCCGGAAGCACCAGCCGAGCACGCCGGAACCACCTGCTCGACTCGCCAGAACCACCTGCCGATCACGCAAAAATCACCTGCCGGCTACGCCACAACCAGTTGGTGAACACTTCGGAATCACCTGCCAGGCTTGCTGGAACCACCTGCCAGTGATGCCAAAATCACCTGCCAACTACGCCAGAACCGCTTGGCGGACACTGCGGAAACACCTGTCGGGCCGGCCGGAACCACATCTCAGACGTGCCAGAAACGTGTTCATGAGATGCTGGAACCACACCCGGAACAGACGGATACCACATGCCAGAACCGCCTGAACCACCTGCCGAGCACGCCGGAACCACCTGCTCGACTCACCGGTACCACCTCCCTGACACGCCAAAATCACCTGCTGGGTATGCCAGAACCACTTGGCGGACACTCCGGAATCATCTGCCGGACATGCCGGAACCAGTTCTCAGACACACCAGAACCAAGTGCCGGAGACGCCGGAAGCACCTGCCGAGCATGCCGGAGCCACCTGCTCGACTCGCCAGAAACACCTGCCGGACACGCCAAAATCACCTGCCGGGTACGCCAGAACCACCTGGCGGACACTCCGAAATCACCTGTCGCGCATGCCGGAACCACCTCTCAGACGTGCCGGAAGCACGTGCCGGACACGCCGGAATCACCTACCGGACAGACCGGAACCACCTGCCGAGCACGCCGGAGCCACCTGCTCGACTCGCCAGAACCACCTGCCGATCACGCAAAAATCACCTGCCGGCTACGCCACAACCAGTTGGCGAACACTTCGGAATCACCTGCCGGGCATGCCGGAACCACCTCTCAGATATGCCAGAACCACGTGCCAATGACCCCGGAAGCACCTGCCGAGCACGCCGGAACCACCTGCTCGACTCGCCAGAACCACCTGCCGGACACGCAAAAATCACCTGCCGGCTACGCCACAACCAGTTGGGGAACACTTCGGAATCACCTGCCGGGCTTGCTGGAACCACCTGCCGGTCATGCCAAAATCACCTGCCAACTACGCCAGTACCACTTGGCGGACACTGTGGAAACACCTGTCGCGCCGGCCGGAACCACATCTCAGACGTGCCAGAACCATGTGCATGAGATGCTGGAACCACACCCCGAACAGACGGAAAACACCTGCCAGACCCGTCTGAACAACCTGCCGAGCACGCCGGAGCCACCTGCTCGACTCGCCGGAACCACCTACCTGACATGCCTAAATCACCAGCCGGGTATGCCAGAACCACTTGGCGGACACTCCGGAATCATCTGCCGGACATGCCGGAACCAGCTCTCAGACACACCAGAACCACGTGCCGGAGACGCCGGAAGCACCTGCCGAGCATGCCGGAGCCACCTGCTCGACTCGCCAGAAACACCTGCCGGACACGCCAAAATCACCTGCCGGGTACGCCAGAACCACCTGGCGGACACTCCGAAATCACCTGTCGCGCATGCCGGAACCACCTCTCAGACGTGCCGGAAGCACGTGCCGGACACGCCGGAATCACCTACCGGACAGACCGGAACCACCTGCCGAGCACGCCGGAGCCACCTGCTCGACTCGCCAGAACCACCTGCCGATCACGCAAAAATCACCTGCCGGCTACGCCACAACCAGTTGGCGAACACTTCGGAATCACCTGCCAGCCTTGGCGGAACCACCTCTCAGACGTACCAGAACCACCTGCCGGAGAAGCTGGAAACACGTCCTGGACAGACTGGAACCACGTGACGGCCATGCCTGAACCACCTGCCGAGCACGGCGGAACCACCTGCCGGACACGCCAAAATCACCTGCGGGCTACGCCAGAACCACTTGGACGACTCTCCGAAATGACCTGCCGGGCATGTTGGAACCACCTCTCAGACGTGCCAGAAGCACGTGGCGGACAGTCCGGAATCACCTGTTGGGCATACGCAACCACCGCTGACACGTACCAGAACCACGTGCCGTGCACGCCGGAACCACCTACCGGACAGACCGGAATCAACTTTTGGGCATGCCGGAACCACCAGTCAGATGTGCCAGAAACACGTGCCGGAGACGCCGGAAGCACCTGCCGAGCACGTCGCAACCACCTGCTCAACTCGCCTGAACCACCTGCCGGACACGCCAAAATCACCTGCCCGCTACACCAGCACCACTTCGAGGACAAGCCGGAATCACGTGAGGGGCATGCTGGCACAGCCTCTCAGACTGAACCTCGTGCCGGACACCACAGAACCACCTGCCGGACAGACCGGAACCACCTGCCGGACACGCCGGAACCACCGGCTCGACCCGCCGGAACGACCGCTGGACATGCAAACTCACCTGCCGGCTACGCCGGAAACACTTGGCGAACACTCCGGAATCACCTGCCGGGCATGCCGGAACCACCTCTCAGATATGCCAGAACCACGTGCCAATGACCCCGGAAGCACCTGCCGAGCACGCCGGAACCACCTGCTCGACTCGCCAGAACCACCTGCCGGACACGCAAAAATCACCTGCCGGCTACGCCACAACCAGTTGGGGAACACTTCGGAATCACCTGCCGGGCTTGCTGGAACCACCTGCCGGTCATGCCAAAATCACCTGCCAACTACGCCAGTACCACTTGGCGGACACTGTGGAAACACCTGTCGGGCCGGCCGGAACCACATCTCAGACGTGCCAGAACCATGTGCATGAGATGCTGGAACCACACCCCGAACAGACGGAAAACACCTGCCAGACCCGTCTGAACAACCTGCCGAGCACGCCGGAGCCACCTGCTCGACTCGCCGGAACCACCTACCTGACATGCCTAAATCACCAGCCGGGTATGCCAGAACCACTTGGCGGACACTCCGGAATCATCTGCTGGACATGCCGGAACCAGCTCTCAGACACACCAGAACCACGTGCCGGAGACGCCGGAAGCACCTGCCGAGCATGCCGGAGCCACCTGCTTGACTCGCTGGAACCACCTGCCGGACAGGCCAATATCAACTGCTGGCTATGCCAGAACCACCTGGGGGACAGTCCGGGATCACCTGCCAGCCTTGGCGGAACCACCTCTCAGACGTACCAGAACCACCTGCCGGAGAAGCTGGAAACACGTACTGGACAGCCTGGAACCACGTGACGGCCATGCCTGAACCACCTGCCGAGCACGGCGGAACCACCTGCCGGACACGCCAAAATCACCTGCGGGCTACGCCAGAACCACTTGGACGACTCTCAGAAATGACCTGCCGGGCATGTTGGAACCACCTCTCAGACGTGCCAGAAGCACGTGGCGGACAGTCCGGAATCACCTGTTGGGCATACGCAACCACCGCTGACACGTACCAGAACCACGTGCCGTGCACGCCGGAACCACCTACCGGACAGACCGGAATCAACTTTTGGGCATGCCGGAACCACCAGTCAGATGTGCCAGAAACACGTGCCGGAGACGCCGGAAGCACCTGCCGAGCACGTCGCAACCACCTGCTCAACTCGCCTGAACCACCTGCCGGACACGCCAAAATCACCTGCCCGCTACACCAGCACCACTTCGAGGACAAGCCGGAATCACGTGAGGGGCATGCTGGCACAGCCTCTCAGACTGAATCTCGTGCCGGACACCACAGAACCACCTGCCGGACAGACCGGAACCACCTGCCGGACACGCCGGAACCACCGGCTCGACCCGCCGGAACGACCGCTGGACATGCAAACTCACCTGCCGGCTACGCCGGAAACACTTGGCGAACACTCCGGAATCACCTGCCGGGCATGCCGGAACCACCTCTCAGATATGCCAGAACCACGTGCCAATGACCCCGGAAGCACCTGCCGAGCACGCCGGAACCACCTGCTCGACTCGCCAGAACCACCTGCCGGACACGCAAAAATCACCTGCCGGCTACGCCACAACCAGTTGGGGAACACTTCGGAATCACCTGCCGGGCTTGCTGGAACCACCTGCCGGTCATGCCAAAATCACCTGCCAACTACGCCAGTACCACTTGGCGGACACTGTGGAAACACCTGTCGCGCCGGCCGGAACCACATCTCAGACGTGCCAGAACCATGTGCATGAGATGCTGGAACCACACCCCGAACAGACGGAAAACACCTGCCAGACCCGTCTGAACAACCTGCCGAGCACGCCGGAGCCACCTGCTCGACTCGCCGGAACCACCTACCTGACATGCCTAAATCACCAGCCGGGTATGCCAGAACCACTTGGCGGACACTCCGGAATCATCTGCTGGACATGCCGGAACCAGCTCTCAGACACACCAGAACCACGTGCCGGAGACGCCGGAAGCACCTGCCGAGCATGCCGGAGCCACGTGCTCGACTCGCCAGAAACACCTGCCGGACACGCCAAAATCACCTGCCGGGTACGCCAGAACCACCTGGCGGACACTCCGAAATCACCTGTCGCGCATGCCGGAACCACCTCTCAGACGTGCCGGAAGCACGTGCCGGACACGCCAGAATCACCTACCGGATAGACCGGAACCACCTGCCGAGCACGCCGGAGCCACCTGTTCGACTCGCTGGAACCACCTGCCGGACAGGCCAATATCAACTGCTGGCTATGCCAGAACCACCTGGGGGACGGTCCGGAATCACCTGCCAGCCATGGCGGAACCACCTCTCAGACGTACCAGAACCACCTGCCGGAGAAGCTGGAAACACGTCCTGGACAGTCTGGAACCACCTGCCGGCCAAGCCTGAACCACCTGCCAAGCACAACGGAACAACCTGCCAGACACGCCAAAATCACCTGCGTGTTATGCCAGAACCACTTGGAGGACTCTCTGGGATGACCTGCCGGGCATGCCGGAACCACCTCTCAGACGTGCCAGAACCATGAGGCGGACAGTCCGGAATCACCTGTTGGGCATGCGCACCCACCTCTGAGACGTACCAGAACCACATGCCGTGCAGGCTGGAACCACCTACCGGACAGACCGGAATCACCTTTCGGGCATGCCGGAACCACCTGTCAGATGTGCCAGAAACACGTGCCGGAGACGCCGGAAGCACCTGCCAAGCACGTTGGAACCACCTGCTCAACTCGCCTGAACCACCTGCCGGACATGCCAAAATCACCTGCCGACTATGCCAGAACCACTTGGCGAACACTCCGGAATCACTTGCCGGGCATGGAGGAACCACCTCTCAGACATGCCAGAACCCCGTGCCAATGACCCCGGAAGCACCAGCCGAGCACGCCGGAACCACCTGCTCGACTCGCCAGAACCACCTGCCGATCACGCAAAAATCACCTGCCGGCTACGCCACAACCAGTTGGCGAACACTTTGGAATCACCTGCCAGGCTTGCTGGAACCACCTGCCAGTCATGCCAAAATCACCTGCCAACTACGCCAGAACCGCTTGGCAGACACTGCGGAAACACCTGTCGGGCCGGCTGGAACCACATCTCAGACGTGCCAGAAACGTGTTCATGAGATGCTGGAACCACACCCCGAACAGATGGATACCACCTGCCAGAACCGCCTGAACCACCTGCCGAGCACAGCGGAACCACCTGCTCGACTCACCGGTACCACCTCCCTGACACGCCAAAATCACCTGCTGGGTATGCCAGAACCACTTGGCGGACACTCCGGAATCATCTGCCGGACATGCCGGAACCAGCTCTGAGACACACCAGAACCAAGTGCCGGAGACGCCGGAAGCACCTGCCGAGCATGCCGGAGCCACCTGCTCGACTCCCAGAAACACCTGCCGGACACGCCAAAATCACCTGCCGGGTATGCCAGAACCACCTGGCGGAAACTACCTAATCACCTGCCGCGCATGCTGGAAGCACGTGCCAGACACGTCGGAAACACCTACCGGACAGACCGGAACCACCTGCCAAGTACGCCGGAGCCACCTGTTTGACTCGCTGGAACCACCTGCCGGACAGGCCAATATCAACTGCTGGCTATGCCAGAACCACCTGGGGGACAGTCCGGGATCACCTGCCAGCCATGGCGGAACCACCTCTCAGACGTACCAGAACCACCTGCCGGAGAAGCTGGAAACACGTCCTGGACAGACTGGAACCACGTGACGGCCATGCCTGAACCACCTGCCGAGCACGGCGGAACCACCTGCCGGACACGCCAAAATCACCTGCGGGCTACGCCAGAACCACTTGGACGACTCTCCGAAATGACCTGCCGGGCATGTTGGAACCACCTCTCAGACGTGCCAGAAGCACGTGGCGGACAGTCCGGAATCACCTGTTGGACATACGCAACCACCTCTGAGACGTACCAGAACCACGTGCCGTGCACGCCGGAACCACCTACCGGACAGACCGGAATCAACTTTTGGGCATGCCGGAACCACCAGTCAGATGTGCCAGAAACACGTGCCGGAGACGCCGGAAGCACCTGCCGAGCACGTCGCAACCACCTGCTCAACTCGCCTGAACCACCTGCCGGACACGCCAAAATCACCTGCCCGCTACACCAGCACCACTTCGGGGATAAGCCGGAATCACGTGAGGGGCATGCCGGCACAGCCTCTCAGACTGAACCTCGTGCCGGACACCACAGTACCACCTGCCGGACAGACCGGAACCACCTGCCGGACACGCCGGGACCACCGGTTCGACCCGCCATAACGACCGCTGGACATGCAAACTCACCTGCCGGCTATGCCGGAAACACTTGGCAAACACTCCGGAATCACCTGCCGGTCATTGCGGAACCACCTCTCAGATATGCCAGAACCACGTGCCAATGACCCCGGAAGCACCTGCCGAGCACGCCGGAACCACATGCTCGACTCGCCAGAACCACCTGCCGGACACGCAAAAATCACCTGCCGGCTACGCCACAACCAGTTGGGGAACACTTCGGAATCACCTGCCGGGCTTGCTGGAACCACCTGCCGGTCATGCCAAAATCACCTGCCAACTACGCCAGTACCACTTGGCGGACACTGTGGAAACACCTGTCGCGCCGGCCGGAACCACATCTCAGACGTGCCAGAACCATGTGCATGAGATGCTGGAACCACACCCCGAACAGACGGAAAACACCTGCCAGACCCGTCTGAACAACCTGCCGAGCACGCCGGAGACACCTGCTCGACTCGCCGGAACCACCTACATGACATGCCCAAATCACCAGCCGGGTATGCCAGAACCACTTGGCGGACACTCCGGAATCATCTGCCGGACATGCCGGAACCAGCTCTCAGACACACCAGAACCACGTGCCGGAGACGCCGGAAGCACCTGCCGAGCATGCCGGAGCCACCTGCTCGACTCGCCAGAAACACCTGCCGGACACGCCAAAATCACCTGCCGGGTACGCCAGAACCACCTGGCGGACACTCCGAAATCACCTGTCGCGCATGCCGGAACCACCTCTCAGACGTGCCGGAAGCACGTGCCGGACACGCCGGAATCACCTACCGGACAGACCGGAACCACCTGCCGAGCACGCCGGAGCCACCTGTTCGACTCGCTGGAACCACCTGCCGGACAGGCCAATATCAACTGCTGGCTATGCCAGAACCACCTGGGGGACGGTCCGGAATCACCTGCCAGCCATGGCGGAACCACCTCTCAGACGTACCAGAACCACCTGCCGGAGAAGCTGGAAACACGTCCTGGACAGTCTGGAACCACCTGCCGGCCAAGCCTGAACCACCTGCCAAGCACAACGGAACAACCTGCCAGACACGCCAAAATCACCTGCGTGTTATGCCAGAACCACTTGGAGGACTCTCTGGGATGACCTGCCGGTCATGCCGGAACCACCTCTCAGACGTGCCAGAACCATGTGGCGGACAGTCCGGAATCACCTGTTGGGCATGCGCAACCACCTCTGAGACGTACCAGAACCACATGCCGTGCAGGCTGGAACCACCTACCGGACAGACCGGAATCACCTTTCGGGCATGCCGGAACCACCTGTCAGATGTGCCAGAAACACGTGCCGGAGACGCCGGAAGCACCTGCCAAGCACGTTGGAACCACCTGCTCAACTCGCCTGAACCACCTGCCGGACATGCCAAAATCACCTGCCGACTATGCCAGAACCACTTGGCGAAAACTCCGGAATCACTTGCCGGGCATGCAGGAACCACCTCTCAGACATGCCAGAACCCCGTGCCAATGACCCCGGAAGCACCAGCCAAGCACGCCGGAACCACCTGCTCGACTCGCCAGAACCACCTGCCGATCACGCAAAAATCACCTGCCGGCTACGCCACAACCAGTTGGCGAACACTTCGGAATCACCTGACAGGCTTGCTGGAACCACCTGCCAGTCATGCCAAAATCACCTGCCAACTACGCCAGAACCGCTTGGCGGACACTGCGGAAACACCTGTCGGGCCGGCTGGAACCACATCTCAGACGTGCCGGAAACGTGTTCATGAGATGCTGGAACCACACCCCGAACAGACGGATACCACCTGCCAGAACCGCCTGAACCACCTGCCGAGCACGCCGGAACCACCTGCTCGACTCACCGGTACCACCTCCCTGACACGCCAAAATCACCTGCTGGGTATGCCAGAACCACTTGGCGGACACTCCGGAATCATCTGCCGGACATGCTGGAACCAGCTCTCACACACACCAGAACCAAGTGCCGGAGACGCCGGAAGCACCTGCCGAGCATGCCGGAGCCACCTGCTCGACTCGCCAGAAACACCTGCCGGACACGCCACAATCACCTGCCGGGTATGCCAGAACCACCTGGCGGACACTACGGAATCACCTGCCGCGCATGCCGGAAGCACGTGCCGGACACGCCGGAATCACCTACCGGACAGACCGGAACCACCTGCCGAGCACGCCGGAGCCACCTGTTCGACTCGCTGGAACCACCAGCCGGACAGTCCAATATCAACTGCTGGCTATGCCAGAACCACCTGGGGGACAGTCTGGGATCACCTGCCATCCATGGCGGAACCACCTCTCAGACGTACCAGAACCACCTGCCGGAGAAGCTGGAAACACGTCCTGGACAGACTGGAACCACGTGACGGCCATGCCTGAACCACCTGTCGAGCACGGCGGAACCACCTGCCGGACACGCCAAAATCACCTGCGGGCTACGCCAGAACCACTTGGACGACTCTCCGAAATGACCTGCCGGGCATGTTGGAACCACCTCTCAGACGTGCCAGAAGCACGTGGCGGACAGTCCGGAATCACCTGTTGGGCATACGCAACCACCTCTGACACGTACCAGAACCACGTGCCGTGCACGCCGGAACCACCTACCGGACAGACCGGAATCAACTTTTGGGCATGCCGGAACCACCAGTCAGATGTGCCAGAAACACGTGCCGGAGACGCCGGAAGCACCTGCCGAGCACGTCGCAACCACCTGCTCAACTCGCCTGAACCACCTGACGGACACGCCAAAATCACCTGCCCGCTACACCAGCACCACTTCGGGGACAAGCCGGAATCACGTGAGGGGCATGCCGGCACAGCCTCTCAGACTGAACCTCGTGCCGGACACCACAGAACCACCTGCCGGACAGACCGGAACCACCTGCCGGACACGCCGGAACCACCGGCTCGACCCGCCGGAACGACCGCTGGACATGCAAAATCACCTGCCGGCTACGCCGGAAACACTTGGCGAACACTCCGGAATCACCTGCCGGGCATGCCGGAACCACCTCTCAGATATGCCAAAACCACGTGCCAATGACCCCGGAAGCACCTGCCGAGCATGCCGGAACCACCTGCTCGACTCGCTAGAACCACCTGCCGGACACGCAAAAATCACCTGCCGGCTACGCCACAACCAGTTGGGGAACACTTCGGAATCACCTGCCGGGCTTGCTGGAACCACCTGCCGGTCATGCCAAAATCACCTGCCAACTACGCCAGTACCACTTGGCGGACACTGTGGAAACACCTGTCGGGCCGGCCGGAAACACATCTCAGACGTGCCAGAACCATGTGCATGAGATGCTGGAACCACACCCCGAACAGACGGAAAACACCTGCCAGACCCGTCTGAACAACCTGCCGAGCACGCCGGAGCCACCTGCTCGACTCGCCGGAACCACCTACCTGACATGCCCAAATCACCAGCCGGGTATGCCAGAACCACTTGGTGGACACTCCGGAATCATCTGCTGGATATGCCGGAACCAGCTCTCAGACACACCAGAACCACGTGCCGGAGACGCCGGAAGCACCTGCCGAGCATGCCGGAGCCACCTGCTCGAATCGCCAGAAACACCTGCCAGACACGCCAAAATCACCTGCCGGGTACGCCAGAACCACCTGGCGGACACTCCGAAATCACCTGTCGCGCATGCCGGAACCACCTCTCAGACGTGCCGGAAGCACGTGCCGGACACTCCGGAATCACCTAGCGGACAGACCGGAACCACCTGCCGAGCATGCCGGAGCCACCTGTTTGACTCGCTGGAACCACCTGCCGGACAGGCCAATATCAACTGCTGGCTATGCCAGAACCACCTGGGGGACGGTCCGGAATCACCTGCCAGCCATGGCGGAACCACCTCTCAGACATACCAGAACCACCTGCCGGAGAAGCTGGAAACACGTCCTGGACAGTCTGGAACCACCTGCCGGCCAAGCCTGAACCACCTGCCAAGCACAACGGAACAACCTGCCAGACACGCCAAAATCACCTGCGTGTTATGCCAGAACCACTTGGAGGACTCTCTGGGATGACCTGCCGGTCATGCCGGAACCACCTCTCAGACGTGCCAGAACCATGTGGCGGACAGTCCGGAATCACCTGTTGGGCATGCGCAACCACCTCTGAGACGTACCAGAACCACATGCCGTGCAGGCTGGAACCACCTACCGGACAGACCGGAATCACCTTTCGGGCATGCCGGAACCACCTGTCAGATGTGCCAGAAACACGTGCCGGAGACGCCGGAAGCACCTGCCAAGCACGTTGGAACCACCTGCTCAACTCGCCTGAACCACCTGCCGGACATGCCAAAATCACCTGCCGACTATGCCAGAACCACTTGGCGAACACTCCGGAATCACTTGCCGGGCATGCAGGAACCACCTCTCAGACATGCCAGAACCCCGTGCCAATGACCCCGGAAGCACCAGCCGAGCACGCCGGAACCACCTGCTCGACTCGCCAGAACCACCTGCCGATCACGCAAAAATCACCTGCCGGCTACGCCACAACCAGTTGGTGAACACTTTGGAATCACCTGCCAGGCTTGCTGGAACCACCTGCCAGTGATGCCAAAATCACCTGCCAACTACGCCAGAACCGCTTGGCGGACACTGCGGAAACACCTGTCGGGCCGGCTGGAACCACATCTCAGACGTGCCAGAAACGTGTTCATGAGATGCTGGAACCACACCCGGAACAGACGGATACCACATGCCAGAACCGCCTGAACCACCTGCCGAGCACGCCGGAACCACCTGCTCGACTCACCGGTACCACCTCCCTGACACGCCAAAATCACCTGCTGGGTATGCCAGAACCACTTGGCGGACACTCCGGAATCATCTGCCGGACATGCCGGAACCAGTTCTCAGACACACCAGAACCAAGTGCCGGAGACGCCGGAAGCACCTGCCGAGCATGCCGGAGCCACCTGCTCGACTCGCCAGAAACACCTGCCGGACACGCCAAAATCACCTGCCGGGTATGCCAGAACCACCTGGCGGACACTACGGAATCACCTGCCGCGCATGCCGGAACCACCTCTCAGACGTGCCGGAAGCACGTGCCAGACACGCCGGAAACACCTACCGGACAGACCGGAACCACCTGCCGAGCACGCCGGAGCCACCTGTTCGACTCGCTGGAACCACCTGCCGGACAGGCCAATATCAACTGCTGGCTATGCCAGAACCACCTGGGGGACAGTCCGGGATCACCTGCCTGCCTTGGCGGAACCACCTCTCAGACGTACCAGAACCACCTGCCGGAGAAGCTGGAAACACGTCCTGGACAGACTGGAACCACGTGACGGCCATGCCTGAACCACCTGCCGAGCACGGCGGAACCACCTGCCGGACACGCCAAAATCACCTGCGGGCTACGCCAGAACTACTTGGACGACTCTCCGAAATGACCTGCCGGGCATGTTGGAACCACCTCTCAGACGTGCCAGAAGCACGTGGCGGACAGTCCGGAATCACCTGTTGGGCATACGCAACCACCGCTGACACGTACCAGAACCACGTGCCGTGCACGCCGGAACCACCTACCGGACAGACCGGAATCAACTTTTGGGCATGCCGGAACCACCAGTCAGATGTGCCAGAAACACGTGCCGGAGACGCCGGAAGCACCTGCCGAGCACGTCGCAACCACCTGCTCAACTCGCCTGAACCACCTGCCGGACACGCCAAAATCACCTGCCCGCTACACCAGCACCACTTCGAGGACAAGCCGGAATCACGTGAGGGGCATGCTGGCACAGCCTCTCAGACTGAACCTCGTGCCGGACACCACAGAACCACCTGCCGGACAGACCGGAACCACCTGCCGGACACGCCGGAACCACCGGCTCGACCCGCCGGAACGACCGCTAGACATGCAAACTCACCTGCCGGCTACGCCGGAAACACTTGGCGAACACTCCGGAATCACCTGCCGGGCATGCCGGAACCACCTCTCAGATATGCCAGAACCACGTGCCAATGACCCCGGAAGCACCTGCCGAGCACGCCGGAACCACCTGCTCGACTCGCCAGAACCACCTGCCGGACACGCAAAAATCACCTGCCGGCTACGCCACAACCAGTTGGGGAACACTTCGGAATCACCTGCCGGGCTTGCTGGAACCACCTGCCGGTCATGCCAAAATCACCTGCCAACTACGCCAGTACCACTTGGCGGACACTGTGGAAACACCTGTCGGGCCGGCCGGAACCACATCTCAGACGTGCCGGAAACATGTGCATGAGATGCTGGAACCACACCCCGAACAGACGGAAAACACCTGCCAGACCCGTCTGAACAACCTGCCGAGCACGCCGGAGCCACCTGCTCGACTCGCCGGAACCACCTACCTGACATGCCTAAATCACCAGCCGGGTATGCCAGAACCACTTGGCGGACACTCCGGAATCATCTGCTGGACATGCCGGAACCAGCTCTCAGACACACCAGAACCACGTGCCGGAGACGCCGGAAGCACCTGCCGAGCATGCCGGAGCCACCTGCTTGACTCGCTGGAACCACCTGCCGGACAGGCCAATATCAACTGCTGGCTATGCCAGAACCACCTGGGGGACAGTCCGGGATCACCTGCCAGCTTTGGCGGAACCACCTCTCAGACGTACCTGAACCCCCCCGGAGAAGCTGGAAACACGTACTGGACAGCCTGGAACCACGTGACGGCCATGCCTGAACCACCTGCCGAGCACGGCGGAACCACCTGCTGGACACGCCAAAATCACCTGCGGGCTACGCCAGAACCACTTGGACGACTCTCCGAAATGACCTGCCGGGCATGTTGGAACCACCTCTCAGACGTGCCAGAAGCACGTGGCGGACAGTCCGGAATCACCTGTTGGGCATACGCAACCACCTCTGACACGTACCAGAACCACGTGCCGTGCACGCCGGAACCACCTACCGGACAGACCGGAATCAACTTTTGGGCATGCCGGAACCACCAGTCAGATGTGCCAGAAACACGTGCCGGAGACGCCGGAAGCACCTGCCGAGCACGTCGCAACCACCTGCTCAACTCGCCTGAACCACCTGCCGGACACGCCAAAATCACCTGCCCGCTACACCAGCACCACTTCGGGGACAAGCCGGAATCACGTGAGGGGCATGCCGGCACAGCCTCTCAGACTGAACCTCGTGCCGGACACCACAGAACCACCTGCTGGACAGACCGGAACCACCTGCCAGACACGCCGGAACCACCGGCTCGACCCGCCGGAACGACCGCTGGACATGCAAACTCACCTGCCGGCTATGCCGGAAACACTAGGCGAACACTCCGGAATCACCTGCCGGGCATGCCGGAACCACCTCTCAGATATGCCAGAACCACGTGCCAATGACCCCGGAAGCACCTGCCGAGCACGCCGGAACCACCTGCTCGACTCGCCAGAACCACCTGCCGGACACGCAAAAATCACCTGCCGGCTACGCCACAACCAGTTGGGGAACACTTCGGAATCACCTGCCGGGCTTGCTCCAACCACCTGCCGGTCATGCCAAAATCACCTGCCAACTACGCCAGTACCACTTGGCGGACACTGTGGGAACACCTGTCGGGCCGGCCGGAACCACATCTCAGATGTGCCAGAAACATGTGCATGAGATGCTGGAACCACACCCCGAACAGACGGAAAACACCTGCCAGACCCGTCTGAACAACCTGCCTAGCACGCCGGAGACACCTGCTCGACTCGCCGGAACCACCTACCTGACATGCCCAAATCACCAGCCGGGTATGCCAGAACCACTTGGCGGACACTCCGGAATCATCTGCTGGATATGCCGGAACCAGCTCTCAGACACACCAGAACCACGTGCCGGAGACGCCGGAAGCACCTGCCGAGCATGCCGGAGCCACCTGCTCGACTCACCAGAAACACCTTCCGGACACGCCAAAATCACCTGCCGGGTACGCCAGAACCACCTGGCGGACACTACGAAATCACCTGTCGCGCATGCCGGAACCACCTCTCAGACGTGCCGGAAGCACGTGCCGGACACGCCGGAATCACCTACCGGACAGACCGGAACCACCTGCCGAGCACGCCGGAGCCACCTGTTTGACTCGCTGGAACCACCTGCCGGACAGGCCAATATCAACTGCTGGCTATGCCAGAACCACCTGGGGGACGGTCCGGAATCACCTGCCAGCCATGGCGGAACCACCTCTCAGACGTACCAGAACCACCTGCCGGAGAAGCTGGAAACACGTCCTGGACAGTGTGGAACCACGTGCCGGCCAAGCCTGAACCACCTGCCAAGCACCACGGAACAACCTGCCAGACACGCCAAAATCACCTGCGTGTTATGCCAGAACCACTTGGAGGACTCTCTGGGATGACCTGCCGGGCATGCCAGAACCACCTCTCAGACGTGCCAGAACCATGTGACGGACAGTCCGGAATCACCTGTTGGGCATGCGCAACCACCTCTGAGACGTACCAGAACCACATGCTGTGCAGGCTGGAACCACCTACCGGACAGACCGGAATCACCTTTCGGGCATGCCGGAACCACCTGTCAGATGTGCCAGAAACACGTGCCGGAGACGCCGGAAGCACCTGCCAAGCACGTTGGAACCACCTGCTCAACTCGCCTGAACCACCTGCCGGACATGCCAAAATCACCTGCCGACTATGCCAGAACCACTTGGCGAACACTCCGGAATCACTTGCCGGGCATGCAGGAACCACCTCTCAGACATGCCAGAACCCCGTGCCAATGACCCCGGAAGCACCAGCCGAGCACGCCGGAACCACCTGCTCGACTCGCCAGAACCACCTGCCGATCACGCAAAAATCACCTGCCGGCTACGCCACAACCAGTTGGCGAACACTTTGGAATCACCTGACAGGCTTGCTGGAACCACCTGCCAGTCATGCCAAAATCACCTGCCAACTGCGCAGAACCGCTTGGCGGACACTGCGGAAACACCTGTCGGGCCGGCTGGAACCACATCTCAGACGTGCCAGAAACGTGTTCATGAGATGCTGGAACCACACCCCGAACAGACGGATACCACCTGCCAGAACCGCCTGAACCACCTGCCGAGCACGCCGGAACCACCTGCTCGACTCACCGGTACCACCTCCCTGACACGCCAAAATCACCTGCTGGGTATGCCAGAACCACTTGGCGGACACTCCGGAATCATCTGCCGGACATGCCGGAACCAGCTCTCAGACACACCAGAACCAAGTGCCGGAGACGCCGGAAGCACCTGCCGAGAATGCCGGAGCCACCTGCTCGACTCACCGGTACCACCTCCCTGACACGCCAAAATCACCTGCCGGGTATGCCAGAACCACCTGGCGGACACTACGGAATCACCTGCGGCGCATGCCGGACGCACGTGCCAGACACGCCGCAAACACCTACCGGACAGACCGGAACCACCTGCCTAGAACGCCGGAGCCACCTGTTCGACTCGCTGGAACCACCTGCCGGACAGGCCAATATCAACTGCTGGCTATGCCAGAACCACCTGGGGGACGGTCCGGGATCACCTGGCAGCCATGGCGGAACCACCTCTGAGACGTACCAGAACCACCTGCCGGAGAAGCTGGAAACACGTCCTGGACAGACTGGAACCACGTGACGGCCATGCCTGAACCACCTGTCGAGCACGGCGGAACCACCTGCCGGACACGCCAAAATCACCTGCGGGCTACGCCAGAACCACTTGGACGACTCTCCGAAATGACCTGCCGGGCATGTTGGAACCACCTCTCAGACGTGCCAGAAGCACGTGGCGGACAGTCCGGAATCACCTGTTGGGCATACGCAACCACCTCTGAGACGTACCAGAATCACGTGCCGTGCACGCCGGAACCACCTACCGGACAGACCGGAATCAACTTTTGGGCATGCCGGAACCACCAGTCAGATGTGCCAGAAACACGTGCCAATGACCCCGGAAGCACCTGCCCAGCACGTCGCAACCACCTGCTCAAATCGCCTGAACCACCTGCCGGACACGCCAAAATCTCCTGCCCGCTACACCAGCACCACTTCGGGGACAAGCCGGAATCACGTGAGGGGCATGCCGGCACAGCCTCTCAGACTGAACCTCGTGCCGGACACCACAGAACCACCTGCCGGACAGACCGGAACCACCTGCCGGACACGCCGGAACCACCGGCTCGACCCGCCGGAACGACCGCTGGACATGCAAAATCACCTGCCGGCTACGCCAGAAACACTTGGCGAACACTCCGGAATCACCTGCCGGGCATGCCGGAACCACCTCTCAGATATGCCAGAACCACGTGCCAATGACCCCGGAAGCACCTGCCGAGCACGCCGGAACCACCTGCTCGACTCGCCAGAACCACCTGCCGGACACGCAAAAATCACCTGCCGGCTACGCCACAACCAGTTGGGGAACACTTCGGAATCACCTGCCGGGCTTGCTGGAACCACCTGCCGGTCATGCCAAAATCACCTGCCAACTACGCCAGTACCACTTGGCGGACACTGTGGAAACACCTGTCGGGCCGGCCGGAACCACATCTCAGACGTGCCAGAACCATGTGCATGAGATGCTGGAACCACACCCCGAACAGACGGAAAACACCTGCCAGACCCGTCTGAACAACCTGCCGAGCACGCCGGAGCCACCTGCTCGACTCGCCGGAACCGCCTACCTGACATGCCTAAATCACCAGCCGGGTATGCCAGAACCACTTGGCGGACACTCCGGAATCATCTGCTGGACATGCCGGAACCAGCTCTCAGACACACCAGAACCACGTGCCGGAGACGCCGGAAGCACCTGCCGAGCATGCCGGAGCCACCTGCTTGACTCGCTGGAACCACCTGCCGGACAGGCCAATATCAACTGCTGGCTATGCCAGAACCACCTGGGGGACAGTCCGGGATCACCTGCCAGCCTTGGCGGAACCACCTCTCAGACGTACCAGAACCACCTGCCGGAGAAGCTGGAAACACGTACTGGACAGCCTGGAACCACGTGACGGCCATGCCTGAACCACCTGCCGAGCACGGCGGAACCACCTGCCGGACACGCCAAAATCACCTGCGGGCTACGCCAGAACCACTTGGACGACTCTCCGAAATGACCTGCCGGGCATGTTGGAACCACCTCTCAGACGTGCCAGAAGCACGTGGCGGACAGTCCGGAATCACCTGTTGGGCATACGCAACCACCGCTGACACGTACCAGAACCACGTGCCGTGCACGCCGGAACCACCTACCGGACAGACCGGAATCAACTTTTGGGCATGCCGGAACCACCAGTCAGATGTGCCAGAAACACGTGCCGGAGACGCCGGAAGCACCTGCCGAGCACGTCGCAACCACCTGCTCAACTCGCCTGAACCACCTGCCGGACACGCCAAAATCACCTGCCCGCTACACCAGCACCACTTCGAGGACAAGCCGGAATCACGTGAGGGGCATGCTGGCACAGCCTCTCAGACTGAATCTCGTGCCGGACACCACAGAACCACCTGCCAGACAGACCGGAACCACCTGCCGGACACGCCGGAACCACCGGCTCGACCCGCCGGAACGACCGCTGGACATGCAAACTCACCTGCCGGCTACGCCGGAAACACTTGGCGAACACTCCGGAATCACCTGCCGGGCATGCCGGAACCACCTCTCAGATATGCCAGAACCACGTGCCAATGACCCCGGAAGCACCTGCCGAGCACGCCGGAACCACCTGCTCGACTCGCCAGAACCACCTGCCGGACACGCAAAAATCACCTGCCGGCTACGCCACAACCAGTTGGGGAACACTTCGGAATCACCTGCCGGGCTTGCTGGAACCACCTGCCGGTCATGCCAAAATCACCTGCCAACTACGCCAGTACCACTTGGCGGACACTGTGGAAACACCTGTCGGGCCGGCCGGAACCACATCTCAGACGTGCCAGAACCATGTGCATGAGATGCTGGAACCACACCCCGAACAGACGGAAAACACCTGCCAGACCCGTCTGAACAACCTGCCGAGCACGCCGGAGCCACCTGCTCGACTCGCCGGAACCACCTACCTGACATGCCCAAATCACCAGCCGGGTATGCCAGAACCACTTGGCGGACACTCCGGAATCATCTGCCGGACATGCCGGAACCAGCTCTCAGACACACCAGAACCACGTGCCGGAGACGCCGGAAGCACCTGCCGAGCATGCCGGAGCCACCTGCTCGACTCGCCAGAAACACCTGCCGGACACGCCAAAATCACCTGCCGGGTACGCCAGAACCACCTGGCGGACACTCCGAAATCACCTGTCGCGCATGCCGGAACCACCTCTCAGACGTGCCGGAAGCACGTGCCGGACACGCCAGAATCACCTACCGGACAGACCGGAACCACCTGCCGAGCACGCCGGAACCACCTGTTCGACTCGCTGGAACCACCTGCCGGACAGGCCAATATCAACTGCTGGCTATGCCAGAACCACCTGGGGGACGGTCCGGAATCACCTGCCAGCCATGGCGGAACCACCTCTCAGTCGTACCAGAACCACCTGCCGGAGAAGCTGGAAACACGTCCTGGACAGTCTGGAACCATCTGCCGGCCAAGCCTGAACCACCTGCCAAGCACAACGGAACAACCTGCCAGACACGCCAAAATCACCTGCGTGTTATGCCAGAACCACTTGGAGGACTCTCTGGGATGACCTGCCGGGCATGCCGGAACCACCTCTCAGACGTGCCAGAACCATGTGGCGGACAGTCCGGAATCACCTGTTGGGCATGCGCACCCCCCTCTGAGACGTACCAGAACCACATGCCGTGCAGGCTGGAACCACCTACCGGACAGACCGGAATCACCTTTCGGGCATGCCGGAACCACCTGTCAGATGTGCCAGAAACACGTGCCGGAGACGCCGGAAGCACCTGCCAAGCACGTTGGAACCACCTGCTCAACTCGCCTGAACCACCTGCCGGACATGCCAAAATCACCTGCCGACTATGCCAGAACCACTTGGCGAACACTCCGGAATCACTTGCCGGGCATGGAGGAACCACCTCTCAGACATGCCAGAACCCCGTGCCAATGACCCAGGAAGCACCAGCCGAGCACGCCGGAACCACCTGCTCGACTCGCCAGAACCACCTGCCGATCACGCAAAAATCACCTGCCGGCTACGCCACAACCAGTTGGCGAAAACTTTGGAATCACCTGCCAGGCTTGCTGGAACCACCTGCCAGTCATGCCAAAATCACCTGCCAACTACGCCAGAACCGCTTGGCGGACACTGCGGAAACACCTGTCGGGCCGGCTGGAACCACATCTCAGACGTGCCAGAAACGTGTTCATGAGATGCTGGAACCACACCCCGAACAGATGGATACCACCTGCCAGAACCGCCTGAACCACCTGCTGAGCACACCGGAACCACCTGCTCGACTCACCGGTACCACCTCCCTGACACGCCAAAATCACCTGCTGGGCATGCCAGAACCACTTGGCGGACACTCCGGAATCATCTGCCAGACATGCCGGAACCAGCTCTGAGACACACCAGAACCAAGTGCCGGAGACGCCGGAAGCACCTGCCGAGCATGCCGGAGCCACCTGCTCGACTCGCCGGAAACACCTGCCGGACACGCCAAAATCACCTGCCGGGTATGCCAGAACCACCTGGCGGACACTACGGAATCACCTGCCGCGCATGCCGGAAGCACGTGCCAGACACGCCGGAAACACCTACCGGACAGACCGGAACCACCTGCCAAGAACGCCGGAGCCACCTGTTCGACTCGCTGGAACCACCTGCCGGACAGGCCAATATCAACTGCTGGCTATGCCAGAACCACCTGGGGGACAGTCCGGGATCACCTGCCAGCCATGGCGGAACCACCTCTCAGACGTACCAGAACCACCTGCCGGAGAAGCTGGAAACACGTCCTGGACAGACTGGAACCACGTGACGGCCATGCCTGAACCACCTGCCGAGCACGGCGGAACCACCTGCCGGACACGCCAAAATCACCTGCGGGCTACGCCAGAACCACTTGGACGACTCTCCGAAATGACCTGCCGGGCATGTTGGAACCACCTCTCAGACGTGCCAGAAGCACGTGGCGGACAGTCCGGAATCACCTGTTGGACATACGCAACCACCTCTGAGACGTACCAGAACCACGTGCCGTGCACGCCGGAACCACCTACCGGACAGACCGGAATCAACTTTTGGGCATGCCGGAACCACCAGTCAGATGTGCCAGAAACACGTGCCGGAGACGCCGGAAGCACCTGCCGAGCACGTCGCAACCACCTGCTCAACTAGCCTGAACCACCTGCCGGACACGCCAAAATCACCTGCCCGCTACACCAGCACCACTTCGGGGACAAGCCGGAATCACGTGAGGGGCATGCTGGCACAGCCTCTCAGATTGAACCTCGTGCCGGACACCACAGAACCACCTGCCGGACAGACCGGAACCACGTGCCGGACACGCTGGAACCACCGGCTTGACCCGCCGGAACGACCGCTGGACATTCAAACTCACCTGCCGGCTACGCCGGAAACACTTGGCGAACACTCTGGAATCACCTGCCGGGCATGCCGGAACCACCTCTCAGATATCCCAGAACCACGTGCCAATGACCCCGGAAGCACCTGCCGAGCACGCCGGAACCACCTGCTCGACTCGCCAGAACCAACTGCCGGACACGCAAAAATCACCTGCCGGCTACGCCACAACCAGTTGGGGAACACTTTGGAATCACCTGCCGGGCTTGCTGGAACCACCTGCCGGTCATGCCAAAATCACCTGCCAACTACGCCAGTACCACTTGGCGGACACTGTGGAAACACCAGTCGGGCCGGCCGGAACCACATCTCAGACGTGCCAGAACCATGTGCATGAGATGCTGGAACCACACCCCGAACAGACGGAAAACACCTGCCAGACCCGTCTGAACAACCTGCCGAGCACGCCGGAGCCACCTGCTCGACTCGCCGGAACCACCTACATGACATGCCCAAATCACCAGCCGGGTATGCCAGAACCACTTGGCGGACACTCCGGAATCATCTGCCGGACATGCCGGAACCAGCTCTCAGACACACCAGAACCACGTGCCGGAGACGCCGGAAGCACCTGCCGAGCATGCCGGAGCCACCTGCTCGACTCGCCAGAAACACCTGCCGGACACGCCAAAATCACCTGCCGGTTACGCCAGAACCACATGGCCGACACTCCGAAATCACCTGTCGTGCATGCCGGAACCACCTCTCAGACGTGCCGGAAGCACGTGCCGGACACGCCGGAATCACCTACCGGACAGACCGGAACCACCTGCCGAGCACGCCGGAGCCACCTGTTCGACTCGCTGGAACCACCTGCCAGACAGGCCAATATCCACTGCTGGCTATGCCAGAACCACCTGGGGGACGGTCCGGAATCACCTGCCAGCCATGGCGGAACCACCTCTCAGACGTACCAGAACCACCTGCCGGAGAAGCTGGAAACACGTCCTGGACAGTCTGGAACCACCTGCCGGCCAAGCCTGAACCACCTGCCAAGCACCACGGAACAACCTGCCAGACACGCCAAAATCACCTGCGTGTTATGCCAGAACCACTTGGAGGACTCTCTGGGATGACCTGCCGGGCATGACGGAACCACCTCTCAGACGTGCCAGAACCATGTGGCGGACAGTCCGGAATCACCTGTTGGGCATGCGCAACCACCTATGAGACGTACCAGAACCACATGCTGTGCAGGCTGGAACCACCTACCGGACAGACCGGAATCATCTTTCGGGCATGCCGGAACCACCTGTCAGATGTGCCAGAAACGCATGCCGGAGACGCCGGAAGCACCTGCCAAGCACGTTGGAACCACCTGCTCAACTCGCCTGAACCACCTGCCGGACACGCCAAAATCACCTGCCGACTATGCCAGAACCACTTGGCGAACACTCCGGAATCACTTGCCGGGCATGCAGGAACCACCTCTCAGACATGCCAGAACCCCGTGCCAATGACCCCGGAAGCACCATCCCAGCACACCAGAACCACCTGCTCGACTCGCCAGAACCACCTGCCGAACACGCAAAAATCACCTGCTGGCTACGCCACAACCAGTTGGTGAACACTTTGGAATCACCTGTCAGGCTTGCTGGAACCACCTGCCAGTCATGCCAAAATCACCTGCCAACTACGCCAGAACCGCTTGGCGGACACTGCGGAAACACCTGTCGGGCCGGCTGGAACCACATCTCAGACGTGCCAGAAACGTGTTCATGAGATGCTGGAACCACACCACGAACAGACGGATACCACCTGCCAGAACCGCCTGAACCACCTGCTGAGCACGCCGGAACCACCTGCTCGACTCACCGGTACCACCTCCCTGACACACCAAAATCACCTGCTGGGTATGCCAGAACCACCTGGCGGACACTCCGGAATCATCTGCTGAACATGCCGGAACCAGTTCTCAGACACACCAGAACCAAGTGCCGGAGACGCCGGAAGCACCTGCCGAGAATGCCGGATCCACCTGCTTGACTCCCAGAAACACCTGCCGGACACGCCAAAATCACCTGCCGGGTATTCCAGAACCACCTGGCGGACACTACGGAATCACCTGCCGCGCATGCCGGAAGCACGTGCCAGACACGCCGGAAACACCTACCGGACAGACCGGAACCACCTGCCAAGAACGCCGGAGCCACCTGTTCGACTTGCTGGAACCACCTGCCGGACAGGCCAATATCAACTGCTGGCCATGCCAGAACCACCTGGGGGACAGTCCGGGATCACCTGCCAGCCATGGCGGAACCACCTCTCAGACGTACCAGAACCACCTGCCGGAGAAGCTGGAAACACGTCCTGGACAGACTGGAACCACGTGACGGCCATGCCTGAACCACCTGCCGAGCACGGCGGAACCACCTGCCGGACGCGCCAAAATCACCTGCGGGCTACGCCAGAACCACTTGGACGACTCTCCGAAATGACCTGCCGGGCATGTTGGAACCACCTCTCAGACGTGCCAGAAGCATGTGGCGGACAGTCCGGAATCACCTGTTGGGCATACGCAACCACCTCTGACACGTACCAGAACCACGTGCCGTGCACGCCGGAACCACCTACCGGACAGACCGGAATCAACATTTGGGCATGCCGGAACCACCAGTCAGATGTGCCAGAAACACGTGCCGGAGACGCCGGAAGCACCTGCCCAGCACTTCGCAACCACCTGCTCAACTCGCCTGAACCACCTGCCGGACACGCCAAAATCACCTGCCCGCTACACCAGCACCACTTCGGGGACAAGCCGGAATCACGTGAGGGGCATGCCGGCACGGCCTCTCAGACTGAGCCTCGTGCCAGACACCACAGAACCACCTGCCGGACAGACCGGAACCACCTGCCGGACACGCCGGAACCACCGGCTCGACCCGCCAGAACGACCGCTGGACATGCAAACTCACCTGCCGGCTACGCCGGAAACACTTGGCGAACACTCCGGAATCACCTGCCGGGCATGCCGGAACCACCTCTCAGATATGCCAGAACCACGAGCCAATGACCCTGGAAACACCAGCCGAGCACGCCGGAACCACCTGCTCGACTCACCGGAACCACCTGCCGGACAGGCAAAAATCACCTGCCGGCTACGCCACAACCAGTTGGGGAACACTTCGGAATCACCTGCCGGGCTTGTTGGAACCACCTGCCGGTCATGCCAAAATCACCTGCCAACTACGCCAGTACCACTTGGCGGACACTGTGGAAACACCTGTCGGGCCGGCCGGAACCACATCTCAGACGTGCCAGAAACATGTGCATGAGATGCTGGAACCACACCCCGAACAGACGGAAAACACCTGCCAGACCCGTCTGAACAACCTGCCGAGCACCTACCTGACATGCCCAAATCACCAGCCGGGTATGCCAGAACCACTTGGCGGACACTCCGGAATCATCTGCCGGACATGCCGGAACCAGCTCTCAGACACACCAGAACCACGTGCCGGAGACGCCGGAAGCACCTGCCGAGCATGCCGGAGCCACCTGCTCGACTCGCCAGAAACACCTGCCGGACACGCCAAAATCACCTGCCGGGTACGCCAGAACCACCTGGCGGACACTCCGAAATCACCTGTCGCGCATGCCGGAACCACCTCTCAGACGTGCCGGAAGCACATGCCCGACACGCCGGGATCACCTACCGGACAGACCGGAACCACCTGCCGAGCACGCCGGAGCCACCTGTTCGACTCGCTGGAACCACCTGCCGGACAGGCCAATATCAACTGCTGGCTATGCCAGAACCACCTGGGGGACGGTCCGGAATCGCCTGCCAGCCATGGCGGAACCACCTCTCAGACGTGCCAGAACCATGTGACGGACAGTGCGGAATCACCTGTTGGGCATACGCAACCACCTCTGACACGCACCAGAACCACGTGCCGTGCACGCCGGAAACACCTACCGGACAGACCGGAATCAACTTTTGGGCATGCCGGAACCACCAGTCAGATGTGCCGGAAAAACGTGCCGGAGACGCCAGAAGCACATGCCGAGCACGTCGCAACCACCTGCTCAACTCGCCTGAACCACCTGCCGGACACGCCAAAATCACCTGCCCGCTACACCAGCACCACTTCGGGGACAAGCCGGAATCACGTGAGGGGCATGCCGGCACAGCCTCTCAGACTGAACCTCGTGCCGGACACCACAGAAACACCTGCCGGACAGACCGGAACCACCTGCCGGACACGCCGGAACCACCGGCTCGACCCGCCGGAACGAACGCTGGACATGCAAAATCACCTGCCGGCTACGCCGGAAACACTTGGCGAACACTCCGGAATCACCTGCCGGGCATGCCGGAACCACCTCACAGATATGCCAGAACCACGTGCCAATGACCCCGGAAGCACCTGCCGAGCACGCCGGAACCACCTGCTCGACTCGCCAGAACCACCTGCCGGACACGCAAAAATCACCTGCCGGCTACGCCACAACCAGTTGGGGAACACTTCGGAATCACCTGCCGGGCTTGCTGGAACCACCTGCCGGTCATGCCAAAATCACCTGCCAACTACGCCAGTACCACTTGGCGGACACTGTGGGAACACCTTTCGGGCCGGCCGGAACCACATCTCAGACGTGCCAGAAACATGTGCATGAGATGCTGGAACCACACCCCGAACAGACGGAAAACACCTGCCAGACCCGTCTGAACAACCTGCCTAGCACGCCGGAGACACCTGCTCGACTCGCCGGAACCACCTACCTGACATGCCCAAATCACCAGCCGGGTATGCCAGAACCACTTGGCGGACACTCCGGAATCATCTGCTGGATATGCCGGAACCAGCTCTCAGACACACCAGAACCACGTGCCGGAGACGACGGAAGCACCTGCCGAGCATGCCGGAGCCACCTGCTCGACTCGCCAGAAACACCTGCCGGACACGCCAAAATCACCTGCCGGGTACGCCAGAACCACCTGGCGGACACTCCGAAATCACCTGTCGCGCATGCCGGAACCACCTCTCAGACGTGCCGGAAGCACGTGCCGGACACGCCGGGATCACCTACCGGACAGACCGGAACCACCTGCCGAGCACGCCGGAGCCACCTGTTCGACTCGCTGGAACCACCTGCCGGACAGGCCAATATCAACTGCTGGCTATGCCAGAACCACGTGGGGGACGGTCCGGAATCACCTGCCAGCCATGGCGGAACCACCTCTCAGACGTACCAGAACCACCTGCCGGAGAAGCTGGAAACACGTCCTGGACAGTCTGGAACCACCTGCCGGCCAAGCCTGAACCACCTGGCAAGCACAACGGAACAACCTGCCAGACACGCCAAAATCACCTGCGTGTTATGCCAGAACCACTTGGAGGACTCTCTGGGATGACCTGCCGGGCATGCCGGAACCACCTCTCAGACGTGCCAGAACCATGTGGCGGACAGTCCGGAATCACCTGTTGGGCATGCGCAACCACCTCTGAGACGTACCAGAACCAAATGCTGTGCAGGCTGGAACCACCTACCGGACAGACCGGAATCAGCTTTCGGGCATGCCGGAACCACCTGTCAGATGTGCCAGAAACACGTGCCGGAGACGCCGGAAGCACCTGCCAAGCACGTTGGAACCACCTGCTCAACTCGCCTGAACCACCTGCCGGACAGGCCAAAATCACCTGCCGACTATGCCAGAACCACTTGGCGAACACTCCGGAATCACTTGCCGGGCATGCAGGAACCACCTCTCAGACATGCCAGAACCCCGTGCCAATGACCCCGGAAGCACCAGCCGAGCACGCCGGAACCACCTGCTCGACTCGCCAGAACCACCTGCCGATCACGCAAAAATCACCTGCCGGCTACGCCACAACCAGTTGGCGAACACTTCGGAATCACCTGACAGGCTTGCTGGAACCACCTGCCAGTCATGCCAAAATCACCTGCCAACTACGCCAGAACCGCTTGGCGGACACTGCGGAAACACCTGTCGGGCCGGCTGGAACCACATCTCAGACGTGCCGGAAACGTGTTCATGAGATGCTGGAACCACATCCCGAACAGACGGATACCACCTGCCAGAACCTCCTGCACCACCTGCCGAGCACGCCAGAACCACCTGCTCGACTCACCGGTACCACCTCCCTGACACGCCAAAATCACCTGCTGGGTATGCCAGAACCACTTGGCGGACACTCCGGAATCATCTCCCGGACATGCGGGAACCAGCTCTCAGACACACCAGAACCAAGTGCCGGAGACGCCGGAAGCACCTGCCGAGCATGCCGGAGCCACCTGCTCGACTCGCCAGAAACACCTGCCGGACACGCCACAATCACCTGCCGGGTATGCCAGAACCACCTGGCGGACACTACGCAATCACCTGACGCGCATGCCGGAAGCACGTGCCAGACACGCCGCAAACACCTACCGGACAGACCGGAACCACCTGCCTAGAACGCCGGAGCCACCTGTTCGACTCGCTGGAACCACCTGCCGGACAGGCCAATATCAACTGCTGGCTATGCCAGAACCACCTGGGGGAAAATCCGGGATCACCTGGCAGCCATGGCGGAACCACCTCTGAGATGTACCGGAACCACCTGCCGGAGAAGCTGGAAACACGTCCTGGACAGACTGGAACCACGTGACGGCCATGCCTGAACCACCTGCCGAGCACGGCGGAACCACCTGCCGGCCACGCCAAAATCACCTGCGGGCTACGCCAGAACCACTTGGACGACTCTCCGAAATGACCTGCCGGGCATGTTGGAACCACCTCTCAGACGTGCCAGAAGCACGTGGCGGACAGTCCGGAATCACCTGTTGGGCATACGCAACCACCTCTGAGACGTACCAGAATCACGTGCCGTGCACGCCGGAACCACCTACCGGACAGACCGGAATCAACTTTTGGGCATGCCGGAACCACCAGTCAGATGTGCCAGAAACACGTGCCGGAGACGCCGGAAGCACCTGCCCAGCACTTCGCAACCACCTGCTCAAATCGCCTGAACCACCTGCCGGACACGCCAAAATCACCTGCCCGCTACACCAGCACCACTTCGGGGACAAGCCGGAATCACGTGAGGGGCATGCCGGCACAGCCTCTCAGACTGAACCTCGTGCCGGACACCACAGAACCACCTGCCGGACAGACCGGAACCACCTGCCGGACACGCCGGAACCACCGGCTCGACCCGCCGGAACGACCGCTGGACATGCAAAATCACCTGCCGGCTACGCCAGACACACTTGGCGAACACTCCGGAATCACCTGCCGGGCATGCCGGAACCACCTCTCAGATATGCCAGAACCACGTGCCAATGACCCCGGAAGCACCTGCCGAGCACACCGGAACCACCTGCTCGACTCGCCAGAACCACCTGCCGGACACGCAAAAATCACCTGCCGGCTACGCCACAACCAGTTGGGGAACACTTCGGAATCACCTGCCGGGCTTGCTGGAACCACCTGCCGGTCATGCCAAAATCACCTGCCAACTACGCCAGTACCACTTGGCGGACACTGTGGAAACACCTGTCGGGCCGGCCGGAACCACATCTCAGACGTGCCAGAAACATGTGCATGAGATGCTGGAACCACACCCCGAACAGACGGAAAACACCTGCCAGACCCGTCTGAACAACCTGCCGAGCATGCCGGAGCCACCTGCTCGACTCGCCGGAACCACCTACCTGACATGCCCAAATCACCAGCCGGGTATGCCAGAACCACTTGGCGGACACTCCGGAATCATCTGCCGGACATGCCGGAACCAGCTCTCAGACACACCAGAACCACGTGCCGGAGACGCCGGAAGCACCTGCCGAGCATGCCGGAGCCACCTGCTCGACTCGCCAGAAACACCTGCCGGACACGCCAAAATCACCTGCCGGGTACGCCAGAACCACCTGGCGGACACTCCGAAATCACCTGTCGCGCATGCCGGAACCACCTCTCAGACGTGCCGGAAGCACGTGCCGGACACGCCGGGATCACCTACCGGACAGACCGGAACCACCTGCCGAGCACGCCGGAGCCACCTGTTCGACTCGCTGGAACCACCTGCCGGACAGGCCAATATCAACTGCTGGCTATGCCAGAACCACCTGGGGGACGGTCCGGAATCGCCTGCCAGCCATGGCGGAACCACCTCTCAGACGTACCAGAACCACCTGCCGGAGAAGCTGGAAACACGTCCTGGACAGTCTGGAACCACCTGCCGGCCAAGCCTGAACCACCTGCCAAGCACCACGGAACAACCTGCCAGACACGCCAAAATCACCTGCGTGTTATGCCAGAACCACTTGGAGGACTCTCTGGGATGACCTGCCGGGCATGCCGGAAACACCTTTCAGACGTGCCAGAACCATGTGGCGGACAGTCCGGAATCACCTGTTGGGCATGCGCAACCACCTCTGAGACGTACCAGAACCACATGCCGTGCAGGGGAACCACCTACCGGACAGACCGGAATCACCTTTCGGGCATGCCGGAACCACCTGTCAGATGTGCCAGAAACACGTGCCGGAGACGCCGGAAGCACCTGCCAAGCACGTTGGAACCACCTGCTCAACTCGCCTGAACCACCTGCCGGACATGCCAAAATCACCTGCCGACTATGCCAGAACCACTTGGCGAACACTCCGGAATCACTTGCCGGGCATGCAGGAACCACCTCTCAGACATGCCAGAACCACGTGCCAATGACCCCGGAAGCACCAGCCAAGCACGCCGGAACCACCTGCTCGACTCGCCAGAACCACCTGCCGATCACGCAAAAATCACCTGCCGGCTACGCCACAACCAGTTGGTGAACACTTTGGAATCACCTGCCAGGCTTGCTGGAACCACCTGCCAGTCATGCCAAAATCACCTGCCAACTACGCCAGAACCGCTTGGCGGACACTGCGGAAACACCTGTCGGGCCGGCTGGAACCACATCTCAGACGTGCCGGAAACGTGTTCATGAGATGCTGGAACCACACCCCAAACAGACGGATACCACCTGCCAGAACCGCCTGAACCACCTGCCGAGCACGCCAGAACCACCTGCTCGACTCACCGGTACCACCTCCCTGACACGCCAAAATCACCTGCTGGGTATGCCAGAACCACTTGGCGGACACTCCGGAATCATCTGCCGGACATGCGGGAACCAGCTCTCAGACACACCAGAACCAAGTGCCGGAGACGCCGGAAGCACCTGCCGAGCATGCCGGAGCCACCTGCTCGACTCGCCAGAAACACCTGCCGGACACGCCACAATCACCTGCCGGGTATGCCAGAACCACCTGGCGGACACTACGCAATCACCTGCCGCGCATGCCGGAAGCACGTGCCAGACACGCCGCAAACACCTACCGGACAGACCGGAACCACCTGCCTAGAACGCCGGAGCCACCTGTTCGACTCGCTGGAGCCACCTGCCGGACAGGCCAATATCAACTGCTGGCTATGCCAGATCCACCTGGGGGACGGTCCGGGATCACCTGGCAGCCATGGCGGAACCACCTCTGAGACGTACCAGAACCACCTGCCGGAGAAGCTGGAAACACGTCCTGGACAGACTGGAACCACGTGACGGCCATGCCTGAACCACCTGTCGAGCACGGCGGAACCACCTGCCGGACACGCCAAAATCACCTGCGGGCTATGCCAGAACCACTTGGACGACTCTCCGAAATGACCTGCCGGGCATGTTGGAACCACCTCTCAGACGTGCCAGAAGCACGTGGCGGACAGTCCGGAATCACCTGTTGGGCATACGCAACCACCTCTGACACGTACCAGAATCACGTGCCGTGCACGCCGGAACCACCTACCGGACAGACCGGAATCAACTTTTGGGCATGCCGGAACCACCAGTCAGATGTGCCAGAAACACGTGCCGGAGACGCCGGAATCACCTGCCCAGCACGTCGCAACCACCTGCTCAAATCGCCTGAACCACCTGCCGGACACGCCAAAATCACCTGCCCGCTACACCAGCACCACTTCGGGGACAAGCCGGAATCACGTGAGGGGCATGCCGGCACAGCCTCTCAGACTGAGCCTCGTGCCGGACACCACAGAACCACCTGCCGGACAGACCGGAACCACCTGCCGGACACGCCGGAACCACCGGCTCGACCCGCCGGAACGACCGCTGGACATGCAAACTCACCTGCCGGCTACGCCGGAAACACTTGGCGAACACTCCGGAATCACCTGCCGGGCATGCCGGAACCACCTCTCAGATATGCCAGAACCACGAGCCAATGACCCTGGAAACACCAGCCGAGCACGCCGGAACCACCTGCTCGACTCACCGGAACCACCTGCCGGACAGGCAAAAATCACCTGCCGGCTACGCCACAACCAGTTGGGGAACACTTCGGAATCACCTGCCGGGATTGTTGGAACCACCTGCCGGTCATGCCAAAATCACCTGCCAACTACGCCAGTACCACTTGGCGGACACTGTGGAAACACCTGTCGGGCCGGCCGGAACCACATCTCAGACGTGCCAGAAACATGTGCATGAGATGCTGGAACCACACCCCGAACAGACGGAAAACACCTGCCAGACCCGTCTGAACAACCTGCCGAGCACCTACCTGACATGCCCAAATCACCAGCCGGGTATGCCAGAACCACTTGGCGGACACTCCGGAATCATCTGCCGGACATGCCGGAACCAGCTCTCAGACACACCAGAACCACGTGCCGGAGACGCCGGAAGCACCTGCCGAGCATGCCGGAGCCACCTGCTCGACTCGCCAGAAACACCTGCCGGACACGCCAAAATCACCTGCCGGGTACGCCAGAACCACCTGGCGGACACTCCGAAATCACCTGTCGCGCATGCCGGAACCACCTCTCAGACGTGCCGGAAGCACATGCCCGACACGCCGGGATCACCTACCGGACAGACCGGAACCACCTGCCGAGCACGCCGGAGCCACCTGTTCGACTCGCTGGAACCACCTGCCGGACAGGCCAATATCAACTGCTGGCTATGCCAGAACCACCTGGGGGACGGTCCGGAATCGCCTGCCAGCCATGGCGGAACCACCTCTCAGACGTGCCAGAACCATGTGACGGACAGTGCGGAATCACCTGTTGGGCATACGCAACCACCTCTGACACGCACCAGAACCACGTGCCGTGCACGCCGGAAACACCTACCGGACAGACCGGAATCAACTTTTGGGCATGCCGGAACCACCAGTCAGATGTGCCGGAAAAACGTGCCGGAGACGCCAGAAGCACATGCCGGCCACGTCGCAACCACCTGCTCAACTCGCCTGAACCACCTGCCGGACACGCCAAAATCACCTGCCCGCTACACCAGCACCACTTCGGGGACAAGCCGGAATCACGTGAGGGGCATGCCGGCACAGCCTCTCAGACTGAACCTCGTGCCGGACACCACAGAACCACCTGCCGGACAGACCGGAACCACCTGCCGGACACGCCGGAACCACCGGCTCGACCCGCCGGAACGAACGCTGGACATGCAAAATCACCTGCCGGCTACGCCGGAAACACTTGGCGAACACTCCGGAATCACCTGCCGGGCATGCCGGAACCACCTCACAGATATGCCAGAACCACGTGCCAATGACCCCGGAAGCACCTGCCGAGCACGCCGGAACCACCTGCTCGACTCGCCAGAACCACCTGCCGGACACGCAAAAATCACCTGCCGGCTACGCCACAACCAGTTGGGGAACACTTCGGAATCACCTGCCGGGCTTGCTGGAACCACCTGCCGGTCATGCCAAAATCACCTGCCAACTACGCCAGTACCACTTGGCGGACACTGTGGGAACACCTGCCGGGCATGCCGGAACCACCTCACAGATATGCCAGAACCACGTGCCAATGACCCCGGAAGCACCTGCCGAGCACGCCGGAGCCACCTGTTCGACTCGCTGGAACCACCTGCCGGACAGGCCAATATCAACTGCTGGCTATGCCAGAACCACCTGGGGGACGGTCCGGAATCGCCTGCCAGCCATGGCGGAACCACCTCTCAGACGTACCAGAACCACCTGCCGGAGAAGCTGGAAACACGTCCTGGACAGTCTGGAACCACCTGCCGGCCAAGCCTGAACCACCTGCCAAGCACCACGGAACAACCTGCCAGACACGCCAAAATCACCTGCGTGTTATGCCAGAACCACTTGGAGGACTCTCTGGGATGACCTGCCGGGCATGCCGGAAACACCTCTCAGACGTGCCAGAACCATGTGGCGGACAGTCCGGAATCACCTGTTGGGCATGCGCAACCACCTCTGAGACGTACCAGAACCACATGCCGTGCAGGCTGGAACCACCTACCGGACAGACCGGAATCACCTTTCGGGCATGCCGGAACCACCTGTCAGATGTGCCAGAAACACGTGCCGGAGACGCCGGAAGCACCTGCCAAGCACGTTGGAACCACCTGCTCAACTCGCCTGAACCACCTGCCGGACAGGCCAAAATCACCTGCCGACTATGCCAGAACCACTTGGCGAACACTCCGGAATCACTTGCCGGGCATGCAGGAACCACCTCTCAGACATGCCAGAACCACGTGCCAATGACCCCGGAAGCACCAGCCAAGCACGCCGGAACCACCTGCTCGACTCGCCAGAACCACCTGCCGATCACGCAAAAATCACCTGCCGGCTACGCCACAACCAGTTGGTGAACACTTTGGAATCACCTGCCAGGCTTGCTGGAACCACCTGCCAGTCATGCCAAAATCACCTGCCAACTACGCCAGAACCGCTTGGCGGACACTGCGGAAACACCTGTCGGGCCGGCTGGAACCACATCTCAGACGTGCCGGAAACGTGTTCATGAGATGCTGGAACCACACCCCGAACAGACGGATACCACCTGCCAGAACCGCCTGAACCACCTGCCGAGCACGCCAGAACCACCTGCTCGACTCACCGGTACCACCTCCCTGACACGCCAAAATCACCTGCTGGGTATGCCAGAACCACTTGGCGGACACTCCGGAATCATCTGCCGGACATGCGGGAACCAGCTCTCAGACACACCAGAACCAAGTGCCGGAGACGCCGGAAGCACCTGCCGAGCATGCCGGAGCCACCTGCTCGACTCGCCAGAAACACCTGCCGGACACGCCACAATCACCTGCCGGGTATGCCAGAACCACCTGGCGGACACTACGCAATCACCTGCCGCGCATGCCGGAAGCACGTGCCAGACACGCCGCAAACACCTACCGGACAGACCGGAACCACCTGCCTAGAACGCCGGAGCCACCTGTTCGACTCGCTGGAGCCACCTGCCGGACAGGCCAATATCAACTGCTGGCTATGCCAGATCCACCTGGGGGACGGTCCGGGATCACCTGGCAGCCATGGCGGAACCACCTCTGAGACGTACCAGAACCACCTGCCGGAGAAGCTGGAAACACGTCCTGGACAGACTGGAACCACGTGACGGCCATGCCTGAACCACCTGTCGAGCACGGCGGAACCACCTGCCGGACACGCCAAAATCACCTGCGGGCTATGCCAGAACCACTTGGACGACTCTCCGAAATGACCTGCCGGGCATGTTGGAACCACCTCTCAGACGTGCCAGAAGCACGTGGCGGACAGTCCGGAATCACCTGTTGGGCATACGCAACCACCTCTGACACGTACCAGAATCACGTGCCGTGCACGCCGGAACCACCTACCGGACAGACCGGAATCAACTTTTGGGCATGCCGGAACCACCAGTCAGATGTGCCAGAAACACGTGCCGGAGACGCCGGAATCACCTGCCCAGCACGTCGCAACCACCTGCTCAAATCGCCTGAACCACCTGCCGGACACGCCAAAATCACCTGCCCGCTACACCAGCACCACTTCGGGGACAAGCCGGAATCACGTGAGGGGCATGCCGGCACAGCCTCTCAGACTGAGCCTCGTGCCAGACACCACAGAACCACCTGCCGGACAGACCGGAACCACCTGCCGGACACGCCGGAACCACCGGCTCGACCCGCCGGAACGACCGCTGGACATGCAAACTCACCTGCCGGCTACGCCGGAAACACTTGGCGAACACTCCGGAATCACCTGCCGGGCATGCCGGAACCACCTCTCAGATATGCCAGAACCACGAGCCAATGACCCTGGAAACACCAGCCGAGCACGCCGGAACCACCTGCTCGACTCACCGGAACCACCTGCCGGACAGGCAAAAATCACCTGCCGGCTACGCCACAACCAGTTGGGGAACACTTCGGAATCACCTGCCGGGCTTGTTGGAACCACCTGCCGGTCATGCCAAAATCACCTGCCAACTACGCCAGTACCACTTGGCGGACACTGTGGAAACACCTGTCGGGCCGGCCGGAACCACATCTCAGACGTGCCAGAACCATGTGCATGAGATGCTGGAACCACACCCCGAACAGACGGAAAACACCTGCCAGACCCGTCTGAACAACCTGCCGAGCACCTACCTGACATGCCCAAATCACCAGCCGGGTATGCCAGAACCACTTGGCGGACACTCCGGAATCATCTGCCGGACATGCCGGAACCAGCTCTCAGACACACCAGAACCACGTGCCGGAGACGCCGGAAGCACCTGCCGAGCATGCCGGAGCCACCTGCTCGACTCGCCAGAAACACCTGCCGGACACGCCAAAATCACCTGCCGGGTACGCCAGAACCACCTGGCGGACACTCCGAAATCACCTGTCGCGCATGCCGGAACCACCTCTCACACGTGCCGGAAGCACATGCCCGACACGCCGGGATCACCTACCGGACAGACCGGAACCACCTGCCGAGCACGCCGGAGCCACCTGTTCGACTCGCTGGAACCACCTGCCGGACAGGCCAATATCAACTGCTGGCTATGCCAGAACCACCTGGGGGACGGTCCGGAATCGCCTGCCAGCCATGGCGGAACCACCTCTCAGACGTGCCAGAACCATGTGACGGACAGTGCGGAATCACCTGTTGGGCATACGCAACCACCTCTGACACGCACCAGAACCACGTGCCGTGCACGCCGGAAACACCTACCGGACAGACCGGAATCAACTTTTGGGCATGCCGGAACCACCAGTCAGATGTGCCGGAAAAACGTGCCGGAGACGCCAGAAGCACATGCCGAGCACGTCGCAACCACCTGCTCAACTCGCCTGAACCACCTGCCGGACACGCCAAAATCACCTGCCCGCTACACCAGCACCACTTCGGGGACAAGCCGGAATCACGTGAGGGGCATGCCGGCACAGCCTCTCAGACTGAACCTCGTGCCGGACACCACAGAACCACCTGCCGGACAGACCGGAACCACCTGCCGGACACGCCGGAACCACCGGCTCGACCCGCCGGAACGAACGCTGGACATGCAAAATCACCTGCCGGCTACGCCGGAAACACTTGGCGAACACTCCGGAATCACCTGCCGGGCATGCCGGAACCACCTCTCAGATATGCCAGAACCACGTGCCAATGACCCCGGAAGCACCTGCCGAGCACGCCGGAACCACCTGCTCGACTCGCCAGAACCACCTGCCGGACACGCAAAAATCACCTGCCGGCTACGCCACAACCAGTTGGGGAACACTTCGGAATCACCTGCCGGGCTTGCTGGAACCACCTGCCGGTCATGCCAAAATCACCTGCCAACTACGCCAGTACCACTTGGCGGACACTGTGGGAACACCTGCCGGGCATGCCGGAACCACCTCTCAGATATGCCAGAACCACGTGCCAATGACCCCGGAAGCACCTGCCGAGCACGCCGGAGCCACCTGTTCGACTCGCTGGAACCACCTGCCGGACAGGCCAATATCAACTGCTGGCTATGCCAGAACCACCTGGGGGACGGTCCGGAATCGCCTGCCAGCCATGGCGGAACCACCTCTCAGACGTACCAGAACCACCTGCCGGAGAAGCTGGAAACACGTCCTGGACAGTCTGGAACCACCTGCCGGCCAAGCCTGAACCACCTGCCAAGCACAACGGAACAACCTGCCAGACACGCCAAAATCACCTGCGTGTTATGCCAGAACCACTTGGAGGACTCTCTGGGATGACCTGCCGGGCATGCCGGAAACACCTCTCAGACGTGCCAGAACCATGTGGCGGACAGTCCGGAATCACCTGTTGGGCATGCGCAACCACCTCTGAGACGTACCAGAACCACATGCCGTGCAGGCTGGAACCACCTACCGGACAGACCGGAATCACCTTTCGGGCATGCCGGAACCACCTGTCAGATGTGCCAGAAACACGTGCCGGAGACGCCGGAAGCACCTGCCAAGCACGTTGGAACCACCTGCTCAACTCGCCTGAACCACCTGCCGGACAGGCCAAAATCACCTGCCGACTATGCCAGAACCACTTGGCGAACACTCCGGAATCACTTGCCGGGCATGCAGGAACCACCTCTCAGACATGCCAGAACCACGTGCCAATGACCCCGGAAGCACCGGCCAAGCACGCCGGAACCACCTGCTCGACTCGCCAGAACCACCTGCCGATCACGCAAAAATCACCTGCCGGCTACGCCACAACCAGTTGGTGAACACTTTGGAATCACCTGCCAGGCTTGCTGGAACCACCTGCCAGTCATGCCAAAATCACCTGCCAACTACGCCAGAACCGCTTGGCGGACACTGCGGAAACACCTGTCGGGCCGGCTGGAACCACATCTCAGACGTGCCGGAAACGTGTTCATGAGATGCTGGAACCACACCCCGAACAGACGGATACCACCTGCCAGAACCGCCTGAACCACCTGCCGAGCACGCCAGAACCACCTGCTCGACTCACCGGTACCACCTCCCTGACACGCCAAAATCACCTGCTGGGTATGCCAGAACCACTTGGCGGACACTCCGGAATCATCTGCCGGACATGCGGGAACCAGCTCTCAGACACACCAGAACCAAGTGCCGGAGACGCCGGAAGCACCTGCCGAGCATGCCGGAGCCACCTGCTCGACTCGCCAGAAACACCTGCCGGACACGCCACAATCACTTGCCGGGTATGCCAGAACCACCTGGCGGACACTACGCAATCACCTGCCGCGCATGCCGGAAGCACGTGCCAGACACGCCGCAAACACCTACCGGACAGACCGGAACCACCTGCCTAGAACGCCGGAGCCACCTGTTCGACTCGCTGGAGCCACCTGCCGGACAGGCCAATATCAACTGCTGGCTATGCCAGATCCACCTGGGGGACGGTCCGGGATCACCTGGCAGCCATGGCGGAACCACCTCTGAGACGTACCAGAACCACCTGCCGGAGAAGCTGGAAACACGTCCTGGACAGACTGGAACCACGTGACGGCCATGCCTGAACCACCTGTCGAGCACGGCGGAACCACCTGCCGGACACGCCAAAATCACCTGCGGGCTATGCCAGAACCACTTGGACGACTCTCCGAAATGACCTGCCGGGCATGTTGGAACCACCTCTCAGACGTGCCAGAAGCACGTGGCGGACAGTCCGGAATCACCTGTTGGGCATACGCAACCACCTCTGACACGTACCAGAATCACGTGCCGTGCACGCCGGAACCACCTACCGGACAGACCGGAATCAACTTTTGGGCATGCCGGAACCACCAGTCAGATGTGCCAGAAACACGTGCCGGAGACGCCGGAATCACCTGCCCAGCACGTCGCAACCACCTGCTCAAATCGCCTGAACCACCTGCCGGACACGCCAAAATCACCTGCCCGCTACACCAGCACCACTTCGGGGACAAGCCGGAATCACGTGAGGGGCATGCCGGCACAGCCTCTCAGACTGAGCCTCGTGCCAGACACCACAGAACCACCTGCCGGACAGACCGGAACCACCTGCCGGACACGCCGGAACCACCGGCTCGACCCGCCGGAACGACCGCTGGACATGCAAACTCACCTGCCGGCTACGCCGGAAACACTTGGCGAACACTCCGGAATCACCTGCCGGGCATGCCGGAACCACCTCACAGATATGCCAGAACCACGTGCCAATGACCCCGGAAGCACCTGCCGAGCACGCCGGAACCACCTGCTCGACTCGCCAGAACCACCTGCCGGACACGCAAAAATCACCTGCCGGCTACGCCACAACCAGTTGGGGAACACTTCGGAATCACCTGCCGGGCTTGCTGGAACCACCTGCCGGTCATGCCAAAATCACCTGCCAACTACGCCAGTACCACTTGGCGGACACTGTGGGAACACCTGCCGGGCATGCCGGAACCACCTCACAGATATTCCAGAACCACGTGCCAATGACCCCGGAAGCACCTGCCGAGCACGCCGGAGCCACCTGTTCGACTCGCTGGAACCACCTGCCGGACAGGCCAATATCTACTGCTGGCTATGCCAGAACCACCTGGGGGACGGTCCGGAATCGCCTGCCAGCCATGGCGGAACCACCTCTCAGACGTACCAGAACCACCTGCCGGAGAAGCTGGAAACACGTCCTGGACAGTCTGGAACCACCTGCCGGCCAAGCCTGAACCACCTGCCAAGCACCACGGAACAACCTGCCAGACACGCCAAAATCACCTGCGTGTTATGCCAGAACCACTTGGAGGACTCTCTGGGATGACCTGCCGGGCATGCCGGAAACACCTCTCAGACGTGCCAGAACCATGTGGCGGACAGTCCGGAATCACCTGTTGGGCATGCGCAACCACCTCTGAGACGTACCAGAACCACATGCCGTGCAGGCTGGAACCACCTACCGGACAGACCGGAATCACCTTTCGGGCATGCCGGAACCACCTGTCAGATGTGCCAGAAACACGTGCCGGAGACGCCGGAAGCACCTGCCAAGCACGTTGGAACCACCTGCTCAACTCGCCTGAACCACCTGCCGGACAGGCCAAAATCACCTGCCGACTATGCCAGAACCACTTGGCGAACACTCCGGAATCACTTGCCGGGCATGCAGGAACCACCTCTCAGACATGCCAGAACCACGTGCCAATGACCCCGGAAGCACCGGCCAAGCACGCCGGAACCACCTGCTCGACTCGCCAGAACCACCTGCCGATCACGCAAAAATCACCTGCCGGCTACGCCACAACCAGTTGGTGAACACTTTGGAATCACCTGCCAGGCTTGCTGGAACCACCTGCCAGTCATGCCAAAATCACCTGCCAACTACGCCAGAACCGCTTGGCGGACACTGCGGAAACACCTGTCGGGCCGGCTGGAACCACATCTCAGACGTGCCGGAAACGTGTTCATGAGATGCTGGAACCACACCCCGAACAGACGGATACCACCTGCCAGAACCGCCTGAACCACCTGCCGAGCACGCCAGAACCACCTGCTCGACTCACCGGTACCACCTCCCTGACACGCCAAAATCACCTGCTGGGTATGCCAGAACCACTTGGCGGACACTCCGGAATCATCTGCCGGACATGCGGGAACCAGCTCTCAGACACACCAGAACCAAGTGCCGGAGACGCCGGAAGCACCTGCCGAGCATGCCGGAGCCACCTGCTCGACTCGCCAGAAACACCTGCCGGACACGCCACAATCACTTGCCGGGTATGCCAGAACCACCTGGCGGACACTACGCAATCACCTGCCGCGCATGCCGGAAGCACGTGCCAGACACGCCGCAAACACCTACCGGACAGACCGGAACCACCTGCCTAGAACGCCGGAGCCACCTGTTCGACTCGCTGGAGCCACCTGCCGGACAGGCCAATATCAACTGCTGGCTATGCCAGATCCACCTGGGGGACGGTCCGGGATCACCTGGCAGCCATGGCGGAACCACCTCTGAGACGTACCAGAACCACCTGCCGGAGAAGCTGGAAACACGTCCTGGACAGACTGGAACCACGTGACGGCCATGCCTGAACCACCTGTCGAGCACGGCGGAACCACCTGCCGGACACGCCAAAATCACCTGCGGGCTATGCCAGAACCACTTGGACGACTCTCCGAAATGACCTGCCGGGCATGTTGGAACCACCTCTCAGACGTGCCAGAAGCACGTGGCGGACAGTCCGGAATCACCTGTTGGGCATACGCAACCACCTCTGACACGTACCAGAATCACGTGCCGTGCACGCCGGAACCACCTACCGGACAGACCGGAATCAACTTTTGGGCATGCCGGAACCACCAGTCAGATGTGCCAGAAACACGTGCCGGAGACGCCGGAATCACCTGCCCAGCACGTCGCAACCACCTGCTCAAATCGCCTGAACCACCTGCCGGACACGCCAAAATCACCTGCCCGCTACACCAGCACCACTTCGGGGACAAGCCGGAATCACGTGAGGGGCATGCCGGCACAGCCTCTCAGACTGAGCCTCGTGCCAGACACCACAGAACCACCTGCCGGACAGACCGGAACCACCTGCCGGACACGCCGGAACCACCGGCTCGACCCGCCGGAACGACCGCTGGACATGCAAACTCACCTGCCGGCTACGCCGGAAACACTTGGCGAACACTCCGGAATCACCTGCCGGGCATGCCGGAACCACCTCACAGATATGCCAGAACCACGTGCCAATGACCCCGGAAGCACCTGCCGAGCACGCCGGAACCACCTGCTCGACTCGCCAGAACCACCTGCCGGACACGCAAAAATCACCTGCCGGCTACGCCACAACCAGTTGGGGAACACTTCGGAATCACCTGCCGGGCTTGCTGGAACCACCTGCCGGTCATGCCAAAATCACCTGCCAACTACGCCAGTACCACTTGGCGGACACTGTGGGAACACCTGCCGGGCATGCCGGAACCACCTCACAGATATTCCAGAACCACGTGCCAATGACCCCGGAAGCACCTGCCGAGCACGCCGGAGCCACCTGTTCGACTCGCTGGAACCACCTGCCGGACAGGCCAATATCTACTGCTGGCTATGCCAGAACCACCTGGGGGACGGTCCGGAATCGCCTGCCAGCCATGGCGGAACCACCTCTCAGACGTACCAGAACCACCTGCCGGAGAAGCTGGAAACACGTCCTGGACAGTCTGGAACCACCTGCCGGCCAAGCCTGAACCACCTGCCAAGCACCACGGAACAACCTGCCAGACACGCCAAAATCACCTGCGTGTTATGCCAGAACCACTTGGAGGACTCTCTGGGATGACCTGCCGGGCATGCCGGAAACACCTCTCAGACGTGCCAGAACCATGTGGCGGACAGTCCGGAATCACCTGTTGGGCATGCGCAACCACCTCTGAGACGTACCAGAACCACATGCCGTGCAGGCTGGAACCACCTACCGGACAGACCGGAATCACCTTTCGGGCATGCCGGAACCACCTGTCAGATGTGCCAGAAACACGTGCCGGAGACGCCGGAAGCACCTGCCAAGCACGTTGGAACCACCTGCTCAACTCGCCTGAACCACCTGCCGGACATGCCAAAATCACCTGCCGACTATGCCAGAACCACTTGGCGAACACTCCGGAATCACTTGCCGGGCATGCAGGAACCACCTCTCAGACATGCCAGAACCCCGTGCCAATGACCCCGGAAGCACCAGCCAAGCACGCCGGAACCACCTGCTCGACTCGCCAGAACCACCTGCCGATCACGCAAAAATCACCTGCCGGCTACGCCACAACCAGTTGGTGAACACTTTGGAATCACCTGCCAGGCTTGCTGGAACCACCTGCCAGTCATGCCAAAATCACCTGCCAACTACGCCAGAACCGCTTGGCGGACACTGCGGAAACACCTGTCGGGCCGGCTGGAACCACATCTCAGACGTGCCGGAAACGTGTTCATGAGATGCTGGAACCACACCCCGAACAGACGGATACCACCTGCCAGAACCGCCTGAACCACCTGCCGAGCACGCCAGAACCACCTGCTCGACTCACCGGTACCACCTCCCTGACACGCCAAAATCACCTGCTGGGTATGCCAGAACCACTTGGCGGACACTCCGGAATCATCTGCCGGACATGCGGGAACCAGCTCTCAGACACACCAGAACCAAGTGCCGGAGACGCCGGAAGCACCTGCCGAGCATGCCGGAGCCACCTGCTCGACTCGCCAGAAACACCTGCCGGACACGCCACAATCACCTGCCGGGTATGCCAGAACCACTTGGCGGACACTACGGAATCACCTGCCGCGCATGCTGGAAGCACGTGCCAGACATGCCGCAAACACCTACCGGACAGACCGGAACCACCTGCCTAGAACGCCGGAGCCACCTGTTCGACTCGCTGGAGCCACCTGCCGGACAGGCCAATATCAACTGCTGGCTATGCCAGAACCACCTGGGGGACGGTCCGGGATCACCTGGCAGCCATGGCGGAACCACCTCTGAGACGTACCAGAACCACCTGCCGGAGAAGCTGGAAACACGTCCTGGACAGACTGGAACCACGTGACGGCCATGCCTGAACCACCTGTCGAGCACGGCGGAACCACCTGCCGGACACGCCAAAATCACCTGCGGGCTACGCCAGAACCACTTGGACGACTCTCCGAAATGACCTGCCGGGCATGTTGGAACCACCTCTCAGACGTGCCAGAAGCACGTGGCGGACAGTCCGGAATCACCTGTTGGGCATACGCAACCACCTCTGACACGTACCAGAATCACGTGCCGTGCACGCCGGAACCACCTACCGGACAGACCGGAATCAACTTTTGGGCATGCCGGAACCACCAGTCAGATGTGCCAGAAACACGTGCCGGAGACGCCGGAAGCACCTGCCCAGCACGTCGCAACCACCTGCTCAAATCGCCTGAACCACCTGCCGGACACGCCAAAATCACCTGCCCGCTACACCAGCACCACTTCGGGGACAAGCCGGAATCACGTGAGGGGCATGCCGGCACAGCCTCTCAGACTGAACCTCGTGCCGGACACCACAGAACCACCTGCCGGACAGACCGGAACCACCTGCCGGACACGCCGGAACCACCGACTCGACCCGCCGGAACGACCGCTGGACATGCAAAATCACCTGCCGGCTACGCCAGAAACACTTGGCGAACACTCCGGAATCACCTGCCGGGCATGCCGGAACCACCTCTCAGATATGCCAGAACCACGTGCCAATGACCCCGGAAGCACCAGCCGAGCACGCCGGAACCACCTGCTCGACTCGCCAGAACCACCTGCCGGACACGCAAAAATCACCTTCCGGCTACGCCACAACCAGTTGGGGAACACTTCAGAATCACCTGCCGGGCTTGCTGGAACCACCTGCCGGTCATGCCAAAATCACCTGCCAACTACGCCAGTACCACTTGGCGGACACTGTGGAAACACCTGTCGGGCCGGCCGGAACCACATCTCAGACGTGCCAGAAACATGTGGAGGAGATGCTGGAACCACACCCCGAACAGACGGAAAACACCTGCCAGACCCGTCTGAACAACCTGCCGAGCACCTACCTGACATGCCCAAATCACCAGCCGGGTATGCCAGAACCACTTGGCGGACACTCCGGAATCATCTGCCGGACATGCCGGAACCAGCTCTCAGACACACCAGAACCACGTGCCGGAGACGCCGGAAGCACCTGCCGAGCATGCCGGAGCCACCTGCTCGACTCGACAGAAACACCTGCCGGACACGCCAAAATCACCTGCCGGGTACGCCAGAACCACCTGGCGGACACTCCGAAATCACCTGTCGCGCATGCCGGAACCACCTCTCAGACGTGCCGGAAGCACGTGCCGGACACGCCGGGATCACCTACCGGACAGACCGGAACCACCTGCCGAGCACGCCGGAGCCACCTGTTCGACTCGCTGGAACCACCTGCCGGACAGGCCAATATCAACTGCTGGCTATGCCAGAACCACCTGGGGGACGGTCCGGAATCGCCTGCCAGCCATGGCGGAACCACCTCTCAGACGTACCAGAACCACCTGCCGGAGAAGCTGGAAACACGTCCTGGACAGTCTGGAACCACCTGCCGGCCAAGCCTGAACCACCTGCCAAGCACCACGGAACAACCTGCCAGACACGCCAAAATCACCTGCGTGTTATGCCAGAACCACTTGGAGGACTCTCTGGGATGACCTGCCGGGCATGCCGGAAACACCTCTCAGACGTGCCAGAACCATGTGGCGGACAGTCCGGAATCACCTGTTGGGCATGCGCAACCACCTCTGAGACGTACCAGAACCACATGCCGTGCAGGCTGGAACCACCTACCGGACAGACCGGAATCACCTTTCGGGCATGCCGGAACCACCTGTCAGATGTGCCAGAAACACGTGCCGGAGACGCCGGAAGCACCTGCCAAGCACGTTGGAACCACCTGCTCAACTCGCCTGAACCACCTGCCGGACATGCCAAAATCACCTGCCGACTATGCCAGAACCACTTGGCGAACACTCCGGAATCACTTGCCGGGCATGCAGGAACCACCTCTCAGACATGCCAGAACCCCGTGCCAAAGACCCCGGAAGCACCAGCCAAGCACGCCGGAACCACCTGCTCGACTCGCCAGAACCACCTGCCGATCACGCAAAAATCACCTGCCGGCTACGCCACAACCAGTTGGTGAACACTTTGGAATCACCTGCCAGGCTTGCTGGAACCACCTGCCAGTCATGCCAAAATCACCTGCCAACTACGCCAGAACCGCTTGGCGGACACTGCGGAAACACCTGTCGGGCCGGCTGGAACCACATCTCAGACGTGCCGGAAACGTGTTCATGAGATGCTGGAACCACACCCCGAACAGACGGATACCACCTGCCAGAACCGCCTGAACCACCTGCCGAGCACGCCAGAACCACCTGCTCGACTCACCGGTACCACCTCCCTGACACGCCAAAATCACCTGCTGGGTATGCCAGAACCACTTGGCGGACACTCCGGAATCATCTGCCGGACATGCCGGAACCAGCTCTCAGACACACCAGAACCAAGTGCCGGAGACGCCGGAAGCACCTGCCGAGCATGCCGGAGCCACCTGCTCGACTCGCCAGAAACACCTGCCGGACACGCCACAATCACCTGCCGGGTATGCCAGAACCACCTGGCGGACACTACGGAATCACCTGCCGCGCATGCCGGAAGCACGTGCCAGACACGCCGCAAACACCTACCGGACAGACCGGAACCACCTGCCTAGAACGCCGGAGCCACCTGTTCGACTCGCTGGAACCACCTGCCGGACAGGCCAATATCAACTGCTGGCTATGCCAGAACCACCTGGGGGACAATCCGGGATCACCGGGCAGCCATGGCGGAACCACCTCTGAGATGTACCGGAACCACCTGCCGGAGAAGCTGGAAACACGTCCTGGACAGACTGGAACCACGTGACGGCCATGCCTGAACCACCTGCCGAGCACGGCGGAACCACCTGCCGGACACGCCAAAATCACCTGCGGGCTACGCCAGAACCACTTGGACGACTCTCCGAAATGACCTGCCGGGCATGTTGGAACCACCTCTCAGACGTGCCAGAAGCACGTGGCGGACAGTCCGGAATCACCTGTTGGGCATACGCAACCACCTCTGAGACGTACCAGAACCACGTGCCGTGCACACCGGAAACACCTAACGGACAGACCGGAATCAACTTTTGGGCATGCCGGAACCACCAGTCAGATGTGCCAGAAACACGTGCCGGAGACGCCGGAAGCACCTGCCCAGCACGTCGCAACCACCTGCTCAACTCGCCTGAACCACCTGCCGGACACGCCAAAATCACCTGCCCGCTACACCAGCACCACTTCGGGGACAAGCCGGAATCACGTGAGGGGCATGCCGGCACAGCCTCTCAGACTGAACCTCGTGCCGGACACCACAGAACCACCTGCCGGACAGACCGGAACCACCTGCCGGACACGCCGGAACCACCGGCTCGACCCCCCGGAACAACCGCTGGACATGCAAACTCACCTGCCGACTATGCCAGAACCACTTGGCGAACACTCCGGAATCACCTGCCGGGCATGCCGGAACCACCTCTCAGATATGCCGGAACCACGTGCCAATGACCCCGGAAGCACCTGCCGAGCACGCCGGAACCACCTGCTCGACTCGCCAGAACCACCTGCCGGACACGCAAAAATCACCTGCCGGCTACGCCACAACCAGTTGGGGAACACTTCGGAATCACCTGCCGGGCTTGCTGGAACCACCTGCCGGTCATGCCAAAATCACCTGCCAACTACGCCAGTACCACTTGGCGGACACTGTGGAAACACCTGTCGGGCCGGCCGGAACCACATCTCAGACGTGCCAGAAACATGTGCATGAGATGCTGGAACCACACCCCGAACAGACGGAAAACACCTGCCAGACCCGTCTGAACAACCTGCCGAGCACGCCGGAGCCACCTGCTCGACTCGCCGGAACCACCTACCTGACATGCCCAAATCACCAGCCGGGTATGCCAGAACCACTTGGCAGACACTCCGGAATCATCTGCCGGACATGCCGGAACCAGCTCTCAGACACACCAGAACCACGTGCCGGAGACGCCGGAAGCACCTGCCGAGCATGCCGGAGCCACCTGCTCGACTCGCCAGAAACACCTGCCGGACACGCCAAAATCACCTGCCGGGTACGCCAGAACCACCTGGCGGACACTCCGAAATCACCTGTCGCGCATGCCGGAACCACCTCTCAGACGTGCCGGAAGCACATGCCCGACACGCCGTAATCACCTACCGGACAGACCGGAACCACCTGCCGAGCACGCCGGAGCCACCTGTTCGACTCGCTGGAACCACCTGCCGGACAGGCCAATATCAACGGCTGGCTATGCCAGAACCACCTGGGGGACGGTCCGGAATCGCCTGCCAGCCATGGCGGAACCACCTCTCAGACGTGCCAGAACCATGTAGCGGACAGTGCGGAATCACCTGTTCGGCATGCGCAACCACCTCTGAGACGTACCAGAACCACATGCCGTGCAGGCTGGAACCACCTGCCGGACAGACCGGAATCACCTTTCGGGCATGCCGGAACCACCTGTCAGATGTGCCAGAAACACGTGCCGGAGTCGCCGGAAGCACCTGCCAAGCACGTTGGAACCACCTGCTCAACTCGCCTGAACCACCTGCCGGACATGCCAGTATCACCTGCCGACTATGCCAGAACCACTTGGCGAACACTCCGGAATCACTTGCCGGGCATGCAGGAACCACCTCTCAGACGTACCAGAACCACCTACCGGAGAAGCTGGAAACACGTCCTGGACAGTCTGGAACCACCTGCCGGCCAAGCCTGAACCACCTGCCAAGCACAACGGAACAACCTGCCAGACACGCCAAAATCACCTGCGTGTTATGCCAGAACCACTTGGAGGACTCTCTGGGATGACCTGCCGGGCATGCCGGAAACACCTATCAGACGTGCCAGAACCATGTGGCGGACAGTCCGGAATCACCTGTTGGGCATGCGCAACCACCTCTGAGACGTACCAGAACCACATGCCGTGCAGGCTGGAACCACCTACCGGACAGACCGGAATCACCTTTCGGGCATGCCGGAACCACCTGTCAGATGTGCCAGAAACACGTGCCGGAGACGCCGGAAGCACCTGCCAAGCACGTTGGAACCACCTGCTCAACTCGCCTGAACCACCTGCCGGACATGCCAAAATCACCTGCCAACTACGCCAGAACCGCTTGGCGGACACTGCGGAAACACCTGTCGGGCCGGCTGGAACCACATCTCAGACGTGCCGGAAACGTGTTCATGAGATGCTGGAACCACACCCCGAACAGACGGATACCACCTGCCAGAACCGCCTGAACCACCTGGCGAGCACGGCAGAACCACCTGCTCGACTCGCCAGAAACACCTGCCGGACACGCCACAATCACCTGACGGGTATGCCAGAACCACCTGGCGGACACTACGGAATCACCTGCCGCGCATGCCGGAAGCACGTGCCAGACACACCGCAAACACCTACCGGACAGACCGGAACCACCTGCCTAGAACGCCGGAGCCACCTGTTCGACTCGCTGGAACCACCTGCCGGACAGGCCAATATCAACTGCTGGCTATGCCAGAACCACCTCGGGGACAATCCGGGATCACCTGGCAGCCATGGCGGAACCACCTCTGAGATGTACTGGAACCACCTGCCGGAGAAGCTGGAAACACGTCCTGGACAGACTGGAACCACGTGACGGCCATGCCTGAACCACCTGCCGAGCACGGCGGAACCACCTGCTGGATACGCCAAAATCACCTGCGGGCTACGCCAGAACCGCTTGGACGACTCTCCGAAATGACCTGCCGGGCATGTTGGAACCACCTCTCAGACGTGCCAGAAGCACGTGGCGGACAGTCCGGAATCTCCTGTTGGGCATACGCAACCACCTCTGACACGTACCAGAATCACGTGCCGTGCACGCCGGAACCACCTACCGGACAGACCGGAATCAACTTTTGGGCATGCCGGAACCACCAGTCAGATGTGCCAGAAACACGTGCCGGAGACGCCGGAATCACCTGCCCAGCACTTCGCAACCACCTGCTCAAATCGCCTGAACCACCTGCCGGACACGCCAAAATCACCTGCCCGCTACACCAGCACCACTTCGGGGACAAGCCGGAATCACGTGAGGGGCATGCCGGCACAGCCTCTCAGACTGAACCTCGTGCCGGACACCACAGAACCACCTGCCGGACAGACCGGAAACACCTGCCGGACACGCCGGAACCACCGGCTCGACCCGCCGGAACGACCGCTGGACATGCAAAATCACCTGCCGGCTACGCCAGACACACTTGGCGAACACTCCGGAATCACCTGCCGGGCATGCCGGAACCACCTCTCAGATATGCCAGAACCACGTGACAATGACCCCGGAAGCACCTGCCGAGCACACCGGAACCACCTGCTCGACTCGCCAGAACCACCTGCCGGACACGCAAAAATCACCTGCCGGCTACGCCACAACCAGTTGGGGAACACTTCGGAATCACCTGCCGGGCTTGCTGGAACCACCTGCCGGTCATGCCAAAATCACCTGCCAACTACGCCAGTACCACTTGGCGGACACTGTGGAAACACCTGTCGGGCCGGCCGGAACCACATCTCAGACGTGCCAGAAACATGTGCATGAGATGCTGGAACCACACCCCGAACAGACGGAAAACACCTGCCAGACCCATCTGAACAACCTGCCGAGCACGCCGGAGCCACCTGCTCGACTCGCCGGAACCACCTACCTGACATGCCCAAATCACCAGCCGGGTATGCCAGAACCACTTGGCGGACACTCCGGAATCATCTGCCGGACATGCCGGAACCAGCTCTCAGACACACCAGAACCAAGTGCCGGAGACGCCGGAAGCACCTGCCGAGCATGCCGGAGCCAACTGCTCGACTCGCCAGAAACACCTGCCGGACACGCCACAATCACCTGCCGGGTACGCCAGAACCACCTGGCGGACACTACGGAATCACCTGCCGCGCATGCCGGAAGCACGTGCCAGACACGCCGCAAACACCTACCGGACAGACCGGAACCACCTGCCTAGAACGCCGGAGCCACCTGTTCGACTCGCTGGAACCACCTGCCGGACAGGCCAATATCAACTGCTGGCTATGCCAGAACCACCTGGGGGACGGTCCGGGATCACCTGGCAGCCATGGCGGAACCACCTCTGAGACGTACCAGAACCACCTGCCGGAGAAGCTGGAAACACGTCCTGGACAGACTGGAACCACGTGACGGCCATGCCTGAACCACCTGTCGAGCACGGCGGAACCACCTGCCGGACACGCCAAAATCACCTGCGGGCTACGCCAGAACCACTTGGACGACTCTCCGAAATGACCTGCCGGGCATGTTGGAACCACCTCTCAGACGTGCCAGAAGCACGTGGCGGACAGTCCGGAATCGCCTGTTGGGCATACGCAACCACCTCTGACACGTACCAGAACCACGTGCCGTGCACGCCGGAACCACCTACCGGACAGACCGGAATCAACTTTTGGGCATGCCGGAACCACCAGTCAGATGTGCCAGAAACACGTGCCGGAGACGCCGGAAGCACCTGCCCAGCACGTCGCAACCACCTGCTCAAATCGCCTGAACCACCTGCCGGACACGCCAAAATCACCTGCCCGCTACACCAGCACCAATTCGGGGACAAGCCGGAATCACGTGAGGGGCATGCCGGCACAGCCTCTCAGACTGAACCTCGTGCCGGACACCACAGAACCACCTGCTGGACAGACCGGAACCACATGCCGGACACGCCGGAACCACCGGCTCGACCCGCCGGAACGACCGCTGGACATGCAAACTCACCTGCCGGCTACGCCGGAAACACTTGGCGAACACTCCGGAATCACCTGCCGGGCATGCAGGAACCAGCTCTCAGATATGCCAGAACCACGTGCCAATGACCCCGGAAGCACCTGCCGAGCACGCCGGAACCACCTGCTCGACTCGCCAGAACCACCTGCCGGACACGCCACAATCACCTGCCGGGTATGCCAGAACCACCTGGCGGACACTACGGAATCACCTGCCGCGCATGCCGGAAGCACGTGCCAGACACGCCGCAAACACCTACCGGACAGACCGGAACCACCTGCCTAGAACGCCGGAGCCACCTGTTCGACTCGCTGGAACCACCTGCCGGACAGGCCAATATCAACTGCTGGCTATGCCAGAACCACCTGGGGGACGGTCCGGGATCACCTGGCAGCCATGGCGGAACCACCTCTGAGACGTACCAGAACCACCTGCCGGAGAAGCTGGAAACACGTCCTGGACAGACTGGAACCACGTGACGGCCATGCCTGAACCACCTGTCGAGCACGGCGGAACCACCTGCCGGACACGCCAAAATCACCTGCGGGCTACGCCAGAACCACTTGGACGACTCTCCGAAATGACCTGCCGGGCATGTTGGAACCACCTCTCAGACGTGCCAGAAGCACGTGGCGGACAGTCCGGAATCGCCTGTTGGGCATACGCAACCACCTCTGACACGTACCAGAACCACGTGCCGTGCACGCCGGAACCACCTACCGGACAGACCGGAATCAACTTTTGGGCATGCCGGAACCACCAGTCAGATGTGCCAGAAACACGTGCCGGAGACGCCGGAAGCACCTGCCCAGCACGTCGCAACCACCTGCTCAAATCGCCTGAACCACCTGCCGGACACGCCAAAATCACCTGCCCGCTACACCAGCACCAATTCGGGGACAAGCCGGAATCACGTGAGGGGCATGCCGGCACAGCCTCTCAGACTGAACCTCGTGCCGGACACCACAGAACCACCTGCTGGACAGACCGGAACCACATGCCGGACACGCCGGAACCACCGGCTCGACCCGCCGGAACGACCGCTGGACATGCAAACTCACCTGCCGGCTACGCCGGAAACACTTGGCGAACACTCCGGAATCACCTGCCGGGCATGCAGGAACCACCTCTCAGATATGCCAGAACCACGTGCCAATGACCCCGGAAGCACCTGCCGAGCACGCCGGAACCACCTGCTCGACTCGCCAGAACCACCTGCCGGACACGCAAAAATCACCTGCCGGCTACGCCACAACCAGTTGGGGAACACTTCGGAATCACCTGCCGGGCTTGCTCCAACCACCTGCCGGTCATGCCAAAATCACCTGCCAACTACGCCAGTACCACTTGGCGGACACTGTGGGAACACCTGTCGGGCCGGCCGGAACCACATCTCAGACGTGCCAGAAACATGTGCATGAGATGCTGGAACCACACCCCGAACAGACGGAAAACACCTGCCAGACCCGTCTGAACAACCTGCCTAGCACGCCGGAGACACCTGCTCGACTCGCCGGAACCACCTACCTGACATGCCCAAATCACCAGCCGGGTATGCCAGAACCACTTGGCGGACACTCCGGAATCATCTGCTGGATATGCCGGAACCAGCTCTCAGACACACCAGAACCACGTGCCGGAGACGCCGGAAGCACCTGCCGAGCATGCCGGAGCCACCTGCTCGACTCGCCAGAAACACCTGCCGGACACGCCAAAATCACCTGCCGGGTACGCCAGAACCACCTGGCGGACACTCCGAAATCACCTGTCGCGCATGCCGGAACCACCTCTCAGACGTGCCGGAAGCACGTGCCGGACACGCCGGAATCACCTACCGGACAGACCGGAACCACCTGCCGAGCACGCCGGAGCCACCTGTTCGACTCGCTGGAACCACCTGCCGGACAGGCCAATATCAACTGCTGGCTATGCCAGAACCACGTGGGGGACGGTCCGGAATCACCTGCCAGCCATGGCGGAACCACCTCTCAGACGTACCAGAACCACCTGCCGGAGAAGCTGGAAACACGTCCTGGACAGTCTGGAACCACCTGCCGGCCAAGCCTGAACCACCTGCCAAGCACAACGGAACAACGTGCCAGACACGCCAAAATCACCTGCGTGTTATGCCAGAACCACTTGGAGGACTCTCTGGGATGACCTGCCGGGCATGCCGGAACCACCTCTCAGAAGTGCCAGAACCATGTGGCGGACAGTCCGGAATCACCTGTTGGGCATGCGCAACCACCTCTGAGACGTACCAGAACCACATGCTGTGCAGGCTGGAACCACCTACCGGACAGACCGGAATCAGCTTTCGGGCATGCCGGAACCACCTGTCAGATGTGCCAGAAACACGTGCCGGAGACGCCGGAAGCACCTGCCAAGCACGTTGGAACCACCTGCTCAACTCGCCTGAACCACCTGCCGGACATGCCAAAATCACCTGCCGACTATGCCAGAACCACTTGGCGAACACTTCGGAATCACCTGCCGGGCTTGCTGGAACCACCTTCCGGTCATGCCAAAATCACCTGCCAACTACGCCAGTACCACTTGGCGGACACTGTGGAAACACCTGTCGGGCCGGCCGGAACCACATCTCAGACGTGCCAGAAACATGTGCATGAGATGCTGGAACCACACCCCGAACAGACGGAAAACACCTGCCAGACCCATCTGAACAACCTGCCGAGCACGCCGGAGCCACCTGCTCGACTCGCCGGAACCACCTACCTGACATGCCCAAATCACCAGCCGGGTATGCCAGAACCACTTGGCGGACACTCCGGAATCATCTGCCGGACATGCCGGAACCAGCTCTCAGACACACCAGAACCAAGTGCCGGAGACGCCAGAAGCACCTGCCGAGCATGCCGGAGCCACCTGCTCGACTCGCCAGAAACACCTGCCGGACACGCCAAAATCACCTGCCGGTACGCCAGAACCACCTGGCGGACACTCCGAAATCACCTGTCGCGCATGCCGGAACCACCTCTCTGACGTGCCGGAAGCACATGCCCGACACGCCGTAATCACCTACCGGACAGACCGGAACCACCTGCCGAGCACGCCGGAGCCACCTGTTCGACTCGCTGGAACCACCTGCCGGACAGGCCAATATCAACTGCTGGCTATGCCAGAACCACCTGGGGGACGGTCCGGAATCGCCTGCCAGCCATGGCGGAACCACCTCTCAGACGTGCCAGAACCATGTAGCGGACAGTGCGGAATCACCTGTTCGGCATGCGCAACCACCTCTGAGACGTACCAGAACCACATGCCGTGCAGGCTGGAACCACCTACCGGACAGACCGGAATCACCTTTCGGGCATGCCGGAACCACCTGTCAGATGTGCCAGAAACACGTGCCGGAGTCGCCGGAAGCACCTGCCAAGCACGTTGGAACCACCTGCTCAACTCGCCTGAACCACCTGCCGGACATGCCAATATCACCTGCCGACTATGCCAGAACCACTTGGCGAACACTCCGGAATCACTTGCCGGGCATGCAGGAACCACCTCTCAGACATGCCAGAACCCCGTGCCAATGACCCCGGAAGCACCAGCCGAGCACGCCGGAACCACCTGCTCGACTCGCCAGAACCACCTGCCGATCACGCAAAAATCACCTGCCGGCTACGCCACAACCAGTTGGCGAACACTTCGGAATCACCTGACAGGCTTGCTGGAACCACCTGCCAGTCATGCCAAAATCACCTGCCAACTACGCCAGAACCGCTTGGCGGACACTGCGGAAACACCTGTCGGTCCGGCTGGAACCACATCTCAGACGTGCCGGAAATGTGTTCATGAGATGCTGGAACCACACCCCGAACAGACGGATACCACCTGCCAGAACCGCCTGAACCACCTGCCGAGCACGCCGGAACCACCTGCTCGACTCACCGGTACCACCTCCCTGACACGCCAAAATCACCTGCTGGGTATGCCAGAACCACTTGGCGGACACTCCGGAATCATCTGCCGGACATGCTGGAACCAGCTCTCACACACACCAGAACCAAGTGCCGGAGACGCCGGAAGCACCTGCCGAGCATGCCGGAGCCACCTGCTCGACTCGCCAGAAACACCTGCCGGACACGCCACAATCACCTGCCGGGTATGCCAGAACCACCTGGCGGACACTACGGAATCACCTGCCGCGCATGCCGGAAGCACGTGCCAGACACGCCGCAAACACCTACCGGACAGACCGGAACCACCTGCCTAGAACGCCGGAGCCACCTGTTCGACTCGCTGGAACCACCTGCCGGACAGGCCAATATCAACTGCTGGCTATGCCAGAACCACCTGGGGGACGGTCCGGGATCACCTGGCAGCCATGGCGGAACCACCTCTGAGACGTACCAGAACCACCTGCCGGAGAAGCTGGAAACACGTCCTGGACAGACTGGAACCACGTGACGGCCATGCCTGAACCACCTGTCGAGCACGGCGGAACCACCTGCCGGACACGCCAAAATCACCTGCGGGCTACGCCAGAACCACTTGGACGACTCTCCGAAATGACCTGCCGGGCATGTTGGAACCACCTCTCAGACGTGCCAGAAGCACGTGGCGGACAGTCCGGAATCACCTGTTGGGCATACGCAACCACCTCTGAGACGTAATAGAATCACGTGCCGTGCACGCCGGAACCACCTACCGGACAGACCGGAATCAACTTTTGGGCATGCCGGAACCACCAGTCAGATGTGCCAGAAACACGTGCCGGAGACGCCGGAAGCACCTGCCCAGCACGTCGCAACCACCTGCTCAAATCGCCTGAACCACCTGCCGGACACGCCAAAATCACCTGCCCGCTACACCAGCACCACTTCGGGGACAAGCCGGAATCACGTGAGGGGCATGCCGGCACAGCCTCTCAGACTGAACCTCGTGCCGGACACCACAGAACCACCTGCCGGACAGACCGGAACCACCTGCCGGACACGCCGGAACCACCGGCTCGACCCGCCGGAACGACCGCTGGACATGCAAAATCACCTGCCGGCTACGCCAGAAACACTTGGCGAACACTCCGGAATCACCTGCCGGGCATGCCGGAACCACCTCTCAGATATGCCAGAACCACGTGCCAATGACCCCGGAAGCACCTGCCGAGCACGCCGGAACCACCTGCTCGACTCGCCAGAACCACCTGCCGGACACGCAAAAATCACCTGCCGGCTACGCCACAACCAGTTGGGGAACACTTCGGAATCACCTGCCGGGCTTGCTGGAACCACCTTCCGGTCATGCCAAAATCACCTGCCAACTACGCCAGTACCACTTGGCGGACACTGTGGAAACACCTGTCGGGCCGGCCGGAACCACATCTCAGACGTGCCAGAAACATGTGCATGAGATGCTGGAACCACACCCCGAACAGACGGAAAACACCTGCCAGACCCGTCTGAACAACCTGCCGAGCACGCCGGAGCCACCTGCTCGACTCGCCGGAACCACCTACCTGACATGCCCAAATCACCAGCCGGGTATGCCAGAACCACTTGGCGGACACTCCGGAATCATCTGCCGGACATGCCGGAACCAGCTCTCAGACACACCAGAACCAAGTGCCGGAGACGCCAGAAGCACCTGCCGAGCATGCCGGAGCCACCTGCTCGACTCGCCAGAAACACCTGCCGGACACGCCAAAATCACCTGCCGGTACGCCAGAACCACCTGGCGGACACTCCGAAATCACCTGTCGCGCATGCCGGAACCACCTCTCTGACGTGCCGGAAGCACATGCCCGACACGCCGTAATCACCTACCGGACAGACCGGAACCACCTGCCGAGCACGCCGGAGCCACCTGTTCGACTCGCTGGAACCACCTGCCGGACAGGCCAATATCAACTGCTGGCTATGCCAGAACCACCTGGGGGACGGTCCGGAATCGCCTGCCAGCCATGGCGGAACCACCTCTCAGACGTGCCGGAAGCACGAGCCGGACACGCCGGGATCACCTACCGGACAGACCGGAACCACCTGCCGAGCACGCCGGAGCCACCTGTTCGACTCGCTGGAACCACCTGCCGGACAGGCCAATATCTACTGCTGGCTATGCCAGAACCACCTGGGGGACGGTCCGGAATCGCCTGCCAGCCATGGCGGAACCACCTCTCAGACGTACCAGAACCACCTGCCGGAGAAGCTGGAAACACGTCCTGGACAGTCTGGAACCACCTGCCGGCCAAGCCTGAACCACCTGCCAAGCACCACGGAACAACCTGCCAGACACGCCAAAATCACCTGCGTGTTATGCCAGAACCACTTGGAGGACTCTCTGGGATGACCTGCCGGGCATGCCGGAAACACCTCTCAGACGTGCCAGAACCATGTGGCGGACAGTCCGGAATCACCTGTTGGGCATGCGCAACCACCTCTGAGACGTGCCAGAACCACATGCCGTGCAGGCTGGAACCACCTACCGGACAGACCGGAATCACCTTTCGGGCATGCCGGAACCACCTGTCAGATGTGCCAGAAACACGTGCCGGAGACGCCGGAAGCACCTGCCAAGCACGTTGGAACCACCTGCTCAACTCGCCTGAACCACCTGCCGGACATGCCAAAATCACCTGCCGACTATGCCAGAACCACTTGGCGAACACTCCGGAATCACTTGCCGGGCATGCAGGAACCACCTCTCAGACATGCCAGAACACCGTGCCAATGACCCCGGAAGCACCAGCCGAGCACGCCGGAACCACCTGCTCGACTCGCCAGAACCACCTGCCGATCACGCAAAAATCACCTGCCGGCTACGCCACAACCAGTTGGTGAACACTTTGGAATCACCTGCCAGGCTTGCTGGAACCACCTGCCAGTCATGCCAAAATCACCTGCCAACTACGCCAGAACCGCTTGGCGGACACTGCGGAAACACCTGTCGGGCCGGCTGGAACCACATCTCAGACGTGCCGGAAACGTGTTCATGAGATGCTGGAACCACACCCCGAACAGACGGATACCACCGGCCAGAACCGCCTGAACCACCTGGCGAGCACGGCAGAACCACCTGCTCGACTCACCGGTACCACCTCCCTGACACGCCAAAATCACCTGCTGGGTATGCCAGAACCACTTGGCGGACACTCCGGAATCATCTGCCGGACATGCCGGAACCAGCTCTCAGACACACCAGAACCAAGTGCCGGAGACGCCGGAAGCACCTGCCGAGCATGCCGGAGCCACCTGCTCGACTCGCCAGAAACACCTGCCGGACACGCCAAAATCACCTGCCGGGTACGCCAGAACCACCTGGCGGACACTACGGAATCACCTGCCGCGCATGCCGGAAGCACGTGCCAGACACGCCGGAAACACCTACCGGACAGACCGGAACCACCTGCCGAGCACGCCGGAGCCACCTGTTCGACTCGCTGGAACCACCTGCCGGACAGGCCAATATCAACTGCTGGCTACGCCAGAACCACTTGGACGACTCTCCGAAATGACCTGCCGGGCATGTTGGAACCACCTCTCAGACGTGCCAGAAGCACGTCGCGGACAGTCCGGAATCACCTGTTGGGCATACGCAACCACCTCTGACACGTACCAGAACCACGTGCCGTGCACGCCGGAACCACCTACCGGACAGACCGGAATCAACTTTTGGGCATGCCGGAACCACCAGTCAGATGTGCCAGAAACACGTGCCGGAGACTCCGGAAGCACCTGCCGAGCACGTCGCAACCACCTGCTCAACTCGCCTGGACCACCTGCCGGACACGCCAAAATCACCTGCCCGCTACACCAGCACCACTTCGGGGACAAGCCGGAATCACGTGAGGGGCATGCCGGCACAGCCTCTCAGACTGAACCTCGTTCCGGACACCACAGAACCACCTGCCGGACAGACCGGAAACACCTGCCGGACACGCTGGAACCACCGGCTAGACCCGCCGGAACGACCGCTGGACATGCAAACTCACCTGCCGGCTACGCCGGAAAAACTTGGCGAACACTCCGGAATCACCTGCCGGGCATGCCGGAACCACCTCTCAGATATGCCAGAGCCACGTGCCAATGACCCCGGAAGCACCTGCCTAGCACGCTGGAACCACCTGCTCGACTCGCCAGAACCACCTGCCGGACATGCAAAAATCACCTGCCGGCTACGCCACAACCAGTTGGGGAACACTTCGGAATCACCTGCCGGGCTTGCTGGAACCACCTGCCGGTCATGCCAAAATCACCTGCCAACTACGCCAGTACCACTTGGCGGACACTGTGGAAACACCTGTCGGGCCGGCCGGAACCACATCTCAGAGGTGCCAGAACCACATGCCGGACACTCCGGAATCACCTGCCGGGCATGCCGGAACCACCTGCCGGACATGCCGGAAAAACCGGCTCGACTCGCCGGAACCATTGCCGGACATGCAAAATCACCTGCCGGCTATGCAGAACCACTTGGGGAACACTCCGGAATCACCTGCCGGGCATGGCGGAACCACCTCTCAGACATGCCGGAACCACATGCCAATGACACCGGAAGCACCTGCCGAGCACGCCAGAACCACCTGCTCGGCTCGCCAAAACCACCTGCTGGACACGCCAAAATCACCTGCCGGCTACGCCACAACAATTTGGTGAACACTTCGGAATCACCTGCCGGGCTGGCCGGAACCAACTGCCGGTCACGACAACATCACCTGCCAGCTATGCCAGAACCACTTGGCGGACACCGTGGAAACACCTGTCGGGCCGGCCGGAACCACCTATCAGACACGCCAGAACCATGTGCCTGAGATGCCGGAACCACACCCCGAACAGACTGAAACCACCTGCCAGACCCGCCTGAACCACCTGCCGAGCACGCCGGAACCACCTAGTCGACTCGCTGCAACCACCTACCTGTCATGCTAAAATCACCTGCCGGGTATGCCACAATCACTTGGTGGACACTCCGGAATCATCTGCCGGACATGCCAGAACCAGCTCTCAGACACACCAGAACCACGTGCCAGACACGCCGGAAGCACCTGCTGAGCATGTCTGAGCCAAATGCTCGACTTGCAAGAAACACCTGCCAGACACGCCAAAATCACCTGCCGGGTATGCCAGAACCACTTGGCAGACACTCCGGAATCACGTGTCGGGCATGCCGGAACCAACTCTCAGACGTGCCAGAACCTCGTGCCGGTCACGCCAGAACCACCTGCTGGACACGCCGGTACCACCGGCTCGACTCTCCGGAACCACCGCCGGACATGCAAAATGACCTGCCGGCTATGCCAGAACCACTTGGCGAACACTCCGGAATCACCTGTCGGGCATGCCGGAACCGCCTCTAAGACTTGCCAGAACCAAGTTCCTGACACGCCGGTACCACCTGCAGAGTATGCCGGAACCACCTGATCCACTCCCCACAACCACCAGCTGGACACGCCAGAATCACCTGCCGACTACGCCAGAACCACTCGGCAGACACTCCGGAACCACCTGCCGGGCATGCCGGAACCACCTCTCAGAGGTGCCAGAACCACATGCCGGACACTCCGGAATCACCTGCCGGGCAGGCCGGAACCACCTCTCAGAGGTGCCAGAACCACATGCCGGACACTCCGGAATCACCTGCCTGGCATGACGGAACCATCTCTCAGACGTGCCAGAACCATGTTCCGGACATGCTGGTACAACCTGCCGAGCTCGCCGGAACCACCTGCTGGACACGCCAAAATCACCTGCCGGCTACGACAGAACCACTCGGCAGACACTCCGTAATCACCTGCCGGGCTGGCTGGAAACACCTGCTGGTCACGCCTACATCACCTTTCAGCTACGCCAGAACTACTTGGCGGACACTCCGGAAACACCTCTCCGGCCGGCCGGAACACCCTCTCAGACGTGCCAGAACCATGTGCCTGAGATGCCGGAACCACTCCCCGAACAGACCGAAAACACCTGCCATACCCGCCTGAACCACCTGGCGAGCACGCCTGATCCACCTGCTCAACCAGCCAGAACCACCTTCCTGACATGCCAAAATCAACGGCTGGCTACGCCACAACCATTAGGTGAACTCTTCGGAATCACCTGCCGGGCTGGCTCCAGAAACTCTCGGCAGACACTCCGGAACCACCTGCCGGGCATGCCGAAACCACCTCTCACACATGCCGGAACCACATGCCAATGACACCGGAAGCACCTGCCGAGCAAGTCAGAACCACCTGCTCGACTCACCAAAACCACCTGCTGGACACGCCAAAATCACCTGCCGGCTACGCCAGAACCACTCGGCAGACACTCCGGAATCACATGCCAGGCATTCCGGAACCACCTCTCAGAGGTGCCAGAACCACATGCCGGACACTCCGGTATCACCTGCCGGGCATGCCGGAACCACCTGCTGGAAATGCCGGAACCACCGGCTCGACTCGCCGGAACCATTGCCGGACATGCAAAATCACCTGCCGGCTACGCCAGAACCACTTGGCGAACACTCCGGAATCACCTGCCGGGCATGGCGGAACCACCTCTCAGACATGCCGGAAACAGATGCCAATGACACCGGAACCACCTGCCGAGCACGCCAGAACCACCTGCTCGACTCGCCAAAACCACCTGCTGGACTCGCCAAAATCACCTGCCGGCTACGCCACAACCATTTGGTGAACTCTTCGGAATCACATGCCGGGCTGGCTGGAACCACCTGCCGGTCACGCCAACATCACCTGCCAGCTATGCCAGAACCACTTGGCGGACACCATGGAAACACCTGTCGGGCCGGCCGGAACCACCTATGAGACGTGCCAGAACCATGTGCCTGAGATGCGGGAACCACACCCCGAACAGACCGAAACCACCTGCCAGACCCGCCTGAACCACCTGCCGAGCACGCCGGACCCACCTACTCGACTCGCGGCAACCACCTACCTGACACGCTAAAATCACCTGCCGGGTATGCCACAACCACTTGGTGGACACTCCGGAATCATCTGCCGGACATGCCAGAACCAGCTCTCAGACACACCAGAACCACGTGCCAGACACGCCGGAAGCACCTGCTGAGCATGCCTGAGCCAAATGCACGACTTGCAAGAAACACCTGCCAGACACGCCAAAATCACCTGCCGGGTACGGCAGAACCACGTGGTGGACACTCCAGAATCACGTGTCGGGCAATCCGGAACCAACTCTCAGACGTGCCAGAACCTCGTGCCGGTCACGCCAGAACCACCTGCCGGACTGACCGGAAACACCTGCTGGACACACCGGAACCACCGGCTCGACTCGCCAGAACCACCACCGGACATGCAAAATGATCTGCCGGCTATGCCAGAACCACATGGCGAACACTCCGGAATCACCTGCCGGGCATGCCGAAACCACCTGATCCACTCCCCAGAACCACCTGCTGGACATGCCGGAATCACCTGCCGGACATGCCGGAACCACCGGCTCGACTCACCGGAAACACCGCAGGACATGCAAAATCACCTGCCGGCTACGCCAGAACCACTTGGTGAACACTCCGGAATCACCCGCTGGGCATGCCGCAACGACGTCTCAGACATGCCATAACCACATGCCAATGACACCGGAAGCACCTGCCGAGCACGCCGGAACCACCTGCTCGACTCGCCAGAACCACCTGCCGGACACACCAAAATCACCTGCCGGCTACGCCACAACCAGTTGGTGAACACTTCGAAATCAACTGCCGGGCTGGCTGGAACCACCTGCCGGTCACTACAAAATCACCTGCCAGCTACGTCAGAACCACTTGGCGGACACGCCAAAATCACCTACCGGCTACGCCACAACCAGTTGGTGAACACTTCGGAATCACCTGCCGTTCTGGCTGGAACCAGCTGCCGGTCATGCCACATCACCTGCCAGCTACGCCAGAACCACTTGGCGGACACTCCGGAAACACCAGTCGTGCCGGCCCCAAACACCTCTCAGCCGTGCCAGAACCATGTGCCTGAGATGCCGGAACCACACCCCGAACAGACCGAAACCACCTGCCAGACCTGCCTGAACCACCTGCCGAGCACGCCGGATCCACCTGCTGAGCATGCTGGAACAACCTGCTCGACTCGCTGGAGCCACCTGCCGGACATGCCAAAATCAGCTGCCGGCTATGCCAGAACCACTTGCCGGACACTCCAAAATCACCTGCCTGGCGTGCCGGAACCAGCTCTCATATGTACCAGAACCACGTGCAGGAGATGCCGGAAGCACCTGCCGAGCATGCCAGAACCACCCGATCCACTCCCCAGAACCACCTGCTGGACCCGCCTGAACCACCTGCTGGCTACGCGGGAACCACTTGGTGGACACTCCGGAATCACCTGCCGTGCATGCTGGAACCACCCCTCATCATGCCTGAAAAACGTGCCGGACACGCCGGAACCACCTCCCGAACTAACCGGAACCACCTTTCGGACATGCCTGAACCACCTTACGAGCACGCTGGAACCACCTGCTCGACTCGCTGGAACCATCTGCTGGATACACCAAAATCACCTGCCGGCTATGGCAGAACCACTTGCTGACACTCTGGAATAACCTGCCATTCATCCCGGAACCGCCCCTCAGATGTGCCAGAACCACGTGCTGGACGCCCCGGACCACTTCCGTGAAAGACTGGAACCCCCTGCTGAGCATTCTGGAAACACCTGCTCGACTCCCGGGAACCGCCTCTGGGGAAACTGTCATAGAAATGCAGGTAAAACGGCCTTTCTTGCCAGCCCTTAACTCGCCACTTTAGAACTTCTGCTTCTGCCACAATTGCACCTTGCCCGTCCGGCTCAGACGAAATGCCTACATCTTCCCCTGAAGCAACTGGCCTGAGTCCCAAATGATTGAGCATCCACGTGCTTAGGAGGCGATAGACTGCACGCCTTTTTCCAACCACCATTGTGCACTGCTGGAGAGAGTGTCGGAAAGCAGCTATGTCAGAAAGACCCCTTTGCTCTCAGCCGTGCCCTCCATTGCTCTAGACGTGGAATGCACAATGCACTGGCTTCCCCCCTCAAGGGGCGACAAGCCACAGACCACCTTGCTTCCATCTCTTTAGGAAGCTGAGAAGGAACTCGCTTTCAACAGTGATCTGACAGAGTCCAGGGAACATCTCATACAAAGGCAGCTGAAATGCCGTTTCTTTTCCACCCTTAACTTGCCGATTTGGAACTTCTGTTTCTGCCACATTTCCACCTTGCCATCCAGGCTCCGACGAAATGCCTACATCTTCCCCTTCAGCAACGGGGACGAGGCCCATATGACTGTGCTTCCACATGCTTAAGAGGAGAGAGACAGGCTTTTTACAATCACGGTTGTGCACTGGTGGAGAGAGTGTCAGAAAGCACCTATGTCAGAAAGGTCCCTTTGATCTCAGCCATGCCCTGAATTGCTCTAGAGGAGGAAGGCACAATGCACTGCCTCTGGCTCCACCCCTCAATGGCAGTCGAACCACACACCTTCTTGCGTCCAGCTCTTTAGGACGCTGAGAAAGAGCTCGCATTCCATAGTGCTCTTAGAGCGTCCAGGGAACATCTCATACAAAGGCAGCTGAACGCCGTTTCTTCCAGCACTTCACTCGCCGATCTGGAACATCTGCATGTGCCACATTTCCACCTTGTCAACCAGGCTCAGACGAAATGCCTACAACTTCCCCTTAAACAATGGGGACGAGGTCCGAATGATTGTGGTTCCACCTGCTTAGTAGGAGAGAGACAATAGGCTTTTAACCAACCGCCCTTGAGCAATGGTTGGGGGAGTGTCAGACAGCACCAATGTCAGAAAGGGCCCTTTGCTCTCAGCCGTGCCCTCCATTGCTCTAGAGGTGGAAGGCACAAAGCACTGCCACCATCCTTCAATGGGAGACAAGCCATCAACTGTCCTGCTTCCAGCTCTTTAGGAAGCTGGGAAAGCACTCGCATTCCACAGTGCTCTTACAGCGTCCTGGGAACATCTCATACCAAGGCAGCTGAACGCCGTGTCTTTTCAGAGCTTAACTCGCCAATCTGCAACATCCGCTTCTGCCGCATTTCCACCTTGCCAACCCGGCTCAGAAGAAATGCCTACATCTTCCCCTTGAGCAATGGGGACGAGGCCCGGATGATTGTGGTTCCACATGCTGAGGAGGAGACAGACAATAGGCTTTGAAGAAACCACCTTTGAGCAATGGTTGGGGGAGTGTCAGAAAGCACCAATGTCAGAAAGGCCCTTTACTCTCGGCCGTGCCCTCCATTCCTCTAGAGGCAGGAGGCACAAGGCACTGGCACCACCCCTGAAGGGGATCAGAAAGCACCTATGGCAGAAAGCCCCCTTTGCTCTCAGCCGTGCCCTCCATTGCTCTGCAGGTGAAAGGCAGAAAGCACTGCCTCCATCCTGCAATGGGAGACAAGCCATAAACTGTCTTGCCTCCAGCTCTTTAGGAAGCTGACAAACAACTCGCTTTCCAAAGTCAAGTTACAGCATACCAGGAACCTCTCATACAAAGGCAGCTCAAACGGCATTTCTTTCCAGCCCTTCACTCGCAGCTTTAGGACTTCTGCTTCTGCCGCAATTCCACCTTGCCAACCCGGCTCAGACGAAACGCCTACATCTTCCCCTGAAGCCACTGGGCTGAGTCCCAAATGATTGAGCGTCCACGTGCTACAGAGGTGATAGACTGCACGCCTTTTTCCAACCACCATTGTGCACTGCTGGAGAGAGTGTCGGAAAGCAGCTATGTCAGAAAGACCCCTTTGCTCTCAGCCGTGCCCTTCATTGCTCTAGACGTGGAATGCACAATGCACTGGCTCCCCCCCTCAAGGGGCGACAAGCCACAGACAATCTTCCTTCCATCTCTTTAGGAAGCTGAGAAAGAACTCGCTTTCAACAGTGCTCTTTCTGTGTCCTGGCAACATCTCATACAAAGGCAGCTGATATGCCATTTCTTTTCAGCGCTTAACTCGCAGATTTGGAACTTCTGCTCCTGCCACATTTCCACCTTGCCAACCCGGCTCAAACGAAATGTCTACATCTTCCCCTTCAGCAACGGGGACGAGGCCCAGATGACTGTGCTTCCGCATGCTTAGCAGGAGCAGACAATAGGCTTTTTACAAACCGCCATTGTGCACTGGGTCAGAGAGTGTCAGAATGCACCTATGTCAGAAAGGGCCCTTTGCTCTCAGCCGTGCCCTCCATTGCTCTAGAGGTGGAAGGCACAAAGCACTGCCTCCATCCTTCAATTGGAGACAAGCCATCAACTGTCCTGCTTCCAGCTCTTTAGGAAGCTGGGAAAGTATTCGCATTCCACAGTGCTCTTACAGCGTCCTGGGAACATCTCATACAAAGGCAGCTGAACACCGTGTCTTTTCAGCCCTTAACTCACCAATCTGCAACATCTGCTTCTGCCACATTTCCGCCTTGCCAACGCGGACCAGACGAAATGCCTACATCTTCCCCTGAAGCAACTGTGCTGATTCCCAAATGATTGAGCATCCACATGCTTAGGAGGCGATAAACTGCATGCCTTTTTCCAACCACCATTTTACACTGCTTAGAGAGCGTCGGAAAGCAGCTATGTCAGAAAGGCCCCTTTGCTCTCAGCCATGCCCTCCATTGCTCTAGAGGTGGAAGGCACAAAGCACTGGTTCTGGATCCACCGCTCAGTGGGAGGCAAACCACATCTTGTCCTGCTTCCAGCTCTTTAGGAAGTGGAGAAAAAACTCCCTTTCCACAGTGTTCTTACAGCGTCCTGGGAACATGTCATACAAAGGAGGCTGAACGCCGTTTCTTTTCAGGACTTCACTCGCCAGTCTGGGACATCAGCATCCTGCACTTTTCCACCTTGCCAACCCGGCTCAGACGAAATGCCTACATCTTCCCCTTGAGCAATGGGGATGAGGCCCATATGATTGTGGTACCACATGCTGAGGAGGAGAGAGACAATAGGCTTTTAACTAACCACGAAGTGCAATGTTTGGGAGAGTGTCAGAAAGCACCAATGGCAGAAAGACCCCTTTACTCTCAGCCGTGCCCTCCATTGCTGTAGAGGTGGAAGGCACAAAGCACTGCCTCCATCCTTCAATGGGAGACAAGCCATAAACTGTCTTGCCTCCAGCTCTTTAGGAAGCTGAGAAAGAATTCGCTTTCCACAGTGCTGTTACAGGATACGAGGAAACTCTCATACAGAGGCAGCTCAAATGCCATTTCTTCCCAGTGCTTAACTGGCCGCTTTAGGACTACTGCTTCTGCCACAGTTCCACCTTGCCAACCCGGCTCAGACGAAATGCCTACATCTTCCCCTTAAGCAACGGGGGCGAAGCCCACATGATTGTGCTTCCACATGCTTAGCAGGAGCAGACAATAGGCTTTTTACAAACCGCCATGGTGCACTGGGTCAGAGAGTGTCAGAATGCACCTATGTCAGAAAGGGCCCTTTGCTCTCAGCCGTGCCCTCCATTGCTCTAGAGGTGGAAGGCACAAAGCACTGCCTCCATCCTTCAATGGGAGACAAGCCATAAACTGTCTTGCCTCCAGCTCTTTAGGAAGCTGACAAACAACTCGCTTGCCACAGTCCTGTTACAGCAGACCGGGGAACTTCTCATACAAAGGCAGCTCAAATGGCATTTCTTCCCAGCCCTTAACTCGCAGCTTTAGAACTTCTGCTTCTGCCGCAATTCCACCTTGCCAACCCAGCTCAGACAAAATGCCTACATCTTCCCCTTAACCAACTGGGCTGAGTCCCAAATGATTGTGCAACCATGTGTTTAGCAGGAGAGAGACAATACACTTTTCACCAACCACAGTTGACCACTGGTGGAGAGAGTGTCAGAAAATACCTATGTCAGAAAGACCCCTTTCCTCTCAGTTTTGCCCTCCATTGCTCTAGACGCGGAATGCACAATGCATTGTCTCCACCCCTCTAGGGGCGACAAGCCACAGACCATCTTTCTTCCATCTCTTTAGGAAGTTGAGAACCAAATCTCCTGACGCATAAAAAGGAATCATGCCCCTTAGATGCCAGAAAACCCCGGGAGACATGCCAAAAACACCCTCCGCACACTCTCAAAGAACCACACATTCATGCCAGAACGACCCAACAGGCACACCAGAAGCACCCACGTTGCATGCCAGAACCACCTGTCACCACCTGCTGAACACAGTGGAACAACAATTCTGACACTGCAGAACCATCTCTTCAACATGCCAGCTGCACACAACAGACACGACAGAACCAGATTCCAAACGCAGCACAACATGCCAGACACATTGGAAACACCTGATGGATATGCCGCAAACAGGTGCCAGAAACAGTGAAACCTCCTGCAGAGTATTTCAGAACAGGGGGCCAGAAATGCCACCAACACCTGTCTTAGAAGCCAGAGCCACGAGCCCAAAAAGCAGGAAAGACCTGCTGGACATGCCAAAATAACCTGCTGGTGATGCCAGAACCACTTGGTGGACACCCAGGAATCAGCTGCCAGGCTGCCTGAAGCACGTCGCAGACGTGCCAGAACCACATTACAGACATGCCAGAAACACCTCCGGGACAGACCGTAAACACCTGCCCAACAAGCTGGGAACACCTCTCAGACGTAGCAGAACCACTTGCCGGACAAGCTGGAAACATGTACTGCACAGACTGGAACCACGTGCTGAGCACGCCAGAACCACCTGCCGGACACGCCCAAATCACCTGACGGCTACGCCGGAACCACTTTGAATACAAGGCAGAATAATGTTTTGGGCATGATGGCACAAACTCTCAGACGTGCCAGAACCTCGTGCTGGACACCCCAGAACCACCTGCCGGGCATGCCAGCACAACCTCTCACAGGTGCCAGAACCACATGCCGGACACTCCGGAATCACCTGCCGGGTATGCCGGAACCACCTGATCCACTCCCCAGAACCACCTGCTGGACATGCCGGAATCACCTGCCGGACATGCCGGAACCACCGGTTCGACTCGCCGGAACCATTGCCAGACATGCAAAATCACCTGCCGGCTACGCCAGAACCACTCGGCTGACACTCCGGAACCACCTGCAGGGCATGCCGGAACCACCTCTCAGGGGTGCCAGAACCACATGCCGGACACTCCAGAATCACCTGCCGGGCATGCCGGAACCACCTCTCAGAGGTGCCAGAACCACATGCCGGACACTCCGGAATCACCTGCCTGGCATGACGGAACCATCTCTCAGACGTGGCAGAACCATGTTCCGGACACGCTGGTACCACCTGCCGAGCTCCCCGGAACCACCTGCTGGACACGCCAAAATCGCCTGCCGGCTACGCCAGAACCACAAGGCAGACACTCCGGAATCACCTGCCGGGCTGGCTGGAACCACCTGCCGGTCACTCCAACATCACCTTTCAGCTACACCAGAACCACTTGGCCTACACTCCGGAAACACCTCTCCGGCTGGCCAGAACCACCTCTCAGACGTGCCAGAACCATGTGCCTGAGATGCCGGAACCACTCCCCGAACAGACCAAAACCACCTGCCAGACCCGCCTGAACCCCCTGGCGAGCACGCCTGATCCAACTGCTCAACTAGCCGGAACCACCTTCCTGACACGCCAAAATAACCTGCCGGCTACGCCACGACCATTTGGTGAACTCTTCGGAATCACCTGCCGGGCTGGCTCCAGAACCACTTGGCAGACACTCCGGAACCAAGTGCCGGGCATGCCGGAACCACCTCTCAGTCATGACGGAACCGCATGCCAATGACACCGGAAGCACCTGCCTAGCACGCCAGAACCACCTGCTTGACTCGCCAAAACCACCTGCTGGACACACCAAAATCACCTGCCGGCTACGCCACAACCATTTGGTGAACACTTCGGAATCACCTGCCGGGCTGGCTGGAACCACCTGCCGGTCACGCCAACATCACCTGCCAGCTATGCCAGAACCACTTGGCGGACACCATGGAAACACCTGTCGGGCCGGCCGGAACCACCTCTCAGACGTGCCAGAACCATGTGCCTGAGATGCCGGAACCACACCCCAAAAAGACCGAAACCACCTGCCAGACCCGCCTGAACCACCTGCCGAGCACGCCGGAACCACCTACTCGACTCGCCGGAACCACCTACCTGACACGCTAAAATCACCTGCCGGGTATGCCACAACCACTTGGTGGACACTCCGGAATCATCTGCCGGACATGTCAGAACCAGCTCTCAGACACACCAGAACCACGTGCCGGACACGCCGGATGCACCTGCTGATCATGCCTGAGCCCAATGCTCGACTTGCCAGAAACACCTGCCAGACACGCCAAAATCACCTGCCGGGTACGCCAGAACCACGTGGCGGACACTCCGGAATCACCTTTCAGGCATGCCGGAACCAACTCTCAGACGTGCCAGAACCTCGTGCCGGACACGCCAGAACCACCTGCCGGAAAGACCGGAAACACCTGCTGGACATGCCGGAACCACCGGCTCGACTCGCCGGAACCACCGCCGGACATGCAAAATGACATGCCGGCTACGCCAGAACCACTTGGCGAACACTCTGGAATCACCTGTCGGGCATGCCAGAACCATCTCTCAGACTTGCCAGAACCATGTTCCGGACACGCCGGTACCACCTGCCGAGTATGCCGGGACCACATGATCCACTCCCCAGAACCACCTGCTGGACACGCAAGAATCACCTGCCGGCCACGCCAGAACCACTCGGCAGACACTCCGGAACCACCTGCCGGGCATGCCGGAACCACCTCTCAGAGGTGCCAGAACCACATGCCGGACACTCCGGAATCACCTGCCGGGCATGCCGCAACCATCTCTCAGACGTGCCAGAACCATGTTCCGGACACGCCGGTACCACCTGCCGAGCTCGCCGGAACCACCTGCTGGACACGTCAAAATCACCTGCCTGCTACGCCAGAACCAGTCGGCAGACAGTCCGGAAACACCTGCGGGGCTGGCTGGAACCACCTGCCGGTCACGCCAACATCACCTGCCAGCTATGCCAGAACCACTTGGCGGACACCATGGAAACACCTGTCGGGCCGGCCGGAACCACCTCTCAGACGTGACAGAACCACGTGCCTGAGATGCCGGAACCACTCCCCGAACAGACCGAAACCACCTGCCAGACCCGCCTGAACCCCCTGGCGAGCACACCTGATCCACCTGCTCAACTAGCCGGAACCACCTTCCAGACACGCCAAAATCACCTGCCAGGTCTACCAGAACCACTTGGTGGACACTCCGGAATCATCTGCCAGAAATGCCAGAACCAGCCCTCTGACACACCAGAACCAAGTGCCGGACACGCCAGAACCACCTGCCGGGCATGCCGGAACCACTTGGTGGACACTCCGGAATCATCTGCCGGACATTCCTGAATCAGCTCTCAGACACACCAGAACCACGTGCCAGAGACGCCAGAAGCACCAGGTGAGCATGCCTGAGACACCTGCTCGACTCGCAAGATACACCTGTCGGACATGCCAAAATCACCTGCCGGGTACGCCAGAAACACTTGGCGGACGCTCCGGAATCACCTGTCGGGCATGCCGGAACCACCTCTCAGACTTGCCAGAACCATGTTCTGGACACGCCGGTACCACCTGCCGAGTATGCCGGAACCAGCTGATCCAGTCCCCAGAACCACCTAGTGGACACGCCAAAATCAACTGCCGGCTACGCCAGAACCACTCGGCAGACACTCCGGAATCACAAGCCAGGCATTCCGGAACCACCTCTCAGAGGTGCCAGAACCAAATGCCGGACACTCCGGTATCACCTGCCGGGAATGCCAGAACCACCTCTCAGAGGTGCCAGAACCACATGCCGGACACTCCGGAATCACCTGCCGGGCATGCCGGAACCACCTGCTGGACATGCCGGAATCACCTGCCGGACATGCCGGAACCACCGGCTCGAATCGCCGGAACCATTGCCGGACATGCAAAATCACCTGCCGGCTATGCCAGAACCACTTGGGGAACACTCCGGGATCACCTGCCGGGAATGGCGGAACCACCTCTCAGACATGCCGGAACCACATGCCAATGACACCGGAAGCACCTGCCGAGCACGCCAGAACCACCTGCTCGACTCGCCAAAACCACCTGCTGGACACGCCAAAATCACCTTCCGGCTACGCCACAACCATTTGGTGAACACTTCGGAATCACCTGCCGGGCTGGCTGGAACCACCTGCCGGTCACGCCAACATCACCTGCCAGCTATGCCAGAACCACTTGGCGGACAACATGGAAACACCTGTCGGGCCGGCCGGAACCACCTATCAGACGTGCCAGAACCATGTGCCTGAGATGCCGGAACCACACCCCGAACAGACTGAAACCACCTGCCAGACCCGCCTGAACCACCTGCCGACCACGCCGGAACCACCTACTCGACTCGCCGGAACCACCTACCTGACACGCTAAAATCACCTGCCGGGTATGCCACAACCACTTGGTGGACACTCCGGAATCATCTGCCGGACATGCCAGAACCAGCTCTCAGACACACCAGAACCACCTGCCAGACACGCCGGAATCACCTGCTGAGCATGCCCGAGCCAAATGCTCGACTTGCAAGAAACACCTGCCAGACACGCCAAAATCACCTGCCGGGTACCCCAGAACCACGTGGCGGACACTCCGGAATCACCTGTCGGGCATGCCGGAACAAACTCTCAGATGTGCCAGAACCTCGTACCGGTCACGCCAGAACCACCTGCCGGACACGCCAGAACCACCGGCTCGACTCGCAGGAACCTCCGCCGGACATGCAAAATGACCTGCCGGCTACGCCAGAACCACATGGCGAACACTCCGCAATCACCTGTCGGGAATGCCGGAACAGCCTCTCAGACTTGCCAGAACCATGGTCCGGACACGACGGTACCACCTGCCGAGTATGCTGGAACCACCTGATCCACTCCCCAGAACCACCTGCTGGACACGCCAGAATCACCTGCCGACTACGCCAGAACCACCCCGGAGAACGTCCGGAACCACCTGCGGGGCATGCCGGACCCACCTCTCAGAGGTGCCAGAACCACATGCAGGACACTCCCGAATCACCTGCCGGGCATGCCGGAACCACCTCTCAGAGGTGCCAGAACCACATGCCGGACACTCCGGAATCACCTGCCTGGCATGCTGGAACCACGTGCTGGACATGCCGGAACCACCTGCCGGACATGCCGGAACCACCTGCCGGACATTCAGGAACCACGGCTCGACTCGCTGGAACCATTGCCGGACATGCAAAATCAGGTGCCGGCTACGCCAGAACCACTTGGCGAACACTCCGGTATCACCTGCCGGGCATGCCGGAACCACATCTCAGAGGTGCCAGAACCACATGCCGGACACTCCGGAATCACCTGCCGGGCATGCCGGAACCACCTGCCGGACATGCCGGAACCACCGGCTCGACTCGCCGGAACCATTGCCGGACATGCAAAATCACCTGCCGGCTATGCCAGAACCACTTGGGGAACACTCCGGAATCACCTGCCGGGCATGGCGGAACCACCTATCAGACATGCGGGAACCACATGCCAATGACACCGGAAGCACCTGCCGAGCACGCCAGAACCACCTGCTCGACTCGCCAAAACCACCTGCTGGACACGCCAAAATCACCTTCCGGCTACGCCGCAACCATGTGGTGAACACTTCGGAATCACATGCCGGGCTGGCTGGAACCACCTGCCGGTCACGCCAACATCACCTGCCAGCTATGCCAAACCACTTGGCGGACAACATGGAAACACCTGTCGGGCCGGCCGGAACCACCTATCAGACGTGCCAGAGCCATGTGCCTGAGATGCCGGAACCACACCCCGAACAGACCGAATCCACCTGCCAGACCCACCTGAACCACCTGCCGAGCACGCCGGAACCACCTACTCGACTCGCTGGAACCACCTACCTGTCATGCTAAAATCACCTGCCGGGTATGCCACAACCACTTGGTGGACACTCCGGAATCATCTGCCGGACATGCCAGAACCAGCTCTCAGACACACCAGAACCACGTGCCAGACACGCCGGAATCACCTGCTGAGCATGCCTGAGCCAAATGATCGACTTGCAAGAAACACCTGCCAGACACGCCAAAATCACCTGCCGGCTACGCCAGAACCACTTGGCAAACACTCTGGAATCACCTGTCGGGAATGCCGGAACCGCCTCTCAGACTTGCCAGAACCATGTTCCGTACACGCCGGTACCACCTGCCGAGTATGCCGGAACCACCTGATCCACTCCCCAGAACCACCTGCTGGACACGCCACAATCACCTGCCGACTACGCCAGAACCACTCGGCAGACACTCCGGAACCACCTGCCGGGCATGCCGGAACCACCTCTCAGAGGTGCCAGAACCACATGCCGGACACTCCCGAATCACCTGCTGGGCATGCCGGAACCATCTCTCAGACATGCCAGAACCATGTTCCGGACACGCTGGTACCACCTGCCGAGCTCGCCAGAACCACCTGCTGGACACACCAAAATCACCTGCCAGCTACGCCAGAACCACACGGCAGAAACTCAGGAATCACCTGCCGGGCTGGCTGGAACCACCTGCCGGTCACGCCAACATCACCTTTCAGCTACGCCAGAACCACTTGGCGGACACTCCGGAAACACCTCTCCGGCCGGCCGGAAACACCTCTCAGACGTGCCAGAACCATGTGCCTAAGGTGCCGGAACCACTCCCCGAACAGACCGAAACCACCTGCCAGAGCCGGCTGAACCCCCTGGCGAGCACACCTGATCCACCTGCTCAACTAGCCGGAACCACCTTCCAGACACGCCAAAATCACCTGCCAGGTCTACCAGAACCACTTGGTGGACACTCCGGAATCATCTGCCAGAAATGCCAGAACCAGCTCTCAGACACACCAGAACCACGTGCCGGACACGCAGGAAGCACCTGCTGATCATGCCTGAGCCACATGCTAGACTTGCAAGAAACACCTGCCAGACACGCCAAAATCACCTGCCGGGTACGCCAGAACCACGTGGCGGACTCTCCGGAATCACCTGTCGGGCATGCCGGAACCAAGTCTCAGACGTGCCAGAACATCGTGCCGGACACGCACGAACCACGTGCCGGACAGACCGGTAACACCTGCCGGACACGCCGGAACCACCGGCTTGACTCGCCAGAACCACCGCCGGACATGCAAAATGACCAGCCGGCTATGCCAGAACCACTTGGCGAACACTCCGGAGTCACCTGTCGGGCATGCCGTAACCACCTCTCAGACTTGCCAGAACCATGTTCCGGACACGCCGGTACCACCTGCCGAGTATGCCGGAACCACCTGATCCACTTCCCAGAACCCCATGCTGGACACGCCAGAATCACCTGCCGACTACGCCAGAACCACTCGGCAGACACTCCGGAACCACCTGCCGGGCATGCCGGAACCACCTCTCAGAGGTGCCAGAACCACATGCCGGACACTCCGGAATCACCTGCCGGGCATGCCGGAACCACCTGCCGGTCACGCCAACATCACCTCTCAGCTACGCCAGAACCACTTGGCGGACATTCCGGAAACACCTCTCCGGCCGGCCGTAACCACCTCTCAGACGTGCCAGAACCATGTGCCTGAGATGCCGGAACCACTCCCCGAACAGACCGAAACCACCTGCCAGACCCGCCTGAACCCCCTGGCGAGCACGCCTGGTCCACCTGCTCAGCTAGCCGGAACCACCTTCCTGACACGCCAAAATAACCTGCCGGCTACGTCACAACCATTTGGTGAACTCTTCGGAATCACCTGCCGGGCTGGCTCCAGAACCACTCGGCAGACACTCCGGAACCACCTGCCGGGCATGCCGGAACCACCTCTCAGACATGCCGGAACCACATGCCAATGACACCGGAAGCACCTGCCGAGCAGGCGAGAACCACCTGCTCGACTCGCCAAAACCACCTGCTGGACACGCCAAAATCATCAGCTGGCTACGCCACAACCATTTGGTGAACTCTTCGGAATCACCTGCCAGGCTTGCTGGAACCACCTGCCGGTGACGCCAACATCACCTGCCAGCTATGCCAGAACCACTTGGCGGACACCATGGAAACACCTGTCGGGCCGGCCGGAACCACCTCTCAGACGTGCCAGAACCATGAGCCTGAGATGCCGGAACCACTCGCAGAACAGACCGAAACCACCTGCCAGACCCGCCTGAACCCCCTGGCGAGCACGCCTGATCCACCTGCTCAACTAGCCGGAACCAACTTCCTGACACGCCAAAATCACCTGCCAGGTATACAAGAACCACTTGGTGGACACTCCGGAATCATCTGCCGGAGATGCCAGAACCAGCTCTCAGGCACACCAGAATCACGTGCCAGAGACGCCGGAAGCACCAGCTGAGCATGCCTCAGCCACCTGCTCGACTCGCAAGATACACCTGTCGGACAAGCGAAAATCAGCGGCCGGGTATGCCAGGAACACTTGGCGGACGCTCCGGAATCACCTGTCGGGCATGCCGGAACCACCTCTCAGACTTGCCAGAACCATGTTCTGGACACGCCGGTACCACCTGCCGAGTATGCCGGAACCAGCTGATCCACTCCCCAGAACCACCTAGTGGACACGCCAAAATCAACTGCCGGCTACGCCAGAACTACTCGGCAGACACTCCGGAATCACATGCCAGGCGTTCCGGAACCACCTCTCAGAGGTGCCAGAACCAAATGCCGGACACTCCGGTATCACCTGCCGGGCATGCCGGAACCACTTCTCAGAGGTGCCAGAACCACATGCCGGACACTCCGGAATCACCTGCCGGGCATGCTGGAACCACGTGCTGGACATGCCAGAACCACCTGCCGGACATGCCGGAACCACCTGCCGCACATTCAGGAACCACGGCTCGACTCGCCGGAACCATTGCCGGACATGCAAAATCACCTGCCGGCTACGGCAGAACCACTTGGCGAACACTCTGGTATCACCTGCCGGGCATGCCGGAACCACATCTCAGAGGTGCCAGAACCACATGCCGGACACTCCGGAATCACCTGCCGGGCATGGCGGAACCACCTCTCAGACATGCCGGAACCACATGCCAATGACACCGGAAGCACCTGCCGAGCACGCAGGAACCACCTGCTCCACTCGCCAAAACCACCTGCTGGACACGCCAAAATCACCTGCCTGCTACGCCACAACCATTTGGTGAACACTTCGGAATCACCTGCCGGGCTGGCTGGAACCACCTGCCGGGCACGCCAACATCACCTGCCAGCTATGCCAGAACCACTTGGCGGACAACATGGAAACACCTGTCGGGCCGGCCGGAACCACCTATCAGACGTGCCAGAGCCATGTGCCTGAGATGCCGGAACCACACCCCGAAAAGACCGAAACCACCTGCCAGACCCACCTGAACCACCTGCCGAGCACGCCGGAACCACCTACTCGACTCGCTGGAACCACCTGCCGGACAGGCCAATATCAACTGCTGGCTATGCCAGAACCACCTGGGGGACGGTCCGGAATCGCCTGCCAGCCATGGCGGAACCACCTCTCAGACGTACCAGAACCACCTGCCGGAGAAGCTGGAAACACGTCCTGGACAGTGTGGAACCACCTGCTGGCCAAGCCTGAACCACCTGCCAAGCACCACGGAACAACCTGCCAGACACGCCAAAATCACCTGCGTGTTATGCCAGAACCACTTGGAGGACTCTCTGGGATGACCTGCCGGGCATGCCGGAAACACCTCTCAGACGTGCCAGAACCATGTGGCGGACAGTCCGGAATCACCTGTTGGGCATGCGCAACCACCTCTGAGACGTACCAGAACCACATGCCGTGCAGGCTGGAACCACCTACCGGACAGACCGGAATCACCTTTCGGGCATGCCGGAACCACCTGTCAGATGTGCCAGAAACACGTGCCGGAGACGCCGGAAGCACCTGCCAAGCACGTTGGAACCACCTGCTCAACTCGCCTGAACCACCTGCCGGACATGCCAAAATCACCTGCCGACTATGCCAGAACCACTTGGCGAACACTCCGGAATCACTTGCCGGGCATGCAGGAACCACCTCTCAGACATGCCAGAACCCCGTGCCAAAGACCCCGGAAGCACCAGCCAAGCACGCCGGAACCACCTGCTCGACTCGCCAGAACCACCTGCCGATCACGCAAAAATCACCTGCCGGCTACGCCACAACCAGTTGGTGAACACTTTGGAATCACCTGCCAGGCTTGCTGGAACCACCTGCCAGTCATGCCAAAATCACCTGCCAACTACGCCAGAACCGCTTGGCGGACACTGCGGAAACACCTGTCGGGCCGGCTGGAACCACATCTCAGACGTGCCGGAAACGTGTTCATGAGATGCTGGAACCACACCCCGAACAGACGGATACCACCTGCCAGAACCGCCTGAACCACCTGCCGAGCACGCCAGAACCACCTGCTCGACTCACCGGTACCACCTCCCTGACACGCCAAAATCACCTGCTGGGTATGCCAGAACCACTTGGCGGACACTCCGGAATCATCTGCCGGACACGCTGGAACCAGCTCTCAGACACACCAGAACCAAGTGCCGGAGACGCCGGAAGCACCTGCCGAGCATGCCGGAGCCACCTGCTCGACTCGCCAGAAACACCTGCCGGACACGCCTAAATCACCTGCCGGGTATGCCAGAACCACCTGGCGGACACTACGGAATCACCTGCCGCGCATGACGGAAGCACCTCTCAGACGTGCCGGAAGCACGTGCCAGACACGCCGGAAACACCTACCGGACAGACCGGAACCACATGCCAAGAACGCCGGAGCCACCTGTTCGACTCGCTGGAACCACCTGCCGGACAGGCCAATATCAACTGCTGGCTATGCCAGAACCACCTGGGGGACAGTCCGGGATCACCTGCCAGCCATGGCGGAACCACCTCTCAGATGTACCAGAACCACCTGCCGGAGAAGCTGGAAACACGTCCTGGACAGACTGGAACCACGTGACGGCCATTTCAGAACCACCTGCCGAGCACGGCGGAACCACCTGCCGGACACGCCAAAATCACCTGCGGGCTACGCCAGAACCACTTGGACGACTCTCCGAAATGACCTGCCGGGCATGTTGGAACCACCTCTCAGACGTGCCAGAAGCACGTGGCGGACAGTCCGGAATCACCTGTTGGGCATACGCAACCACCTCTGAGACGTACCAGAACCACGTGCCGTGCACACCGGAAACACCTAACGGACAGACCGGAATCAACTTTTGGGCATGCCGGAACCACCAGTCAGATGTGCCAGAAACACGGGCCGGAGACGCCGGAAGCACCTGCCCAGCACGTCTCAACCACCTGCTCAACTCGCCTGAACCACCTGCCGGACACGCCAAAATCACCTGCCCGCTACACCAGCACCACTTCGGGGACAAGCCGGAATCACGTGAGGGGCATGCCGGCACAGCCTCTCAGACTGAACCTCGTGCCGGACACCACAGAAGCACCTGCCGGACAGACCGGAACCACCTGCCGGACACGCCGGAACCACCGGCTCGACCCCCCGGAACAACCGCTGGACATGCAAACTCACCTGCCGGCTACGCCGGAAACACTTGGCGAACACTCCGGAATCACCTGCCGGGCATGCCGGAACCACCTCTCAGATATGCCAGAACCACGTGCCAACGACCCCGGAAGCACCTGCCGAGCACGCCGGAACCACCTGCTCGACTCGCCAGAACCACCTGCCGGACACGCAAAAATCACCTGCCGGCTACGCCACAATCAGTAGGGGAACACTTCGGAATCACCTGCCGGGCTTGCTGGAACCACCTGCCGGTCATGCCAAAATCACCTGCCAACTACGCAGAACCGCTTGGCGGACACTGCGGAAACACCTGTCGGGCCGGCTGGAACCACATCTCAGACGTGCCAGAAACGTGTTCATGAGATGCTGGAACCACACCCCGAACAGACGGATACCACCTGCCAGAACCGCCTGAACCACCTGCCGAGCACGCCGGAACCACCTGCTCGACTCACCGGTACCACCTCCCTGACACGCCAAAATCACCTGCTGTGTATGCCAGAACCACTTGGCGGACACTCCGGAATCATCTGCCGGACATGCCGGAACCAGCTCTCAGACACACCAGAACCAAGTGCCGGAGACGCCGGAAGCACCTGCCGAGCATGCCGGAATCACCTGCTCGACTCGCCAGAAACACCTGCCGGACACGCCAAAATCACCTGCCGGTTATGCCAGAACCACCTGGCGGACACTACGGAATCACCTGCCGCGCATGCCGGAACCACCTCTCAGACGTGCCGGAAGCACGTGCCAGACACGCCGGAAACACCTACCGGACAGACCGGAACCACCTGCCAAGAACGCCGGAGCCACCTGTTCGACTCGCTGGAACCACCTGCCGGACAGGCCAATATCAACTGCTGGCTATGCCAGAACCACCTGGGGGACAGTCCGGGATCACCTGTCAGCCCTGGCGGAACCACCTCTCAGACGTACCAGAACCACCTGCCGGAGAAGCTGGAAACACGTCCTGGACAGACTGGAACCACGTGACGTCCATGCCTGAACCACCTGCCGAGCACGGCGGAACCACCTGCCGGACACGCCAAAATCACCTGCGGGCTACGCCAGAACCACTTGGACGACTCTCCGAAATGACCTGCCGGGCATGTTGGAACCACCTCTCAGACGTGCCAGAAGCACGTGGCGGACAGTCCGGAATCACCTGTTGGGCATACGCAACCACCTCTGACACGTACCAGAACCACGTGCCGTGCACGCCGGAACCACCTACCGGACAGACCGGAATCCACTTTTGGGCATGCCGGAACCACCAGTCAGATGTGCCAGAAACACGTGCCGGAGACGCCGGAAGCACCTGCCGAGCACGTCGCAACCACCTGCTCAACTCGCCTGAACCACCTGCCGGACACGTCAAAATCACCTGCCCGCTACACCAGCACCACTTCGGGGACAAGCCGGAATCACGTGAGGGGCATGCCGGCACAGCCTCTCAGACTGAACCTCGTGCCGGACACCACAGAACCACCTGCTGGACAGACCGGAACCACATGCCGGACACGCCGGAACCACCGGCTCGACCCGCCGGAACGACCGCTGGACATGCAAACTCACCTGCCGGCTACGCCGGAAACACTTGGCGAACACTCCGGAATCACCTGCCGGGCATGCAGGAACCACCTCTCAGATATGCCAGAACCACGTGCCAATGACCCCGGAAGCACCTGCCGAGCACGCCGGAACCACCTGCTCGACTCGCCAGAACCACCTGCCGGACACGCAAAAATCACCTGCCGGCTACGCCACATCCAGTTGGGGAACACTTCGGAATCACCTGCCGGGCTTGCTGCAACCACCTGCCGGTCATGCCAAAATCACCTGCCAACTACGCCAGTACCACTTGGCGGACACTGTGGAAACACCTGTCGGGCCGGCCGGAACCACATCTCAGACGTGCCAGAAACATGTGCATGAGATGCTGGAACCACACCCCGAACAGACGGAAAACACCTGCCAGACCCGTCTGAACAACCTGCCTAGCACGCCGGAGACACCTGCTCGACTCGCCGGAACCACCTACCTGACATGCCCAAATCACCAGCCGGGTATGCCAGAACCAGTTGGCGGACACTCCGGAATCATCTGCTGGATATGCCGGAACCAGCTCTCAGACACACCAGAACCACGTGCCGGAGACGCCGGAAGCACCTGCCGAGCATGCCGGAGCCACCTGCTCGACTCGCCAGAAACACCTGCCGGACACGCCAAAATCACCTGCCGGGTACGCCAGAACCACCTGGCGGACACTCCGAAATCACCTGTCGCGCATGCCGGAACCACCTCTCAGACGTGCCGGAAGCACGTGCCGGACACGCCGGAATCACCTACCGGACAGACCGGAACCACCTGCCGAGCACGCCGGAGCCACCTGTTCGACTCGCTGGAACCACCTGCCGGACAGGCCAATATCAACTGCTGGCTATGCCAGAACCACGTGGGGGACGGTCCGGAATCACCTGCCAGCCATGGCGGAACCACCTCTCAGACGTACCAGAACCACCTGCCGGAGAAGCTGGAAACACGTCCTGGACAGTCTGGAACCACCTGCCGGCCAAGCCTGAACCACCTGCCAAGCACAACGGAACAACCTGCCAGACATGCCAAAATCACCTGCGTGTTATGCCAGAACCACTTGGAGGACTCTCTGGGATGACCTGCCGGGCATGCCGGAACCACCTCTCAGAAGTGCCAGAACCATGTGGCGGACAGTCCGGAATCACCTGTTGGGCATGCGCAACCACCTCTGAGACGTACCAGAACCACATGCTGTGCAGGCTGGAACCACCTACCGGACAGACCGGAATCAGCTTTCGGGCATGCCGGAACCACCTGTCAGATGTGCCAGAAACACGTGCCGGAGACGCCGGAAGCACCTGCCAAGCACGTTGGAACCACCTGCTCAACTCGCCTGAACCACCTGCCGGACATGCCAAAATCACCTGCCGACTATGCCAGAACCACTTGGCGAACATTCCGGAATCACTTGCCGGGCATGCAGGAACCACCTCTCAGACATGCCAGAACCCCGTGCCAATGACCCCGGAAGCACCAGCCGAGCACGCCGGAACCACCTGCTCGACTCGCCAGAACCACCTGCCGATCACGCAAAAATCACCTGCCGGCTACGCCACAACCAGTTGGCGAACACTTCGGAATCACCTGACAGGCTTGCTGGAACCACCTGCCAGTCATGCCAAAATCACCTGCCAACTACGCCAGAACCGCTTGGCGGACACTGCGGAAACACCTGTCGGGCCGGCTGGAACCACATATCAGACGTGCCGGAAACGTGTTCATGAGATGCTGGAACCACACCCCGAACAGACGGATACCACCTGCCAGAACCGCCTGAACCACCTGCCGAGCACGCCGGAACCCCCTGCTCGACTCACCGGTACCACCTCCCTGACACGCCAAAATCACCAGCCGGGTATGCCAGAACCACTTGGCGGACACTCCGGAATCATCTGCCGGACATGCCGGAACCAGCTCTCAGACACACCAGAACCACGTGCCGGAGACGCCGGAAGCACCTGCCGAGCATGCCGGAGCCACCTGCTCGACTCGCCAGAAACACCTGCCGGACACGCCAAAATCACCTGCCGGGTACGCCAGAACCACCTGGCGGACACTCCGAAATCACCTGTCACGCATGCCGGAACCACCTCTCAGACGTGCCGGAAGCACGTGCCGGACACGCCGGGATCACCTACCGGACAGACCGGAACCACCTGCCTAGAACGCCGGAGCCACCTGTTCGACTCGCTGGAACCACCTGCCGGACAGGCCAATATCAACTGCTGGCTATGCCAGAACCACCTGGGGGACAGTCCGGGATCACCTGCCAGCCATGGCGGAACCACCTCTGAGACGTACCAGAACCACCTGCCGGAGAAGCTGGAAACACGTCCTGGACAGACTGGAACCACGTGACGGCCATGCCTGAACCACCTGTCGAGCACGGCGGAACCACCTGCCGGACACGCCAAAATCACCTGCGGGCTACGCCAGAACCACTTGGACGACTCTCCGAAATGACCTGCCGGGCATGTTGGAACCACCTCTCAGACGTGCCAGAAGCACGTGGCGGACAGTCCGGAATCACCTGTTGGGCATACGCAACCACCTCTGAGACGTACCAGAATCACGTGCCGTGCACGCCGGAACCACCTACCGGACAGACCGGAATCAGCTTTCGGGCATGCCGGAACCACCTGTCAGATGTGCCAGAAACACGTGCCGGAGACGCCGGAAGCACCTGCCAAGCACGTGGGAACCACCTGCTCAACTCGCCTGAACCACCTGCCGGACATGCCAAAATCACCTGCCGACTATGCCAGAACCACTTGGCGAACACTCCGGAATCACTTGCCGGGCATGCAGGAACCACCTCTCAGACATGCCAGAACCCCGTGCCAATGACCCCGGAAGCACCAGCCGAGCACGCCGGAACCACCTGCTCGACTCGCCAGAACCACCTGCCGATCACGCAAAAATCACCTGCCGGCTACGCCACAACCAGTTGGCGAACACTTCGGAATCACCTGACAGGCTTGCTGGAACCACCTGCCAGTCATGCCAAAATCACCTGCCAACTACGCCAGAACCGCTTGGCGGACACTGCGGAAACACCTGTCGGGCCGGCTGGAACCACATCTCAGACGTGCCGGAAACGTGTTCATGAGATCCTGGAACCACACCCCGAACAGACGGATACCACCTGCCAGAACCGCCTGAACCACCTGCCGAGCACGCCGGAACCACCTGCTCGACTCACCGGTACCACCTCCCTGACACGCCAAAATCACCTGCTGGGTATGCGAGAACCACTTGGCGGACACTCCGGAATCATCTGCCGGACATGCCGGAACCAGCTCTCAGACACACCAGAACCAAGTGCCGGAGACGCCGGAAGCACCTGCCGAGCATGCCGGAGCCACCTGCTCGACTCGCCAGAAACACCTGCCGGACACGCCACAATCACCTGCCGGGTATGCCAGAACCACCTGGCGGACACTACGGAATCACCTGCCGCGCATGCCGGAAGCACGTGCCAGACACGCCGCAAACACCTACCGGACAGACCAGAACCACCTGCCTAGAACGCCGGAGCCACCTGTTCGACTCGCTGGAACCACCTGCCGGACAGGCCAATATCAACTGCTGGCTATGCCAGAACCACCTGGGGGACAATCCGGGATCACCTGGCAGCCTTGTGGAACCACCTCTGAGATGTACCGGAACCACCTGCCGGAGAAGCTGGAAACACGTCCTGGACAGACTGGAACCACGTGACGGCCATGCCTGAACCACCAGCCGAGCACGGCGGAACCACCTGCTGGACACGCCAAAATCACCTGCGGGCTACGCCAGAGCCACTTGGACGACTCTCCGAAATGACCTGCCGGGCATGTTGGAACCACCTCTCAGACGTGCCAGAAGCACGTGGCGGACAGTCCGGAATCACCTGTTGGGCATACGCAACCACCTCTGAGACGTACCAGAATCACGTGCCATGCACGCCGGAACCACCTACCGGACAGACCGGAATCAACTTTTGGGCATGCCGGAACCACCAGTCAGATGTGCCAGAAACACGTGCCGGAGACGCCGGAAGCACCTGCCCAGCACTTCGCAACCACCTGCTCAAATCGCCTGAACCACCTGCCGGACACGCCAAAATCACCTGCCCGCTACACCAGCACCACTTCGGGGACAAGCCGGAATCACGTGAGGGGCATGCCGGCACAGCCTCTCAGACTGAACCTCGTGCCGGACACCACAGAACCACCTGCCGGACAGACCGGAAACACCTGCCGGACACGCCGGAACCACCGGCTCGACCCGCCGGAACGACCGCTGGACATGCAAAATCACCTGCCGGCTACGCCAGACACACTTGGCGAACACTCCGGAATCACCTGCCGGGCATGCCGGAACCACCTCTCAGATATGCCAGAACCACGTGCCAATGACCCCGGAAGCACCTGCCGAGCACACCGGAACCACCTGCTCGACTCGCCAGAACCACCTGCCGGACACGCAAAAATCACCTGCCGGCTACGCCACAACCAGTTGGGGAACACTTCGGAATCACCTGCCGGGCTTGCTGGAACCACCTGCCGGTCATGCCAAAATCACCTGCCAACTACGCCAGTACCACTTGGCGGACACTGTGGAAACACCTCTCGGGCCGGCCGGAACCACATCTCAGACGTGCCAGAAACATGTGCATGAGATGCTGGAACCACACCCCGAACAGACGGAAAACACCTGCCAGACCCATCTGAACAACCTGCCGAGCACGCCGGAGCCACCTGCTCGACTCGCCGGAACCACCTACCTGACATGCCCAAATCACCAGCCGGGTATGCCAGAACCACTTGGCGGACACTCCGGAATCATCTGCCGGACATGCCGGAACCAGCTCTCAGACACACCAGAACCACGTGCCGGAGACGCCGGAAGCACCTGCCGAGCATGCCGGAGCCACCTGCTCGACTCGCCAGAAACACCTGCCGGACACGCCAAAATCACCTGCCGGGTACGCCAGAACCACCTGGCGGACACTCCGAAATCACCTGTCGCGCATGCCGGAACCACCTCTCAGACGTGCCGGAAGCACGTGCCGGACACGCCGGGATCACCTACCGGACAGACCGGAACCACCTGCCGAGCACGCCGGAGCCACCTGTTCGACTCGCTGGAACCACCTGCCGGACAGGCCAATATCAACTGCTGGCTATGCCAGAACCACCTGGGGGACGGTCCGGAATCTCCTGCCAGCCATGGCGGAACCACCTCTCAGACGTACCAGAACCACCTGCCGGAAAAGCTGGAAACACGTCCTGGACAGTCTGGAACCACCTGCCGGCCAAGCCTGAACCACCTGCCAAGCACCACGGAACAACCTGCCAGACACGCCAAAATCACCTGCGTGTTATGCCAGAACCACTTGGAGGACTCTCTGGGATGACCTGCCGGGCATGCCGGAAACACCTCTCAGACGTGCCAGAACCATGTGGCGGACAGTCCGGAATCACCTGTTGGGCATGCGCAACCACCTCTGAGACGTACCAGAACCACATGCCGTGCAGGCTGGAACCACCTACCGGACAGACCGGAATCACCTTTCGGGCATGCCGGAACCACCTGTCAGATGTGCCAGAAACACATGCCGGAGACGCCGGAAGCAACTGCCAAGCACGTTGGAACCACCTGCTCAACTCGCCTGAACCACCTGCCGGACATGCCAAAATCACCTGCCGACTATGCCAGAACCACTTGGCGAACACTCCGGAATCACTTGCCGGGCATGCAGGAACCACCTCTCAGACATGCCAGAACCCCGTGCCAATGACCCCGGAAGCACCAGCCAAGCACGCCGGAACCACCTGCTCGACTCGCCAGAACCACCTGACGGACACGCAAAAATCACCTGCCGGCTACGCCACAACCAGTTGGGGAACACTTCGGAATCACCTGCCGGGCTTGCTGGAACCACCTGCCGGTCATGCCAAAATCACCTGCCAACTACGCCAGTACCACTTGGCGGACACTGTGGAAACACCTGTCGGGCCGGCCGGAACCACATCTCAGACGTGCCAGAAACATGTGCATGAGATGCTGGAACCACACCCCGAACAGACGGAAAACACCTGCCAGACCCATCTGAACAACCTGCCGAGCACGCCGGAGCCACCTGCTCGACTCGCCGGAACCACCTACCTGACATGCCCAAATCACCAGCCGGGTATGCCAGAACCACTTGGCGGACACTCCGGAATCATCTGCCGGACATGCCGGAACCAGCTCTCAGACACACCAGAACCAAGTGCCGGAGACGCCGGAAGCACCTGCCGAGCATGCTGGAGCCACCTGCTCGACTCGCCAGAAACACCTGCCGGACACGCCACAATCACCTGCCGGGTATGCCAGAACCACCTGGCGGACACTACGGAATCACCTGCCGCGCATGCCGGAAGCACGTGCCAGACACGCCGCAAACACCTACCGGACAGACCGGAACCTCCTGCCTAGAACGCCGGAGCCACCTGTTCGACTCGCTGGAACCACCTGCCGGACAGGCCAATATCAACTGCTGGCTATGCCAGAACCACCTGGGGGACGGTCCGGGATCACCTGGCAGCCATGGCGGAACCACCTCTGAGACGTACCAGAACCACCTGCCGGAGAAGCTGGAAACACGTCCTGGACAGACTGGAACCACGTGACGGCCATGCCTGAACCACCTGTCGAGCACGGCGGAACCACCTGCCGGACACGCCAAAATCACCTGCGGGCTACGCCAGAACCACTTGGACGACTCTCCGAAATGACCTGCCGGGCATGTTGGAACCACCTCTCAGACGTGCCAGAAGCACGTGGCGGACAGTCCGGAATCACCTGTTGGGCATACGCAACCACCTCTGAGACGTACCAGAATCACGTGCCGTGCACGCCGGAACCACCTACCGGACAGACCGGAATCAACTTTTGGGCATGCCGGAACCACCAGTCAGATGTGCCAGAAACACGTGCCGGAGACGCCGGAAGCACCTGCCCAGCACGTCGCAAGCACCTGCTCAAATCGCCTGAACCACCTGCCGGACACGCCAAAATCACCTGCCCGCTACACCAGCACCACTTCGGGGACAAGCCGGAATCACGTGAGGGGAATGCCGGCACAGCCTCTCAGACTGAACCTCGTGCCGGACACCACAGAACCACCTGCCGGACAGACCGGAACCACCTGCCGGACACGCCGGAACCAGCTCTCAGACACACCAGAACCACGTGCCGGAGACGCCAGAAGCACCTGCCGAGCATGCCGGAGCCACCTGCTCGACTCGCCAGAAACACCTGCCGGACACGCCAAAATCACCTGCCGGGTATGCCAGAACCACCTGGCGGACACTCCGAAATCACCTGTCGCGCATGCCGGAACCACCTCTCAGACGTGCCGGAAGCACATGCCCGACACGCCGTAATCACCTACCGGACAGACCGTAACCACCTGCCGAGCACGCCGGAGCCACCTGTTCGACTCGCTGGAACCACCTGCCGGACAGGCCAATATCAACTGCTGGCTATGCCAGAACCACCTGGGGGACGGTCCGGAATCGCCTGCCAGCCATGGCGGAACCACCTCTCAGACATGCCAGAACCATGTAGCGGACAGTGCGGAATCACCTGTTCGGCATGCGCAACCACCTCTGAGACGTACCAGAACCACATGCCGTGCAGGCTGGAACCACCTGCCGGACAGACCGGAATCACCTTTCGGGCATGCCGGAACCACCTGTCAGATGTGCCAGAAACACGTGCCGGAGTCGCCGGAAGCACCTGCCAAGCACGTTGGAACCACCTGCTCAACTCGCCTGAACCACCTTCCGGACATGCCAAAATCACCTGCCGACTATGCCAGAACCACTTGGCGAACACTCCGGAATCACATGCCGGACATGCAGGAACCACCTCTCAGACGTACCAGAACCACCTGCCGGAGAAGCTGTAAACACGTCCTGGACAGTCTGGAACCACCTGCCGGCCAAGCCTGAACCACCTGCCAAGCACAACGGAACAACCTGCCAGACATGCCAAAATCACCTGCGTGTTATGCCAGAACCACTTGGAGGACTCTCTGGGATGACCTGCCGGGCATGCCGGAACCACCTCTCAGACGTGCCAGAACCATGTGGCGGACAGTCCGGAATCACCTGTTGGGCATGCGCAACCACCTCTGAGACGTACCAGAACCACATGCTGTGCAGGCTGGAACCACCTGCCGGACAGACCGGAATCACCTTTCGGGCATGCCGGAACCACCTGTCAGATGTGCCAGAAACACGTGCCGGAGACGCCGGAAGCACCTGCCAAGCACGTTGGAACCACCTGCTCAACTCGCCTGAACCACCTGCCGGACATGCCAAAATCACCTGCCGACTATGCCAGAACCACTTGGCGAACACTCCGGAATCACTTGCCGGGCATGCAGGAACCACCTCTCAGACATGCCAGAACCCCGTGCCAATGACCCCGGAAGCACCAGCCGAGCACGCCGGAACCACCTGCTCGACTCGCCAGAACCACCTGCCGATCACGCAAAAATCACCGGCCGGCTACGCCACAACCAGTTGGCGAACACTTTGGAATCACCTGCCAGGCTTGCTGGAACCACCTGCCAGTCATGCCAAAATCACCTGCCAACTACGCCAGAACCGCTTGGCGGACACTGCGGAAACACCTGTCGGGCCGGCTGGAACCACATCTCAGACGTGCCGGAAACGTGTTCATGAGATGCTGGAACCACACCCCGAACAGACGGATACCACCTGCCAGAACCGCCTGAACCACCTGCCGAGCACGCCAGAACCACCTGCTCGACTCACCGGTACCACCTCCCTGACACGCCAAAATCACCTGCTGGGTATGCCAGAACCACTTGGCGGACACTCAGGAATCATCTGCCAGACATGCGGGAACCAGCTCTCAGACACACCAGAACCAAGTGCCGGAGACGCCGGAAGCACCTGCCGAGCATGCCGGAGCCACCTGCTCGACTCGCCAGAAACACCTGCCGGACACGCCACAATCACCTGCCGGGTATGCCAGAACCACCTGGCGGACACTACGGAATCACCTGCCGCGCATGCCGGAAGCACGTGCCAGACACGCCGCAAACACCTACCGGACAGACCGGAACCACCTGCCTAGAACGCCGGAGCCACCTGTTCGACTCGCTGGAACCACCTGCCGGACAGGCCAATATCAACTGCTGGCTATGCCAGAACCACCTGGGGGACAATCCGGGATCACCTGGCAGCCATGGCGGAACCACCTCTGAGATGTACCGGAACCACCTGCCGGAGAAGCTGGAAACACGAACTGGACAGACTGGAACCACGTGACGGCCATGCCTGAACCACCTGCCGAGCACGGCGGAACCACCTGCTGGAGACGCCAAAATCACCTGCGGGCTACGCCAGAACCACTTGGACGACTCTCCGAAATGACCTGCCGGGCATGTTGGAACCACCTCTCAGACGTGCCAGAAGCACGTGGAGGACAGTCCGGAATCACCTGTTGGGCATACGCAACCACCTCTGAGACGTACCAGAATCACGTGCCGTGCACGCCGGAACCACCTACCGGACAGACCGGAATCAACTTTTGGGCATGCCGGAACCACCAGTCAGATGTGCCAGAAACACGTGCCGGAGACGCCGGAAGCACCTGCCCAGCACTTCGCAACCACCTGCTCAAATCGCCTGAACCACCTGCCGGACACGCCAAAATCACCTGCCCGCTACACCAGCACCACTTCAGGGACAAGCCGGAATCACGTGAGGGGCATGCCGGCACAGCCTCTCAGACTGAACCTCGTGCCGGACACCACAGAACCACCTGCCGGACAGACCGGAACCACCTGCCGGACACGCCGGAACCACCGGCTCGACCCGCCGGAACGACCGCTGGACATGCAAAATCACCTGCCGGCTACGCCAGACACACTTGGCGAACACTCCGGAATCACCTGCCGGGCATGCCGGAACCACCTCTCAGATATGCCAGAACCACGTGCCAATGACCCCGGAAGCACCTGCCGAGCACACCGGAACCACCTGCTCGACTCGCCAGAACCACCTGCCGGACACGCAAAAATCACCTGCCGGCTACGCCACAACCAGTTGGGGAACACTTCGGAATCACCTGCCGGGCTTGCTGGAACCACCTGCCGGTCATGCCAAAATCACCTGCCAACTACGCCAGTACCACTTGGCGGACACTGTGGAAACACCTGTCGGGCCGGCCGGAACCACATCTCAGACGTGCCAGAAACATGTGCATGAGATGCTGGAACCACACCCCGAACAGACGGAAAACACCTGCCAGACCCATCTGAACAACCTGCCGAGCACGCCGGAGCCACCTGCTCGACTCGCCGGAACCACCTACCTGACATGCCCAAATCACCAGCCGGGTATGCCAGAACCACTTGGCGGACACTCCGGAATCATCTGCCGGACATGCCGGAACCAGCTCTCAGACACACCAGAACCACGTGCCGGAGACGCCGGAAGCACCTGCCGAGCATGCCGGAGCCACCTGCTCGACTCGCCAGAAACACCTGCCGGACACGCCAAAATCACCTGCCGGGTACGCCAGAACCACCTGGCGGACACTCCGAAATCACCTGTCGCGCATGCCAGAACCACCTCTCAGACGTGCCGGAAGCACGTGCCGGACACGCCGGGATCACCTACCGGACTGACCGGAACCACCTGCCGAGCACGCCGGAGCCACCTGTTCAACTCGCTGGAACCACCTGCCGGACAGGCCAATATCAACTGCTGGCTATGCCAGAACCACCTGGGGGACGGTCCGGAATCTCCTGCCAGCCATGGCGGAACCACCTCTCAGACGTACCAGAACCACCTGCCGGAGAAGCTGGAAACACGTCCTGGACAGTCTGGAACCACCTGCCGGCCAAGCCTGAACCACCTGCCAATCACCACGGAACAACCTGCCAGACACGCCAAAATCACCTGCGTGTTATGCCAGAACCACTTGGAGGACTCTCTGGGATGACCTGCCGGGCATGCCGGAAACACCTCTCAGACGTGCCAGAACCATGTGGCGGACAGTCCGGAATCACCTGTTGGGCATGCGCAACCACCTCTGACACGTACCAGAACCACATGACGTGCAGGCTGGAACCACCTACCGGACAGACCGGAATCACCTTTCGGGCATGCCGGAACCACCTGTCAGATGTGCCAGAAACACATGCCGGAGACGCCGGAAGCACCTGCCAAGCACGTTGGAACCACCTGCTCAACTCGCCTGAACCACCTGCCGGACATGCCAAAATCACCTGCCGACTATGCCAGAACCACTTGGCGAACACTCCGGAATCACTTGCCGGGCATGCAGGAACCACCTCTCAGACATGCCAGAACCCCGTGCCAATGACCCCGGAAGCACCAGCCAAGCACGCCGGAACCACCTGCTCGACTCGCCAGAACCACCTGCCGATCACGCAAAAATCACCTGCCGGCTACGCCACAACCAGTTGGTGAACACTTTGGAATCACCTGCCAGGCTTGCTGGAACCACCTGCCAGTCATGCCAAAATCACCTGCCAACTACGCCAGAACCGCTTGGCGGACACTGCGGAAACACCTGCCGGGCCGGCTGGAACCACATCTCAGACGTGCCGGAAACGTGTTCATGAGATGCTGGAACCACACCCCGAACAGACGGATACCACCTGCCAGAACCGCCTGAACCACCTGCCGAGCACGCCAGAACCACCTGCTCGACTCACCGGTACCACCTCCCTGACACGCCAAAATCACCTGCTGGGTATGCCAGAACCACTTGGCGGACACTCCGGAATCATCTGCCAGACATGCGGGAACCAGCTCTCAGACACACCAGAACCAAGTGCCGGAGACGCCGGAAGCACCTGCCGAGCATGCCGGAGCCACCTGCTCGACTCGCCAGAAACACCTGCCGGACACGCCACAATCACCTGCCGGGTATGCCAGAACCACCTGGCGGACACTACGGAATCACCTGCCGCGCATGCCGGAAGCACGTGCCAGACACGCCGCAAACACCTACCGGACAGACCGGAACCACCTGCCTAGAACGCCGGAGCCACCTGTTCGACTCGCTGGAACCACCTGCCGGACAGGCCAATATCAACTGCTGGCTATGCCAGAACCACCTGGGGGACAATCCGGGATCACCTGGCAGCCATGGCGGAACCACCTCTGAGATGTACCGGAACCACCTGCCGGAGAAGCTGGAAACACGTCCTGGACAGACTGGAACCACGTGACGGCCATGCCTGAACCACCTGCCGAGCACGGCGGAACCACCTGCCGGACACGCCAAAATCACCTGCGGGCTACGCCAGAACCACTTGGACGACTCTCCGAAATGACCTGCCGGGCATGTTGGAACCACCTCTCAGACGTGCCAGAAGCACGTGGCGGACAGTCCGGAATCACCTGTTGGGCATACGCAACCACCTCTGAGACGTACCAGAATCACGTGCCGTGCACGCCGGAACCACCTACCGGACAGACCGGAATCAACTTTTGGGCATGCCGGAACCACCAGTCAGATGTGCCAGAAACACGTGCCGGAGACGCCGGAAGCACCTGCCCAGCACTTCGCAACCACCTGCTCAAATCGCCTGAACCACCTGCCGGACACGCCAAAATCACCTGCCCGCTACACCAGCACCACTTCAGGGACAAGCCGGAATCACGTGAGGGGCATGCCGGCACAGCCTCTCAGACTGAACCTCGTGCCGGACACCACAGAACCACCTGCCGGACAGACCGGAACCACCTGCCGGACACGCCGGAACCACCGGCTCGACCCGCCGGAACGACCGCTGGACATGCAAAATCACCTGCCGGCTACGCCAGACACACTTGGCGAACACTCCGGAATCACCTGCCGGGCATGCCGGAACCACCTCTCAGATATGCCAGAACCACGTGCCAATGACCCCGGAAGCACCTGCCGAGCACACCGGAACCACCTGCTCGACTCGCCAGAACCACCTGCCGGACACGCAAAAATCACCTGCCGGCTACGCCACAACCAGTTGGGGAACACTTCGGAATCACCTGCCGGGCTTGCTGGAACCACCTGCCGGTCATGCCAAAATCACCTGCCAACTACGCCAGTACCACTTGGCGGACACTGTGGAAACACCTGTCGGGCCGGCCGGAACCACATCTCAGACGTGCCAGAAACATGTGCATGAGATGCTGGAACCACACCCCGAACAGACGGAAAACACCTGCCAGACCCATCTGAACAACCTGCCGAGCACGCCGGAGCCACCTGCTCGACTCGCCGGAACCACCTACCTGACATGCCCAAATCACCAGCCGGGTATGCCAGAACCACTTGGCGGACACTCCGGAATCATCTGCCGGACATGCCGGAACCAGCTCTCAGACACACCAGAACCACGTGCCGGAGACGCCGGAAGCACCTGCCGAGCATGCCGGAGCCACCTGCTCGACTCGCCAGAAACACCTGCCGGACACGCCAAAATCACCTGCCGGGTACGCCAGAACCACCTGGCGGACACTCCGAAATCACCTGTCGCGCATGCCAGAACCACCTCTCAGACGTGCCGGAAGCACGTGCCGGACACGCCGGGATCACCTACCGGACTGACCGGAACCACCTGCCGAGCACGCCGGAGCCACCTGTTCAACTCGCTGGAACCACCTGCCGGACAGGCCAATATCAACTGCTGGCTATGCCAGAACCACCTGGGGGACGGTCCGGAATCTCCTGCCAGCCATGGCGGAACCACCTCTCAGACGTACCAGAACCACCTGCCGGAGAAGCTGGAAACACGTCCTGGACAGTCTGGAACCACCTGCCGGCCAAGCCTGAACCACCTGCCAATCACCACGGAACAACCTGCCAGACACGCCAAAATCACCTGCGTGTTATGCCAGAACCACTTGGAGGACTCTCTGGGATGACCTGCCGGGCATGCCGGAAACACCTCTCAGACGTGCCAGAACCATGTGGCGGACAGTCCGGAATCACCTGTTGGGCATGCGCAACCACCTCTGACACGTACCAGAACCACATGACGTGCAGGCTGGAACCACCTACCGGACAGACCGGAATCACCTTTCGGGCATGCCGGAACCACCTGTCAGATGTGCCAGAAACACATGCCGGAGACGCCGGAAGCACCTGCCAAGCACGTTGGAACCACCTGCTCAACTCGCCTGAACCACCTGCCGGACATGCCAAAATCACCTGCCGACTATGCCAGAACCACTTGGCGAACACTCCGGAATCACTTGCCGGGCATGCAGGAACCACCTCTCAGACATGCCAGAACCCCGTGCCAATGACCCCGGAAGCACCAGCCAAGCACGCCGGAACCACCTGCTCGACTCGCCAGAACCACCTGCCGATCACGCAAAAATCACCTGCCGGCTACGCCACAACCAGTTGGTGAACACTTTGGAATCACCTGCCAGGCTTGCTGGAACCACCTGCCAGTCATGCCAAAATCACCTGCCAACTACGCCAGAACCGCTTGGCGGACACTGCGGAAACACCTGCCGGGCCGGCTGGAACCACATCTCAGACGTGCCGGAAACGTGTTCATGAGATGCTGGAACCACACCCCGAACAGACGGATACCACCTGCCAGAACCGCCTGAACCACCTGCCGAGCACGCCAGAACCACCTGCTCGACTCACCGGTACCACCTCCCTGACACGCCAAAATCACCTGCTGGGTATGCCAGAACCACTTGGCGGACACTCCGGAATCATCTGCCAGACATGCGGGAACCAGCTCTCAGACACACCAGAACCAAGTGCCGGAGACGCCGGAAGCACCTGCCGAGCATGCCGGAGCCACCTGCTCGACTCGCCAGAAACACCTGCCGGACACGCCACAATCACCTGCCGGGTATGCCAGAACCACCTGGCGGACACTACGGAATCACCTGCCGCGCATGCCGGAAGCACGTGCCAGACACGCCGCAAACACCTACCGGACAGACCGGAACCACCTGCCTAGAACGCCGGAGCCACCTGTTCGACTCGCTGGAACCACCTGCCGGACAGGCCAATATCAACTGCTGGCTATGCCAGAACCACCTGGGGGACAATCCGGGATCACCTGGCAGCCATGGCGGAACCACCTCTGAGATGTACCGGAACCACCTGCCGGAGAAGCTGGAAACACGTCCTGGACAGACTGGAACCACGTGACGGCCATGCCTGAACCACCTGCCGAGCACGGCGGAACCACCTGCTGGACACGCCAAAATCACCTGCGGGCTACGCCAGAGCCACTTGGACGACTCTCCGAAATGACCTGCCGGGCATGTTGGAACCACCTCTCAGACGTGCCAGAAGCACATGGCGGACAGTCCGGAATCACCTGTTGGGCATACGCAACCACCTCTGAGACGTACCAGAATCACGTGCCATGCACGCCGGAACCACCTACCGGACAGACCGGAATCCACTTTTGGGCATGCCGGAACCACCAGTCAGATGTGCCAGAAACACGTGCCGGAGACGCCGGAAGCACCTGCCGAGCACGCCGGAACCCCCTGCTCGACTCGCCAGAACCACCTGACGATCACGCAAAAATCACCTGCCGGCTACGCCACAACCAGTTGGTGAACACTTTGGAATCACCTGCCAGGCTTGCTGGAACCACCTGCCAGTCATGCCAAAATCACCTGCCAACTACGCCAGAACCGCTTGGCGGACACTGCGGAAACACCTGTCGGGCCGGCTGGAACCACATCTCAGACGTGCCGGAAACGTGTTCATGAGATGCTGGAACCACACCCCGAACAGACGGATACCACCTGCCAGAACCGCCTGAACCACCTGCCGAGCACGCCGGAACCACCTGCTCGACTCACCGGTACCACCTCCCTGACACGCCAAAATCACCTGGTGGGTATGCCAGAACCACTTGGCGGACACTCCGGAATCATCTGCCGGACATGCTGGAACCAGCTCTCAGACACACCAGAACCAAGTGCCGGAGACGCCGGAAGCACCTGCCGAGCATGCCGGAGCCACCTGCTCGACTCGCCAGAAACACCTGCCGGACACGCCACAATCACCTGCCGGGTATGCCAGAACCACCTGGCGGACACTACGGAATCACCTGCCGCGCATGCCGGAAGCACGTGCCAGACACGCCGCAAACACCTACCGGACAGACCGGAACCACCTGCCTAGAACGCCGGAGCCACCTGTTCGACTCGCTGGAACCACCTGCCGGACAGGCCAATATCAACTGCTGGCTATGCCAGAACCACCTGGGGGACAATCCGGGATCACCTGGCAGCCATGGCGGAACCACCTCTGAGATGTACCGGAACCACCTGCCGGAGAAGCTGGAAACACGTCCTGGACAGACTGGAACCACGTGACGGCCATGCCTGAACCACCTGCCGAGCACGGCGGAACCACCTGCTGGAGACGCCAAAATCACCTGCGGGCTACGCCAGAACCACTTGGACGACTCTCCGAAATGACCTGCCGGGCATGTTGGAACCACCTCTCAGACGTGCCAGAAGCACGTGGCGGACAGTCCGGAATCACCTGTTGGGCATACGCAACCACCTCTGAGACGTACCAGAATCACGTGCCGTGCACGCCGGAACCACCTACCGGACAGACCGGAATCAACTTTTGGGCATGCCGGAACCACCAGTCAGATGTGCCAGAAACACGTGCCGGAGACGCCGGAAGCACCTGCCCAGCACTTCGCAACCACCTGCTCAAATCGCCTGAACCACCTGCCGGACATGCCAAAATCACCTGCCCGCTACACCAGCACCACTTCAGGGACAAGCCGGAATCACGTGAGGGGCATGCCGGCACAGCCTCTCAGACTGAACCTCGTGCCGGACACCACAGAACCACCTGCCGGACAGACCGGAACCACCTGCCGGACACGCCGGAACCACCGGCTCGACCCGCCGGAACGACCGCTGGACATGCAAAATCACCTGCCGGCTACGCCAGACACACTTGGCGAACACTCCGGAATCACCTGCCGGGCATGCCGGAACCACCTCTCAGATATGCCAGAACCACGTGCCAATGACCCCGGAAGCACCTGCCGAGCACACCGGAACCACCTGCTCGACTCGCCAGAACCACCTGCCGGACACGCAAAAATCACCTGCCGGCTACGCCACAACCAGTTGGGGAACACTTCGGAATCACCTGCCGGGCTTGCTGGAACCACCTGCCGGTCATGCCAAAATCACCTGCCAACTACGCCAGTACCACTTGGCGGACACTGTGGAAACACCTGTCCGGCCGGCCGGAACCACATCTCAGACGTGCCAGAAACATGTGCATGAGATGCTGGAACCACACCCCGAACAGACGGAAAACACCTGCCAGACCCATCTGAACAACCTGCCGAGCACGCCGGAGCCACCTGCTCGACTCGCCGGAACCACCTACCTGACATGCCCAAATCACCAGCCGGGTATGCCAGAACCACTTGGCGGACACTCCGGAATCATCTGCCGGACATGCCGGAACCAGCTCTCAGACACACCAGAACCACGTGCCGGAGACGCCGGAAGCACCTGCCGAGCATGCCGGAGCCACCTGCTCGACTCGCCAGAAACACCTGCCGGACACGCCAAAATCACCTGCCGGGTACGCCAGAACCACCTGGCGGACACTCCGAAATCACCTGTCGCGCATGCCGGAACCACCTCTCAGACGTGCCGGAAGCACGTGCCGGACACGCCGGGATCACCTACCGGACTGACCGGAACCACCTGCCGAGCACGCCGGAGCCACCTGTTCGACTCGCTGGAACCACCTGCCGGACAGGCCAATATCAACTGCTGGCTATGCCAGAACCACCTGGGGGACGGTCCGGAATCTCCTGCCAGCCATGGCGGAACCACCTCTCAGACGTACCAGAACCACCTGCCGGAGAAGCTGGCAACACGTCCTGGACAGTCTGGAACCACCTGCCGGCCAAGCCTGAACCACCTGCCAATCACCACGGAACAACCTGCCAGACACGCCAAAATCACCTGCGTGTTATGCCAGAACCACTTGGAGGACTCTCTGGGATGACCTGCCGGGCATGCCGGAAACACCTCTCAGACGTGCCAGAACCATGTGGCGGACAGTCCGGAATCACCTGTTGGGCATGCGCAACCACCTCTGACACGTACCAGAACCACATGCCGTGCAGGCTGGAACCACCTACCGGACAGACCGGAATCACCTTTCGGGCATGCCGGAACCACCTGTCAGATGTGCCAGAAACACATGCCGGAGACGCCGGAAGCACCTGCCAAGCACGTTGGAACCACCTGCTCAACTCGCCTGAACCACCTGCCGGACATGCCAAAATCACCTGCCGACTATGCCAGAACCACTTGGCGAACACTCCGGAATCACTTGCCGGGCATGCAGGAACCACCTCTCAGACATGCCAGAACCCCGTGCCAATGACCCCGGAACCACCAGCCAAGCACGCCGGAACCACCTGCTCGACTCGCCAGAACCACCTGCCGATCACGCAAAAATCACCTGCCGGCTACGCCACAACCAGTTGGTGAACACTTTGGAATCACCTGCCAGGCTTGCTGGAACCACCTGCCAGTCATGCCAAAATCACCTGCCAACTATGCCAGAACCGCTTGGCGGACACTGCGGAAACACCTGCCGGGCCGGCTGGAACCACATCTCAGACGTGCCGGAAACGTGTTCATGAGATGCTGGAACCACACCCCGAACAGACGGATACCACCTGCCAGAACCGCCTGAACCACCTGCCGAGCACGCCAGAACCACCTGCTCGACTCACCGGTACCACCTCCCTGACACGCCAAAATCACCTGCTGGGTATGCCAGAACCACTTGGCGGACACTCCGGAATCATCTGCCGGACATGCGGGAACCAGCTCTCAGACACACCAGAACCAAGTGCCGGAGACGCCGGAAGCACCTGCCGAGCATGCCGGAGCCACCTGCTCGACTCGCCAGAAACACCTGCCGGACACGCCACAATCACCTGCCGGGTATGCCAGAACCACCTGGCGGACACTACGGAATCACCTGCCGCGCATGCCGGAAGCACGTGCCAGACACGCCGCAAACACCTACCGGACAGACCGGAACCACCTGCCTAGAACGCCGGAGCCACCTGTTCGACTCGCTGGAACCACCTGCCGGACAGGCCAATATCAACTGCTGGCTATGCCAGAACCACCTGGGGGACAATCCGGGATCACCTGGCAGCCATGGCGGAACCACCTCTGAGATGTAGCGGAACCACCTGCCGGAGAAGCTGGAAACACGTCCTGGACAGACTGGAACCACGTGACGGCCATGCCTGAACCAACTGCCGAGCACGGCGGAACCACCTGCTGGACACGCCAAAATCACCTGCGGGCTACGCCAGAACCACTTGGACGACTCTCCGAAATGACCTGCCGGGCATGTTGGAACCACCCCTCAGACGTGCCAGAAGCACGTGGCGGACAGTCCGGAATCACCTGTTGGGCATACGCAACCACCTCTGACACGTACCAGAATCACGTGCCGTGCACGCCGGAACCACCTACCGGACAGACCGGAATCAACTTTTGGGCATGCCGGAACCACCAGTCAGATGTGCCAGAAACACGTGCCGGAGACGCCGGAATCACCTGCCCAGCACTTCGCAACCACCTGCTCAAATCGCCTGAACCACCTGCCGGACACGCCAAAATCACCTGCCCGCTACACCAGCACCACTTCGGGGACAAGCCGGAATCACGTGAGGGGCATGCCGGCACAGCCTCTCAGACTGAACCTCGTGCCGGACACCACAGAACCACCTGCCGGACAGACCGGAAACACCTGCCGGACACGCCGGAACCACCGGCTCGACCCGCCGGAACGACCGCTGGACATGCAAAATCACCTGCCGGCTACGCCAGACACACTTGGCGAACACTCCGGAATCACCTGCCGGGCATGCCGGAACCACCTCTCAGATATGCCAGAACCACGTGCCAATGACCCCGGAAGCACCTGCCGAGCACACCGGAACCACCTGCTCGACTCGCCAGAACCACCTGCCGGACACGCAAAAATCACCTGCCGGCTACGCCACAACCAGTTGGGGAACACTTCGGAATCACCTGCCGGGCTTGCTGGAACCACCTGCCGGTCATGCCAAAATCACCTGCCAACTACGCCAGTACCACTTGGCGGACACTGTGGAAACACCTGTCGGGCCGGCCGGAACCACATCTCAGACGTGCCAGAAACATGTGCATGAGATGCTGGAACCACACCCCGAACAGACGGAAAACACCTGCCAGACCCATCTGAACAACCTGCCGAGCACGCCGGAGCCACCTGCTCGACTCGCCGGAACCACCTACCTGACATGCCCAAATCACCAGCCGGGTATGCCAGAACCACTTGGCGGACACTCCGGAATCATCTGCCGGACATGCCGGAACCAGCTCTCAGACACACCAGAACCACGTGCCGGAGACGCCGGAAGCACCTGCCGAGCATGCCGGAGCCACCTGCTCGACTCGCCAGAAACACCTGCCGGACACGCCACAATCACCTGCCGGGTATGCCAGAACCACCTGGCGGACACTACGGAATCACCTGCCGCGCATGCCGGAAGCACGTGCCAGACACGCCGCAAACACCTACCGGACAGACCGGAACCACCTGCCTAGAACGCCGGAGCCACCTGTTCGACTCGCTGGAACCACCTGCCGGACAGGCCAATATCAACTGCTGGCTATGCCAGAACCACCTGGGGGACGGTCCGGGATCACCTGACAGCCATGGCGGAACCACCTCTGAGACGTACCAGAACCACCTGCCGGAGAAGCTGGAAACACGTCCTGGACAGACTGGAACCACGTGACGGCCATGCCTGAACCACCTGTCGAGCACGGCGGAACCACCTGCCGGACACGCCAAAATCACCTGCGGGCTACGCCAGAACCACTTGGACGACTCTCCGAAATGACCTGCCGGGCATGTTGGAACCACCTCTCAGACGTGCCAGAAGCACGTGGCGGACAGTCCGGAATCACCTGTTGGGCATACGCAACCACCTCTGAGACGTACCAGAATCACGTGCCGTGCACGCCGGAACCACCTACCGGACAGACCGGAATCAACTTTTGGGCATGCCGGAACCACCAGTCAGATGTGCCAGAAACACGTGCCGGAGACGCCGGAAGCACCTGCCCAGCACTTCGCAACCACCTGCTCAAATCGCCTGAACCACCTGCCGGACACGCCAAAATCACCTGCCCGCTACACCAGCACCACTTCGGGGACAAGCCGGAATCATGTGAGGGGCATGCTGGCACAGCCTCTCAGACTGAACCTCGTGCCGGACACCACAGAACCACCTGCCGGACAGACCGGAACCACCTGCCGGACACGCCGGAACCACCGGCTCGACCCGCCGGAACGACCGCTGGACATGCAAAATCACCTGCCGGCTACGCCAGACACACTTGGCGAACACTCCGGAATCACCTGCCGGGCATGCCGGAACCACCTCTCAGATATGCCAGAACCATGTGCCAATGACCCCGGAAGCACCTGCCGAGCACACCGGAACCACCTGCTCGACTCGCCAGAACCACCTGACGGACACGCAAAAATCACCTGCCGGCTACGCCACAACCAGTTGGGGAACACTTCGGAATCACCTGCCGGGCTTGCTGGAACCACCTGCCGGTCATGCCAAAATCACCTGCCAACTACGCCAGTACCACTTGGCGGACACTGTGGAAACACCTGTCGGGCCGGCCGGAACCACATCTCAGACGTGCCAGAACCATGTGCATGAGATGCTGGAACCACACCCCGAACAGACGGAAAACACCTGCCAGACCCGTCTGAACAACCTGCCGAGCACGCCGGAGCCACCTGCTCGACTCGCCGGAACCACCTACCTGACGTGCCCAAATCACCAGCCGGGTATGCCAGAACCACTTGGCGGACACTCCGGAATCATCTGCCGGACATGCCGGAACCAGCTCTCAGACACACCAGAACCACGTGCCGGAGACGCCGGAAGCACCTGCCGAGCATGCCGGAGCCACCTGCTCGACTCGCCAGAAACACCTGCCGGACACGCCAAAATCACCTGCCGGGTACGCCAGAACCACCTGGCAGACACTCCGAAATCACCTGTCACGCATGCCGGAACCACCTCTCAGACGTGCTGGAAGCACGTGCTGGACACGCCGGGATCACCTACCGGACAGACCGGAACCACCTGCCTAGAACGCCGGAGCCACCTGTTCGACTCGCTGGAACCACCTGCCGGACAGGCCAATATCAACTGCTGGCTATGCCAGAACCACCTGGGGGACAGTCCGGGATCACCTGGCAGCCGTGGCGGAACCACCTCTGAGACGTACCAGAACCACCTGCCGGAGAAGCTGGAAACACGTCCTGGACAGACTGGAACCACGTGACGGCCATGCCTGAACCACCTGTCGAGCACGGCGGAACCACCTGCCGGACACGCCAAAATCACCTGCGGGCTACGCCAGAACCACTTGGACGACTCTCCGAAATGACCTGCCGGGCATGTTGGAACCACCTCTCAGACGTGCCAGAAGCACGTGGCGGACAGTCCGGAATCACCTGTTGGGCATACGCAACCACCTCTGAGACGTACCAGAATCACGTGCCGTGCACGCCGGAACCACCTACCGGACAGACCGGAATCAGCTTTCGGGCATGCCGGAACCACCTGTCAGATGTGCCAGAAACACGTGCCGGAGACGCCGGAAGCACCTGCCAAGCACGTTGGAACCACCTGCTCAACTCGCCTGAACCACCTGCCGGACATGCCAAAATCACCTGCCGACTATGCCAGAACCACTTGGCGAACACTCCGGAATCACTTGCCGGACATGCAGGAACCACCTCTCAGACATGCCAGAACCCCGTGCCAATGACCCCGGAAGCACCAGCCGAGCACGCCGGAACCACCTGCTCGATTCGCCAGAACCACCTGCCGATCACGCAAAAATCACCTGCCGGCTACGCCACAACCAGTTGGCGAACACTTCGGAATCACCTGACAGGCTTGCTGGAACCACCTGCCAGTCATGCCAAAATCACCTGCCAACTACGCCAGAACCGCTTGGCGGACACTGCGGAAACACCTGTCGGGCCGGCTGGAACCACATCTCAGACGTGCCGGAAACGTGTTCATGAGATGCTGGAACCACACCCCGAACAGACGGATACCACCTGCCAGAACCGCCTGAACCACCTGCCGAGCACGCCGGAACCACCTGCTCGACTCACCGGTACCACCTCCCTGACACGCCAAAATCACCTGGTGGGTATGCCAGAACCACTTGGCGGACACTCCGGAATCATCTGCCGGACATGCTGGAACCAGCTCTCAGACACACCAGAACCAAGTGCCGGAGACGCCGGAAGCACCTGCCGAGCATGCCGGAGCCACCTGCTCGACTCGCCAGAAACACCTGCCGGACACGCCACAATCACCTGCCGGGTATGCCAGAACCACCTGGCGGACACTACGGAATCACCTGCCGCGCATGCCGGAAGCACGTGCCAGACACGCCGCAAACACCTACCGGACAGACCGGAACCTCCTGCCTGGAACGCCGGAGCCACCTGTTCGACTCGCTGGAACCACCTGCCGGACAGGCCAATATCAACTGCTGGCTATGCCAGAACCACCTGGGGGACGGTCCGGGATCACCTGGCAGCCATGGCGGAACCACCTCTGAGACGTACCAGAACCACCTGCCGGAGAAGCTGGAAACACGTCCTGGACAGACTGGAACCACGTGACGGCCATGCCTGAACCACCTGTCGAGCACGGCGGAACCACCTGCCGGACACGCCAAAATCACCTGCGGGCTACGCCAGAACCACTTGGACGACTCTCCGAAATGACCTGCCGGGCATGTTGGAACCACCTCTCAGACGTGCCAGAAGCACGTGGCGGACAGTCCGGAATCACCTGTTGGGCATACGCAACCACCTCTGAGATGTACGAGAATCACGTGCCGTGCACGCCGGAACCACCTACCGGACAGACCGGAATCAACTTTTGGGCATGCCGGAACCACCAGTCAGATGTGCCAGAAACACGTGCCGGAGACGCCGGAAGCACCTGCCGAGCACGTCGCAACCACCTGCTCAACTCGCCTGAACCACCTGCCGGACACGCCAAAATCACCTGCCCGCTACACCAGCACCACTTCGGGGACAAGCCGGAATCACGTGAGGGGCATGCCGGCACAGCCTCTCAGACTGAACCTCGTGCCGGACACCACAGAACCACCTGCCGGACAGACCGGAACCACCTGCCGGACACGCCGGAACCACCGGCTCGACCCGCCGGAACGACCGCTGGACATGCAAAATCACCTGCCGGCTACGCCAGACACACTTGGCGAACACTCCGGAATCACCTGCCGGGCATGCCGGAACCACCTCTCAGATATGCCAGAACCACGTGCCAATGACCCCGGAAGCACCTGCCGAGCACACCGGAACCACCTGCTCGACTCGCCAGAAGCACCTGCCGGACACGCAAAAATCACCTGCCGGCTACGCCACAACCAGTTGGGGAACACTTCGGAATCACCTGCCGGGCTTGCTGGAACCACCTGCCGGTCATGCCAAAATCACCTGCCAACTACGCCAGTACCACTTGGCGGACACTGTGGAAACACCTGTCGGGCCGGCCGGAACCACATCTCAGACGTGCCAGAAACATGTGCATGAGATGCTGGAACCACACCCCGAACAGACGGAAAACACCTGCCAGACCCATCTGAACAACCTGCTGAGCACGCCGGAGCCACCTGCTCGACTCGCCGGAACCACCTACCTGACATGCCCAAATCACCAGCCGGGTATGCCAGAACCACTTGGCGGACACTCCGGAATCATCTGCCGGACATGCCGGAACCAGCTCTCAGACACACCAGAACCACGTGCCGGAGACGCCGGAAGCACCTGCCGAGCATGCCGGAGCCACCTGCTCGACTCGCCAGAAACACCTGCCGGACACGCCAAAATCACCTGCCGGGTACGCCAGAACCACCTGGCGGACACTCCGAAATCACCTGTCGCGCATGCCGGAACCACCTCTCAGACGTGCCGGAAGCACGTGCCGGACACGCCGGGATCACCTACCGGACAGACCGGAACCACCTGCCGAGCACACCAGAGCCACCTGTTCGACTCGCTGGAACCACCTGCCGGACAGGCCAATATCAACTGCTGGCTATGCCAGAACCACCTGGGGGACGGTCCGGAATCTCCTGCCAGCCATGGCGGAACCACCTCTCAGACGTACCAGAACCACCTGCCGGAGAAGCTGGAAACACGTCCTGGACAGTCTGGAACCACCTGCCGGCCAAGCCTGAACCACCTGCCAAGCACCACGGAACAACCTGCCAGACACGCCAAAATCACCTGCGTGTTATGCCAGAACCACTTGGAGGACTCTCTGGGATGACCTGCCGGGCATGCCGGAAACACCTCTCAGACGTGCCAGAACCATGTGGCGGACAGTCCGGAATCACCTGTTGGGCATACGCAACCACCTCTGAGACGTACCAGAACCACATGCCGTGCAGGCTGGAACCACCTACCGGACAGACCGGAATCACCTTTCGGGCATGCCGGAACCACCTGTCAGATGTGCCAGAAACACATGCCGGAGACGCCGGAAGCAACTGCCAAGCACGTTGGAACCACCTGCTCAACTCGCCTGAACCACCTGCCGGACATGCCAAAATCACCTGCCGACTATGCCAGAACCACTTGGCGAACACTCCGGAATCACTTGCCGGGCATGCAGGAACCACCTCTCAGACATGCCAGAACCCCGTGCCAATGACCCCGGAAGCACCAGCCAAGCACGCCGGAACCACCTGCTCGACTCGCCAGAACCACCTGACGGACACGCAAAAATCACCTGCCGGCTACGCCACAACCAGTTGGGGAACACTTCGGAATCACCTGCCGGGCTTGCTGGAACCACCTGCCGGTCATGCCAAAATCACCTGCCAACTACGCCAGTACCACTTGGCGGACACTGTGGAAACACCTGTCGGGCCGGCCGGAACCACATCTCAGACGTGCCAGAAACATGTGCATGAGATGCTGGAACCACACCCCGAACAGACGGAAAACACCTGCCAGACCCATCTGAACAACCTGCCGAGCACGCCGGAGCCACCTGCTCGACTCGCCGGAACCACCTACCTGACATGCCCAAATCACCAGCCGGGTATGCCAGAACCACTTGGCGGACACTCCGGAATCATCTGCCGGACATGCCGGAACCAGCTCTCAGACACACCAGAACCACGTGCCGGAGACGCCGGAAGCACCTGCCGAGCATGCCGGAGCCACCTGCTCGACTCGCCAGAAACACCTGCCGGACACGCCACAATCACCTGCCGGGTATGCCAGAACCACCTGGCGGACACTACGGAATCACCTGCCGCGCATGCCGGAAGCACGTGCCAGACACGCCGCAAACACCTACCGGACAGACCGGAACCACCTGCCTAGAACGCCGGAGCCACCTGTTCGACTCGCTGGAACCACCTGCCGGACAGGCCAATATCAACTGCTGGCTATGCCAGAACCACCTGGGGGACAGTCCGGGATCACCTGGCAGCCGTGGCGGAACCACCTCTGAGACGTACCAGAACCACCTGCCGGAGAAGCTGGAAACACGTCCTGGACAGACTGGAACCACGTGACGGCCATGCCTGAACCACCTGTCGAGCACGGCGGAACCACCTGCCGGACACGCCAAAATCACCTGCGGGCTACGCCAGAACCACTTGGACGACTCTCCGAAATGACCTGCCGGGCATGTTGGAACCACCTCTCAGACGTGCCAGAAGCACGTGGCGGACAGTCCGGAATCACCTGTTGGGCATACGCAACCACCTCTGAGACGTACCAGAATCACGTGCCGTGCACGCCGGAACCACCTACCGGACAGACCGGAATCAGCTTTCGGGCATGCCGGAACCACCTGTCAGATGTGCCCGAAACACGTGCCGGAGACGCCGGAAGCACCTGCCAAGCACGTTGGAACCACCTGCTCAACTCGCCTGAACCACCTGCCGGACATGCCAAAATCACCTGCCGACTATGCCAGAACCACTTGGCGAACACTCCGGAATCACTTGCCGGACATGCAGGAACCACCTCTCAGACATGCCAGAACCCCGTGCCAATGACCCCGGAAGCACCAGCCGAGCACGCCGGAACCACCTGCTCGATTCGCCAGAACCACCTGCCGATCACGCAAAAATCACCTGCCGGCTACGCCACAACCAGTTGGCGAACACTTCGGAATCACCTGACAGGCTTGCTGGAACCACCTGCCAGTCATGCCAAAATCACCTGCCAACTACGCCAGAACCGCTTGGCGGACACTGCGGAAACACCTGTCGGGCCGGCTGGAACCACATCTCAGACGTGCCGGAAACGTGTTCATGAGATGCTGGAACCACACCCCGAACAGACGGATACCACCTGCCAGAACCGCCTGAACCACCTGCCGAGCACGCCGGAACCACCTGCTCGACTCACCGGTACCACCTCCCTGACACGCCAAAATCACCTGGTGGGTATGCCAGAACCACTTGGCGGACACTCCGGAATCATCTGCCGGACATGCTGGAACCAGCTCTCAGACACACCAGAACCAAGTGCCGGAGACGCCGGAAGCACCTGCCGAGCATGCCGGAGCCACCTGCTCGACTCGCCAGAAACACCTGCCGGACACGCCACAATCACCTGCCGGGTATGCCAGAACCACCTGGCGGACACTACGGAATCACCTGCCGCGCATGCCGGAAGCACGTGCCAGACACGCCGCAAACACCTACCGGACAGACCGGAACCTCCTGCCTGGAACGCCGGAGCCACCTGTTCGACTCGCTGGAACCACCTGCCGGACAGGCCAATATCAACTGCTGGCTATGCCAGAACCACCTGGGGGACGGTCCGGGATCACCTGGCAGCCATGGCGGAACCACCTCTGAGACGTACCAGAACCACCTGCCGGAGAAGCTGGAAACACGTCCTGGACAGACTGGAACCACGTGACGGCCATGCCTGAACCACCTGTCGAGCACGGCGGAACCACCTGCCGGACACGCCAAAATCACCTGCGGGCTACGCCAGAACCACTTGGACGACTCTCCGAAATGACCTGCCGGGCATGTTGGAACCACCTCTCAGACGTGCCAGAAGCACGTGGCGGACAGTCCGGAATCACCTGTTGGGCATACGCAACCACCTCTGAGATGTACGAGAATCACGTGCCGTGCACGCCGGAACCACCTACCGGACAGACCGGAATCAACTTTTGGGCATGCCGGAACCACCAGTCAGATGTGCCAGAAACACGTGCCGGAGACGCCGGAAGCACCTGCCCAGCACTTCGCAACCACCTGCTCAAATCGCCTGAACCACCTGCCGGACACGCCAAAATCACCTGCCCGCTACACCAGCACCAATTCGGGGACAAGCCGGAATCACGTGAGGGGCATGCTGGCACAGCCTCTCAGACTGAACCTCGTGCCGGACACCACAGAACCACCTGCCGGACAGACCGGAACCACCTGCCGGACACGCCGGAACCACCGGCTCGACCCGCCGGAACGACCGCTGGACATGCAAAATCACCTGCCGGCTACGCCAGACACACTTGGCGAACACTCCGGAATCACCTGCCGGGCATGCCGGAACCACCTCTCAGATATGCCAGAACCATGTGCCAATGACCCCGGAAGCACCTGCCGAGCACACCGGAACCACCTGCTCGACTCGCCAGAACCACCTGACGGACACGCAAAAATCACCTGCCGGCTACGCCACAACCAGTTGGGGAACACTTCGGAATCACCTGCCGGGCTTGCTGGAACCACCTGCCGGTCATGCCAAAATCACCTGCCAACTACGCCAGTACCACTTGGCGGACACTGTGGAAACACCTGTCGGGCCGGCCGGAACCACATCTCAGACGTGCCAGAAACATGTGCATGAGATGCTGGAACCACACCCCGAACAGACGGAAAACACCTGCCAGACCCGTCTGAACAACCTGCCGAGCACGCCGGAGCCACCTGCTCGACTCGCCGGAACCACCTACCTGACATGCCCAAATCACCAGCCGGGTATGCCAGAACCACTTGGCGGACACTCCGGAATCATCTGCCGGACATGCCGGAACCAGCTCTCAGACACACCAGAACCACGTGCCGGAGACGCCGGAAGCACCTGCCGAGCATGCCGGAGCCACCTGCTCGACTCGCCAGAAACACCTGCCGGACACGCCAAAATCACCTGCCGGGTACGCCAGAACCACCTGGCGGACACTCCGAAATCACCTGTCACGCATGCCGGAACCACCTCTCAGACGTGCTGGAAGCACGTGCCGGACACGCCGGGATCACCTACCGGACAGACCGGAACCACCTGCCTAGAACGCCGGAGCCACCTGTTCGACTCGCTGGAACCACCTGCCGGACAGGCCAATATCAACTGCTGGCTATGCCAGAACCACCTGGGGGACAGTCCGGGATCACCTGGCAGCCGTGGCGGAACCACCTCTGAGACGTACCAGAACCACCTGCCGGAGAAGCTGGAAACACGTCCTGGACAGACTGGAACCACGTGACGGCCATGCCTGAACCACCTGTCGAGCACGGCGGAACCACCTGCCGGACACGCCAAAATCACCTGCGGGCTACGCCAGAACCACTTGGACGACTCTCCGAAATGACCTGCCGGGCATGTTGGAACCACCTCTCAGACGTGCCAGAAGCACGTGGCGGACAGTCCGGAATCACCTGTTGGGCATACGCAACCACCTCTGAGACGTACCAGAATCACGTGCCGTGCACGCCGGAACCACCTACCGGACAGACCGGAATCAGCTTTCGGGCATGCCGGAACCACCTGTCAGATGTGCCAGAAACACGTGCCGGAGACGCCGGAAGCACCTGCCAAGCACGTTGGAACCACCTGCTCAACTCGCCTGAACCACCTGCCGGACATGCCAAAATCACCTGCCGACTATGCCAGAACCACTTGGCGAACACTCCGGAATCACTTGCCGGACATGCAGGAACCACCTCTCAGACATGCCAGAACCCCGTGCCAATGACCCCGGAAGCACCAGCCGAGCACGCCGGAACCACCTGCTCGATTCGCCAGAACCACCTGCCGATCACGCAAAAATCACCTGCCGGCTACGCCACAACCAGTTGGCGAACACTTCGGAATCACCTGACAGGCTTGCTGGAACCACCTGCCAGTCATGCCAAAATCACCTGCCAACTACGCCAGAACCGCTTGGCGGACACTGCGGAAACACCTGTCGGGCCGGCTGGAACCACATCTCAGACGTGCCGGAAACGTGTTCATGAGATGCTGGAACCACACCCCGAACAGACGGATACCACCTGCCAGAACCGCCTGAACCACCTGCCGAGCACGCCGGAACCACCTGCTCGACTCACCGGTACCACCTCCCTGACACGCCAAAATCACCTGGTGGGTATGCCAGAACCACTTGGCGGACACTCCGGAATCATCTGCCGGACATGCTGGAACCAGCTCTCAGACACACCAGAACCAAGTGCCGGAGACGCCGGAAGCACCTGCCGAGCATGCCGGAGCCACCTGCTCGACTCGCCAGAAACACCTGCCGGACACGCCACAATCACCTGCCGGGTATGCCAGAACCACCTGGCGGACACTACGGAATCACCTGCCGCGCATGCCGGAAGCACGTGCCAGACACGCCGCAAACACCTACCGGACAGACCGGAACCTCCTGCCTGGAACGCCGGAGCCACCTGTTCGACTCGCTGGAACCACCTGCCGGACAGGCCAATATCAACTGCTGGCTATGCCAGAACCACCTGGGGGACGGTCCGGGATCACCTGGCAGCCATGGCGGAACCACCTCTGAGACGTACCAGAACCACCTGCCGGAGAAGCTGGAAACACGTCCTGGACAGACTGGAACCACGTGACGGCCATGCCTGAACCACCTGTCGAGCACGGCGGAACCACCTGCCGGACACGCCAAAATCACCTGCGGGCTACGCCAGAACCACTTGGACGACTCTCCGAAATGACCTGCCGGGCATGTTGGAACCACCTCTCAGACGTGCCAGAAGCACGTGGCGGACAGTCCGGAATCACCTGTTGGGCATACGCAACCACCTCTGAGATGTACGAGAATCACGTGCCGTGCACGCCGGAACCACCTACCGGACAGACCGGAATCAACTTTTGGGCATGCCGGAACCACCAGTCAGATGTGCCAGAAACACGTGCCGGAGACGCCGGAAGCACCTGCCCAGCACTTCGCAACCACCTGCTCAAATCGCCTGAACCACCTGCCGGACACGCCAAAATCACCTGCCCGCTACACCAGCACCAATTCGGGGACAAGCCGGAATCACGTGAGGGGCATGCTGGCACAGCCTCTCAGACTGAACCTCGTGCCGGACACCACAGAACCACCTGCCGGACAGACCGGAACCACCTGCCGGACACGCCGGAACCACCGGCTCGACCCGCCGGAACGACCGCTGGACATGCAAAATCACCTGCCGGCTACGCCAGACACACTTGGCGAACACTCCGGAATCACCTGCCGGGCATGCCGGAACCACCTCTCAGATATGCCAGAACCATGTGCCAATGACCCCGGAAGCACCTGCCGAGCACACCGGAACCACCTGCTCGACTCGCCAGAACCACCTGACGGACACGCAAAAATCACCTGCCGGCTACGCCACAACCAGTTGGGGAACACTTCGGAATCACCTGCCGGGCTTGCTGGAACCACCTGCCGGTCATGCCAAAATCACCTGCCAACTACGCCAGTACCACTTGGCGGACACTGTGGAAACACCTGTCGGGCCGGCCGGAACCACATCTCAGACGTGCCAGAAACATGTGCATGAGATGCTGGAACCACACCCCGAACAGACGGAAAACACCTGCCAGACCCGTCTGAACAACCTGCCGAGCACGCCGGAGCCACCTGCTCGACTCGCCGGAACCACCTACCTGACATGCCCAAATCACCAGCCGGGTATGCCAGAACCACTTGGCGGACACTCCGGAATCATCTGCCGGACATGCCGGAACCAGCTCTCAGACACACCAGAACCACGTGCCGGAGACGCCGGAAGCACCTGCCGAGCATGCCGGAGCCACCTGCTCGACTCGCCAGAAACACCTGCCGGACACGCCAAAATCACCTGCCGGGTACGCCAGAACCACCTGGCGGACACTCCGAAATCACCTGTCACGCATGCCGGAACCAGCTCTCAGACGTGCTGGAAGCACGTGCCGGACACGCCGGGATCACCTACCGGACAGACCGGAACCACCTGCCTAGAACCCCGGAGCCACCTGTTCGACTCGCTGGAACCACCTGCCGGACAGGCCAATATCAACTGCTGGCTATGCCAGAACCACCTGGGGGACGGTCCGGGATCACCTGGCAGCCATGGCGGAACCACCTCTGAGACGTACCAGAACCACCTGCCGGAGAAGCTGGAAACACGTCCTGGACAGACTGGAACCACGTGACGGCCATGCCTGAACCACCTGTCGAGCACGGCGGAACCACCTGCCGGACACACCAAAATCACCTGCGGGCTACGCCAGAACCATTTGGACGACTCTCCGAAATGACCTGCCGGGCATGTTGGAACCACCTCTCAGACGTGCCAGAAGCACGTGGCGGACAGTCCGGAATCACCTGTTGGGCATACGCAACCACCTCTGAGACGTACCAGAATCACGTGCCGTGCACGCCGGAACCACCTACCGGACAGACCGGAATCAGCTTTCGGGCATGCCGGAACCACCTGTCAGATGTGCCAGAAACACGTGCCGGAGACCTCGGAAGCACCTGCCAAGCACGTTGGAACCACCTGCTCAACTCGCCTGAACCACCTGCCGGACATGCCAAAATCACCTGCCGACTATGCCAGAACCACTTGGCGAACACTCCGGAATCACTTGCCGGACATGCAGGAACCACCTCTCAGACATGCCAGAACCCCGTGCCAATGACCCCGGAAGCACCAGCCGAGCACGCCGGAACCACCTGCTCGACTCGCCAGAACCACCTGCCGATCACGCAAAAATCACCTGCCGGCTACGCCACAACCAGTTGGCGAACACTTCGGAATCACCTGACAGGCTTGCTGGAACCACCTGCCAGTCATGCCAAAATCACCTGCCAACTACGCCAGAACCGCTTGGCGGACACTGCGGAAACACCTGTCGGGCCGGCTGGAACCACATCTCAGACGTGCCGGAAACGTGTTCATGAGATGCTGGAACCACACCCCGAACAGACGGATACCACCTGCCAGAACCGCCTGAACCACCTGCCGAGCACGCCGGAACCACCTGCTCGACTCACCGGTACAACCTCCCTGACACGCCAAAATCACCTGCTGGGTATGCCAGAACCACTTGGCGGACACTCCGGAATCATCTGCCGGACATGCTGGAACCAGCTCTCAGACACACCAGAACCAAGTGCCGGAGACGCCGGAAGCACCTGCCGAGCATGCCGGAGCCACCTGCTCGACTCGCCAGAAACACCTGCCGGACACGCCACAATCACCTGCCGGGTATGCCAGAACCACCTGGCGGACACTACGGAATCACCTGCCGCGCATGCCGGAAGCACGTGCCAGACACGCCGCAAACACCTACCGGACAGACCGGAACCTCCTGCCTGGAACGCCGGAGCCACCTGTTCGACTCGCTGGAAGCACCTGCCGGACAGGCCAATATCAACTGCTGGCTATGCCAGAACCACCTGGGGGACGGTCCGGGATCACCTGGCAGCCATGGCGGAACCACCTCTGAGACGTACCAGAACCACCTGCCGGAGAAGCTGGAAACACGTCCTGGACAGACTGGAACCACGTGACGGCCATGCCTGAACCACCTGTCGAGCACGGCGGAACCACCTGCCGGACACGCCAAAATCACCTGCGGGCTACGCCAGAACCACTTGGACGACTCTCCGAAATGACCTGCCGGGCATGTTGGAACCACCTCTCAGACGTGCCAGAAGCACGTGGCGGACAGTCCGGAATCACCTGTTGGGCATACGCAACCACCTCTGAGATGTACGAGAATCACGTGCCGTGCACGCCGGAACCACCTACCGGACAGACCGGAATCAACTTTTGGGCATGCCGGAACCACCAGTCAGATGTGCCAGAAACACGTGCCGGAGACGCCGGAAGCACCTGCCGAGCACGTCGCAACCACCTGCTCAACTCGCCTGAACCACCTGCCGGACACGCCAAAATCACCTGCCCGCTACACCAGCACCACTTCGGGGACAAGCCGGAATCACGTGAGGGGCATGCCGGCACAGCCTCTCAGACTGAACCTCGTGCCGGACACCACAGAACCACCTGCCGGACAGACCGGAACCACCTGCCGGACACGCCGGAACCACCGGCTCGACCCGCCGGAACGACCGCTGGACATGCAAAATCACCTGCCGGCTACGCCAGAAACACTTGGCGAACACTCCGGAATCACCTGCCGGGCATGCCGGAACCACCTCTCAGATATGCCAGAACCACGTGCCAATGACCCCGGAAGCACCTGCCGAGCACGCCGGAACCACCTGCTCGACTCGCCAGAACCACCTGCCGGACACGCAAAAATCACCTGCCGGCTACGCCACAACCAGTTGGGGAACACTTCGGAATCACCTGCCGGGCTTGCTGGAACCACCTGCCGGTCATGCCAAAATCACCTGCCAACTACGCCAGTACCACTTGGCGGACACTGTGGAAACACCTGTCGGAACGGCCGGAACCACATCTCAGACGTGCCAGAAACATGTGCATGAGATGCTGGAACCACACCCCGAACAGACGGAAAACACCTGCCAGACCCGTCTGAACAACCTGCCGAGCACGCCGGAGCCACCTGCTCGACTCGCCGGAACCACCTACCTGACATGCCCAAATCACCAGCCGGGTATGCCAGAACCACTTGGCGGACACTCCGGAATCATCTGCCGGACATGCCGGAACCAGCTCTCAGACACACCAGAACCACGTGCCGGAGACGCCGGAAGCACCTGCCGAGCATGCCGGAGCCACCTGCTCGACTCGCCAGAAACACCTGCCGGACACGCCAAAATCACCTGCCGGGTACGCCAGAACCACCTGGCGGACACTCCGAAATCACCTGTCGCGCATGCCGGAACCACCTCTCAGACGTGCCGGAAGCACGTGCCGGACACGCCGGGATCACCTACGGGACAGACCGGAACCACCTGCCGAGCACGCCGGAGCCACCTGTTCGACTCGCTGGAACCACCTGCCGGACAGGCCAATATCAACTGCTGGCTATGCCAGAACCACCTGGGGGACGGTCCGGAATCGCCTGCCAGCCATGGCGGAACCACCTCTCAGACGTACCAGAACCACCTGCCGGAGAAGCTGGAAACACGCCTGGACAGTGTGGAACCACCTGCCGGCCAAGCCTGAACCACCTGCCAAGCACCACGGAACAACCTGCCAGACACGCCAAAATCACCTGCGTGTTATGCCAGAACCACTTGGAGGACTCTCTGGGATGACCTGCCGGGCATGCCGGAAACACCTATCAGACGTGCCAGAACCATGTGGCGGACAGTCCGGAATCACCTGTTGGGCATGCGCAACCACCTCTGAGACGTACCAGAACCACATGCCGTGCAGGCTGGAACCACCTACCGGACAGACCGGAATCACCTTTCGGGCATGCCGGAACCACCTGTCAGATGTGCCAGAAACACGTGCCGGAGACGCCGGAAGCACCTGCCAAGCACGTTGGAACCACCTGCTCAACTCGCCTGAACCACCTGCCGGACATGCCAAAATCACCTGCCGACTATGCCAGAACCACTTGGCGAAAACTCCGGAATCACTTGCCGGGCATGCAGGAACCACCTCTCAGACATGCCAGAAACCCGTGCCAATGACCCCGGAAGCACCAGCCAAGCACGCCGGAACCACCTGCTCGACTCGCCAGAACCACCTGCCGATCACGCAAAAATCACCTGCCGGCTACGCCAAAACCAGTTGGTGAACACTTTGGAATCACCTGCCAGGCTTGCTGGAACCACCTGCCAGTCATGCCAAAATCACCTGCCAACTACGCCAGAACCGCTTGGCGGACACTGCGGAAACACCTGTCGGGCCGGCTGGAACCACATCTCAGACGTGCCGGAAACGTGTTCATGAGATGCTGGAACCACACCCCGAACAGACGGATGCCACCTGCCAGAACCGCCTGAACCACCTGCCGAGCACGCCGGAACCACCTGCTCGACTCACCGGTACCACCTCCCTGACACGCCAAAATCACCTGCTGGGTATGCCAGAACCACTTGGCGGACACTCCGGAATCATCTGCCGGACATGCGGGAACCAGCTCTCAGACACACCAGAACCAAGTGCCGGAGACGCCGGAAGCACCTGCCGAGCATGCCGGAGCCACCTGCTCGACTCGCCAGAAACACCTGCCGGACACGCCACAATCACCTGCCGGGTATGCCAGAACCACCTGGCGGACACTACGGAATCACCTGCCGCGCATGCCGGAAGCACGTGCCAGACACGCCGCAAACACCTACCGGACAGACCGGAACCACCTGCCTAGAACGCCGGAGCCACCTGTTCGACTCGCTGGAACCACCTGCCGGACAGGCCAATATCAACTGCTGGCTATGCCAGAACCACCTGGGGGACAATCCGGGATCACCTGGCAGCCATGGCGGAACCACCTCTGAGATGTACCGGAACCACCTGCCGGAGAAGCTGGAAACACGTCCTGGACAGACTGGAACCACGTGACGGCCATGCCTGAACCACCTGCCGAGCACGGCGGAACCACCTGCTGGACACGCCAAAATCACCTGCGGGCTACGCCAGAACCACTTGGACGACTCTCCGAAATGACCTGCCGGGCATGTTGGAACCACCCCTCAGACGTGCCAGAAGCACGTGGCGGACAGTCCGGAATCACCTGTTGGGCATACGCAACCACCTCTGAGACGTACCAGAATCACGTGCCGTGCACGCCGGAACCACCTACCGGACAGACCGGAATCAACTTTTGGGCATGCCGGAACCACCAGTCAGATGTGCCAGAAACACGTGCCGGAGACGCCGGAAGCACCTGCCCAGCACTTCGCAACGACCTGCTCAAATCGCCTGAACCACCTGCCGGACACGCCAAAATCACCTGCCCGCTACAACAGCACCACTTCGGGGACAAGCCGGAATCACGTGAGGGGCATGCTGGCACAGCCTCTCAGACTGAACCTCGTGCCGGACACCACAGAACCACCTGCCGGACAGACCGGAACCACCTGCCGGACACGCCGGAACCACCGGCTCGACCCGCCGGAACGACCGCTGGACATGCAAAATAACCTGCCGGCTACGCCAGACACACTTGGCGAACACTCCGGAATCACCTGCCGGGCAAGCCGGAACCACCTCTCAGATATGCCAGAACCATGTGCCAATGACCCCGGAAGCACCTGCCGAGCACACCGGAACCACCTGCTCGACTCGCCAGAACCACCTGACGGACACGCAAAAATCACCTGCCGGCTACGCCACAACCAGTTGGGGAACACTTCGGAATCACCTGCCGGGCTTGCTGGAACCACCTGCCGGTCATGCCAAAATCACCTGCCAACTACGCCAGTACCACTTGGCGGACACTGTGGAAACACCTGTCGGGCCGGCCGGAACCACATCTCAGACGTGCCAGAAACATGTGCATGAGATGCTGGAACCACACCCCGAACAGACGGAAAACACCTGCCAGACCCATCTGAACAACCTGCCGAGCACGCCGGAGCCACCTGCTCGACTCGCCGGAACCACCTACCTGACATGCCCAAATCACCAGCCGGGTATGCCAGAACCACTTGGCGGACACTCCGGAATCATCTGCCGGACATGCCGGAACCAGCTCTCAGACACACCAGAACCACGTGCCGGAGACGCCGGAAGCACCTGCCGAGCATGCCGGAGCCACCTGCTCGACTCGCCAGAAACACCTGCCGGACACGCCAAAATCACCTGCCGGGTACGCCAGAACCACCTGGCGGACACTCCGAAATCACCTGTCACGCATGCCGGAACCACCTCTCAGACGTGCCGGAAGCACGTGCCGGACACGCCGGGATCACCTACCGGACAGACCGGAACCACCTGCCTAGAACGCCGGAGCCACCTGTTCGACTCGCTGGAACCACCTGCCGGACAGGCCAATATCAACTGCTGGCTATGCCAGAACCACCTGGGGGACAGTCCGGGATCACCTGGCAGCCATGGCGGAACCACCTCTGAGACGTACCAGAACCACCTGCCGGAGAAGCTGGAAACACGTCCTGGACAGACTGGAACCACGTGACGGCCATGCCTGAACCACCTGTCGAGCACGGCGGAACCACCTGCCGGACACGCCAAAATCACCTGCGGGCTACGCCAGAACCACTTGGACGACTCTCCGAAATGACCTGCCGGGCATGTTGGAACCACCTCTCAGACGTGCCAGAAGCACGTGGCGGACAGTCCGGAATCACCTGTTGGGCATACGCAACCACCTCTGAGACGTACCAGAATCACGTGCCGTGCACGCCGGAACCACCTACCGGACAGACCGGAATCAGCTTTCGGGCATGCCGGAACCACCTGTCAGATGTGCCAGAAACACGTGCCGGAGACGCCGGAAGCACCTGCCAAGCACGTTGGAACCACCTGCTCAACTCGCCTGAACCACCTGCCGGACATGCCAAAATCACCTGCCGACTATGCCAGAACCACTTGGCGAACACTCCGGAATCACTTGCCGGACATGCAGGAACCACCTCTCAGACATGCCAGAACCCCGTGCCAATGACCCCGGAAGCACCAGCCGAGCACGCCGGAACCACCTGCTCGACTCGCCAGAACCACCTGCCGATCACGCAAAAATCACCTGCCGGCTACGCCACAACCAGTTGGCGAACACTTCGGAATCACCTGACAGGCTTGCTGGAACCACCTGCCAGTCATGCCAAAATCACCTGCCAACTACGCCAGAACCGCTTGGCGGACACTGCGGAAACACCTGTCGGGCCGGCTGGAACCACATCTCAGACGTGCCGGAAACGTGTTCATGAGATGCTGGAACCACACCCCGAACAGACGGATACCACCTGCCAGAACCGCCTGAACCACCTGCCGAGCACGCCGGAACCACCTGCTCGACTCACCGGTACCACCTCCCTGACACGCCAAAATCACCTGCTGGGTATGCCAGAACCACTTGGCGGACACTCCGGAATCATCTGCCGGACATGCTGGAACCAGCTCTCAGACACACCAGAACCAAGTGCCGGAGACGCCGGAAGCACCTGCCGAGCATGCCGGAGCCACCTGCTCGACTCGCCAGAAACACCTGCCGGACACGCCACAATCACCTGCCGGGTATGCCAGAACCACCTGGCGGACACTACGGAATCACCTGCCGCGCATGCCGGAAGCACGTGCCAGACACGCCGCAAACACCTACCGGACAGACCGGAACCGCCTGCCAAGAACGCCGGAGCCACCTGTTCGACTCGCTGGAACCACCTGCCGGACAGGCCAATATCAACTGCTGGCTATGCCAGAACCACCTGGGGGACGGTCCGGGATCACCTGGCAGCCATGGCGGAACCACCTCTGAGACGTACCAGAACCACCTGCCGGAGAAGCTGGAAACACGTCCTGGACAGACTGGAACCACGTGACGGCCATGCCTGAACCACCTGTCGAGCACGGCGGAACCACCTGCCGGACACGCCAAAATCACCTGCGGGCTACGCCAGAACCACTTGGACGACTCTCCGAAATGACCTGCCGGGCATGTTGGAACCACCTCTCAGACTTGCCAGAAGCACGTGGCGGACAGTCCGGAATCACCTGTTGGGCATACGCAACCACCTCTGAGATGTACGAGAATCACGTGCCGTGCACGCCGGAACCACCTACTGGACAGACCGGAATCAACTTTTGGGCATGCCGGAACCACCAGTCAGATGTGCCAGAAACACGTGCCGGAGACGCCGGAAGCACCTGCCGAGCACGTCGCAACCACCTGCTCAACTCGCCTGAACCACCTGCCGGACACGCCAAAATCACCTGCCCGCTACACCAGCACCACTTCGGGGACAAGCCGGAATCACGTGAGGGGCATGCCGGCACAGCCTCTCAGACTGAACCTCGTGCCGGACACCACAGAACCACCTGCCGGACAGACCGGAACCACCTGCCGGACACGCCGGAACCACCGGCTCGACCCGCCGGAACGACCGCTGGACATGCAAAATCACCTGCCGGCTACGCCAGAAACACTTGGCGAACACTCCGGAATCACCTGCCGGGCATGCCGGAACCACCTCTCAGATATGCCAGAACCACGTGCCAATGACCCCGGAAGCACCTGCCGAGCACGCCGGAACCACCTGCTCGACTCGCCAGAACCACCTGCCGGACACGCAAAAATCACCTGCCGGCTACGCCACAACCAGTTGGGGAACACTTCGGAATCACCTGCCGGGCTTGCTGGAACCACCTGCCGGTCATGCCAAAATCACCTGCCAACTATGCCAGTACCACTTGGCGGACACTGTGGAAACACCTGTCGGGCCGGCCGGAACCGCATCTCAGACGTGCCAGAAACATGTGCATGAGATGCTGGAACCACACCCCGAACAGACGGAAAACACCTGCCAGACCCGTCTGAACAACCTGCCGAGCACGCCGGAGCCACCTGCTCGACTCGCCGGAACCACCTACCTGACATGCCCAAATCACCAGCCGGGTATGCCAGAACCACTTGGCGGACACTCCGGAATCATCTGCCGGACATGCCGGAACCAGCTCTCAGACACACCAGAACCACGTGCCGGAGACGCCGGAAGCACCTGCCGAGCATGCCGGAGCCACCTGCTCGACTCGCCAGAAACACCTGCCGGACACGCCAAAATCACCTGCCGGGTACGCCAGAACCACCTGGCGGACACTCCGAAATCACCTGTCGCGCATGCCGGAACCACCTCTCAGACGTGCCGGAAGCACGTGCCGGACACGCCGGGATCACCTACCGGACAGACCGGAACCACCTGCCGAGCACGCCGGAGCCACCTGTTCGACTCGCTGGAACCACCTGCCGGACAGGCCAATATCAACTGCTGGCTATGCCAGAACCACCTGGGGGACGGTCCGGAATCGCCTGCCAGCCATGGCGGAACCACCTCTCAGACGTACCAGAACCACCTGCCGGAGAAGCTGGAAACACGTCCTGGACAGTGTGGAACCACCTGCCGGCCAAGCCTGAACCACCTGCCAAGCACCACGGAACAACCTGCCAGACACGCCAAAATCACCTGCGTGTTATGCCAGAACCACTTGGAGGACTCTCTGGGATGACCTGCCGGGCATGCCGGAAACACCTATCAGACGTGCCAGAACCATGTGGCGGACAGTCCGGAATCACCTGTTGGGCATGCGCAACCACCTCTGAGACGTACCAGAACCACATGCCGTGCAGGCTGGAACCACCTACCGGACAGACCGGAATCACCTTTCGGGCATGCCGGAACCACCTGTCAGATGTGCCAGAAACACGTGCCGGAGACGCCGGAAGCACCTGCCAAGCACGTTGGAACCACCTGCTCAACTCGCCTGAACCACCTGCCGGACATGCCAAAATCACCTGCCGACTATGCCAGAACCACTTGGCGAAAACTCCGGAATCACTTGCCGGGCATGCAGGAACCACCTCTCAGACATGCCAGAAACCCGTGCCAATGACCCCGGAAGCACCAGCCAAGCACGCCGGAACCACCTGCTCGACTCGCCAGAACCACCTGCCGATCACGCAAAAATCACCTGCCGGCTACGCCAAAACCAGTTGGTGAACACTTTGGAATCACCTGAGAGGCTTGCTGGAACCACCTGCCGGTCATGACAAAATCACCTGCCGACTACGCCAGAACCGCTTGGCGGACACTGCGGAAACACCTGTGGGGCCAGCCGGAACCACATCTCAGACGTGCCAGAAACGTGTTCATGAGATGCTGGAACCACACCCCGAACAGACGGAAAACACCTGCCAGACCCGTCTGAACAACCTGCCGAGCACGCCGGAGCCACCAGCTCGACTCGCCGGAACCACCTACCTGACATGCCCAAATCACCAGCCGGGTATGCCAGAACCACTTGGCGGACACTCCGGAATCATCTGCCGGACATGCCGGAACCAGCTCTCAGACACACCAGAACCACGAGCCGGAGACGCCGGAAGCACCTGCCGAGCATGCCGGAGCCACCTGCTCGACTCGCCAGAAACACCTGCCGGACACGCCAAAATCACCTGCCGGGTACGCCAGAACCACCTGGCGGACACTCCGAAATCACCTGCCGCGCATGCCGGAACCACCTCTCAGACGTCCGGAAGCACGTGCCGGACACGCCGGAATCACCTACCGGACAGACCGGAACCACCTGCCGAGCACGCCGGAGCCACCTGTTCGACTCGCTGGAACCACCTGCCGGACAGGCCAATATCAACTGCTGGCTATGCCAGAACCACCTGGGGGACGGTCCGGAATCACCTGCCAGCCATGGCGGAACCACCTCTCAGACGTACCAGAACCACCTGCCGGAGAAGCTGGAAACACGTCCTGGACAGTCTGGAACCACCTGACTACCAAGCCTTACCACCTGCCAAGCACAACGGAACAACCTGCCAGACACGCCAAAATCACCTGCGTGTTATGCCAGAACCACTTGGAGGACTCTCTGGGATGACCTGCCGGGCATGCCGGAACCACCTCTCAGACGTGCCAGAACCATGTGGCGGACAGTCCGGAATCACCTTTTGGGCATGCGCAACCACCTCCTAGACGTAACAGAACCACATGCCGTGCAGGCTGGAACCACCTACCGGACAGACCGGAATCACCTTTCGGGCATGGCGGAACCACCTGTCAGATGTGCCAGAAACACGTGCCGGAGACGCCGGAAGCACCTGCCAAGCACGTTGGAACCACCTGCTCAACTCGCCTGAACCACCTGCCGGAAATGCCAAAATCACCTGCCGACTATGCCAGAACCACTTGGCGAACACTCCGGAATCACTTGCCGGGCATGCAGGAACCAGCTCTCAGACATGCCAGAACCCCGTGCCAATGACCCCGGAAGCACCAGCCGAGCACGCCGGAACCACCTGCTCGACTCGCCAGAACCACCTGCCGATCACGCAAAAATCACCTGCCGGCTACGCCACAACCAGTTGGTGAACACTTTGGAATCACCTGCCAGGCTTGCTGGAACCACCTGCTGGTCATGCCAAAATCACCTGCCAACTACGCCAGAACCGCTTGGCGGACACTGCGGAAACACCTGTCGGGCCGGCCGGAACCACATCTCAGACGTGCCGGAAACGTGTTCATGAGATGCTGGAACCACACCCCGAACAGACTGATACCACCTGCCAGAACCGCCTGAACCACTTGCTGAGCACGCGGGAACCAACTGCTCGACTCACCGGTACCACCTCCCTGACACGCCAAAATCACCTGCTGGGTATGCCAGAACCACTTGGCGGACACTCCGGAATCATCTGCCGGACATGCCGGAACCAGCACTCAGACACACCAGAACCACGTGCAGGAGACGCCGGAAGCACCTGCGGGCTACGCCAGAACCTCTTGGACGACTCTCCGAAATGACCTGCCGGGCATGTTGGAACCATCTCTCAGACGTGCCAGAAGCACGTGGCGGACAGTCCGGAATCACCTGTTGGGCATACGCAACCACCTCTGACACGTACCAGAACCACGTGCCGTGCACGCCGGAACCACCTACCGGACAGACCGGAATCAACTTTTGGGCATGCCGTAACGACCTGTCAGATGTGCCAGAAACACGTGCCGGAGACGCCGGAAGCACCTGCCGAGCACGTCGCAACCACCTGCTCAACTCGCCTGAACCACCTGCCGGACACGCCAAAATCCCCTGCCCGCTACACCAGCACCACTTCGGGGACAAGCCGGAATCACGTGAGGGGCATGCCGGCACAGCCTCTCAGACTGAACCTCGTGCCGGGCACCACAGAACCACCTGCCGGACAGACCGGAACCACCTGCCGGACACGCCGGAACCACCGGCTCGACCCGCCGGAACGACCGCTGCACATGCAAAATCACCTGCCGGCTACGCCGGAAACACTTGGCGAACACTCCGGAATCACCTGCCGGGCATGCCGGAACCACCTCTCAGATATGCCAGAACCCCGTGCCAATGACCCCGGAAGCACCTGCCGAGCACGCCGGAACCACCTGCTCGACTCGCCAGAACCACCTGCCGGACACGCAAAAATCACCTGCCGGCTACGCCACAACCAGTTGGGGAACACTTCGGAATCACCTGCCGGGCTTGCTGGAACCACCTGCCGGTCATTCCAAAATCACCTGCCAACTACGCCAGTACCACTTGGCGGACACTGTGGAAACACCTGTCGGGCCGGCCGGAACCACATCTCAGACGTGCCAGAAACGTGTTCATGAGATGCTGGAACCACACCCCGAACAGACGGATGCCACCTGCCAGAACCGCCTGAACCACCTGCTGAGCACGCCGGAACCACCTGTTCGACTCACCGGTACCACCTCCCTGACACGCCAAAATCACCTGCTGGGTATGCCAGAACCACTTGGCGGACACTCCGGAATCATCTGCCGGACATGCGGGAACCAGCTCTCAGACACACCAGAACCAAGTGCCGGAGACGCCGGAAGCACCTGCCGAGCATGCCGGAGCCACCTGCTCGACTCGCCAGAATCACCTGCCGGACACTCCAAAATCACCTGCCGGGTACGCCAGAACCACCTGGCGGACACTACGGAATCACCTGCCGCGCATGCCGGAACCACCTCTCAGACGTGCTGGAAGCACGTGCCAGACACGCCGGAAACACCTACCGGACAGACCGGAACCACCTGCCAAGAACGCCGGAGCCACCTGTTCGACTCGCTGGAACCACCTGCCGGACAGGCCAATATCAACTGCTGGCTATGCCAGAACCACCTGGGGGACAGTCCGGGATCACCTGCCAGCCATTGCGGAACCACCTCTCAGACGTACCAGAACCACCTGCCGGAGAAGCTGGAAACACGTCCTGGACAGACTGGAACCACGTGACGGCCATGCCTGAACCACCTGCCGAGCACGGCGGAACCACCTGCCGGACACGCCAAAATCACCTGCGGTCTAGGCCAGAACCACTTGGACGACTCTCCGAAATGACCTGCCGGGCATGTTGGAACCACCTCTCAGACGTGCCAGAAGCACGTGGCGGACAGTCCGGAATCACCTTTTGGGCATACGCAACCACCTCTGACACGTACCAGAACCACGTGCCGTGCACGCCGGAACCACCTACCGGACAGACCGGAATCAACTTTTGGGCATGATGGAACCACCAGTCAGATGTGCCAGAAACACGTGCCGGAGACGCCGGAAGCACCTGCCGAGCACGTCGCAACCACCTGCTCAACTCGCCTGAACCACCTGCCGGACACGCCAAAATCACCTGACCGCTACACCAGCAGCACTTCGGGGACAAGCCGGAATCACGTGAGGTTCATGCCGGCACAGCCTCTCAGACTGAACCTCGTGCCGGACACCACAGAACCACCTGCCGGACAGACCGGAACCACCTGCCGGACACGCCGGAACCACCGGCTCGACCCGCCGGAACGACCACTGGACATGCAAAATCACCTGCCGGCTATGCCGGAAACACTTGGCGAACAATCCGGAATCACCTGCCGGGCATGCCGGAACCACCTCTCAGATATGCCAGAACCACGTGCCAATGACCCCGGAAGCACCTGCCGAGCACGCCGGAACCACCTGCTCGACTCGCCAGAACCACCTGCCGGACACGCAAAAATCACCTGCCGGCTACGCCACAACCAGTTGGGGAACACTTCGGAATCACCTGCCGGGCTCCCTGGAACCACCTGCCGGTCATGCCAAAATCACCTGCCAACTACGCCAGTACCACTTGGCGGACACTGTGGAAACACCTGTCGGGCCGGCCGGAACCACATCTCAGACGTGCCAGAACCATGTTCATGAGATGCTGGAACCACACCCCGAACAGACGGAAAACACCTGCCAGACCCGTCTGAACAACCTGCCGAGCACGCCGGAGCCACCTGCTCGACTCGCCGGAACCACCTACCTGACATGCCCAAATCACCAGCCGGGTATGCCAGAACCACTTGGCGGACACTCCGGAATCATCTGCCGGACATGCCGGAACCAGCTCTCAGACACACCAGAACCACGTGCCGGAGACGCCGGAAGCACCTGCCGAGCATGCCGGAGCCACCTGCTCGACTCGCCAGAAACACCTGCCGGACACGCCAAAATAACCTGCCGGGTACGCCAGAACCACCTGGCGGACACTCCGAAACCACCTGTCACGCATGCCGGAACCACCTCTCAGACGTGCCGGAAGCACGTGCCGGACACGCCGGAATCACCTACTGGACAGACCGGAACCACCTGCCGAGCACGCCGGAGCCACCTGTTCGACTCGCTGGAACCACCTGCCGGACAGGCCAATATCAACTGCTGGCTATGCCAGAACCACCTGGGGGACGGTCCGGAATCGCCTGCCAGCCATGGCGGAACCACCTCTCAGACGTACCAGAACCACCTGCCGGAGAAGCTGGAAACACGTCCTGGACAGTGTGGAACCACCTGCCGGCCAAGCCTGAACCACCTGCCAAGCACCACGGAACAACCTGCCAGACACACCAAAATCACCTGCGTGTTATGCCAGAACCACTTGGAGGACTCTCTGGGATGACCTGCCGGGCATGCCGGAAACACCTATCAGACGTGCCAGAACCATGTGGCGGACAGTCCGGAATCACCTGTTGGGCATGCGCAACCACCTCTGAGACGTACCAGAACCACATGCCGTGCAGGCTGGAACCACCTACCGGACAGACCGGAATCACCTTTCGGGCATGCCGGAACCACCTGTCAGATGTGCCAGAAACACGTGCCGGAGACGCCGGAAGCACCTGCCAAGCACGTTGGAACCACCTGCTCAACTCGCCTGAACCACCTGCCGGACATGCCAAAATCACCTGCCGACTATGCCAGAACCACTTGGCGAAAACTCCGGAATCACTTGCCGGGCATGCAGGAACCACCTCTCAGACATGCCAGAAACCCGTGCCAATGACCCCGGAAGCACCAGCCAAGCACGCCGGAACCACCTGCTCGACTCGCCAGAACCACCTGCCGATCACGCAAAAATCACCTGCCGGCTACGCCAAAACCAGTTGGTGAACACTTTGGAATCACCTGAGAGGCTTGCTGGAACCACCTGCCGGTCATGACAAAATCACCTGCCGACTACGCCAGAACCGCTTGGCGGACACTGCGGAAACACCTGTGGGGCCAGCCGGAACCACATCTCAGACGTGCCAGAAACGTGTTCATGAGATGCTGGAACCACACCCCGAACAGACGGAAAACACCTGCCAGACCCGTCTGAACAACCTGCCGAGCACGCCGGAGCCACCAGCTCGACTCGCCGGAACCACCTACCTGACATGCCCAAATCACCAGCCGGGTATGCCAGAACCACTTGGCGGACACTCCGGAATCATCTGCCGGACATGCCGGAACCAGCTCTCAGACACACCAGAACCACGAGCCGGAGACGCCGGAAGCACCTGCCGAGCATGCCGGAGCCACCTGCTCGACTCGCCAGAAACACCTGCCGGACACGCCAAAATCACCTGCCGGGTACGCCAGAACCACCTGGCGGACACTCCGAAATCACCTGCCGCGCATGCCGGAACCACCTCTCAGACGTCCGGAAGCACGTGCCGGACACGCCGGAATCACCTACCGGACAGACCGGAACCACCTGCCGAGCACGCCGGAGCCACCTGTTCGACTCGCTGGAACCACCTGCCGGACAGGCCAATATCAACTGCTGGCTATGCCAGAACCACCTGGGGGACGGTCCGGAATCACCTGCCAGCCATGGCGGAACCACCTCTCAGACGTACCAGAACCACCTGCCGGAGAAGCTGGAAACACGTCCTGGACAGTCTGGAACCACCTGACTACCAAGCCTTACCACCTGCCAAGCACAACGGAACAACCTGCCAGACACGCCAAAATCACCTGCGTGTTATGCCAGAACCACTTGGAGGACTCTCTGGGATGACCTGCCGGGCATGCCGGAACCACCTCTCAGACGTGCCAGAACCATGTGGCGGACAGTCCGGAATCACCTTTTGGGCATGCGCAACCACCTCCTAGACGTAACAGAACCACATGCCGTGCAGGCTGGAACCACCTACCGGACAGACCGGAATCACCTTTCGGGCATGGCGGAACCACCTGTCAGATGTGCCAGAAACACGTGCCGGAGACGCCGGAAGCACCTGCCAAGCACGTTGGAACCACCTGCTCAACTCGCCTGAACCACCTGCCGGAAATGCCAAAATCACCTGCCGACTATGCCAGAACCACTTGGCGAACACTCCGGAATCACTTGCCGGGCATGCAGGAACCAGCTCTCAGACATGCCAGAACCCCGTGCCAATGACCCCGGAAGCACCAGCCGAGCACGCCGGAACCACCTGCTCGACTCGCCAGAACCACCTGCCGATCACGCAAAAATCACCTGCCGGCTACGCCACAACCAGTTGGTGAACACTTTGGAATCACCTGCCAGGCTTGCTGGAACCACCTGCTGGTCATGCCAAAATCACCTGCCAACTACGCCAGAACCGCTTGGCGGACACTGCGGAAACACCTGTCGGGCCGGCCGGAACCACATCTCAGACGTGCCGGAAACGTGTTCATGAGATGCTGGAACCACACCCCGAACAGACTGATACCACCTGCCAGAACCGCCTGAACCACTTGCTGAGCACGCGGGAACCAACTGCTCGACTCACCGGTACCACCTCCCTGACACGCCAAAATCACCTGCTGGGTATGCCAGAACCACTTGGCGGACACTCCGGAATCATCTGCCGGACATGCCGGAACCAGCACTCAGACACACCAGAACCACGTGCAGGAGACGCCGGAAGCACCTGCGGGCTACGCCAGAACCTCTTGGACGACTCTCCGAAATGACCTGCCGGGCATGTTGGAACCATCTCTCAGACGTGCCAGAAGCACGTGGCGGACAGTCCGGAATCACCTGTTGGGCATACGCAACCACCTCTGACACGTACCAGAACCACGTGCCGTGCACGCCGGAACCACCTACCGGACAGACCGGAATCAACTTTTGGGCATGCCGTAACGACCTGTCAGATGTGCCAGAAACACGTGCCGGAGACGCCGGAAGCACCTGCCGAGCACGTCGCAACCACCTGCTCAACTCGCCTGAACCACCTGCCGGACACGCCAAAATCCCCTGCCCGCTACACCAGCACCACTTCGGGGACAAGCCGGAATCACGTGAGGGGCATGCCGGCACAGCCTCTCAGACTGAACCTCGTGCCGGGCACCACAGAACCACCTGCCGGACAGACCGGAACCACCTGCCGGACACGCCGGAACCACCGGCTCGACCCGCCGGAACGACCGCTGCACATGCAAAATCACCTGCCGGCTACGCCGGAAACACTTGGCGAACACTCCGGAATCACCTGCCGGGCATGCCGGAACCACCTCTCAGATATGCCAGAACCCCGTGCCAATGACCCCGGAAGCACCTGCCGAGCACGCCGGAACCACCTGCTCGACTCGCCAGAACCACCTGCCGGACACGCAAAAATCACCTGCCGGCTACGCCACAACCAGTTGGGGAACACTTCGGAATCACCTGCCGGGCTTGCTGGAACCACCTGCCGGTCATTCCAAAATCACCTGCCAACTACGCCAGTACCACTTGGCGGACACTGTGGAAACACCTGTCGGGCCGGCCGGAACCACATCTCAGACGTGCCAGAAACGTGTTCATGAGATGCTGGAACCACACCCCGAACAGACGGATGCCACCTGCCAGAACCGCCTGAACCACCTGCTGAGCACGCCGGAACCACCTGTTCGACTCACCGGTACCACCTCCCTGACACGCCAAAATCACCTGCTGGGTATGCCAGAACCACTTGGCGGACACTCCGGAATCATCTGCCGGACATGCCGGAACCAGCTCTCAGACACACCAGAACCAAGTGCCGGAGACGCCGGAAGCACCTGCCGAGCATGCCGGAGCCACCTGCTCGACTCGCCAGAATCACCTGCCGGACACTCCAAAATCACCTGCCGGGTACGCCAGAACCACCTGGCGGACACTACGGAATCACCTGCCGCGCATGCCGGAACCACCTCTCAGACGTGCTGGAAGCACGTGCCAGACACGCCGGAAACACCTACCGGACAGACCGGAACCACCTGCCAAGAACGCCGGAGCCACCTGTTCGACTCGCTGGAACCACCTGCCGGACAGGCCAATATCAACTGCTGGCTATGCCAGAACCACCTGGGGGACAGTCCGGGATCACCTGCCAGCCATTGCGGAACCACCTCTCAGACGTACCAGAACCACCTGCCGGAGAAGCTGGAAACACGTCCTGGACAGACTGGAACCACGTGACGGCCATGCCTGAACCACCTGCCGAGCACGGCGGAACCACCTGCCGGACACGCCAAAATCACCTGCGGTCTAGGCCAGAACCACTTGGACGACTCTCCGAAATGACCTGCCGGGCATGTTGGAACCACCTCTCAGACGTGCCAGAAGCACGTGGCGGACAGTCCGGAATCACCTTTTGGGCATACGCAACCACCTCTGACACGTACCAGAACCACGTGCCGTGCACGCCGGAACCACCTACCGGACAGACCGGAATCAACTTTTGGGCATGATGGAACCACGAGTCAGATGTGCCAGAAACACGTGCCGGAGACGCCGGAAGCACCTGCCGAGCACGTCGCAACCACCTGCTCAACTCGCCTGAACCACCTGCCGGACACGCCAAAATCACCTGACCGCTACACCAGCAGCACTTCGGGGACAAGCCGGAATCACGTGAGGTTCATGCCGGCACAGCCTCTCAGACTGAACCTCGTGCCGGACACCACAGAACCACCTGCCGGACAGACCGGAACCACCTGCCGGACACGCCGGAACCACCGGCTCGACCCGCCGGAACGACCACTGGACATGCAAAATCACCTGCCGGCTATGCCGGAAACACTTGGCGAACAATCCGGAATCACCTGCCGGGCATGCCGGAACCACCTCTCAGATATGCCAGAACCACGTGCCAATGACCCCGGAAGCACCTGCCGAGCACGCCGGAACCACCTGCTCGACTCGCCAGAACCACCTGCCGGACACGCAAAAATCACCTGCCGGCTACGCCACAACCAGTTGGGGAACACTTCGGAATCACCTGCCGGGCTCCCTGGAACCACCTGCCGGTCATGCCAAAATCACCTGCCAACTACGCCAGTACCACTTGGCGGACACTGTGGAAACACCTGTCGGGCCGGCCGGAACCACATCTCAGACGTGCCAGAACCATGTTCATGAGATGCTGGAACCACACCCCGAACAGACGGAAAACACCTGCCAGACCCGTCTGAACAACCTGCCGAGCACGCCGGAGCCACCTGCTCGACTCGCCGGAACCACCTACCTGACATGCCCAAATCACCAGCCGGGTATGCCAGAACCACTTGGCGGACACTCCGGAATCATCTGCCGGACATGCCGGAACCAGCTCTCAGACACACCAGAACCACGTGCCGGAGACGCCGGAAGCACCTGCCGAGCATGCCGGAGCCACCTGCTCGACTCGCCAGAAACACCTGCCGGACACGCCAAAATAACCTGCCGGGTACGCCAGAACCACCTGGCGGACACTCCGAAACCACCTGTCACGCATGCCGGAACCACCTCTCAGACGTGCCGGAAGCACGTGCCGGACACGCCGGAATCACCTACTGGACAGACCGGAACCACCTGCCGAGCACGCCGGAGCCACCTGTTCGACTCGCTGGAACCACCTGCCGGACAGGCCAATATCAACTGCTGGCTATGCCAGAACCACCTGGGGGACGGTCCGGAATCACCTGCCAGCCATGGCAGAACCACCTCTCAGACGTACCCAAACCACCTGCCGGAGAAGCTGGAAACACGTCCTGGACAGTCTGGAACCACCTGCCGGCCAAGCCTGAACCACCTGCCAAGCACAACGGAACAACCTGCCAGACACGCCAAAATCACCTGCGTGTTATGCCAGAACCACTTGGAGGACTCTCTGGGATGACCTGCCGGGCATGCCGGAACCACCTCTCAGACGTGCCAGAACCATGTGGCGGACAGTCCGGAATCACCTGTTGGGCATGCGCAACCACCTCTGAGACGTACCAGAACCACATGCCGTGCAGGCTGGAACCACCTACCGGACATACCGGAATCAACTTTTGGGCATGCCGGAACCACCTGTCAGATGTGCCACAAACACGTGCCGGAGACGCCGGAAGCACCTGCCGAGCACGTCGCAACCACCTGCTCAACTCGCCTGAACCACCTGCCGGACACGCCAAAATCACCTGCCCGCTACACCAGCACCACTTCGGGGACAAGCCGGAATCACGTGAGGGGCATGCCGGCACAGCCTCTCAGACTGAACCTCGTGCCGGACACCACAGAACCACCTGCCGGACAGACCGGAACCACCTGCCGGACACGCCGGAACCACCGGCTCGACCCGCCGGAACGACCGCTGGACATGCAAAACCACCTGCCGGCTACGCCGGAAACACTTGGCGAACACTCCGGAATCACCTGCCGGGCATGCCGGAACCACCTCTCAGATATGCCAGAACCACGTGCCAATGACCCCGGAAGCACCTGCCGAGCACGCCGGAACCACCTGCTCGACTCGCCAGAACCACCTGCCGGACACGCAGAAATCACCTGCCGGCTACGCCACAACCAGTTGGGGAACACTTCGGAATCACCTGCCGGGCTTGCTGGAACCACCTGCCGGTCATGCCAAAATCACCTGCCAACTACGCCAGTACCACTTGGCGGACACTGTGGAAACACCTGTCGGGCCGGCCGGAACCACATCTCAGACGTGCCAGAAACGTGTTCATGAGATGCTGGAACCACACCCCGAACAGACGGAAAACACCTGCCAGACCCGTCTGAACAACCTGCCGAGCACGCCGGAGCCACCAGCTCGACTCGCCGGAACCACCTACATTACATGCCAAAATCACCAGCCGGGTATGCCAGAACCACTTGGCGGACACTCCGGAATCATCTGCCGGACATGCCGGAACCAGCTCTCAGACACACCAGAACCACGTGCCGGAGACGCCGGAAGCACCTGCCGAGCATGCCGGAGCCACCTGCTCGACTCGCCAGAAACACCTGCCGGACACGCCAAAATCACCTGCCGGGTACCCCAGAACCACCTGGCGGACACTCCGAAATCACCTGCCGCGCATGCCGGAACCACCTCTCAGACGTGCCGGAAGCACGTGCCGGACACGCCGGAATCACCTACCGGACAGACCGGAACCACCTGCCGAGCACGCCGGAGCCACCTGTTCGACTCGCTGGAACCACCTGCCGGACAGGCCAATATCAACTGCTGGCTATGCCAGAACCACCTGGGGGACGGTCCGGAATCACCTGTCCGCCATGGCGGAACCACCTCTCAGACGTACCAGAACCACCTGCCGGAGAAGCTGGAAACACGTCCTGGACAGTCTGGAACCACCTGACTGCCAAGCCTTACCACCTGCCAAGCGCAACGGAACCACCTGCCAGACACGCCAAAATCACCTGCGTGTTATGCCAGAACCACTTGGAGGACTCTCTGGGATGACCTGCCGGGCATGCCGGAACCACCTCTCAGACGTGCCAGAACCATTTGGCGGACAGTCCGGAATCACCTGTTGGGCATGCGCAACCACCTCTGAGACGTACCAGAACCACATGCCGTGCAGGCTGGAACCACCTACCGGAAAGACCGGAATCACCTTTCGGGCATGCCGGAACCACCTGTCAGATGTGCCAGAAACACGTGCCGGAGACGCCGGAAGCACCTGCCAAGCACGTTGGAACCACCTGCTCAACTCGCCTGAACCACCTGCCGGACATGCCAAAATCACCTGCCGACTATGCCAGAACCACTTGGCGAACACTCCGGAATCACTTGCCGGGCATGCAGGAACCACCTCTCAGACATGCCAGAACCCCGTGCCAATGACCCCGGAAGCACCAGCCGAGCACGCCGGAACCACCTGCTCGACTCGCCAGAACCACCTGCCGATCACGCAAAAATCACCTGCCGGCTACGCCACAACCAGTTGGTGAACACTTTGGAATCACCTGCCAGGCTTGCTGGAACCACCTGCCGGTCATGACAAAATCACCTACCGACTACGCCAGAACCGCTTGGCGGACACTGCGGAAACACCTGTGGGGCCAGCCGGAACCACATCTCAGACGTGCCAGAAACGTGTTCATGAGATGCTGGAACCACACCCCGAACAGACGGAAAACACCTGCCAGACCCGTCTGAACAACCTGCCGAGCACGCCGGAGCCCCCAGCTCGACTCGCCGGAACCACCTACCTGACATGCCCAAATCACCAGCCGGGTATGCCAGAACCACTTGGCGGACACTCCGGAATCATCTGCCGGACATGCCGGAACCAGCTCTCAGACACACCAGAACCACGAGCCGGAGACGCCGGAAGCACCTGCCGAGCATGCCGGAGCCACCTGCTCGACTCGCCAGAAACACCTGCCGGACACGCCAAAATCACCTGCCGGGTACGCCAGAACCACCTGGCGGACACTCCGAAATCACCTGCCGCGCATGCCGGAACCACCTCTCAGACGTCCGGAAGCACGTGCCGGACACGCCGGAATCACCTACCGGACAGACCGGAACCACCTGCCGAGCACGCCGGAGCCACCTGTTCGACTCGCTGGAACCACCTGCCGGACAGGCCAATATCAACTGCTGGCTATGCCAGAACCACCTGGGGGACGGTCCGGAATCACCTGCCAGCCATGGCGGAACCACCTCTCAGACGTACCAGAACCACCTGCCGGAGAAGCTGGAAACACGTCCTGGACAGTCTGGAACCACCTGACTACCAAGCCTTACCACCTGCCAAGCACAACGGAACAACCTGCCAGACACGCCAAAATCACCTGCGTGTTATGCCAGAACCACTTGGAGGACTCTCTGGGATGACCTGCCGGGCATGCCGGAACCACCTCTCAGACGTGCCAGAACCATGTGGCGGACAGTCCGGAATCACCTTTTGGGCATGCGCAACCACCTCTGAGACGTAACAGAACCACATGCTGTGCAGGCTGGAACCACCTACCGGACAGACCGGAATCACCTTTCGGGCATGGCGGAACCACCTGTCAGATGTGCCAGAAACACGTGCCGGAGACGCCGGAAGCACCTGCCAAGCACGTTGGAACCACCTGCTCAACTCGCCTGAACCACCTGCCGGAAATGCCAAAATCACCTGCCGACTATGCCAGAACCACTTGGCGAACACTCCGGAATCACTTGCCGGGCATGCAGGAACCAGCTCTCAGACATGCCAGAACCCCGTGCCAATGACCCCGGAAGCACCAGCCGAGCACGCCGGAACCACCTGCTCGACTCGCCAGAACCACCTGCCGATCACGCAAAAATCACCTGCCGGCTACGCCACAACCAGTTGGTGAACACTTTGGAATCACCTGCCAGGCTTGCTGGAACCACCTGCTGGTCATGCCAAAATCACCTGCCAACTACGCCAGAACCGCTTGGCGGACACTGCGGAAACACCTGTCGGGCCGGCCGGAACCACATCTCAGACGTGCCGGAAACGTGTTCATGAGATGCTGGAACCACACCCCGAACAGACTGATACCACCTGCCAGAACCGCCTGAACCACTTGCTGAGCACGCGGGAACCAACTGCTCGACTCACCGGTACCACCTCCCTGACACGCCAAAATCACCTGCTGGGTATGCCAGAACCACTTGGCGGACACTCCGGAATCATCTGCCGGACATGCCGGAACCAGCACTGAGACACACCAGAACCACGTGCAGGAGACGCCGGAAGCACCTGCGGGCTACGCCAGAACCTCTTGGACGACTCTCCGAAATGACCTGCCGGGCATGTTGGAACCATCTCTCAGACGTGCCAGAAGCACGTGGCGGACAGTCCGGAATCACCTGTTGGGCATACGCAACCACCTCTGACACGTACCAGAACCACGTGCCGTGCACGCCGGAACCACCTACCGGACAGACCGGAATCAACTTTTGGGCATGCCGTAACGACCTGTCAGATGTGCCAGAAACACGTGCCGGAGACGCCGGAAGCACCTGCCGAGCACGTCGCAACCACCTGCTCAACTCGCCTGAACCACCTGCCGGACACGCCAAAATCCCCTGCCCGCTACACCAGCACCACTTCGGGGACAAGCCGGAATCACGTGAGGGGCATGCCGGCACAGCCTCTCAGACTGAACCTCGTGCTGGGCACCACAGAACCACCTGCCGGACAGACCGGAACCACCTGCCGGACACGCCGGAACCACCGGCTCGACCCGCCGGAACGACCGCTGCACATGCAAAATCACCTGCCGGCTACGCCGGAAACACTTGGCGAACACTCCGGAATCACCTGCCGGGCATGCCGGAACCACCTCTCAGATATGCCAGAACCCCGTGCCAATGACCCCGGAAGCACCTGCCGAGCACGCCGGAACCACCTGCTCGACTCGCCAGAACCACCTGCCGGACACGCAAAAATCACCTGCCGGCTACGCCACAACCAGTTGGGGAACACTTCGGAATCACCTGCCGGGCTTGCTGGAACCACCTGCCGGTCATTCCAAAATCACCTGCCAACTACGCCAGTACCACTTGGCGGACACTGTGGAAACACCTGTCGGGCCGGCCGGAACCACATCTCAGACGTGCCAGAAACGTGTTCATGAGATGCTGGAACCACACCCCGAACAGACGGATGCCACCTGCCAGAACCGCCTGAACCACCTGCTGAGCACGCCGGAACCACCTGTTCGACTCACCGGTACCACCTCCCTGACACGCCAAAATCACCTGCTGGGTATGCCAGAACCACTTGGCGGACACTCCGGAATCATCTGCCGGACATGCCGGAACCAGCTCTCAGACACACCAGAACCAAGTGCCGGAGACGCCGGAAGCACCTGCCGAGCATGCCGGAGCCACCTGCTCGACTCGCCAGAATCACCTGCCGGACACTCCAAAATCACCTTCCGGGTACGCCAGAACCACCTGGCGGACACTACGGAATCACCTGCCGCGCATGCCGGAACCACCTCTCAGACGTGCTGGAAGCACGTGCCAGACACGCCGGAAACACCTACCGGACAGACCGGAACCACCTGCCAAGAACGCCGGAGCCACCTGTTCGACTCGCTGGAACCACCTGCCGGACAGGCCAATATCAACTGCTGGCTATGCCAGAACCACCTGGGGGACAGTCCGGGATCACCTGCCAGCCATTGCGGAACCACCTCTCAGACGTACCAGAACCACCTGCCGGAGAAGCTGGAAACACGTCCTGGACAGACTGGAACCACGTGACGGCCATGCCTGAACCACCTGCCGAGCACGGCGGAACCACCTGCCGGACACGCCAAAATCACCTGCGGTCTAGGCCAGAACCACTTGGACGACTCTCCGAAATGACCTGCCGGGCATGTTGGAACCACCTCTCAGACGTGCCAGAAGCACGTGGCGGACAGTCCGGAATCACCTTTTGGGCATACGCAACCACCTCTGACACGTACCAGAACCACGTGCCGTGCACGCCGGAACCACCTACCGGACAGACCGGAATCAACTTTTGGGCATGATGGAACCACCAGTCAGATGTGCCAGAAACACGTGCCGGAGACGCCGGAAGCACCTGCCGAGCACGTCGCAACCACCTGCTCAACTCGCCTGAACCACCTGCCGGACACGCCAAAATCACCTGACCGCTACACCAGCAGCACTTCGGGGACAAGCCGGAATCACGTGAGGTTCATGCCGGCACAGCCTCTCAGACTGAACCTCGTGCCGGACACCACAGAACCACCTGCCGGACAGACCGGAACCACCTGCCGGACACGCCGGAACCACCGGCTCGACCCGCCGGAACGACCACTGGACATGCAAAATCACCTGCCGGCTATGCCGGAAACACTTGGCGAACAATCCGGAATCACCTGCCGGGCATGCCGGAACCACCTCTCAGATATGCCAGAACCACGTGCCAATGACCCCGGAAGCACCTGCCGAGCACGCCGGAACCACCTGCTCGACTCGCCAGAACCACCTGCCGGACACGCAAAAATCACCTGCCGGCTACGCCACAACCAGTTGGGGAACACTTCGGAATCACCTGCCGGGCTCCCTGGAACCACCTGCCGGTCATGCCAAAATCACCTGCCAACTACGCCAGTACCACTTGGCGGACACTGTGGAAACACCTGTCGGGCCGGCCGGAACCACATCTCAGACGTGCCAGAACCATGTTCATGAGATGCTGGAACCACACCCCGAACAGACGGAAAACACCTGCCAGACCCGTCTGAACAACCTGCCGAGCACGCCGGAGCCACCTGCTCGACTCGCCGGAACCACCTACCTGACATGCCCAAATCACCAGCCGGGTATGCCAGAACCACTTGGCGGACACTCCGGAATCATCTGCCGGACATGCCGGAACCAGCTCTCAGACACACCAGAACCACGTGCCGGAGACGCCGGAAGCACCTGCCGAGCATGCCGGAGCCACCTGCTCGACTCGCCAGAAACACCTGCCGGACACGCCAAAATAACCTGCCGGGTACGCCAGAACCACCTGGCGGACACTCCGAAACCACCTGTCGCGCATGCCGGAACCACCTCTCAGACGTGCCGGAAGCACGTGCCGGACACGCCGGAATCACCTACTGGACAGACCGGAACCACCTGCCGAGCACGCCGGAGCCACCTGTTCGACTCGCTGGAACCACCTGCCGGACAGGCCAATATCAACTGCTGGCTATGCCAGAACCACCTGGGGGACGGTCCGGAATCACCTGCCAGCCATGGCAGAACCACCTCTCAGACGTACCCAAACCACCTGCCGGAGAAGCTGGAAACACGTCCTGGACAGTCTGGAACCACCTGACTGCCAAGCCTTACCACCTGCCAAGCACAACGGAACAACCTGCCAGACACGCCAAAATCACCTGCGTGTTATGCCAGAACCACTTGGAGGACTCTCTGGGATGACCTGCCGGGCATGCCGGAACCACCTCTCAGACGTGCCAGAACCATGTGGCGGACAGTCCGGAATCACCTGTTGGGCATGCGCAACCACCTCTGAGACGTACCAGAACCACATGCCGTGCAGGCTGGAACCACCTACCGGACATACCGGAATCAACTTTTGGGCATGCCGGAACCACCTGTCAGATGTGCCAGAAACACGTGCCGGAGACGCCGGAAGCACCTGCCGAGCACGTCGCAACCACCTGCTCAACTCGCCTGAACCACCTGCCGGACACGCCAAAATCACCTGCCCGCTACACCAGCACCACTTCGGGGACAAGCCGGAATCACGTGAGGGGCATGCCGGCACAGCCTCTCAGACTGAACCTCGTGCCGGACACCACAGAACCACCTGCCGGACAGACCGGAACCACCTGCCGGACACGCCGGAACCACCGGCTCGACCCGCCGGAACGACCGCTGGACATGCAAAACCACCTGCCGGCTACGCCGGAAACACTTGGCGAACACTCCGGAATCACCTGCCGGGCATGCCGGACCCACCTCTCAGATATGCCAGAACCACGTGCCAATGACCCCGGAAGCACCTGCCGAGCACGCCGGAACCACCTGCTCGACTCGCCAGAACCACCTGCCGGACACGCAGAAATCACCTGCCGGCTACGCCACAACCAGTTGGGGAACACTTCGGAATCACCTGCCGGGCTTGCTGGAACCACCTGCCGGTCATGCCAAAATCACCTGCCAACTACGCCAGTACCACTTGGCGGACACTGTGGAAACACCTGTCGGGCCGGCCGGAACCACATCTCAGACGTGCCAGAAACGTGTTCATGAGATGCTGGAACCACACCCCGAACAGACGGAAAACACCTGCCAGACCCGTCTGAACAACCTGCCGAGCACGCCGGAGCCACCAGCTCGACTCGCCGGAACCACCTCCCTGACACGCCAAAATCACCTGCTGGGTATGCCAGAACCACTTGGCGGACACTCCGGAATCATCTGCCGGACATGCCGGAACCAGCTCTCAGACACACCAGAACCACGTGCCGGAGACGCCGGAAGCACCTGCCGAGCATGCCGGAGCCACCTGCTCGAGTCGCCAGAAACACCTGCCGGACACGCCAAAATCACCTGCCGGGTACGCCAGAACCACCTGGCGGACACTCCGAAATCACCTGCCGCGCATGCCGGAACCACCTCTCAGACGTGCCGGAAGCACGTGCCGGACACGCCGGAATCACCTACCGGACAAACCGGAACCACCTGCCGAGCACGCCGGAGCCACCTGTTCGACTCGCTGGAACCACCTGCCGGACAGGCCAATATCAACTGCTGGCTATGCCAGAACCACCTGGGGGACGGTCCGGAATCACCTGCAAGCCATGGAAGAACCACCTCTCAGACGTACCAGAACCACCTGCCGGAGAAGCTGGAAACACGTCCTGGACAGTCTGGAACCACCTGACTGCCAAGCCTTACCACCTGCCAAGCGCAACGGAACCACCTGCCAGACACGCCAAAATCACCGGCGTGTTATGCCAGAACCACTTGGAGGACTCTCTGGGATGACCTGCCGGGCATGCCGGAACCACCTCTCAGACGTGCCAGAACCATGTGGCGGACAGTCCGGAATCACCTGTTGGGCATGCGCAACCACCTCTGAGACGTAACAGAACCACATGCCGTGCAGGCTGGAACCACCTACCAGACAGACCGGAATCACCTTTCGGGCATGCCGGAACCACCTGTCAGATGTGCCAGAAACACGTGCCGGAGACGCCGGAAGCACCTGCCAAGCCCGTTGGAACCACCTGCTCAACTCGCCTGAACCACCTGCCGGAAATGCCAAAATCACCTGCCGACTATGCCAGAACCACTTGGCGAACACTCCGGAATCACTTGCCGGGCATGTAGGAACCAGCTCTCAGACATGCCAGAACCCCGTGCCAATGACCTCAGAATCACCAGCCGAGCACGCCGGAACCACCTGCTCGACTCGCCAGAACCACCTGCCGATCACGCAAAAATCACCTGCCGGCTACGCCACAACCAGTTGGTGAACACTTTGGAATCACCTGCCAGGCTTGCTGGAACCACCTGCTGGTCATGCCAAAATCACCTGCCAACTACGCCAGAACCGCTTGGCGGACACTGCGGAAACACCTGTCGGGCCGGCCGGAACCACATCTCAGACGTGCCAGAACCATGTGCATGAGATGCTGGAACCACACCCCGAACAGACGGAAAACACCTGCCAGACCCGTCTGAACAACCTGCCGAGCACGCCGGAGCCACCTGCTCAACTCGCCAGAACCACCTCCCTGACACGCCAAAATCACCTGCTGGGTATGCCAGAACCACTTGGCGGACACTCCGGAATCATCTGCCGGACATGCCGGAACCAGCACTCAGACACACCAGAACCACGTGCCGGAGACGCCGGAAGCACCTGCGGGCTACGCCAGAACCTCTTGGACGACTCTCCGAAATGACCTGCCGGGCATGTTGGAACCACCTCTCAGACGTGCCAGAAGCACGTGGCGGACAGTCCGGAATCACCTGTTGGGCATACGCAACCACCTCTGACATGTACCAGAACCACGTGCCGTGCACGCCGGAACCACCTAAGGGACAGACCGGAATCAACTTTTGGGCATGCCGGAACCACCAGTCAGATGTGCCAGAAACACGTGCCGGAGACGCCGGAAGCACCTGCCGAGCACGTCGCAACCACCTGCTCAACTCTCCTGAACCACCTGTCGGACACGCCAAAATCACCTGCCCGCTACACCAGCACCACTTCGGGGACAAGCCGGAATCACGTGAGGGGCATGCCGGCACAGCCTCTCAGACAGAACCTCGTGCCGGACACCACAGAACCACCTGCCGGACAGACCGGAACCACCTGCCGGACACGCCGGAACCACCGGCTCGACCCGCCGGAACGACCGCTGCACATGCAAAATCACCTGCCGGCTACGCCGGAAACACTTGGCGAACACTCCGGAATCACCTGCCGGGCATGCCGGAACCACCTCTCAGATATGCCAGAACCACGTGCCAATGACCCCGGAACCACCTGCTCGACTCGCCAGAACCACCTGCCGGACACGCAAAAATCACCTGCCGGCTACGCCACAACCAGTTGGGGAACACTTCGGAATCACCTGCCGGGCTTGCTGGAACCACCTGCCGGTCATGCCAAAATCACCTGCCAACTATGCCAGTACCACTTGGCGGACACTGTGGAAACACCTGTTGGGCCGGCCGGAACCACATCTCAGACGTGCCAGAACCATGTGCATGAGATGCTGGAACCACACCCCGAACAGACGGAAAACACCTGCCAGACCCGTCTGAACAACCTGCCGAGCACGCCGGAGCCACCTGCTCGACTCGCCGGAACCACCTACCTGACATGCCCAAATCACCAGCCGGGTATGCCAGAACCACCTCGCGGACACTCCGAAATCACCTGTTGCGCATGCCGGAACCACCTCTCAGACGTGCCGGAAGCACGTGCCGGACACGCCGGAATCACCTACCGGACAGACCGGAACCACCTGCCGAGCACGCCGGAGCCACCTGTTCGACTCGCTGGAACCACCTGCCGGACAGGCCAATATCAACTGCTGGCTATGCCAGAACCACCTGGGGGACGGTCCGGAATCACCTGCCAGCCATGGCGGAACCACCTCTCAGACGTACCCGAACCACCTGCCGGAGAAGCTGGAAACACGTCCTGGACAGTCTGGAACCACCTGCCGGCCAAGCCTGAACCACCTGCCAAGCACAAAGGAACAACCTGCCAGACACGCCAAAATCACCTGCGTGTTATGCCAGAACCACTTGGAGGACTCTCTGGGATGACCTGCCGGGCATGCCGGAACCACCTCTCAGACGTGCCAGAACCATGTGGCGGACAGTCCGGAATCACCTGTTGGGCATGCGCAACCACCTCTGAGACGTACCAGAACCACATGCTGTGCAGGCTGGAACCACCTACCGGACAGACCGGAATCACCTTTCGGGCATGCCGGAACCACCTGTCAGATGTGCCAGAAACACGTGCCGGAGACGCCGGAAGCACCTGCCAAGCACGTTGGAACCACCTGCTCAACTCGCCTGAACCACCTGCCGGACATGCCAAAATCACCTGCCGACTATGCCAGAACCACTTGGCGAACACTCCGGAATCACTTGCCGGGCATGCAGGAACCACCTCTCAGACATGCCAGAACCCCGTGCCAATGACCCCAGAAGCACCAGCCGAGCACGCCGGAACCACCTGCTCGACTCGCCAGAACCACCTGCCGATCACGCAAAAATCACCTGCCGGCTATGCCACAACCAGTTGGTGAACACTTTGGAATCACCTGCCAGGCTTGCTGGAACCACCTGCCGGTCATGACAAAATCACCTGCCGACTACGCCAGAACCCCTTGGCGGACACTGCGGAAACACCTGTCGGGCCGGCCGGAACCACATCTCAGACGTGCCGGAAACGTGTTCATGAGATGCTGGAACCACACCCCGAACAGACTGATACCACCTGCCAGAACCGCCTGAACCACTTGCTGAGCACGCGGGAACCAACTGCTCGACTCACCGGTACCACCTCCCTGACACGCCAAAATCACCTGCTGGGTATGCCAGAACCACTTGGCGGACACTCCGGAATCATCTGCCGGACATGCCGGAACCAGCACTCAGACACACCAGAACCACGTGCAGGAGACGCCGGAAGCACCTGCGGGCTACGCCAGAACCTCTTGGACGACTCTCCGAAATGACCTGCCGGGCATGTTGGAACCATCTCTCAGACGTGCCAGAAGCACGTGGCGGACAGTCCGGAATCACCTGTTGGGCATACGCAACCACCTCTGACACGTACCAGAACCACGTGCCGTGCACGCCGGAACCACCTACCGGACAGACCGGAATCAACTTTTGGGCATGCCGTAACGACCTGTCAGATGTGCCAGAAACACGTGCCGGAGACGCCGGAAGCACCTGCCGAGCACGTCGCAACCACCTGCTCAACTCGCCTGAACCACCTGCCGGACACGCCAAAATCCCCTGCCCGCTACACCAGCACCACTTCGGGGACAAGCCGGAATCACGTGAGGGGCATGCCGGCACAGCCTCTCAGACTGAACCTCGTGCTGGTCACCACAGAACCACCTGCCGGACAGACCGGAACCACCTGCCGGACACGCCGGAACCACCTGCTCGACTCGCCAGAACCACCTGCCGGACACGCAAAAATCACCTGCCGGCTACGCCACAACCAGTTGGGGAACACTTCGGAATCACCTGCCGGGCTTGCTGGAACCACCTGCCGGTCATTCCAAAATCACCTGCCAACTACGCCAGTACCACTTGGCGGACACTGCGGAAACACCTGTCGGGCCGGCCGGAACCACATCTCAGACGTGCCAGAAACGTGTTCATGAGATGCTGGAACCACACCCCGAACAGACGGATGCCACCTGCCAGAACCGCCTGAACCACCTGCTGAGCACGCCGGAACCACCTGCTCGACTCACCGGTACCAACTCCCTGACACGCCAAAATCACCTGCTGGGAATGAAAGAACCACTTGGCGGACACTCCGGAATCATCTGCCGGACATGCCGGAACCAGCTCTCAGACACATCAGAACCAAGTGCCGGAGACGCCGGAAGCACCAGCCGAGCATGCCGGAGCCACCTGCTCGACTCGCCAGAAACACCTGCCGGACACGCCAAAATCACCTGCCGGGTATGCCAGAACCACCTGGCGGACTCTACGGAATGACCTGCCGCGCATGCCGGAACCACCTCTCAGACGTGCCGGAAGCACGTGCCACACACGCCGGAAACACCTACCGGACAGACCGGAACCACCTGCCAAGAACGCCGGAGCCACCTGTTCGACTAGCTGGAACCACCTGCCGGACAGGCCAATATCAACTGCTGGCTATGCCAGAACCACCTGGGGGACAGTCCGGGATCACCTGCCAGCCATGGCGGAACCACCTCTCAGACGTACCAGAACCACCTGCCGGAGAAGCTGGAAACACGTCCTGGACAGACTGGAACCACGTGGCGGCCATGCCTGAACCACCTGCCGAGCACGGCGGAACCACCTGCCGGACACGCCAAAATCACCTGCGGGCTACGCCAGAACCACTTGGACGACTCTCCGAAATGACCTGCCGGGCATGTTGGAACCATCTCTCAGACGTGCCAGAAGCACGTGGCAGACAGGCCGGAATCACCTGTTGGGCATACGCAACCACCTCTGAGACGTACCAGAACCACGTGCCGTGCACGCCGGAACCACCTACCGGACAGACCGGAATCAACTTTTGGGCATGCCGGAACCACCAGTCAGATGTGCCAGAAACACGTGCCGGAGACGCCGGAAGCACCTGCCGAGCACGTCGCAACCACCTGCTCAACTCGCCTGAACCACCTGCCGGACACGCCAAAATCACTTGCCCGCTACACCAGCACCACTTCGGGGACAAGCCGGAATCACGTGAGGGGCATGCCGGCACAGCCTCTCAGACTGAACCTCGTGCCGGACACCACAGAACCACCTGCCGGACACGCCGGAACCACCGGCTCGACCCGCCGGAACGACCGCTGGACATGCAAAATCACCTGCCGGCTACGCCGGAAACACTTGGCGAACACTCCGGAATCACCTGCCGGGCATGCCGGAACCACCTCTCAGATATGCCAGAACCACGTGCCAATGACCCCGGAAGCACCTGCCGAGCACGCCGGAACCCCCTGCTCGACTCGCCACAACCACCTGCCGGACACGCAAAAATCACCTGCCGGCTACGCCACAACCAGTTGGGGAACACTTCGGAATCACCTGCCGGGCTTGCTGGAACCACCTGCCGGTCATGCCAAAATCACCTGCCAACTACGCCAGTACCACTTGGCGGACACTGCGGAAACACCTGTCGTGCCGGCCGGAACCACATCTCAGACGTGCCAGAACCATGTGCATGAGATGCTGGAACCACACCCCGAACAGATGGAAAACACCTGCCAGACACGTCTGAACAACCTGCCGAGCACGCCGGAGCCACCTGCTCGACTCGCCGGAACCACCTACCTGACATGCCCAAATCACCAGCCGGGTATGCCAGAACCACTTAGCGGACACTCCGGAATCATCTGCCGGACATGCCGGAACCAGCTCTCAGACACACCAGAACCACGTGCCGGAGACGCCGGAAGCACCTGCCGAGCATGCCGGAGCCACCTGCTCGACTCGCCAGAAACACCTGCCGGACACGCCAAAATCACCTGCCCGCTACACCAGCACCACTTCGGGGACAAGCGGAATCACGTGAGGGGCATGCCGTCACAGCATCTCAGACGGAACCTCGTGCCGGACACCACAGAACCACCTGCCGGACACACCGGAACCACCGGCTCGACCCGCTGGAACGACCGCTGGACATGCAAAATCACCTGCCGGCTACGCCGGAAACACTTGGCGAACACTCCGGAATCACTTGCAGGGCATGCCGGAACCACCTCTCTGATATGCCAGAACGACGTGCCAATGACCCCGGAAGCACCTGCCGATCACGCCGGAACCACCTGCTCGACTCGCTGGAACCACCTACCTGACATGCCAAAATCACCAGCCGGGTATGCCAGAACCACTTGGCGGACACTCCGGAATCATCTGCCGGACATGCCGGAACCAGCTCTCAGACACACCAGAACCACGTGCCGGAGATGCCGGAAGCACCTGCCGAGCATGCCGGAGCCACCTGCTCGACTCGCCGGAACCACCTACCTGACATGCCAAAATCAACAGCCGGGTATGCCAGAACCACTTGGCGGACACTCCGGAATCATCTGCCGGACATGCCGGAACCAGCTCTCAGACACACCAGAACCACGTGCCGGAGACGCCGGAAGCACCTGCCGAGCATGCCGGAGCCACCTGCTCGACTCGCCAGAAACACCTGCCGGACACGGCAAAATCACCTGCGGGTACGCCAGAACCACCTGGCGGACACTCCAAAATCACCGGTCGCGCATGCCGGAACCACCTCTCAGACGTGCCGGAAGCACGTGCCGGACACGCCGGAATCACCTACCAGACAGACCGGAACCACCTGCCGAGCACGCCGGAGCCACCTGTTCGACTCGCTGGAACCACCTGCCGGACAGGCCAATATCAACTGCTGGCTATGCCAGAACCACCTGGGGGACGGTCCGGAATCACCTGCCAGCCATGGCGGAACCACCTCTCAGAAGTACCAGAACCATCTGCCGGAGAAGCTGGAAACACGTCCTGGACAGTCTGGAACCACCTGCCGGCCAAGCCTGAACCACCTGCCAAGCACAACGGAACAACCTGCCAGACACGCCAAAATCACCTGCGTGTTATGCCAGAACCACTTGGAGGACTCTCTGGGATGACCTGCCGGGCATGCCGGAACCACCTCTCACACGTGCCAGAACCATGTGGCCGACAGTCCGGAATCACCTGTTGGGCATGCGCAACCACCTCTGAGACGTACCAGAACCACATGCCGTGCAGGCTGGAACCACCTACCGGACATACCGGAATCAACTTTTGGGCATGCCGGAACCACCTGTCAGATGTGCCAGAAACACGTGCCGGAGACGCCGGAAGCACCTGCCGAGCACGTCGCAACCACCTGCTCAACTCGCCTGAACCACCTGCCGGACACGCCAAAATCACCTGCCCGCTACACCAGCACCACTTCGGGGACAAGCGGAATCACGTGAGGGGCATGCCGGCACAGCCTCTCAGACTGAACCTCGTGCCGGACACCACAGAACCACCTGCCGGACAGACCGGAACCACCTGCCGGACACGCCGGAACCTCCGGTTCAACACGCCGGAACGAGCGCTGGACATGCAAAATCACCTGCCGGCTATGCCGGAAACACTTGGCGAACACTCCGGAATCATCTGCCGGGCATGCCGGAACCACCTCTCAGATATGCCAGAACCACGTGCCAATGACCCCGGAAGCACCTGCCGAGCACGCAGGAACCACCTGCTCGACTCGCCAGAACCCCCTGCCGGACACGCCAAAATCACCTGCCGGCTACGCCAGAACCACCGGGCGGACACTCCGAAATCACCTGTCGCGCATGCCGGAACCACCTCTCAGACGTGCCGGAAGCACGTGCCGGACACGCCGGAATCACCTACCGGACAGACCGGAACCATCTGCCGAGAACGCCGGAGCCACCTGTTCGAATCGCTGGAACCAGCTGCCGGACAGGCCAATATCAACTGCTGGCTATGCCAGAACCACCTGGGGGACGGTCCGGAATCACCTGCCAGCCATGGCGGAACCACCTCTCAGACGTACCAGAACCACCTGCCGGAGAAGCTGGAAACACGTCCTGGACAGTCTGGAACCACCTGCCGGCCAAGCCTGAACCACCTGCCAAGCACAACGGAACAACCTGCCAGACACGCCAAAATCACCTGCGTGTTATGCCAGAACCACTTGGAGGACTCTCTGGGATGACCTGCCGGGCATGCCGGAAACACCTCTCAGACGTGCCAGAACCATGTGGCGGACAGTCCGGAATCACCTGTTGGGCATGCGCAACCACCTCTGAGACGTACCAGAACCACATGCCGTGCAGGCTGGAACCACCTACCGGACAGACCGGAATCACCTTTCGGGCATGCCGGAACCACCTGTCAGATGTGCCGGATACACGTGCCGGAGACGCCGGAACCACCTGCCAAGCACGTTGGAACCACCTGCTCAACTCGCCTGAACCACCTGCCGGACATGCCAAAATCACCTGCCGACTATGCCAGAACCATTTGGCGAACACTCCGGAATCACTTGCCGGGCATGCAGGAACCACCTCTCAGACATGCCAGAACCCCGTGCCAATGACCCCGGAAGCACCAGCCGAGCACGCCGGAACCACCTGCTCGACTCGCCAGAACCACCTGCCGATCACGCAAAAATCACCTGCCGGCTACGCCACAACCAGTTGGTGAACACTTTGGAATCACCTGCCAGGCTTGCTGGAACCACCTGCCAGTCATGCCAAAATCACCTGACAACTACGCCAGAACCGCTTGGCGGACACTGCGGAAACACCTGTCGGGCCGGCGGGAACCACATCTCAGACGTGCCAGAAACGTGTTCATGAGATGCTGGAACCACACCCCGAACAGACGGATACCACCTGCCAGAACCGCCTGAACCACCTGCTGAGCACGCCGGAACCACCTGCTCGACTCACCGGTACCACCTCCCTGACACGCCAAAATCACCTGCTGGGTATGCCAGAACCACTTGGCGGACACTCCGGAATCATCTGCCGGACATGCCGGAACCAGCTCTCAGACACACCAGAACCAAGTGCCGGAGATGCCGGAAGCACCTGCCGAGCATGCCGGAGCCACCTGCTCGACTCGCCAGAAACACCTGCCGGACACGCCAAAATCACCTGCCGGGTACGCAAGAAGCACCTGGCGGACACTCCGGAATCACCTGCCGTGCATGGCGGAACCACCTCTCAGACGTGCCGGAAGCACGTGCCAGACACGCCGGAAACACCTACCGGACAGACCGGAACCACCTGCCAAGAACGCCGGAGCCACCTGTTCGACTCGCTGTAACCACCTGCCGGACAGGCCAATATCAAATGCTGGCTATGCCAGAACCACCTGGGGGACAGTCCGGGATCACCTGCCAGCCATGGCGGAACCACCTCTCAGACGTACCAGAACCACCTGCCAGAGAAGCTGGAAACACGTGCTGGACAGACTGGAACCACGTGACGGCCATGCCTGAACCACCTGCCGAGAACGGCGGAACCACCTGCTGGACACGCCAAAATCACCTGCGGGCTACGCCAGAACCTCTTGGATGACTCTCCGAAATGACCTGCCGGGCATGTTGGAACCACCTCACAGACGTGCCAGAAGCACGTGTCGGAGAGTCCGGAATCACCTGTTGGGCATACGCAACCACCTCTGAGACGTACCAAAACCACGTGCCGTGCACGCCGGAACCACCTACCGGACAGACCGGTATCAACTTTTGGGCATGCCGGAACCACCTGTCAGATGTGCCAGAAACACGTGCCGGAGACGCCGGAAGCACCTGCCGAGCACGTCGCAACCACCTGCTCAACTCGCCTGAACCACCTCCTGGACATGACAAAATCACCTGCCCGCTACACCAGCACCACTTCGGGGACAAGCCGGAATCACGTGAGGGGCATGCCGGCACAGCCTCTCAGACTGAACCTCGTGCCGGACACCACAGAACCACCTGCCGGACAGACCGGAACCACCTGCCGGACACGCCGGAACCACCGGCTCGACCCGCCGGAACGACCGCTGGACATGCAAAATCACCTGCCGGCTACGCCGGAAACACTTGGCGAACACTCCGGAATCACCTGCCGGGCATGCCAGAATCACCTCTCAGATATGCCTGAACCACGTGCCGGACACGCCGGAAACACCTACCGGACAGACCAGAACCACCTGCCAAGAACGCCGGAGCCACCTGTTTGACTCGCTGGAACCACCTGCTGGACAGGCCAATATCAACTGCTGGCTATGCCAGAACCACCTGGGGGACAGTCCGGGATCACCTGCCAGCCATGGCGGAACCACCTCTCAGACGTACCAGAACCACCTGCCGGAGAAGCTGGAAACACGTCCTGGACAGACTGGAACCACGTGACGGCCATGCCTGAACCACCTGCCGAGCACGGCGGAACCACCTGCCGGACACGCCAAAATCACCTGCGGGCTATGCCAGAACCACTTGGACGACTCTCCGAAATGACCTGCTGGGCATGTTGGAACCACCTCTCAGACGTGCCAGAAGCACGTGGCGGACAGTCCGGAATCACCTGTTGGGCATACGCAACCACCTCTGACACGTACCAGAACCACGTGCCATGCACGCTGGAACCACCTACCGGACAGACCGGAATCAACTTTTGGGCATGGCGGAACCACCAGTCAGATATGCCAGAAACACGTGTCGGAGACGCCGGAAGCACCTGTCGAGCACGTCGCAACCACCTGCTCAACTCGCCTGAACCACCTGCCGGACACGCCAAAATCACCTGCCCGCTACACCAGCATCACTTAGGGGACAAGCTGGAATCACGTGAGGGGCATGCCGGCACAGCCTCTCAGACTGAACCTCGTGCCGGACACCACAGAACCACCTGCCGGACAGACCGGAACCACCTGCCGGACACGCCGGAACCTCCGGTTCAACCCGCCGGAACGAGCGCTGGACATGCAAAATCACCTGCCGGCTATGCCGGAAACACTTGGCGAACACTCCGGAATCACCTGCCGGGCATGCCGGAACCACCTCTCAGATATGCCAGAACCACGTGCCAATGACCCCGGAAGCACCTGCCGAGCACGCAGGAACCACCTGCTCGACTCGCCAGAACCCCCTGCCGGACACGCAAAAATCACCTGCCGGCTACGCCACAACCAGTTGGGGAACACTTCGGAATCACCTGCCGGGCTTGCTGGAACCACCTGCCGGTCATGCCAAAATCACCTGCCAACTACGCCAGTACCACTTGGCAGACACTGTGGAAACACCTGTCGGGCCGGCCGGAACCACATCTCACACGTGCCAGAACCATGTGCATGAGATGCTGGAACCACACCCCGAACAGACGGAAAACACCTGCCAGACCCGTCTGAACAACCTGCCGAGCACGCCGGAGCCACCTGCTCGACTCGCCAGAACCACCTCCCTGACACGCCAAAATCACCTGCTGGGTATGCCAGAACCACTTGGCGGACACTCCGGAATCATCTGCCGGACATGCCGGAACCAGCACTCAGACACACCAGAACCACGTGCCGGAGACGCCGGAAGCACCTGCGGGCTACGCCAGAACCTCTTGGACGACTCTCCGAAATGACCTGCCGGGCATGTTGGAACCACCTCTCAGACGTGCCAGAAGCACGTGGCGGACAGTCCGGAATCACCTGTTGGGCATACGCAACCACCTCTGACACGTACCAGAACCACGTGCCGTGCACGCCGGAACCACCTACCGGACAGACCGGAATCAACTTTTGGGCATGCCGGAACCACCTGTCAGATGTGCCAGAAACACGTGCTGGAGACGCCGGAAGCACCTGCCGAGCACGTCGCAACCACCTGCTCAACTCGCCGGAACCACCTGCCGGACACGCCAAAATCACCTGCCCGCTACACCAGCACCACTTCGGGGACAAGCCGGAATCACGTGAGGGGCATGCCGGCACAGCCTCTCTGACTGAACCTCGTGCCGGACACCACAGAACCACCTGCCGGACAGACCGGAACCACCTGCCGGACACGCCGGAACCACCGGCTCGACCCGCCGGAACGACCGCTGGACATGCAAAATCACCTGCCGGCTACGCCGGAAACACTTGGCGAACACTCCGGAATCACCTGCCGGGCATGCCGGAACCACCTCTCAGATATGCCAGAACCACGTGCCAATGACCCCGGAAGCACCTGCCGAGCACGCCGGAACCACCTGCTCGACTCGCCAGAACCACCTGCCGGACACGCAAAAATCACCTGCCGGCTACGCCACAACCAGTTGGGGAACACTTCGGAATCACCTGCCGGGCTTGCTGCAACCACCTGCCGGTCACGCCAAAATCACCTGCCAACTACGCCAGTACCACTTGGCGGACACTGTGGAAACACCTGTGGGGCCGGCCGGAACCACATCTCAGACGTGCCAGAACCATGTGCATGAGATGCTGGAACCACACCCCGAACAGACGGAAAACACCTGCCAGACCCGTCTGAACAACCTGCCGAGCACGCCGGAGCCACCTGCTCGACTCGCCGGAACCACCTACCTGACGTGCCCAAATCACCAGCCGGGTATGCCAGAACCACTTGGCGGACACTCCGGAATCATCTGCCAGACATGCCGGAACCAGCTCTCAGACACACCAGAACCACGTGCCGGAGACGCCGGAAGCACCTGCCGAGCATGCCGGAGCCACCTGCTCGACTCGCCAGAAACACCTGCCGGACACGCCAAAATCACCTGCCGGGTACGCCAGAACCACCTGGCGGACACTCCGAAATCACCTGTCGCGCATGCCGGAACCACCTCTCAGACGTGCCGGAAGCACGTGCCGGACACGCCGGAATCACCTACCGGACAGACCGGAACCACCTGCCGAGAACGCCGGAGCCACCTGTTCGAATCGCTGGAACCAGCTGCCGGACAGGCCAATATCAACTGCTGGCTATGCCAGAACCACCTGGGGGACGGTCCGGAATCACCTGCCAGCCATGGCGGAACCACCTCTCAGACGTACCAGAACCACCTGCCGGAGAAGCTGGAAACACGTCCTGGACAGTCTGGAACCACCTGCCGGCCAAGCCTGAACCACCTGCCAAGCACAACGGAACAACCTGCCAGACACGCCAAAATCACCTGCGTGTTATGCCAGAACCACTTGGAGGACTCTCTGGGATGACCTGCCGGGCATGCCGGAACCACCTCTCAGACGTGCCAGAACCATGTGGCGGACAGTCCGGAATCACCTGTTGGGCATGCGCAACCACCTCTGAGACGTACCAGAACCACATGCCGTGCAGGCTGGAACCACCTACCGGACAGACCGGAATCACCTTTCGGGCATGCCGGAACCACCTGTCAGATGTGCCGGATACACGTGCCTGAGACGCCGGAACCACCTGCCAAGCACGTTGGAACCACCTGCTCAACTCGCCTGAACCACCTGCCGGACATGCCAAAATCACCTGCCGACTATGCCAGAACCATTTGGCGAACACTCCGGAATCACTTGCCGGGCATGCAGGAACCACCTCTCAGACATGCCAGAACCCCGTGCCAATGACCCCGGAAGCACCAGCCGAGCACGCCGGAACCACCTGCTCGACTCGCCAGAACCACCTGCCGATCACGCAAAAATCACCTGCCGGCTACGCCACAACCAGTTGGTGAACACTTTGGAATCACCTGCCAGGCTTGCTGGAACCACCTGCCAGTCATGCCAAAATCACCTGACAACTACGCCAGAACCGCTTGGCGGAAACTGCGGAAACACCTGTCGGGCCGGCGGGAACCACATCTCAGACGTGCCAGAAACGTGTTCATGAGATGCTGGAACCACACCCCGAACAGACGGATACCACCTGCCAGAACCGCCTGAACCACCTGCTGAGCACGCCGGAACCACCTGCTCGACTCACCGGTACCACCTCCCTGACACGCCAAAATCACCTGCTGGGTATGCCAGAACCTCTTGGCGGACACTCCGGAATCATCTGCCGGACATGCCGGAACCAGCTCTCAGACACACCAGAACCAAGTGCCGGAGACGCCGGAAGCACCTGCCGAGCATGCCGGAGCCACCTGCTCGACTCGCCAGAAACACCTTCCGGACACGCCAAAATCACCTGCCGGGTACGCCAGAACCACCTGGCGGACACTCCGGAATCACCTGCCGCGCATGGCGGAACCACCTCTCAGACGTGCCGGAAGCACGTGCCAGACACGCCGGAAACACCTACCGGACAGACCGGAACCACCTGCCAAGAACGCCGGAGCCACCTGTTCGACTCGCTGTAACCACCTGCCGGACAGGCCAATATCAAATGCTGGCTATGCCAGAACCACCTGGGGGACAGTCCGGGATCACCTGCCAGCCATGGCGGAACCACCTCTCAGACGTACCAGAACCACCTGCCGGAGAAGCTGGAAACACGTCCTGGACAGACTGGAACCACGTGACGGCCATGCCTGAACCACCTGCCGAGAACGGCGGAACCACCTGCTGGACACGCCAAAATCACCTGCGGGCTACGCCAGAACCACTTGGACGACTCTCCGAAATGACCTGCCGGGCATGTTGGAACCACCTCGCAGACGTGCCAGAAGCACGTGGCGGAGAGTCCGGAATCACCTGTTGGGCATACGCAACCACCTCTGAGACGTACCAAAACCACGTGCTGTGCACGCCGGAACCACCTACCGGACAGACCGGTATCAACTTTTGGGCATGCCGGAACCACCTGTCAGATGTGCCAGAAACACGTGCCGGAGACGCCGGAAGCACCTGCCGAGCACGTCGCAACCACCTGCTCCACTCGCCTGAACCACCTCCCGGACACGACAAAATCACCTGCCCGCTACACCAGCACCACTTCGGGGACAAGCCGGAATCACGTGAGGGGCATGCCGGCACAGCCTCTCAGACTGAACCTCGTGCCGGACACCACAGAACCACCTGCCGGACAGACCGGAACCACCTGCCGGACACGCCGGAACCACCGGCTCGACCCGCCGGAACGACCGCTGGACATGCAAAATCACCTGCCGGCTACGCCGGAAACACTTGGCGAACACTCCGGAATCACCTGCCGGGCATGCCGGAACCACCTCTCAGATATGCCAGAACCACGTGCCAATGACCCCGGAAGCACCAGCCGAGCACGCCGGAACCACCTGCTCGACTCGCCAGAACCCCCTGCCGGACACGCAAAAATCACCTGCCGGCTACGCCACAACCAGTTGGGGAACACTTCGGAATCACCTGCCGGGCTTGCTGGAACCACCTGCCGGTCATGCCAAAATCACCTGCCAACTACGCCAGTACCACTTGGCGGACACTGTGGAAACACCTGTCGGGCCGGCCGGAACCACATGTCAGACGTGCCAGAACCATGTGCATGAGATGCTGGAACCACACCCCGAACAGACGGAAAACACCTGCCAGACCCGTCTGAACAACCTGCCGAGCACGCCGGAGCCACCTGCTCGACTCGCCGTAACCACCTACCTGACATGCCCAAATCACCAGCCGGGTATGCCAGAACCACTTGGCGGACACTCCGGAATCATCTGCCGGACATGCCAGAACCAGCTCTCAGATACACCAGAACCATGTGCCGGAGACGCCGGAAGCACCTGCCGAGCATGCCGGAGCCACCTGCTCGACTCGCCAGAAACACCTGCCAGACACGCCAAATTGACCTGCCGGGAACGCCAGAACCACCTGCCAAGCACAACGGAACAACCTGCCAGACACGCCAAAATCGCCGGCGTGTTATGCCAGAACCACTTGGAGGACTCTCTGGGATGACCTGCCGGGCATGCCGGAACCACCTCTCAGACGTGCCAGAGCCATGTGGCGGACAGTCCGGAATCACCTGTTGGGCATGTGCAACCACCTCTGAGACGTACCAGAACCACATGCCGTGCAGGCTGGAACCACCTACCGGACAGACCGGAATCACCTTTCGGGCATGCCGGAACCACCTGTCAGATGTGCCAGAAACACGTGCCGGAGACGCCGGAAGCACCTGCCAAGCACGTTGGAACCACCTGCTCAACTCGCCTGAACCACCTGCCGGACATGCCAAAATCACCTGCCGACTATGCCAGAACCACTTGGCGAACACTCCGGAATCACTTGCCGGGCATGCAGGAACCACCTCTCAGACATGCCAGAACCCCGTGCCAATGACCCCGGAAGCACCAGCCGAGCACACCGGAACCACCTGCTCGACTCGCCAGAACCACCTGCCGATCACGCAAAAATCACCTGCCGGCTACGCCACAACCAGTTGGTGAACACTTTGGAATCACCTGCCAGGCTTGCTGGAACCACCTACCGGTCATGCCAAAATCACCTGCCAACTACGCCAGAACCGCTTGGCGGACACTGCGGAAACACCTGTCGGGCCGGCTGGAACCACATCTCAGACGTGCCAGAAACGTGTTCATGAGATGCTGGAACCACACCCCGAACAGACGGATACCACCTGCCAGAACCGCCTGAACCACCTGCCGAGCACGCCGGAACCACCTGCTCGACTCACCGGTACCACCTCCCTGACACGCCAAAATCACCTGCTGGGTATGCCAGAACCACTTGGCGGACACTCCGGAATCATCTGCCGGACATGCCGGAACCAGCTCTCAGACACACCAGAACCAAGTGCCGGAGACGCCGGAAGCACCTGCCGAGCATGCCGGAGCCACCTGCTCGACTCGCCAGAAACACCTGACGGACACGCCAAAATCACCTGCCGGGTATGCCAGAACCACCCTGCGGACACTCCGGAATCACCTGCCGCGCATGCCGGAACCACCTCTCAGACGTGCCTGAAGCACGTGCCAGACACGCCAGAAACACCTACCGGACAGACCGGAACCACCTGCCAAGAACGCCGGAGAGACCTGTTCGACTCGCTGGAACCACCTGTCGGACAGGCCAATATCAACTGCTGGCTATGCCAAAACCACCTGCGGGACAGTCCAGGATCACCTGCCAGCAATGGCGGAACCACCTCTCAGACGTACCAGAACCACCTGCCGGAGAAGCTGGAAACACGTCCTGGACAGACTGGAACCACGTGACGGCCATGCCTGAACCACCTGCCGAGCACGGCAGAACCACCTGCCGGACACGCCAAAATCACCTGCGGGCTACGCCAGAAACACTTGGACGACTCTCCGAAATGACATGCCGGGCATGTTGGAACCACCTCTCAGACGTGCCAGAAGCACGTGGCGGACAGTCCGGAATCACCTGTTGGGCATACGCAACCACCTCTGAGACGTACCAGAACCATGTGCCGTGCACGCCGGAACCACCTACCGGAGAAGCTGGAAACACGTCCTGGACAGTCTGGAACCACCTGCCGGCCAAGCCTGAACCACCTGCCAAGCACAACGGAACAACCTGCCAGACACGCCAAAATCGCCTGCGTGTTATGCCAGAACCACTTGGAGGACTCTCTGGGATGACCTGCCGGGCATGCCGGAAACACCTCTCAGACGTGCCAGAACCATGTGGCGGACAGTCCGGAATCACCTGTTGGGCATGCGCAACCACCTCTGAGACGTACCAGAACCACATGCCGTGCAGGCTGGAACCACCTACCGGACAGACCGGAATCACCTTTCGGGCATGCCGGAACCACCTGTCATATGTGCCAGAAACACGTGCCGGAGACGCCGGAAGCACCTGCCAAGCACGTTGGAACCACCTGCTCAACTCGCCTGAACCACCTGCCGGACATGCCAAAATCACCTGCCGACTATGCCAGAACCACTTGGCGAACACTCCGGAATCACTTGCCGGGCATGCAGGAACCACCTCTCAGACATGCCAGAACCCCGTGCCAATGACCCCGGAAGCACCAGCCGAGCACGCCGGAACCACCTGCTCAACACGCCTGAACCACCTGCCGGACACGCCAAAATCACCTGCCCGCTACACCAGCACCACTTCGGGGACAAGCCGGAATCACGTTAGGGGCATGCCGGCACAGCCTCTCAGACTGAACCTCGTGCCGGACACCACAGAACCACCTGCCGGACAGACCGGAACCACCTGCCGGACACGCCGGAACCACCGGCTCGACCCGCCGGAACGACCGCTGCACATGCAAAATCACCTGCCGGCTACGCCGGAAACAGTTGGCGAACACTCCGGAATCACCTGCCGGGCATGCCGGAACCACCTCTCAGATATGCCAGAACCACGTGCCAATGACCCCGGCAGCACCTGCAGAGCACGCCGGAACCACCTGCTCGACTCGCCAGAACCACCTGCCGGACACGCAAAAATCACCTGCCGGCTACGCCACAACCAGTTGGGGAACACTTCGGAATCACCTGCCGGGCTTGCTGGAACCAACTGCCGGTCATGCCAAAATCACCTGCCAACTACGCCAGTACCACTTGGCGGACACTGTGGAAACAGCTGTCGGGCCGGCCGGAACCACATCTCAGACGTGCCAGAACCATGTGCATGAGATGCTGGAACCACACCGCGAACAGACGGAAAACACCTGCCAGACCCGTCTGAACAACTTGCCGAGCACGCCGGAGCCACCTGCTCGACTCGCCGGAACCACCTACCTGACATGCCCAAATCACCAGCCGGGTATGATAGAACCGCTTGGCGGACACTCCGGAATCATCTGCCGGACATGCCGGAACCAGCTCTCAGACACACCAGAACCACGTGCCGGAGATGCCGGAAGCACCTGCCGAGCATGCCGGAGCCACCTGCTCGACTCGCCAGAAACACCTGCCGGACACGCCAATATCACCTGCCGGGTATGCCAGAACCACCTGGCGGACACTCCGAAATCACCTGTCACGCATGCCGGAACCACCTCTCAGACGTGCCGGAAGCACGTGCCGGACACGCCGGAATCACCTACCGGACAGACCGGATCCACCTGCCGAGCACGCCGGAGCCACCAGTCAGATGTGCCAGAAATACGTGCCGGAGACGCCGAGAGCACCTGCCAAGCACGTCGCAACCACCTGCTCAACTCGCCTGAACCACATTCCGGACACGCCAAAATCACCTGCCCGCTACACCAGCACCACTTCGGGGACAAGCCTGAATCACGTGAGGGGCATGCCGGCACAGCCTCTCAGACTGAACCTCGTGCCGGACACCACAGAACCACCTGCCGGACAGACCGGAACCACCTGCCGAGCACGCCGGAGCCACCTGTTCGACTCGCTGGAACCATCTGCCGGACAGGCCAATATCAACTGCTGGCTATGCCAGAACCATCTGGGGAACGGTCCGGAATCGCCTGCCAGCCATGGCAGAACCACTTCTCAGACGTACCAGAACCACCTGCCGGAGAAGCTGGAAACACGTCCTGGACAGAGTGGAACCACCTACCGGACAGACCGGAATCACCTTTCGGGCATGGCGGAACCACCTGTCTGATGTGCCAGAAACACATGCCGGACACGCCGGAATCACCTACCGGACAGACCGGAACCACCTGCCGAGCACGCCGGAGCCACCTGTTCGACTCGCTGGAACCACATGCCGGACAGGCCAATATCAACTGCCGACTATGCCAGAACCACCTGGCGAACACTCCGTAATCACTTGCCGGGCATGCAGGAACCACCTCTCAGATATGCCAGAACCACGTGCCAATGACCCCGGAAGCACCAGCCGAGCACGCCGGAACCACCTGCTCGACTCGCCAGAACCCCCTGCCGGACACGCAAAAATCACCTGCCGGCTACGCCACAACCAGTTGGGGAACACTTCGGAATCACCTGCCGGGCTTGCTGGAACCACCTGCCGGTCATGCCAAAATCACCTGCCAACTACGCCAGTACCACTTGGCGGACACTGTGGAAACACCTGTCGGGCCGGCCGGAACCACATGTCAGACGTGCCAGAACCATGTGCATGAGATGCTGGAACCACACCCCGAACAGACGGAAAACACCTGCCAGACCCGTCTGAACAACCTGCCGAGCACGCCGGAGCCACAAGCTCGACTCGCCGTAACCACCTACCTGACATGCCCAAATCACCAGCCGGGTATGCCAGAACCACTTGGCGGACACTCCGGAATCATCTGCCGGACATGCCAGAACCAGCTCTCAGATACACCAGAACCATGTGCCGGAGACGCCGGAAGCACCTGCCGAGCATGCCGGAGCCACCTGCTCGACTCGCCAGAAACACCTGCCAGACACGCCAAATTGACCTGCCGGGAACGCCAGAACCACCTGCCAAGCACAACGGAACAACCTGCCAGACACGCCAAAATCGCCGGCGTGTTATGCCAGAACCACTTGGAGGACTCTCTGGGATGACCTGCCGGGCATGCCGGAACCACCTCTCAGACGTGCCAGAACCATGTGGCGGACAGTCCGGAATCACCTGTTGGGCATGTGCAACCACCTCTGAGACGTACCAGAACCACATGCCGTGCAGGCTGGAACCACCTACCGGACAGACCGGAATCACCTTTCGGGCATGCCGGAACCACCTGTCAGATGTGCCAGAAACACGTGCCGGAGACGCCGGAAGCACCTGCCAAGCACGTTGGAACCACCTGCTCAACTCGCCTGAACCACCTGCCGGACATGCCAAAATCACCTGCCGACTATGCCAGAACCACTTGGCGAACACTCCGGAATCACTTGCCGGGCATGCAGGAACCACCTCTCAGACATGCCAGAACCCCGTGCCAATGACCCCGGAAGCACCAGCCGAGCACACCGGAACCACCTGCTCGACTCGCCAGAACCACCTGCCGATCACGCAAAAATCACCTGCCGGCTACGCCACAACCAGTTGGTGAACACTTTGGAATCACCTGCCAGGCTTGCTGGAACCACCTACCGGTCATGCCAAAATCACCTGCCAACTACGCCAGAACCGCTTGGCAGACACTGCGGAAACACCTGTCGGGCCGGCTGGAACCACATCTCAGACGTGCCAGAAACGTGTTCATGAGATGCTGGAACCACACCCCGAACAGACGGATACCACCTGCCAGAACCGCCTGAACCACCTGCTGAGCACGCCGGAACCACCTGCTCGACTCACCGGTACCACCTCCCTGACACGCCAAAATCACCTGCTGGGTATGCCAGAACCACTTAGCGGACACTCCGGAATCATCTGCCGGACATGCCGGAACCAGCTCTCAGACACACCAGAACCAAGTGCCGGAGACGCCGGAAGCACCTGCCGAGCATGCCGGAGCCACCTGCTCGACTCGCCAGAAACACCTGCCGGACACGCCAAAATCACCTGCCGGGTATGCCAGAACCACCCGGCGGACACTCCGGAATCACCTGCCGCGCATGCCGGAACCACCTCTCAGACGTGCCTTAAGCACGTGCCAGACACGCCAGAAACACCTACCGGACAGACCGGAACCACCTGCCAAGAACGCCGGAGAGACCTGTTCGACTCGCTGGAACCACCTGTCGGACAGGCCAATATCAACTGCTGGCTATGCCAAAACCACCTGCGGGACAGTCCGGGATCACCTGCCAGCCATGGCGGAACCACCTCTCAGACGTACCAGAACCACCTGCCGGAGAAGCTGGAAACACGTCCTGGACAGACTGGAACCACGTGACGGCCATGCCTGAACCACCTGCCGAGCACGGCAGAACCACCTGCCGGACACGCTAAAATCACCTGCGGGCTACGCCAGAAACACTTGGACGACTCTCCGAAATGACATGCCGGGCATGTTGGAACCACCTCTCAGACGTGCCAGAAGCACGTGGCGGACAGTCCGGAATCACCTGTTGGGCATACGCAACCACCTCTGAGACGTACCAGAACCATGTGCCGTGCACGCCGGAACCACCTACCGGAGAAGCTGGAAACACGTCCTGGACAGTCTGGAACCACCTGCCGGCCAAGCCTGAACCACCTGCCAAGCACAACGGAACAACCTGCCAGACACACCAAAATCACCTGCGTGTTATGCCAGAACCACTTGGAGGACTCTCTGGGATGACCTGCCGGGCATGCGGGAACCACATCTCAGACGTGCCAGAACCATGTTCCGGACAGTCCGGAATCACCTGTTGGGCATGCGCAACCACCTCTGAGACGTACCAGAACCACATGCCGTGCAGGCTGGAACCACCTACCGGACAGACCGGAACCACCTGCCGAGCACACCGGAGCCACCTGTTCGACTCGCTGGAACCACCTGCCGGACAGGCCAATGTCAACTGCTGGCTATGCCAGAACCACCTGCGGGACTGTCCGGAATCGCCTGCCAGACATGGCGGAACCACCTCTCAGACTTACCAGAACCACCTGCCGGAGAAGCTGGAAACACGTCCTGGACAGTCTGGAACCACCTGCCGGCCAAGCTTCAACCACCTGCCAAGCACAACGGAACAACCTGCCAGACACGCCAAAATCACCTGCGTGTTATGACAGAACCACTTGGAGGACTCTCTGGGATGACCTGCCGGGCATGCGGGAACCACATCTCAGACGTGCCAGAACCATGTTCCGGACAGTCCGGAATCACCTGTTGGGCATGCGCAACCACCTCTGAGACGTACCAGACCCACATGCCGTGCAGGCTGGAACCACCTACCGGACAGACCGGAATCACCTTTCGGGCATGCCGGAACCACCTCTCAGATATGCCAGAACCACGTGCCAATGACCCCGGAAGCACCTGCCGAGCACGCAGGAACCACCTGCTCGACTCGCCAGAACCCCCTGCCGGACACACAAAAATCACCTGCCGGCTACGCCACAACCAGTTGGGGAACACTTCGGAATCACCTGCCGGGCTTGCTGGAACCACCTGCCGGTCATGCCAAAATCACCTGCCAACTACGCCAGTACCACTTGGCGGACACTGTGGAAACACCTGTCGGGCCGGCCGGAACCACATCTCAGACGTGCCAGAACCATGTGCATGAGATGCTGGAACCACACCCCGAACAGACGGAAAACACCTGCCAGACCCGTCTGAACAACCTGCCGAGCACGCCGGAGCCACCTGCTCGACTCGCCAGAACCACCTCCCTGACACGCCAAAATCACCTGCTGGGTATGCCAGAACCACTTGGCGGACACTCCGGAATCATCTGCCGGACATGCCGGAACCAGCACTCAGACACACCAGAACCACGTGCCGGAGACGCCGGAAGCACCTGCGGGCTACGCCAGAACCTCTTGGACAACTCTCCGAAATGACCTGCCGGGCATGTTGGAACCACCTCTCAGACGTGCCAGAAGCACGTGGCGGACAGTCCGGAATCACCTGTTGGGCATACGCAACCACCTCTGACACGTACCACAACCACGTGCCGTGCACGCCGGAACCACCTACCGGACAGACCGGAATCAACTTTTGGGCATGCCGGAACCACCAGTCAGATGTGCCAGAAACACGTGCCGGAGACGCCGGAAGCACCTGCCGAGCACGTCGCAACCACCTGCTCAACTCGCCTGAACCACCTGCCGGACACGCCAAAATCACCTGCCCGCTACACCAGCACCACTTCGGGGACAAGCCGGAATCACGTGAGGGGCATGCCGGCACAGCCTCTCAGACTGAACCTCGTGCCGGACACCACAGAACCACCTGCCGGACAGACCGGAACCACCTGCCGGACACGCCGGAACCACCGGCTCGACCCGCCGGAACGACCGCTGGACATGCAAAATCACCTGCCGGCTACGCCGGAAACACTTGGCGAACACTCCGGAATCACCTGCCGGGCATGCCGGAACCACCTCTCAGATATGCCAGAACCACGTGCCAATGACCCCGGAAGCACCTGCCGAGCACGCCGGAACCACCTGCTCGACTCGCCAGAACCCCCTGCCGGACATGCAAAAATCACCTGCCGGCTACGCCACAACCAGTTGGGGAACACTTCGGAATCACCTGCCGGGCTTGCTGGAACCACCTGCCGGTCATGCCAAAATCACCTGCCAACTACGCCAGTACCACTTGGCGGACACTGTGGAAACACCTGTCGGGCCGGCCGGAACCACATCTCAGACGTGCCAGAACCATGTGCATGAGATGCTGGAACCACACCCCGAACAGACGGAAAACACCTGCCAGACCCGTCTGAACAACCTGCCGAGCACGCCGGAGCCACCTGCTTGACTCGCCGGAACCACCTACCTGACATGCCCAAATCACCAGCCGGGTATGCCAGAACCACTTGGCGGACACTCCGGAATCATCTGCCGGACATGCCGGAACCATCTCTCAGACACACCAGAACCAAGTGCCGGAGACGCCGGAAGCACCTGCCGAGCATGCCGGAGCCACCTGCTCGACTCGCCAGAAACACCTGCCGGACACGCCAAAATCACCTGCCGGGTACGCCACAACCAGTTGGCGAACACTCCGGAATCACCTGCCGGGCATGCCGGAACCACCTCTCAGATATGCCAGAACCACGTGCCAATGACCCCGGAAGCACCTGCCGAGCACGCAGGAACCACCTGCTCGACTCGCCAGAACCCCCTGCCGGACACGCAAAAATCACCTGCCGGCTACGCCACAACCAGTTGGGGAACACTTCGGAATCACCTGCCGGGCTTGCTGGAACCACCTGCCGGTCATGCCAAAATCACCTGCCAACTACGCCAGTACCACTTGGCAGACACTGTGGAAACACCTGTCGGGCCGGCCGGAACCACATCTCACATGTGCCAGAACCATGTGCATGAGATGCTGGAACCACACCCCGAACAGACGGAAAACACCTGCCAGACCCGTCTGAACAACCTGCCGAGCACGCCGGAGCGACCTACCTGACATGCCCAAATCACCAGCCGGGTATGCCAGAACCACTTGGCGGACACTCCGGAATCATCTGCCGGACATGCCGGAAAAAGCTCTCAGTCACACCAGACCCAAGTGACGGAGACGGCGGAAGCACCTGCCGAGCATGCCGGAGCAAACTGATCGAGTCGCCAGAAACACCTGCCTGACACGCCAAAATCACCTGCCGGGTACGCCAGAACCACCTGGCGGACACTCCGAAATCACCTGTCGCGCATGCCGGAACCACCTCTCAGACGTGCCGGAAGCACGTGCCGGACACGCCGGAATCACCTACCGGACAGACCAGAACCACCTGCCGAGCACGCCGGAGACACCTGTTCGACTCGCTGGAACCACCTGCCGGACAGGCCAATATCAACTGCTGGCTATGCCAGAACCACCTGGGGGACGGTCCGGAATCGCCTGCCAGCCATGGCGGAACCACCTCTCCAACGTACCAGAACCACCTCCCGGAGAACCTGGAAACACGTCCTGGACAGTCTGGAACCACCTGCCGGCCAAGCCTGAACCACCTGCCAAGCACAACGGAACAACCTGCCAGACACGCCAAAATCACCTGCGTGTTATGCCAGAACCACTTGGAGGACTCTCTGGGATGACCTGCCGGGCATGCCGGAACCACCTCTCAGACGTGCCAGAACCATGTGGCGGACAGTCCGGAATCACCTGTTGGGCATGCGCAACCACCTCTGACACGTACCAGAACCACGTGCCGTGCACGCCGGAACCACCTACCGGACAGACCGGAATCAACTTTTGGGCATGCCGGAACCACCAGTCAGATGTGCCAGAAACACGTGCCGGAGACGCCGGAAGCACCTGCCGAGCACGTCGCAACCACCTGCTCAACTCGCCTGAACCACCTGCCGGACACGCCAAAATCACCTGCCCGCTACACCAGCACCACTTGGGGGACAAGCCGGAATCACGTGAGGGGCATGCCTGCACAGCCTCTCAGACTGAACCCCGTGCCGGACACCACAGAACCACCTGCCGGACAGACCGGAACCACCTGCCGGACACGCCGGAACCACCGGCTCGACCCGCCGGAACGACCGCTGGACATGCAAAATCACCTGCCGGCTACGCCGCAAACACTTGGCGAACACTCCGGAATCACCTGCCGGGCATGCCGGAACCACCTCTCAGATATGCCAGAACCACGTGCCAATGACCCCGGAAGCACCAGCCGAGCACGCCGGAACCACCTGCTCGACTCGCCAGAACCCCCTGCCGGACACGCAAAAATCACCTGCCGGCTACGCCACAACCAGTTGGGGAACACTTCGGAATCACCTGCCGGGCTTGCTGGAACCACCTGCCGGTCATGCCAAAATCACCTGCCAACTACGCCAGTACCACTTGGCGGACACTGTGGAAACACCTGTCGGGCCGGACGGAACCACATCTCAGACGTGCCAGAACCATGTGCATGAGATGCTGGAACCACACCCCGAACAGACGGAAAACACCTGCCAGACCCGTCTGAACAACCTGCCGAGCACGCCGGAGCCACCTACCTGACATGCCCAAATCACCAGCCGGGTATGCCAGAACCACTTGGCGGACACTCCGAACCCTCCTGTCGCGCAAGCCGGAACCACCTCTCAGACGTGCCGGAAGCACGTGCCGGACACGCTTGAATCACCTACCGGACAGACCGGAACCACCTGCCGAGCACGCCGGAGCCACCAGTCAGATGTGCCAGAAATACGTGCCGGAGACGCCGAGACTACCTGCCGAGCACGTCGCAACCACCTGCTCAACTCGCCTGAACCACCTTCCGGACACGCCAAAATCACCTGACCGCTACACCAGCACCACTTCGGGGACAAGCCGGAATCACGTGAGGGGCATGCCGGCACAGCCTCTCAGACTGAACCTCGTGCCGGACACCACAGAACGACCTGCCGGACAGACCGGAACCACCTGCCGAGCACGCCGGAGCCACCTGTTCGACTCGCTGGAACCACCTGCCGGACAGGCCAATATCAACTGCTGGCTATGCCAGAACCATCTGGGGAACGGTCCGGAATCGCCTGCCAGCCATGGCGGAACCACTTCTCAGACGTACCAGAACCACCTGCCGGAGAAGCTGGAAACACGTCCTGGACAGACTGGAACCACCTACCGGACAGACCGGAATCACCTTTCGGGCATGGCGGAACCACCTGTCAGATGTGCCAGAAACACGTGCCGGACACGCCGGAATCACCTACCGGACAGACCGGAACCACCTGCCGAGCACGCCGGAGCCACCTGTTCGACTCGCTGGAACCACCTGCCGGACAGGCCAATATCAACTGCTGGCTATGCCAGAACCACCTGGGAGACGGTCCGGAATCGCCTGCCAGCCATGGCGGAACCACCTCTCAAACGTACCAGAACCACCTGCCGGAGAAGCTGGAAACACGTCCTGGACAGTCTGGAACCACCTGCCGGCCAAGCCTGAACCACCTGCCAAGCACAACGGAACAACCTGCCAGACACGCCAAAATAACCTGCGTGTTATGCCAGAACCACTTGGAGGACTCTCTGGGATGACCTGCCGGGCAGGCCGGAACCACCTCTCAGACGTGCCAGAACCATGTGGCGGACAGTCCGGAATCACCTGTTGGGCATGCGCAACCACCTCTGAGACGTACCAGAACCACATGCCATGCATGCTGGAACCACCTACCTGACAGACCGGAATCACCTTTCGGGCATGCCGGAACCACCTGTCAGATGTGCCAGAAACACGTGCCGGAGATGCCGGAAGCACCTGCCAAGCACGTTGGAACCACCTGCTCAAACCGCCTGAACCACCTGCCAGACATGCCAAAATCACCTGCCGACTATGCCAGAACCACTTGGCAAACACTCCGGAATCACTTGCTGGGCATGCAGGAACCACCTCTCAGATATGCCAGAACCACGTGTCAATGACGCCGGAAGCACCTGCCGAGCACGCCGGAACCACCTGCTCGACTCGCCAGAACCACCTTCCGGACACGCAAAAATCACCTGCCGGCTACGCCACAACCAGTTGGGGAACACTTCGGAATCACCTGCCGGGCTTGCTGGAACCACCTGCCGGTCATGCCAAAATCACCTGCCAACTACGCCAGTACCACTTGGCGGACACTGTGGAAAGACCTGTCGCGCCGGCCGGAACGACATCTCAGACGAACCAGAACCATGTGCATGAGATCCTGGAACCACACCCCGAACAGACGGAAAACACCTGCCAGACCCGTCTGAACAACCTGCCGAGCACGCCGGAGCCACCTGCTCGACTCGCCGGAACCACCTACCTGACATGCCCAAATCACCAGCCGGGTATGCCAGAACCACTTGGCGGAAACTCCGGAATCATCTGTCGGACATGCCGGAACCAGCTCTCAGACACACCAGAACCACGTGCCGGAGACGCCGGAAGCACCTGCCGAGCATGCCGGAGCCACCTGCTCGACTCGCCAGAAACACCTGGTGGACACGCCAAAATCACCTGCCGGGTACGCCAGAACCACCTGGCGGACACTCCGAAATCACCTGTCGCGCATGCCGGAACCACCTCTCAGACGTGCCGGAAGCACGTGCCGGACACGCCGGAATCACCTACCGGACAGACCGGAACCACCTGCCGAGCACGCCGGAGACACCTGTTCGACTCGCTGGAACCACCTGCCGGACAGGCCAATATCAACTGCTGGCTATGCCAGAACCACCTGGGGGACGGTCCGGAATCGCCTGCCAGCCATGGCGGAACCACCTCTCCAACGTACCAGAACCACCTCCCGGAGAACCTGGAAACACGTCCTGGACAGTCTGGAACCACCTGCCGGCCAAGCCTGAACCACCTGCCAAGCACAACGGAACAACCTGCCAGACACGCCAAAATCACCTGCGTGTTATGCCAGAACCACTTGGAGGACTCTCTGGGATGACCTGCCGGGCATGCCGGAACCACCTCTCAGACGTGCCAGAACCATGTGGCGGACAGTCCGGAATCACCTGTTGGGCATGCGCAACCACCTCTGACACGTACCAGAACCACGTGCCGTGCACGCCGGAACCACCTACCGGACAGACCGGAATCAACTTTTGGGCATGCCGGAACCACCAGTCAGATGTGCCAGAAACACGTGCCGGAGACGCCGGAAGCACCTGCCGAGCACGTCGCAACCACCTGCTCAACTCGCCTGAACCACCTGCCGGACACGCCAAAATCACCTGCCCGCTACACCAGCACCACTTGGGGGACAAGCCGGAATCACGTGAGGGGCATGCCTGCACAGCCTCTCAGACTGAACCCCGTGCCGGACACCACAGAACCACCTGCCGGACAGACCGGAACCACCTGCCGGACACGCCGGAACCACCGGCTCGACCCGCCGGAACGACCGCTGGACATGCAAAATCACCTGCCGGCTACGCCGCAAACACTTGGCGAACACTCCGGAATCACCTGCCGGGCATGCCGGAACCACCTCTCAGATATGCCAGAACCACGTGCCAATGACCCCGGAAGCACCTGCCGAGCACGCCGGAACCACCTGCTCGACTCGCCAGAACCCCCTGCCGGACACGCAAAAATCACCTGCCGGCTACGCCACAACCAGTTGGGGAACACTTCGGAATCACCTGCCGGGCTTGCTGGAACCACCTGCCGGTCATGCCAAAATCACCTGCCAACTACGCCAGTACCACTTGGCGGACACTGTGGAAACACCTGTCGGGCCGGACGGAACCACATCTCAGACGTGCCAGGACCATGTGCATGAGATGCTGGAACCACACCCCGAACAGACGGAAAACACCTGCCAGACCCGTCTGAACAACCTGCCGAGCACGCCGGAGCCACCTACCTGACATGCCCAAATCACCAGCCGGGTATGCCAGAACCACTTGGCGGACACTCCGAACCCTCCTGTCGCGCAAGCCGGAACCACCTCTCAGACGTGCCGGAAGCACGTGCCGGACACGCTTGAATCACCTACCGGACAGACCGGAACCACCTGCCGAGCACGCCGGAGCCACCAGTCAGATGTGCCAGAAATACGTGCCGGAGACGCCGAGAGCACCTGCCGAGCACGTCGCAACCACCTGCTCAACTCGCCTGAACCACCTTCCGGACACGCCAAAATCACCTGACCGCTACACCAGCACCACTTCGGGGACAAGCCGGAATCACGTGAGGGGCATGCCGGCACAGCCTCTCAGACTGAACCTCGTGCCGGACACCACAGAACGACCTGCCGGACAGACCGGAACCACCTGCCGAGCACGCCGGAGCCACCTGTTCGACTCGCTGGAACCACCTGCCGGACAGGCCAATATCAACTGCTGGCTATGCCAGAACCATCTGGGGAACGGTCCGGAATCGCCTGCCAGCCATGGCGGAACCACTTCTCAGACGTACCAGAACCACCTGCCGGAGAAGCTGGAAACACGTCCTGGACAGACTGGAACCACCTACCGGACAGACCGGAATCACCTTTCGGGCATGGCGGAACCACCTGTCAGATGTGCCAGAAACACGTGCCGGACACGCCGGAATCACCTACCGGACAGACCGGAACCACCTGCCGAGCACGCCGGAGCCACCTGTTCGACTCGCTGGAACCACCTGCCGGACAGGCCAATATCAACTGCTGGCTATGCCAGAACCACCTGGGAGACGGTCCGGAATCGCCTGCCAGCCATGGCGGAACCACCTCTCAAACGTACCAGAACCACCTGCCGGAGAAGCTGGAAACACGTCCTGGACAGTCTGGAACCACCTGCCGGCCAAGCCTGAACCACCTGCCAAGCACAACGGAACAACCTGCCAGACACGCCAAAATAACCTGCGTGTTATGCCAGAACCACTTGGAGGACTCTCTGGGATGACCTGCCGGGCAGGCCGGAACCACCTCTCAGACGTGCCAGAACCATGTGGCGGACAGTCCGGAATCACCTGTTGGGCATGCGCAACCACCTCTGAGACGTACCAGAACCACATGCCATGCATGCTGGAACCACCTACCTGACAGACCGGAATCACCTTTCGGGCATGCCGGAACCACCTGTCAGATGTGCCAGAAACACGTGCCGGAGATGCCGGAAGCACCTGCCAAGCACGTTGGAACCACCTGCTCAAACCGCCTGAACCACCTTCCAGACATGCCAAAATCACCTGCCGACTATGCCAGAACCACTTGGCAAACACTCCGGAATCACTTGCTGGGCATGCAGGAACCACCTCTCAGATATGCCAGAACCACGTGTCAATGACCCCGGAAGCACCTGCCGAGCACGCCGGAACCACCTGCTCGACTCGCCAGAACCACCTTCCGGACACGCAAAAATCACCTGCCGGCTACGCCACAACCAGTTGGGGAACACTTCGGAATCACCTGCCGGGCTTGCTGGAACCACCTGCCGGTCATGCCGAAATCACCTGCCAACTACGCCAGTACCACTTGGCGGACACTGTGGAAAGACCTGTCGCGCCGGCCGGAACGACATCTCAGACGAACCAGAACCATGTGCATGAGATCCTGGAACCACACCCCGAACAGACGGAAAACACCTGCCAGACCCGTCTGAACAACCTGCCGAGCACGCCGGAGCCACCTGCTTGACTCGCCGGAACCACCTACCTGACATGCCCAAATCACCAGCCGGGTATGCCAGAACCACTTGGCGGACACTCCGGAATCATCTGCCGGACATGCCGGAACCATCTCTCAGACACACCAGAACCAAGTGCCGGAGACGCCGGAAGCACCTGCCGAGCATGCCGGAGCCACCTGCTCGACTCGCCAGAAACACCTGCCGGACACGCCAAAATCACCTGCCGGGTACGCCACAACCAGTTGGCGAACACTCCGGAATCACCTGCCGGGCATGCCGGAACCACCTCTCAGATATGCCAGAACCACGTGCCAATGACCCCGGAAGCACCTGCCGAGCACGCAGGAACCACCTGCTCGACTCGCCAGAACCCCCTGCCGGACACGCAAAAATCACCTGCCGGCTACGCCACAACCAGTTGGGGAACACTTCGGAATCACCTGCCGGGCTTGCTGGAACCACCTGCCGGTCATGCCAAAATCACCTGCCAACTACGCCAGTACCACTTGGCAGACACTGTGGAAACACCTGTCGGGCCGGCCGGAACCACATCTCACATGTGCCAGAACCATGTGCATGAGATGCTGGAACCACACCCCGAACAGACGGAAAACACCTGCCAGACCCGTCTGAACAACCTGCCGAGCACGCCGGAGCCACCTACCTGACATGCCCAAATCACCAGCCGGGTATGCCAGAACCACTTGGCGGACACTCCGGAATCATCTGCCGGACATGCCGGAAAAAGCTCTCAGTCACACCAGACCCAAGTGACGGAGACGGCGGAAGCACCTGCCGAGCATGCCGGAGCAAACTGATTGAGTCGCCAGAAACACCTGGTGGACACGCCAAAATCACCTGCCGGGTACGCCAGAACCACCTGGCGGACACTCCGAAATCACCTGTCGCGCATGCCGGAACCACCTCTCAGACGTGCCGGAAGCACGTGCCGGACACGCCGGAATCACCTACCGGACAGACCAGAACCACCTGCCGAGCACGCCGGAGACACCTGTTCGACTCGCTGGAACCACCTGCCGGACAGGCCAATATCAACTGCTGGCTATGCCAGAACCACCTGGGGGACGGTCCGGAATCGCCTGCCAGCCATGGCGGAACCACCTCTCCAACGTACCAGAACCACCTCCCGGAGAACCTGGAAACACGTCCTGGACAGTCTGGAACCACCTGCCGGCCAAGCCTGAACCACCTGCCAAGCACAACGGAACAACCTGCCAGACACGCCAAAATCACCTGCGTGTTATGCCAGAACCACTTGGAGGACTCTCTGGGATGACCTGCCGGGCATGCCGGAACCACCTCTCAGACGTGCCAGAACCATGTGGCGGACAGTCCGGAATCACCTGTTGGGCATGCGCAACCACCTCTGACACGTACCAGAACCACGTGCCGTGCACGCCGGAACCACCTACCGGACAGACCGGAATCAACTTTTGGGCATGCCGGAACCACCAGTCAGATGTGCCAGAAACACGTGCCGGAGACGCCGGAAGCACCTGCCGAGCACGTCGCAACCACCTGCTCAACTCGCCTGAACCACCTGCCGGACACGCCAAAATCACCTGCCCGCTACACCAGCACCACTTGGGGGACAAGCCGGAATCACGTGAGGGGCATGCCTGCACAGCCTCTCAGACTGAACCCCGTGCCGGACACCACAGAACCACCTGCCGGACAGACCGGAACCACCTGCCGGACACGCCGGAACCACCGGCTCGACCCGCCGGAACGACCGCTGGACATGCAAAATCACCTGCCGGCTACGCCGCAAACACTTGGCGAACACTCCGGAATCACCTGCCGGGCATGCCGGAACCACCTCTCAGATATGCCAGAACCACGTGCCAATGACCCCGGAAGCACCAGCCGAGCACGCCGGAACCACCTGCTCGACTCGCCAGAACCCCCTGCCGGACACGCAAAAATCACCTGCCGGCTACGCCACAACCAGTTGGGGAACACTTCGGAATCACCTGCCGGGCTTGCTGGAACCACCTGCCGGTCATGCCAAAATCACCTGCCAACTACGCCAGTACCACTTGGCGGACACTGTGGAAACACCTGTCGGGCCGGACGGAACCACATCTCAGACGTGCCAGAACCATGTGCATGAGATGCTGGAACCACACCCCGAACAGACGGAAAACACCTGCCAGACCCGTCTGAACAACCTGCCGAGCACGCCGGAGCCACCTACCTGACATGCCCAAATCACCAGCCGGGTATGCCAGAACCACTTGGCGGACACTCCGAACCCTCCTGTCGCGCAAGCCGGAACCACCTCTCAGACGTGCCGGAAGCACGTGCCGGACACGCTTGAATCACCTACCGGACAGACCGGAACCACCTGCCGAGCACGCCGGAGCCACCAGTCAGATGTGCCAGAAATACGTGCCGGAGACGCCGAGAGCACCTGCCGAGCACGTCGCAACCACCTGCTCAACTCGCCTGAACCACCTTCCGGACACGCCAAAATCACCTGACCGCTACACCAGCACCACTTCGGGGACAAGCCGGAATCACGTGAGGGGCATGCCGGCACAGCCTCTCAGACTGAACCTCGTGCCGGACACCACAGAACGACCTGCCGGACAGACCGGAACCACCTGCCGAGCACGCCGTAGCCACCTGTTCGACTCGCTGGAACCACCTGCCGGACAGGCCAATATCAACTGCTGGCTATGCCAGAACCATCTGGGGAACGGTCCGGAATCGCCTGCCAGCCATGGCGGAACCACTTCTCAGACGTACCAGAACCACCTGCCGGAGAAGCTGGAAACACGTCCTGGACAGACTGGAACCACCTACCGGACAGACCGGAATCACCTTTCGGGCATGGCGGAACCACCTGTCAGATGTGCCAGAAACACGTGCCGGACACGCCGGAATCACCTACCGGACAGACCGGAACCACCTGCCGAGCACGCCGGAGCCACCTGTTCGACTCGCTGGAACCACCTGCCGGACAGGCCAATATCAACTGCTGGCTATGCCAGAACCACCTGGGAGACGGTCCGGAATCGCCTGCCAGCCATGGCGGAACCACCTCTCAAACGTACCAGAACCACCTGCCGGAGAAGCTGGAAACACGTCCTGGACAGTCTGGAACCACCTGCCGGCCAAGCCTGAACCACCTGCCAAGCACAACGGAACAACCTGCCAGACACGCCAAAATAACCTGCGTGTTATGCCAGAACCACTTGGAGGACTCTCTGGGATGACCTGCCGGGCAGGCCGGAACCACCTCTCAGACGTGCCAGAACCATGTGGCGGACAGTCCGGAATCACCTGTTGGGCATGCGCAACCACCTCTGAGACGTACCAGAACCACATGCCATGCATGCTGGAACCACCTACCTGACAGACCGGAATCACCTTTCGGGCATGCCGGAACCACCTGTCAGATGTGCCAGAAACACGTGCCGGAGATGCCGGAAGCACCTGCCAAGCACGTTGGAACCACCTGCTCAAACCGCCTGAACCACCTGCCAGACATGCCAAAATCACCTGCCGACTATGCCAGAACCACTTGGCAAACACTCCGGAATCACTTGCTGGGCATGCAGGAACCACCTCTCAGATATGCCAGAACCACGTGTCAATGACCCCGGAAGCACCTGCCGAGCACGCCGGAACCACCTGCTCGACTCGCCAGAACCACCTTCCGGACACGCAAAAATCACCTGCCGGCTACGCCACAACCAGTTGGGGAACACTTCGGAATCACCTGCCGGGCTTGCTGGAACCACCTGCCGGTCATGCCGAAATCACCTGCCAACTACGCCAGTACCACTTGGCGGACACTGTGGAAAGACCTGTCGCGCCGGCCGGAACGACATCTCAGACGAACCAGAACCATGTGCATGAGATCCTGGAACCACACCCCGAACAGACGGAAAACACCTGCCAGACCCGTCTGAACAACCTGCCGAGCACGCCGGAGCCACCTGCTCGACTCGCCGGAACCACCTACCTGACATGCCCAAATCACCAGCCGGGTATGCCAGAACCACTTGGCGGAAACTCCGGAATCATCTGTCGGACATGCCGGAACCAGCTCTCAGACACACCAGAACCACGTGCCGGAGACGCCGGAAGCACCTGCCGAGCATGCCGGAGCCACCTGCTCGACTCGCCAGAAACACCTGGTGGACACGCCAAAATCACCTGCCGGGTACGCCAGAACCACCTGGCGGACACTCCGAAATCACCTGTCGCGCATGCCGGAACCACCTCTCAGACGTGCCGGAAGCACGTGCCGGACACGCCGGAATCACCTACCGGACAGACCGGAACCACCTGCCGAGCACGCCGGAGCCACCTGTTCGACTCGCTGGAGCCACCTGCCGGACAGGCCAATATCAACTGCTGGCTATGCCAGAACCACCTGGGGGATGGTCCGGAATCACCTGTCCGCCATGGCGGAACCACCTCTCCGATCTACCAGAACCACCTGCCGGAGAAGCTGGAAACACGTCCTGGACAGTCTGGAACCACCTGCCTGCCAAGCCTGAACCACCTGCCAAGCACAACGGAACAACCTGCCAGACACGCCAAAGTCGCCGGCGTGTTATGCCAGGACCACTTGGAGGACTCTCTGGGATGACCTGCCGGGCATGCCGGAACCACCTCTCAGACGTGCCAGAACCATGTGGCGGACAGTCCGGAATCACCTGTTGGGCATGCGCAACCACCTCTGAGACGTACCAGAACCACATGCCGTGCAGTCTGGAACCACCTACCGGACAGACCGGAATCACCTTTCGGGCATGCCGGAACCACCTGTCAGATGTGCCAGAAACACGTGCCGGAGACGCCGGAAGCACCTGCCAAGCACGTTGGAACCACCTGCTCAACTCGCCTGAACCACCTGCCGGACATGCCAAAATCCCCTGCCGACTATGCCAGAACCACTTGGCGAACACTCCGGAATCACTTGCCGGGCATGCAGGAACCACCTCTCAGACATGCCAGAACCCCGTGCCAATGACCCCGGAAGCACCAGCCGAGCACACCGGAACCACCTGCTCGACTCGCCAGAACCACCTGCCGATCACGCAAAAATCACCTGCCGGCTACGCCACAACCAGTTGGTGAACACTTTGGAATCACCTGCCAGGCTTGCTGGAACCACCTACCCGTCATGCCAAAATCACCTGCCAACTACGCCAGAACCGCTTGGCGGACACTGCGGAAACACCTGTCGGGCCGGCTGGAACCACATCTCAGACGTGCCAGAAACGTGTTCATGAGATGCTGGAACCACACCCCGAACAGACGGATACCACCTGCCAGAACCTCCTGAACCACCTGCTGAGCACGCCGGAACCACCTGCTCGACTCACCGGTACCACCTCCCTGACACGCCAAAATCACCTGCTGGGTATGCCAGAACCACTTGGCGGACACTCCGGAATCATCTGCCGGACATGCCGGAACCAGCTCTCAGACACACCAGAACCAAGTGCCGGAGACGCCGGAAGCACCTGCCGAGCATGCCGGAGCCACCTGCTCGACTCGCCAGAAACACCTGACGGACACGCCAAAATCACCTGCCGGGTATGCCAGAACCACCTGGCGGACACTCCGGAATCACCTGCCGCGCATGCCGGAACCACCTCTCAGACGTGCCGGAAGCACGTGCCAGACACGCCGGAAACACCTACCGGACAGACCGGAACCACCTGCCAAGAACGCCGGAGAGACCTGTTCGACTCGCTGGAACCACCTGCCGGACAGGCCAATATCAACTGCTGGCTATGCCAAAACCACCTGCGGGACAGTCCGGGATCACCTGCCAGCCATGGCGGAACCACCTCTCAGACGTACCAGAACCACCTGCCGGAGAAGCTGGAAACACGTCCTGGACAGACTGGAACCACGTGACGGCCATGCCTGAACCACCTGCCGAGCACGGCGGAACCACCTGCCGGACACGCCAAAATCACCTGCGGGCTACGCCAGAAACACTTGGACGACTCTCCGAAATGACATGCCGGGCATGTTGGAACCACCTCTCAGACGTGCCAGAAGCACGTGGCGGACAGTCCGGAATCACCTGTTGGGCATACGCAACCACCTCTGACACGTACCAGAACCATGTGCCGTGCACGCCGGAACCACCTACCGGAGAAGCTGGAAACACGTCCTGGACAGTCTGGAACCACCTGCCGGCCAAGCCTGAACCACCTGCCAAGCACAACGGAACAACCTGCCAGACACGCCAAAATCGCCTGCGTGTTATGCCAGAACCACTTGGAGGACTCTCTGGGATGACCTGCCGGGCATGCCGGAAACACCTCTCAGACGTGCCAGAACCATGTGGCGGACAGTCCGGAATCACCTGTTGGGCATGCGCAACCACCTCTGAGACGTACCAGAACCACATGCCGTGCAGGCTGGAACCACCTACCAGACAGACCGGAATCACCTTTCGGGCATGCCGGAACCACCTGTCATATGTGCCAGAAACACGTGCCGGAGACGCCGGAAGCACCTGCCAAGCACGTTGGAACCACCTGCTCAACTCGCCTGAACCACCTGCCGGACATGCCAAAATCACCTGCCGACTATGCCAGAACCACTTGGCGAACACTCCGGAATCACTTGCCGGGCATGCAGGAACCACCTCTCAGACATGCCAGAACCCCGTGCCAATGACCCCGGAAGCACCAGCCGAGCACGCCGGAACCACCTGCTCAACTCGCCTGAACCACCTGCCGGACATGCCAAAATCACCTGCCGACTATGCCAGAACCACTTGGCGAACACTCCGGAATCACTTGCCGGGCATGCAGGAACCACCTCTCAGACATGCCAGAACCCCGTGCCAATGACCCCGGAAGCACCAGCCGAGCACGCCGGAACCACCTGCTCAACTCGCCTGAACCACCTGCCGGACATGCCAAAATCACCTGCCGACTATGCCAGAACCACTTGGCGAACACTCCGGAATCACTTGCCGGGCATGCAGGAACCACCTCTCAGACATGCCAGAACCCCGTGCCAATGACCCCGGAAGCACCAGCCGAGCACACCGGAACCACCTGCTCGACTCGCCAGAACCACCTGCCGATCACGCAAAAATCACCTGCCGGCTACGCCACAACCAGTTGGTGAACACTTTGGAATCACCTGCCAGGCTTGCTGGAACCACCTACCGGTCATGCCAAAATCACCTGCCAACTACGCCAGAACCGCTTGGCGGACACTGCGGAAACACCTGTCGGGCCGGCTGGAACCACATCTCAGACGTGCCAGAAACGTGTTCATGAGATGCTGGAACCACACCCCGAACAGACGGATACCACCTGCCAGAACCTCCTGAACCACCTGCTGAGCACGCCGGAACCACCTGCTCGACTCACCGGTACCACCTCCCTGACACGCCAAAATCACCTGCTGGGTATGCCAGAACCACTTGGCGGACACTCCGGAATCATCTGCCGGACATGCCGGAACCAGCTCTCAGACACACCAGAACCAAGTGCCGGAGACGCCGGAAGCACCTGCCGAGCATGCCGGAGCCACCTGCTCGACTCGCCAGAAACACCTGGTGGACACGCCAAAATCACCTGCCGGGTACGCCAGAACCACCTGGCGGACACTCCGAAATCACCTGTCGCGCATGCCGGAACCACCTCTCAGACGTGCCGGAAGCACGTGCCGGACACGCCGGAATCACCTACCGGACAGACCGGAACCACCTGCCGAGCACGCCGGAGCCACCTGTTCGACTCGCTGGAGCCACCTGCCGGACAGGCCAATATCAACTGCTGGCTATGCCAGAACCACCTGGGGGATGGTCCGGAATCACCTGTCCGCCATGGCGGAACCACCTCTCCGATCTACCAGAACCACCTGCCGGAGAAGCTGGAAACACGTCCTGGACAGTCTGGAACCACCTGCCTGCCAAGCCTGAACCACCTGCCAAGCACAACGGAACAACCTGCCAGACACGCCAAAGTCGCCGGCGTGTTATGCCAGGACCACTTGGAGGACTCTCTGGGATGACCTGCCGGGCATGCCGGAACCACCTTTCAGACGTGCCAGAACCATGTGGCGGACAGTCCGGAATCACCTGTTGGGCATGCGCAACCACCTCTGAGACGTACCAGAACCACATGCCGTGCAGTCTGGAACCACCTACCGGACAGACCGGAATCACCTTTCGGGCATGCCGGAACCACCTGTCAGATGTGCCAGAAACACGTGCCGGAGACGCCGGAAGCACCTGCCAAGCACGTTGGAACCACCTGCTCAACTCGCCTGAACCACCTGCCGGACATGCCAAAATCCCCTGCCGACTATGCCAGAACCACTTGGCGAACACTCCGGAATCACTTGCCGGGCATGCAGGAACCACCTCTCAGACATGCCAGAACCCCGTGCCAATGACCCCGGAAGCACCAGCCGAGCACACCGGAACCACCTGCTCGACTCGCCAGAACCACCTGCCGATCACGCAAAAATCACCTGCCGGCTACGCCACAACCAGTTGGTGAACACTTTGGAATCACCTGCCAGGCTTGCTGGAACCTCCTACCCGTCATGCCAAAATCACCTGCCAACTACGCCAGAACCGCTTGGCGGACACTGCGGAAACACCTGTCGGGCCGGCTGGAACCACATCTCAGACGTGCCAGAAACGTGTTCATGAGATGCTGGAACCACACCCCGAACAGACGGATACCACCTGCCAGAACCTCCTGAACCACCTGCTGAGCACGCCGGAACCACCTGCTCGACTCACCGGTACCACCTCCCTGACACGCCAAAATCACCTGCTGGGTATGCCAGAACCACTTGGCGGACACTCCGGAATCATCTGCCGGACATGCCGGAACCAGCTCTCAGACACACCAGAACCAAGTGCCGGAGACGCCGGAAGCACCTGCCGAGCATGCCGGAGCCACCTGCTCGACTCGCCAGAAACACCTGACGGACACGCCAAAATCACCTGCCGGGTATGCCAGAACCACCTGGCGGACACTCCGGAATCACCTGCCGCGCATGCCGGAACCACCTCTCAGACGTGCCGGAAGCACGTGCCAGACACGCCGGAAACACCTACCGGACAGACCGGAACCACCTGCCAAGAACGCCGGAGAGACCTGTTCGACTCGCTGGAACCACCTGCCGGACAGGCCAATATCAACTGCTGGCTATGCCAAAACCACCTGCGGGACAGTCCGGGATCACCTGCCAGCCATGGCGGAACCACCTCTCAGACGTACCAGAACCACCTGCCGGAGAAGCTGGAAACACGTCCTGGACAGACTGGAACCACGTGACGGCCATGCCTGAACCACCTGCCGAGCACGGCGGAACCACCTGCCGGACACGCCAAAATCACCTGCGGGCTACGCCAGAAACACTTGGACGACTCTCCGAAATGACATGCCGGGCATGTTGGAACCACCTCTCAGACGTGCCAGAAGCACGTGGCGGACAGTCCGGAATCACCTGTTGGGCATACGCAACCACCTCTGACACGTACCAGAACCATGTGCCGTGCACGCCGGAACCACCTATCGGAGAAGCTGGAAACACGTCCTGGACAGTCTGGAACCACCTGCCGGCCAAGCCTGAACCACCTGCCAAGCACAACGGAACAACCTGCCAGACACGCCAAAATCGCCTGCGTGTTATGCCAGAACCACTTGGAGGACTCTCTGGGATGACCTGCCGGGCATGCCGGAAACACCTCTCAGACGTGCCAGAACCATGTGGCGGACAGTCCGGAATCACCTGTTGGGCATGCGCAACCACCTCTGAGACGTACCAGAACCACATGCCGTGCAGGCTGGAACCACCTACCAGACAGACCGGAATCACCTTTCGGGCATGCCGGAACCACCTGTCATATGTGCCAGAAACACGTGCCGGAGACGCCGGAAGCACCTGCCAAGCACGTTGGAACCACCTGCTCAACTCGCCTGAACCACCTGCCGGACATGCCAAAATCACCTGCCGACTATGCCAGAACCACTTGGCGAACACTCCGGAATCACTTGCCGGGCATGCAGGAACCACCTCTCAGACATGCCAGAACCCCGTGCCAATGACCCCGGAAGCACCAGCCGAGCACGCCGGAACCACCTGCTCAACTCGCCTGAACCACCTGCCGGACATGCCAAAATCACCTGCCGACTATGCCAGAACCACTTGGCGAACACTCCGGAATCACTTGCCGGGCATGCAGGAACCACCTCTCAGACATGCCAGAACCCCGTGCCAATGACCCCGGAAGCACCAGCCGAGCACGCCGGAACCACCTGCTCAACTCGCCTGAACCACCTGCCGGACATGCCAAAATCACCTGCCGACTATGCCAGAACCACTTGGCGAACACTCCGGAATCACTTGCCGGGCATGCAGGAACCACCTCTCAGACATGCCAGAACCCCGTGCCAATGACCCCGGAAGCACCAGCCGAGCACACCGGAACCACCTTCTCGACTCGCCAGAACCACCTGCCGATCACGCAAAAATCACCTGCCGGCTACGCCACAACCAGTTGGTGAACACTTTGGAATCACCTGCCAGGCTTGCTGGAACCACCTGCCGGTCATGCCAAAATCACCTGCCAACTACGCCAGTACCACTTGGCGGACACTGTGGAAACACCTGTCGGGCCGGCCGGAACCACATCTCACACGTGCCAGAACCATGTGCATGAGATGCTGGAACCACACCCTGAACAGACGGAAAACACCTGCCAGACCCGTCTGAACAACCTGCCGAGCACGCCGGAGACACCTGCTCGACTCGCCGGAACCACCTACCTGACATGCCCAAATCACCAGCCGGGTATGATAGAACCACTTGGCGGACACTCCAGAATCATCTGCCGGACATGCCGGAACCAGCTCTCAGACACACCAGAACCACGTGCCGGAGACGCCGGAAGCACCTGCCGAGCATGCCGGAGCCACCTGCTCGACTCGCCAGAAACACCTGCCGGACACGCCAAAATCACCTGCCGGGTATGCCAGAACCACCTGGCGGACACTCCGAAATCACCTGTCACGCATGCCGGAACCACCTCTCAGACGTGCCGGAAGCACGTGCCAGACACGCCGGAATCACCTACCGGACAGACCGGAACCACCTGCCGAGCACGCCGGAGCCACCTGTTCGACTGGCTGGAACCACCTGCCGGACAGGCCAATATCAACTGCTTGCTATGACAGAACCACCTAGGGGACAGTCCGGGATCACCTGCCAGCCATGGCGGAACCACCTCTCACACGTACCAGAACCACCTGCCGGAGAAGCTGGAAACACGTCCTGGACAGACTGGAACCACGTGACGGCCATGCCTGAACCACCTGCCGAGCACGGCGGAACCACCTGCCGGACAAGCCAAAATCACCTGAGGGCTACGCCAGAACCACTTGGACGACTCTCCAAAATGACCTGCCGGGCATGTTGGAACCACCTCTCAGACGTGCCAGAAGCACGTGGCGGACAGTCCGGAATAACCTGTTGGGCATACGCAACCACCTCTGAGACGTACCAGAACCACGTGCCGTGCACGCCGGAACCACCTACCGGACAGACCGGAATCCACTTTTGGGCATGCCGGAACCACCAGTCAGATGTGCCAGAAACACGTGCCGGAGACGCCGGAAGCACCTGCCGAGCACGTCGCAACCACCTGCTCAACTCGCCTGAACCACCTCCCGGACACGACAAAATCACCTGCCCGCTACACCAGCACCACTTCGGGGACAAGCCGGAAACACGTGAGGGGCATGCCGGCACAGCCTCTCAGACTGAACCTCGTGCCGGACACCACAGAACCACCTGCCGGACAGACCGGAACCACCTGCCGGACACGCCGGAACCACCGGCTCGACCCGCCGGAACGACCGCTGCACATGCAAAATCACCTGCCGGCTACGCCGGAAACACTTGGCGAACACTCCGGAATCACCTGCCGGGCATGCCGGAACCACCTCTCAGATATGCCAGAACCCCGTGCCAATGACCCCGGAAGCACCTGCCGAGCACGCCGGAACCACCTGCTCGACTCGCCAGAACCACCTGCCGGACACGCAAAAATCACCTGCCGGCTACGCCACAACCAGTTGGGGAACACTTCGGAATCACCTGCCGGGCTTGCTGGAACCACCTGCCGGTCATGCCAAAATCACCTGCCAACTACGCCAGTACCACTTGGCGGACACTGTGGAAACACCTGTCGGGCCGGCCGGAGCCACATCTCAGACGTGCCAGAACCATGTGCATGAGATGCTGGAACCACACCCCGAACAGACGGAAAACACCTGCCAGACCCGTCTGAACAACCTGCCGAGCACGCCGGAGCCACCTGCTCGACTCGCCGGAACCACCTACCTGACATGCCCAAATCACCAGCCGGGTATGCCAGAACCACTTGGCGGACACTCCGGAATCATCTGTCGGACATGCCGGAACCAGCTCTCAGACACACCAGAACCACGTGCCGGAGACGCCGGAAGCACCTGCCGAGCATGCCGGAGCCACCTGCTCGACTCGCCAGAAACACCTGCCGGACACGGCAAAATCTCCTGCCGGGTACGCCAGAACCACCTGGCGGACACTCCGAAATCACCTGTCGCGCATGCCGGAACCACCTCTCAGACGTGCCGGAAGCACGTGCCGGACACGCCGGAATCACCTACCGGACAGACCGGAACCACCTGCCGAGCACGCCGGAGCCACCTGTTCGACTCGCTGGAGCCACCTGCCGGACAGGCCAATATCAACTGCTGGCTATGCCAGAACCACCTGGGGGACGGTCCGGAATCACCTGTCCGCCATGGCGGAACCACCTCTCAGACCTACCAGAACCACCTGCCGGAGAAGCTGGAAACACGTCCTGGACAGTCTGGAACCACCTGCCTGCCAAGCCTGAACCACCTGCCAAGCACAACGGAACAACCTGCCAGACACGCCAAAATCGCCGGCGTGTTATGCCAGAACCACTTGGAGGACTCTCTGGGATGACCTGCCGGGCATGCCGGAACCACCTCTCAGACGTGCCAGAACCATGTGGCGGACAGTCCGGAATCACCTGTTGGGCATGCGCAACCACCTCTGAGACGTACCAGAACCACATGCCGTGCAGTCTGGAACCACCTACCGGACAGACCGGAATCACATTTCGGGCATGCCGGAACCACCTGTCAGATGTGCCAGAAACACGTGCCGGAGACGCCGGAAGCACCTGCCAAGCACGTTGGAACCACCTGCTCAACTCGCCTGAACCACCTGCCGGACATGCCAAAATCACCTGCCGACTATGCCAGAACCACTTGGCGAACACTCCGGAATCACTTGCCGGGCATGCAGGAACCACCTCTCAGACATGCCAGAACCCCGTGCCAATGACCCCGGAAGCACCAGCCGAGCACACCGGAACCACCTGCTCGACTCGCCAGAACCACCTGCCGATCACGCAAAAATCACCTGACGGCTACGCCACAACCAGTTGGTGAACACTTTGGAATCACCTGCCAGGCTTGCTGGAACCACCTACCGGTCATGCCAAAATCACCTGCCAACTACGCCAGAACCGCTTGGCGGACACTGCGGAAACACCTGTCGGGCCGGCCGGAACCACATCTCAGACGTGCCAGAAACGTGTTCATGAGATGCTGGAACCACACCCCGAACAGACGGATACCACCTGCCAGAACCGCCTGAACCACCTGCTGAGCACGCCGGAACCACCTGCTCGACTCACCGGTACCACCTCCCTGACATGCCCAAATCACCAGCCAGGTACTATAGAACCACTTGGTGGACACTCCGGAATCACCTGCCGGACATGCCGGAACCAGCTCTCAGACACACCAGAACCACGTGCCGGAGACGCCGGAAGCACCAGCCGAGCATGCCGGAGCCACCTGCTCGACTCGCCAGAAACACCTGCCGGACACGCCAAAATCACCTGCCGGGTATGCCAGAACCACCTGGCGGACACTCCGAAATCAACTATCACGCATGCCGGCACCACCTCTCAGACGTGCCGGAAGCACGTGCCGGACACGCTGGAATCACCTACCGGACAGACCGGAACGACCTGCCGAGCACGCCGGAGCCACCTGCTCGACTCGCCGGAACCACCTACCTGACATGCCCAAATCACCAGCCAGGTATGCCAGAACCACTTGGCGGACACTCCGGAATCATCTGCCGGACATGGCGGAACCAGCTGTCAGACACACCAGAACCACGTGCCGGAGACGCCGGAAGCACCTGCCGAGCATGCCGGAGCCACCTGCTCGACTCGCCAGAAACACCTGCCGGACACGGCAAAATCACCTGCCGGGTATGCCAGAACCACCTGGCGGACACTACGGAATCACCTGCCGCGCATGCCGGAACCACCTCTCAGACGTGCCGGAAGCACGTGCCAGACACGCCGGAAACACCTACCGGACAGACCGGAACCACCTGCCAAGAACGCCGGAGCCACCTGTTCGACTCGCTGGAACCACCTGCCGGACAGGCCAATATCAACTGCTGGCTATGCCAGAACCACCTGGGGGACAGTCCGGGATCACCTGCCAGCCATGACGGAACCACCTCTCAGACGTACCAGAACCACCTGCCGGAGAAGCTGGAAACACGTCCTGGACAGACTGGAACCACGTGACGGCCATGCCTGAACCACCTGCCGAGCACGGCGGAACCACCTGCCGGACACGCCAAAATCACCTGAGGGCTACGCCAGAACCACTTGGACGACTCTCCAAAATGACCTGCCGGGCATGTTGGAACCACCTCTCAGACGTGCCAGAAGCACGTGGCGGACAGTCCGGAATCACCTGTTGGGCATATGCAACCACCTCTGAGACGTACCAGAACCACGTGCCGTGCACGCCGGAACGACCTACCGGACAGACCGGAATCCACTTTTGGGCATGCCAGAACCACCTGTCAGATGTGCCAGAAACACGTGCCGGAGACGCCGGAAGCACGTGCCGAGCACGTCGCAACCACCTGCTCAACTCGCCTGAACCACCTGCCGGACATGCCAAAATCACCTGCCAACTATGCCAGAACCACTTGGCGAACACTCCGGAATCACTTGCCGGGCATGCAGGAACCACCACTCAGACATGCCAGAACCCCGTGCCAATGACCACGGAAGCACCAGCCGAGCACGCCGGAACCACCTGCTCAACTCGCCTGAACCACCTGCCGGACACGCCAAAATCACCTGCCCGCTACACCAGCACCACTTCGGGGACAAGCCGGAATCACGTGAGGGGCATGCCGGCACAGCCTCTCAGACTGAACCTCGTGCCGGACACCACAGAACCACCTGCCGGACAGACCGGAACCACCTGCCGGACACGCCGGAACCACCGGCTCGACCCGCCGGAACGACCGCTGCACATGCAAAATCACCTGCCGGCTACGCCGGAAACACTTGGCGAACACTCCGGAATCACCTGCCGGGCATGCCGGAACCACCTCTCAGATATGCCAGAACCACGTGCCAATGACCCCGGAAGCACCTGCCGAGCATGCCCGAGCCACCTGTTCGACTCGCCAGAAACACCTGCCGGACAGGCCAATATTAACTGCTGGCTATGCCAGAACCACCTGGGGGACGGTCCGGGATCACCTGCCAGCCATGGCGGAACCACCTCTCACACGTACCAGAACCACCTGCCGGAGAAGCTGGAAACACGTCCTGGACAGTCTGGAACCACCTGCCGGCCAAGCCTGAACCACCTGCCAAGCACAACGGAACAACCTGCCAGACACGCCAAAATCACCTGCGTGTTATGCCAGAACCACTTGGAGGACTCTCTGGGATGACCTGCCGGGCATGCCGGAACCACCAATCAGATGTGCCAGAAACACGTGCCGGAGACCCCGGAAGCACCTGCCGAGCACGTCGCAACCACCTGATCAACTCGCCTGAACCACCTGCCGGACACGCCAAAATCACCTGCCGGGTACGCCAGAACCACCTGGCGGACACTCCGAAATCACCTGTCGCGCATGCCGGAACCACCTCTCAGACGTGCCGGAAGCACGTGCCGGACACGCCGGAATCACCTACCGGACAGACCGGAACCACCTGCCGAGCACGCCGGAGCCACCTGTTCGACTCGCTCGATCCACCTGCCGGACAGGCCAATGTCAACTGCTGGCTATGCCAGAACCACCTGCGGGACTGTCCGGAATCGCCTGCCAGACATGGCGGAACCACCTCTCAGACTTACCAGAACCACCTGCCGGAGAAGCTGGAAACACGTCCTGGACAGTCTGGAACCACCTGCCGGCCAAGCTTCAACCACCTGCCAAGCACAACGGAACAACCTGCCAGACACGCCAAAATCACCTGCGTGTTATGACAGAACCACTTGGAGGACTCTCTGGGATGACCTGCCGGGCATGCGGGAACCACATCTCAGACGTGCCAGAACCATGTTCCGGACAGTCCGGAATCACCTGTTGGGCATGCGCAACCACCTCTGAGACGTACCAGACCCACATGCCGTGCAGGCTGGAACCACCTACCGGACAGACCGGAATCACCTTTCGGGCATGCCGGAACCACCTCTCAGATATGCCAGAACCACGTGCCAATGACCCCGGAAGCACCTGCCGAGCACGCAGGAACCACCTGCTCGACTCGCCAGAACCCCCTGCCGGACACACAAAAATCACCTGCCGGCTACGCCACAACCAGTTGGGGAACACTTCGGAATCACCTGCCGGGCTTGCTGGAACCACCTGCCGGTCATGCCAAAATCACCTGCCAACTACGCCAGGACCACTTGGCGGACACTGTGGAAACACCTGTCGGGCCGGCCGGAACCACATCTCAGACGTGCCAGAACCATGTGCATGAGATGCTGGAACCACACCCCGAACAGACGGAAAACACCTGCCAGACCCGTCTGAACAACCTGCCGAGCACGCCGGAGCCACCTGCTCGACTCGCCAGAACCACCTCCCTGACACGCCAAAATCACCTGCTGGGTATGCCAGAACCACTTGGCGGACACTCCGGAATCATCTGCCGGACATGCCGGAACCAGCACTCAGACACACCAGAACCACGTGCCGGAGACGCCGGAAGCACCTGCGGGCTACGCCAGAACCTCTTGGACAACTCTCCGAAATGACCTGCCGGGCATGTTGGAACCACCTCTCAGACGTGCCAGAAGCACGTGGCGGACAGTCCGGAATCACCTGTTGGGCATACGCGACCACCTCTGACACGTACCACAACCACGTGCCGTGCACGCCGGAACCACCTACCGGACAGACCGGAATCAACTTTTGGGCATGCCGGAACCACCAGTCAGATGTGCCAGAAACACGTGCCGGAGACGCCGGAAGCACCTGCCGAGCACGTCGCAACCACCTGCTCAACTCGCCTGAACCACCTGCCGGACACGCCAAAATCACCTGCCCGCTACACCAGCACCACTTCGGGGACAAGCCGGAATCACGTGAGGGGCATGCCGGCACAGCCTCTCAGACTGAACCTCGTGCCGGACACCACAGAACCACCTGCCGGACAGACCGGAACCACCTGCCGGACACGCCGGAACCACCGGCTCGACCCGCCGGAACGACCGCTGGACATGCAAAATCACCTGCCGGCTACGCCGGAAACACTTGGCGAACACTCCGGAATCACCTGCCGGGCATGCCGGAACCACCTCTCAGATATGCCAGAACCACGTGCCAATGACCCCGGAAGCACCTGCCGAGCACGCCGGAACCACCTGCTCGACTCGCCAGAACCCCCTGCCGGACATGCAAAAATCACCTGCCGGCTACGCCACAACCAGTTGGGGAACACTTCGGAATCACCTGCCGGGCTTGCTGGAACCACCTGCCGGTCATGCCAAAATCACCTGCCAACTACGCCAGTACCACTTGGCGGACACTGTGGAAACACCTGTCGGGCCGGCCGGAACCACATCTCAGACGTGCCAGAACCATGTGCATGAGATGCTGGAACCACACCCCGAACAGATGGAAAACACCTGCCAGACCCGTCTGAACAACCTGCCGAGCACGCCGGAGCCACCTGCTTGACTCGCCGGAACCACCTACCTGACATGCCCAAATCACCAGCCGGGTATGCCAGAACCACTTGGCGGACACTCCGGAATCATCTGCCGGACATGCCGGAACCATCTCTCAGACACACCAGAACCAAGTGCCGGAGACGCCGGAAGCACCTGCCGAGCATTCCGGAGCCACCTGCTCGACTCGCCAGAAACACCTGCCGGACACGCCAAAATCACCTGCCGGGTACGCCACAACCAGTTGGCGAACACTCCGGAATCACCTGCCGGTCATGCCGGAACCACCTCTCAGATATGCCAGAACCACGTGCCAATGACCCCGGAAGCACCTGCCGAGCACGCAGGAACCACCTGCTCGACTCGCCAGAACCCCCTGCCGGACACGCAAAAATCACCTGCCGGCTACGCCACAACCAGTTGGGGAACACTTCGGAATCACCTGCCGGGCTTGCTGGAACCACCTGCCGGTCATGCCAAAATCACCTGCCAACTACGCCAGTACCACTTGGCAGACACTGTGGAAACACCTGTCGGGCCGGCCGGAACCACATCTCACATGTGCCAGAACCATGTGCATGAGATGCTGGAACCACACCCCGAACAGACGGAAAACACCTGCCAGACCCGTCTGAACAACCTGCCGAGCACGCCGGAGCCACCTACCTGACATGCCCAAATCACCAGCCGGGTATGCCAGAACCACTTGGCGGACACTCCGGAATCATCTGCCGGACATGCCGGAAAAAGCTCTCAGTCACACCAGACCCAAGTGACGGAGACGGCGGAAGCACCTGCCGAGCATGCCGGAGCAAACTGATCGAGTCGCCAGAAACACCTGCCTGACACGCCAAAATCACCTGCCGGGTACGCCAGAACCACCTGGCGGACACTCCGAAATCACCTGTCGCGCATGCCGGAACCACCTCTCAGACGTGCCGGAAGCACGTGCCGGACACGCCGGAATCACCTACCGGACAGACCAGAACCACCTGCCGAGCACGCCGGAGACACCTGTTCGACTCGCTGGAACCACCTGCCGGACAGGCCAATATCAACTGCTGGCTATGCCAGAACCACCTGGGGGACGGTCCGGAATCGCCTGCCAGCCATGGCGGAACCACCTCTCCAACGTACCAGAACCACCTGCCGGAGAACCTGGAAACACGTCCTGGACAGTCTGGAACCACCTGCCGGCCAAGCCTGAACCACCTGCCAAGCACAACGGAACAACCTGCCAGACACGCCAAAATCACCTGCGTGTTATGCCAGAACCACTTGGAGGACTCTCTGGGATGACCTGCCGGGCATGCCGGAACCACCTCTCAGACGTGCCAGAACCATGTGGCGGACAGTCCGGAATCACCTGTTGGGCATGCGCAACCACCTCTGACACGTACCAGAACCACGTGCCGTGCACGCCGGAACCACCTACCGGACAGACCGGAATCAACTTTTGGGCATGCCGGAACCACCAGTCAGATGTGCCAGAAACACGTGCCGGAGACGCCGGAAGCACCTGCCGAGCACGTCGCAACCACCTGCTCAACTCGCCTGAACCACCTGCCGGACACGCCAAAATCACCTGCCCGCTACACCAGCACCACTTGGGGGACAAGCCGGAATCACGTGAGGGGCATGCCTGCACAGCCTCTCAGACTGAACCCCGTGCCGGACACCACAGAACCACCTGCCGGACAGACCGGAACCACCTGCCGGACACGCCGGAACCACCGGCTCGACCCGCCGGAACGACCGCTGGACATGCAAAATCACCTGCCGGCTACGCCGCAAACACTTGGCGAACACTCCGGAATCACCTGCCGGGCATGCCGGAACCACCTCTCAGATATGCCAGAACCACGTGCCAATGACCCCGGAAGCACCTGCCGAGCACGCCGGAACCACCTGCTCGACTCGCCAGAACCCCCTGCCGGACACGCAAAAATCACCTGCCGGCTACGCCACAACCAGTTGGGGAACACTTCGGAATCACCTGCCGGGCTTGCTGGAACCACCTGCCGGTCATGCCAAAATCACCTGCCAACTACGCCAGTACCACTTGGCGGACACTGTGGAAACACCTGTCGGGCCGGACGGAACCACATCTCAGACGTGCCAGAACCATGTGCATGAGATGCTGGAACCACACCCCGAACAGACGGAAAACACCTGCCAGACCCGTCTGAACAACCTGCCGAGCACGCCGGAGCCACCTACCTGACATGCCCAAATCACCAGCCGGGTATGCCAGAACCACTTGGCGGACACTCCGAACCCTCCTGTCGCGCAAGCCGGAACCACCTCTCAGACGTGCCGGAAGCACGTGCCGGACACGCTTGAATCACCTACCGGACAGACCGGAACCACCTGCCGAGCACGCCGGAGCCACCAGTCAGATGTGCCAGAAATACGTGCCGGAGACGCCGAGAGCACCTGCCGAGCACGTCGCAACCACCTGCTCAACTCGCCTGAACCACCTTCCGGACACGCCAAAATCACCTGACCGCTACACCAGCACCACTTCGGGGACAAGCCGGAATCACGTGAGGGGCATGCCGGCACAGCCTCTCAGACTGAACCTCGTGCCGGACACCACAGAACGACCTGCCGGACAGACCGGAACCACCTGCCGAGCACGCCGGAGCCACCTGTTCGACTCGCTGGAACCACCTGCCGGACAGGCCAATATCAACTGCTGGCTATGCCAGAACCATCTGGGGAACGGTCCGGAATCGCCTGCCAGCCATGGCGGAACCACTTCTCAGACGTACCAGAACCACCTGCCGGAGAAGCTGGAAACACGTCCTGGACAGACTGGAACCACCTACCGGACAGACCGGAATCACCTTTCGGGCATGGCGGAACCACCTGTCAGATGTGCCAGAAACACGTGCCGGACACGCCGGAATCACCTACCGGACAGACCGGAACCACCTGCCGAGCACGCCGGAGCCACCTGTTCGACTCGCTGGAACCACCTGCCGGACAGGCCAATATCAACTGCTGGCTATGCCAGAACCACCTGGGAGACGGTCCGGAATCGCCTGCCAGCCATGGCGGAACCACCTCTCAAACGTACCAGAACCACCTGCCGGAGAAGCTGGAAACACGTCCTGGACAGTCTGGAACCACCTGCCGGCCAAGCCTGAACCACCTGCCAAGCACAACGGAACAACCTGCCAGACACGCCAAAATAACCTGCGTGTTATGCCAGAACCACTTGGAGGACTCTCTGGGATGACCTGCCGGGCAGGCCGGAACCACCTCTCAGACGTGCCAGAACCATGTGGCGGACAGTCCGGAATCACCTGTTGGGCATGCGCAACCACCTCTGAGACGTACCAGAACCACATGCCATGCATGCTGGAACCACCTACCTGACAGACCGGAATCACCTTTCGGGCATGCCGGAACCACCTGTCAGATGTGCCAGAAACACGTGCCGGAGATGCCGGAAGCACCTGCCAAGCACGTTGGAACCACCTGCTCAAACCGCCTGAACCACCTGCCAGACATGCCAAAATCACCTGCCGACTATGCCAGAACCACTTGGCAAACACTCCGGAATCACTTGCTGGGCATGCAGGAACCACCTCTCAGATATGCCAGAACCACGTGTCAATGACCCCGGAAGCACCTGCCGAGCACGCCGGAACCACCTGCTCGACTCGCCAGAACCACCTTCCGGACACGCAAAAATCACCTGCCGGCTACGCCACAACCAGTTGGGGAACACTTCGGAATCACCTGCCGGGCTTGCTGGAACCACCTGCCGGTCATGCCAAAATCACCTGCCAACTACGCCAGTACCACTTGGCGGACACTGTGGAAAGACCTGTCGCGCCGGCCGGAACGACATCTCAGACGAACCAGAACCATGTGCATGAGATCCTGGAACCACACCCCGAACAGACGGAAAACACCTGCCAGACCCGTCTGAACAACCTGCCGAGCACGCCGGAGCCACCTGCTCGACTCGCCGGAACCACCTACCTGACATGCCCAAATCACCAGCCGGGTATGCCAGAACCACTTGGCGGAAACTCCGGAATCATCTGTCGGACATGCCGGAACCAGCTCTCAGACACACCAGAACCACGTGCCGGAGACGCCGGAAGCACCTGCCGAGCATGCCGGAGCCACCTGCTCGACTCGCCAGAAACACCTGGTGGACACGCCAAAATCACCTGCCGGGTACGCCAGAACCACCTGGCGGACACTCCGAAATCACCTGTCGCGCATGCCGGAACCACCTCTCAGACGTGCCGGAAGCACGTGCCGGACACGCCGGAATCACCTACCGGACAGACCGGAACCACCTGCCGAGCACGCCGGAGACACCTGTTCGACTCGCTGGAACCACCTGCCGGACAGGCCAATATCAACTGCTGGCTATGCCAGAACCACCTGGGGGACGGTCCGGAATCGCCTGCCAGCCATGGCGGAACCACCTCTCCAACGTACCAGAACCACCTCCCGGAGAACCTGGAAACACGTCCTGGACAGTCTGGAACCACCTGCCGGCCAAGCCTGAACCACCTGCCAAGCACAACGGAACAACCTGCCAGACACGCCAAAATCACCTGCGTGTTATGCCAGAACCACTTGGAGGACTCTCTGGGATGACCTGCCGGGCATGCCGGAACCACCTCTCAGACGTGCCAGAACCATGTGGCGGACAGTCCGGAATCACCTGTTGGGCATGCGCAACCACCTCTGACACGTACCAGAACCACGTGCCGTGCACGCCGGAACCACCTACCGGACAGACCGGAATCAACTTTTGGGCATGCCGGAACCACCAGTCAGATGTGCCAGAAACACGTGCCGGAGACGCCGGAAGCACCTGCCGAGCACGTCGCAACCACCTGCTCAACTCGCCTGAACCACCTGCCGGACACGCCAAAATCACCTGCCCGCTACACCAGCACCACTTGGGGGACAAGCCGGAATCACGTGAGGGGCATGCCTGCACAGCCTCTCAGACTGAACCCCGTGCCGGACACCACAGAACCACCTGCCGGACAGACCGGAACCACCTGCCGGACACGCCGGAACCACCGGCTCGACCCGCCGGAACGACCGCTGGACATGCAAAATCACCTGCCGGCTACGCCGCAAACACTTGGCGAACACTCCGGAATCACCTGCCGGGCATGCCGGAACCACCTCTCAGATATGCCAGAACCACGTGCCAATGACCCCGGAAGCACCTGCCGAGCACGCCGGAACCACCTGCTCGACTCGCCAGAACCCCCTGCCGGACACGCAAAAATCACCTGCCGGCTACGCCACAACCAGTTGGGGAACACTTCGGAATCACCTGCCGGGCTTGCTGGAACCACCTGCCGGTCATGCCAAAATCACCTGCCAACTACGCCAGTACCACTTGGCGGACACTGTGGAAACACCTGTCGGGCCGGCCGGAACCACATCTCAGACGTGCCAGGACCATGTGCATGAGATGCTGGAACCACACCCCGAACAGACGGAAAACACCTGCCAGACCCGTCTGAACAACCTGCCGAGCACGCCGGAGCCACCTACCTGACATGCCCAAATCACCAGCCGGGTATGCCAGAACCACTTGGCGGACACTCCGAACCCTCCTGTCGCGCAAGCCGGAACCACCTCTCAGACGTGCCGGAAGCACGTGCCGGACACGCTTGAATCACCTACCGGACAGACCGGAACCACCTGCCGAGCACGCCGGAGCCAACAGTCAGATGTGCCAGAAATACGTGCCGGAGACGCCGAGAGCACCTGCCGAGCACGTCGCAACCACCTGCTCAACTCGCCTGAATCACCTTCCGGACACGCCAAAATCACCTGACCGCTACACCAGCACCACTTCGGGGACAAGCCGGAATCACGTGAGGGGCATGCCGGCACAGCCTCTCAGACTGAACCTCGTGCCGGACACCACAGAACGACCTGCCGGACAGACCGGAACCACCTGCCGAGCACGCCGGAGCCACCTGTTCGACTCGCTGGAACCACCTGCCGGACAGGCCAATATCAACTGCTGGCTATGCCAGAACCATCTGGGGAACGGTCAGGAATCGCCTGCCAGCCATGGCGGAACCACTTCTCAGACGTACCAGAACCACCTGCCGGAGAAGCTGGAAACACGTCCTGGACAGACTGGAACCACCTACCGGACAGACCGGAATCACCTTTCGGGCATGGCGGAACCACCTGTCAGATGTGCCAGAAACACGTGCCGGACACGCCGGAATCACCTACCGGACAGACCGGAACCACCTGCCGAGCACGCCGGAGCCACCTGTTCGACTCGCTGGAACCACCTGCCGGACAGGCCAATATCAACTGCTGGCTATGCCAGAACCACCTGGGAGACGGTCCGGAATCGCCTGCCAGCCATGGCGGAACCACCTCTCAAACGTACCAGAACCACCTGCCGGAGAAGCTGGAAACACGTCCTGGACAGTCTGGAACCACCTGCCGGCCAAGCCTGAACCACCTGCCAAGCACAACGGAACAACCTGCCAGACACGCCAAAATAACCTGCGTGTTATGCCAGAACCACTTGGAGGACTCTCTGGGATGACCTGCCGGGCAGGCCGGAACCACCTCTCAGACGTGCCAGAACCATGTGGCGGACAGTCCGGAATCACCTGTTGGGCATGCGCAACCACCTCTGAGACGTACCAGAACCACATGCCATGCATGCTGGAACCACCTACCTGACAGACCGGAATCACCTTTCGGGCATGCCGGAACCACCTGTCAGATGTGCCAGAAACACGTGCCGGAGATGCCGGAAGCACCTGCCAAGCACGTTGGAACCACCTGCTCAAACCGCCTGAACCACCTGCCAGACATGCCAAAATCACCTGCCGACTATGCCAGAACCACTTGGCAAACACTCCGGAATCACTTGCTGGGCATGCAGGAACCACCTCTCAGATATGCCAGAACCACGTGTCAATGACCCCGGAAGCACCTGCCGAGCACGCCGGAACCACCTGCTCGACTCGCCAGAACCACCTTCCGGACACGCAAAAATCACCTGCCGGCTACGCCACAACCAGTTGGGGAACACTTCGGAATCACCTGCCGGGCTTGCTGGAACCACCTGCCGGTCATGCCGAAATCACCTGCCAACTACGCCAGTACCACTTGGCGGACACTGTGGAAAGACCTGTCGCGCCGGCCGGAACGACATCTCAGACGAACCAGAACCATGTGCATGAGATCCTGGAACCACACCCCGAACAGACGGAAAACACCTGCCAGACCCGTCTGAACAACCTGCCGAGCACGCCGGAGCCACCTGCTCGACTCGCCGGAACCACCTACCTGACATGCCCAAATCACCAGCCGGGTATGCCAGAACCACTTGGCGGAAACTCCGGAATCATCTGTCGGACATGCCGGAACCAGCTCTCAGACACACCAGAACCACGTGCCGGAGACGCCGGAAGCACCTGCCGAGCATGCCGGAGCCACCTGCTCGACTCGCCAGAAACACCTGGTGGACACGCCAAAATCACCTGCCGGGTACGCCAGAACCACCTGGCGGACACTCCGAAATCACCTGTCGCGCATGCCGGAACCACCTCTCAGACGTGCCGGAAGCACGTGCCGGACACGCCGGAATCACCTACCGGACAGACCGGAACCACCTGCCGAGCACGCCGGAGCCACCTGTTCGACTCGCTGGAGCCACCTGCCGGACAGGCCAATATCAACTGCTGGCTATGCCAGAACCACCTGGGGGATGGTCCGGAATCACCTGTCCGCCATGGCGGAACCACCTCTCCGATCTACCAGAACCACCTGCCGGAGAAGCTGGAAACACGTCCTGGACAGTCTGGAACCACCTGCCTGCCAAGCCTGAACCACCTGCCAAGCACAACGGAACAACCTGCCAGACACGCCAAAGTCGCCGGCGTGTTATGCCAGGACCACTTGGAGGACTCTCTGGGATGACCTGCCGGGCATGCCGGAACCACCTCTCAGACGTGCCAGAACCATGTGGCGGACAGTCCGGAATCACCTGTTGGGCATGCGCAACCACCTCTGAGACGTACCAGAACCACATGCCGTGCAGTCTGGAACCACCTACCGGACAGACCGGAATCACCTTTCGGGCATGCCGGAACCACCTGTCAGATGTGCCAGAAACACGTGCCGGAGACGCCGGAAGCACCTGCCAAGCACGTTGGAACCACCTGCTCAACTCGCCTGAACCACCTGCCGGACATGCCAAAATCCCCTGCCGACTATGCCAGAACCACTTGGCGAACACTCCGGAATCACTTGCCGGGCATGCAGGAACCACCTCTCAGACATGCCAGAACCCCGTGCCAATGACCCCGGAAGCACCAGCCGAGCACACCGGAACCACCTGCTCGACTCGCCAGAACCACCTGCCGATCACGCAAAAATCACCTGCCGGCTACGCCACAACCAGTTGGTGAACACTTTGGAATCACCTGCCAGGCTTGCTGGAACCACCTACCCGTCATGCCAAAATCACCTGCCAACTACGCCAGAACCGCTTGGCGGACACTGCGGAAACACCTGTCGGGCCGGCTGGAACCACATCTCAGACGTGCCAGAAACGTGTTCATGAGATGCTGGAACCACACCCCGAACAGACGGATACCACCTGCCAGAACCTCCTGAACCACCTGCTGAGCACGCCGGAACCACCTGCTCGACTCACCGGTACCACCTCCCTGACACGCCAAAATCACCTGCTGGGTATGCCAGAACCACTTGGCGGACACTCCGGAATCATCTGCCGGACATGCCGGAACCAGCTCTCAGACACACCAGAACCAAGTGCCGGAGACGCCGGAAGCACCTGCCGAGCATGCCGGAGCCACCTGCTCGACTCGCCAGAAACACCTGACGGACACGCCAAAATCACCTGCCGGGTATGCCAGAACCACCTGGCGGACACTCCGGAATCACCTGCCGCGCATGCCGGAACCACCTCTCAGACGTGCCGGAAGCACGTGCCAGACACGCCGGAAACACCTACCGGACAGACCGGAACCACCTGCCAAGAACGCCGGAGAGACCTGTTCGACTCGCTGGAACCACCTGCCGGACAGGCCAATATCAACTGCTGGCTATGCCAAAACCACCTGCGGGACAGTCCGGGATCACCTGCCAGCCATGGCGGAACCACCTCTCAGACGTACCAGAACCACCTGCCGGAGAAGCTGGAAACACGTCCTGGACAGACTGGAACCACGTGACGGCCATGCCTGAACCACCTGCCGAGCACGGCGGAACCACCTGCCGGACACGCCAAAATCACCTGCGGGCTACGCCAGAAACACTTGGACGACTCTCCGAAATGACATGCCGGGCATGTTGGAACCACCTCTCAGACGTGCCAGAAGCACGTGGCGGACAGTCCGGAATCACCTGTTGGGCATACGCAACCACCTCTGAGACGTACCAGAACCATGTGCCGTGCACGCCGGAACCACCTACCGGAGAAGCTGGAAACACGTCCTGGACAGTCTGGAACCACCTGCCGGCCAAGCCTGAACCACCTGCCAAGCACAACGGAACAACCTGCCAGACACGCCAAAATCGCCTGCGTGTTATGCCAGAACCACTTGGAGGACTCTCTGGGATGACCTGCCGGGCATGCCGGAAACACCTCTCAGACGTGCCAGAACCATGTGGCGGACAGTCCGGAATCACCTGTTGGGCATGCGCAACCACCTCTGAGACGTACCAGAACCACATGCCGTGCAGGCTGGAACCACCTACCAGACAGACCGGAATCACCTTTCGGGCATGCCGGAACCACCTGTCATATGTGCCAGAAACACGTGCCGGAGACGCCGGAAGCACCTGCCAAGCACGTTGGAACCACCTGCTCAACTCGCCTGAACCACCTGCCGGACATGCCAAAATCACCTGCCGACTATGCCAGAACCACTTGGCGAACACTCCGGAATCACTTGCCGGGCATGCAGGAACCACCTATCAGACATGCCAGAACCCCGTGCCAATGACCCCGGAAGCACCAGCCGAGCACGCCGGAACCACCTGCTCAACTCGCCTGAACCACCTGCCGGACATGCCAAAATCACCTGCCGACTATGCCAGAACCACTTGGCGAACACTCCGGAATCACTTGCCGGGCATGCAGGAACCACCTCTCAGACATGCCAGAACCCCGTGCCAATGACCCCGGAAGCACCAGCCGAGCACGCCGGAACCACCTGCTCAACTCGCCTGAACCACCTGCCGGACATGCCAAAATCACCTGCCGACTATGCCAGAACCACTTGGCGAACACTCCGGAATCACTTGCCGGGCATGCAGGAACCACCTCTCAGACATGCCAGAACCCCGTGCCAATGACCCCGGAAGCACCAGCCGAGCACACCGGAACCACCTGCTCGACTCGCCAGAACCACCTGCCGATCACGCAAAAATCACCTGCCGGCTACGCCACAACCAGTTGGTGAACACTTTGGAATCACCTGCCAGGCTTGCTGGAACCACCTACCGGTCATGCCAAAATCACCTGCCAACTACGCCAGAACCGCTTGGCGGACACTGCGGAAACACCTGTCGGGCCGGCTGGAACCACATCTCAGACGTGCCAGAAACGTGTTCATGAGATGCTGGAACCACACCCCGAACAGACGGATACCACCTGCCAGAACCTCCTGAACCACCTGCTGAGCACGCCGGAACCACCTGCTCGACTCACCGGTACCACCTCCCTGACACGCCAAAATCACCTGCTGGGTATGCCAGAACCACTTGGCGGACACTCCGGAATCATCTGCCAGACATGCCGGAACCAGCTCTCAGACACACCAGAACCAAGTGCCGGAGACGCCGGAAGCACCTGCCGAGCATGCCGGAGCCACCTGCTCGACTCGCCAGAAACACCTGGTGGACACGCCAAAATCACCTGCCGGGTACGCCAGAACCACCTGGCGGACACTCCGAAATCACCTGTCGCGCATGCCGGAACCACCTCTCAGACGTGCCGGAAGCACGTGCCGGACACGCCGGAATCACCTACCGGACAGACCGGAACCACCTGCCGAGCACGCCGGAGCCACCTGTTCGACTCGCTGGAGCCACCTGCCGGACAGGCCAATATCAACTGCTGGCTATGCCAGAACCACCTGGGGGATGGTCCGGAATCACCTGTCCGCCATGGCGGAACCACCTCTCCGATCTACCAGAACCACCTGCCGGAGAAGCTGGAAACACGTCCTGGACAGTCTGGAACCACCTGCCTGCCAAGCCTGAACCACCTGCCAAGCACAACGGAACAACCTGCCAGACACGCCAAAGTCGCCGGCGTGTTATGCCAGGACCACTTGGAGGACTCTCTGGGATGACCTGCCGGGCATGCCGGAACCACCTCTCAGACGTGCCAGAACCATGTGGCGGACAGTCCGGAATCACCTGTTGGGCATGCGCAACCACCTCTGAGACGTACCAGAACCACATGCCGTGCAGTCTGGAACCACCTACCGGACAGACCGGAATCACCTTTCGGGCATGCCGGAACCACCTGTCAGATGTGCCAGAAACACGTGCCGGAGACGCCGGAAGCACCTGCCAAGCACGTTGGAACCACCTGCTCAACTCGCCTGAACCACCTGCCGGACATGCCAAAATCCCCTGCCGACTATGCCAGAACCACTTGGCGAACACTCCGGAATCACTTGCCGGGCATGCAGGAACCACCTCTCAGACATGCCAGAACCCCGTGCCAATGACCCCGGAAGCACCAGCCGAGCACACCGGAACCACCTGCTCGACTCGCCAGAACCACCTGCCGATCACGCAAAAATCACCTGCCGGCTACGCCACAACCAGTTGGTGAACACTTTGGAATCACCTGCCAGGCTTGCTGGAACCTCCTACCCGTCATGCCAAAATCACCTGCCAACTACGCCAGAACCGCTTGGCGGACACTGCGGAAACACCTGTCGGGCCGGCTGGAACCACATCTCAGACGTGCCAGAAACGTGTTCATGAGATGCTGGAACCACACCCCGAACAGACGGATACCACCTGCCAGAACCTCCTGAACCACCTGCTGAGCACGCCGGAACCACCTGCTCGACTCACCGGTACCACCTCCCTGACACGCCAAAATCACCTGCTGGGTATGCCAGAACCACTTGGCGGACACTCCGGAATCATCTGCCGGACATGCCGGAACCAGCTCTCAGACACACCAGAACCAAGTGCCGGAGACGCCGGAAGCACCTGCCGAGCATGCCGGAGCCACCTGCTCGACTCGCCAGAAACACCTGACGGACACGCCAAAATCACCTGCCGGGTATGCCAGAACCACCTGGCGGACACTCCGGAATCACCTGCCGCGCATGCCGGAACCACCTCTCAGACGTGCCGGAAGCACGTGCCAGACACGCCGGAAACACCTACCGGACAGACCGGAACCACCTGCCAAGAACGCCGGAGAGACCTGTTCGACTCGCTGGAACCACCTGCCGGACAGGCCAATATCAACTGCTGGCTATGCCAAAACCACCTGCGGGACAGTCCGGGATCACCTGCCAGCCATGGCGGAACCACCTCTCAGACGTACCAGAACCACCTGCCGGAGAAGCTGGAAACACGTCCTGGACAGACTGGAACCACGTGACGGCCATGCCTGAACCACCTGCCGAGCACGGCGGAACCACCTGCCGGACACGCCAAAATCACCTGCGGGCTACGCCAGAAACACTTGGACGACTCTCCGAAATGACATGCCGGGCATGTTGGAACCACCTCTCAGACGTGCCAGAAGCACGTGGCGGACAGTCCGGAATCACCTGTTGGGCATACGCAACCACCTCTGACACGTACCAGAACCATGTGCCGTGCACGCCGGAACCACCTACCGGAGAAGCTGGAAACACGTCCTGGACAGTCTGGAACCACCTGCCGGCCAAGCCTGAACCACCTGCCAAGCACAACGGAACAACCTGCCAGACACGCCAAAATCGCCTGCGTGTTATGCCAGAACCACTTGGAGGACTCTCTGGGATGACCTGCCGGGCATGCCGGAAACACCTCTCAGACGTGCCAGAACCATGTGGCGGACAGTCCGGAATCACCTGTTGGGCATGCGCAACCACCTCTGAGACGTACCAGAACCACATGCCGTGCAGGCTGGAACCACCTACCAGACAGACCGGAATCACCGTTCGGGCATGCCGGAACCACCTGTCATATGTGCCAGAAACACGTGCCGGAGACGCCGGAAGCACCTGCCAAGCACGTTGGAACCACCTGCTCAACTCGCCTGAACCACCTGCCGGACATGCCAAAATCACCTGCCGACTATGCCAGAACCACTTGGCGAACACTCCGGAATCACTTGCCGGGCATGCAGGAACCACCTCTCAGACATGCCAGAACCCCGTGCCAATGACCCCGGAAGCACCAGCCGAGCACGCCGGAACCACCTGCTCAACTCGCCTGAACCACCTGCCGGACATGCCAAAATCACCTGCCGACTATGCCAGAACCACTTGGCGAACACTCCGGAATCACTTGCCGGGCATGCAGGAACCACCTCTCAGACATGCCAGAACCCCGTGCCAATGACCCCGGAAGCACCAGCCGAGCACGCCGGAACCACCTGCTCAACTCGCCTGAACCACCTGCCGGACATGCCAAAATCACCTGCCGACTATGCCAGAACCACTTGGCGAACACTCCGGAATCACTTGCCGGGCATGCAGGAACCACCTCTCAGACATGCCTGAACCCCGTGCCAATGACCCCGGAAGCACCAGCCGAGCACACCGGAACCACCTGCTCGACTCGCCAGAACCACCTGCCGATCACGCAAAAATCACCTGCCGGCTACGCCACAACCAGTTGGTGAACACTTTGGAATCACCTGCCAGGCTTGCTGGAACCACCTACCGGTCATGCCAAAATCACCTGCCAACTACGCCAGAACCGCTTGGCGGACACTGCGGAAACACCTGTCGGGCCGGCTGGAACCACATCTCAGACGTGCCAGAAACGTGTTCATGAGATGCTGGAACCACACCCCGAACAGACGGATACCACCTGCCAGAACCTCCTGAACCACCTGCTGAGCACGCCGGAACCACCTGCTCGACTCACCGGTACCACCTCCCTGACACGCCAAAATCACCTGCTGGGTATGCCAGAACCACTTGGCGGACACTCCGGAATCATCTGCCGGACATGCCGGAACCAGCTCTCAGACACACCAGAACCAAGTGCCGGAGACGCCGGAAGCACCTGCCGAGCATGCCGGAGCCACCTGCTCGACTCGCCAGAAACACCTGACGGACACACCAAAATCACCTGCCGGGTATGCCAGAACCAGCTGGCGGACACTCCAGAATCACCTGCCGCGCATGCCGGAACCACCTCTCAGACGTGCCTGAAGCACGTGCCAGACACGCCGGAAACACCTACCGGACAGACCGGAACCACCTGCCAAGAACGCCGGAGTGACCTGTTCGACTCGCTGGAACCACCTGCCGGACAGGCCAATATCAACTGCTGGCTATGCCAAAAGCACCTGCGGGACAGTCCGGGATCACCTGCCAGCCATGGCGGAACCACCTCTCAGACGTACCAGAACCACCTGCCGGAGAAGCTGGAAACACGTCCTGGACAGACTGGAACCACGTGACGGCCATGCCTGAACCACCTGCCGAGCACGGCGGAACCACCTGCCGGACACGCCAAAATCACCTGCGGGCTACGCCAGAAACACTTGGACGACTCTCCGAAATGACATGCCGGGCATGTTGGAACCACCTCTCAGACGTGCCAGAAGCACGTGGCGGACAGTCCGGAATCACCTGTTGGGCATACGCAACCACCTCTGAGACGGACCAGAACCATGTGCCGTGCACGCCGGAACCACCTACCGGAGAAGCTGGAAACACGTCCTGGACAGTCTGGAACCACCTGCCGGCCAAGCCTGAACCACCTGCCAAGCACAACGGAACAACCTGCCAGACACGCCAAAATCGCCTGCGTGTTATGCCAGAACCACTTGGAGGACTCTCTGGGATGACCTGCCGGGCATGCCGGAAACACCTCTCAGACGTGCCAGAACCATGTGGCGGACAGTCCGGAATCACCTGTTGGGCATGCGCAACCACCTCTGAGACGTACCAGAACCACATGCCGTGCAGGCTGGAACCACCTACCGGACAGACCGGAATCACCTTTCGGGCATGCCGGAACCACCTGTCATATGTGCCAGAAACACGTGCCGGAGACGCCGGACGCACCTGCCAAGCACGTTGGAACCACCTGCTCAACTCGCCTGAACCACCTGCCGGACATGCCAAAATCACCTGCCGACTATGCCAGAACCACTTGGCGAACACTCCGGAATCACTTGCTGGGCATGCAGGAACCACCTCTCAGACATGCCAGAACCCCGTGCCAATGACCCCGGAAGCACCAGCCGAGCACGCCGGAACCACCTGCTCAACTCGCCTGAACCACCTGCCGGACACGCCAAAATCACCTGCCCGCTACACCAGCACCACTTCGGGGACAAGCCGGAATCACGTGAGGGGCATGCCGGCACAGCCTCTCAGACTGAACCTCGTGCCGGACACCACAGAACCACCTGCCGGACAGACCGGAACCACCTGCCAGACACGCCGGAACCACCGGCTCCACCCGCCGGAACGACCGCTGCACATGCAAAATCACCTGCCGGCTACGCCGGAAACACTTGGCGAACACTCCGGAATCACCTGCCGGGCATGCCGGAACCACCTCTCAGATATGCCAGAACCACGTGCCAATGACCCCGGAAGAACCTGCCGAGCACGCCGGAACCACCTGCTCGACTCGCCAGAACCACCTGCCGGACACGCAAAAATCACCTGCCGGCTACACCACAACCAGTTGGGGAACACTTCGGAATCACCTTACGGGCTTGCTGGAACCACCTGCCGGTCATGCCAAAATCACCTGCCAACTACGCCAGTACCACTTGGCGGACACTGTGGAAACACCTGTCGGGCCGGCCGGAACCACATCTCACACGTGCCAGAACCATGTGCATGAGATGCTGGAACCACACCCTGAACAGACGGAAAACACCTGCCAGACCCGTCTGAACAACCTGCCGAGCACGCCGGAGACACCTGCTCGACTCGCCGGAACCACCTACCTGACATGCCCAAATCACCAGCCGGGTATGATAGAACCACTTGGCGGACACTCCAGAATCATCTGCCGGACATGCCGGAACCAGCTCTCAGACACACCAGAACCACGTGCCGGAGACGCCGGAAGCACCTGCCGAGCATGCCGGAGCCACCTGCTCGACTCGCCAGAAACACCTGCCGGACACGCCAAAATCACCTGCCGGGTATGCCAGAACCACCTGGCGGACACTCCGAAATCACCTGTCACGCATGCCGGAACCACCTCTCAGACGTGCCGGAAGCACGTGCCAGACACGCCGGAATCACCTACCGGACAGACCGGAACCACCTGCCGAGCACGCCGGAGCCACCTGTTCGACTGGCTGGAACCACCTGCCGGACAGGCCAATATCAACTGCTTGCTATGACAGAACCACCTAGGGGACAGTCCGGGATCACCTGCCAGCCATGGCGGAACCACCTCTCACACGTACCAGAACCACCTGCCGGAGAAGCTGGAAACACGTCCTGGACAGACTGGAACCACGTGACGGCCATGCCTGAACCACCTGCCGAGCACGGCGGAACCACCTGCCGGACAAGCCAAAATCACCTGAGGGCTACGCCAGAACCACTTGGACGACTCTCCAAAATGACCTGCCGGGCATGTTGGAACCACCTCTCAGACGTGCCAGAAGCACGTGGCGGACAGTCCGGAATAACCTGTTGGGCATACGCAACCACCTCTGAGACGTACCAGAACCACGTGCCGTGCACGCCGGAACCACCTACCGGACAGACCGGAATCCACTTTTGGGCATGCCGGAACCACCAGTCAGATGTGCCAGAAACACGTGCCGGAGACGCTGGAAGCACCTGCCGAGCACGTCGCAACCACCTGCTCAACTCGCCTGAACCACCTCCCGGACACGACAAAATCACCTGCCCGCTACACCAGCACCACTTCGGGGACAAGCCGGAAACACGTGAGGGGCATGCCGGCACAGCCTCTCAGACTGAACCTCGTGCCGGACACCACAGAACCACCTGCCGGACAGACCGGAACCACCTGCCGGACACGCCGGAACCACCGGCTCGACCCGCCGGAACGACCGCTGCACATGCAAAATCACCTGCCGGCTACGCCGGAAACACTTGGCGAACACTCCGGAATCACCTGCCGGGCATGCCGGAACCACCTCTCAGATATGCCAGAACCCCGTGCCAATGACCCCGGAAGCACCTGCCGAGCACGCCGGAACCACCTGCTCGACTCGCCAGAACCACCTGCCGGACACGCAAAAATCACCTGCCGGCTACGCCACAACCAGTTGGGGAACACTTCGGAATCACCTGCCGGGCTTGCTGGAACCACCTGCCGGTCATGCCAAAATCACCTGCCAACTACGCCAGTACCACTTGGCGGACACTGTGGAAACACCTGTCGGGCCGGCCGGAGCCACATCTCAGACGTGCCAGAACCATGTGCATGAGATGCTGGAACCACACCCCGAACAGACGGAAAACACCTGCCAGACCCGTCTGAACAACCTGCCGAGCACGCCGGAGCCACCTGCTCGACTCGCCGGAACCACCTACCTGACATGCCCAAATCACCAGCCGGGTATGCCAGAACCACTTGGCGGACACTCCGGAATCATCTGTCGGACATGCCGGAACCAGCTCTCAGACACACCAGAACCACGTGCCGGAGACGCCGGAAGCACCTGCCGAGCATGCCGGAGCCACCTGCTCGACTCGCCAGAAACACCTGCCGGACACGGCAAAATCTCCTGCCGGGTACGCCAGAACCACCTGGCGGACACTCCGAAATCACCTGTCGCGCATGCCGGAACCACCTCTCAGACGTGCCGGAAGCACGTGCCGGACACGCCGGAATCACCTACCGGACAGACCGGAACCACCTGCCGAGCACGCCGGAGCCACCTGTTCGACTCGCTGGAGCCACCTGCCGGACAGGCCAATATCAACTGCTGGCTATGCCAGAACCACCTGGGGGACGGTCCGGAATCACCTGTCCGCCATGGCGGAACCACCTCTCAGACCTACCAGAACCACCTGCCGGAGAAGCTGGAAACACGTCCTGGACAGTCTGGAACCACCTGCCTGCCAAGCCTGAACCACCTGCCAAGCACAACGGAACAACCTGCCAGACACGCCAAAATCGCCGGCGTGTTATGCCAGAACCACTTGGAGGACTCTCTGGGATGACCTGCCGGGCATGCCGGAACCACCTCTCAGACGTGCCAGAACCATGTGGCGGACAGTCCGGAATCACCTGTTGGGCATGCGCAACCACCTCTGAGACGTACCAGAACCACATGCCGTGCAGTCTGGAACCACCTACCGGACAGACCGGAATCACATTTCGGGCATGCCGGAACCACCTGTCAGATGTGCCAGAAACACGTGCCGGAGACGCCGGAAGCACCTGCCAAGCACGTTGGAACCACCTGCTCAACTCGCCTGAACCACCTGCCGGACATGCCAAAATCACCTGCCGACTATGCCAGAACCACTTGGCGAACACTCCGGAATCACTTGCCGGGCATGCAGGAACCACCTCTCAGACATGCCAGAACCCCGTGCCAATGACCCCGGAAGCACCAGCCGAGCACACCGGAACCACCTGCTCGACTCGCCAGAACCACCTGCCGATCACGCAAAAATCACCTGACGGCTACGCCACAACCAGTTGGTGAACACTTTGGAATCACCTGCCAGGCTTGCTGGAACCACCTACCGGTCATGCCAAAATCACCTGCCAACTACGCCAGAACCGCTTGGCGGACACTGCGGAAACACCTGTCGGGCCGGCCGGAACCACATCTCAGACGTGCCAGAAACGTGTTCATGAGATGCTGGAACCACACCCCGAACAGACGGATACCACCTGCCAGAACCGCCTGAACCACCTGCTGAGCACGCCGGAACCACCTGCTCGACTCACCGGTACCACCTCCCTGACATGCCCAAATCACCAGCCAGGTACTATAGAACCACTTGGTGGACACTCCGGAATCACCTGCCGGACATGCCGGAACCAGCTCTCAGACACACCAGAACCACGTGCCGGAGACGCCGGAAGCACCAGCCGAGCATGCCGGAGCCACCTGCTCGACTCGCCAGAAACACCTGCCAGACACGCCAAAATCACCTGCCGGGTATGCCAGAACCACCTGGCGGACACTCCGAAATCAACTATCACGCATGCCGGCACCACCTCTCAGACGTGCCGGAAGCACGTGCCGGACACGCTGGAATCACCTACCGGACAGACCGGAACGACCTGCCGAGCACGCCGGAGCCACCTGCTCGACTCGCCGGAACCACCTACCTGACATGCCCAAATCACCAGCCAGGTATGCCAGAACCACTTGGCGGACACTCCGGAATCATCTGCCGGACATGGCGGAACCAGCTGTCAGACACACCAGAACCACGTGCCGGAGACGCCGGAAGCACCTGCCGAGCATGCCGGAGCCACCTGCTCGACTCGCCAGAAACACCTGCCGGACACGGCAAAATCACCTGCCGGGTATGCCAGAACCACCTGGCGGACACTACGGAATCACCTGCCGCGCATGCCGGAACCACCTCTCAGACGTGCCGGAAGCACGTGCCAGACACGCCGGAAACACCTACCGGACAGACCGGAACCACCTGCCAAGAACGCCGGAGCCACCTGTTCGACTCGCTGGAACCACCTGCCGGACAGGCCAATATCAACTGCTGGCTATGCCAGAACCACCTGGGGGACAGTCCGGGATCACCTGCCAGCCATGACGGAACCACCTCTCAGACGTACCAGAACCACCTGCCGGAGAAGCTGGAAACACGTCCTGGACAGACTGGAACCACGTGACGGCCATGCCTGAACCACCTGCCGAGCACGGCGGAACCACCTGCCGGACACGCCAAAATCACCTGAGGGCTACGCCAGAACCACTTGGACGACTCTCCAAAATGACCTGCCGGGCATGTTGGAACCACCTCTCAGACGTGCCAGAAGCACGTGGCGGACAGTCCGGAATCACCTGTTGGGCATATGCAACCACCTCTGAGACGTACCAGAACCACGTGCCGTGCACGCCGGAACGACCTACCGGACAGACCGGAATCCACTTTTGGGCATGCCAGAACCACCTGTCAGATGTGCCAGAAACACGTGCCGGAGACGCCGGAAGCACGTGCCGAGCACGTCGCAACCACCTGCTCAACTCGCCTGAACCACCTGCCGGACATGCCAAAATCACCTGCCAACTATGCCAGAACCACTTGGCGAACACTCCGGAATCACTTGCCGGGCATGCAGGAACCACCACTCAGACATGCCAGAACCCCGTGCCAATGACCACGGAAGCACCAGCCGAGCACGCCGGAACCACCTGCTCAACTCGCCTGAACCACCTGCCGGACACGCCAAAATCACCTGCCCGCTACACCAGCACCACTTCGGGGACAAGCCGGAATCACGTGAGGGGCATGCCGGCACAGCCTCTCAGACTGAACCTCGTGCCGGACACCACAGAACCACCTGCCGGACAGACCGGAACCACCTGCCGGACACGCCGGAACCACCGGCTCGACCCGCCGGAACGACCGCTGCACATGCAAAATCACCTGCCGGCTACGCCGGAAACACTTGGCGAACACTCCGGAATCACCTGCCGGGCATGCCGGAACCACCTCTCAGATATGCCAGAACCACGTGCCAATGACCCCGGAAGCACCTGCCGAGCATGCCCGAGCCACCTGTTCGACTCGCCAGAAACACCTGCCGGACAGGCCAATATTAACTGCTGGCTATGCCAGAACCACCTGGGGGACGGTCCGGGATCACCTGCCAGCCATGGCGGAACCACCTCTCACACGTACCAGAACCACCTGCCGGAGAAGCTGGAAACACGTCCTGGACAGTCTGGAACCACCTGCCGGCCAAGCCTGAACCACCTGCCAAGCACAACGGAACAACCTGCCAGACACGCCAAAATCACCTGCGTGTTATGCCAGAACCACTTGGAGGACTCTCTGGGATGACCTGCCGGGCATGCCGGAACCACCAGTCAGATGTGCCAGAAACACGTGCCGGAGACCCCGGAAGCACCTGCCGAGCACGTCGCAACCACCTGATCAACTCGCCTGAACCACCTGCCGGACACGCCAAAATCACCTGCCGGGTACGCCAGAACCACCTGGCGGACACTCCGAAATCACCTGTCGCGCATGCCGGAACCACCTCTCAGACGTGCCGGAAGCACGTGCCGGACACGCCGGAATCACCTACCGGACAGACCGGAACCACCTGCCGAGCACGCCGGAGCCACCTGTTCGACTCGCTCGATCCACCTGCCGGACAGGCCAATATCAACTGCTGGCTATGCCAGAACCACCTGGGGGACGGTCCGGAATCACCTGTCCGCCATGGCGGAACCACCTCTCAGACCTTCCAGAACCACCTGCCGGAGAAGCTGGAAACACGTCCTGGACAGTCTGGAACCACCTGCCTGCCAAGCCTGAACCACCTGCCAAGCACAACGGAACAACCTGCCAGACACGCCAAAATCGCCGGCGTGTTATGCCAGAACCACTTGGAGGACTCTCTGGGATGACCTGCCGGGCATGGCGGAACCACCTCTCAGACGTGCCAGAACCATGTGGCGGACAGTCCGGAATCACCTGTTGGGCATGCGCAACCACCTCTGAGACGTACCAGAACCACATGCCGTGCAGGCTGGAACCACCTACCGGACAGACCGGAATCACCTTTCGGGCATGCCGGAACCACCTGTCAGATGTGCCAGAAACACGTGCAGGAGACGCCGGAAGCACCTGCCAAGCACGTTGGAACCACCTGCTCAACTCGCCTGAACCACCTGCCGGACATGCCAAAATCACCTGCCGACTATGCCAGAACCACTTGGCGAACACTCCGGAATCACTTGCCGGGCATGCAGGAACCACCTCTCAGACATGCCAGAACCCCGTGCCAATGACCACGGAAGCACCAGCCGAGCACGCCGGAACCACCTGCTCAACTCGCCTGAACCACCTGCCGGACACGCCAAAATCACCTGCCCGCTACACCAGCACCACTTCGGGGACAAGCCGGAATCACGTTAGGGGCATGCCGGCACAGCCTCTCAGACTGAACCTCGTGCCGGACACCACAGAACCACCTGCCGGACAGACCGGAACCACCTGCCGGACACGCCGGAGCCACAGGCTCGACCCGCCGGAACGACCGCTGGACATGCAAAATCACCTGGCGGCTACGCCGGAAACACTTGGCGAACACTCCGGAATCACCTGCCGGGCATGCCGGAACCACCTCTCAGATATGCCAGAACCACGTGCCAATGACCCCGGAATCACCTGCCGAGCACGCCGGAACCACCTGCTCGACTCGCCAGAACCACCTGCCGGACACGCAAAAATCACCTGCCGGCTACGCCACAACCAGTTGGGGAACACTTCGGAATCACCTGCCGGGCTTGCTGGAACCACCTGCCGGTCATGTCAAAATCACCTGTCAACTACGCCAGTACCACTTGGCGGACACTGTGGAAACACCTGTCGGGCCGGCCGGAACCACATCTCAGACGTGCTAGAACCATGTGCATGAGATGCTGGAACCACACCCCGAACAGACGGAAAACACCCGCAAGACCCCTCTGAACAACCTGCCGAGCACGCCGGAGCCACCTGCTCGACTCGCCGGAACCACCTACCTGACATGCCAAAATCAACTGCCGGGTATGCCAGAACCACTTGGCGGACACTCCGGTATCATCTGCCGGACATGCCGGAACCAGCTCTCAGACACACCAGAACCACGAGCCGGAGACGCAGGAAGCACCTGCCGAGCATGCCGGAGCCACCTGCTCGACTCGCCAGAAACACCTGCCGGACAGGCCAATATTAACTGCTGGCTATGCCAGAACCACCTGGGGGACAGTCCGGAATCACCTGCCAGCCATGGCGGAACCATCTCTCACACGTACCAGAACCACCTGCCGGAGAAGCTGGAAACACGTCCTGGACAGTCTGGAACCACCTGCCGGCCAAGCCTGAACCACCTGCCAAGCACAACGGAACAACCTGCCAGACACGCCAAAATCACCTGCGTGTTATGCCAGAACCACTTGGAGGACTCTCTGGGATGACCTGCCGGGCATGCTGGAACCACCTCTCAGACGTGCCAGAACTATGTGGCGGACAGTCCGGAATCACCTGTTGGGCATGCGCAACCACCTCTGAGACGTACCAGAACCACATGCCGTGCAGGCTGGAACCACCTACCAGACAGACCGGAATCACCTTTCGGGCATGCCGGAACCACCTGTCAGGTGTGCCAGAAACACGTGCCGGAGACGCCGGAAGCACCTGCCAAGCACGTTGGAACCACCTGCTCAACTCGCCTGAACCACCTGCCGGACATGCCAAAATCACCTGCCGACTATGCCAGAACCACTTGGCGAACACTCCGGAATCACTTGCCGGGCATGCAGGAACCACCTCTCAGACATGCCAGAACCCCGTGCCAATGACCCCGGAAGCACCAGCCGAGCACGCCGGAACCACCTGCTCGACCCGCCAGAACCACCTGCCGATCACGCAAAAATCACCTGCCGGCTACGCCACAACCAGTTGGTGAACACTTTGGAATCACCTGCCAGGCTTGCTGGAACCACCTGCCAGTCATGCCAAAATCACCTGCCAACTACGCCAGAACCGCTTGGCGGACACTGCGGAAACACCTGTCGGGCCGGCTGGAACCACATCTCAGACGTGCCAGAAACGTGTTCATGAGATGCTGGAACCACACCCCGAACAGACGGATACCACCTGCCAGAACCGCCTGAACCACCTGCTGAGCACGCCGGAACCACCTGCTCGACTCACCGGTACCACCTCCCTGACACGCCAAAATCACCTGCTGGGTATGCCAGAACCACCTGGCGGACACTACGGAATCACCTGCCGCGCATGCCGGAACCACCTCTCAGACGTGCCGGAAGCACGTGCCAGACACGCCGGAAACACCTACCGGACAGACCGGAACCACCTGCCAAGAACGCCGGAGCCACCTGTTCGACTCGCTGGAACCACCTGCCGGACAGGCCAATATCAACTGCTGGCTATGCCAGAACCACCTGGGGGACAGTCCGGGATCACCTGCCAGCCATGGCGGAACCACCTCTCAGACGTACCAGAACCACCTGCCGGAGAAGCTGGAAACACGTCCTGGACAGACTGGAACCACGTGACGGCCATGCCTGAACCACCTCCCGAGCACGGTGGAACCACCTGCCGGACACGCCAAAATCACCTGCGGGCTACGCCAGAACCACTTGGACGACTCTCCGAAATGACCTGCCGGGCATGTTGGAACCACCTCTCAGACGTGCCAGAAGCACGTGGCGGACAGTCCGGAATCACCTGTTTGGCATACGCAACCACCTCTGAGACGTACCAGAACCACGTGCCGTGCACGCCGGAACCACCTACCGGACAGACCGGAATCCACTTTTGGGCATGCCGGAACCACCAGTCAGATGTGCCAGAAACACGTGCCGGAGACGCCGGAAGCACCTGCCGAGCACGTCGCAACCACCTGCTCAACTCGCCTGAACCACCTGCCGGACACGCCAAAATCACCTGCCCGCTACACCAGCACCACTTCGGGGACAAGCCGGAATCACGTGAGGGGCATGCCGGCACAGCCTCTCAGACTGAACCTCGTGCCGGACACCACAGAACCACCTGCCGGACAGAATGGAACCACCTGCCGGACACGCCGGAACCACCATCTCGACCTGCCGGAACGACCGCTGGACATGCAAAATCACCTGCCGGCTACGCCGGAAACACTTGGCGAACACTCCGGAATCACCTGCCGGGCATGCCGGAACCACCTCTCAGATATGCCAGAACCCCGTGCCAATGACCCCGGAAGCACCTGCCGAGCACGCCGGAACCACCTGCTCGACTCGCCAGAACCACCTGCAGGACACGCAAAAATCACCTGCCGGCTACACCACAACCAGTTGGGGAACACTTCGGAATCACCTGCCGGGCTTGCTGGAACCACCTGCCGGTCATGCCAAAATCACCTGCCAACTACGCCAGTACCACTTGGCGGACACTGTGGAAACACCTGTCGGGCCGGCCGGAACCACATCTCAGACGTGCTAGAACCATGTGCATGAGATGCTGGAACCACACCCCGAACAGACGGAAAACACCCGCAAGACCCGTCTGAACAACCTGCCGAGCACGCAGGAGCCACCTGCTCGACTCGCCGGAACCACCTACCTGACATGCCAAAATCACCTGCCGGGTATGCCAGAACCACTTGGCGGACACTCCGGTATCATCTGCCGGACATGCCGGAACCAGCTCTCAGACACACCAGAACCACGTGCCGGAGACGCCGGAAGCACCTGCCGAGCATGCCGGAGCCACCTGCTCGACTCGCCAGAAACACCTGTCGGACAGGCCAATATTAACTTCTGGCTATGCCAGAACCACCTGGGGGACAGTCCGGAATCACCTGCCAGCCATGGCGGAACCATCTCTCACACGTACCAGAACCACCTGCCGGAGAAGCTGGAAACACGTCCTGGACAGTCTGGAACCACCTGCCGGCCAAGCCTGAACCACCTGCCAAGCACAACGGAACAACCTGCCAGACACGCCAAAATCACCTGCGTGTTATGCCAGAACCACTTGGAGGACTCTCTGGGATGACCTGCCGGGCATGCTGGAACCACCTCTCAGACGTGCCAGAACTATGTGGCGGACAGTCCGGAATCACCTGTTGGGCATGCGCAACCACCTCTGAGACGTACCAGAACCACATGCCGTGCAGGCTGGAACCACCTACCAGACAGACCGGAATCACCTTTCGGGCATGCCGGAACCACCTGTCAGGTGTGCCAGAAACACGTGCCGGAGACGCCGGAAGCACCTGCCAAGCACGTTGGAACCACCTGCTCAACTCGCCTGAACCACCTGCCGGACATGCCAAAATCACCTGCCGACTATGCCAGAACCACTTGGCGAACACTCCGGAATCACTTGCCGGGCATGCAGGAACCACCTCTCAGACATGCCAGAACCCCGTGCCAATGACACCGGAAGCACCAGCCGAGCACGCCGGAACCACCTGCTCAACTCACCAGAACCACCTGCCGATCACGCAAAAATCACCTGCCGGCTACGCCACAACCAGTTGGTGAACACTTTGGAAGCACCTGCCAGGCTTGCTGGAACCACCTGCCAGTCATGCCAAAATCACCTGCCAACTACGCCAGAACCGCTTGGCGGACACTGCGGAAACACCTGTCGGGCCGGCTGGAACCACATCTCAGACGTGCCAGAAACGTGTTCATGAGATGCTGGAACCACACCCCGAACAGACGGATACCACCTGCCAGAACCGCCTGAACCACCTGCTGAGCACGCCAGAACCACCTGCTCGACTCACCGGTACCACCTCCCTGACACGCCAAAATCACCTGCTGGGTATGCCAGAACCACCTGGCGGACACTACGGAATCACCTGCCGCGCATGCCGGAACCACCTCTCAGACGTGCCGGAAGCACGTGCCAGACACGCCGGAAACACCTACCGGACAGACCGAAACCACCTGCCAAGAACGCCGGAGCCACCTGTTCGACTCGCTGGAACCACCTGCCGGACAGGCCAATATCAACTGCTGGCTATGCCAGAACCACCTGGGGGACAGTCCGGGATCACCTGCCAGCCATGGCGGAACCACCTCTCAGACGTACCAGAACCACCTGCCGGAGAAGATGGAAACACGTCCTGCACAGACTGGAACCACGTGGCGGCCATGCCTGAACCACCTGCCGAGCACGGCGGAACCACCTGCCGGACACGCCAAAATCACCTGCGGGCTACGCCAGAACCACTTGGACGACTCTCCGAAATGACCTGCCGGGCATGTTGGAACCACCTCTCAGACGTGCCAGAAGCACGTGGCGGACAGTCCGGAATCACCTGTTTGGCATACGCAACCACCTCTGAGACGTACCAGAACCACGTGCCGTGCACGCCGGAACCACCTACCGGACAGACCGGAATCCACTTTTGGGCATGCCAGAACCACCAGTCCGATGTGCCAGAAACACGTGCCGGAGACACCGGAAGCACCTGCCGAGCACGTCGCAACCACCTGCTCAACTCGCCTGAACCACCTGCCGGACACGCCAAAATCACCTGCCCGCTACACCAGCACCACTTCGGGGACAAGCCGGAATCACGTGAGGGGCATGCCGGCACAGCCTCTCAGACTGAACCTCGTGCCGGACACCACAGAACCACCTGCCGGACAGAATGGAACCACCTGTCGGACACGCCGGAACCACCGGCTCGACCCGCCGGAACGACCGCTGGACATGCAAAATCACCTGCCGGCTACGCCGGAAACACTTGGCCAACACTCCGGAATCACCTGCCGGGCATGCCGGAACCACCTCTCAGATATGCCAGAACCCCGTGCCAATGACCCCGGAAGCACCTGCCGAGCACGCCGGAACCACCTGCTCGACTCGCCAGAACCACCTGCCGGACACGCAAAAATCACCTGCCGGCTATGCCACAACCAGTTGGGGAACACTTCGGAATCACCTGCCGGGCTTGCTGGAACCACCTGCCGGTCATGCCAAAATCACCTGCCAACTACGCCAGTACCACTTGGCGGACACTGTGGAAACACCTGTGGGGCCGGCCGGAACCACATCTCAGACGTGCCAGAACCATGTGCATGAGATGCTGGAACCACACCCCCAACAGACGGAAAACACCTGAGAGACCCGTCTGACCAACCTGCCGAGCACGCCGGAGCCACCTGCTCGACTCGACGGAACCACCTACCTGACATGCCAAAATCACCAGCCGGGTATGCCACAACCACTTGGCGGACACTCCGGAATCATCTGCCGGACATGCCGGAACCAGCTCTCAGACACTCCAGAACCAAGTGCCGGAGACACCGGAAGCACCTGTCGAGCATGCCGGAGCCACCTGCTCGACTCGCCAGAAACACCTCCCGGACACGCCAAAATCACCTGCCGGGTACGCCAGAACCACCTGGCGGACACTACGGAATCACCTGCCGCGCATGCCGGAACCACCTCTCAGACGTGCCGGAAGCACGTGCCAGACACGCCGGAAACACCTACCGGACAGACCGAAACCAAATGCCAAGAACGCCGGAGACACCTGTTCGACTCGCTGGAACCACCTGCCGGACAGGCCAATATCAACTGCTGGCTATGCCAGAACCACCTGGGGGACAGTCCGGGATCACCTGCCAGCCATGGCGGAACCACCTCTCAGACGTACCAGAACCACCTGCCGGAGAAGCTGGAAACACGTCCTGGACAGACTGGAACCACGTGACGGCCATTTCAGAACCACCTGCCGAGCACGGCGGAACCACCTGCCGGACACGCCAAAATCACCTGCGGGCTACGCCAGAACCACTTGGACGACTCTCCGAAATGACCTGCCGGGCATGTTGGAACCACCTCTCAGACGTGCCAGAAGCACGTGGCGGACAGTCCGGAATCACCTGTTGGGCATACGCAACCACCTCTGAGACGTACCAGAACCACGTGCCGTGCACGCCGGAACCACCTACTGGACAGACCGGAATCCACTTTTGGGCATGCCGGAACCACCAGTCAGATGTGCCAGCAACACGTGCCGGAGACGCCGGAAGCACCTGCCGAGCATGCCCGAGACACCTGTTCGACTCGCCAGAAACACCTGCCGGACAGGCCAATATTAACTGCTGGCTATGCCAGAACCCCCTGGGGGACTGTCCGGGATCACCTACCAGCCATGGCTGAACCACCTCTCACACGTACCAGAACCACCTGCCGGAGAAGCTGGAAACACGTCCTGGACAGTCTGGAACCACCTGCCGGCCAAGCCTGAACCACCTGTCAAGCACAACGGAACAACCTGCCAGACACGCCAAAATCACCTGCGTGTTATGCCAGAACCACTTGGAGGACTCTCTGGGATTACCTGTCGGGCATGCCGGAAACACCTCTCAGACGTGCCAGAACCATGTGGCGGACAGTCCGGAATCACCTGTTGGGCATGCGCAACCACCTCTGAGACGTACCAGAACCACATGCCGTGCAGGCTGGAACCACCTACCGGACAGACCGGAATCACCTTTCGGGCATGCCGGAACCACCTGTCAGATGTGCCAGAAACACGTGCCGGAGATGCCGGAAGCACCTGCCAAGCACGTTGGAACCACCTGCTCAACTCGCCTGAACCACCTGCCGGACATGCCAAAATCACCTGCCGACTATGCCAGAACCACTTGGCGAACACTCCGGAATCACTTGCCGGGCATGCAGGAACCACCTCTCAGACATGCCAGAACCCCGTGCCAATGACCCCGGAAGCACCAGCCGAGCACGCCGGAACCACCTGCTCGACCCGCCAGAACCACCTGCCGATCACGCAAAAATCACCTGCCGGCTACGCCACAACCAGTTGGTGAACACTTTGGAAGCACCTGCCAGGCTTGCTGGAACCACCTGCCAGTCATGCCAAAATCACCTGCCAACTACGCCAGAACCGCTTGGCGGACACTGCGGAAACACCTGTCGGGCCGGCTGGAACCACATCTCAGACGTGCCAGAAACGTGTTCATGAGATGCTGGAACCACACCTCGAACAGACGGATACAACCTGCCAGAACCGCCTGAACCACCTGCTGAGCACGCCGGAGCCACCTGCTCGACTGGCCGGAACCACATACCTGACATGCCAAAATCACCAGCCGGGTATGCCAGAACCACTTGGCGGACACTCCGGAATCATCTGCCGGATATGCCGGACACTCCGGAATCATCTGCCGCACATGCCGGAACCAGCTCTCAGACACACCAGAACCATGTGCTGGATACGCCGGAAGCACCTGCCGAGCATGCCGGAGCCACGTGCTCGACTCGCCAGAAACACCTGCCGGACACGCCAAAATCACCTGCCGGGTACGCCAGAACCACCTGGCGGACACTCCGAAACCACCTGTCGCGCATGCCGGAACAACCTCTCAGACGTGCCGGAAGCACGTGCCGGACACGCCGGAATCACCTACCGGACAGACCGGAACCACCTGCCGAGCACGCTGGAGCCACCTGTTCGACTCGCTGGAATCACCTGCCGGACAGGCCAATATCAAATGCTGGCTATGCCAGAACCACCTGGGGGACGGTCCGGAATCACCTGCCCACCATGTCGGAACCACCTCTCAGACGTACCAGAACCACCTGCCGGACAAGCTGGAAACACGTCCTGGACAGTCTGGAACCACCTGCCGGCCAAGCCTGAACCACCTGCCAAGCACAACGGAACTACCTGACAGACACACTAAAATCACCTGGGTGTTATGCCAGAACCACTTGGAGGACTCTCTGGGATGACCTGCCGGGCATGCCGGAACCACCTCTCAGACATGCCAGAACCATGTGGCGGACAGTCCGGAATCACCTGTTGGGCATGCGCAACCACCTCTGAGACGTACCAGAACCACATGCCGTGCAGGCCGGAACCACCTACCGGACAGACCGGAATCACCTTTCGGGCATGCCGGAACCACCAGTCAGATGTGCCAGAAACACGTGCAGGAGACGCCGGAAGCACCTGCCGAGCACGTCGCAACCACCTGCTCAACTCGCCTGAACCACCTGCCGGACACGCCAAAATCACCTGCCCGCTACACCAGCACCACTTCGGGGACAAGCCGGAATCACGTGAGGGGCATGCCGGCACAGCCTCTCAGACTGAACCTCGTGCCGGACACCACAGAACCACCTGCCGGACAGACCGGAACCACCTGCCGGACACGCCGGAACCACCGGCTCGACCCGCCGGAACGACCGCTGGACATGCAAAATCACCTGTCGGCTACGCCGGAAACACTTGGCGAACACTCCGGAATCACCTGCCGGGCATGCCGGAACCACCTCTCAGATATGCCAGAACCACGTGCCAATGACCCCGGAAGCACCTGCCGAGCACGCCGGAACCACCTGCTCGACTCGCCAGAACCACCTGCCGGACACGCAAAAATCACCTGCCGGCTACGCCACAACCAGTTGGGGAACACTTCGGAATCTCCTGCCGGGCTTGCTGGAACCACCTGCCGGTAATGCCAAAATCACCTGCCAACTACGCCAGTACCACTTGGCGGACACTGTGGAAACACCTGTCGGGCCGGCCGGAACCACATCTCAGACGTGCCAGAACCATGTGCATGAGATGCTGGAACCACACCCCGAACAGACGGAAAACACCCGCCAGACCCGTCTGAACAACCTGCCGAGCACGCCGGAGCCACCTGCTCGACTCGCCGGAACCACCTACCTGACATGCCCAAATCACCAGCCGGGTATGCCAGAACCACTTGTCGGACACTCCGGAATCATCTGCCGGACATGCCGGAACCAGCTCTCAGACACACCAGAACCACGTGCCGGAGACGCCGGAAGCACCTGCCGAGCATGCCGGAGCCACCTGCTCGACTCGCCAGAAACACCTGCCGGACAGGCCAATATTAACTGCTGGCTATGCCAGAACCACCTGGGGGACAGTCCGGAATCACCTGCCAGCCATGGCGGAACCATCTCTCACACGTACCAGAACCACCTGCCGGAGAAGCTGGAAACACGTCCTGGACAGTCTGGAACCACCTGCCGGCCAAGCCTGAACCACCTGCCAAGCACAACGGAACAACCTGCCAGACACGCCAAAATCACCTGCGTGTTATGCCAGAACCACTTGGAGGACTCTCTGGGATGACCTGCCGGGCATGCTGGAACCACCTCTCAGACGTGCCAGAACTATGTGGCGGACAGTCCGGAATCACCTGTTGGGCATGCGCAACCACCTCTGAGACGTACCAGAACCACATGCCGTGCAGGCTGGAACCACCTACCAGACAGACCGGAATCACCTTTCGGGCATGCCGGAACCACCTGTCAGGTGTGCCAGAAACACGTGCCGGAGACGCCGGAAGCACCTGCCAAGAACGTTGGAACCACCTGCTCAACTCGCCTGAACCACCTGCCGGACATGCCAAAATCACCTGCCGACTATGCCAGAACCACTTGGCGAACACTCCGGAATCACTTGCCGGGCATGCAGGAACCACCTCTCAGACATGCCAGAACCCCGTGCCAATGACACCGGAAGCACCAGCCGAGCACGCCGGAACCACCTGCTCAACTCACCAGAACCACCTGCCGATCACGCAAAAATCACCTGCCGGCTACGCCACAACCAGTTGGTGAACACTTTGGAAGCACCTGCCAGGCTTGCTGGAACCACCTGCCAGTCATGCCAAAATCACCTGCCAACTACGCCAGAACCGCTTGGCGGACACTGCGGAAACACCTGTCGGGCCGGCTGGAACCACATCTCAGACGTGCCAGAAACGTGTTCATGAGATGCTGGAACCACACCCCGAACAGACGGATACCACCTGCCAGAACCGCCTGAACCACCTGCTGAGCACGCCAGAACCACCTGCTCGACTCACCGGTACCACCTCCCTGACACGCCAAAATCACCTGCTGGGTATGCCAGAACCACCTGGCGGACACTACGGAATCACCTGCCGCGCATGCCGGAACCACCTCTCAGACGTGCCGGAAGCACGTGCCAGACACGCCGGAAACACCTACCGGACAGACCGAAACCACCTGCCAAGAACGCCGGAGCCACCTGTTCGACTCGCTGGAACCACCTGCCGGACAGGCCAATATCAACTGCTGGCTATGCCAGAACCACCTGGGGGACAGTCCGGGATCACCTGCCAGCCATGGCGGAACCACCTCTCAGACGTACCAGAACCACCTGCCGGAGAAGATGGAAACACGTCCTGCACAGACTGGAACCACGTGGCGGCCATGCCTGAACCACCTGCCGAGCACGGCGGAACCACCTGCCGGACACGCCAAAATCACCTGCGGGCTACGCCAGAACCACTTGGACGACTCTCCGAAATGACCTGCCGGGCATGTTGGAACCACCTCTCAGACGTGCCAGAAGCACGTGGCGGACAGTCCGGAATCACCTGTTTGGCATACGCAACCACCTCTGAGACGTACCAGAACCACGTGCCGTGCACGCCGGAACCACCTACCGGACAGACCGGAATCCACTTTTGGGCATGCCAGAACCACCAGTCCGATGTGCCAGAAACACGTGCCGGAGACACCGGAAGCACCTGCCGAGCACGTCGCAACCACCTGCTCAACTCGCCTGAACCACCTGCCGGACACGCCAAAATCACCTGCCCGCTACACCAGCACCACTTCGGGGACAAGCCGGAATCACGTGAGGGGCATGCCGGCACAGCCTCTCAGACTGAACCTCGTGCCGGACACCACAGAACCACCTGCCGGACAGAATGGAACCACCTGTCGGACACGCCGGAACCACCGGCTCGACCCGCCGGAACGACCGCTGGACATGCAAAATCACCTGCCGGCTACGCCGGAAACACTTGGCCAACACTCCGGAATCACCTGCCGGGCATGCCGGAACCACCTCTCAGATATGCCAGAACCCCGTGCCAATGACCCCGGAAGCACCTGCCGAGCACGCCGGAACCACCTGCTCGACTCGCCAGAACCACCTGCCGGACACGCAAAAATCACCTGCCGGCTATGCCACAACCAGTTGGGGAACACTTCGGAATCACCTGCCGGGCTTGCTGGAACCACCTGCCGGTCATGCCAAAATCACCTGCCAACTACGCCAGTACCACTTGGCGGACACTGTGGAAACACCTGTGGGGCCGGCCGGAACCACATCTCAGACGTGCCAGAACCATGTGCATGAGATGCTGGAACCACACCCCCAACAGACGGAAAACACCTGAGAGACCCGTCTGACCAACCTGCCGAGCACGCCGGAGCCACCTGCTCGACTCGACGGAACCACCTACCTGACATGCCAAAATCACCAGCCGGGTATGCCACAACCACTTGGCGGACACTCCGGAATCATCTGCCGGACATGCCGGAACCAGCTCTCAGACACTCCAGAACCAAGTGCCGGAGACACCGGAAGCACCTGTCGAGCATGCCGGAGCCACCTGCTCGACTCGCCAGAAACACCTCCCGGACACGCCAAAATCACCTGCCGGGTACGCCAGAACCACCTGGCGGACACTACGGAATCACCTGCCGCGCATGCCGGAACCACCTCTCAGACGTGCCGGAAGCACGTGCCAGACACGCCGGAAACACCTACCGGACAGACCGAAACCAAATGCCAAGAACGCCGGAGACACCTGTTCGACTCGCTGGAACCACCTGCCGGACAGGCCAATATCAACTGCTGGCTATGCCAGAACCACCTGGGGGACAGTCCGGGATCACCTGCCAGCCATGGCGGAACCACCTCTCAGACGTACCAGAACCACCTGCCGGAGAAGCTGGAAACACGTCCTGGACAGACTGGAACCACGTGACGGCCATTTCAGAACCACCTGCCGAGCACGGCGGAACCACCTGCCGGACACGCCAAAATCACCTGCGGGCTACGCCAGAACCACTTGGACGACTCTCCGAAATGACCTGCCGGGCATGTTGGAACCACCTCTCAGACGTGCCAGAAGCACGTGGCGGACAGTCCGGAATCACCTGTTGGGCATACGCAACCACCTCTGAGACGTACCAGAACCACGTGCCGTGCACGCCGGAACCACCTACTGGACAGACCGGAATCCACTTTTGGGCATGCCGGAACCACCAGTCAGATGTGCCAGCAACACGTGCCGGAGACGCCGGAAGCACCTGCCGAGCATGCCCGAGACACCTGTTCGACTCGCCAGAAACACCTGCCGGACAGGCCAATATTAACTGCTGGCTATGCCAGAACCCCCTGGGGGACTGTCCGGGATCACCTACCAGCCATGGCTGAACCACCTCTCACACGTACCAGAACCACCTGCCGGAGAAGCTGGAAACACGTCCTGGACAGTCTGGAACCACCTGCCGGCCAAGCCTGAACCACCTGTCAAGCACAACGGAACAACCTGCCAGACACGCCAAAATCACCTGCGTGTTATGCCAGAACCACTTGGAGGACTCTCTGGGATTACCTGTCGGGCATGCCGGAAACACCTCTCAGACGTGCCAGAACCATGTGGCGGACAGTCCGGAATCACCTGTTGGGCATGCGCAACCACCTCTGAGACGTACCAGAACCACATGCCGTGCAGGCTGGAACCACCTACCGGACAGACCGGAATCACCTTTCGGGCATGCCGGAACCACCTGTCAGATGTGCCAGAAACACGTGCCGGAGATGCCGGAAGCACCTGCCAAGCACGTTGGAACCACCTGCTCAACTCGCCTGAACCACCTGCCGGACATGCCAAAATCACCTGCCGACTATGCCAGAACCACTTGGCGAACACTCCGGAATCACTTGCCGGGCATGCAGGAACCACCTCTCAGACATGCCAGAACCCCGTGCCAATGACCCCGGAAGCACCAGCCGAGCACGCCGGAACCACCTGCTCGACCCGCCAGAACCACCTGCCGATCACGCAAAAATCACCTGCCGGCTACGCCACAACCAGTTGGTGAACACTTTGGAAGCACCTGCCAGGCTTGCTGGAACCACCTGCCAGTCATGCCAAAATCACCTGCCAACTACGCCAGAACCGCTTGGCGGACACTGCGGAAACACCTGTCGGGCCGGCTGGAACCACATCTCAGACGTGCCAGAAACGTGTTCATGAGATGCTGGAACCACACCTCGAACAGACGGATACAACCTGCCAGAACCGCCTGAACCACCTGCTGAGCACGCCGGAGCCACCTGCTCGACTGGCCGGAACCACATACCTGACATGCCAAAATCACCAGCCGGGTATGCCAGAACCACTTGGCGGACACTCCGGAATCATCTGCCGGATATGCCGGACACTCCGGAATCATCTGCCGCACATGCCGGAACCAGCTCTCAGACACACCAGAACCATGTGCTGGATACGCCGGAAGCACCTGCCGAGCATGCCGGAGCCACGTGCTCGACTCGCCAGAAACACCTGCCGGACACGCCAAAATCACCTGCCGGGTACGCCAGAACCACCTGGCGGACACTCCGAAACCACCTGTCGCGCATGCCGGAACAACCTCTCAGACGTGCCGGAAGCACGTGCCGGACACGCCGGAATCACCTACCGGACAGACCGGAACCACCTGCCGAGCACGCTGGAGCCACCTGTTCGACTCGCTGGAATCACCTGCCGGACAGGCCAATATCAAATGCTGGCTATGCCAGAACCACCTGGGGGACGGTCCGGAATCACCTGCCCACCATGTCGGAACCACCTCTCAGACGTACCAGAACCACCTGCCGGACAAGCTGGAAACACGTCCTGGACAGTCTGGAACCACCTGCCGGCCAAGCCTGAACCACCTGCCAAGCACAACGGAACTACCTGACAGACACACTAAAATCACCTGGGTGTTATGCCAGAACCACTTGGAGGACTCTCTGGGATGACCTGCCGGGCATGCCGGAACCACCTCTCAGACATGCCAGAACCATGTGGCGGACAGTCCGGAATCACCTGTTGGGCATGCGCAACCACCTCTGAGACGTACCAGAACCACATGCCGTGCAGGCCGGAACCACCTACCGGACAGACCGGAATCACCTTTCGGGCATGCCGGAACCACCAGTCAGATGTGCCAGAAACACGTGCAGGAGACGCCGGAAGCACCTGCCGAGCACGTCGCAACCACCTGCTCAACTCGCCTGAACCACCTGCCGGACACGCCAAAATCACCTGCCCGCTACACCAGCACCACTTCGGGGACAAGCCGGAATCACGTGAGGGGCATGCCGGCACAGCCTCTCAGACTGAACCTCGTGCCGGACACCACAGAACCACCTGCCGGACAGACCGGAACCACCTGCCGGACACGCCGGAACCACCGGCTCGACCCGCCGGAACGACCGCTGGACATGCAAAATCACCTGTCGGCTACGCCGGAAACACTTGGCGAACACTCCGGAATCACCTGCCGGGCATGCCGGAACCACCTCTCAGATATGCCAGAACCACGTGCCAATGACCCCGGAAGCACCTGCCGAGCACGCCGGAACCACCTGCTCGACTCGCCAGAACCACCTGCCGGACACGCAAAAATCACCTGCCGGCTACGCCACAACCAGTTGGGGAACACTTCGGAATCTCCTGCCGGGCTTGCTGGAACCACCTGCCGGTAATGCCAAAATCACCTGCCAACTACGCCAGTACCACTTGGCGGACACTGTGGAAACACCTGTCGGGCCGGCCGGAACCACATCTCAGACGTGCCAGAACCATGTGCATGAGATGCTGGAACCACACCCCGAACAGACGGAAAACACCCGCCAGACCCGTCTGAACAACCTGCCGAGCACGCCGGAGCCACCTGCTCGACTCGCCGGAACCACCTACCTGACATGCCCAAATCACCAGCCGGGTATGCCAGAACCACTTGTCGGACACTCCGGAATCATCTGCCGGACATGCCGGAACCAGCTCTCAGACACACCAGAACCACGTGCCGGAGACGCCGGAAGCACCTGCCGAGCATGCCGGAGCCACCTGCTCGACTCGCCAGAAACACCTGCCGGACAGGCCAATATTAACTGCTGGCTATGCCAGAACCACCTGGGTGACAGTCCGGAATCACCTGCCAGCCATGGCGGAACCACCTCTCACACGTACCAGAACCACCTGCCGGAGAAGCTGGAAACACGTCCTGGACAGTCTGGAACCACCTGCCGTCCAAGCCTGAACCACCTGCCAAGCACAACGGAACAACCTGCCAGACACGCCAAAATCACCTGCGTGTTATGCCAGAACCACTTGGAGGATTCTCTGGGATGACCTGCCGGGCATGCCGGAACCACCTCTCAGACGTGCCAGAACTATGTGGCGGACAGTCCGGAATCACCTGTTGGGCATACGCAACCACCTCTGAGATGTAGCAGAACCACGTGCCGTGCACGCCGGAACCACCTACCGGACAGACCGGAATCCACTTTTGGGCATGCCGGAACCACCTGTCAGATGTGCCAGAAACACGTGCCGGAGATGCCGGAAGCACCTGCCGAGCACGTCGCAACCACCTGCTCAACTCGCCTGAACCACCTGCCGGACACGCCAAAATCACCTGCCCGCTACACCAGCACCACTTCGGGGACAAGCCGGAATCACGTGAGGGGCATGCCGGCACAGCCTATCAGACTGAACCTCGTGCCGGACACCACAGAACCACCTGCCGGACAGACCGGGACCACCTGCCGGACACGCCGGAACCACCGGCTCGACCCGCCGGAACGACCGCTGGACATGCAAAATCACCTGCCGGCTACGCCGCAAACACTTGGCGAACACTCCGGAATCACCTGCCGGGCATGCCGGAACCACCTGCTCGACTCGCCTGAACCACCTGCCGGACATGCCAAAATCACCTGCCGACTATGCCAGAACCACTTGGCGAACACTCCGGAATCACTTGCCGGGCTGGCCGGAGCCACATCTCAGACGTGCCAGAACCATGTGCATGAGATGCTGGAACCACACCCCGAACAGACGGAAAACACCTGCCAGACCCGTCTGAACAACCTGCCGAGCACGCCGGAGCCACCTGCTCGACTCGCCGGAACCACCTACCTGACATGCCCAAATCACCAGCCGGGTATGCCAGAACCAGTTGGCGAACACTCCGGAATCACTTGCCGGGCATGCAGGAACCACCACTCAGACATGCCAGAACCCCGTGCCAATGACCACGGAAGCACCAGCCGAGCACGCCGGAACCACATGCTCGACTCGCCAGAACCACCTGCCGATCACGCAAAAATCACGTGCCGGCTACACCACAACCAGTTGGTGAACACTTTGGAATCACCTGCCAGGCTTGCTGGAACCACCTGCCAATCATGCCAAAATCACCTGCCAACTTCGCCAGAACCGCTTGGCGGACACTGCGGAAACACCTGTCGGGCCGGCCGGAACCACATCTCAGACGTGCCAGAACCATGTGCATGAGATGCTGGAACCACACCCCGAACAGACGGAAAACACCTGCCAGACCCGTCTGAAAAACCTGCCGAGCACGCCGGAGCCACCTGCTCGACTCGCCGGAACCACCTACCTGACATGCCCAAATCACCAGCCAGGTATGCCAGAACCACTTGGCGGACACTCCGGAATCATCTGCCGGACATGCCGGAACCAGCTCTCAGACACACCAGAACCACGTGCCGGAGACGCCGGAAGCACCTGCCGAGCATGCCGGAGCCACCTGCTCGACTCGCCAGAACCACGTGCCGGACACGCCAAAATCACCTGCCGGGTATGCCAGAACCACCTGGCGGACACTACGGAATCACCTGCCGCGCATGCCGGAACCACCTCTCAGACGTGCCGGAAGCACGTGCCAGACACGCCGGAAACACCTACCGGACAGACCGGAACCACCTGCCAAGAACGCCGGAGCCACCTGTTCGACTCGCTGGAACCACCTGCCGGACAGGCCAATATCAACTGCTGGCTATGCCAGAACCACCTGGGGGACAGTCCGGGATCACCTGCCAGCCATGACGGAACCACCTCTCAGACGTACCAGAACCACCTGCCGGAGAAGCTGGAAACACGTCCTGGACAGACTGGAACCACGTGACGGCCATGCCTGAACCACCTGCCGAGCACGGCGGAACCACCTGCCGGACACGCCAAAATCACCTGCGGGCTACGCCAGAACCACTTGGACGACTCTCCGAAATGATCTGCCGGGCATGTTGGAACCACCTCTCAGACGTGCCAGAAGCACGTGGCGGACAGTCCGGAATCACCTGTTGGGCATACGCAACCACCTCTGAGACGTACCAGAACCACGTGCCGTGCACGCCGGAACCACCTACCGGACAGACCGGAATCCACTTTTGGGCATGCCGGAACCACCAGTCAGATGTGCCAGAAACACGTGCCGGAGACGCCGGAAGCACCTGCCGAGCACGTCGCAACCACCTGCTCAACTCGCCTGAACCACCTGCCGGACACGCCAAAATCACCTGCCCGCTACACCAGCACCACTTCGGGGACAAGCCGGAATCACGTGAGGGGCATGCCGGCACAGCCTCTCAGACTGAACCTCGTGCCGGACACCACAGAACCACCTGCCGGACAGACCGGAACCACCTGCCGGACACGCCGGAACCACCGGCTCGACCCGCCGGAACGACCGCTGCACATGCAAAATCACCTGCCGGCTACGCCGGAAACACTTGGCGAACACTCCGGAATCACCTGCCGGGCATGCCGGAACCACCTCTCAGATATGCCAGAACCACGTGCCAATGACCCCGGAAGCACCTGCCGAGCATGCCCGAGCCACCTGTTCGACTCGCCAGAAACACCTGCCGGACAGGCCAATATTAACTGCTGGCTATGCCAGAACCACCTGGGGGACGGTCCGGGATCACCTGCCAGCCATGGCGGAACCACCTCTCACACGTACCAGAACCACCTGCCGGAGAAGCTGGAAACACGTCCTGGACAGTCTGGAACCACCTGCCGGCCAAGCCTGAACCACCTGCCAAGCACAACGGAACAACTTGCCAGACACGCCAAAATCACCTGCGTGTTATGCCAGAACCACTTGGAGGACTCTCTGGGATGACCTGCCGGGCATGCCGGAACCACCAATCAGATGTGCCAGAAACACGTGCCGGAGACCCCGGAAGCACCTGCCGAGCACGTCGCAACCACCTGCTCAACTCGCCTGAACCACCTGCCGGAGACGCCAAAATCACCTGCCGGGTACGCCAGAACCACCTGGCGGACACTCCGAAATCACCTGTCGCGCATGCCGGAACCACCTCTCAGACGTGCCGGAAGCACGTGCCGGACACGCCGGAATCACCTACCGGACAGACCGGAACCACCTGCCGAGCACGCCGGAGCCACCTGTTCGACTCGCTCGATCCACCTGCCGGACAGGCCAATATCAACTGCTGGCTATGCCAGAACCACCTGGGGGACGGTCCGGAATCACCTGTCCGCCATGGCGGAACCACCTCTCAGACCTTCCAGAACCACCTGCCGGAGAAGCTGGAAACACGTCCTGGACAGTCTGGAACCACCTGCCTGCCAAGCCTGAACCACCTGCCAAGCACAACGGAACAACCTGCCAGACACGCCAAAATCGCCAGCGTGTTATGCCAGAACCACTTGGAGGACTCTCTGGGATGACCTGCCGGGCATGGCGGAACCACCTCTCAGACGTGCCAGAACCATGTGGCGGACAGTCCGGAATCACCTGTTGGGCATGCGCAACCACCTCTGAGACGTACCAGAACCACATGCCGTGCAGGCTGGAACCACCTACCGGACAGACCGGAATCACCTTTCGGGCATGCCGGAACCACCTGTCAGATGTGCCAGAAACACGTGCAGGAGACGCCGGAAGCACCTGCCAAGCACGTTGGAACCACCTGCTCAACTCGCCTGAACCACCTGCCGGACATGCCACAATCACCTGCCGACTATGCCAGAACCACTTGGCGAACACTCCGGAATCACTTGCCGGGCATGCAGGAACCACATCTCAGACATGCCAGAACCCCGTGCCAATGACCCCGGAAGCACCAGCCGAGCACGCCGGAACCACCTGCTCAACTCGCCTGAACCACCTGCCGGACACGCCAAAATCACCTGCCCGCTACACCAGCACCACTTCGGGGACAAGCCGGAATCACGTTAGGGGCATGCCGGCACAGCCTCTCAGACTGAACCTCGTGCCGGACACCACAGAACCACCTGCCGGACAGACCGGAACCACCTGCCGGACACGCCGGAACCACCGGCTCGACCCGCCGGAACGACCGCTGCACATGCAAAATCACCTGCCGGCTACGCCGGAAACACTTGGCGAACACTCCGGAATCACCTGCCGGGCATGCCGGAACCACCTCTCAGATATGCCAGAACCCCGTGCCAATGACCCCGGAAGCACCTGCCGAGCACGCCGGAACCACCTGCTCGACTCGCCAGAACCACCTGCCGGACACGCAAATATCACCTGCCGGCTACGCCACAACCAGTTGGGGAACACTTCGGAATCACCTGCCGGGCTTGCTGGAACCACCTGCCGGTCATGCCAAAATCACCTGCCAACTACGCCAGTACCACTTGGCGGACACTGTGGAAACACCTGTCGGGCCGGCCGGAGCCACATCTCAGACGTGCCGGAACCATGTGCATGAGATGCTGGAACCACACCCCGAACAGACGGAAAACACCTGCCAGATTCGTCTGAACAACCTGCCGAGCACGCCGGAGCCACCTGCTCGACTCGCCGGAACCACCTACCTGACATGCCCAAATCACCACCCAGGTATGCCAGAACCACTTGGCGGACACTCCGGAATCATCTGCCGGACATGCCGGAACCAGCTCTCAGACACACCAGAACCACGTGCCGGAGACGCCGGAAGCACCTGCCGAGCATGCCGGAGCCACCTGCTCGACTCGCCAGAACCACCTGCCGGACACGCCAAAATCACCTGCCGAGTATGCCAGAACCACCTGGCGGACACTACGGAATCACCTGCCGCGCATGCCGGAACCACCTCTCAGACGTGCCGGAAGCACGTGCCAGACACGCCGGAAACACCTACCGGACAGACCGGAACCACCTGCCAAGAACGCCGGAGCCACCTGTTCGACTCGCTGGAACCACCTGCCGGACAGGCCAATATCAACTGCTGGCTATGCCAGAACCACGTGGGGGACAGTCCGGGATCACCTGCCAGCCATGATGGAACCACCTCTCAGACGTACCAGAACCACCTGCCGGAGAAGATGGAAACACGTCCTGGACAGACTGGAACCACGTGACGGCCATGCCTGAACCACCTGCCGAGCACGGCGGAACCACCTGCTGGACACGCCAAAATCACCTGCGGGCTACGCCAGAACCACTTGGACGACTCTCCGAAATGACCTGCCGGGCATGCCGGAACCACCTCTCAGACGTGCCAGAACCATGTGGCGGACAGTCCGGAATCACCTGTTGGGCATGCGCAACCACCTCTGAGACGTACCAGAAACACATGCCGTGCAGTCTGGAACCACCTACCGGACAGACCGGAATCACCTTTCGGGCATGCCGGAACCACCTGTCAGATGTGCCAGAAACACGTGCCGGAGACCCCGGAAGCACCTGCCAAGCACGTTGGAACCACCTGCTCAACTCGCCTGAACCACCTGCCGGACATGCCAAAATCACCTGCCGACTATGCCAGAACCACTTGGCGAACACTCCGGAATCACTTGCCGGGCATGCAGGAACCACCTCTCAGACATGCCAGAACCACGTGCCAATGACCCCGGAAGCACCAGCCGAGCACACCGGAACCACCTGCTCGACTCGCCAGAACCACCTGCCGATCACGCAAAAATCACCTGCCGGCTACGCCACAACCAGTTGGTGAACACTTTGGAATCACCTGCCAGGCTTGCTGGAACCACCTACCGGTCATGCCAAAATCACCTGCCAACTACGCCAGAACCGCTTGGCGGACACTGCGGAAACACCTGTCGGGCCGGCTGGAACCACATCTCAGACGTGCCAGAAACGTGTTCATGAGATGCTGGAACCACACCCCGAACAGACGGATACCACCTGCCAGAACCGCCTGAACCACCTGCTGAGCACGCCGGAACCACCTGCTCGACTTACCGGTACCACCTCCCTGACACGCCAAAATCACCTGCTGGGTATGCCAGAACCACTTGGCGGACACTCCGGAATCATCTGCCGGACATGCCGGAACCAGCTCACAGACACACCAGAACCAAGTGCCGGAGACGCCGGAATCACCTGCCGCGCATGCCGGAACCACCTCTCAGACGTGCCGGAAGCACGTGCCAGACACGCCGGAAACACCTACCGGACAGACCAGAACCACCTGCCAAGAACGCCGGAGCCACCTGTTCGACTCGCTGGAACCACCTGCCGGACAGGCCAATATCAACTGCTGGCTATGCCAAAACCACCTGCGGGACAGTCCGGGATCACCTGCCAGCCATGGCGGAACCACCTCTCAGACGTACCAGAACCACCTGCCGGAGAAGCTGGAAACACGTCCTGGACAGACTGGAACCACGTGACGGCCATGCCTGAACCACCTGCCGAGCACGGCGGAACCACCTGCAGGACACGGCAAAATCACCTGCGGGCTACGCAAGAACCACTTGGACGACTCTCCGAAATGACCTGCCGGGCATGTTGGAACCACCTCTCAGACGTGCCAGAAGCACGTGGCGGACAGTCCGGAATCACCTGTTGGGCATACGCAACCACATCTGAGACGTACCAGAACCACGTGCCGTGCACGCCGGAACCACCTACCGGACAGACCGGAATCCACTTTTGGGCATGCCGGAACCACCAGTCAGATGTGCCAGAAACACGTGCCGGAGACGCCGGAAGCACCTGCCGAGCACGTCGCAACCACCTGCTCAACTCGCCTGAACCACCTGCCGGACACGCCAAAATCACCTGCCCGCTACACCAGCACCACTTCGGGGACAAGCCGGAATCACGTGAGGGGCATGCCGGCACAGCCTCTCAGACTGAACCTCGTGCCGGACACCACAGAACCACCTGCCGGACAGACCGGAACCACCTGCCGGACACGCCGGAACCACCGGCTCGACCCGCCGGAACGACCGCTGGACATGCAAAATCACCTGCCGGCTACGCCGCAAACACTTGGCGAACACTCCGGAATCACCTGCCGGGCATGCCGGAACCACCTCTCAGATATGCCAGAACCACGTGCCAATGACCCCGGAAGCACCTGCCGAGCACGCCGGAACCACCTGCTCGACTCGCCAGAACCACCTGCCGGACACGCAAAAATCACCTGCCGGCTACGCCACAACCAGTTGGGGAACACTTCGGAATCACCTGCCGGGCTTGCTGGAACCACCTGCCGGTCATGCCAAAATCACCTGCCAACTACGCCAGTACCACTTGGCGGACACTGTGGAAACACCTGTCGGGCCGGCCGGAACCACATCTCAGACGTGCCAGAACCATGTGCATGAGATGCTGGAACCACACCCCGAACAGAAGGAAAACACCTGCCAGACCCGTCTGAACAACCTGCCGAGCACGCCGGAGCCACCAGCTCGACTCGCCGGAACCACCTACCTTACATGCCAAAATCACCAGCCGGGTATGCCAGAACCACTTGGCAGACACTCCGGAATCATCTGCCGGACATGCCGGAACCAGCTCTCAGACACACCAGAACCAAGTGCCGGAGACGCCGGAAGCACCTGTCGAGCATGCCGGAGCCACCTGCTCGACTCGCCAGAAACACCTCCCGGACACGCCAAAATCACCTGCCGGGTACGCCAGAACCACCTGGCGGACACTACGGAATCACCTGCCGCGCATGCCGGAACCACCTCTCAGACGTGCCGGAAGCACGTGCCAGACACGCCGGAAACACCTACCGGACAACCGAAACCACCTGCCAAGAACGCCGGAGCCACCTGTTCGACTCGCTGGAACCACCTGCCGGACAGGCCAATATCAACTGCTGGCTATGCCAGAACCACCTGGGGAACAGTCCGGGATCACCTGCCATCCATGGCGGAACCACCTCTCATACGTACCAGAACCACCTGCCGGAGAAGATGGAAACACGTCCTGGACAGACTGGAACCACGTGACGGCCATGCCTGAACCACCTGCCGAGCACGGCGGAACCACCTGCCGGACACGCCAAAATCACCTGCGGGCTACGCCAGAACCACTTGGACGACTCTCCGAAAGGACCTGCCGGGCATGTTGGAACAACCTCTCAGACGTGCCAGAAGCACGTGGCGGACAGTCCGGAATCACCTGTTGGGCAAACGCAACCACCTCTGAGACGTTCCAGAACCACGTGCCGTGCACGCCGGAACCACCTACCGGACAGACCGGAATCCACTTTTGGGCATGCCGGAACCACCAGTCAGATGTGCCAGCAACACGTGTCGGAGACGCCGGAAGAACCTGCCGAGCATGCCCGAGCCACCTGTTCGACTGGCCAGAAACAAATGCCGGACAGGCCAATATTAACTGATGGCTATGCCAGAACCACCTGGGGGACGGTCCGGAATCACCTGCCAGCCATGGCGGAACCACCTCTCACACGTACCAGAACCACCTGCCGGAGAAGCTGGAAACACGTCCTGGACAGTCTGGAACCACCTGCCGGCCAAGCCTGAACCACCTGCCAAGCACAACAGAACAACCTGCCAGACACGCCAAAATCACCTGCGTGTTATGCCAGAACCACTTGGAGGACTCTCTGGGATGACCTGCCGGGCATGCCGGAACCACCTCTCAGACGTGCCAGAACCATGTGGCGGACAGTCCGGAATCACCTGTTGGGCATGCGCAACCACCTCTGAGACGTACCAGAACCACATGCCGTGCAGGCTGGAACCACCTACCGGACAGACCGGAATCACCTTTCGGGCATGCCGGAACCACCTGTCAGATGTGCCAGAAACACGTGCCGGATACGCCGGAAGCACCTGCCAAGCACGTTGGAACCACCTGCTCAACTCGCCTGAACCACCTGCCGGACATGCCAAAATCACCTGCCGACTATGCCAGAACCACTTGGCGAACACTCCGGAATCACTTGCCGGGCATGCAGGAACCACCTCTCAGACATGCCAGAACCCCGTGCCAATGACCCCGGAAGCACCAGCCGAGCACGCCGGAACCACCTGCTCGACTCGCCAGAACCACCTGCCGATCACGCAAAAATCACCTGCCGGCTACGCCACAACCAGTTGGTGAACACTTTGGAATCACCTGCCAGGCTTGCTGGAACCACCTGCCAGTCATGCCAAAATCACCTGCCAACTACGCCAGAACCGCTTGGCGGACACTGCGGAAACACCTGTCGGGCCGGCCGGAACCACATCTCAGACGTGCCAGAAACGTGTTCATGAGATGCTGGAACCACACCCCGAACAGATGGATACCATCTGCCAGAACCGCCTGAACCACCTGCTGAGCACGCCGGAACCACCTGCTCGACTCACCGGTACCACCTCCCTGACACGCCAAAATCACCTGCTGGGTATGCCAGAACCACTTGGCGGACACTCCGGAATCATCTGCCGGACATGCCGGAACCAGCTCTCAGACACACCAGAACCAAGTGCCGGAGACGCAGGAAGCACCTGCCGAGCATGCCGGAGCCACCTGCTCGACTCGCCAGAAACACCTGCCGGACACGCCAAAATCACCTGCCGGGTACGCCAGAACGACCTGGCGGACACTACGGAATCACCTGCCGCGCATGCCGGAACCACCTGTCAGACGTGCCGGAAGCACGTGTCAGACACGCCGGAAACACCTACCGGACAGACCGGAACCACTTGCCAAGAACGCCGGAGCCACCTGTTCGACTCGCTGGAACCACCTGCCGGACAGGCCAATATCAACTGCTGGCTATGCCAGAACCACCTGGGGGACAGTCCGGGATCACCTGCCAGCCATGGCGGAACCACCTCTCAGACGTACCAGAACCACCTGCCGGAGAAGATGGAAACACGTCCTGGACAGACTGGAACCACGTGACGGCCATGCCTGAACCACCTGCCGAGCACGGCGGAACCACCTGCCGGACACGCCAAAATCACCTGCGGGCTACGCCAGAACCACTTGGACGAGTCTCCGAAAGGACCTGCCGGGCATGTTGGAACCACCTCTCAGAAGTGCCAGAAGCACGTGGCGGACAGTCCGGAATCACCTGTTGGGCACACGCAACCACCTCTGAGACGTACCAGAACCACGTGCCGTGCACGCCGCAACCACCTACCGGACAGACCGGAATCAACTTTTGGGCATGCCGGAACCACCTGTCAGATGTGCCAGAAACACGTGCCGGAGACGCTGGAAGCACATGCCGAGCACGTCGCAACCACCTGCTCAACTCGCCTGAACCACCTGCCGGACACGCCAAAATCACCTGCCCGCTACACCAGCACCACTTCGGGGACAAGCCGGAATCACGTGAGGGGCATGCCGGCACAGCCTCTCAGACTGAACCTCGTGCCGGACACCACAGAACCACCTGCCGGACAGACCGGAACCACCTGCCGGACACGCTGCAACCACCGGCTCGACCCGCCCGAACGACCGCTGGACATGCAAAATCACCTGCCGGCTACGCCGGAAACACTTGGCGAACACTCCGGAATCACCTGCCGGGCATGCCGGAACCACCTCTCAGATATGCCAGAACCACGTGCCAATGACCCCGGAAGCACCTGCCGAGCACGCCGGAACCACCAGCTCGACTCGCCAGAACCACCTGCCGGACACGCAAAAATCACCTGCCGGCTACGCCACAACCAGTTGGGGAACACTTCGGAATCACCTGCCGGGCTTGCTGGAACCACCTGCCGGTCATGCCAAAATCACCTGCCAACTACGCCAGTACCACTTGGTGGACACTGTGGAAACACCTGTGGGGCCGGCCGGAACCACATCTCAGACGTGCCAGAACCATGTGCATGAGATGCTGGAACCACACCCCGAACAGACGGAAAACACCTGCCAGACCCGTCTGAACAACCTGCCGAGCACGCCGGAGCCACCTGCTCGACTCGCCGGACCACCTACCTGACATGCCCAAATCAACAGCCGGGTATGCCAGAACCACTTGTCGGACACTCCGGAATCATCTGCCGGACATGCCGGAACCAGCTCTCAGACACACCAGAACCACGTGCCGGAGACGCCGGAAGCACCTGCCGAGCATGCCGGAGCCACCTGCTCGACTCGCCAGAAACACCTGCCGGACACGCCAAAATCACCTGCCGGGTACGCCAGAACCACCTGGCGGACACTCCGAAATCACCTGTCGCGCATGCCGGAACCACCTCTCAGACGTGCCGGAAGCACGTGCCGGACACGCCGGAATCACCTACCGGACAGACCGGAACCACCTGCCGAGCACGCCGGAGCCACCTGTTCGACTCGCTGGAACCACCTGCCGGACAGGCCAATATTAACTGCTGGCTATGCCAGAACCGCCTGGGGGACGGTCCGGAATCACCTGCCAGCCATGGCGGAACCACCTCTCAGACTTACCAGAACCACCTGCCGGAGAAGCTGGAAACACGTCCTGGACAGTCTGGAAACACCTGCCGGCCAAGTCTGAACCACCTGCCAAGCACAACGGAACAACCTGCCAGACACACCAAAATCACCTGCGTGTTATGCCAGAACCACTTGGAGGACTCTCTGGGATGACCTGCCGGGCATGCCGGAACCACCTCTCAGACGTGCCAGAACCATGTGGCGGACAGTCCGGAATCACCTGTTGGGCAAGCGCAACCACCTCTGAGACGTAATAGAACCACATACCGTGCAGGCTGGAACCACCTACCGGACAGACCGGAATCACCTTTCGGGCATGCCGGAAGCACCTGTCAGGTGTGCCAGAAACACGTGCCGGAGACGCCGGAAGCACCTGCCAAGCACGTTGGAACCACCTGCTCATCTCGCCTGAACCACCTGCCAGACATGCCAAAATCACCTGCCGACTATGCCAGAACCACTTGGCGAACACTCCGGAATCACTTGCCGGGCATGCAGGAACCACCTCTCAGACATGCCAGAACCCCGTGCCAATGACCCCGGAAGCACCAGCCGAGCACGCCGGAACCACCTGCTCGACCCGCCAGAACCACCTGCCGATCACGCAAAAATCACCTGCCGGCTACGCCACAACCAGTTGGTGAACACTTTGGAATCACCTGCCAGGCTTGCTGGAACCACCTGCCAGTCATGCCAAAATCACCTGCCAACTACGCCAGAACCGCTTGGCGGACACTGCGGAAACACCTGTCGGGCCGGCTGGAACCACATCTCAGACGTGCCAGAAACGTGTTCATGAGATGCTGGAACCACACCCCGAACAGACGGATACCACCTGCCAGAACCGCCTGAACCACCTGCTGAGCACGCCAGAACCACCTGCTCGACTCACCGGTACCACCTCCCTGACACGCCAAAATCACCTGCTGGCTATGCCAGAACCACCTGGCGGACACTACGGAATCACCTGCCGCGCATGCCGGAACCACCTCTCAGACGTGCCGGAAGCACGTGCCAGACACGCCGGAAACACCTACCGGACAGACCGGAACCACCTGCCAAGAACGCCGGAGCCACCTGTTCGACTCGCTGGAACCACCTGCCGGACAGGCCAATATCAACTGCTGGCTATGCCAGAACCACCTGGGGGACAGTCCGGGATCACCTGCCAGCCATGGCGGAACCACCTCTCAGACGTACCAGAACCACCTGCCGGAGAAGCTGGAAACACGTCCTGGACAGACTGGAACCACGTGACGGCCATGCCTGAACCACCTGCCGAGCACGGCGGAACCACCTGCCGGACACGCCAAAATCACCTGCGGGCTACGCCAGAACCACTTGGACGACTCTCCGAAATGACCTGCCGGGCATGTTGGAACCACCTCTCAGACGTGCCAGAAGCACGTGGCGGACAGTCCGGAATCACCTGTTTGGCATACGCAACCACCTCTGAGACGTACCAGAACCACGTGCCGTGCACGCCGGAACCACCTACCGGACAGACCGGAATCCACTTTTGGGCATGCCGGAACCACCAGTCAGATGTGCCAGAAACACGTGCCGGAGACGCCGGAAGCACCTGCCGAGCACGTCGCAACCACCTGCTCAACTCGCCTGAACCACCTGCCGGACACGCCAAAATCACCTGCCCGCTACACCAGCACCACTTCGGGGACAAGCCGGAATCACGTGAGGGGCATGCCGGCACAGCCTCTCAGACTAAACCTCGTGCCGGACACCACAGAACCACCTGCCGGACACGCCGGAACCACCGGCTCGACCCGCCGGAACGACCGCTGGACATGCAAAATCACCTGCCGGCTACGCCGGAAACACTTGGCGAACACTCCGGAATCACCTGCCGGGCATGCCGGAACCACCTCTCAGATATGCCAGAACCCCGTGCCAATGACCCCGGAAGCACCTGCCGAGCACGCCGGAACCACCTGCTCGACTCGCCAGAACCACCTGCAGGACACGCAAAAATCACCTGCCGGCTACACCACAACCAGTTGGGGAACACTTCGGAATCACCTGCCGGGCTTGCTGGAACCACCTGCCGGTCATGCCAAAATCACCTGCCAACTACGCCAGTACCACTTGGCGGACACTGTGGAAACACCTGTCGGGCCGGCCGGAACCACATCTCAGACGTGCTAGAACCATGTGCATGAGATGCTGGAACCACACCCCGAACAGACGGAAAACACCCGCAAGACCCGTCTGAACAACCTGCCGAGCACGCAGGAGCCACCTGCTCGACTCGCCGGAACCACCTACCTGACATGCCAAAATCACCTGCCGGGTATGCCAGAACCACTTGGCGGACACTCCGGTATCATCTGCCAGACATGCCGGAACCAGCTCTCAGACACACCAGAACCACGTGCCGGAGACGCCGGAAGCACCTGCCGAGCATGCCGGAGCCACCTGCTCGACTCGCCAGAAACACCTGCCGGACAGGCCAATATTAACTGCTGGCTATGCCAGAACCACCTGGGGGACAGTCCGGAATCACCTGCCAGCCATGGCGGAACCATCTCTCACACGTACCAGAACCACCTGCCGGAGAAGCTGGAAACACGTCCTGGACAGTCTGGAACCACCTGCCGGCCAAGCCTGAACCACCTGCCAAGCACAACGGAACAACCTGCCAGACACGCCAAAATCACCTGCGTGTTATGCCAGAACCACTTGGAGGACTCTCTGGGATGACCTGCCGGGCATGCTGGAACCACCTCTCAGACGTGCCAGAACTATGTGGCGGACAGTCCGGAATCACCTGTTGGGCATGCGCAACCACCTCTGAGACGTACCAGAACCACATGCCGTGCAGGCTGGAACCACCTACCAGACAGACCGGAATCACCTTTCGGGCATGCCGGAACCACCTGTCAGGTGTGCCAGAAACACGTGCCGGAGACGCCGGAAGCACCTGCCAAGCACGTTGGAACCACCTGCTCAACTCGCCTGAACCACCTGCCGGACATGCCAAAATCACCTGCCGACTATGCCAGAACCACTTGGCGAACACTCCGGAATCACTTGCCGGGCATGCAGGAACCACCTCTCAGACATGCCAGAACCCCGTGCCAATGACACCGGAAGCACCAGCCGAGCACGCCGGAACCACCTGCTCAACTCGCCAGAACCACCTGCCGATCACGCAAAAATCACCTGCCGGCTACGCCACAACCAGTTGGTGAACACTTTGGAATCACCTGCCAGGCTTGCTGGAACCACCTGCCAGTCATGCCAAAATCACCTGCCAACTACGCCAGAACCGCTTGGCGGACACTGCGGAAACACCTGTCGGGCCGGCTGGAACCACATCTCAGACGTGCCAGAAACGTGTTCATGAGATGCTGGAACCACACCCCGAACAGACGGATACCACCTGCCAGAACCGCCTGAACCACCTGCTGAGCACGCCAGAACCACCTGCTCGACTCACCGGTACCACCTCCCTGACACGCCAAAATCACCTGCTGGTTATGCCAGAACCACCTGGCGGACACTACGGAATCACCTGCCGCGCATGCCGGAACCACCTCTCAGACGTGCCGGAAGCACGTGCCAGACACGCCGGAAACACCTACCGGACAGACCGAAACCACCTGCCAAGAACGCCGGAGCCACCTGTTCGACTCGCTGGAACCACCTGCCGGACAGGCCAATATCAACTGCTGGCTATGCCAGAACCACCTGGGGGACAGTCCGGGATCACCTGCCAGCCATGGCGGAACCACCTCTCAGACGTACCAGAACCACCTGCCGGAGAAGATGGAAACACGTCCTGCACAGACTGGAACCACGTGGCGGTCATGCCTGAACCACCTGCCGAGCACGGCGGAACCACCTGCCGGACACGCCAAAATCACCTGCGGGCTACGCCAGAACCACTTGGATGACTCTCCGAAATGACCTGCCGGGCATGTTGGAACCACCTCTCAGACGTGCCAGAAGCACGTGGCGGACAGTCCGGAATCACCTGTTTGGCATACGCAACCACCTCTGAGACGTACCAGAACCACGTGCCGTGCACGCCGGAACCACCTACCGGACAGACCGGAATCCACTTTTGGGCATGCCGGAACCACCAGTCAGATGTGCCAGCAACACGTGCCGGAGACGCCGGAAGCACCTGCCGAGCATGCCCGAGCCACCTGTTCGAATCGCCAGAAACACCTGCCGGACAGGCCAATATTAACTGCTGGCTATGCCAGAACCACCTGGGGGACGGTCCGGGATCACCTGCCAGCCATGGCGGAACCACCTCTCACACGTACCAGAACCACCTGCCGGAGAAGCTGGAAACACGTCCTGGACAGTCTGGAACCACCTGCCGGCCAAGCCTGAACCACCTGCCAAGCACAACGGAACAACCTGCCAGACACGCCAAAATCACCTGCGTGTTATGCCAGAACCACTTGGAGGACTCTCTGGGATGACCTGCCGGGCATGCCGGAACCACCAGTCAGATGTGCCAGAAACACGTGCCGGAGACCCCGGAAGCACCTGCCGAGCACGTCGCAACCACCTGCTCAACTCGCCTGAACCACCTGCCGGACACGCCAAAATCACCTGCCGGGTACGCCAGAACCACCTGGCGGACACTCCGAAATCATCTGTCGCGCATGCCGGAACCACCTCTCAGACGTGCCGGAAGCACGTGCCGGACACGCCGGAATCACCTACCGGACAGACCGGAACCACCTGCCGAGCACGCCGGAGCCACCTGTTCGACTCGCTCGATCCACCTGCCGGACAGGCCAATATCAACTGCTGGCTATGCCAGAACCACCTGGGGGACGGTCCGGAATCACCTGTCCGCCATGGCGGAACCATCTCTCACACGTACCAGAACCACCTGCCGGAGAAGCTGGAAACACGTCCTGGACAGTCTGGAACCACCTGCCGGCCAAGCCTGAACCACCTGCCAAGCACAACGGAACAACCTGCCAGACACGCCAAAATCACCTGCGTGTTATGCCAGAACCACTTGGAGGACTCTCTGGGATGACCTGCCGGGCATGCTGGAACCACCTCTCAGACGTGCCAGAACTATGTGGCGGACAGTCCGGAATCACCTGTTGGGCATGCGCAACCACCTCTGAGACGTACCAGAACCACATGCCGTGCAGGCTGGAACCACCTACCGGACAGACCGGAATCACCTTTCGGGCATGCCGGAAGCACCTGTCAGGTGTGCCAGAAACACGTGCCGGAGACGCCGGAAGCACCTGCCAAGCACGTTGGAACCACCTGCTCATCTCGCCTGAACCACCTGCCAGACATGCCAAAATCACCTGCCGACTATGCCAGAACCACTTGGCGAACACTCCGGAATCACTTGCCGGGCATGCAGGAACCACCTCTCAGACATGCCAGAACCCCGTGCCAATGACCCCGGAAGCACCAGCCGAGCACGCCGGAACCACCTGCTCGACCCGCCAGAACCACCTGCCGATCACGCAAAAATCACCTGCCGGCTACGCCACAACCAGTTGGTGAACACTTTGGAATCACCTGCCAGGCTTGCTGGAACCACCTGCCAGTCATGCCAAAATCACCTGCCAACTACGCCAGAACCGCTTGGCGGACACTGCGGAAACACCTGTCGGGCCGGCTGGAACCACATCTCAGACGTGCCAGAAACGTGTTCATGAGATGCTGGAACCACACCCCGAACAGACGGATACCACCTGCCAGAACCGCCTGAACCACCTGCTGAGCACGCCAGAACCACCTGCTCGACTCACCGGTACCACCTCCCTGACACGCCAAAATCACCTGCTGGGTATGCCAGAACCACCTGGCGGACACTACGGAATCACCTGCCGCGCATGCCGGAACCACCTCTCAGACGTGCCGGAAGCACGTGCCAGACACGCCGGAAACACCTACCGGACAGACCGGAACCACCTGCCAAGAACGCCGGAGCCACCTGTTCGACTCGCTGGAACCACCTGCCGGACAGGCCAATATCAACTGCTGGCTATGCCAGAACCACCTGGGGGACAGTCCGGGATCACCTGCCAGCCATGGCGGAACCACCTCTCAGACGTACCAGAACCACCTGCCGGAGAAGCTGGAAACACGTCCTGGACAGACTGGAACCACGTGACGGCCATGCCTGAACCACCTGCCGAGCACGGCGGAACCACCTGCCGGACACGCCAAAATCACCTGCGGGCTACGCCAGAACCACTTGGACGACTCTCCGAAATGACCTGCCGGGCATGTTGGAACCACCTCTCAGACGTGCCAGAAGCACGTGGCGGACAGTCCGGAATCACCTGTTTGGCATACGCAACCACCTCTGAGACGTACCAGAACCACGTGCCGTGCACGCCGGAACCACCTACCGGACAGACCGGAATCCACTTTTGGGCATGCCGGAACCACCAGTCAGATGTGCCAGAAACACGTGCCGGAGACACCGGAAGCACCTGCCGAGCACGTCGCAACCACCTGCTCAACTCGCCTGAACCACCTGCCGGACACGCCAAAATCACCTGCCCGCTACACCAGCACCACTTCGGGGACAAGCCGGAATCACGTGAGGGGCATGCCGGCACAGCCTCTCAGACTGAACCTCGTGCCGGACACCACAGAACCACCTGCCGGACAGAATGGAACCACCTGTCGGACACGCCGGAACCACCGGCTCGACCCGCCGGAACGACCGCTGCACATGCAAAATCACCTGCCGGCTACGCCGGAAACACTTGGCCAACACTCCGGAATCACCTGCCGGGCATGCCGGAACCACCTCTCAGATATGCCAGAACCCCGTGCCAATGACCCCGGAAGCACCTGCCGAGCACGCCGGAACCACCTGCTCGACTCGCCAGAACCACCTGCCGGACACGCAAAAATCACCTGCCGGCTATGCCACAACCAGTTGGGGAACACTTCGGAATCACCTGCCGGGCTTGCTGGAACCACCTGCCGGTCATGCCAAAATCACCTGCCAACTACGCCAGTACCACTTGGCGGACACTGTGGAAACACCTGTGGGGCCGGCCGGAACCACATCTCAGACGTGCCAGAACCATGTGCATGAGATGCTGGAACCACACCCCCAACAGACGGAAAACACCTGAGAGACCCGTCTGACCAACCTGCCGAGCACGCCGGAGCCACCTGCTCGACTCGACGGAACCACCTACCTGACATGCCAAAATCACCAGCCGGGTATGCCACAACCACTTGGCGGACACTCCGGAATCATCTGCCGGACATGCCGGAACCAGCTCTCAGACACTCCAGAACCAAGTGCCGGAGACACCGGAAGCACCTGTCGAGCATGCCGGAGCCACCTGCTCGACTCGCCAGAAACACCTCCCGGACACGCCAAAATCACCTGCCGGGTACGCCAGAACCACCTGGCGGACACTACGGAATCACCTGCCGCGCATGCCGGAACCACCTCTCAGACGTGCCGGAAGCACGTGCCAGACACGCCGGAAACACCTACCGGACAGACCGAAACCACCTGCCAAGAACGCCGGAGACACCTGTTCGACTCGCTGGAACCACCTGCCGGACAGGCCAATATCAACTGCTGGCTATGCCAGAACCACCTGGGGGACAGTCCGGGATCACCTGCCAGCCATGGCGGAACCACCTCTCAGACGTACCAGAACCACCTGCCGGAGAAGCTGGAAACACGTCCTGGACAGACTGGAACCACGTGACGGCCATTTCAGAACCACCTGCCGAGCACGGCGGAACCACCTGCCGGACACGCCAAAATCACCTGCGGGCTACGCCAGAACCACTTGGACGACTCTCCGAAATGACCTGCCGGGCATGTTGGAACCACCTCTCAGACGTGCCAGAAGCACGTGGCGGACAGTCCGGAATCACCTGTTGGGCATACGCAACCACCTCTGAGACGTACCAGAACCACGTGCCGTGCACGCCGGAACCACCTACTGGACAGACCGGAATCCACTTTTGGGCATGCCGTAACCACCAGTCAGATGTGCCAGCAACACGTGCCGGAGACGCCGGAAGCACCTGCCGAGCATGCCCGAGACACCTGTTCGACTCGCCAGAAACACCTGCCGGACAGGCCAATATTAACTGCTGGCTATGCCAGAACCCCCTGGGGGACTGTCCGGGATCACCTACCAGCCATGGCTGAACCACCTCTCACACGTACCAGAACCACCTGCCGGAGAAGCTGGAAACACGTCCTGGACAGTCTGGAACCACCTGCCGGCCAAGCCTGAACCACCTGTCAAGCACAACGGAACAACCTGCCAGACACGCCAAAATCACCTGCGTGTTATGCCAGAACCACTTGGAGGACTCTCTGGGATTACCTGTCGGGCATGCCGGAAACACCTCTCAGACGTGCCAGAACCATGTGGCGGACAGTCCGGAATCACCTGTTGGGCATGCGCAACCACCTCTGAGACGTACCAGAACCACATGCCGTGCAGGCTGGAACCACCTACCGGACAGACCGGAATCACCTTTCGGGCATGCCGGAACCACCTGTCAGATGTGCCAGAAACACGTGCCGGAGATGCCGGAAGCACCTGCCAAGCACGTTGGAACCACCTGCTCAACTCGCCTGAACCACCTGCCGGACATGCCAAAATCACCTGCCGACTATGCCAGAACCACTTGGCGAACACTCCGGAATCACTTGCCGGGCATGCAGGAACCACCTCTCAGACATGCCAGAACCCCGTGCCAATGACCCCGGAAGCACCAGCCGAGCACGCCGGAACCACCTGCTCGACCCGCCAGAACCACCTGCCGATCACGCAAAAATCACCTGCCGGCTACGCCACAACCAGTTGGTGAACACTTTGGAAGCACCTGCCAGGCTTGCTGGAACCACCTGCCAGTCATGCCAAAATCACCTGCCAACTACGCCAGAACCGCTTGGCGGACACTGCGGAAACACCTGTCGGGCCGGCTGGAACCACATCTCAGACGTGCCAGAACCATGTGCATGAGATGCTGGAACCACACCCCGAACAGACGGAAAACACCCGCCAGACCCGTCTGAACAACCTGCCGAGCACGCCGGAGCCACCTGCTCGACTCGCCGGAACCACCTACCTGACATGCCCAAATCACAAGCCGGGTATGCCAGAACCACTTGGCGGACACTCCGGAATCATCTGCCGGACATGCCGGAACCAGCTCTCAGACACACCAGAACCACGTGCCGGAGACGCCGGAAGCACCTGCCGAGCATGCCGGAGCCACCTGCTCGACTCGCCAGAAACACCTGCCGGACAGGCCAATATTAACTGCTGGCTATGCCAGAACCACCTGGGTGACAGTCCGGAATCACCTGCCAGCCATGGCGGAACCACCTCTCACACGTACCAGAACCACCTGCCGGAGAAGCTGGAAACACGTCCTGGACAGTCTGGAACCACCTGCCGTCCAAGCCTGAACCACCTGCCAAGCACAACGGAACAACCTGCCAGACACGCCAAAATCACCTGCGTGTTATGCCAGAACCACTTGGAGGACTCTCTGGGATGACCTGCCGGGCATGCCGGAACCACCTCTCAGACGTGCCAGAACTATGTGGCGGACAGTCCGGAATCACCTGTTGGGCATACGCAACCACCTCTGAGATGTAGCAGAACCACGTGCCGTGCACGCCGGAACCACCTACCGGACAGACCGGAATCCACTTTTGGGCATGCCGGAACCACCAGTCAGATGTGCCAGAAACACGTGCCGGAGATGCCAGAAGCACCTGCCGAGCACGTCGCAACCACCTGCTCAACTCGCCTGAACCACCTGCCGGACACGCCAAAATCACCTGCCCGCTACACCAGCACCACTTCGGGGACAAGCCGGAATCACGTGAGGGGCATGCCGGCACAGCCTCTCAGACTGAACCTCGTGCCGGACACCACAGTACCACCTGCCGGACAGACCGGGACCACCTGCCGGACACGCCGGAACCACCGGCTCGACCCGCCGGAACGACCGCTGGACATGCAAAATCACCTGCCGGCTACGCCGCAAACACTTGGCGAACACTCAGGAATCACCTGCCGGGCATGCCGGAACCACCTGCTCGACTCGCCTGAACCACCTGCCGGACATGCCAAAATCACCTGCCGACTATGCCAGAACCACTTGGCGAACACTCCGGAATCACTTGCCGGGCATGCAGGAACCACCTCTCAGACATGCCAGAACCCCGTGCCAATGACCCCGGAAGCACCAGCCGAGCACGCCGGAACCACCTGCTCAACTCGCCTGAACCACCTGCCGGACACGCCAAAATCACCTGCCCGCTACACCAGCACCACTTCGGGGACAAGCCGGAATCACGTTAGGGGCATGCCGGCACAGCCTCTCAGACTGAACCTCGTGCCGGACACCACAGAACCACCTGCCAGACAGACCGGAACCACCTGCCGGACACGCCGGAACCACCGGCTCGACCCGCCGGAACGACCGCTGCACATGCAAAATCACCTGCCGGCTACGCCGGAAACACTTGGCGAACACTCCGGAATCACCTGCCGGGCATGCCGGAACCACCTCTCAGATATGCCAGAACCCCGTGCCAATGACCCCGGAAGCACCTGCCGAGCACGCCGGAACCACCTGCTCGACTCGCCAGAACCACCTGCCGGACACGCAAAAATCACCTGCCGGCTACGCCACAACCAGTTGGGGAACACTTCGGAATCACCTGCCGGGCTTGCTGGAACCACCTGCCGGTCATGCCAAAATCACCTGCCAACTACGCCAGTACCACTTGGCGGACACTGTGGAAACACCTGTCGGGCCGGCCGGAGCCACATCTCAGACGTGCCAGAACCATGTGCATGAGATGCTGGAACCACACCCCGAACAGACGGAAAACACCTGCCAGATTCGTCTGAACAACCTGCCGAGCACGCCGGAGCCACCTGCTCGACTCGCCGGAACCACCTACCTGACATGCCCAAATCACCACCCAGGTATGCCAGAACCACATGGCGGACACTCCGGAATCATCTGCCGGACATGCCGGAACCAGCTCTCAGACACACCAGAACCACGTGCCGGAGACGCCGGAAGCACCTGCCGAGCATGCCGGAGCCACCTGCTCGACTCGCCAGAACCACCTGCCGGACACGCCAAAATCACCTGCCGAGTATGCCAGAACCACCTGGCGGACACTACGGAATCACCTGCCGCGCATGCCGGAACCACCTCTCAGACGTGCCGGAAGCACGTGCCAGACACGCCGGAAACACCTACCGGACAGACCGGAACCACCTGCCAAGAACGCCGGAGCCACCTGTTCGACTCGCTGGAACCACCTGCCGGACAGGCCAATATCAACTGCTGGCTATGCCAGAACCACGTGGGGGACAGTCCGGGATCACCTGCCAGCCATGATGGAACCACCTCTCAGACGTACCAGAACCACCTGCCGGAGAAGATGGAAACACGTCCTGGACAGACTGGAACCACGTGACGGCCATGCCTGAACCACCTGCCGAGCACGGCGGAACCACCTGCTGGACACGCCAAAATCACCTGCGGGCTACGCCAGAACCACTTGGACGACTCTCCGAAATGACCTGCCGGGCATGCCGGAACCACCTCTCAGACGTGCCAGAACCATGTGGCGGACAGTCCGGAATCACCTGTTGGGCATGCGCAACCACCTCTGAGACGTACCAGAAACACATGCCGTGCAGTCTGGAACCACCTACCGGACAGACCGGAATCACCTTTCGGGCATGCCGGAACCACCTGTCAGATGTGCCAGAAACACGTGCCGGAGACCCCGGAAGCACCTGCCAAGCACGTTGGAACCACCTGCTCAACTCGCCTGAACCACCTGCCGGACATGAAAAATCACCTGCCGACTATGCCAGAACCACTTGGCGAACACTCCGGAATCACTTGCCGGGCATGCAGGAACCACCTCTCAGACATGCCAGAACCCCGTGCCAATGACCCCGGAAGCACCAGCCGAGCACACCGGAACCACCTGCTCGACTCGCCAGAACCACCTGCCGATCACGCAAAAATCACCTGCCGGCTACGCCACAACCAGTTGGTGAACACTTTGGAATCACCTGCCAGGCTTGCTGGAACCACCTACCGGTCATGCCAAAATCACCTGCCAACTACGCCAGAACCGCTTGGCGGACACTGCGGAAACACCTGTCGGGCCGGCTGGAACCACATCTCAGACGTGCCAGAAACGTGTTCATGAGATGCTGGAACCACACCCCGAACAGACGGATACCACCTGCCAGAACCGCCTGAACCACCTGCTGAGCACGCCGGAACCACCTGCTCGACTTACCGGTACCACCTCCCTGACACGCCAAAATCACCTGCTGGGTATGCCAGAACCACTTGGCGGACACTCCGGAATCATCTGCCGGACATGCCGGAACCAGCTCACAGACACACCAGAACCAAGTGCCGGAGACGCCGGAATCACCTGCCGCGCATGCCGGAACCACCTCTCAGACGTGCCGGAAGCACGTGCCAGACACGCCGGAAACACCTACCGGACAGACCGGAACCACCTGCCAAGAACGCCGGAGCCACCTGTTCGACTCGCTTTAACCACCTGCCGGACAGGCCAATATCAACTGCTGGCTATGCCAGAACCACCTGGGGGACAGTCCGGGATCACCTGCCACCCATGGCGGAACCACCTCTCAGACGTACCAGAACCACCTGCCGGAGAAGCTGGAAACACGTCCTGGACAGACTGGAACCACGTGACGGCCATGCCTGAACCACCTGCCGAGCACGGCGGAACCACCTGCAGGACACGGCAAAATCACCTGCGGGCTCCGCAAGAACCACTTGGTCGACTCTCCGAAATGACCTGCCGGGCATGTTGGAACCACCTCTCAGACGTGCCAGAAGCACGTGGCGGACAGTCCGGAATCACCTGTTGGGCATACGCAACCACATCTGAGACGTACCAGAACCACGTGCCGTGCACGCCGGAACCACCTACCGGACAGACCGGAATCCACTTTTGGGCATGCCGGAACCACCAGTCAGATGTGCCAGAAACACGTGCCGGAGACGCCGGAAGCACCTGCCGAGCACGTCGCAACCACCTGCTCAACTCGCCTGAACCACCTGCCGGACACGCCAAAATCACCTGCCCGCTACACCAGCACCACTTCGGGGACAAGCCGGAATCACTTGAGGGGCATGCCGGCACAGCCTCTCAGACTGAACCTCGTGCCGGACACCACAGAACCACCTGCCGGACAGACCGGAACCACCTGCCGGACACGCCGGAACCACCGGCTCGACCCGCCGGAACGACCGCTGGACATGCAAAATCACCTGCCGGCTACGCCGCAAACACTTGGCGAACACTCCGGAATCACCTGCCGGGCATGCCGGAACCACCTCTCAGATATGCCAGAACCACGTGCCAATGACCCCGGAAGCACCTGCCGAGCACGCCGGAACCACCTGCTCGACTCGCCAGAACCACCTGCCGGACACGCAAAAATCACCTGCCGGCTACGCCACAACCAGTTGGGGAACACTTCGGAATCACCTGCCGGGCTTGCTGGAACCACCTGCCGGTCATGCCAAAATCACCTGCCAACTACGCCAGTACCACTTGGCGGACACTGTGGAAACACCTGTCGGGCCGGCCGGAACCACATCTCAGACGTGCCAGAACCATGTGCATGAGATGCTGGAACCACACCCCGAACAGAAGGAAAACACCTGCCAGACCCGTCTGAACAACCTGCCGAGCACGCCGGAGCCACCAGCTCGACTCGCCGGAACCACCTACCTTACATGCCAAAATCACCAGCCGGGTATGCCAGAACCACTTGGCAGACACTCCGGAATCATCTGCCGGACATGCCGGAACCAGCTCTCAGACACACCAGAACCAAGTGCCGGAGACGCCGGAAGCACCTGTCGAGCATGCCGGAGCCACCTGCTCGACTCGCCAGAAACACCTCCCGGACACGCCAAAATCACCTGCCGGGTACGCCAGAACCACCTGGCGGACACTACGGAATCACCTGCCGCGCATGCCGGAACCACCTCTCAGACGTGCCGGAAGCACGTGCCAGACACGCCGGAAACACCTACCGGACAACCGAAACCACCTGCCAAGAACGCCGGAGCCACCTGTTCGACTCGCTGGAACCACCTGCCGGACAGGCCAATATCAACTGCTGGCTATGCCAGAACCACCTGGGGAACAGTCCGGGATCACCTGCCAGCCATGGCGGAACCACCTCTCAGACGTACCAGAACCACCTGCCGGAGAAGATGGAAACACGTCCTGGACAGACTGGAACCACGTGACGGCCATGCCTGAACCACCTGCCGAGCACGGCGGAACCACCTGCCGGACACGCCAAAATCACCTGCGGGCTACGCCAGAACCACTTGGACGACTCTCCGAAAGGACCTGCCGGGCATGTTGGAACCACCTCTCAGACGTGCCAGAAGCACGTGGCGGACAGTCCGGAATCACCTGTTGGGCAAACGCAACCACCTCTGAGACGTTCCAGAACCACGTGCCGTGCACGCCGGAACCACCTACCGGACAGACCGGAATCCACTTTTGGGCATGCCGGAACCACCAGTCAGATGTGCCAGCAACACGTGTCGGAGACGCCGGAAGCACCTGCCGAGCATGCCCGAGCCACCTGTTCGACTGGCCAGAAACAAATGCCAGACAGGCCAATATTAACTGATGGCTATGCCAGAACCACCTGGGGGACGGTCCGGAATCACCTGCCAGCCATGGCGGAACCACCTCTCACACGTACCAGAACCACCTGCCGGAGAAGCTGGAAACACGTCCTGGACAGTCTGGAACCACCTGCCGGCCAAGCCTGAACCACCTGCCAAGCACAACAGAACAACCTGCCAGACACGCCAAAATCACCTGCGTGTTATGCCAGAACCACTTGGAGGACTCTCTGGGATGACCTGCCGGGCATGCCGGAACCACCTCTCAGACGTGCCAGAACCATGTGGCGGACAGTCCGGAATCACCTGTTGGGCATGCGCAACCACCTCTGAGACGTACCAGAACCACATGCCGTGCAGGCTGGAACCACCTACCGGACAGACCGGAATCACCTATCGGGCATGCCGGAACCACCTGTCAGATGTGCCAGAAACACGTGCCGGATACGCCGGAAGCACCTGCCAAGCACGTTGGAACCACCTGCTCAACTCGCCTGAACCACCTGCCGGACATGCCAAAATCACCTGCCGACTATGCCAGAACCACTTGGCGAACACTCCGGAATCACTTGCCGGGCATGCAGGAACCACCTCTCAGACATGCCAGAACCCCGTGCCAATGACCCCGGAAGCACCAGCCGAGCACGCCGGAACCACCTGCTCGACTCGCCAGAACCACCTGCCGATCACGCAAAAATCACCTGCTGGCTACGCCACAACCAGTTGGTGAACACTTTGGAATCACCTGCCAGGCTTGCTGGAACCACCTGCCAGTCATGCCAAAATCACCTGCCAACTACGCCAGAACCGCTTGGCGGACACTGCGGAAACACCTGTCGGGCCGGCCGGAACCACATCTCAGACGTGCCAGAAACGTGTTCATGAGATGCTGGAACCACACCCCGAACAGTTGGATACCATCTGCCAGAACCGCCTGAACCACCTGCTGAGCACGCCGGAACCACCTGCTCGACTCACCGGTACCACCTCCCTGACACGCCAAAATCACCTGCTGGGTATGCCAGAACCACTTGGCGGACACTCCGGAATCATCTGCCGGACATGCCGGAACCAGCTCTCAGACACACCAGAACCAAGTGCCGGAGACGCAGGAAGCACCTGCCGAGCATGCCGGAGCCACCTGCTCAACTCGCCAGAAACACCTGCCGGACACGCCAAAATCACCTGCCGGGTACGCCAGAACGACCTGGCGGACACTACGGAATCACCTGCCGCGCATGCCGGAACCACCTGTCAGACGTGCCGGAAGCACGTGTCAGACACGCCGGAAACACCTACCGGACAGACCGGAACCACTTGCCAAGAACGCCGGAGCCACCTGTTCGACTCGCTGGAACCACCTGCCGGACAGGCCAATATCAACTGCTGGCTATGCCAGAACCACCTGGGGGACAGTCCGGGATCACCTGCCAGCCATGGCGGAACCACCTCTCAGACGTACCAGAACCACCTGCCGGAGAAGATGGAAACACGTCCTGGACAGACTGGAACCACGTGACGGCCATGCCTGAACCACCTGCCGAGCACGGCGGAACCACCTGCCGGACACGCCAAAATCACCTGCGGGCTACGCCAGAACCACTTGGACGACTCTCCGAAAGGACCTGCCGGGCATGTTGGAACCACCTCTCAGAAGTGCCAGAAGCACGTGGCGGACAGTCCGGAATCACCTGTTGGGCACACGCAACCACCTCTGAGACGTACCAGAACCACGTGCCGTGCACGCCGGAACCACCTACCGGACAGACCGGAATCAACTTTTGGGCATGCCGGAACCACCAGTCAGATGTGCCAGAAACACGTGCCGGAGACGCTGGAAGCACATGCCGAGCACGTCGCAACCACCTGCTCAACTCGCCTGAACCACCTGCCGGACACGCCAAAATCACCTGCCCGCTACACCAGCACCACTTCGGGGACAAGCCGGAATCACGTGAGGGGCATGCCGGCACAGCCTCTCAGACTGAACCTCGTGCCGGACACCAGAGAACCACCTGCCGGACAGACCGGAACCACCTGCCGGACACGCTGCAACCACCGGCTCGACCCGCCCGAACGACCGCTGGACATGCAAAATCACCTGCCGGCTACGCCGGAAACACTTGGCGAACACTCCGGAATCACCTGCCGGGCATGCCGGAACCACCTCTCAGATATGCCAGAACCACGTGCCAATGACCCCGGAAGCACCTGCCGAGCACGCCGGAACCACCAGCTCGACTCGCCAGAACCACCTGCCGGACACGCAAAAATCACCTGCCGGCTACGCCACAACCAGTTGGGGAACACTTCGGAATCACCTGCCGGGCTTGCTGGAACCACCTGCCGGTCATGCCAAAATCACCTGCCAACTACGCCAGTACCACTTGGTGGACACTGTGGAAACACCTGTGGGGCCGGCCGGAACCACATCTCAGACGTGCCAGAACCATGTGCATGAGATGCTGGAACCACACCCCGAACAGACGGAAAACACCTGCCAGACCCGTCTGAACAACCTGCCGAGCACGCCGGAGCCACCTGCTCGACTCGCCGGACCACCTACCTGACATGCCCAAATCAACAGCCGGGTATGCCAGAACCACTTGTCGGACACTCCGGAATCATCTGCCGGACATGCCGGAACCAGCTCTCAGACACACCAGAACCACGTGCCGGAGACGCCGGAAGCACCTGCCGAGCATGCCGGAGCCACCTGCTCGACTCGCCAGAAACACCTGCCGAACACGCCAAAATCACCTGCCGGGTACGCCAGAACCACCTGGCGGACACTCCGAAATCACCTGTCGCGCATGCCGGAACCACCTCTCAGACGTGCCGGAAGCACGTGCCGGACACGCCGGAATCACCTACCGGACAGACCGGAACCACCTGCCGAGCACGCCGGAGCCACCTGTTCGACTCGCTGGAACCACCTGCCGGACAGGCCAATATTAACTGCTGGCTATGCCAGAACCGCCTGGGGGACGGTCCGGAATCACCTGCCAGCCATGGCGGAACCACCTCTCAGACTTACCAGAACCACCTGCCGGAGAAGCTGGAAACACGTCCTGGACAGTCTGGAAACACCTGCAGGCCAAGTCTGAACCACCTGCCAAGCACAACGGAACAACCTGCCAGACACACCAAAATCACCTGCGTGTTATGCCAGAACCACTTGGAGGACTCTCTGGGATGACCTGCCGGGCATGCGGGAACCACCTCTCAGACGTGCCAGAACCATGTGGCGGACAGTCCGGAATCACCTGTTGGGCAAGCGCAACCACCTCTGAGACGTAATAGAACCACATACCGTGCAGGCTGGAACCACCTACCGGACAGACCGGAATCACCTTTCGCGCATGCCGGAACCGCCTGTCAGATATGCCAGAAACACGTGCCGGAGACGCCGGAAGCACCTGCCAAGCACGTTGGAACCACCTGCTCAACTCGCCTGAACCACCTGCCGGACATGCCAAAATCACCTGCCGACTATGCCAGAACCACTTGGCGAACACTCCGGAATCACTTGCCGGGCATGCAGGAACCACCTCTCAGACATGCCAGAACCCCGTGCCAATGACCCCGGAAGCACCAGCCGAGCACACCGGAACCACCTGCTCGACTCGCCAGAACCACCTGCCGATCACGCAAAAATCACCTGCCGGCTACGCCACAACCAGTTGGTGAACACTTTGGAATCACCTGCCAGGCTTGCTGGAACCACCTACCGGTCATGCCAAAATCACCTGCCAACTACGCCAGAACCGCTTGGCGGACACTGCGGAAACACCTGTCGGGCCGGCCGGAACCACATCTCAGACGTGCCAGAAACGTGTTCATGAGATGCTGGAACCACACCCCGAACAGACGGATACCACCTGCCAGAACCGCCTGAACCACCTGCTGAGCACGCCGGAACCACCTGCTCGACTCACCGGTACCACCTCCCTGACATGCCCAAATCACCAGCCAGGTACTATAGAACCACTTGGCGGACACTCCGGAATCACCTGCCGGACATGCCGGAACCAGCTCTCAGACACACCAGAACCACGTGCCGGAGACGCCGGAAGCACCAGCCGAGCATGCCGGAGCCACCTGCTCGACTCGCCAGAAACACCTGCCGGACACGCCAAAACACCTGCCGGGTATGCCAGAACCACCTGGCGGACACTCCGAAATCAACTATCACGCATGCCGGCACCACCTCTCAGACGTGCCGGAAGCACGTGCCGGACACGCTGGAATCACCTACCGGACAGACCGGAACGACCTGCCGAGCACGCCGGAGCCACCTGTTCGACTGGCTGGAACCAGCTGCCGGACAGGCCAATATCAACTGCTTGCTATGCCAGAACCACCTAGGGGACAGTCCGGGATCACCTGCCAGCCATGGCGGAACCACCTCTCAGACGTACCAGAACCACCTGCCGGAGAAGCTGGAAACACGTCCTGGACAGACTGGAACCACGTGACGGCCATGCCTGAAACACCTGCCGAGCACGGCGGAACCACCTGCCGGACACGCCAAAATCACCTGAGGGCTACGCCAGAACCACTTGGACGACTCTCCAAAATGACCTGCCGGGCATGTTGGAACCACCTCTCAGACGTGCCAGAAGCACGTGGCGGACAGTCCGGAATCACCTGTTGGGCATATGCAACCACCTCTGAGACGTACCAGAACCACGTGCCGTGCACGCCGGAACGACCTACCGGACAGACCGGAACCCACTTTTGGGCATGCCAGAACCACCTGTCAGATGTGCCAGAAACACGTGCCGGAGACGCCGGAAGCACCTGCCGATCACGTCGCAACCACCTGCTCAACTCGCCTGAACCACCTGCCGGACATGCCAAAATCACCTGCCGACTATGCCAGAACCACTTGGCGAACACTCCAGAATCACTTGCCGGGCATGCAGGAACCACCTCTCAGACATGCAAGAACCCCGTGCCAATGACCACAGAAGCACCAGCCGAGCACGCCGGAACCACCTGCTCGACTCGCCAGAACCACCTGCCGATCACGCAAAAATCACGTGCCGGCTACACCACAACCAGTTGGTGAACACTTTGGAATCACCTGCCAGGCTTGCTGGAACCACCTGCCAATCATGCCAAAATCACCTGCCAACTACGCCAGAACCGCTTGGCGGACACTGCGGAAACACCTGTCGGGCCGGCCGGAACCACATCTCAGACGTGCCAGAACCATGTGCATGAGATGCTGGAACCACACCCCGAACAGACGGAAAACACCCGCCAGACCCGTCTGAACAACCGGCCGAGCACGCCGGAGCCACCTGCTCGACTCGCCGGAACCACCTACCTGACATGCCCAAATCACCAGCCAGGTATGCCAGAACCACTTGGCGGACACTCCGGAATCATCTGCCGGACATGGCGGAACCAGCTGTCAGACACACCAGAACCACGTGCCGGGCACGCCGGAAGCACCTGCCGAGCATGCCGGAGCCACCTGCTCGACTCGCCAGAAACACCTGCCGGACACGGCAAAATCACCTGCCGGGTATGCCAGAACCACCTGGCGGACACTACGGAATCACCTGCCGCGCATGCCGGAACCACCTCTCAGACGTGCCGGAAGCACGTGCCGGACACGCCGGAATCACCTACCGGACAGACCGGAACCACCTGCCGAGCACGCCGGAGCCACCTGTTCGACTCGCTCGATCCACCTGCCGGACAGGCCAATATCAACTGCTGGCTATGCCAGAACCACCTGGGGGACGGTCCGGAATCACCTGTCCGCCATGGCGGAACCATCTCTCACACGTACCAGAACCACCTGCCGGAGAAGCTGGAAACACGTCCTGGACAGTCTGGAACCACCTGCCGGCCAAGCCTGAACCACCTGCCAAGCACAACGGAACAACCTGCCAGACACGCCAAAATCACCTGCGTGTTATGCCAGAACCACTTGGAGGACTCTCTGGGATGACCTGCCGGGCATGCTGGAACCACCTCTCAGACGTGCCAGAACTATGTGGCGGACAGTCCGGAATCACCTGTTGGGCATGCGCAACCACCTCTGAGACGTACCAGAACCACATGCCGTGCAGGCTGGAACCACCTACCGGACAGACCGGAATCACCTTTCGGGCATGCCGGAAGCACCTGTCAGGTGTGCCAGAAACACGTGCCGGAGACGCCGGAAGCACCTGCCAAGCACGTTGGAACCACCTGCTCATCTCGCCTGAACCACCTGCCAGACATGCCAAAATCACCTGCCGACTATGCCAGAACCACTTGGCGAACACTCCGGAATCACTTGCCGGGCATGCAGGAACCACCTCTCAGACATGCCAGAACCCCGTGCCAATGACCCCGGAAGCACCAGCCGAGCACGCCGGAACCACCTGCTCGACCCGCCAGAACCACCTGCCGATCACGCAAAAATCACCTGCCGGCTACGCCACAACCAGTTGGTGAACACTTTGGAATCACCTGCCAGGCTTGCTGGAACCACCTGCCAGTCATGCCAAAATCACCTGCCAACTACGCCAGAACCGCTTGGCGGACACTGCGGAAACACCTGTCGGGCCGGCTGGAACCACATCTCAGACGTGCCAGAAACGTGTTCATGAGATGCTGGAACCACACCCCGAACAGACGGATACCACCTGCCAGAACCGCCTGAACCACCTGCTGAGCACGCCAGAACCACCTGCTCGACTCACCGGTACCACCTCCCTGACACGCCAAAATCACCTGCTGGGTATGCCAGAACCACCTGGCGGACACTACGGAATCACCTGCCGCGCATGCCGGAACCACCTCTCAGACGTGCCGGAAGCACGTGCCAGACACGCCGGAAACACCTACCGGACAGACCGGAACCACCTGCCAAGAACGCCGGAGCCACCTGTTCGACTCGCTGGAACCACCTGCCGGACAGGCCAATATCAACTGCTGGCTATGCCAGAACCACCTGGGGGACAGTCCGGGATCACCTGCCAGCCATGGCGGAACCACCTCTCAGACGTACCAGAACCACCTGCCGGAGAAGCTGGAAACACGTCCTGGACAGACTGGAACCACGTGACGGCCATGCCTGAACCACCTGCCGAGCACGGCGGAACCACCTGCCGGACACGCCAAAATCACCTGCGGGCTACGCCAGAACCACTTGGACGACTCTCCGAAATGACCTGCCGGGCATGTTGGAACCACCTCTCAGACGTGCCAGAAGCACGTGGCGGACAGTCCGGAATCACCTGTTTGGCATACGCAACCACCTCTGAGACGTACCAGAACCACGTGCCGTGCACGCCGGAACCACCTACCGGACAGACCGGAATCCACTTTTGGGCATGCCGGAACCACCAGTCAGATGTGCCAGAAACACGTGCCGGAGACACCGGAAGCACCTGCCGAGCACGTCGCAACCACCTGCTCAACTCGCCTGAACCACCTGCCGGACACGCCAAAATCACCTGCCCGCTACACCAGCACCACTTCGGGGACAAGCCGGAATCACGTGAGGGGCATGCCGGCACAGCCTCTCAGACTGAACCTCGTGCCGGACACCACAGAACCACCTGCCGGACAGAATGGAACCACCTGTCGGACACGCCGGAACCACCGGCTCGACCCGCCGGAACGACCGCTGCACATGCAAAATCACCTGCCGGCTACGCCGGAAACACTTGGCCAACACTCCGGAATCACCTGCCGGGCATGCCGGAACCACCTCTCAGATATGCCAGAACCCCGTGCCAATGACCCCGGAAGCACCTGCCGAGCACGCCGGAACCACCTGCTCGACTCGCCAGAACCACCTGCCGGACACGCAAAAATCACCTGCCGGCTATGCCACAACCAGTTGGGGAACACTTCGGAATCACCTGCCGGGCTTGCTGGAACCACCTGCCGGTCATGCCAAAATCACCTGCCAACTACGCCAGTACCACTTGGCGGACACTGTGGAAACACCTGTGGGGCCGGCCGGAACCACATCTCAGACGTGCCAGAACCATGTGCATGAGATGCTGGAACCACACCCCCAACAGACGGAAAACACCTGAGAGACCCGTCTGACCAACCTGCCGAGCACGCCGGAGCCACCTGCTCGACTCGACGGAACCACCTACCTGACATGCCAAAATCACCAGCCGGGTATGCCACAACCACTTGGCGGACACTCCGGAATCATCTGCCGGACATGCCGGAACCAGCTCTCAGACACTCCAGAACCAAGTGCCGGAGACACCGGAAGCACCTGTCGAGCATGCCGGAGCCACCTGCTCGACTCGCCAGAAACACCTCCCGGACACGCCAAAATCACCTGCCGGGTACGCCAGAACCACCTGGCGGACACTACGGAATCACCTGCCGCGCATGCCGGAACCACCTCTCAGACGTGCCGGAAGCACGTGCCAGACACGACGGAAACACCTACCGGACAGACCGAAACCAAATGCCAAGAACGCCGGAGACACCTGTTCGACTCGCTGGAACCACCTGCCGGACAGGCCAATATCAACTGCTGGCTATGCCAGAACCACCTGGGGGACAGTCCGGGATCACCTGCCAGCCATGGCGGAACCACCTCTCAGACGTACCAGAACCACCTGCCGGAGAAGCTGGAAACACGTCCTGGACAGACTGGAACCACGTGACGGCCATGCCTGAACCACCTGCCGAGCACGGCGGAACCACCTGCCGGACACGCCAAAATCACCTGCGGGCTACGCCAGAACCACTTGGACGACTCTCCGAAATGACCTGCCGGGCATGTTGGAACCACCTCTCAGACGTGCCAGAAGCACGTGGCGGACAGTCCGGAATCACCTGTTTGGCATACGCAACCACCTCTGAGACGTACCAGAACCACGTGCCGTGCACGCCGGAACCACCTACCGGACAGACCGGAATCCACTTTTGGGCATGCCGGAACCACCAGTCAGATGTGCCAGAAACACGTGCCGGAGACACCGGAAGCACCTGCCGAGCACGTCGCAACCACCTGCTCAACTCGCCTGAACCACCTGCCGGACACGCCAAAATCACCTGCCCGCTACACCAGCACCACTTCGGGGACAAGCCGGAATCACGTGAGGGGCATGCCGGCACAGCCTCTCAGACTGAACCTCGTGCCGGACACCACAGAACCACCTGCCGGACAGAATGGAACCACCTGTCGGACACGCCGGAACCACCGGCTCGACCCGCCGGAACGACCGCTGCACATGCAAAATCACCTGCCGGCTACGCCGGAAACACTTGGCCAACACTCCGGAATCACCTGCCGGGCATGCCGGAACCACCTCTCAGATATGCCAGAACCCCGTGCCAATGACCCCGGAAGCACCTGCCGAGCACGCCGGAACCACCTGCTCGACTCGCCAGAACCACCTGCCGGACACGCAAAAATCACCTGCCGGCTATGCCACAACCAGTTGGGGAACACTTCGGAATCACCTGCCGGGCTTGCTGGAACCACCTGCCGGTCATGCCAAAATCACCTGCCAACTACGCCAGTACCACTTGGCGGACACTGTGGAAACACCTGTGGGGCCGGCCGGAACCACATCTCAGACGTGCCAGAACCATGTGCATGAGATGCTGGAACCACACCCCCAACAGACGGAAAACACCTGAGAGACCCGTCTGACCAACCTGCCGAGCACGCCGGAGCCACCTGCTCGACTCGACGGAACCACCTACCTGACATGCCAAAATCACCAGCCGGGTATGCCACAACCACTTGGCGGACACTCCGGAATCATCTGCCGGACATGCCGGAACCAGCTCTCAGACACTCCAGAACCAAGTGCCGGAGACACCGGAAGCACCTGTCGAGCATGCCGGAGCCACCTGCTCGACTCGCCAGAAACACCTCCCGGACACGCCAAAATCACCTGCCGGGTACGCCAGAACCACCTGGCGGACACTACGGAATCACCTGCCGCGCATGCCGGAACCACCTCTCAGACGTGCCGGAAGCACGTGCCAGACACGACGGAAACACCTACCGGACAGACCGAAACCAAATGCCAAGAACGCCGGAGACACCTGTTCGACTCGCTGGAACCACCTGCCGGACAGGCCAATATCAACTGCTGGCTATGCCAGAACCACCTGGGGGACAGTCCGGGATCACCTGCCAGCCATGGCGGAACCACCTCTCAGACGTACCAGAACCACCTGCCGGAGAAGCTGGAAACACGTCCTGGACAGACTGGAACCACGTGACGGCCATTTCAGAACCACCTGCCGAGCACGGCGGAACCACCTGCCGGACACGCCAAAATCACCTGCGGGCTACGCCAGAACCACTTGGACGACTCTCCGAAATGACCTGCCGGGCATGTTGGAACCACCTCTCAGACGTGCCAGAAGCACGTGGCGGACAGTCCGGAATCACCTGTTGGGCATACGCAACCACCTCTGAGACGTACCAGAACCACGTGCCGTGCACGCCGGAACCACCTACTGGACAGACCGGAATCCACTTTTGGGCATGCCGGAACCACCAGTCAGATGTGCCAGCAACACGTGCCGGAGACGCCGGAAGCACCTGCCGAGCATGCCCGAGACACCTGTTCGACTCGCCAGAAACACCTGCCGGACAGGCCAATATTAACTGCTGGCTATGCCAGAACCCCCTGGGGGACTGTCCGGGATCACCTACCAGCCATGGCTGAACCACCTCTCACACGTACCAGAACCACCTGCCGGAGAAGCTGGAAACACGTCCTGGACAGTCTGGAACCACCTGCCGGCCAAGCCTGAACCACCTGTCAAGCACAACGGAACAACCTGCCAGACACGCCAAAATCACCTGCGTGTTATGCCAGAACCACTTGGAGGACTCTCTGGGATTACCTGTCGGGCATGCCGGAAACACCTCTCAGACGTGCCAGAACCATGTGGCGGACAGTCCGGAATCACCTGTTGGGCATGCGCAACCACCTCTGAGACGTACCAGAACCACATGCCGTGCAGGCTGGAACCACCTACCGGACAGACCGGAATCACCTTTCGGGCATGCCGGAACCACCTGTCAGATGTGCCAGAAACACGTGCCGGAGATGCCGGAAGCACCTGCCAAGCACGTTGGAACCACCTGCTCAACTCGCCTGAACCACCTGCCGGACATGCCAAAATCACCTGCCGACTATGCCAGAACCACTTGGCGAACACTCCGGAATCACTTGCCGGGCATGCAGGAACCACCTCTCAGACATGCCAGAACCCCGTGCCAATGACCCCGGAAGCACCAGCCGAGCACGCCGGAACCACCTGCTCGACCCGCCAGAACCACCTGCCGATCACGCAAAAATCACCTGCCGGCTACGCCACAACCAGTTGGTGAACACTTTGGAAGCACCTGCCAGGCTTGCTGGAACCACCTGCCAGTCATGCCAAAATCACCTGCCAACTACGCCAGAACCGCTTGGCGGACACTGCGGAAACACCTGTCGGGCCGGCTGGAACCACATCTCAGACGTGCCAGAACCATGTGCATGAGACGCTGGAACCACACCCCGAACAGACGGAAAACACCCGCCAGACCCGTCTGAACAACCTGCCGAGCACGCCGGAGCCACCTGCTCGACTCGCCGGAACCACCTACCTGACATGCCCAAATCACAAGCCGGGTATGCCAGAACCACTTGGCGGACACTCCGGAATCATCTGCCGGACATGCCGGAACCAGCTCTCAGACACACCAGAACCACGTGCCGGAGACGCCGGAAGCACCTGCCGAGCATGCCGGAGCCACCTGCTCGACTCGCCAGAAACACCTGCCGGACAGGCCAATATTAACTGCTGGCTATGCCAGAACCACCTGGGTGACAGTCCGGAATCACCTGCCAGCCATGGCGGAACCACCTCTCACACGTACCAGAACCACCTGCCGGAGAAGCTGGAAACACGTCCTGGACAGTCTGGAACCACCTGCCGTCCAAGCCTGAACCACCTGCCAAGCACAACGGAACAACCTGCCAGACACGCCAAAATCACCTGCGTGTTATGCCAGAACCACTTGGAGGACTCTCTGGGATGACCTGCCGGGCATGCCGGAACCACCTCTCAGACGTGCCAGAACTATGTGGCGGACAGTCCGGAATCACCTGTTGGGCATACGCAACCACCTCTGAGATGTAGCAGAACCACGTGCCGTGCACGCCGGAACCACCTACCGGACAGACCGGAATCCACTTTTGGGCATGCCGGAACCACCAGTCAGATGTGCCAGAAACACGTGCCGGAGATGCCGGAAGCACCTGCCGAGCACGTCGCAACCACCTGCTCAACTCGCCTGAACCACCTGCCGGACACGCCAAAATCACCTGCCCGCTACACCAGCACCACTTCGGGGACAAGCCGGAATCACGTGAGGGGCATGCCGGCACAGCCTCTCAGACTGAACCTCGTGCCGGACACCACAGTACCACCTGCCGGACAGACCGGGACCACCTGCCGGACTCCCCGGAACCACCGGCTCGACCCGCCGGAACGACCGCTGGACATGCAAAATCACCTGCCGGCTACGCCGCAAACACTTGGCGAACACTCCGGAATCACCTGCCGGGCATGCCGGAACCACCTGCTCGACTCGCCTGAACCACCTGCCGGACATGCCAAAATCACCTGCCGACTATGCCAGAACCACTTGGCGAACACTCCGGAATCACTTGCCGGGCATGCAGGAACCACCTCTCAGACATGCCAGAACCCCGTGCCAATGACCCCGGAAGCACCAGCCGAGCACGCCGGAACCACCTGCTCAACTCGCCTGAACCACCTGCCGGACACGCCAAAATCACCTGCCCGCTACACCAGCACCACTTCGGGGACAAGCCGGAATCACGTTAGGGGCATGCCGGCACAGCCTCTCAGACTGAACCTCGTGCCGGACACCACAGAACCACCTGCCGGACAGACCGGTACCACCTGCCGGACACGCCGGAACCACCGGCTCGACCCGCCGGAACGACCGCTGCACATGCAAAATCACCTGCCGGCTACGCCGGAAACACTTGGCGAACACTCCGGAATCACCTGCCGGGCATGCCGGAACCACCTCTCAGATATGCCAGAACCCCGTGCCAATGACCCCGGAAGCACCTGCCGAGCACGCCGGAACCACCTGCTCGACTCGCCAGAACCACCTGCCGGACACGCAAAAATCACCTGCCGGCTACGCCACAACCAGTTGGGGAACACTTCGGAATCACCTGCCGGGCTTGCTGGAACCACCTGCCGGTCATGCCAAAATCACCTGCCAACTACGCCAGTACCACTTGGCGGACACTGTGGAAACACCTGTCGGGCCGGCCGGAGCCACATCTCAGACGTGCCAGAACCATGTGCATGAGATGCTGGAACCACACCCCGAACAGACGGAAAACACCTGCCAGATTCGTCTGAACAACCTGCCGAGCACGCCGGAGCCACCTGCTCGACTCGCCGGAACCACCTACCTGACATGCCCAAATCACCACCCAGGTATGCCAGAACCACTTGGCGGACACTCCGGAATCATCTGCCGGACATGCCGGAACCAGCTCTCAGACACACCAGAACCACGTGCCGGAGACGCCGGAAGCACCTGCCGAGCATGCCGGAGCCACCTGCTCGACTCGCCAGAACCACCTGCCGGACACGCCAAAATCACCTGCCGAGTATGCCAGAACCACCTGGCGGACACTACGATATCACCTGCCGCGCATGCCGGAACCACCTCTCAGACGTGCCGGAAGCACGTGCCAGACACGCCGGAAACACCTACCGGACAGACCGGAACCACCTGCCAAGAACGCCGGAGCCACCTGTTCGACTCGCTGGAACCACCTGCCGGACAGGCCAATATCAACTGCTGGCTATGCCAGAACCACGTGGGGGACAGTCCGGGATCACCTGCCAGCCATGATGGAACCACCTCTCAGACGTACCAGAACCACCTGCCGGAGAAGATGGAAACACGTCCTGGACAGACTGGAACCACGTGACGGCCATGCCTGAACCACCTGCCGAGCACGGCGGAACCACCTGCTGGACACGCCAAAATCACCTGCGGGCTACGCCAGAACCACTTGGACGACTCTCCGAAATGACCTGCCGGGCATGCCGGAACCACCTCTCAGACGTGCCAGAACCATGTGGCGGACAGTCCGGAATCACCTGTTGGGCATGCGCAACCACCTCTGAGACGTACCAGAAACACATGCCGTGCAGTCTGGAACCACCTACCGGACAGACCGGAATCACCTTTCGGGCATGCCGGAACCACCTGTCAGATGTGCCAGAAACACGTGCCTGAGACCCCGGAAGCACCTGCCAAGCACGTTGGAACCACCTGCTCAACTCGCCTGAACCAACTGCCGGACATGAAAAATCACCTGCCGACTATGCCAGAACCACTTGGCGAACACTCCGGAATCACTTGCCGGGCATGCAGGAACCACCTCTCAGACATGCCAGAACCCCGTGCCAATGACCCCGGAAGCACCAGCCGAGCACACCGGAACCACCTGCTCGACTCGCCAGAACCACCTGCCGATCACGCAAAAATCACCTGCCGGCTACGCCACAACCAGTTGGTGAACACTTTGGAATCACCTGCCAGGCTTGCTGGAACCACCTACCGGTCATGCCAAAATCACCTGCCAACTACGCCAGAACCGCTTGGCGGACACTGCGGAAACACCTGTCGGGCCGGCTGGAACCACATCTCAGACGTGCCAGAAACGTGTTCATGAGATGCTGGAACCACACCCCGAACAGACGGATACCACCTGCCAGAACCGCCTGAACCAAGTGCTGAGCACGCCGGAACCACCTGCTCGACTTACCGGTACCACCTCCCTGACACGCCAAAATCACCTGCTGGGTATGCCAGAACCACTTGGCGGACACTCCGGAATCATCTGCCGGACATGCCGGAACCAGCTCACAGACACACCAGAACCAAGTGCCGGAGACGCCGGAATCACCTGCCGCGCATGCCGGAACCACCTCTCAGACGTGCCGGAAGCACGTGCCAGACACGCCGGAAACACCTACCGGACAGACCGGAACCACCTGCCAAGAACGCCGGAGCCACCTGTTCGACTCGCTGGAACCACCTGCCGGACAGGCCAATATCAACTGCTGGCTATGCCAGAACCACCTGGGGGACAGTCCGGGATCACCTGCCACCCATGGCGGAACCACCTCTCAGACGTACCAGAACCACCTGCCGGAGAAGCTGGAAACACGTCCTGGACAGACTGGAACCACGTGACGGCCATGCCTGAACCACCTGCCGAGCACGGCGGAACCACCTGCCGGACACGCCAAAATCACCTGCGGGCTACGCCAGAACCACTTGGACGACTCTCCGAAATGACCTGCCGGGCATGTTGGAACCACCTCTCAGACGTGCCAGAAGCACGTGGCGGACAGTCCGGAATCACCTGTTTGGCATACGCAACCACCTCTGAGACGTACCAGAACCACGTGCCGTGCACGCCGGAACCACCTACCGGACAGACCGGAATCCACTTTTGGGCATGCCGGAACCACCAGTCAGATGTGCCAGAAACACGTGCCGGAGACGCCGGAAGCACCTGCCGAGCACGTCGCAACCACCTGCTCAACTCGCCTGAACCACCTGCCGGACACGCCAAAATCACCTGCCCGCTACACCAGCACCACTTCGGGGACAAGCCGGAATCACGTGAGGGGCATGCCGGCACAGCCTCTCAGACTGAACCTCGTGCCGGACACCACAGAACCACCTGCCGGACAGACCGGAACCACCTGCCGGACACGCCGGAACCACCGGCTCGACCCGCCGGAACGACCGCTGGACATGCAAAATCACCTGCCGGCTACGCCGCAAACACTTGGCGAACACTCCGGAATCACCTGCCGGGCATGCCGGAACCACCTCTCAGATATGCCAGAACCACGTGCCAATGACCCCGGAAGCACCTGCCGAGCACGCCGGAACCACCTGCTCGACTCGCCAGAACCACCTGCCGGACACGCAGAAATCACCTGCCGGCTACGCCACAACCAGTTGGGGAACACTTCGGAATCACCTGCCGGGCTTGCTGGAACCACCTGCCGGTCATGCCAAAATCACCTGCCAACTACGCCAGAACCGCTTGGCGGACACTGCGGAAACACCTGTCGGGCCGGCTGGAACCACCTCTCAGACGTACCAGAACCACCTGCCGGAGAAGCTGGAAACACGTCCTGGACAGACTGGAACCACGTGACGGCCATGCCTGAACCACCTGCCGAGCACGGCGGAACCACCTGCCGGACACGCCAAAATCACCTGCGGGCTACGCCAGAAACACTTGGACGACTCTCCGAAATGACATGCCGGGCATGTTGGAACCACCTCTCAGACGTGCCAGAAGCACGTGGCGGACAGTCCGGAATCACCTGTTGGGCATACGCAACCACCTCTGACACGTACCAGAACCATGTGCCGTGCACGCCGGAACCACCTACCGGAGAAGCTGGAAACACGTCCTGGACAGTCTGGAACCACCTGCCGGCCAAGCCTGAACCACCTGCCAAGCACAACGGAACAACCTGCCAGACACGCCAAAATCGCCTGCGTGTTATGCCAGAACCACTTGGAGGACTCTCTGGGATGACCTGCCGGGCATGCCGGAAACACCTCTCAGACGTGCCAGAACCATGTGGCGGACAGTCCGGAATCACCTGTTGGGCATGCGCAACCACCTCTGAGACGTACCAGAACCACATGCCGTGCAGGCTGGAACCACCTACCAGACAGACCGGAATCACCTTTCGGGCATGCCGGAACCACCTGTCATATGTGCCAGAAACACGTGCCGGAGACGCCGGAAGCACCTGCCAAGCACGTTGGAACCACCTGCTCAACTCGCCTGAACCACCTGCCGGACATGCCAAAATCACCTGCCGACTATGCCAGAACCACTTGGCGAACACTCCGGAATCACTTGCCGGGCATGCAGGAACCACCTCTCAGACATGCCAGAACCCCGTGCCAATGACCCCGGAAGCACCAGCCGAGCACACCGGAACCACCTGCTCGACTCGCCAGAACCACCTGCCGATCACGCAAAAATCACCTGACGGCTACGCCACAACCAGTTGGTGAACACTTTGGAATCACCTGCCAGGCTTGCTGGAACCACCTACCGGTCATGCCAAAATCACCTGCCAACTACGCCAGAACCGCTTGGCGGACACTGCGGAAACACCTGTCGGGCCGGCCGGAACCACATCTCAGACGTGCCAGAAACGTGTTCATGAGATGCTGGAACCACACCCCGAACAGACGGATACCACCTGCCAGAACCGCCTGAACCACCTGCTGAGCACGCCGGAACCACCTGCTCGACTCACCGGTACCACCTCCCTGACATGCCCAAATCACCAGCCAGGTACTATAGAACCACTTGGTGGACACTCCGGAATCACCTGCCGGACATGCCGGAACCAGCTCTCAGACACACCAGAACCACGTGCCGGAGACGCCGGAAGCACCAGCCGAGCATGCCGGAGCCACCTGCTCGACTCGCCAGAAACACCTGCCGGACACGCCAAAATCACCTGCCGGGTATGCCAGAACCACCTGGCGGACACTCCGAAATCAACTATCACGCATGCCGGCACCACCTCTCAGACGTGCCGGAAGCACGTGCCGGACACGCTGGAATCACCTACCGGACAGACCGGAACGACCTGCCGAGCACGCCGGAGCCACCTGCTCGACTCGCCGGAACCACCTACCTGACATGCCCAAATCACCAGCCAGGTATGCCAGAACCACTTGGCGGACACTCCGGAATCATCTGCCGGACATGGCGGAACCAGCTGTCAGACACACCAGAACCACGTGCCGGAGACGCCGGAAGCACCTGCCGAGCATGCCGGAGCCACCTGCTCGACTCGCCAGAAACACCTGCCGGACACGGCAAAATCACCTGCCGGGTATGCCAGAACCACCTGGCGGACACTACGGAATCACCTGCCGCGCATGCCGGAACCACCTCTCAGACGTGCCGGAAGCACGTGCCAGACACGCCGGAAACACCTACCGGACAGACCGGAACCACCTGCCAAGAACGCCGGAGCCACCTGTTCGACTCGCTGGAACCACCTGCCGGACAGGCCAATATCAACTGCTGGCTATGCCAGAACCACCTGGGGGACAGTCCGGGATCACCTGCCAGCCATGACGGAACCACCTCTCAGACGTACCAGAACCACCTGCCGGAGAAGCTGGAAACACGTCCTGGACAGACTGGAACCACGTGACGGCCATGCCTGAACCACCTGCCGAGCACGGCGGAACCACCTGCCGGACACGCCAAAATCACCTGAGGGCTACGCCAGAACCACTTGGACGACTCTCCAAAATGACCTGCCGGGCATGTTGGAACCACCTCTCAGACGTGCCAGAAGCACGTGGCGGACAGTCCGGAATCACCTGTTGGGCATATGCAACCACCTCTGAGACGTACCAGAACCACGTGCCGTGCACGCCGGAACGACCTACCGGACAGACCGGAATCCACTTTTGGGCATGCCAGAACCACCTGTCAGATGTGCCAGAAACACGTGCCGGAGACGCCGGAAGCACGTGCCGAGCACGTCGCAACCACCTGCTCAACTCGCCTGAACCACCTGCCGGACATGCCAAAATCACCTGCCAACTATGCCAGAACCACTTGGCGAACACTCCGGAATCACTTGCCGGGCATGCAGGAACCACCACTCAGACATGCCAGAACCCCGTGCCAATGACCACGGAAGCACCAGCCGAGCACGCCGGAACCACCTGCTCAACTCGCCTGAACCACCTGCCGGACACGCCAAAATCACCTGCCCGCTACACCAGCACCACTTCGGGGACAAGCCGGAATCACGTGAGGGGCATGCCGGCACAGCCTCTCAGACTGAACCTCGTGCCGGACACCACAGAACCACCTGCCGGACAGACCGGAACCACCTGCCGGACACGCCGGAACCACCGGCTCGACCCGCCGGAACGACCGCTGCACATGCAAAATCACCTGCCGGCTACGCCGGAAACACTTGGCGAACACTCCGGAATCACCTGCCGGGCATGCCGGAACCACCTCTCAGATATGCCAGAACCACGTGCCAATGACCCCGGAAGCACCTGCCGAGCATGCCCGAGCCACCTGTTCGACTCGCCAGAAACACCTGCCGGACAGGCCAATATTAACTGCTGGCTATGCCAGAACCACCTGGGGGACGGTCCGGGATCACCTGCCAGCCATGGCGGAACCACCTCTCACACGTACCAGAACCACCTGCCGGAGAAGCTGGAAACACGTCCTGGACAGTCTGGAACCACCTGCCGGCCAAGCCTGAACCACCTGCCAAGCACAACGGAACAACCTGCCAGACACGCCAAAATCACCTGCGTGTTATGCCAGAACCACTTGGAGGACTCTCTGGGATGACCTGCCGGGCATGCCGGAACCACCAATCAGATGTGCCAGAAACACGTGCCGGAGACCCCGGAAGCACCTGCCGAGCACGTCGCAACCACCTGATCAACTCGCCTGAACCACCTGCCGGACACGCCAAAATCACCTGCCGGGTACGCCAGAACCACCTGGCGGACACTCCGAAATCACCTGTCGCGCATGCCGGAACCACCTCTCAGACGTGCCGGAAGCACGTGCCGGACACGCCGGAATCACCTACCGGACAGACCGGAACCACCTGCCGAGCACGCCGGAGCCACCTGTTCGACTCGCTCGATCCACCTGCCGGACAGGCCAATGTCAACTGCTGGCTATGCCAGAACCACCTGCGGGACTGTCCGGAATCGCCTGCCAGACATGGCGGAACCACCTCTCAGACTTACCAGAACCACCTGCCGGAGAAGCTGGAAACACGTCCTGGACAGTCTGGAACCACCTGCCGGCCAAGCTTCAACCACCTGCCAAGCACAACGGAACAACCTGCCAGACACGCCAAAATCACCTGCGTGTTATGACAGAACCACTTGGAGGACTCTCTGGGATGACCTGCCGGGCATGCGGGAACCACATCTCAGACGTGCCAGAACCATGTTCCGGACAGTCCGGAATCACCTGTTGGGCATGCGCAACCACCTCTGAGACGTACCAGACCCACATGCCGTGCAGGCTGGAACCACCTACCGGACAGACCGGAATCACCTTTCGGGCATGCCGGAACCACCTCTCAGATATGCCAGAACCACGTGCCAATGACCCCGGAAGCACCTGCCGAGCACGCAGGAACCACCTGCTCGACTCGCCAGAACCCCCTGCCGGACACACAAAAATCACCTGCCGGCTACGCCACAACCAGTTGGGGAACACTTCGGAATCACCTGCCGGGCTTGCTGGAACCACCTGCCGGTCATGCCAAAATCACCTGCCAACTACGCCAGGACCACTTGGCGGACACTGTGGAAACACCTGTCGGGCCGGCCGGAACCACATCTCAGACGTGCCAGAACCATGTGCATGAGATGCTGGAACCACACCCCGAACAGACGGAAAACACCTGCCAGACCCGTCTGAACAACCTGCCGAGCACGCCGGAGCCACCTGCTCGACTCGCCAGAACCACCTCCCTGACACGCCAAAATCACCTGCTGGGTATGCCAGAACCACTTGGCGGACACTCCGGAATCATCTGCCGGACATGCCGGAACCAGCACTCAGACACACCAGAACCACGTGCCGGAGACGCCGGAAGCACCTGCGGGCTACGCCAGAACCTCTTGGACAACTCTCCGAAATGACCTGCCGGGCATGTTGGAACCACCTCTCAGACGTGCCAGAAGCACGTGGCGGACAGTCCGGAATCACCTGTTGGGCATACGCGACCACCTCTGACACGTACCACAACCACGTGCCGTGCACGCCGGAACCACCTACCGGACAGACCGGAATCAACTTTTGGGCATGCCGGAACCACCAGTCAGATGTGCCAGAAACACGTGCCGGAGACGCCGGAAGCACCTGCCGAGCACGTCGCAACCACCTGCTCAACTCGCCTGAACCACCTGCCGGACACGCCAAAATCACCTGCCCGCTACACCAGCACCACTTCGGGGACAAGCCGGAATCACGTGAGGGGCATGCCGGCACAGCCTCTCAGACTGAACCTCGTGCCGGACACCACAGAACCACCTGCCGGACAGACCGGAACCACCTGCCGGACACGCCGGAACCACCGGCTCGACCCGCCGGAACGACCGCTGGACATGCAAAATCACCTGCCGGCTACGCCGGAAACACTTGGCGAACACTCCGGAATCACCTGCCGGGCATGCCGGAACCACCTCTCAGATATGCCAGAACCACGTGCCAATGACCCCGGAAGCACCTGCCGAGCACGCCGGAACCACCTGCTCGACTCGCCAGAACCCCCTGCCGGACATGCAAAAATCACCTGCCGGCTACGCCACAACCAGTTGGGGAACACTTCGGAATCACCTGCCGGGCTTGCTGGAACCACCTGCCGGTCATGCCAAAATCACCTGCCAACTACGCCAGTACCACTTGGCGGACACTGTGGAAACACCTGTCGGGCCGGCCGGAACCACATCTCAGACGTGCCAGAACCATGTGCATGAGATGCTGGAACCACACCCCGAACAGATGGAAAACACCTGCCAGACCCGTCTGAACAACCTGCCGAGCACGCCGGAGCCACCTGCTTGACTCGCCGGAACCACCTACCTGACATGCCCAAATCACCAGCCGGGTATGCCAGAACCACTTGGCGGACACTCCGGAATCATCTGCCGGACATGCCGGAACCATCTCTCAGACACACCAGAACCAAGTGCCGGAGACGCCGGAAGCACCTGCCGAGCATTCCGGAGCCACCTGCTCGACTCGCCAGAAACACCTGCCGGACACGCCAAAATCACCTGCCGGGTACGCCACAACCAGTTGGCGAACACTCCGGAATCACCTGCCGGTCATGCCGGAACCACCTCTCAGATATGCCAGAACCACGTGCCAATGACCCCGGAAGCACCTGCCGAGCACGCAGGAACCACCTGCTCGACTCGCCAGAACCCCCTGCCGGACACGCAAAAATCACCTGCCGGCTACGCCACAACCAGTTGGGGAACACTTCGGAATCACCTGCCGGGCTTGCTGGAACCACCTGCCGGTCATGCCAAAATCACCTGCCAACTACGCCAGTACCACTTGGCAGACACTGTGGAAACACCTGTCGGGCCGGCCGGAACCACATCTCACATGTGCCAGAACCATGTGCATGAGATGCTGGAACCACACCCCGAACAGACGGAAAACACCTGCCAGACCCGTCTGAACAACCTGCCGAGCACGCCGGAGCCACCTACCTGACATGCCCAAATCACCAGCCGGGTATGCCAGAACCACTTGGCGGACACTCCGGAATCATCTGCCGGACATGCCGGAAAAAGCTCTCAGTCACACCAGACCCAAGTGACGGAGACGGCGGAAGCACCTGCCGAGCATGCCGGAGCAAACTGATCGAGTCGCCAGAAACACCTGCCTGACACGCCAAAATCACCTGCCGGGTACGCCAGAACCACCTGGCGGACACTCCGAAATCACCTGTCGCGCATGCCGGAACCACCTCTCAGACGTGCCGGAAGCACGTGCCGGACACGCCGGAATCACCTACCGGACAGACCAGAACCACCTGCCGAGCACGCCGGAGACACCTGTTCGACTCGCTGGAACCACCTGCCGGACAGGCCAATATCAACTGCTGGCTATGCCAGAACCACCTGGGGGACGGTCCGGAATCGCCTGCCAGCCATGGCGGAACCACCTCTCCAACGTACCAGAACCACCTGCCGGAGAACCTGGAAACACGTCCTGGACAGTCTGGAACCACCTGCCGGCCAAGCCTGAACCACCTGCCAAGCACAACGGAACAACCTGCCAGACACGCCAAAATCACCTGCGTGTTATGCCAGAACCACTTGGAGGACTCTCTGGGATGACCTGCCGGGCATGCCGGAACCACCTCTCAGACGTGCCAGAACCATGTGGCGGACAGTCCGGAATCACCTGTTGGGCATGCGCAACCACCTCTGACACGTACCAGAACCACGTGCCGTGCACGCCGGAACCACCTACCGGACAGACCGGAATCAACTTTTGGGCATGCCGGAACCACCAGTCAGATGTGCCAGAAACACGTGCCGGAGACGCCGGAAGCACCTGCCGAGCACGTCGCAACCACCTGCTCAACTCGCCTGAACCACCTGCCGGACACGCCAAAATCACCTGCCCGCTACACCAGCACCACTTGGGGGACAAGCCGGAATCACGTGAGGGGCATGCCTGCACAGCCTCTCAGACTGAACCCCGTGCCGGACACCACAGAACCACCTGCCGGACAGACCGGAACCACCTGCCGGACACGCCGGAACCACCGGCTCGACCCGCCGGAACGACCGCTGGACATGCAAAATCACCTGCCGGCTACGCCGCAAACACTTGGCGAACACTCCGGAATCACCTGCCGGGCATGCCGGAACCACCTCTCAGATATGCCAGAACCACGTGCCAATGACCCCGGAAGCACCTGCCGAGCACGCCGGAACCACCTGCTCGACTCGCCAGAACCCCCTGCCGGACACGCAAAAATCACCTGCCGGCTACGCCACAACCAGTTGGGGAACACTTCGGAATCACCTGCCGGGCTTGCTGGAACCACCTGCCGGTCATGCCAAAATCACCTGCCAACTACGCCAGTACCACTTGGCGGACACTGTGGAAACACCTGTCGGGCCGGACGGAACCACATCTCAGACGTGCCAGAACCATGTGCATGAGATGCTGGAACCACACCCCGAACAGACGGAAAACACCTGCCAGACCCGTCTGAACAACCTGCCGAGCACGCCGGAGCCACCTACCTGACATGCCCAAATCACCAGCCGGGTATGCCAGAACCACTTGGCGGACACTCCGAACCCTCCTGTCGCGCAAGCCGGAACCACCTCTCAGACGTGCCGGAAGCACGTGCCGGACACGCTTGAATCACCTACCGGACAGACCGGAACCACCTGCCGAGCACGCCGGAGCCACCAGTCAGATGTGCCAGAAATACGTGCCGGAGACGCCGAGAGCACCTGCCGAGCACGTCGCAACCACCTGCTCAACTCGCCTGAACCACCTTCCGGACACGCCAAAATCACCTGACCGCTACACCAGCACCACTTCGGGGACAAGCCGGAATCACGTGAGGGGCATGCCGGCACAGCCTCTCAGACTGAACCTCGTGCCGGACACCACAGAACGACCTGCCGGACAGACCGGAACCACCTGCCGAGCACGCCGGAGCCACCTGTTCGACTCGCTGGAACCACCTGCCGGACAGGCCAATATCAACTGCTGGCTATGCCAGAACCATCTGGGGAACGGTCCGGAATCGCCTGCCAGCCATGGCGGAACCACTTCTCAGACGTACCAGAACCACCTGCCGGAGAAGCTGGAAACACGTCCTGGACAGACTGGAACCACCTACCGGACAGACCGGAATCACCTTTCGGGCATGGCGGAACCACCTGTCAGATGTGCCAGAAACACGTGCCGGACACGCCGGAATCACCTACCGGACAGACCGGAACCACCTGCCGAGCACGCCGGAGCCACCTGTTCGACTCGCTGGAACCACCTGCCGGACAGGCCAATATCAACTGCTGGCTATGCCAGAACCACCTGGGAGACGGTCCGGAATCGCCTGCCAGCCATGGCGGAACCACCTCTCAAACGTACCAGAACCACCTGCCGGAGAAGCTGGAAACACGTCCTGGACAGTCTGGAACCACCTGCCGGCCAAGCCTGAACCACCTGCCAAGCACAACGGAACAACCTGCCAGACACGCCAAAATAACCTGCGTGTTATGCCAGAACCACTTGGAGGACTCTCTGGGATGACCTGCCGGGCAGGCCGGAACCACCTCTCAGACGTGCCAGAACCATGTGGCGGACAGTCCGGAATCACCTGTTGGGCATGCGCAACCACCTCTGAGACGTACCAGAACCACATGCCATGCATGCTGGAACCACCTACCTGACAGACCGGAATCACCTTTCGGGCATGCCGGAACCACCTGTCAGATGTGCCAGAAACACGTGCCGGAGATGCCGGAAGCACCTGCCAAGCACGTTGGAACCACCTGCTCAAACCGCCTGAACCACCTGCCAGACATGCCAAAATCACCTGCCGACTATGCCAGAACCACTTGGCAAACACTCCGGAATCACTTGCTGGGCATGCAGGAACCACCTCTCAGATATGCCAGAACCACGTGTCAATGACCCCGGAAGCACCTGCCGAGCACGCCGGAACCACCTGCTCGACTCGCCAGAACCACCTTCCGGACACGCAAAAATCACCTGCCGGCTACGCCACAACCAGTTGGGGAACACTTCGGAATCACCTGCCGGGCTTGCTGGAACCACCTGCCGGTCATGCCAAAATCACCTGCCAACTACGCCAGTACCACTTGGCGGACACTGTGGAAAGACCTGTCGCGCCGGCCGGAACGACATCTCAGACGAACCAGAACCATGTGCATGAGATCCTGGAACCACACCCCGAACAGACGGAAAACACCTGCCAGACCCGTCTGAACAACCTGCCGAGCACGCCGGAGCCACCTGCTCGACTCGCCGGAACCACCTACCTGACATGCCCAAATCACCAGCCGGGTATGCCAGAACCACTTGGCGGAAACTCCGGAATCATCTGTCGGACATGCCGGAACCAGCTCTCAGACACACCAGAACCACGTGCCGGAGACGCCGGAAGCACCTGCCGAGCATGCCGGAGCCACCTGCTCGACTCGCCAGAAACACCTGGTGGACACGCCAAAATCACCTGCCGGGTACGCCAGAACCACCTGGCGGACACTCCGAAATCACCTGTCGCGCATGCCGGAACCACCTCTCAGACGTGCCGGAAGCACGTGCCGGACACGCCGGAATCACCTACCGGACAGACCGGAACCACCTGCCGAGCACGCCGGAGACACCTGTTCGACTCGCTGGAACCACCTGCCGGACAGGCCAATATCAACTGCTGGCTATGCCAGAACCACCTGGGGGACGGTCCGGAATCGCCTGCCAGCCATGGCGGAACCACCTCTCCAACGTACCAGAACCACCTCCCGGAGAACCTGGAAACACGTCCTGGACAGTCTGGAACCACCTGCCGGCCAAGCCTGAACCACCTGCCAAGCACAACGGAACAACCTGCCAGACACGCCAAAATCACCTGCGTGTTATGCCAGAACCACTTGGAGGACTCTCTGGGATGACCTGCCGGGCATGCCGGAACCACCTCTCAGACGTGCCAGAACCATGTGGCGGACAGTCCGGAATCACCTGTTGGGCATGCGCAACCACCTCTGACACGTACCAGAACCACGTGCCGTGCACGCCGGAACCACCTACCGGACAGACCGGAATCAACTTTTGGGCATGCCGGAACCACCAGTCAGATGTGCCAGAAACACGTGCCGGAGACGCCGGAAGCACCTGCCGAGCACGTCGCAACCACCTGCTCAACTCGCCTGAACCACCTGCCGGACACGCCAAAATCACCTGCCCGCTACACCAGCACCACTTGGGGGACAAGCCGGAATCACGTGAGGGGCATGCCTGCACAGCCTCTCAGACTGAACCCCGTGCCGGACACCACAGAACCACCTGCCGGACAGACCGGAACCACCTGCCGGACACGCCGGAACCACCGGCTCGACCCGCCGGAACGACCGCTGGACATGCAAAATCACCTGCCGGCTACGCCGCAAACACTTGGCGAACACTCCGGAATCACCTGCCGGGCATGCCGGAACCACCTCTCAGATATGCCAGAACCACGTGCCAATGACCCCGGAAGCACCTGCCGAGCACGCCGGAACCACCTGCTCGACTCGCCAGAACCCCCTGCCGGACACGCAAAAATCACCTGCCGGCTACGCCACAACCAGTTGGGGAACACTTCGGAATCACCTGCCGGGCTTGCTGGAACCACCTGCCGGTCATGCCAAAATCACCTGCCAACTACGCCAGTACCACTTGGCGGACACTGTGGAAACACCTGTCGGGCCGGACGGAACCACATCTCAGACGTGCCAGAACCATGTGCATGAGATGCTGGAACCACACCCCGAACAGACGGAAAACACCTGCCAGACCCGTCTGAACAACCTGCCGAGCACGCCGGAGCCACCTACCTGACATGCCCAAATCACCAGCCGGGTATGCCAGAACCACTTGGCGGACACTCCGAACCCTCCTGTCGCGCAAGCCGGAACCACCTCTCAGACGTGCCGGAAGCACGTGCCGGACACGCTTGAATCACCTACCGGACAGACCGGAACCACCTGCCGAGCACGCCGGAGCCACCAGTCAGATGTGCCAGAAATACGTGCCGGAGACGCCGAGAGCACCTGCCGAGCACGTCGCAACCACCTGCTCAACTCGCCTGAACCACCTTCCGGACACGCCAAAATCACCTGACCGCTACACCAGCACCACTTCGGGGACAAGCCGGAATCACGTGAGGGGCATGCCGGCACAGCCTCTCAGACTGAACCTCGTGCCGGACACCACAGAACGACCTGCCGGACAGACCGGAACCACCTGCCGAGCACGCCGGAGCCACCTGTTCGACTCGCTGGAACCACCTGCCGGACAGGCCAATATCAACTGCTGGCTATGCCAGAACCATCTGGGGAACGGTCCGGAATCGCCTGCCAGCCATGGCGGAACCACTTCTCAGACGTACCAGAACCACCTGCCGGAGAAGCTGGAAACACGTCCTGGACAGACTGGAACCACCTACCGGACAGACCGGAATCACCTTTCGGGCATGGCGGAACCACCTGTCAGATGTGCCAGAAACACGTGCCGGACACGCCGGAATCACCTACCGGACAGACCGGAACCACCTGCCGAGCACGCCGGAGCCACCTGTTCGACTCGCTGGAACCACCTGCCGGACAGGCCAATATCAACTGCTGGCTATGCCAGAACCACCTGGGAGACGGTCCGGAATCGCCTGCCAGCCATGGCGGAACCACCTCTCAAACGTACCAGAACCACCTGCCGGAGAAGCTGGAAACACGTCCTGGACAGTCTGGAACCACCTGCCGGCCAAGCCTGAACCACCTGCCAAGCACAACGGAACAACCTGCCAGACACGCCAAAATAACCTGCGTGTTATGCCAGAACCACTTGGAGGACTCTCTGGGATGACCTGCCGGGCAGGCCGGAACCACCTCTCAGACGTGCCAGAACCATGTGGCGGACAGTCCGGAATCACCTGTTGGGCATGCGCAACCACCTCTGAGACGTACCAGAACCACATGCCATGCATGCTGGAACCACCTACCTGACAGACCGGAATCACCTTTCGGGCATGCCGGAACCACCTGTCAGATGTGCCAGAAACACGTGCCGGAGATGCCGGAAGCACCTGCCAAGCACGTTGGAACCACCTGCTCAAACCGCCTGAACCACCTGCCAGACATGCCAAAATCACCTGCCGACTATGCCAGAACCACTTGGCAAACACTCCGGAATCACTTGCTGGGCATGCAGGAACCACCTCTCAGATATGCCAGAACCACGTGTCAATGACCCCGGAAGCACCTGCCGAGCACGCCGGAACCACCTGCTCGACTCGCCAGAACCACCTTCCGGACACGCAAAAATCACCTGCCGGCTACGCCACAACCAGTTGGGGAACACTTCGGAATCACCTGCCGGGCTTGCTGGAACCACCTGCCGGTCATGCCGAAATCACCTGCCAACTACGCCAGTACCACTTGGCGGACACTGTGGAAAGACCTGTCGCGCCGGCCGGAACGACATCTCAGACGAACCAGAACCATGTGCATGAGATCCTGGAACCACACCCCGAACAGACGGAAAACACCTGCCAGACCCGTCTGAACAACCTGCCGAGCACGCCGGAGCCACCTGCTCGACTCGCCGGAACCACCTACCTGACATGCCCAAATCACCAGCCGGGTATGCCAGAACCACTTGGCGGAAACTCCGGAATCATCTGTCGGACATGCCGGAACCAGCTCTCAGACACACCAGAACCACGTGCCGGAGACGCCGGAAGCACCTGCCGAGCATGCCGGAGCCACCTGCTCGACTCGCCAGAAACACCTGGTGGACACGCCAAAATCACCTGCCGGGTACGCCAGAACCACCTGGCGGACACTCCGAAATCACCTGTCGCGCATGCCGGAACCACCTCTCAGACGTGCCGGAAGCACGTGCCGGACACGCCGGAATCACCTACCGGACAGACCGGAACCACCTGCCGAGCACGCCGGAGCCACCTGTTCGACTCGCTGGAGCCACCTGCCGGACAGGCCAATATCAACTGCTGGCTATGCCAGAACCACCTGGGGGATGGTCCGGAATCACCTGTCCGCCATGGCGGAACCACCTCTCCGATCTACCAGAACCACCTGCCGGAGAAGCTGGAAACACGTCCTGGACAGTCTGGAACCACCTGCCTGCCAAGCCTGAACCACCTGCCAAGCACAACGGAACAACCTGCCAGACACGCCAAAGTCGCCGGCGTGTTATGCCAGGACCACTTGGAGGACTCTCTGGGATGACCTGCCGGGCATGCCGGAACCACCTCTCAGACGTGCCAGAACCATGTGGCGGACAGTCCGGAATCACCTGTTGGGCATGCGCAACCACCTCTGAGACGTACCAGAACCACATGCCGTGCAGTCTGGAACCACCTACCGGACAGACCGGAATCACCTTTCGGGCATGCCGGAACCACCTGTCAGATGTGCCAGAAACACGTGCCGGAGACGCCGGAAGCACCTGCCAAGCACGTTGGAACCACCTGCTCAACTCGCCTGAACCACCTGCCGGACATGCCAAAATCCCCTGCCGACTATGCCAGAACCACTTGGCGAACACTCCGGAATCACTTGCCGGGCATGCAGGAACCACCTCTCAGACATGCCAGAACCCCGTGCCAATGACCCCGGAAGCACCAGCCGAGCACACCGGAACCACCTGCTCGACTCGCCAGAACCACCTGCCGATCACGCAAAAATCACCTGCCGGCTACGCCACAACCAGTTGGTGAACACTTTGGAATCACCTGCCAGGCTTGCTGGAACCACCTACCCGTCATGCCAAAATCACCTGCCAACTACGCCAGAACCGCTTGGCGGACACTGCGGAAACACCTGTCGGGCCGGCTGGAACCACATCTCAGACGTGCCAGAAACGTGTTCATGAGATGCTGGAACCACACCCCGAACAGACGGATACCACCTGCCAGAACCTCCTGAACCACCTGCTGAGCACGCCGGAACCACCTGCTCGACTCACCGGTACCACCTCCCTGACACGCCAAAATCACCTGCTGGGTATGCCAGAACCACTTGGCGGACACTCCGGAATCATCTGCCGGACATGCCGGAACCAGCTCTCAGACACACCAGAACCAAGTGCCGGAGACGCCGGAAGCACCTGCCGAGCATGCCGGAGCCACCTGCTCGACTCGCCAGAAACACCTGACGGACACGCCAAAATCACCTGCCGGGTATGCCAGAACCACCTGGCGGACACTCCGGAATCACCTGCCGCGCATGCCGGAACCACCTCTCAGACGTGCCGGAAGCACGTGCCAGACACGCCGGAAACACCTACCGGACAGACCGGAACCACCTGCCAAGAACGCCGGAGAGACCTGTTCGACTCGCTGGAACCACCTGCCGGACAGGCCAATATCAACTGCTGGCTATGCCAAAACCACCTGCGGGACAGTCCGGGATCACCTGCCAGCCATGGCGGAACCACCTCTCAGACGTACCAGAACCACCTGCCGGAGAAGCTGGAAACACGTCCTGGACAGACTGGAACCACGTGACGGCCATGCCTGAACCACCTGCCGAGCACGGCGGAACCACCTGCCGGACACGCCAAAATCACCTGCGGGCTACGCCAGAAACACTTGGACGACTCTCCGAAATGACATGCCGGGCATGTTGGAACCACCTCTCAGACGTGCCAGAAGCACGTGGCGGACAGTCCGGAATCACCTGTTGGGCATACGCAACCACCTCTGAGACGTACCAGAACCATGTGCCGTGCACGCCGGAACCACCTACCGGAGAAGCTGGAAACACGTCCTGGACAGTCTGGAACCACCTGCCGGCCAAGCCTGAACCACCTGCCAAGCACAACGGAACAACCTGCCAGACACGCCAAAATCGCCTGCGTGTTATGCCAGAACCACTTGGAGGACTCTCTGGGATGACCTGCCGGGCATGCCGGAAACACCTCTCAGACGTGCCAGAACCATGTGGCGGACAGTCCGGAATCACCTGTTGGGCATGCGCAACCACCTCTGAGACGTACCAGAACCACATGCCGTGCAGGCTGGAACCACCTACCAGACAGACCGGAATCACCTTTCGGGCATGCCGGAACCACCTGTCATATGTGCCAGAAACACGTGCCGGAGACGCCGGAAGCACCTGCCAAGCACGTTGGAACCACCTGCTCAACTCGCCTGAACCACCTGCCGGACATGCCAAAATCACCTGCCGACTATGCCAGAACCACTTGGCGAACACTCCGGAATCACTTGCCGGGCATGCAGGAACCACCTATCAGACATGCCAGAACCCCGTGCCAATGACCCCGGAAGCACCAGCCGAGCACGCCGGAACCACCTGCTCAACTCGCCTGAACCACCTGCCGGACATGCCAAAATCACCTGCCGACTATGCCAGAACCACTTGGCGAACACTCCGGAATCACTTGCCGGGCATGCAGGAACCACCTCTCAGACATGCCAGAACCCCGTGCCAATGACCCCGGAAGCACCAGCCGAGCACGCCGGAACCACCTGCTCAACTCGCCTGAACCACCTGCCGGACATGCCAAAATCACCTGCCGACTATGCCAGAACCACTTGGCGAACACTCCGGAATCACTTGCCGGGCATGCAGGAACCACCTCTCAGACATGCCAGAACCCCGTGCCAATGACCCCGGAAGCACCAGCCGAGCACACCGGAACCACCTGCTCGACTCGCCAGAACCACCTGCCGATCACGCAAAAATCACCTGCCGGCTACGCCACAACCAGTTGGTGAACACTTTGGAATCACCTGCCAGGCTTGCTGGAACCACCTACCGGTCATGCCAAAATCACCTGCCAACTACGCCAGAACCGCTTGGCGGACACTGCGGAAACACCTGTCGGGCCGGCTGGAACCACATCTCAGACGTGCCAGAAACGTGTTCATGAGATGCTGGAACCACACCCCGAACAGACGGATACCACCTGCCAGAACCTCCTGAACCACCTGCTGAGCACGCCGGAACCACCTGCTCGACTCACCGGTACCACCTCCCTGACACGCCAAAATCACCTGCTGGGTATGCCAGAACCACTTGGCGGACACTCCGGAATCATCTGCCAGACATGCCGGAACCAGCTCTCAGACACACCAGAACCAAGTGCCGGAGACGCCGGAAGCACCTGCCGAGCATGCCGGAGCCACCTGCTCGACTCGCCAGAAACACCTGGTGGACACGCCAAAATCACCTGCCGGGTACGCCAGAACCACCTGGCGGACACTCCGAAATCACCTGTCGCGCATGCCGGAACCACCTCTCAGACGTGCCGGAAGCACGTGCCGGACACGCCGGAATCACCTACCGGACAGACCGGAACCACCTGCCGAGCACGCCGGAGCCACCTGTTCGACTCGCTGGAGCCACCTGCCGGACAGGCCAATATCAACTGCTGGCTATGCCAGAACCACCTGGGGGATGGTCCGGAATCACCTGTCCGCCATGGCGGAACCACCTCTCCGATCTACCAGAACCACCTGCCGGAGAAGCTGGAAACACGTCCTGGACAGTCTGGAACCACCTGCCTGCCAAGCCTGAACCACCTGCCAAGCACAACGGAACAACCTGCCAGACACGCCAAAGTCGCCGGCGTGTTATGCCAGGACCACTTGGAGGACTCTCTGGGATGACCTGCCGGGCATGCCGGAACCACCTCTCAGACGTGCCAGAACCATGTGGCGGACAGTCCGGAATCACCTGTTGGGCATGCGCAACCACCTCTGAGACGTACCAGAACCACATGCCGTGCAGTCTGGAACCACCTACCGGACAGACCGGAATCACCTTTCGGGCATGCCGGAACCACCTGTCAGATGTGCCAGAAACACGTGCCGGAGACGCCGGAAGCACCTGCCAAGCACGTTGGAACCACCTGCTCAACTCGCCTGAACCACCTGCCGGACATGCCAAAATCCCCTGCCGACTATGCCAGAACCACTTGGCGAACACTCCGGAATCACTTGCCGGGCATGCAGGAACCACCTCTCAGACATGCCAGAACCCCGTGCCAATGACCCCGGAAGCACCAGCCGAGCACACCGGAACCACCTGCTCGACTCGCCAGAACCACCTGCCGATCACGCAAAAATCACCTGCCGGCTACGCCACAACCAGTTGGTGAACACTTTGGAATCACCTGCCAGGCTTGCTGGAACCTCCTACCCGTCATGCCAAAATCACCTGCCAACTACGCCAGAACCGCTTGGCGGACACTGCGGAAACACCTGTCGGGCCGGCTGGAACCACATCTCAGACGTGCCAGAAACGTGTTCATGAGATGCTGGAACCACACCCCGAACAGACGGATACCACCTGCCAGAACCTCCTGAACCACCTGCTGAGCACGCCGGAACCACCTGCTCGACTCACCGGTACCACCTCCCTGACACGCCAAAATCACCTGCTGGGTATGCCAGAACCACTTGGCGGACACTCCGGAATCATCTGCCGGACATGCCGGAACCAGCTCTCAGACACACCAGAACCAAGTGCCGGAGACGCCGGAAGCACCTGCCGAGCATGCCGGAGCCACCTGCTCGACTCGCCAGAAACACCTGACGGACACGCCAAAATCACCTGCCGGGTATGCCAGAACCACCTGGCGGACACTCCGGAATCACCTGCCGCGCATGCCGGAACCACCTCTCAGACGTGCCGGAAGCACGTGCCAGACACGCCGGAAACACCTACCGGACAGACCGGAACCACCTGCCAAGAACGCCGGAGAGACCTGTTCGACTCGCTGGAACCACCTGCCGGACAGGCCAATATCAACTGCTGGCTATGCCAAAACCACCTGCGGGACAGTCCGGGATCACCTGCCAGCCATGGCGGAACCACCTCTCAGACGTACCAGAACCACCTGCCGGAGAAGCTGGAAACACGTCCTGGACAGACTGGAACCACGTGACGGCCATGCCTGAACCACCTGCCGAGCACGGCGGAACCACCTGCCGGACACGCCAAAATCACCTGCGGGCTACGCCAGAAACACTTGGACGACTCTCCGAAATGACATGCCGGGCATGTTGGAACCACCTCTCAGACGTGCCAGAAGCACGTGGCGGACAGTCCGGAATCACCTGTTGGGCATACGCAACCACCTCTGACACGTACCAGAACCATGTGCCGTGCACGCCGGAACCACCTACCGGAGAAGCTGGAAACACGTCCTGGACAGTCTGGAACCACCTGCCGGCCAAGCCTGAACCACCTGCCAAGCACAACGGAACAACCTGCCAGACACGCCAAAATCGCCTGCGTGTTATGCCAGAACCACTTGGAGGACTCTCTGGGATGACCTGCCGGGCATGCCGGAAACACCTCTCAGACGTGCCAGAACCATGTGGCGGACAGTCCGGAATCACCTGTTGGGCATGCGCAACCACCTCTGAGACGTACCAGAACCACATGCCGTGCAGGCTGGAACCACCTACCAGACAGACCGGAATCACCGTTCGGGCATGCCGGAACCACCTGTCATATGTGCCAGAAACACGTGCCGGAGACGCCGGAAGCACCTGCCAAGCACGTTGGAACCACCTGCTCAACTCGCCTGAACCACCTGCCGGACATGCCAAAATCACCTGCCGACTATGCCAGAACCACTTGGCGAACACTCCGGAATCACTTGCCGGGCATGCAGGAACCACCTCTCAGACATGCCAGAACCCCGTGCCAATGACCCCGGAAGCACCAGCCGAGCACGCCGGAACCACCTGCTCAACTCGCCTGAACCACCTGCCGGACATGCCAAAATCACCTGCCGACTATGCCAGAACCACTTGGCGAACACTCCGGAATCACTTGCCGGGCATGCAGGAACCACCTCTCAGACATGCCAGAACCCCGTGCCAATGACCCCGGAAGCACCAGCCGAGCACGCCGGAACCACCTGCTCAACTCGCCTGAACCACCTGCCGGACATGCCAAAATCACCTGCCGACTATGCCAGAACCACTTGGCGAACACTCCGGAATCACTTGCCGGGCATGCAGGAACCACCTCTCAGACATGCCTGAACCCCGTGCCAATGACCCCGGAAGCACCAGCCGAGCACACCGGAACCACCTGCTCGACTCGCCAGAACCACCTGCCGATCACGCAAAAATCACCTGCCGGCTACGCCACAACCAGTTGGTGAACACTTTGGAATCACCTGCCAGGCTTGCTGGAACCACCTACCGGTCATGCCAAAATCACCTGCCAACTACGCCAGAACCGCTTGGCGGACACTGCGGAAACACCTGTCGGGCCGGCTGGAACCACATCTCAGACGTGCCAGAAACGTGTTCATGAGATGCTGGAACCACACCCCGAACAGACGGATACCACCTGCCAGAACCTCCTGAACCACCTGCTGAGCACGCCGGAACCACCTGCTCGACTCACCGGTACCACCTCCCTGACACGCCAAAATCACCTGCTGGGTATGCCAGAACCACTTGGCGGACACTCCGGAATCATCTGCCGGACATGCCGGAACCAGCTCTCAGACACACCAGAACCAAGTGCCGGAGACGCCGGAAGCACCTGCCGAGCATGCCGGAGCCACCTGCTCGACTCGCCAGAAACACCTGACGGACACACCAAAATCACCTGCCGGGTATGCCAGAACCAGCTGGCGGACACTCCAGAATCACCTGCCGCGCATGCCGGAACCACCTCTCAGACGTGCCTGAAGCACGTGCCAGACACGCCGGAAACACCTACCGGACAGACCGGAACCACCTGCCAAGAACGCCGGAGTGACCTGTTCGACTCGCTGGAACCACCTGCCGGACAGGCCAATATCAACTGCTGGCTATGCCAAAAGCACCTGCGGGACAGTCCGGGATCACCTGCCAGCCATGGCGGAACCACCTCTCAGACGTACCAGAACCACCTGCCGGAGAAGCTGGAAACACGTCCTGGACAGACTGGAACCACGTGACGGCCATGCCTGAACCACCTGCCGAGCACGGCGGAACCACCTGCCGGACACGCCAAAATCACCTGCGGGCTACGCCAGAAACACTTGGACGACTCTCCGAAATGACATGCCGGGCATGTTGGAACCACCTCTCAGACGTGCCAGAAGCACGTGGCGGACAGTCCGGAATCACCTGTTGGGCATACGCAACCACCTCTGAGACGGACCAGAACCATGTGCCGTGCACGCCGGAACCACCTACCGGAGAAGCTGGAAACACGTCCTGGACAGTCTGGAACCACCTGCCGGCCAAGCCTGAACCACCTGCCAAGCACAACGGAACAACCTGCCAGACACGCCAAAATCGCCTGCGTGTTATGCCAGAACCACTTGGAGGACTCTCTGGGATGACCTGCCGGGCATGCCGGAAACACCTCTCAGACGTGCCAGAACCATGTGGCGGACAGTCCGGAATCACCTGTTGGGCATGCGCAACCACCTCTGAGACGTACCAGAACCACATGCCGTGCAGGCTGGAACCACCTACCGGACAGACCGGAATCACCTTTCGGGCATGCCGGAACCACCTGTCATATGTGCCAGAAACACGTGCCGGAGACGCCGGACGCACCTGCCAAGCACGTTGGAACCACCTGCTCAACTCGCCTGAACCACCTGCCGGACATGCCAAAATCACCTGCCGACTATGCCAGAACCACTTGGCGAACACTCCGGAATCACTTGCTGGGCATGCAGGAACCACCTCTCAGACATGCCAGAACCCCGTGCCAATGACCCCGGAAGCACCAGCCGAGCACGCCGGAACCACCTGCTCAACTCGCCTGAACCACCTGCCGGACACGCCAAAATCACCTGCCCGCTACACCAGCACCACTTCGGGGACAAGCCGGAATCACGTGAGGGGCATGCCGGCACAGCCTCTCAGACTGAACCTCGTGCCGGACACCACAGAACCACCTGCCGGACAGACCGGAACCACCTGCCAGACACGCCGGAACCACCGGCTCCACCCGCCGGAACGACCGCTGCACATGCAAAATCACCTGCCGGCTACGCCGGAAACACTTGGCGAACACTCCGGAATCACCTGCCGGGCATGCCGGAACCACCTCTCAGATATGCCAGAACCACGTGCCAATGACCCCGGAAGAACCTGCCGAGCACGCCGGAACCACCTGCTCGACTCGCCAGAACCACCTGCCGGACACGCAAAAATCACCTGCCGGCTACACCACAACCAGTTGGGGAACACTTCGGAATCACCTTCCGGGCTTGCTGGAACCACCTGCCGGTCATGCCAAAATCACCTGCCAACTACGCCAGTACCACTTGGCGGACACTGTGGAAACACCTGTCGGGCCGGCCGGAACCACATCTCACACGTGCCAGAACCATGTGCATGAGATGCTGGAACCACACCCTGAACAGACGGAAAACACCTGCCAGACCCGTCTGAACAACCTGCCGAGCACGCCGGAGACACCTGCTCGACTCGCCGGAACCACCTACCTGACATGCCCAAATCACCAGCCGGGTATGATAGAACCACTTGGCGGACACTCCAGAATCATCTGCCGGACATGCCGGAACCAGCTCTCAGACACACCAGAACCACGTGCCGGAGACGCCGGAAGCACCTGCCGAGCATGCCGGAGCCACCTGCTCGACTCGCCAGAAACACCTGCCGGACACGCCAAAATCACCTGCCGGGTATGCCAGAACCACCTGGCGGACACTCCGAAATCACCTGTCACGCATGCCGGAACCACCTCTCAGACGTGCCGGAAGCACGTGCCAGACACGCCGGAATCACCTACCGGACAGACCGGAACCACCTGCCGAGCACGCCGGAGCCACCTGTTCGACTGGCTGGAACCACCTGCCGGACAGGCCAATATCAACTGCTTGCTATGACAGAACCACCTAGGGGACAGTCCGGGATCACCTGCCAGCCATGGCGGAACCACCTCTCACACGTACCAGAACCACCTGCCGGAGAAGCTGGAAACACGTCCTGGACAGACTGGAACCACGTGACGGCCATGCCTGAACCACCTGCCGAGCACGGCGGAACCACCTGCCGGACAAGCCAAAATCACCTGAGGGCTACGCCAGAACCACTTGGACGACTCTCCAAAATGACCTGCCGGGCATGTTGGAACCACCTCTCAGACGTGCCAGAAGCACGTGGCGGACAGTCCGGAATAACCTGTTGGGCATACGCAACCACCTCTGAGACGTACCAGAACCACGTGCCGTGCACGCCGGAACCACCTACCGGACAGACCGGAATCCACTTTTGGGCATGCCGGAACCACCAGTCAGATGTGCCAGAAACACGTGCCGGAGACGCTGGAAGCACCTGCCGAGCACGTCGCAACCACCTGCTCAACTCGCCTGAACCACCTCCCGGACACGACAAAATCACCTGCCCGCTACACCAGCACCACTTCGGGGACAAGCCGGAAACACGTGAGGGGCATGCCGGCACAGCCTCTCAGACTGAACCTCGTGCCGGACACCACAGAACCACCTGCCGGACAGACCGGAACCACCTGCCGGACACGCCGGAACCACCGGCTCGACCCGCCGGAACGACCGCTGCACATGCAAAATCACCTGCCGGCTACGCCGGAAACACTTGGCGAACACTCCGGAATCACCTGCCGGGCATGCCGGAACCACCTCTCAGATATGCCAGAACCCCGTGCCAATGACCCCGGAAGCACCTGCCGAGCACGCCGGAACCACCTGCTCGACTCGCCAGAACCACCTGCCGGACACGCAAAAATCACCTGCCGGCTACGCCACAACCAGTTGGGGAACACTTCGGAATCACCTGCCGGGCTTGCTGGAACCACCTGCCGGTCATGCCAAAATCACCTGCCAACTACGCCAGTACCACTTGGCGGACACTGTGGAAACACCTGTCGGGCCGGCCGGAGCCACATCTCAGACGTGCCAGAACCATGTGCATGAGATGCTGGAACCACACCCCGAACAGACGGAAAACACCTGCCAGACCCGTCTGAACAACCTGCCGAGCACGCCGGAGCCACCTGCTCGACTCGCCGGAACCACCTACCTGACATGCCCAAATCACCAGCCGGGTATGCCAGAACCACTTGGCGGACACTCCGGAATCATCTGTCGGACATGCCGGAACCAGCTCTCAGACACACCAGAACCACGTGCCGGAGACGCCGGAAGCACCTGCCGAGCATGCCGGAGCCACCTGCTCGACTCGCCAGAAACACCTGCCGGACACGGCAAAATCTCCTGCCGGGTACGCCAGAACCACCTGGCGGACACTCCGAAATCACCTGTCGCGCATGCCGGAACCACCTCTCAGACGTGCCGGAAGCACGTGCCGGACACGCCGGAATCACCTACCGGACAGACCGGAACCACCTGCCGAGCACGCCGGAGCCACCTGTTCGACTCGCTGGAGCCACCTGCCGGACAGGCCAATATCAACTGCTGGCTATGCCAGAACCACCTGGGGGACGGTCCGGAATCACCTGTCCGCCATGGCGGAACCACCTCTCAGACCTACCAGAACCACCTGCCGGAGAAGCTGGAAACACGTCCTGGACAGTCTGGAACCACCTGCCTGCCAAGCCTGAACCACCTGCCAAGCACAACGGAACAACCTGCCAGACACGCCAAAATCGCCGGCGTGTTATGCCAGAACCACTTGGAGGACTCTCTGGGATGACCTGCCGGGCATGCCGGAACCACCTCTCAGACGTGCCAGAACCATGTGGCGGACAGTCCGGAATCACCTGTTGGGCATGCGCAACCACCTCTGAGACGTACCAGAACCACATGCCGTGCAGTCTGGAACCACCTACCGGACAGACCGGAATCACATTTCGGGCATGCCGGAACCACCTGTCAGATGTGCCAGAAACACGTGCCGGAGACGCCGGAAGCACCTGCCAAGCACGTTGGAACCACCTGCTCAACTCGCCTGAACCACCTGCCGGACATGCCAAAATCACCTGCCGACTATGCCAGAACCACTTGGCGAACACTCCGGAATCACTTGCCGGGCATGCAGGAACCACCTCTCAGACATGCCAGAACCCCGTGCCAATGACCCCGGAAGCACCAGCCGAGCACACCGGAACCACCTGCTCGACTCGCCAGAACCACCTGCCGATCACGCAAAAATCACCTGACGGCTACGCCACAACCAGTTGGTGAACACTTTGGAATCACCTGCCAGGCTTGCTGGAACCACCTACCGGTCATGCCAAAATCACCTGCCAACTACGCCAGAACCGCTTGGCGGACACTGCGGAAACACCTGTCGGGCCGGCCGGAACCACATCTCAGACGTGCCAGAAACGTGTTCATGAGATGCTGGAACCACACCCCGAACAGACGGATACCACCTGCCAGAACCGCCTGAACCACCTGCTGAGCACGCCGGAACCACCTGCTCGACTCACCGGTACCACCTCCCTGACATGCCCAAATCACCAGCCAGGTACTATAGAACCACTTGGTGGACACTCCGGAATCACCTGCCGGACATGCCGGAACCAGCTCTCAGACACACCAGAACCACGTGCCGGAGACGCCGGAAGCACCAGCCGAGCATGCCGGAGCCACCTGCTCGACTCGCCAGAAACACCTGCCGGACACGCCAAAATCACCTGCCGGGTATGCCAGAACCACCTGGCGGACACTCCGAAATCAACTATCACGCATGCCGGCACCACCTCTCAGACGTGCCGGAAGCACGTGCCGGACACGCTGGAATCACCTACCGGACAGACCGGAACGACCTGCCGAGCACGCCGGAGCCACCTGCTCGACTCGCCGGAACCACCTACCTGACATGCCCAAATCACCAGCCAGGTATGCCAGAACCACTTGGCGGACACTCCGGAATCATCTGCCGGACATGGCGGAACCAGCTGTCAGACACACCAGAACCACGTGCCGGAGACGCCGGAAGCACCTGCCGAGCATGCCGGAGCCACCTGCTCGACTCGCCAGAAACACCTGCCGGACACGGCAAAATCACCTGCCGGGTATGCCAGAACCACCTGGCGGACACTACGGAATCACCTGCCGCGCATGCCGGAACCACCTCTCAGACGTGCCGGAAGCACGTGCCAGACACGCCGGAAACACCTACCGGACAGACCGGAACCACCTGCCAAGAACGCCGGAGCCACCTGTTCGACTCGCTGGAACCACCTGCCGGACAGGCCAATATCAACTGCTGGCTATGCCAGAACCACCTGGGGGACAGTCCGGGATCACCTGCCAGCCATGACGGAACCACCTCTCAGACGTACCAGAACCACCTGCCGGAGAAGCTGGAAACACGTCCTGGACAGACTGGAACCACGTGACGGCCATGCCTGAACCACCTGCCGAGCACGGCGGAACCACCTGCCGGACACGCCAAAATCACCTGAGGGCTACGCCAGAACCACTTGGACGACTCTCCAAAATGACCTGCCGGGCATGTTGGAACCACCTCTCAGACGTGCCAGAAGCACGTGGCGGACAGTCCGGAATCACCTGTTGGGCATATGCAACCACCTCTGAGACGTACCAGAACCACGTGCCGTGCACGCCGGAACGACCTACCGGACAGACCGGAATCCACTTTTGGGCATGCCAGAACCACCTGTCAGATGTGCCAGAAACACGTGCCGGAGACGCCGGAAGCACGTGCCGAGCACGTCGCAACCACCTGCTCAACTCGCCTGAACCACCTGCCGGACATGCCAAAATCACCTGCCAACTATGCCAGAACCACTTGGCGAACACTCCGGAATCACTTGCCGGGCATGCAGGAACCACCACTCAGACATGCCAGAACCCCGTGCCAATGACCACGGAAGCACCAGCCGAGCACGCCGGAACCACCTGCTCAACTCGCCTGAACCACCTGCCGGACACGCCAAAATCACCTGCCCGCTACACCAGCACCACTTCGGGGACAAGCCGGAATCACGTGAGGGGCATGCCGGCACAGCCTCTCAGACTGAACCTCGTGCCGGACACCACAGAACCACCTGCCGGACAGACCGGAACCACCTGCCGGACACGCCGGAACCACCGGCTCGACCCGCCGGAACGACCGCTGCACATGCAAAATCACCTGCCGGCTACGCCGGAAACACTTGGCGAACACTCCGGAATCACCTGCCGGGCATGCCGGAACCACCTCTCAGATATGCCAGAACCACGTGCCAATGACCCCGGAAGCACCTGCCGAGCATGCCGGAGCCACCTGTTCGACTCGCCAGAAACACCTGCCGGACAGGCCAATATTAACTGCTGGCTATGCCAGAACCACCTGGGGGACGGTCCGGGATCACCTGCCAGCCATGGCGGAACCACCTCTCACACGTACCAGAACCACCTGCCGGAGAAGCTGGAAACACGTCCTGGACAGTCTGGAACCACCTGCCGGCCAAGCCTGAACCACCTGCCAAGCACAACGGAACAACCTGCCAGACACGCCAAAATCACCTGCGTGTTATGCCAGAACCACTTGGAGGACTCTCTGGGATGACCTGCCGGGCATGCCGGAACCACCAGTCAGATGTGCCAGAAACACGTGCCGGAGACCCCGGAAGCACCTGCCGAGCACGTCGCAACCACCTGATCAACTCGCCTGAACCACCTGCCGGACACGCCAAAATCACCTGCCGGGTACGCCAGAACCACCTGGCGGACACTCCGAAATCACCTGTCGCGCATGCCGGAACCACCTCTCAGACGTGCCGGAAGCACGTGCCGGACACGCCGGAATCACCTACCGGACAGACCGGAACCACCTGCCGAGCACGCCGGAGCCACCTGTTCGACTCGCTCGATCCACCTGCCGGACAGGCCAATATCAACTGCTGGCTATGCCAGAACCACCTGGGGGACGGTCCGGAATCACCTGTCCGCCATGGCGGAACCACCTCTCAGACCTTCCAGAACCACCTGCCGGAGAAGCTGGAAACACGTCCTGGACAGTCTGGAACCACCTGCCTGCCAAGCCTGAACCACCTGCCAAGCACAACGGAACAACCTGCCAGACACGCCAAAATCGCCGGCGTGTTATGCCAGAACCACTTGGAGGACTCTCTGGGATGACCTGCCGGGCATGGCGGAACCACCTCTCAGACGTGCCAGAACCATGTGGCGGACAGTCCGGAATCACCTGTTGGGCATGCGCAACCACCTCTGAGACGTACCAGAACCACATGCCGTGCAGGCTGGAACCACCTACCGGACAGACCGGAATCACCTTTCGGGCATGCCGGAACCACCTGTCAGATGTGCCAGAAACACGTGCAGGAGACGCCGGAAGCACCTGCCAAGCACGTTGGAACCACCTGCTCAACTCGCCTGAACCACCTGCCGGACATGCCAAAATCACCTGCCGACTATGCCAGAACCACTTGGCGAACACTCCGGAATCACTTGCCGGGCATGCAGGAACCACCTCTCAGACATGCCAGAACCCCGTGCCAATGACCACGGAAGCACCAGCCGAGCACGCCGGAACCACCTGCTCAACTCGCCTGAACCACCTGCCGGACACGCCAAAATCACCTGCCCGCTACACCAGCACCACTTCGGGGACAAGCCGGAATCACGTTAGGGGCATGCCGGCACAGCCTCTCAGACTGAACCTCGTGCCGGACACCACAGAACCACCTGCCGGACAGACCGGAACCACCTGCCGGACACGCCGGAGCCACAGGCTCGACCCGCCGGAACGACCGCTGGACATGCAAAATCACCTGGCGGCTACGCCGGAAACACTTGGCGAACACTCCGGAATCACCTGCCGGGCATGCCGGAACCACCTCTCAGATATGCCAGAACCACGTGCCAATGACCCCGGAATCACCTGCCGAGCACGCCGGAACCACCTGCTCGACTCGCCAGAACCACCTGCCGGACACGCAAAAATCACCTGCCGGCTACGCCACAACCAGTTGGGGAACACTTCGGAATCACCTGCCGGGCTTGCTGGAACCACCTGCCGGTCATGTCAAAATCACCTGTCAACTACGCCAGTACCACTTGGCGGACACTGTGGAAACACCTGTCGGGCCGGCCGGAACCACATCTCAGACGTGCTAGAACCATGTGCATGAGATGCTGGAACCACACCCCGAACAGACGGAAAACACCCGCAAGACCCCTCTGAACAACCTGCCGAGCACGCCGGAGCCACCTGCTCGACTCGCCGGAACCACCTACCTGACATGCCAAAATCAACTGCCGGGTATGCCAGAACCACTTGGCGGACACTCCGGTATCATCTGCCGGACATGCCGGAACCAGCTCTCAGACACACCAGAACCACGAGCCGGAGACGCAGGAAGCACCTGCCGAGCATGCCGGAGCCACCTGCTCGACTCGCCAGAAACACCTGCCGGACAGGCCAATATTAACTGCTGGCTATGCCAGAACCACCTGGGGGACAGTCCGGAATCACCTGCCAGCCATGGCGGAACCATCTCTCACACGTACCAGAACCACCTGCCGGAGAAGCTGGAAACACGTCCTGGACAGTCTGGAACCACCTGCCGGCCAAGCCTGAACCACCTGCCAAGCACAACGGAACAACCTGCCAGACACGCCAAAATCACCTGCGTGTTATGCCAGAACCACTTGGAGGACTCTCTGGGATGACCTGCCGGGCATGCTGGAACCACCTCTCAGACGTGCCAGAACTATGTGGCGGACAGTCCGGAATCACCTGTTGGGCATGCGCAACCACCTCTGAGACGTACCAGAACCACATGCCGTGCAGGCTGGAACCACCTACCAGACAGACCGGAATCACCTTTCGGGCATGCCGGAACCACCTGTCAGGTGTGCCAGAAACACGTGCCGGAGACGCCGGAAGCACCTGCCAAGCACGTTGGAACCACCTGCTCAACTCGCCTGAACCACCTGCCGGACATGCCAAAATCACCTGCCGACTATGCCAGAACCACTTGGCGAACACTCCGGAATCACTTGCCGGGCATGCAGGAACCACCTCTCAGACATGCCAGAACCCCGTGCCAATGACCCCGGAAGCACCAGCCGAGCACGCCGGAACCACCTGCTCGACCCGCCAGAACCACCTGCCGATCACGCAAAAATCACCTGCCGGCTACGCCACAACCAGTTGGTGAACACTTTGGAATCACCTGCCAGGCTTGCTGGAACCACCTGCCAGTCATGCCAAAATCACCTGCCAACTACGCCAGAACCGCTTGGCGGACACTGCGGAAACACCTGTCGGGCCGGCTGGAACCACATCTCAGACGTGCCAGAAACGTGTTCATGAGATGCTGGAACCACACCCCGAACAGACGGATACCACCTGCCAGAACCGCCTGAACCACCTGCTGAGCACGCCGGAACCACCTGCTCGACTCACCGGTACCACCTCCCTGACACGCCAAAATCACCTGCTGGGTATGCCAGAACCACCTGGCGGACACTACGGAATCACCTGCCGCGCATGCCGGAACCACCTCTCAGACGTGCCGGAAGCACGTGCCAGACACGCCGGAAACACCTACCGGACAGACCGGAACCACCTGCCAAGAACGCCGGAGCCACCTGTTCGACTCGCTGGAACCACCTGCCGGACAGGCCAATATCAACTGCTGGCTATGCCAGAACCACCTGGGGGACAGTCCGGGATCACCTGCCAGCCATGGCGGAACCACCTCTCAGACGTACCAGAACCACCTGCCGGAGAAGCTGGAAACACGTCCTGGACAGACTGGAACCACGTGACGGCCATGCCTGAACCACCTCCCGAGCACGGTGGAACCACCTGCCGGACACGCCAAAATCACCTGCGGGCTACGCCAGAACCACTTGGACGACTCTCCGAAATGACCTGCCGGGCATGTTGGAACCACCTCTCAGACGTGCCAGAAGCACGTGGCGGACAGTCCGGAATCACCTGTTTGGCATACGCAACCACCTCTGAGACGTACCAGAACCACGTGCCGTGCACGCCGGAACCACCTACCGGACAGACCGGAATCCACTTTTGGGCATGCCGGAACCACCAGTCAGATGTGCCAGAAACACGTGCCGGAGACGCCGGAAGCACCTGCCGAGCACGTCGCAACCACCTGCTCAACTCGCCTGAACCACCTGCCGGACACGCCAAAATCACCTGCCCGCTACACCAGCACCACTTCGGGGACAAGCCGGAATCACGTGAGGGGCATGCCGGCACAGCCTCTCAGACTGAACCTCGTGCCGGACACCACAGAACCACCTGCCGGACAGAATGGAACCACCTGCCGGACACGCCGGAACCACCATCTCGACCTGCCGGAACGACCGCTGGACATGCAAAATCACCTGCCGGCTACGCCGGAAACACTTGGCGAACACTCCGGAATCACCTGCCGGGCATGCCGGAACCACCTCTCAGATATGCCAGAACCCCGTGCCAATGACCCCGGAAGCACCTGCCGAGCACGCCGGAACCACCTGCTCGACTCGCCAGAACCACCTGCAGGACACGCAAAAATCACCTGCCGGCTACACCACAACCAGTTGGGGAACACTTCGGAATCACCTGCCGGGCTTGCTGGAACCACCTGCCGGTCATGCCAAAATCACCTGCCAACTACGCCAGTACCACTTGGCGGACACTGTGGAAACACCTGTCGGGCCGGCCGGAACCACATCTCAGACGTGCTAGAACCATGTGCATGAGATGCTGGAACCACACCCCGAACAGACGGAAAACACCCGCAAGACCCGTCTGAACAACCTGCCGAGCACGCAGGAGCCACCTGCTCGACTCGCCGGAACCACCTACCTGACATGCCAAAATCACCTGCCGGGTATGCCAGAACCACTTGGCGGACACTCCGGTATCATCTGCCGGACATGCCGGAACCAGCTCTCAGACACACCAGAACCACGTGCCGGAGACGCCGGAAGCACCTGCCGAGCATGCCGGAGCCACCTGCTCGACTCGCCAGAAACACCTGTCGGACAGGCCAATATTAACTTCTGGCTATGCCAGAACCACCTGGGGGACAGTCCGGAATCACCTGCCAGCCATGGCGGAACCATCTCTCACACGTACCAGAACCACCTGCCGGAGAAGCTGGAAACACGTCCTGGACAGTCTGGAACCACCTGCCGGCCAAGCCTGAACCACCTGCCAAGCACAACGGAACAACCTGCCAGACACGCCAAAATCACCTGCGTGTTATGCCAGAACCACTTGGAGGACTCTCTGGGATGACCTGCCGGGCATGCTGGAACCACCTCTCAGACGTGCCAGAACTATGTGGCGGACAGTCCGGAATCACCTGTTGGGCATGCGCAACCACCTCTGAGACGTACCAGAACCACATGCCGTGCAGGCTGGAACCACCTACCAGACAGACCGGAATCACCTTTCGGGCATGCCGGAACCACCTGTCAGGTGTGCCAGAAACACGTGCCGGAGACGCCGGAAGCACCTGCCAAGCACGTTGGAACCACCTGCTCAACTCGCCTGAACCACCTGCCGGACATGCCAAAATCACCTGCCGACTATGCCAGAACCACTTGGCGAACACTCCGGAATCACTTGCCGGGCATGCAGGAACCACCTCTCAGACATGCCAGAACCCCGTGCCAATGACACCGGAAGCACCAGCCGAGCACGCCGGAACCACCTGCTCAACTCACCAGAACCACCTGCCGATCACGCAAAAATCACCTGCCGGCTACGCCACAACCAGTTGGTGAACACTTTGGAAGCACCTGCCAGGCTTGCTGGAACCACCTGCCAGTCATGCCAAAATCACCTGCCAACTACGCCAGAACCGCTTGGCGGACACTGCGGAAACACCTGTCGGGCCGGCTGGAACCACATCTCAGACGTGCCAGAAACGTGTTCATGAGATGCTGGAACCACACCCCGAACAGACGGATACCACCTGCCAGAACCGCCTGAACCACCTGCTGAGCACGCCAGAACCACCTGCTCGACTCACCGGTACCACCTCCCTGACACGCCAAAATCACCTGCTGGGTATGCCAGAACCACCTGGCGGACACTACGGAATCACCTGCCGCGCATGCCGGAACCACCTCTCAGACGTGCCGGAAGCACGTGCCAGACACGCCGGAAACACCTACCGGACAGACCGAAACCACCTGCCAAGAACGCCGGAGCCACCTGTTCGACTCGCTGGAACCACCTGCCGGACAGGCCAATATCAACTGCTGGCTATGCCAGAACCACCTGGGGGACAGTCCGGGATCACCTGCCAGCCATGGCGGAACCACCTCTCAGACGTACCAGAACCACCTGCCGGAGAAGATGGAAACACGTCCTGCACAGACTGGAACCACGTGGCGGCCATGCCTGAACCACCTGCCGAGCACGGCGGAACCACCTGCCGGACACGCCAAAATCACCTGCGGGCTACGCCAGAACCACTTGGACGACTCTCCGAAATGACCTGCCGGGCATGTTGGAACCACCTCTCAGACGTGCCAGAAGCACGTGGCGGACAGTCCGGAATCACCTGTTTGGCATACGCAACCACCTCTGAGACGTACCAGAACCACGTGCCGTGCACGCCGGAACCACCTACCGGACAGACCGGAATCCACTTTTGGGCATGCCAGAACCACCAGTCCGATGTGCCAGAAACACGTGCCGGAGACACCGGAAGCACCTGCCGAGCACGTCGCAACCACCTGCTCAACTCGCCTGAACCACCTGCCGGACACGCCAAAATCACCTGCCCGCTACACCAGCACCACTTCGGGGACAAGCCGGAATCACGTGAGGGGCATGCCGGCACAGCCTCTCAGACTGAACCTCGTGCCGGACACCACAGAACCACCTGCCGGACAGAATGGAACCACCTGTCGGACACGCCGGAACCACCGGCTCGACCCGCCGGAACGACCGCTGGACATGCAAAATCACCTGCCGGCTACGCCGGAAACACTTGGCCAACACTCCGGAATCACCTGCCGGGCATGCCGGAACCACCTCTCAGATATGCCAGAACCCCGTGCCAATGACCCCGGAAGCACCTGCCGAGCACGCCGGAACCACCTGCTCGACTCGCCAGAACCACCTGCCGGACACGCAAAAATCACCTGCCGGCTATGCCACAACCAGTTGGGGAACACTTCGGAATCACCTGCCGGGCTTGCTGGAACCACCTGCCGGTCATGCCAAAATCACCTGCCAACTACGCCAGTACCACTTGGCGGACACTGTGGAAACACCTGTGGGGCCGGCCGGAACCACATCTCAGACGTGCCAGAACCATGTGCATGAGATGCTGGAACCACACCCCCAACAGACGGAAAACACCTGAGAGACCCGTCTGACCAACCTGCCGAGCACGCCGGAGCCACCTGCTCGACTCGACGGAACCACCTACCTGACATGCCAAAATCACCAGCCGGGTATGCCACAACCACTTGGCGGACACTCCGGAATCATCTGCCGGACATGCCGGAACCAGCTCTCAGACACTCCAGAACCAAGTGCCGGAGACACCGGAAGCACCTGTCGAGCATGCCGGAGCCACCTGCTCGACTCGCCAGAAACACCTCCCGGACACGCCAAAATCACCTGCCGGGTACGCCAGAACCACCTGGCGGACACTACGGAATCACCTGCCGCGCATGCCGGAACCACCTCTCAGACGTGCCGGAAGCACGTGCCAGACACGCCGGAAACACCTACCGGACAGACCGAAACCAAATGCCAAGAACGCCGGAGACACCTGTTCGACTCGCTGGAACCACCTGCCGGACAGGCCAATATCAACTGCTGGCTATGCCAGAACCACCTGGGGGACAGTCCGGGATCACCTGCCAGCCATGGCGGAACCACCTCTCAGACGTACCAGAACCACCTGCCGGAGAAGCTGGAAACACGTCCTGGACAGACTGGAACCACGTGACGGCCATTTCAGAACCACCTGCCGAGCACGGCGGAACCACCTGCCGGACACGCCAAAATCACCTGCGGGCTACGCCAGAACCACTTGGACGACTCTCCGAAATGACCTGCCGGGCATGTTGGAACCACCTCTCAGACGTGCCAGAAGCACGTGGCGGACAGTCCGGAATCACCTGTTGGGCATACGCAACCACCTCTGAGACGTACCAGAACCACGTGCCGTGCACGCCGGAACCACCTACTGGACAGACCGGAATCCACTTTTGGGCATGCCGGAACCACCAGTCAGATGTGCCAGCAACACGTGCCGGAGACGCCGGAAGCACCTGCCGAGCATGCCCGAGACACCTGTTCGACTCGCCAGAAACACCTGCCGGACAGGCCAATATTAACTGCTGGCTATGCCAGAACCCCCTGGGGGACTGTCCGGGATCACCTACCAGCCATGGCTGAACCACCTCTCACACGTACCAGAACCACCTGCCGGAGAAGCTGGAAACACGTCCTGGACAGTCTGGAACCACCTGCCGGCCAAGCCTGAACCACCTGTCAAGCACAACGGAACAACCTGCCAGACACGCCAAAATCACCTGCGTGTTATGCCAGAACCACTTGGAGGACTCTCTGGGATTACCTGTCGGGCATGCCGGAAACACCTCTCAGACGTGCCAGAACCATGTGGCGGACAGTCCGGAATCACCTGTTGGGCATGCGCAACCACCTCTGAGACGTACCAGAACCACATGCCGTGCAGGCTGGAACCACCTACCGGACAGACCGGAATCACCTTTCGGGCATGCCGGAACCACCTGTCAGATGTGCCAGAAACACGTGCCGGAGATGCCGGAAGCACCTGCCAAGCACGTTGGAACCACCTGCTCAACTCGCCTGAACCACCTGCCGGACATGCCAAAATCACCTGCCGACTATGCCAGAACCACTTGGCGAACACTCCGGAATCACTTGCCGGGCATGCAGGAACCACCTCTCAGACATGCCAGAACCCCGTGCCAATGACCCCGGAAGCACCAGCCGAGCACGCCGGAACCACCTGCTCGACCCGCCAGAACCACCTGCCGATCACGCAAAAATCACCTGCCGGCTACGCCACAACCAGTTGGTGAACACTTTGGAAGCACCTGCCAGGCTTGCTGGAACCACCTGCCAGTCATGCCAAAATCACCTGCCAACTACGCCAGAACCGCTTGGCGGACACTGCGGAAACACCTGTCGGGCCGGCTGGAACCACATCTCAGACGTGCCAGAAACGTGTTCATGAGATGCTGGAACCACACCTCGAACAGACGGATACAACCTGCCAGAACCGCCTGAACCACCTGCTGAGCACGCCGGAGCCACCTGCTCGACTGGCCGGAACCACATACCTGACATGCCAAAATCACCAGCCGGGTATGCCAGAACCACTTGGCGGACACTCCGGAATCATCTGCCGGATATGCCGGACACTCCGGAATCATCTGCCGCACATGCCGGAACCAGCTCTCAGACACACCAGAACCATGTGCTGGATACGCCGGAAGCACCTGCCGAGCATGCCGGAGCCACGTGCTCGACTCGCCAGAAACACCTGCCGGACACGCCAAAATCACCTGCCGGGTACGCCAGAACCACCTGGCGGACACTCCGAAACCACCTGTCGCGCATGCCGGAACAACCTCTCAGACGTGCCGGAAGCACGTGCCGGACACGCCGGAATCACCTACCGGACAGACCGGAACCACCTGCCGAGCACGCTGGAGCCACCTGTTCGACTCGCTGGAATCACCTGCCGGACAGGCCAATATCAAATGCTGGCTATGCCAGAACCACCTGGGGGACGGTCCGGAATCACCTGCCCACCATGTCGGAACCACCTCTCAGACGTACCAGAACCACCTGCCGGACAAGCTGGAAACACGTCCTGGACAGTCTGGAACCACCTGCCGGCCAAGCCTGAACCACCTGCCAAGCACAACGGAACTACCTGACAGACACACTAAAATCACCTGGGTGTTATGCCAGAACCACTTGGAGGACTCTCTGGGATGACCTGCCGGGCATGCCGGAACCACCTCTCAGACATGCCAGAACCATGTGGCGGACAGTCCGGAATCACCTGTTGGGCATGCGCAACCACCTCTGAGACGTACCAGAACCACATGCCGTGCAGGCCGGAACCACCTACCGGACAGACCGGAATCACCTTTCGGGCATGCCGGAACCACCAGTCAGATGTGCCAGAAACACGTGCAGGAGACGCCGGAAGCACCTGCCGAGCACGTCGCAACCACCTGCTCAACTCGCCTGAACCACCTGCCGGACACGCCAAAATCACCTGCCCGCTACACCAGCACCACTTCGGGGACAAGCCGGAATCACGTGAGGGGCATGCCGGCACAGCCTCTCAGACTGAACCTCGTGCCGGACACCACAGAACCACCTGCCGGACAGACCGGAACCACCTGCCGGACACGCCGGAACCACCGGCTCGACCCGCCGGAACGACCGCTGGACATGCAAAATCACCTGTCGGCTACGCCGGAAACACTTGGCGAACACTCCGGAATCACCTGCCGGGCATGCCGGAACCACCTCTCAGATATGCCAGAACCACGTGCCAATGACCCCGGAAGCACCTGCCGAGCACGCCGGAACCACCTGCTCGACTCGCCAGAACCACCTGCCGGACACGCAAAAATCACCTGCCGGCTACGCCACAACCAGTTGGGGAACACTTCGGAATCTCCTGCCGGGCTTGCTGGAACCACCTGCCGGTAATGCCAAAATCACCTGCCAACTACGCCAGTACCACTTGGCGGACACTGTGGAAACACCTGTCGGGCCGGCCGGAACCACATCTCAGACGTGCCAGAACCATGTGCATGAGATGCTGGAACCACACCCCGAACAGACGGAAAACACCCGCCAGACCCGTCTGAACAACCTGCCGAGCACGCCGGAGCCACCTGCTCGACTCGCCGGAACCACCTACCTGACATGCCCAAATCACCAGCCGGGTATGCCAGAACCACTTGTCGGACACTCCGGAATCATCTGCCGGACATGCCGGAACCAGCTCTCAGACACACCAGAACCACGTGCCGGAGACGCCGGAAGCACCTGCCGAGCATGCCGGAGCCACCTGCTCGACTCGCCAGAAACACCTGCCGGACAGGCCAATATTAACTGCTGGCTATGCCAGAACCACCTGGGTGACAGTCCGGAATCACCTGCCAGCCATGGCGGAACCACCTCTCACACGTACCAGAACCACCTGCCGGAGAAGCTGGAAACACGTCCTGGACAGTCTGGAACCACCTGCCGTCCAAGCCTGAACCACCTGCCAAGCACAACGGAACAACCTGCCAGACACGCCAAAATCACCTGCGTGTTATGCCAGAACCACTTGGAGGATTCTCTGGGATGACCTGCCGGGCATGCCGGAACCACCTCTCAGACGTGCCAGAACTATGTGGCGGACAGTCCGGAATCACCTGTTGGGCATACGCAACCACCTCTGAGATGTAGCAGAACCACGTGCCGTGCACGCCGGAACCACCTACCGGACAGACCGGAATCCACTTTTGGGCATGCCGGAACCACCAGTCAGATGTGCCAGAAACACGTGCCGGAGATGCCGGAAGCACCTGCCGAGCACGTCGCAACCACCTGCTCAACTCGCCTGAACCACCTGCCGGACACGCCAAAATCACCTGCCCGCTACACCAGCACCACTTCGGGGACAAGCCGGAATCACGTGAGGGGCATGCCGGCACAGCCTATCAGACTGAACCTCGTGCCGGACACCACAGAACCACCTGCCGGACAGACCGGGACCACCTGCCGGACACGCCGGAACCACCGGCTCGACCCGCCGGAACGACCGCTGGACATGCAAAATCACCTGCCGGCTACGCCGCAAACACTTGGCGAACACTCCGGAATCACCTGCCGGGCATGCCGGAACCACCTGCTCGACTCGCCTGAACCACCTGCCGGACATGCCAAAATCACCTGCCGACTATGCCAGAACCACTTGGCGAACACTCCGGAATCACTTGCCGGGCTGGCCGGAGCCACATCTCAGACGTGCCAGAACCATGTGCATGAGATGCTGGAACCACACCCCGAACAGACGGAAAACACCTGCCAGACCCGTCTGAACAACCTGCCGAGCACGCCGGAGCCACCTGCTCGACTCGCCGGAACCACCTACCTGACATGCCCAAATCACCAGCCGGGTATGCCAGAACCAGTTGGCGAACACTCCGGAATCACTTGCCGGGCATGCAGGAACCACCACTCAGACATGCCAGAACCCCGTGCCAATGACCACGGAAGCACCAGCCGAGCACGCCGGAACCACATGCTCGACTCGCCAGAACCACCTGCCGATCACGCAAAAATCACGTGCCGGCTACACCACAACCAGTTGGTGAACACTTTGGAATCACCTGCCAGGCTTGCTGGAACCACCTGCCAATCATGCCAAAATCACCTGCCAACTTCGCCAGAACCGCTTGGCGGACACTGCGGAAACACCTGTCGGGCCGGCCGGAACCACATCTCAGACGTGCCAGAACCATGTGCATGAGATGCTGGAACCACACCCCGAACAGACGGAAAACACCTGCCAGACCCGTCTGAACAACCTGCCGAGCACGCCGGAGCCACCTGCTCGACTCGCCGGAACCACCTACCTGACATGCCCAAATCACCAGCCAGGTATGCCAGAACCACTTGGCGGACACTCCGGAATCATCTGCCGGACATGCCGGAACCAGCTCTCAGACACACCAGAACCACGTGCCGGAGACGCCGGAAGCACCTGCCGAGCATGCCGGAGCCACCTGCTCGACTCGCCAGAACCACGTGCCGGACACGCCAAAATCACCTGCCGGGTATGCCAGAACCACCTGGCGGACACTACGGAATCACCTGCCGCGCATGCCGGAACCACCTCTCAGACGTGCCGGAAGCACGTGCCAGACACGCCGGAAACACCTACCGGACAGACCGGAACCACCTGCCAAGAACGCCGGAGCCACCTGTTCGACTCGCTGGAACCACCTGCCGGACAGGCCAATATCAACTGCTGGCTATGCCAGAACCACCTGGGGGACAGTCCGGGATCACCTGCCAGCCATGACGGAACCACCTCTCAGACGTACCAGAACCACCTGCCGGAGAAGCTGGAAACACGTCCTGGACAGACTGGAACCACGTGACGGCCATGCCTGAACCACCTGCCGAGCACGGCGGAACCACCTGCCGGACACGCCAAAATCACCTGCGGGCTACGCCAGAACCACTTGGACGACTCTCCGAAATGATCTGCCGGGCATGTTGGAACCACCTCTCAGACGTGCCAGAAGCACGTGGCGGACAGTCCGGAATCACCTGTTGGGCATACGCAACCACCTCTGAGACGTACCAGAACCACGTGCCGTGCACGCCGGAACCACCTACCGGACAGACCGGAATCCACTTTTGGGCATGCCGGAACCACCAGTCAGATGTGCCAGAAACACGTGCCGGAGACGCCGGAAGCACCTGCCGAGCACGTCGCAACCACCTGCTCAACTCGCCTGAACCACCTGCCGGACACGCCAAAATCACCTGCCCGCTACACCAGCACCACTTCGGGGACAAGCCGGAATCACGTGAGGGGCATGCCGGCACAGCCTCTCAGACTGAACCTCGTGCCGGACACCACAGAACCACCTGCCGGACAGACCGGAACCACCTGCCGGACACGCCGGAACCACCGGCTCGACCCGCCGGAACGACCGCTGCACATGCAAAATCACCTGCCGGCTACGCCGGAAACACTTGGCGAACACTCCGGAATCACCTGCCGGGCATGCCGGAACCACCTCTCAGATATGCCAGAACCACGTGCCAATGACCCCGGAAGCACCTGCCGAGCATGCCCGAGCCACCTGTTCGACTCGCCAGAAACACCTGCCGGACAGGCCAATATTAACTGCTGGCTATGCCAGAACCACCTGGGGGACGGTCCGGGATCACCTGCCAGCCATGGCGGAACCACCTCTCACACGTACCAGAACCACCTGCCGGAGAAGCTGGAAACACGTCCTGGACAGTCTGGAACCACCTGCCGGCCAAGCCTGAACCACCTGCCAAGCACAACGGAACAACCTGCCAGACACGCCAAAATCACCTGCGTGTTATGCCAGAACCACTTGGAGGACTCTCTGGGATGACCTGCCGGGCATGCCGGAACCACCAATCAGATGTGCCAGAAACACGTGCCGGAGACCCCGGAAGCACCTGCCGAGCACGTCGCAACCACCTGCTCAACTCGCCTGAACCACCTGCCGGAGACGCCAAAATCACCTGCCGGGTACGCCAGAACCACCTGGCGGACACTCCGAAATCACCTGTCGCGCATGCCGGAACCACCTCTCAGACGTGCCGGAAGCACGTGCCGGACACGCCGGAATCACCTACCGGACAGACCGGAACCACCTGCCGAGCACGCCGGAGCCACCTGTTCGACTCGCTCGATCCACCTGCCGGACAGGCCAATATCAACTGCTGGCTATGCCAGAACCACCTGGGGGACGGTCCGGAATCACCTGTCCGCCATGGCGGAACCACCTCTCAGACCTTCCAGAACCACCTGCCGGAGAAGCTGGAAACACGTCCTGGACAGTCTGGAACCACCTGCCTGCCAAGCCTGAACCACCTGCCAAGCACAACGGAACAACCTGCCAGACACGCCAAAATCGCCAGCGTGTTATGCCAGAACCACTTGGAGGACTCTCTGGGATGACCTGCCGGGCATGGCGGAACCACCTCTCAGACGTGCCAGAACCATGTGGCGGACAGTCCGGAATCACCTGTTGGGCATGCGCAACCACCTCTGAGACGTACCAGAACCACATGCCGTGCAGGCTGGAACCACCTACCGGACAGACCGGAATCACCTTTCGGGCATGCCGGAACCACCTGTCAGATGTGCCAGAAACACGTGCAGGAGACGCCGGAAGCACCTGCCAAGCACGTTGGAACCACCTGCTCAACTCGCCTGAACCACCTGCCGGACATGCCACAATCACCTGCCGACTATGCCAGAACCACTTGGCGAACACTCCGGAATCACTTGCCGGGCATGCAGGAACCACATCTCAGACATGCCAGAACCCCGTGCCAATGACCCCGGAAGCACCAGCCGAGCACGCCGGAACCACCTGCTCAACTCGCCTGAACCACCTGCCGGACACGCCAAAATCACCTGCCCGCTACACCAGCACCACTTCGGGGACAAGCCGGAATCACGTTAGGGGCATGCCGGCACAGCCTCTCAGACTGAACCTCGTGCCGGACACCACAGAACCACCTGCCGGACAGACCGGAACCACCTGCCGGACACGCCGGAACCACCGGCTCGACCCGCCGGAACGACCGCTGCACATGCAAAATCACCTGCCGGCTACGCCGGAAACACTTGGCGAACACTCCGGAATCACCTGCCGGGCATGCCGGAACCACCTCTCAGATATGCCAGAACCCCGTGCCAATGACCCCGGAAGCACCTGCCGAGCACGCCGGAACCACCTGCTCGACTCGCCAGAACCACCTGCCGGACACGCAAATATCACCTGCCGGCTACGCCACAACCAGTTGGGGAACACTTCGGAATCACCTGCCGGGCTTGCTGGAACCACCTGCCGGTCATGCCAAAATCACCTGCCAACTACGCCAGTACCACTTGGCGGACACTGTGGAAACACCTGTCGGGCCGGCCGGAGCCACATCTCAGACGTGCCGGAACCATGTGCATGAGATGCTGGAACCACACCCCGAACAGACGGAAAACACCTGCCAGATTCGTCTGAACAACCTGCCGAGCACGCCGGAGCCACCTGCTCGACTCGCCGGAACCACCTACCTGACATGCCCAAATCACCACCCAGGTATGCCAGAACCACTTGGCGGACACTCCGGAATCATCTGCCGGACATGCCGGAACCAGCTCTCAGACACACCAGAACCACGTGCCGGAGACGCCGGAAGCACCTGCCGAGCATGCCGGAGCCACCTGCTCGACTCGCCAGAACCACCTGCCGGACACGCCAAAATCACCTGCCGAGTATGCCAGAACCACCTGGCGGACACTACGGAATCACCTGCCGCGCATGCCGGAACCACCTCTCAGACGTGCCGGAAGCACGTGCCAGACACGCCGGAAACACCTACCGGACAGACCGGAACCACCTGCCAAGAACGCCGGAGCCACCTGTTCGACTCGCTGGAACCACCTGCCGGACAGGCCAATATCAACTGCTGGCTATGCCAGAACCACGTGGGGGACAGTCCGGGATCACCTGCCAGCCATGATGGAACCACCTCTCAGACGTACCAGAACCACCTGCCGGAGAAGATGGAAACACGTCCTGGACAGACTGGAACCACGTGACGGCCATGCCTGAACCACCTGCCGAGCACGGCGGAACCACCTGCTGGACACGCCAAAATCACCTGCGGGCTACGCCAGAACCACTTGGACGACTCTCCGAAATGACCTGCCGGGCATGCCGGAACCACCTCTCAGACGTGCCAGAACCATGTGGCGGACAGTCCGGAATCACCTGTTGGGCATGCGCAACCACCTCTGAGACGTACCAGAAACACATGCCGTGCAGTCTGGAACCACCTACCGGACAGACCGGAATCACCTTTCGGGCATGCCGGAACCACCTGTCAGATGTGCCAGAAACACGTGCCGGAGACCCCGGAAGCACCTGCCAAGCACGTTGGAACCACCTGCTCAACTCGCCTGAACCACCTGCCGGACATGCCAAAATCACCTGCCGACTATGCCAGAACCACTTGGCGAACACTCCGGAATCACTTGCCGGGCATGCAGGAACCACCTCTCAGACATGCCAGAACCACGTGCCAATGACCCCGGAAGCACCAGCCGAGCACACCGGAACCACCTGCTCGACTCGCCAGAACCACCTGCCGATCACGCAAAAATCACCTGCCGGCTACGCCACAACCAGTTGGTGAACACTTTGGAATCACCTGCCAGGCTTGCTGGAACCACCTACCGGTCATGCCAAAATCACCTGCCAACTACGCCAGAACCGCTTGGCGGACACTGCGGAAACACCTGTCGGGCCGGCCGGAACCACATCTCAGACGTGCCAGAAACGTGTTCATGAGATGCTGGAACCACACCCCGAACAGACGGATACCACCTGCCAGAACCGCCTGAACCACCTGCTGAGCACGCCGGAACCACCTGCTCGACTTACCGGTACCACCTCCCTGACACGCCAAAATCACCTGCTGGGTATGCCAGAACCACTTGGCGGACACTCCGGAATCATCTGCCGGACATGCCGGAACCAGCTCACAGACACACCAGAACCAAGTGCCGGAGACGCCGGAATCACCTGCCGCGCATGCCGGAACCACCTCTCAGACGTGCCGGAAGCACGTGCCAGACACGCCGGAAACACCTACCGGACAGACCAGAACCACCTGCCAAGAACGCCGGAGCCACCTGTTCGACTCGCTGGAACCACCTGCCGGACAGGCCAATATCAACTGCTGGCTATGCCAAAACCACCTGCGGGACAGTCCGGGATCACCTGCCAGCCATGGCGGAACCACCTCTCAGACGTACCAGAACCACCTGCCGGAGAAGCTGGAAACACGTCCTGGACAGACTGGAACCACGTGACGGCCATGCCTGAACCACCTGCCGAGCACGGCGGAACCACCTGCAGGACACGGCAAAATCACCTGCGGGCTACGCAAGAACCACTTGGACGACTCTCCGAAATGACCTGCCGGGCATGTTGGAACCACCTCTCAGACGTGCCAGAAGCACGTGGCGGACAGTCCGGAATCACCTGTTGGGCATACGCAACCACATCTGAGACGTACCAGAACCACGTGCCGTGCACGCCGGAACCACCTACCGGACAGACCGGAATCCACTTTTGGGCATGCCGGAACCACCAGTCAGATGTGCCAGAAACACGTGCCGGAGACGCCGGAAGCACCTGCCGAGCACGTCGCAACCACCTGCTCAACTCGCCTGAACCACCTGCCGGACACGCCAAAATCACCTGCCCGCTACACCAGCACCACTTCGGGGACAAGCCGGAATCACGTGAGGGGCATGCCGGCACAGCCTCTCAGACTGAACCTCGTGCCGGACACCACAGAACCACCTGCCGGACAGACCGGAACCACCTGCCGGACACGCCGGAACCACCGGCTCGACCCGCCGGAACGACCGCTGGACATGCAAAATCACCTGCCGGCTACGCCGCAAACACTTGGCGAACACTCCGGAATCACCTGCCGGGCATGCCGGAACCACCTCTCAGATATGCCAGAACCACGTGCCAATGACCCCGGAAGCACCTGCCGAGCACGCCGGAACCACCTGCTCGACTCGCCAGAACCACCTGCCGGACACGCAAAAATCACCTGCCGGCTACGCCACAACCAGTTGGGGAACACTTCGGAATCACCTGCCGGGCTTGCTGGAACCACCTGCCGGTCATGCCAAAATCACCTGCCAACTACGCCAGTACCACTTGGCGGACACTGTGGAAACACCTGTCGGGCCGGCCGGAACCACATCTCAGACGTGCCAGAACCATGTGCATGAGATGCTGGAACCACACCCCGAACAGAAGGAAAACACCTGCCAGACCCGTCTGAACAACCTGCCGAGCACGCCGGAGCCACCAGCTCGACTCGCCGGAACCACCTACCTTACATGCCAAAATCACCAGCCGGGTATGCCAGAACCACTTGGCAGACACTCCGGAATCATCTGCCGGACATGCCGGAACCAGCTCTCAGACACACCAGAACCAAGTGCCGGAGACGCCGGAAGCACCTGTCGAGCATGCCGGAGCCACCTGCTCGACTCGCCAGAAACACCTCCCGGACACGCCAAAATCACCTGCCGGGTACGCCAGAACCACCTGGCGGACACTACGGAATCACCTGCCGCGCATGCCGGAACCACCTCTCAGACGTGACGGAAGCACGTGCCAGACACGCCGGAAACACCTACCGGACAACCGAAACCACCTGCCAAGAACGCCGGAGCCACCTGTTCGACTCGCTGGAACCACCTGCCGGACAGGCCAATATCAACTGCTGGCTATGCCAGAACCACCTGGGGAACAGTCCGGGATCACCTGCCATCCATGGCGGAACCACCTCTCATACGTACCAGAACCACCTGCCGGAGAAGATGGAAACACGTCCTGGACAGACTGGAACCACGTGACGGCCATGCCTGAACCACCTGCCGAGCACGGCGGAACCACCTGCCGGACACGCCAAAATCACCTGCGGGCTACGCCAGAACCACTTGGACGACTCTCCGAAAGGACCTGCCGGGCATGTTGGAACAACCTCTCAGACGTGCCAGAAGCACGTGGCGGACAGTCCGGAATCACCTGTTGGGCAAACGCAACCACCTCTGAGACGTTCCAGAACCACGTGCCGTGCACGCCGGAACCACCTACCGGACAGACCGGAATCCACTTTTGGGCATGCCGGAACCACCAGTCAGATGTGCCAGCAACACGTGTCGGAGACGCCGGAAGAACCTGCCGAGCATGCCCGAGCCACCTGTTCGACTGGCCAGAAACAAATGCCGGACAGGCCAATATTAACTGATGGCTATGCCAGAACCACCTGGGGGACGGTCCGGAATCACCTGCCAGCCATGGCGGAACCACCTCTCACACGTACCAGAACCACCTGCCGGAGAAGCTGGAAACACGTCCTGGACAGTCTGGAACCACCTGCCGGCCAAGCCTGAACCACCTGCCAAGCACAACAGAACAACCTGCCAGACACGCCAAAATCACCTGCGTGTTATGCCAGAACCACTTGGAGGACTCTCTGGGATGACCTGCCGGGCATGCCGGAACCACCTCTCAGACGTGCCAGAACCATGTGGCGGACAGTCCGGAATCACCTGTTGGGCATGCGCAACCACCTCTGAGACGTACCAGAACCACATGCCGTGCAGGCTGGAACCACCTACCGGACAGACCGGAATCACCTTTCGGGCATGCCGGAACCACCTGTCAGATGTGCCAGAAACACGTGCCGGATACGCCGGAAGCACCTGCCAAGCACGTTGGAACCACCTGCTCAACTCGCCTGAACCACCTGCCGGACATGCCAAAATCACCTGCCGACTATGCCAGAACCACTTGGCGAACACTCCGGAATCACTTGCCGGGCATGCAGGAACCACCTCTCAGACATGCCAGAACCCCGTGCCAATGACCCCGGAAGCACCAGCCGAGCACGCCGGAACCACCTGCTCGACTCGCCAGAACCACCTGCCGATCACGCAAAAATCACCTGCCGGCTACGCCACAACCAGTTGGTGAACACTTTGGAATCACCTGCCAGGCTTGCTGGAACCACCTGCCAGTCATGCCAAAATCACCTGCCAACTACGCCAGAACCGCTTGGCGGACACTGCGGAAACACCTGTCGGGCCGGCCGGAACCACATCTCAGACGTGCCAGAAACGTGTTCATGAGATGCTGGAACCACACCCCGAACAGATGGATACCATCTGCCAGAACCGCCTGAACCACCTGCTGAGCACGCCGGAACCACCTGCTCGACTCACCGGTACCACCTCCCTGACACGCCAAAATCACCTGCTGGGTATGCCAGAACCACTTGGCGGACACTCCGGAATCATCTGCCGGACATGCCGGAACCAGCTCTCAGACACACCAGAACCAAGTGCCGGAGACGCAGGAAGCACCTGCCGAGCATGCCGGAGCCACCTGCTCGACTCGCCAGAAACACCTGCCGGACACGCCAAAATCACCTGCCGGGTACGCCAGAACGACCTGGCGGACACTACGGAATCACCTGCCGCGCATGCCGGAACCACCTGTCAGACGTGCCGGAAGCACGTGTCAGACACGCCGGAAACACCTACCGGACAGACCGGAACCACTTGCCAAGAACGCCGGAGCCACCTGTTCGACTCGCTGGAACCACCTGCCGGACAGGCCAATATCAACTGCTGGCTATGCCAGAACCACCTGGGGGACAGTCCGGGATCACCTGCCAGCCATGGCGGAACCACCTCTCAGACGTACCAGAACCACCTGCCGGAGAAGATGGAAACACGTCCTGGACAGACTGGAACCACGTGACGGCCATGCCTGAACCACCTGCCGAGCACGGCGGAACCACCTGCCGGACACGCCAAAATCACCTGCGGGCTACGCCAGAACCACTTGGACGAGTCTCCGAAAGGACCTGCCGGGCATGTTGGAACCACCTCTCAGAAGTGCCAGAAGCACGTGGCGGACAGTCCGGAATCACCTGTTGGGCACACGCAACCACCTCTGAGACGTACCAGAACCACGTGCCGTGCACGCCGCAACCACCTACCGGACAGACCGGAATCAACTTTTGGGCATGCCGGAACCACCTGTCAGATGTGCCAGAAACACGTGCCGGAGACGCTGGAAGCACATGCCGAGCACGTCGCAACCACCTGCTCAACTCGCCTGAACCACCTGCCGGACACGCCAAAATCACCTGCCCGCTACACCAGCACCACTTCGGGGACAAGCCGGAATCACGTGAGGGGCATGCCGGCACAGCCTCTCAGACTGAACCTCGTGCCGGACACCACAGAACCACCTGCCGGACAGACCGGAACCACCTGCCGGACACGCTGCAACCACCGGCTCGACCCGCCCGAACGACCGCTGGACATGCAAAATCACCTGCCGGCTACGCCGGAAACACTTGGCGAACACTCCGGAATCACCTGCCGGGCATGCCGGAACCACCTCTCAGATATGCCAGAACCACGTGCCAATGACCCCGGAAGCACCTGCCGAGCACGCCGGAACCACCAGCTCGACTCGCCAGAACCACCTGCCGGACACGCAAAAATCACCTGCCGGCTACGCCACAACCAGTTGGGGAACACTTCGGAATCACCTGCCGGGCTTGCTGGAACCACCTGCCGGTCATGCCAAAATCACCTGCCAACTACGCCAGTACCACTTGGTGGACACTGTGGAAACACCTGTGGGGCCGGCCGGAACCACATCTCAGACGTGCCAGAACCATGTGCATGAGATGCTGGAACCACACCCCGAACAGACGGAAAACACCTGCCAGACCCGTCTGAACAACCTGCCGAGCACGCCGGAGCCACCTGCTCGACTCGCCGGACCACCTACCTGACATGCCCAAATCAACAGCCGGGTATGCCAGAACCACTTGTCGGACACTCCGGAATCATCTGCCGGACATGCCGGAACCAGCTCTCAGACACACCAGAACCACGTGCCGGAGACGCCGGAAGCACCTGCCGAGCATGCCGGAGCCACCTGCTCGACTCGCCAGAAACACCTGCCGGACACGCCAAAATCACCTGCCGGGTACGCCAGAACCACCTGGCGGACACTCCGAAATCACCTGTCGCGCATGCCGGAACCACCTCTCAGACGTGCCGGAAGCACGTGCCGGACACGCCGGAATCACCTACCGGACAGACCGGAACCACCTGCCGAGCACGCCGGAGCCACCTGTTCGACTCGCTGGAACCACCTGCCGGACAGGCCAATATTAACTGCTGGCTATGCCAGAACCGCCTGGGGGACGGTCCGGAATCACCTGCCAGCCATGGCGGAACCACCTCTCAGACTTACCAGAACCACCTGCCGGAGAAGCTGGAAACACGTCCTGGACAGTCTGGAAACACCTGCCGGCCAAGTCTGAACCACCTGCCAAGCACAACGGAACAACCTGCCAGACACACCAAAATCACCTGCGTGTTATGCCAGAACCACTTGGAGGACTCTCTGGGATGACCTGCCGGGCATGCCGGAACCACCTCTCAGACGTGCCAGAACCATGTGGCGGACAGTCCGGAATCACCTGTTGGGCAAGCGCAACCACCTCTGAGACGTAATAGAACCACATACCGTGCAGGCTGGAACCACCTACCGGACAGACCGGAATCACCTTTCGGGCATGCCGGAAGCACCTGTCAGGTGTGCCAGAAACACGTGCCGGAGACGCCGGAAGCACCTGCCAAGCACGTTGGAACCACCTGCTCATCTCGCCTGAACCACCTGCCAGACATGCCAAAATCACCTGCCGACTATGCCAGAACCACTTGGCGAACACTCCGGAATCACTTGCCGGGCATGCAGGAACCACCTCTCAGACATGCCAGAACCCCGTGCCAATGACCCCGGAAGCACCAGCCGAGCACGCCGGAACCACCTGCTCGACCCGCCAGAACCACCTGCCGATCACGCAAAAATCACCTGCCGGCTACGCCACAACCAGTTGGTGAACACTTTGGAATCACCTGCCAGGCTTGCTGGAACCACCTGCCAGTCATGCCAAAATCACCTGCCAACTACGCCAGAACCGCTTGGCGGACACTGCGGAAACACCTGTCGGGCCGGCTGGAACCACATCTCAGACGTGCCAGAAACGTGTTCATGAGATGCTGGAACCACACCCCGAACAGACGGATACCACCTGCCAGAACCGCCTGAACCACCTGCTGAGCACGCCAGAACCACCTGCTCGACTCACCGGTACCACCTCCCTGACACGCCAAAATCACCTGCTGGCTATGCCAGAACCACCTGGCGGACACTACGGAATCACCTGCCGCGCATGCCGGAACCACCTCTCAGACGTGCCGGAAGCACGTGCCAGACACGCCGGAAACACCTACCGGACAGACCGGAACCACCTGCCAAGAACGCCGGAGCCACCTGTTCGACTCGCTGGAACCACCTGCCGGACAGGCCAATATCAACTGCTGGCTATGCCAGAACCACCTGGGGGACAGTCCGGGATCACCTGCCAGCCATGGCGGAACCACCTCTCAGACGTACCAGAACCACCTGCCGGAGAAGCTGGAAACACGTCCTGGACAGACTGGAACCACGTGACGGCCATGCCTGAACCACCTGCCGAGCACGGCGGAACCACCTGCCGGACACGCCAAAATCACCTGCGGGCTACGCCAGAACCACTTGGACGACTCTCCGAAATGACCTGCCGGGCATGTTGGAACCACCTCTCAGACGTGCCAGAAGCACGTGGCGGACAGTCCGGAATCACCTGTTTGGCATACGCAACCACCTCTGAGACGTACCAGAACCACGTGCCGTGCACGCCGGAACCACCTACCGGACAGACCGGAATCCACTTTTGGGCATGCCGGAACCACCAGTCAGATGTGCCAGAAACACGTGCCGGAGACGCCGGAAGCACCTGCCGAGCACGTCGCAACCACCTGCTCAACTCGCCTGAACCACCTGCCGGACACGCCAAAATCACCTGCCCGCTACACCAGCACCACTTCGGGGACAAGCCGGAATCACGTGAGGGGCATGCCGGCACAGCCTCTCAGACTAAACCTCGTGCCGGACACCACAGAACCACCTGCCGGACACGCCGGAACCACCGGCTCGACCCGCCGGAACGACCGCTGGACATGCAAAATCACCTGCCGGCTACGCCGGAAACACTTGGCGAACACTCCGGAATCACCTGCCGGGCATGCCGGAACCACCTCTCAGATATGCCAGAACCCCGTGCCAATGACCCCGGAAGCACCTGCCGAGCACGCCGGAACCACCTGCTCGACTCGCCAGAACCACCTGCAGGACACGCAAAAATCACCTGCCGGCTACACCACAACCAGTTGGGGAACACTTCGGAATCACCTGCCGGGCTTGCTGGAACCACCTGCCGGTCATGCCAAAATCACCTGCCAACTACGCCAGTACCACTTGGCGGACACTGTGGAAACACCTGTCGGGCCGGCCGGAACCACATCTCAGACGTGCTAGAACCATGTGCATGAGATGCTGGAACCACACCCCGAACAGACGGAAAACACCCGCAAGACCCGTCTGAACAACCTGCCGAGCACGCAGGAGCCACCTGCTCGACTCGCCGGAACCACCTACCTGACATGCCAAAATCACCTGCCGGGTATGCCAGAACCACTTGGCGGACACTCCGGTATCATCTGCCGGACATGCCGGAACCAGCTCTCAGACACACCAGAACCACGTGCCGGAGACGCCGGAAGCACCTGCCGAGCATGCCGGAGCCACCTGCTCGACTCGCCAGAAACACCTGCCGGACAGGCCAATATTAACTGCTGGCTATGCCAGAACCACCTGGGGGACAGTCCGGAATCACCTGCCAGCCATGGCGGAACCATCTCTCACACGTACCAGAACCACCTGCCGGAGAAGCTGGAAACACGTCCTGGACAGTCTGGAACCACCTGCCGGCCAAGCCTGAACCACCTGCCAAGCACAACGGAACAACCTGCCAGACACGCCAAAATCACCTGCGTGTTATGCCAGAACCACTTGGAGGACTCTCTGGGATGACCTGCCGGGCATGCTGGAACCACCTCTCAGACGTGCCAGAACTATGTGGCGGACAGTCCGGAATCACCTGTTGGGCATGCGCAACCACCTCTGAGACGTACCAGAACCACATGCCGTGCAGGCTGGAACCACCTACCAGACAGACCGGAATCACCTTTCGGGCATGCCGGAACCACCTGTCAGGTGTGCCAGAAACACGTGCCGGAGACGCCGGAAGCACCTGCCAAGCACGTTGGAACCACCTGCTCAACTCGCCTGAACCACCTGCCGGACATGCCAAAATCACCTGCCGACTATGCCAGAACCACTTGGCGAACACTCCGGAATCACTTGCCGGGCATGCAGGAACCACCTCTCAGACATGCCAGAACCCCGTGCCAATGACACCGGAAGCACCAGCCGAGCACGCCGGAACCACCTGCTCAACTCGCCAGAACCACCTGCCGATCACGCAAAAATCACCTGCCGGCTACGCCACAACCAGTTGGTGAACACTTTGGAATCACCTGCCAGGCTTGCTGGAACCACCTGCCAGTCATGCCAAAATCACCTGCCAACTACGCCAGAACCGCTTGGCGGACACTGCGGAAACACCTGTCGGGCCGGCTGGAACCACATCTCAGACGTGCCAGAAACGTGTTCATGAGATGCTGGAACCACACCCCGAACAGACGGATACCACCTGCCAGAACCGCCTGAACCACCTGCTGAGCACGCCAGAACCACCTGCTCGACTCACCGGTACCACCTCCCTGACACGCCAAAATCACCTGCTGGGTATGCCAGAACCACCTGGCGGACACTACGGAATCACCTGCCGCGCATGCCGGAACCACCTCTCAGACGTGCCGGAAGCACGTGCCAGACACGCCGGAAACACCTACCGGACAGACCGAAACCACCTGCCAAGAACGCCGGAGCCACCTGTTCGACTCGCTGGAACCACCTGCCGGACAGGCCAATATCAACTGCTGGCTATGCCAGAACCACCTGGGGGACAGTCCGGGATCACCTGCCAGCCATGGCGGAACCACCTCTCAGACGTACCAGAACCACCTGCCGGAGAAGATGGAAACACGTCCTGCACAGACTGGAACCACGTGGCGGTCATGCCTGAACCACCTGCCGAGCACGGCGGAACCACCTGCCGGACACGCCAAAATCACCTGCGGGCTACGCCAGAACCACTTGGATGACTCTCCGAAATGACCTGCCGGGCATGTTGGAACCACCTCTCAGACGTGCCAGAAGCACGTGGCGGACAGTCCGGAATCACCTGTTTGGCATACGCAACCACCTCTGAGACGTACCAGAACCACGTGCCGTGCACGCCGGAACCACCTACCGGACAGACCGGAATCCACTTTTGGGCATGCCGGAACCACCAGTCAGATGTGCCAGCAACACGTGCCGGAGACGCCGGAAGCACCTGCCGAGCATGCCCGAGCCACCTGTTCGAATCGCCAGAAACACCTGCCGGACAGGCCAATATTAACTGCTGGCTATGCCAGAACCACCTGGGGGACGGTCCGGGATCACCTGCCAGCCATGGCGGAACCACCTCTCACACGTACCAGAACCACCTGCCGGAGAAGCTGGAAACACGTCCTGGACAGTCTGGAACCACCTGCCGGCCAAGCCTGAACCACCTGCCAAGCACAACGGAACAACCTGCCAGACACGCCAAAATCACCTGCGTGTTATGCCAGAACCACTTGGAGGACTCTCTGGGATGACCTGCCGGGCATGCCGGAACCACCAGTCAGATGTGCCAGAAACACGTGCCGGAGACCCCGGAAGCACCTGCCGAGCACGTCGCAACCACCTGCTCAACTCGCCTGAACCACCTGCCGGACACGCCAAAATCACCTGCCGGGTACGCCAGAACCACCTGGCGGACACTCCGAAATCATCTGTCGCGCATGCCGGAACCACCTCTCAGACGTGCCGGAAGCACGTGCCGGACACGCCGGAATCACCTACCGGACAGACCGGAACCACCTGCCGAGCACGCCGGAGCCACCTGTTCGACTCGCTCGATCCACCTGCCGGACAGGCCAATATCAACTGCTGGCTATGCCAGAACCACCTGGGGGACGGTCCGGAATCACCTGTCCGCCATGGCGGAACCATCTCTCACACGTACCAGAACCACCTGCCGGAGAAGCTGGAAACACGTCCTGGACAGTCTGGAACCACCTGCCGGCCAAGCCTGAACCACCTGCCAAGCACAACGGAACAACCTGCCAGACACGCCAAAATCACCTGCGTGTTATGCCAGAACCACTTGGAGGACTCTCTGGGATGACCTGCCGGGCATGCTGGAACCACCTCTCAGACGTGCCAGAACTATGTGGCGGACAGTCCGGAATCACCTGTTGGGCATGCGCAACCACCTCTGAGACGTACCAGAACCACATGCCGTGCAGGCTGGAACCACCTACCGGACAGACCGGAATCACCTTTCGGGCATGCCGGAAGCACCTGTCAGGTGTGCCAGAAACACGTGCCGGAGACGCCGGAAGCACCTGCCAAGCACGTTGGAACCACCTGCTCATCTCGCCTGAACCACCTGCCAGACATGCCAAAATCACCTGCCGACTATGCCAGAACCACTTGGCGAACACTCCGGAATCACTTGCCGGGCATGCAGGAACCACCTCTCAGACATGCCAGAACCCCGTGCCAATGACCCCGGAAGCACCAGCCGAGCACGCCGGAACCACCTGCTCGACCCGCCAGAACCACCTGCCGATCACGCAAAAATCACCTGCCGGCTACGCCACAACCAGTTGGTGAACACTTTGGAATCACCTGCCAGGCTTGCTGGAACCACCTGCCAGTCATGCCAAAATCACCTGCCAACTACGCCAGAACCGCTTGGCGGACACTGCGGAAACACCTGTCGGGCCGGCTGGAACCACATCTCAGACGTGCCAGAAACGTGTTCATGAGATGCTGGAACCACACCCCGAACAGACGGATACCACCTGCCAGAACCGCCTGAACCACCTGCTGAGCACGCCAGAACCACCTGCTCGACTCACCGGTACCACCTCCCTGACACGCCAAAATCACCTGCTGGGTATGCCAGAACCACCTGGCGGACACTACGGAATCACCTGCCGCGCATGCCGGAACCACCTCTCAGACGTGCCGGAAGCACGTGCCAGACACGCCGGAAACACCTACCGGACAGACCGGAACCACCTGCCAAGAACGCCGGAGCCACCTGTTCGACTCGCTGGAACCACCTGCCGGACAGGCCAATATCAACTGCTGGCTATGCCAGAACCACCTGGGGGACAGTCCGGGATCACCTGCCAGCCATGGCGGAACCACCTCTCAGACGTACCAGAACCACCTGCCGGAGAAGCTGGAAACACGTCCTGGACAGACTGGAACCACGTGACGGCCATGCCTGAACCACCTGCCGAGCACGGCGGAACCACCTGCCGGACACGCCAAAATCACCTGCGGGCTACGCCAGAACCACTTGGACGACTCTCCGAAATGACCTGCCGGGCATGTTGGAACCACCTCTCAGACGTGCCAGAAGCACGTGGCGGACAGTCCGGAATCACCTGTTTGGCATACGCAACCACCTCTGAGACGTACCAGAACCACGTGCCGTGCACGCCGGAACCACCTACCGGACAGACCGGAATCCACTTTTGGGCATGCCGGAACCACCAGTCAGATGTGCCAGAAACACGTGCCGGAGACACCGGAAGCACCTGCCGAGCACGTCGCAACCACCTGCTCAACTCGCCTGAACCACCTGCCGGACACGCCAAAATCACCTGCCCGCTACACCAGCACCACTTCGGGGACAAGCCGGAATCACGTGAGGGGCATGCCGGCACAGCCTCTCAGACTGAACCTCGTGCCGGACACCACAGAACCACCTGCCGGACAGAATGGAACCACCTGTCGGACACGCCGGAACCACCGGCTCGACCCGCCGGAACGACCGCTGCACATGCAAAATCACCTGCCGGCTACGCCGGAAACACTTGGCCAACACTCCGGAATCACCTGCCGGGCATGCCGGAACCACCTCTCAGATATGCCAGAACCCCGTGCCAATGACCCCGGAAGCACCTGCCGAGCACGCCGGAACCACCTGCTCGACTCGCCAGAACCACCTGCCGGACACGCAAAAATCACCTGCCGGCTATGCCACAACCAGTTGGGGAACACTTCGGAATCACCTGCCGGGCTTGCTGGAACCACCTGCCGGTCATGCCAAAATCACCTGCCAACTACGCCAGTACCACTTGGCGGACACTGTGGAAACACCTGTGGGGCCGGCCGGAACCACATCTCAGACGTGCCAGAACCATGTGCATGAGATGCTGGAACCACACCCCCAACAGACGGAAAACACCTGAGAGACCCGTCTGACCAACCTGCCGAGCACGCCGGAGCCACCTGCTCGACTCGACGGAACCACCTACCTGACATGCCAAAATCACCAGCCGGGTATGCCACAACCACTTGGCGGACACTCCGGAATCATCTGCCGGACATGCCGGAACCAGCTCTCAGACACTCCAGAACCAAGTGCCGGAGACACCGGAAGCACCTGTCGAGCATGCCGGAGCCACCTGCTCGACTCGCCAGAAACACCTCCCGGACACGCCAAAATCACCTGCCGGGTACGCCAGAACCACCTGGCGGACACTACGGAATCACCTGCCGCGCATGCCGGAACCACCTCTCAGACGTGCCGGAAGCACGTGCCAGACACGCCGGAAACACCTACCGGACAGACCGAAACCAAATGCCAAGAACGCCGGAGACACCTGTTCGACTCGCTGGAACCACCTGCCGGACAGGCCAATATCAACTGCTGGCTATGCCAGAACCACCTGGGGGACAGTCCGGGATCACCTGCCAGCCATGGCGGAACCACCTCTCAGACGTACCAGAACCACCTGCCGGAGAAGCTGGAAACACGTCCTGGACAGACTGGAACCACGTGACGGCCATTTCAGAACCACCTGCCGAGCACGGCGGAACCACCTGCCGGACACGCCAAAATCACCTGCGGGCTACGCCAGAACCACTTGGACGACTCTCCGAAATGACCTGCCGGGCATGTTGGAACCACCTCTCAGACGTGCCAGAAGCACGTGGCGGACAGTCCGGAATCACCTGTTGGGCATACGCAACCACCTCTGAGACGTACCAGAACCACGTGCCGTGCACGCCGGAACCACCTACTGGACAGACCGGAATCCACTTTTGGGCATGCCGTAACCACCAGTCAGATGTGCCAGCAACACGTGCCGGAGACGCCGGAAGCACCTGCCGAGCATGCCCGAGACACCTGTTCGACTCGCCAGAAACACCTGCCGGACAGGCCAATATTAACTGCTGGCTATGCCAGAACCCCCTGGGGGACTGTCCGGGATCACCTACCAGCCATGGCTGAACCACCTCTCACACGTACCAGAACCACCTGCCGGAGAAGCTGGAAACACGTCCTGGACAGTCTGGAACCACCTGCCGGCCAAGCCTGAACCACCTGTCAAGCACAACGGAACAACCTGCCAGACACGCCAAAATCACCTGCGTGTTATGCCAGAACCACTTGGAGGACTCTCTGGGATTACCTGTCGGGCATGCCGGAAACACCTCTCAGACGTGCCAGAACCATGTGGCGGACAGTCCGGAATCACCTGTTGGGCATGCGCAACCACCTCTGAGACGTACCAGAACCACATGCCGTGCAGGCTGGAACCACCTACCGGACAGACCGGAATCACCTTTCGGGCATGCCGGAACCACCTGTCAGATGTGCCAGAAACACGTGCCGGAGATGCCGGAAGCACCTGCCAAGCACGTTGGAACCACCTGCTCAACTCGCCTGAACCACCTGCCGGACATGCCAAAATCACCTGCCGACTATGCCAGAACCACTTGGCGAACACTCCGGAATCACTTGCCGGGCATGCAGGAACCACCTCTCAGACATGCCAGAACCCCGTGCCAATGACCCCGGAAGCACCAGCCGAGCACGCCGGAACCACCTGCTCGACCCGCCAGAACCACCTGCCGATCACGCAAAAATCACCTGCCGGCTACGCCACAACCAGTTGGTGAACACTTTGGAAGCACCTGCCAGGCTTGCTGGAACCACCTGCCAGTCATGCCAAAATCACCTGCCAACTACGCCAGAACCGCTTGGCGGACACTGCGGAAACACCTGTCGGGCCGGCTGGAACCACATCTCAGACGTGCCAGAACCATGTGCATGAGATGCTGGAACCACACCCCGAACAGACGGAAAACACCCGCCAGACCCGTCTGAACAACCTGCCGAGCACGCCGGAGCCACCTGCTCGACTCGCCGGAACCACCTACCTGACATGCCCAAATCACAAGCCGGGTATGCCAGAACCACTTGGCGGACACTCCGGAATCATCTGCCGGACATGCCGGAACCAGCTCTCAGACACACCAGAACCACGTGCCGGAGACGCCGGAAGCACCTGCCGAGCATGCCGGAGCCACCTGCTCGACTCGCCAGAAACACCTGCCGGACAGGCCAATATTAACTGCTGGCTATGCCAGAACCACCTGGGTGACAGTCCGGAATCACCTGCCAGCCATGGCGGAACCACCTCTCACACGTACCAGAACCACCTGCCGGAGAAGCTGGAAACACGTCCTGGACAGTCTGGAACCACCTGCCGTCCAAGCCTGAACCACCTGCCAAGCACAACGGAACAACCTGCCAGACACGCCAAAATCACCTGCGTGTTATGCCAGAACCACTTGGAGGACTCTCTGGGATGACCTGCCGGGCATGCCGGAACCACCTCTCAGACGTGCCAGAACTATGTGGCGGACAGTCCGGAATCACCTGTTGGGCATACGCAACCACCTCTGAGATGTAGCAGAACCACGTGCCGTGCACGCCGGAACCACCTACCGGACAGACCGGAATCCACTTTTGGGCATGCCGGAACCACCAGTCAGATGTGCCAGAAACACGTGCCGGAGATGCCAGAAGCACCTGCCGAGCACGTCGCAACCACCTGCTCAACTCGCCTGAACCACCTGCCGGACACGCCAAAATCACCTGCCCGCTACACCAGCACCACTTCGGGGACAAGCCGGAATCACGTGAGGGGCATGCCGGCACAGCCTCTCAGACTGAACCTCGTGCCGGACACCACAGTACCACCTGCCGGACAGACCGGGACCACCTGCCGGACACGCCGGAACCACCGGCTCGACCCGCCGGAACGACCGCTGGACATGCAAAATCACCTGCCGGCTACGCCGCAAACACTTGGCGAACACTCAGGAATCACCTGCCGGGCATGCCGGAACCACCTGCTCGACTCGCCTGAACCACCTGCCGGACATGCCAAAATCACCTGCCGACTATGCCAGAACCACTTGGCGAACACTCCGGAATCACTTGCCGGGCATGCAGGAACCACCTCTCAGACATGCCAGAACCCCGTGCCAATGACCCCGGAAGCACCAGCCGAGCACGCCGGAACCACCTGCTCAACTCGCCTGAACCACCTGCCGGACACGCCAAAATCACCTGCCCGCTACACCAGCACCACTTCGGGGACAAGCCGGAATCACGTTAGGGGCATGCCGGCACAGCCTCTCAGACTGAACCTCGTGCCGGACACCACAGAACCACCTGCCAGACAGACCGGAACCACCTGCCGGACACGCCGGAACCACCGGCTCGACCCGCCGGAACGACCGCTGCACATGCAAAATCACCTGCCGGCTACGCCGGAAACACTTGGCGAACACTCCGGAATCACCTGCCGGGCATGCCGGAACCACCTCTCAGATATGCCAGAACCCCGTGCCAATGACCCCGGAAGCACCTGCCGAGCACGCCGGAACCACCTGCTCGACTCGCCAGAACCACCTGCCGGACACGCAAAAATCACCTGCCGGCTACGCCACAACCAGTTGGGGAACACTTCGGAATCACCTGCCGGGCTTGCTGGAACCACCTGCCGGTCATGCCAAAATCACCTGCCAACTACGCCAGTACCACTTGGCGGACACTGTGGAAACACCTGTCGGGCCGGCCGGAGCCACATCTCAGACGTGCCAGAACCATGTGCATGAGATGCTGGAACCACACCCCGAACAGACGGAAAACACCTGCCAGATTCGTCTGAACAACCTGCCGAGCACGCCGGAGCCACCTGCTCGACTCGCCGGAACCACCTACCTGACATGCCCAAATCACCACCCAGGTATGCCAGAACCACATGGCGGACACTCCGGAATCATCTGCCGGACATGCCGGAACCAGCTCTCAGACACACCAGAACCACGTGCCGGAGACGCCGGAAGCACCTGCCGAGCATGCCGGAGCCACCTGCTCGACTCGCCAGAACCACCTGCCGTACACGCCAAAATCACCTGCCGAGTATGCCAGAACCACCTGGCGGACACTACGGAATCACCTGCCGCGCATGCCGGAACCACCTCTCAGACGTGCCGGAAGCACGTGCCAGACACGCCGGAAACACCTACCGGACAGACCGGAACCACCTGCCAAGAACGCCGGAGCCACCTGTTCGACTCGCTGGAACCACCTGCCGGACAGGCCAATATCAACTGCTGGCTATGCCAGAACCACGTGGGGGACAGTCCGGGATCACCTGCCAGCCATGATGGAACCACCTCTCAGACGTACCAGAACCACCTGCCGGAGAAGATGGAAACACGTCCTGGACAGACTGGAACCACGTGACGGCCATGCCTGAACCACCTGCCGAGCACGGCGGAACCACCTGCTGGACACGCCAAAATCACCTGCGGGCTACGCCAGAACCACTTGGACGACTCTCCGAAATGACCTGCCGGGCATGCCGGAACCACCTCTCAGACGTGCCAGAACCATGTGGCGGACAGTCCGGAATCACCTGTTGGGCATGCGCAACCACCTCTGAGACGTACCAGAAACACATGCCGTGCAGTCTGGAACCACCTACCGGACAGACCGGAATCACCTTTCGGGCATGCCGGAACCACCTGTCAGATGTGCCAGAAACACGTGCCGGAGACCCCGGAAGCACCTGCCAAGCACGTTGGAACCACCTGCTCAACTCGCCTGAACCACCTGCCGGACATGAAAAATCACCTGCCGACTATGCCAGAACCACTTGGCGAACACTCCGGAATCACTTGCCGGGCATGCAGGAACCACCTCTCAGACATGCCAGAACCCCGTGCCAATGACCCCGGAAGCACCAGCCGAGCACACCGGAACCACCTGCTCGACTCGCCAGAACCACCTGCCGATCACGCAAAAATCACCTGCCGGCTACGCCACAACCAGTTGGTGAACACTTTGGAATCACCTGCCAGGCTTGCTGGAACCACCTACCGGTCATGCCAAAATCACCTGCCAACTACGCCAGAACCGCTTGGCGGACACTGCGGAAACACCTGTCGGGCCGGCTGGAACCACATCTCAGACGTGCCAGAAACGTGTTCATGAGATGCTGGAACCACACCCCGAACAGACGGATACCACCTGCCAGAACCGCCTGAACCACCTGCTGAGCACGCCGGAACCACCTGCTCGACTTACCGGTACCACCTCCCTGACACGCCAAAATCACCTGCTGGGTATGCCAGAACCACTTGGCGGACACTCCGGAATCATCTGCCGGACATGCCGGAACCAGCTCACAGACACACCAGAACCAAGTGCCGGAGACGCCGGAATCACCTGCCGCGCATGCCGGAACCACCTCTCAGACGTGCCGGAAGCACGTGCCAGACACGCCGGAAACACCTACCGGACAGACCGGAACCACCTGCCAAGAACGCCGGAGCCACCTGTTCGACTCGCTTTAACCACCTGCCGGACAGGCCAATATCAACTGCTGGCTATGCCAGAACCACCTGGGGGACAGTCCGGGATCACCTGCCACCCATGGCGGAACCACCTCTCAGACGTACCAGAACCACCTGCCGGAGAAGCTGGAAACACGTCCTGGACAGACTGGAACCACGTGACGGCCATGCCTGAACCACCTGCCGAGCACGGCGGAACCACCTGCAGGACACGGCAAAATCACCTGCGGGCTCCGCAAGAACCACTTGGTCGACTCTCCGAAATGACCTGCCGGGCATGTTGGAACCACCTCTCAGACGTGCCAGAAGCACGTGGCGGACAGTCCGGAATCACCTGTTGGGCATACGCAACCACATCTGAGACGTACCAGAACCACGTGCCGTGCACGCCGGAACCACCTACCGGACAGACCGGAATCCACTTTTGGGCATGCCGGAACCACCAGTCAGATGTGCCAGAAACACGTGCCGGAGACGCCGGAAGCACCTGCCGAGCACGTCGCAACCACCTGCTCAACTCGCCTGAACCACCTGCCGGACACGCCAAAATCACCTGCCCGCTACACCAGCACCACTTCGGGGACAAGCCGGAATCACTTGAGGGGCATGCCGGCACAGCCTCTCAGACTGAACCTCGTGCCGGACACCACAGAACCACCTGCCGGACAGACCGGAACCACCTGCCGGACACGCCGGAACCACCGGCTCGACCCGCCGGAACGACCGCTGGACATGCAAAATCACCTGCCGGCTACGCCGCAAACACTTGGCGAACACTCCGGAATCACCTGCCGGGCATGCCGGAACCACCTCTCAGATATGCCAGAACCACGTGCCAATGACCCCGGAAGCACCTGCCGAGCACGCCGGAACCACCTGCTCGACTCGCCAGAACCACCTGCCGGACACGCAAAAATCACCTGCCGGCTACGCCACAACCAGTTGGGGAACACTTCGGAATCACCTGCCGGGCTTGCTGGAACCACCTGCCGGTCATGCCAAAATCACCTGCCAACTACGCCAGTACCACTTGGCGGACACTGTGGAAACACCTGTCGGGCCGGCCGGAACCACATCTCAGACGTGCCAGAACCATGTGCATGAGATGCTGGAACCACACCCCGAACAGAAGGAAAACACCTGCCAGACCCGTCTGAACAACCTGCCGAGCACGCCGGAGCCACCAGCTCGACTCGCCGGAACCACCTACCTTACATGCCAAAATCACCAGCCGGGTATGCCAGAACCACTTGGCAGACACTCCGGAATCATCTGCCGGACATGCCGGAACCAGCTCTCAGACACACCAGAACCAAGTGCCGGAGACGCCGGAAGCACCTGTCGAGCATGCCGGAGCCACCTGCTCGACTCGCCAGAAACACCTCCCGGACACGCCAAAATCACCTGCCGGGTACGCCAGAACCACCTGGCGGACACTACGGAATCACCTGCCGCGCATGCCGGAACCACCTCTCAGACGTGCCGGAAGCACGTGCCAGACACGCCGGAAACACCTACCGGACAACCGAAACCACCTGCCAAGAACGCCGGAGCCACCTGTTCGACTCGCTGGAACCACCTGCCGGACAGGCCAATATCAACTGCTGGCTATGCCAGAACCACCTGGGGAACAGTCCGGGATCACCTGCCAGCCATGGCGGAACCACCTCTCAGACGTACCAGAACCACCTGCCGGAGAAGATGGAAACACGTCCTGGACAGACTGGAACCACGTGACGGCCATGCCTGAACCACCTGCCGAGCACGGCGGAACCACCTGCCGGACACGCCAAAATCACCTGCGGGCTACGCCAGAACCACTTGGACGACTCTCCGAAAGGACCTGCCGGGCATGTTGGAACCACCTCTCAGACGTGCCAGAAGCACGTGGCGGACAGTCCGGAATCACCTGTTGGGCAAACGCAACCACCTCTGAGACGTTCCAGAACCACGTGCCGTGCACGCCGGAACCACCTACCGGACAGACCGGAATCCACTTTTGGGCATGCCGGAACCACCAGTCAGATGTGCCAGCAACACGTGTCGGAGACGCCGGAAGCACCTGCCGAGCATGCCCGAGCCACCTGTTCGACTGGCCAGAAACAAATGCCAGACAGGCCAATATTAACTGATGGCTATGCCAGAACCACCTGGGGGACGGTCCGGAATCACCTGCCAGCCATGGCGGAACCACCTCTCACACGTACCAGAACCACCTGCCGGAGAAGCTGGAAACACGTCCTGGACAGTCTGGAACCACCTGCCGGCCAAGCCTGAACCACCTGCCAAGCACAACAGAACAACCTGCCAGACACGCCAAAATCACCTGCGTGTTATGCCAGAACCACTTGGAGGACTCTCTGGGATGACCTGCCGGGCATGCCGGAACCACCTCTCAGACGTGCCAGAACCATGTGGCGGACAGTCCGGAATCACCTGTTGGGCATGCGCAACCACCTCTGAGACGTACCAGAACCACATGCCGTGCAGGCTGGAACCACCTACCGGACAGACCGGAATCACCTATCGGGCATGCCGGAACCACCTGTCAGATGTGCCAGAAACACGTGCCGGATACGCCGGAAGCACCTGCCAAGCACGTTGGAACCACCTGCTCAACTCGCCTGAACCACCTGCCGGACATGCCAAAATCACCTGCCGACTATGCCAGAACCACTTGGCGAACACTCCGGAATCACTTGCCGGGCATGCAGGAACCACCTCTCAGACATGCCAGAACCCCGTGCCAATGACCCCGGAAGCACCAGCCGAGCACGCCGGAACCACCTGCTCGACTCGCCAGAACCACCTGCCGATCACGCAAAAATCACCTGCTGGCTACGCCACAACCAGTTGGTGAACACTTTGGAATCACCTGCCAGGCTTGCTGGAACCACCTGCCAGTCATGCCAAAATCACCTGCCAACTACGCCAGAACCGCTTGGCGGACACTGCGGAAACACCTGTCGGGCCGGCCGGAACCACATCTCAGACGTGCCAGAAACGTGTTCATGAGATGCTGGAACCACACCCCGAACAGTTGGATACCATCTGCCAGAACCGCCTGAACCACCTGCTGAGCACGCCGGAACCACCTGCTCGACTCACCGGTACCACCTCCCTGACACGCCAAAATCACCTGCTGGGTATGCCAGAACCACTTGGCGGACACTCCGGAATCATCTGCCGGACATGCCGGAACCAGCTCTCAGACACACCAGAACCAAGTGCCGGAGACGCAGGAAGCACCTGCCGAGCATGCCGGAGCCACCTGCTCAACTCGCCAGAAACACCTGCCGGACACGCCAAAATCACCTGCCGGGTACGCCAGAACGACCTGGCGGACACTACGGAATCACCTGCCGCGCATGCCGGAACCACCTGTCAGACGTGCCGGAAGCACGTGTCAGACACGCCGGAAACACCTACCGGACAGACCGGAACCACTTGCCAAGAACGCCGGAGCCACCTGTTCGACTCGCTGGAACCACCTGCCGGACAGGCCAATATCAACTGCTGGCTATGCCAGAACCACCTGGGGGACAGTCCGGGATCACCTGCCAGCCATGGCGGAACCACCTCTCAGACGTACCAGAACCACCTGCCGGAGAAGATGGAAACACGTCCTGGACAGACTGGAACCACGTGACGGCCATGCCTGAACCACCTGCCGAGCACGGCGGAACCACCTGCCGGACACGCCAAAATCACCTGCGGGCTACGCCAGAACCACTTGGACGACTCTCCGAAAGGACCTGCCGGGCATGTTGGAACCACCTCTCAGAAGTGCCAGAAGCACGTGGCGGACAGTCCGGAATCACCTGTTGGGCACACGCAACCACCTCTGAGACGTACCAGAACCACGTGCCGTGCACGCCGGAACCACCTACCGGACAGACCGGAATCAACTTTTGGGCATGCCGGAACCACCAGTCAGATGTGCCAGAAACACGTGCCGGAGACGCTGGAAGCACATGCCGAGCACGTCGCAACCACCTGCTCAACTCGCCTGAACCACCTGCCGGACACGCCAAAATCACCTGCCCGCTACACCAGCACCACTTCGGGGACAAGCCGGAATCACGTGAGGGGCATGCCGGCACAGCCTCTCAGACTGAACCTCGTGCCGGACACCAGAGAACCACCTGCCGGACAGACCGGAACCACCTGCCGGACACGCTGCAACCACCGGCTCGACCCGCCCGAACGACCGCTGGACATGCAAAATCACCTGCCGGCTACGCCGGAAACACTTGGCGAACACTCCGGAATCACCTGCCGGGCATGCCGGAACCACCTCTCAGATATGCCAGAACCACGTGCCAATGACCCCGGAAGCACCTGCCGAGCACGCCGGAACCACCAGCTCGACTCGCCAGAACCACCTGCCGGACACGCAAAAATCACCTGCCGGCTACGCCACAACCAGTTGGGGAACACTTCGGAATCACCTGCCGGGCTTGCTGGAACCACCTGCCGGTCATGCCAAAATCACCTGCCAACTACGCCAGTACCACTTGGCGGACACTGTGGAAACACCTGTGGGGCCGGCCGGAACCACATCTCAGACGTGCCAGAACCATGTGCATGAGATGCTGGAACCACACCCCGAACAGACGGAAAACACCTGCCAGACCCGTCTGAACAACCTGCCGAGCACGCCGGAGCCACCTGCTCGACTCGCCGGACCACCTACCTGACATGCCCAAATCAACAGCCGGGTATGCCAGAACCACTTGTCGGACACTCCGGAATCATCTGCCGGACATGCCGGAACCAGCTCTCAGACACACCAGAACCACGTGCCGGAGACGCCGGAAGCACCTGCCGAGCATGCCGGAGCCACCTGCTCGACTCGCCAGAAACACCTGCCGAACACGCCAAAATCACCTGCCGGGTACGCCAGAACCACCTGGCGGACACTCCGAAATCACCTGTCGCGCATGCCGGAACCACCTCTCAGACGTGCCGGAAGCACGTGCCGGACACGCCGGAATCACCTACCGGACAGACCGGAACCACCTGCCGAGCACGCCGGAGCCACCTGTTCGACTCGCTGGAACCACCTGCCGGACAGGCCAATATTAACTGCTGGCTATGCCAGAACCGCCTGGGGGACGGTCCGGAATCACCTGCCAGCCATGGCGGAACCACCTCTCAGACTTACCAGAACCACCTGCCGGAGAAGCTGGAAACACGTCCTGGACAGTCTGGAAACACCTGCAGGCCAAGTCTGAACCACCTGCCAAGCACAACGGAACAACCTGCCAGACACACCAAAATCACCTGCGTGTTATGCCAGAACCACTTGGAGGACTCTCTGGGATGACCTGCCGGGCATGCGGGAACCACCTCTCAGACGTGCCAGAACCATGTGGCGGACAGTCCGGAATCACCTGTTGGGCAAGCGCAACCACCTCTGAGACGTAATAGAACCACATACCGTGCAGGCTGGAACCACCTACCGGACAGACCGGAATCACCTTTCGCGCATGCCGGAACCGCCTGTCAGATATGCCAGAAACACGTGCCGGAGACGCCGGAAGCACCTGCCAAGCACGTTGGAACCACCTGCTCAACTCGCCTGAACCACCTGCCGGACATGCCAAAATCACCTGCCGACTATGCCAGAACCACTTGGCGAACACTCCGGAATCACTTGCCGGGCATGCAGGAACCACCTCTCAGACATGCCAGAACCCCGTGCCAATGACCCCGGAAGCACCAGCCGAGCACACCGGAACCACCTGCTCGACTCGCCAGAACCACCTGCCGATCACGCAAAAATCACCTGCCGGCTACGCCACAACCAGTTGGTGAACACTTTGGAATCACCTGCCAGGCTTGCTGGAACCACCTACCGGTCATGCCAAAATCACCTGCCAACTACGCCAGAACCGCTTGGCGGACACTGCGGAAACACCTGTCGGGCCGGCCGGAACCACATCTCAGACGTGCCAGAAACGTGTTCATGAGATGCTGGAACCACACCCCGAACAGACGGATACCACCTGCCAGAACCGCCTGAACCACCTGCTGAGCACGCCGGAACCACCTGCTCGACTCACCGGTACCACCTCCCTGACATGCCCAAATCACCAGCCAGGTACTATAGAACCACTTGGCGGACACTCCGGAATCACCTGCCGGACATGCCGGAACCAGCTCTCAGACACACCAGAACCACGTGCCGGAGACGCCGGAAGCACCAGCCGAGCATGCCGGAGCCACCTGCTCGACTCGCCAGAAACACCTGCCGGACACGCCAAAACACCTGCCGGGTATGCCAGAACCACCTGGCGGACACTCCGAAATCAACTATCACGCATGCCGGCACCACCTCTCAGACGTGCCGGAAGCACGTGCCGGACACGCTGGAATCACCTACCGGACAGACCGGAACGACCTGCCGAGCACGCCGGAGCCACCTGTTCGACTGGCTGGAACCAGCTGCCGGACAGGCCAATATCAACTGCTTGCTATGCCAGAACCACCTAGGGGACAGTCCGGGATCACCTGCCAGCCATGGCGGAACCACCTCTCAGACGTACCAGAACCACCTGCCGGAGAAGCTGGAAACACGTCCTGGACAGACTGGAACCACGTGACGGCCATGCCTGAAACACCTGCCGAGCACGGCGGAACCACCTGCCGGACACGCCAAAATCACCTGAGGGCTACGCCAGAACCACTTGGACGACTCTCCAAAATGACCTGCCGGGCATGTTGGAACCACCTCTCAGACGTGCCAGAAGCACGTGGCGGACAGTCCGGAATCACCTGTTGGGCATATGCAACCACCTCTGAGACGTACCAGAACCACGTGCCGTGCACGCCGGAACGACCTACCGGACAGACCGGAACCCACTTTTGGGCATGCCAGAACCACCTGTCAGATGTGCCAGAAACACGTGCCGGAGACGCCGGAAGCACCTGCCGATCACGTCGCAACCACCTGCTCAACTCGCCTGAACCACCTGCCGGACATGCCAAAATCACCTGCCGACTATGCCAGAACCACTTGGCGAACACTCCAGAATCACTTGCCGGGCATGCAGGAACCACCTCTCAGACATGCAAGAACCCCGTGCCAATGACCACAGAAGCACCAGCCGAGCACGCCGGAACCACCTGCTCGACTCGCCAGAACCACCTGCCGATCCCGCAAAAATCACGTGCCGGCTACACCACAACCAGTTGGTGAACACTTTGGAATCACCTGCCAGGCTTGCTGGAACCACCTGCCAATCATGCCAAAATCACCTGCCAACTACGCCAGAACCGCTTGGCGGACACTGCGGAAACACCTGTCGGGCCGGCCGGAACCACATCTCAGACGTGCCAGAACCATGTGCATGAGATGCTGGAACCACACCCCGAACAGACGGAAAACACCCGCCAGACCCGTCTGAACAACCGGCCGAGCACGCCGGAGCCACCTGCTCGACTCGCCGGAACCACCTACCTGACATGCCCAAATCACCAGCCAGGTATGCCAGAACCACTTGGCGGACACTCCGGAATCATCTGCCGGACATGGCGGAACCAGCTGTCAGACACACCAGAACCACGTGCCGGGCACGCCGGAAGCACCTGCCGAGCATGCCGGAGCCACCTGCTCGACTCGCCAGAAACACCTGCCGGACACGGCAAAATCACCTGCCGGGTATGCCAGAACCACCTGGCGGACACTACGGAATCACCTGCCGCGCATGCCGGAACCACCTCTCAGACGTGCCGGAAGCACGTGCCGGACACGCCGGAATCACCTACCGGACAGACCGGAACCACCTGCCGAGCACGCCGGAGCCACCTGTTCGACTCGCTCGATCCACCTGCCGGACAGGCCAATATCAACTGCTGGCTATGCCAGAACCACCTGGAGGACGGTCCGGAATCACCTGTCCGCCATGGCGGAACCATCTCTCACACGTACCAGAACCACCTGCCGGAGAAGCTGGAAACACGTCCTGGACAGTCTGGAACCACCTGCCGGCCAAGCCTGAACCACCTGCCAAGCACAACGGAACAACCTGCCAGACACGCCAAAATCACCTGCGTGTTATGCCAGAACCACTTGGAGGACTCTCTGGGATGACCTGCCGGGCATGCTGGAACCACCTCTCAGACGTGCCAGAACTATGTGGCGGACAGTCCGGAATCACCTGTTGGGCATGCGCAACCACCTCTGAGACGTACCAGAACCACATGCCGTGCAGGCTGGAACCACCTACCGGACAGACCGGAATCACCTTTCGGGCATGCCGGAAGCACCTGTCAGGTGTGCCAGAAACACGTGCCGGAGACGCCGGAAGCACCTGCCAAGCACGTTGGAACCACCTGCTCATCTCGCCTGAACCACCTGCCAGACATGCCAAAATCACCTGCCGACTATGCCAGAACCACTTGGCGAACACTCCGGAATCACTTGCCGGGCATGCAGGAACCACCTCTCAGACATGCCAGAACCCCGTGCCAATGACCCCGGAAGCACCAGCCGAGCACGCCGGAACCACCTGCTCGACCCGCCAGAACCACCTGCCGATCACGCAAAAATCACCTGCCGGCTACGCCACAACCAGTTGGTGAACACTTTGGAATCACCTGCCAGGCTTGCTGGAACCACCTGCCAGTCATGCCAAAATCACCTGCCAACTACGCCAGAACCGCTTGGCGGACACTGCGGAAACACCTGTCGGGCCGGCTGGAACCACATCTCAGACGTGCCAGAAACGTGTTCATGAGATGCTGGAACCACACCCCGAACAGACGGATACCACCTGCCAGAACCGCCTGAACCACCTGCTGAGCACGCCAGAACCACCTGCTCGACTCACCGGTACCACCTCCCTGACACGCCAAAATCACCTGCTGGGTATGCCAGAACCACCTGGCGGACACTACGGAATCACCTGCCGCGCATGCCGGAACCACCTCTCAGACGTGCCGGAAGCACGTGCCAGACACGCCGGAAACACCTACCGGACAGACCGGAACCACCTGCCAAGAACGCCGGAGCCACCTGTTCGACTCGCTGGAACCACCTGCCGGACAGGCCAATATCAACTGCTGGCTATGCCAGAACCACCTGGGGGACAGTCCGGGATCACCTGCCAGCCATGGCGGAACCACCTCTCAGACGTACCAGAACCACCTGCCGGAGAAGCTGGAAACACGTCCTGGACAGACTGGAACCACGTGACGGCCATGCCTGAACCACCTGCCGAGCACGGCGGAACCACCTGCCGGACACGCCAAAATCACCTGCGGGCTACGCCAGAACCACTTGGACGACTCTCCGAAATGACCTGCCGGGCATGTTGGAACCACCTCTCAGACGTGCCAGAAGCACGTGGCGGACAGTCCGGAATCACCTGTTTGGCATACGCAACCACCTCTGAGACGTACCAGAACCACGTGCCGTGCACGCCGGAACCACCTACCGGACAGACCGGAATCCACTTTTGGGCATGCCGGAACCACCAGTCAGATGTGCCAGAAACACGTGCCGGAGACACCGGAAGCACCTGCCGAGCACGTCGCAACCACCTGCTCAACTCGCCTGAACCACCTGCCGGACACGCCAAAATCACCTGCCCGCTACACCAGCACCACTTCGGGGACAAGCCGGAATCACGTGAGGGGCATGCCGGCACAGCCTCTCAGACTGAACCTCGTGCCGGACACCACAGAACCACCTGCCGGACAGAATGGAACCACCTGTCGGACACGCCGGAACCACCGGCTCGACCCGCCGGAACGACCGCTGCACATGCAAAATCACCTGCCGGCTACGCCGGAAACACTTGGCCAACACTCCGGAATCACCTGCCGGGCATGCCGGAACCACCTCTCAGATATGCCAGAACCCCGTGCCAATGACCCCGGAAGCACCTGCCGAGCACGCCGGAACCACCTGCTCGACTCGCCAGAACCACCTGCCGGACACGCAAAAATCACCTGCCGGCTATGCCACAACCAGTTGGGGAACACTTCGGAATCACCTGCCGGGCTTGCTGGAACCACCTGCCGGTCATGCCAAAATCACCTGCCAACTACGCCAGTACCACTTGGCGGACACTGTGGAAACACCTGTGGGGCCGGCCGGAACCACATCTCAGACGTGCCAGAACCATGTGCATGAGATGCTGGAACCACACCCCCAACAGACGGAAAACACCTGAGAGACCCGTCTGACCAACCTGCCGAGCACGCCGGAGCCACCTGCTCGACTCGACGGAACCACCTACCTGACATGCCAAAATCACCAGCCGGGTATGCCACAACCACTTGGCGGACACTCCGGAATCATCTGCCGGACATGCCGGAACCAGCTCTCAGACACTCCAGAACCAAGTGCCGGAGACACCGGAAGCACCTGTCGAGCATGCCGGAGCCACCTGCTCGACTCGCCAGAAACACCTCCCGGACACGCCAAAATCACCTGCCGGGTACGCCAGAACCACCTGGCGGACACTACGGAATCACCTGCCGCGCATGCCGGAACCACCTCTCAGACGTGCCGGAAGCACGTGCCAGACACGACGGAAACACCTACCGGACAGACCGAAACCAAATGCCAAGAACGCCGGAGACACCTGTTCGACTCGCTGGAACCACCTGCCGGACAGGCCAATATCAACTGCTGGCTATGCCAGAACCACCTGGGGGACAGTCCGGGATCACCTGCCAGCCATGGCGGAACCACCTCTCAGACGTACCAGAACCACCTGCCGGAGAAGCTGGAAACACGTCCTGGACAGACTGGAACCACGTGACGGCCATGCCTGAACCACCTGCCGAGCACGGCGGAACCACCTGCCGGACACGCCAAAATCACCTGCGGGCTACGCCAGAACCACTTGGACGACTCTCCGAAATGACCTGCCGGGCATGTTGGAACCACCTCTCAGACGTGCCAGAAGCACGTGGCGGACAGTCCGGAATCACCTGTTGGGCATACGCAACCACCTCTGAGACGTACCAGAACCACGTGCCGTGCACGCCGGAACCACCTACTGGACAGACCGGAATCCACTTTTGGGCATGCCGGAACCACCAGTCAGATGTGCCAGCAACACGTGCCGGAGACGCCGGAAGCACCTGCCGAGCATGCCCGAGACACCTGTTCGACTCGCCAGAAACACCTGCCGGACAGGCCAATATTAACTGCTGGCTATGCCAGAACCCCCTGGGGGACTGTCCGGGATCACCTACCAGCCATGGCTGAACCACCTCTCACACGTACCAGAACCACCTGCCGGAGAAGCTGGAAACACGTCCTGGACAGTCTGGAACCACCTGCCGGCCAAGCCTGAACCACCTGTCAAGCACAACGGAACAACCTGCCAGACACGCCAAAATCACCTGCGTGTTATGCCAGAACCACTTGGAGGACTCTCTGGGATTACCTGTCGGGCATGCCGGAAACACCTCTCAGACGTGCCAGAACCATGTGGCGGACAGTCCGGAATCACCTGTTGGGCATGCGCAACCACCTCTGAGACGTACCAGAACCACATGCCGTGCAGGCTGGAACCACCTACCGGACAGACCGGAATCACCTTTCGGGCATGCCGGAACCACCTGTCAGATGTGCCAGAAACACGTGCCGGAGATGCCGGAAGCACCTGCCAAGCACGTTGGAACCACCTGCTCAACTCGCCTGAACCACCTGCCGGACATGCCAAAATCACCTGCCGACTATGCCAGAACCACTTGGCGAACACTCCGGAATCACTTGCCGGGCATGCAGGAACCACCTCTCAGACATGCCAGAACCCCGTGCCAATGACCCCGGAAGCACCAGCCGAGCACGCCGGAACCACCTGCTCGACCCGCCAGAACCACCTGCCGATCACGCAAAAATCACCTGCCGGCTACGCCACAACCAGTTGGTGAACACTTTGGAAGCACCTGCCAGGCTTGCTGGAACCACCTGCCAGTCATGCCAAAATCACCTGCCAACTACGCCAGAACCGCTTGGCGGACACTGCGGAAACACCTGTCGGGCCGGCTGGAACCACATCTCAGACGTGCCAGAACCATGTGCATGAGACGCTGGAACCACACCCCGAACAGACGGAAAACACCCGCCAGACCCGTCTGAACAACCTGCCGAGCACGCCGGAGCCACCTGCTCGACTCGCCGGAACCACCTACCTGACATGCCCAAATCACAAGCCGGGTATGCCAGAACCACTTGGCGGACACTCCGGAATCATCTGCCGGACATGCCGGAACCAGCTCTCAGACACACCAGAACCACGTGCCGGAGACGCCGGAAGCACCTGCCGAGCATGCCGGAGCCACCTGCTCGACTCGCCAGAAACACCTGCCGGACAGGCCAATATTAACTGCTGGCTATGCCAGAACCACCTGGGTGACAGTCCGGAATCACCTGCCAGCCATGGCGGAACCACCTCTCACACGTACCAGAACCACCTGCCGGAGAAGCTGGAAACACGTCCTGGACAGTCTGGAACCACCTGCCGTCCAAGCCTGAACCACCTGCCAAGCACAACGGAACAACCTGCCAGACACGCCAAAATCACCTGCGTGTTATGCCAGAACCACTTGGAGGACTCTCTGGGATGACCTGCCGGGCATGCCGGAACCACCTCTCAGACGTGCCAGAACTATGTGGCGGACAGTCCGGAATCACCTGTTGGGCATACGCAACCACCTCTGAGATGTAGCAGAACCACGTGCCGTGCACGCCGGAACCACCTACCGGACAGACCGGAATCCACTTTTGGGCATGCCGGAACCACCAGTCAGATGTGCCAGAAACACGTGCCGGAGATGCCGGAAGCACCTGCCGAGCACGTCGCAACCACCTGCTCAACTCGCCTGAACCACCTGCCGGACACGCCAAAATCACCTGCCCGCTACACCAGCACCACTTCGGGGACAAGCCGGAATCACGTGAGGGGCATGCCGGCACAGCCTCTCAGACTGAACCTCGTGCCGGACACCACAGTACCACCTGCCGGACAGACCGGGACCACCTGCCGGACTCCCCGGAACCACCGGCTCGACCCGCCGGAACGACCGCTGGACATGCAAAATCACCTGCCGGCTACGCCGCAAACACTTGGCGAACACTCCGGAATCACCTGCCGGGCATGCCGGAACCACCTGCTCGACTCGCCTGAACCACCTGCCGGACATGCCAAAATCACCTGCCGACTATGCCAGAACCACTTGGCGAACACTCCGGAATCACTTGCCGGGCATGCAGGAACCACCTCTCAGACATGCCAGAACCCCGTGCCAATGACCCCGGAAGCACCAGCCGAGCACGCCGGAACCACCTGCTCAACTCGCCTGAACCACCTGCCGGACACGCCAAAATCACCTGCCCGCTACACCAGCACCACTTCGGGGACAAGCCGGAATCACGTTAGGGGCATGCCGGCACAGCCTCTCAGACTGAACCTCGTGCCGGACACCACAGAACCACCTGCCGGACAGACCGGTACCACCTGCCGGACACGCCGGAACCACCGGCTCGACCCGCCGGAACGACCGCTGCACATGCAAAATCACCTGCCGGCTACGCCGGAAACACTTGGCGAACACTCCGGAATCACCTGCCGGGCATGCCGGAACCACCTCTCAGATATGCCAGAACCCCGTGCCAATGACCCCGGAAGCACCTGCCGAGCACGCCGGAACCACCTGCTCGACTCGCCAGAACCACCTGCCGGACACGCAAAAATCACCTGCCGGCTACGCCACAACCAGTTGGGGAACACTTCGGAATCACCTGCCGGGCTTGCTGGAACCACCTGCCGGTCATGCCAAAATCACCTGCCAACTACGCCAGTACCACTTGGCGGACACTGTGGAAACACCTGTCGGGCCGGCCGGAGCCACATCTCAGACGTGCCAGAACCATGTGCATGAGATGCTGGAACCACACCCCGAACAGACGGAAAACACCTGCCAGATTCGTCTGAACAACCTGCCGAGCACGCCGGAGCCACCTGCTCGACTCGCCGGAACCACCTACCTGACATGCCCAAATCACCACCCAGGTATGCCAGAACCACTTGGCGGACACTCCGGAATCATCTGCCGGACATGCCGGAACCAGCTCTCAGACACACCAGAACCACGTGCCGGAGACGCCGGAAGCACCTGCCGAGCATGCCGGAGCCACCTGCTCGACTCGCCAGAACCACCTGCCGGACACGCCAAAATCACCTGCCGAGTATGCCAGAACCACCTGGCGGACACTACGGAATCACCTGCCGCGCATGCCGGAACCACCTCTCAGACGTGCCGGAAGCACGTGCCAGACACGCCGGAAACACCTACCGGACAGACCGGAACCACCTGCCAAGAACGCCGGAGCCACCTGTTCGACTCGCTGGAACCACCTGCCGGACAGGCCAATATCAACTGCTGGCTATGCCAGAACCACGTGGGGGACAGTCCGGGATCACCTGCCAGCCATGATGGAACCACCTCTCAGACGTACCAGAACTACCTGCCGGAGAAGATGGAAACACGTCCTGGACAGACTGGAACCACGTGACGGCCATGCCTGAACCACCTGCCGAGCACGGCGGAACCACCTGCTGGACACGCCAAAATCACCTGCGGGCTACGCCAGAACCACTTGGACGACTCTCCGAAATGACCTGCCGGGCATGCCGGAACCACCTCTCAGACGTGCCAGAACCATGTGGCGGACAGTCCGGAATCACCTGTTGGGCATGCGCAACCACCTCTGAGACGTACCAGAAACACATGCCGTGCAGTCTGGAACCACCTACCGGACAGACCGGAATCACCTTTCGGGCATGCCGGAACCACCTGTCAGATGTGCCAGAAACACGTGCCTGAGACCCCGGAAGCACCTGCCAAGCACGTTGGAACCACCTGCTCAACTCGCCTGAACCAACTGCCGGACATGAAAAATCACCTGCCGACTATGCCAGAACCACTTGGCGAACACTCCGGAATCACTTGCCGGGCATGCAGGAACCACCTCTCAGACATGCCAGAACCCCGTGCCAATGACCCCGGAAGCACCAGCCGAGCACACCGGAACCACCTGCTCGACTCGCCAGAACCACCTGCCGATCACGCAAAAATCACCTGCCGGCTACGCCACAACCAGTTGGTGAACACTTTGGAATCACCTGCCAGGCTTGCTGGAACCACCTACCGGTCATGCCAAAATCACCTGCCAACTACGCCAGAACCGCTTGGCGGACACTGCGGAAACACCTGTCGGGCCGGCTGGAACCACATCTCAGACGTGCCAGAAACGTGTTCATGAGATGCTGGAACCACACCCCGAACAGACGGATACCACCTGCCAGAACCGCCTGAACCACCTGCTGAGCACGCCGGAACCACCTGCTCGACTTACCGGTACCACATCCCTGACACGCCAAAATCACCTGCTGGGTATGCCAGAACCACTTGGCGGACACTCCGGAATCATCTGCCGGACATGCCGGAACCAGCTCACAGACACACCAGAACCAAGTGCCGGAGACGCCGGAATCACCTGCCGCGCATGCCGGAACCACCTCTCAGACGTGCCGGAAGCACGTGCCAGACACGCCGGAAACACCTACCGGACAGACCGGAACCACCTGCCAAGAACGCCGGAGCCACCTGTTCGACTCGCTGGAACCACCTGCCGGACAGGCCAATATCAACTGCTGGCTATGCCAGAACCACCTGGGGGACAGTCCGGGATCACCTGCCACCCATGGCGGAACCACCTCTCAGACGTACCAGAACCACCTGCCGGAGAAGCTGGAAACACGTCCTGGACAGACTGGAACCACGTGACGGCCATGCCTGAACCACCTGCCGAGCACGGCGGAACCACCTGCAGGACACGGCAAAATCACCTGCGGGCTCCGCAAGAACCACTTGGTCGACTCTCCGAAATGACCTGCCGGGCATGTTGGAACCACCTCTCAGACGTGCCAGAAGCACGTGGCGGACAGTCCGGAATCACCTGTTGGGCATACGCAACCACATCTGAGACGTACCAGAACCACGTGCCGTGCACGCCGGAACCACCTACCGGACAGACCGGAATCCACTTTTGGGCATGCCGGAACCACCAGTCAGATGTGCCAGAAACACGTGCCGGAGACGCCGGAAGCACCTGCCGAGCACGTCGCAACCACCTGCTCAACTCGCCTGAACCACCTGCCGGACACGCCAAAATCACCTGCCCGCTACACCAGCACCACTTCGGGGACAAGCCGGAATCACGTGAGGGGCATGCCGGCACAGCCTCTCAGACTGAACCTCGTGCCGGACACCACAGAACCACCTGCCGGACAGACCGGAACCACCTGCCGGACACGCCGGAACCACCGGCTCGACCCGCCGGAACGACCGCTGGACATGCAAAATCACCTGCCGGCTACGCCGCAAACACTTGGCGAACACTCCGGAATCACCTGCCGGGCATGCCGGAACCACCTCTCAGATATGCCAGAACCACGTGCCAATGACCCCGGAAGCACCTGCCGAGCACGCCGGAACCACCTGCTCGACTCGCCAGAACCACCTGCCGGACACGCAGAAATCACCTGCCGGCTACGCCACAACCAGTTGGGGAACACTTCGGAATCACCTGCCGGGCTTGCTGGAACCACCTGCCGGTCATGCCAAAATCACCTGCCAACTACGCCAGTACCACTTGGCGGACACTGTGGAAACACCTGTCGGGCCGGCCGGAACCACATCTCAGACGTGCCAGAACCATGTGCATGAGATGCTGGAACCACACCCCGAACAGAAGGAAAACACCTGCCAGACCCGTCTGAACAACCTGCCGAGCACGCCGGAGCCACCAGCTCGACTCGCCGGAACCACCTACCTTACATGCCAAAATCACCAGCCGGGTATGCCAGAACCACTTGGCAGACACTCCGGAATCATCTGCCGGACATGCCGGAACCAGCTCTCAGACACACCAGAACCAAGTGCCGGAGACGCCGGAAGCACCTGTCGAGCATGCCGGAGCCACCTGCTCGACTCGCCAGAAACACCTCCCGGACACGCCAAAATCACCTGCCGGGTACGCCAGAACCACCTGGCGGACACTACGGAATCACCTGCCGCGCATGCCGGAACCACCTCTCAGACGTGCCGGAAGCACGTGCCAGACACGCCGGAAACACCTACCGGACAACCGAAACCACCTGCCAAGAACGCCGGAGCCACCTGTTCGACTCGCTGGAACCACCTGCCGGACAGGCCAATATCAACTGCTGGCTATGCCAGAACCACCTGGGGAACAGTCCGGGATCACCTGCCAGCCATGGCGGAACCACCTCTCATACGTACCAGAACCACCTGCCGGAGAAGATGGAAACACGTCCTGGACAGACTGGAACCACGTGACGGCCATGCCTGAACCACCTGCCGAGCACGGCGGAACCACCTGCCGGACACGCCAAAATCACCTGCGGGCTACGCCAGAACCACTTGGACGACTCTCCGAAAGGACCTGCCGGGCATGTTGGAACCACCTCTCAGACGTGCCAGAAGCACGTGGCGGACAGTCCGGAATCACCTGTTGGGCAAACGCAACCACCTCTGAGACGTTCCAGAACCACGTGCCGTGCACGCCGGAACCACCTACCGGACAGACCGGAATCCACTTTTGGGCATGCCGGAACCACCAGTCAGATGTGCCAGCAACACGTGTCGGAGACGCCGGAAGCACCTGCCGAGCATGCCCGAGCCACCTGTTCGACTGGCCAGAAACAAATGCCAGACAGGCCAATATTAACTGATGGCTATGCCAGAACCACCTGGGGGACGGTCCGGAATCACCTGCCAGCCATGGCGGAACCACCTCTCACACGTACCAGAACCACCTGCCGGAGAAGCTGGAAACACGTCCTGGACAGTCTGGAACCACCTGCCGGCCAAGCCTGAACCACCTGCCAAGCACAACAGAACAACCTGCCAGACACGCCAAAATCACCTGCGTGTTATGCCAGAACCACTTGGAGGACTCTCTGGGATGACCTGCCGGGCATGCCGGAACCACCTCTCAGACGTGCCAGAACCATGTGGCGGACAGTCCGGAATCACCTGTTGGGCATGCGCAACCACCTCTGAGACGTACCAGAACCACATGCCGTGCAGGCTGGAACCACCTACCGGACAGACCGGAATCACCTATCGGGCATGCCGGAACCACCTGTCAGATGTGCCAGAAACACGTGCCGGATACGCCGGAAGCACCTGCCAAGCACGTTGGAACCACCTGCTCAACTCGCCTGAACCACCTGCCGGACATGCCAAAATCACCTGCCGACTATGCCAGAACCACTTGGCGAACACTCCGGAATCACTTGCCGGGCATGCAGGAACCACCTCTCAGACATGCCAGAACCCCGTGCCAATGACCCCGGAAGCACCAGCCGAGCACGCCGGAACCACCTGCTCGACTCGCCAGAACCACCTGCCGATCACGCAAAAATCACCTGCTGGCTACGCCACAACCAGTTGGTGAACACTTTGGAATCACCTGCCAGGCTTGCTGGAACCACCTGCCAGTCATGCCAAAATCACCTGCCAACTACGCCAGAACCGCTTGGCGGACACTGCGGAAACACCTGTCGGGCCGGCCGGAACCACATCTCAGACGTGCCAGAAACGTGTTCATGAGATGCTGGAACCACACCCCGAACAGATGGATACCATCTGCCAGAACCGCCTGAACCACCTGCTGAGCACGCCGGAACCACCTGCTCGACTCACCGGTACCACCTCCCTGACACGCCAAAATCACCTGCTGGGTATGCCAGAACCACTTGGCGGACACTCCGGAATCATCTGCCGGACATGCCGGAACCAGCTCTCAGACACACCAGAACCAAGTGCCGGAGACGCAGGAAGCACCTGCCGAGCATGCCGGAGCCACCTGCTCGACTCGCCAGAAACACCTGCCGGACACGCCAAAATCACCTGCCGGGTACGCCAGAACGACCTGGCGGACACTACGGAATCACCTGCCGCGCATGCCGGAACCACCTGTCAGACGTGCCGGAAGCACGTGTCAGACACGCCGGAAACACCTACCGGACAGACCGGAACCACTTGCCAAGAACGCCGGAGCCACCTGTTCGACTCGCTGGAACCACCTGCCGGACAGGCCAATATCAACTGCTGGCTATGCCAGAACCACCTGGGGGACAGTCCGGGATCACCTGCCAGCCATGGCGGAACCACCTCTCAGACGTACCAGAACCACCTGCCGGAGAAGATGGAAACACGTCCTGGACAGACTGGAACCACGTGACGGCCATGCCTGAACCACCTGCCGAGCACGGCGGAACCACCTGCCGGACACGCCAAAATCACCTGCGGGCTACGCCAGAACCACTTGGACGACTCTCCGAAAGGACCTGCCGGGCATGTTGGAACCACCTCTCAGAAGTGCCAGAAGCACGTGGCGGACAGTCCGGAATCACCTGTTGGGCACACGCAACCACCTCTGAGACGTACCAGAACCACGTGCCGTGCACGCCGGAACCACCTACCGGACAGACAGGAATCAACTTTTGGGCATGCCGGAACCACCAGTCAGATGTGCCAGAAACACGTGCCGGAGACGCTGGAAGCACATGCCGAGCACGTCGCAACCACCTGCTCAACTCGCCTGAACCACCTGCCGGACACGCCAAAATCACCTGCCCGCTACACCAGCACCACTTCGGGGACAAGCCGGAATCACGTGAGGGGCATGCCGGCACAGCCTCTCAGACTGAACCTCGTGCCGGACACCACAGAACCACCTGCCGGACAGACCGGAACCACCTGCCGGACACGCTGCAACCACCGGCTCGACCCGCCCGAACGACCGCTGGACATGCAAAATCACCTGCCGGCTACGCCGGAAACACTTGGCGAACACTCCGGAATCACCTGCCGGGCATGCCGGAACCACCTCTCAGATATGCCAGAACCACGTGCCAATGACCCCGGAAGCACCTGCCGAGCACGCCGGAACCACCAGCTCGACTCGCCAGAACCACCTGCCGGACACGCAAAAATCACCTGCCGGCTACGCCACAACCAGTTGGGGAACACTTCGGAATCACCTGCCGGGCTTGCTGGAACCACCTGCCGGTCATGCCAAAATCACCTGCCAACTACGCCAGTACCACTTGGTGGACACTGTGGAAACACCTGTGGGGCCGGCCGGAACCACATCTCAGACGTTCCAGAACCATGTGCATGAGATGCTGGAACCACACCCCGAACAGACGGAAAACACCTGCCAGACCCGTCTGAACAACCTGCCGAGCACGCCGGAGCCACCTGCTCGACTCGCCGGACCACCTACCTGACATGCCCAAATCAACAGCCGGGTATGCCAGAACCACTTGTCGGACACTCCGGAATCATCTGCCGGACATGCCGGAACCAGCTCTCAGACACACCAGAACCACGTGCCGGAGACGCCGGAAGCACCTGCCGAGCATGCCGGAGCCACCTGCTCGACTCGCCAGAAACACCTGCCGGACACGCCAAAATCACCTGCCGGGTACGCCAGAACCACCTGGCGGACACTCCGAAATCACCTGTCGCGCATGCCGGAACCACCTCTCAGACGTGCCGGAAGCACGTGCCGGACACGCCGGAATCACCTACCGGACAGACCGGAACCACCTGCCGAGCACGCCGGAGCCACCTGTTCGACTCGCTGGAACCACCTGCCGGACAGGCCAATATTAACTGCTGGCTATGCCAGAACCGCCTGGGGGACGGTCCGGAATCACCTGCCAGCCATGGCGGAACCACCTCTCAGACTTACCAGAACCACCTGCCGGAGAAGCTGGAAACACGTCCTGGACAGTCTGGAAACACCTGCCGGCCAAGTCTGAACCACCTGCCATGCACAACGGAACAACCTGCCAGACACACCAAAATCACCTGCGTGTTATGCCAGAACCACTTGGAGGACTCTCTGGGATGACCTGCCGGGCATGCCGGAACCACCTCTCAGACGTGCCAGAACCATGTGGCGGACAGTCCGGAATCACCTGTTGGGCAAGCGCAACCACCTCTGAGACGTAATAGAACCACATACCGTGCAGGCTGGAACCACCTACCGGACAGACCGGAATCACCTTTCGGGCATGCCGGAACCGCCTGTCAGATATGCCAGAAACACGTGCCGGAGACGCCGGAAGCACCTGCCAAGCACGTTGGAACCACCTGCTCAACTCGCCTGAACCACCTGCCGGACATGCCAAAATCACCTGCCGACTATGCCAGAACCACTTGGCGAACACTCCGGAATCACTTGCCGGGCATGCAGGAACCACCTCTCAGACATGCCAGAACCCCGTGCCAATGACCCCGGAAGCACCAGCCGAGCACACCGGAACCACCTGCTCGACTCGCCAGAACCACCTGCCGATCACGCAAAAATCACCTGCCGGCTACGCCACAACCAGTTGGTGAACACTTTGGAATCACCTGCCAGGCTTGCTGGAACCACCTACCGGTCATGCCAAAATCACCTGCCAACTACGCCAGAACCGCTTGGCGGACACTGCGGAAACACCTGTCGGGCCGGCCGGAACCACATCTCAGACGTGCCAGAAACGTGTTCATGAGATGCTGGAACCACACCCCGAACAGACGGATACCACCTGCCAGAACCGCCTGAACCACCTGCTGAGCACGCCGGAACCACCTGCTCGACTCACCGGTACCACCTCCCTGACATGCCCAAATCACCAGCCAGGTACTATAGAACCACTTGGCGGACACTCCGGAATCACCTGCCGGACATGCCGGAACCAGCTCTCAGACACACCAGAACCACGTGCCGGAGACGCCGGAAGCACCAGCCGAGCATGCCGGAGCCACCTGCTCGACTCGCCAGAAACACCTGCCGGACACGCCAAAATCAGCTGCCGGGTATGCCAGAACCACCTGGCGGACACTCCGAAATCAACTATCACGCATGCCGGCACCACCTCTCAGACGTGCCGGAAGCACGTGCCGGACACGCTGGAATCACCTACCGGACAGACCGGAACGACGTGCCGAGCACGCCGGAGCCACCTGTTCGACTGGCTGGAACCAGCTGCCGGACAGGCCAATATCAACTGCTTGCTATGCCAGAACCACCTAGGGGACAGTCCGGGATCACCTGCCAGCCATGGCGGAACCACCTCTCAGACGTACCAGAACCACCTGCCGGAGAAGCTGGAAACACGTCCTGGACAGACTGGAACCACGTGACGGCCATGCCTGAACCACCTGCCGAGCACGGCGGAACCACCTGCCGGACACGCCAAAATCACCTGAGGGCTACGCCAGAACCACTTGGACGACTCTCCAAAATGACCTGCCGGGCATGTTGGAACCACCTCTCAGACGTGCCAGAAGCACGTGGCGGACAGTCCGGAATCACCTGTTGGGCATATGCAACCACCTCTGAGACGTACCAGAACCACGTGCCGTGCACGCCGGAACGACCTACCGGACAGACCGGAACCCACTTTTGGGCATGCCAGAACCACCTGTCAGATGTGCCAGAAACACGTGCCGGAGACGCCGGAAGCACCTGCCGATCACGTCGCAACCACCTGCTCAACTCGCCTGAACCACCTGCCGGACATGCCAAAATCACCTGCCGACTATGCCAGAACCACTTGGCGAACACTCCAGAATCACTTGCCGGGCATGCAGGAACCACCTCTCAGACATGCAAGAACCCCGTGCCAATGACCACAGAAGCACCAGCCGAGCACGCCGGAACCACCTGCTCGACTCGCCAGAACCACCTGCCGATCCCGCAAAAATCACGTGCCGGCTACACCACAACCAGTTGGTGAACACTTTGGAATCACCTGCCAGGCTTGCTGGAACCACCTGCCAATCATGCCAAAATCACCTGCCAACTACGCCAGAACCGCTTGGCGGACACTGCGGAAACACCTGTCGGGCCGGCCGGAACCACATCTCAGACGTGCCAGAACCATGTGCATGAGATGCTGGAACCACACCCCGAACAGACGGAAAACACCCGCCAGACCCGTCTGAACAACCGGCCGAGCACGCCGGAGCCACCTGCTCGACTCGCCGGAACCACCTACCTGACATGCCCAAATCACCAGCCAGGTATGCCAGAACCACTTGGCGGACACTCCGGAATCATCTGCCGGACATGGCGGAACCAGCTGTCAGACACACCAGAACCACGTGCCGGGCACGCCGGAAGCACCTGCCGAGCATGCCGGAGCCACCTGCTCGACTCGCCAGAAACACCTGCCGGACACGGCAAAATCACCTGCCGGGTATGCCAGAACCACCTGGCGGACACTACGGAATCACCTGCCGCGCATGCCGGAACCACCTCTCAGACGTGCCGGAAGCACATGCCAGACACGCCGGAAACACCTACCGGACAGACCGGAACCACCTGCCAAGAACGCCGGAGCCACCTGTTCGACTCGCTGGAACCACCTGCCGGACAGGCCAATATCAACTGCTGGCTATGCCAGAACCACCTGGGGGACAGTCCGGGATCACCTGCCAGCCATGACGGAACCACCTCTCAGACGTACCAGAACCACCTGCCGGAGAAGATGGAAACACGTCCTGGACAGACTGGAACCACGTGACGGCCATGCCTGAACCACCTGCCGAGCACGGCGGAACCACCTGCCGGACACGCCAAAATCACCTGCGGGCTACGCCAGAACCACTTGGACGACTCTCCGAAATGACCTGCCGGGCATGTTGGAACCACCTCTCAGACGTGCCAGAAGCACGTGGCGGACAGTCCGGAATCACCTGTTTGGCATACGCAACCACCTCTGAGACGTACCAGAACCACGTGCCGTGCACGCCGGAACCACCTACCGGACAGACCGGAATCCACTTTTGGGCATGCCGGAACCACCAGTCAGATGTGCCAGCAACACGTGCCGGAGACGCCGGAAGCACCTGCCGAGCATGCCCGAGCCACCTGTTCGACTCGCCAGAAACACCTGCCGGACAGGCCAATATTAACTGCTGGCTATGCCAGAACCACCTGGGGGACGGTCCGGGATCACCTGCCAGCCATGGCGGAACCACCTCTCACACGTACCAGAACCACCTGCCGGAGAAGCTGGAAACACGTCCTGGACAGTCTGGAACCACCTGCCGGCCAAGCCTGAACCACCTGCCAAGCACAACGGAACAACCTGCCAGACACGCCAAAATCACCTGCGTGTTATGCCAGAACCACTTGGAGGACTCTCTGGGATGACCTGCCGGGCATGCCGGAACCACCAGTCAGATGTGCCAGAAACACGTGCCGGAGACCCCGGAAGCACCTGCCGAGCACGTCGCAACCACCTGCTCAACTCGCCTGAACCACCTGCCGGACACGCCAAAATCACCTGCCGGGTACGCCAGAACCACCTGGCGGACACTCCGAAATCACCTGTCGCGCATGCCGGAACCACCTCTCAGACGTGCCGGAAGCACGTGCCGGACACGCCGGAATCACCTACCGGACAGACCGGAACCACCTGCCGAGCACGCCGGAGCCACCTGTTCGACTCGCTCGATCCACCTGCCGGACAGGCCAATATCAACTGCTGGCTATGCCAGAACCACCTGGGGGACGGTCCGGAATCACCTGTCCGCCATGGCGGAACCACCTCTCAAACCTTCCAGAACCACCTGCCGGAGAAGCTGGAAACACGTCCTGGACAGTCTGGAACCACCTGCCTGCCAAGCCTGAACCACCTGCCAAGCACAACGGAACAACCTGCCAGACACGCCAAAATCGCCGGCGTGTTATGCCAGAACCACTTGGAGGACTCTCTGGGATGACCTGCCGGGCATGCTGGAACCACCTCTCAGACGTGCCAGAACTATGTGGCGGACAGTCCGGAATCACCTGTTGGGCATGCGCAACCACCTCTGAGACGTACCAGAACCACATGCCGTGCAGGCTGGAACCACCTACCGGACAGACCGGAATCACCTTTCGGGCATGCCGGAAGCACCTGTCAGGTGTGCCAGAAACACGTGCCGGAGACGCCGGAAGCACCTGCCAAGCACGTTGGAACCACCTGCTCATCTCGCCTGAACCACCTGCCAGACATGCCAAAATCACCTGCCGACTATGCCAGAACCACTTGGCGAACACTCCGGAATCACTTGCCGGGCATGCAGGAACCACCTCTCAGACATGCCAGAACCCCGTGCCAATGACCCCGGAAGCACCAGCCGAGCACGCCGGAACCACCTGCTCGACCCGCCAGAACCACCTGCCGATCACGCAAAAATCACCTGCCGGCTACGCCACAACCAGTTGGTGAACACTTTGGAATCACCTGCCAGGCTTGCTGGAACCACCTGCCAGTCATGCCAAAATCACATGCCAACTACGCCAGAACCGCTTGGCGGACACTGCGGAAACACCTGTCGGGCCGGCTGGAACCACATCTCAGACGTGCCAGAAACGTGTTCATGAGATGCTGGAACCACACCCCGAACAGACGGATACCACCTGCCAGAACCGCCTGAACCACCTGCTGAGCACGCCAGAACCACCTGCTCGACTCACCGGTACCACCTCCCTGACACGCCAAAATCACCTGCTGGGTATGCCAGAACCACCTGGCGGACACTACGGAATCACCTGCCGCGCATGCCGGAACCACCTCTCAGACGTGCCGGAAGCACGTGCCAGACACGCCGGAAACACCTACCGGACAGACCGGAACCACCTGCCAAGAACGCCGGAGCCACCTGTTCGACTCGCTGGAACCACCTGCCGGACAGGCCAATATCAACTGCTGGCTATGCCAGAACCACCTGGGGGACAGTCCGGGATCACCTGCCAGCCATGGCGGAACCACCTCTCAGACGTACCAGAACCACCTGCCGGAGAAGATGGAAACACGTCCTGCACAGACTGGAACCACGTGGCGGCCATGCCTGAACCACCTGCCGAGCACGGCGGAACCACCTGCCGGACACGCCAAAATCACCTGCGGGCTACGCCAGAACCACTTGGACGACTCTCCGAAATGACCTGCCGGGCATGTTGGAACCACCTCTCAGACGTGCCAGAAGCACGTGGCGGACAGTCCGGAATCACCTGTTTGGCATACGCAACCACCTCTGAGACGTACCAGAACCACGTGCCGTGCACGCCGGAACCACCTACCGGACAGACCGGAATCCACTTTTGGGCATGCCGGAACCACCAGTCAGATGTGCCAGCAACACGTGCCGGAGACGCCGGAAGCACCTGCCGAGCATGCCCGAGCCACCTGTTCGACTCGCCAGAAACACCTGTCGGACAGGCCAATATTAACTGCTGGCTATGCCAGAACCACCTGGGGGACGGTCCGGGATCACCTGCCAGCCATGGCGGAACCACCTCTCACACGTACCAGAACCACCTGCCGGAGAAGCTGGAAACACGTCCTGGACAGTCTGGAACCACCTGCCGGCCAAGCCTGAACCACCTGCCAAGCACAACGGAACAACCTGCCAGACACACCAAAATCACCTGCGTGTTATGCCAGAACCACTTGGAGGACTCTCTGGGATGACCTGCCGGGCATGCCGGAACCACCAGTCAGATGTGCCAGAAACACGTGCCGGAGACCCCGGAAGCACCTGCCGAGCACGTCGCAACCACCTGCTCAACTCGCCTGAACCACCTGCCGGACACGCCAAAATCACCTGCCGGGTACGCCAGAACCACCTGGCGGACACTCCGAAATCACCTGTCGCGCATGCCGGAACCACCTCTCAGACGTGCCGGAAGCACGTGCCGGACACGCCGGAATCACCTACCGGACAGACCGGAACCACCTGCCGAGCACGCCGGAGCCACCTGTTCGACTTGCTCGATCCACCTGCCGGACAGGCCAATATCAACTGCTGGCTATGCCAGAACCACCTGGGGGACGGTCCGGAATCACCTGTCCGCCATGGCGGAACCATCTCTCACACGTACCAGAACCACCTGCCGGAGAAGCTGGAAACACGTCCTGGACAGTCTGGAACCACCTGCCGGCCAAGCCTGAACCACCTGCCAAGCACAACGGAACAACCTGCCAGACACGCCAAAATCACCTGCGTGTTATGCCAGAACCACTTGGAGGACTCTCTGGGATGACCTGCCGGGCATGCCGGAACCACCTCTCAGACGTGCCAGAACTATGTGGCGGACAGTCCGGAATCACCTGTTGGGCATGCGCAACCACCTCTGAGACGTACCAGAACCACATGCCGTGCAGGCTGGAACCACCTACCGGACAGACCGGAATCACCTTTCGGGCATGCCGGAAGCACCTGTCAGGTGTGCCAGAAACACGTGCCGGAGACGCCGGAAGCACCTGCCAAGCACGTTGGAACCACCTGCTCAACTCGCCTGAACCAACTGCCAGACATGCCAAAATCACCTGCCGACTATGCCAGAACCACTTGGCGAACACTCCGGAATCACTTGCCGGGCATGCAGGAACCACCTCTCAGACATGCCAGAACCCCGTGCCAATGACCCCGGAAGCACCAGCCGAGCACGCCGGAACCACCTGCTCGACCCGCCAGAACCACCTGCCGATCACGGAAAAATCACCTGCCGGCTACGCCACAACCAGTTGGTGAACACTTTGGAATCACCTGCCAGGCTTGCTGGAACCACCTGCCAGTCATGCCAAAATCACCTGCCAACTACGCCAGAACCGCTTGGCGGACACTGCGGAAACACCTGTCGGGCCGGCTGGAACCACATCTCAGACGTGCCAGAAACGTGTTCATGAGATGCTGGAACCACACCCCGAACAGACGGATACCACCTGCCAGAACCGCCTGAACCACCTGCTGAGCACGCCAGAACCACCTGCTCGACTCACCGGTACCACCTCCCTGACACGCCAAAATCACCTGCTGGGTATGCCAGAACCACCTGGCGGACACTACGGAATCACCTGCCGCGCATGCCGGAACCACCTCTCAGACGTGCCGGAAGCACGTGCCAGACACGCCGGAAACACCTACCGGACAGACCGGAACCACCTGCCAAGAATGCCGGAGCCACCTGTTCGACTCGCTGGAACCACCTGCCGGACAGGCCAATATCAACTGCTGGCTATGCCAAAACCACCTGCGGGACAGTCCGGGATCACCTGCCAGCCATGGCGGAACCACCTCTCAGACGTACCAGAACCACCTGCCGGAGAAGATGGAAACACGTCCTGGACAGACTGGAACCACGTGACGGCCATGCCTGAACCACCTGCCGAGCACGTCGGAACCACGTGCAGGACACGGCAAAATCACCTGCGGGCTACGCAAGAACCACTTGGACGACTCTCTGAAATGACCTGCCGGGCATGTTGGAACCACCTCTCAGACGTGCCAGAAGCACGTGGCGGACAGTCCGGAATCACCTGTTGGGCATACGCAACCACCTCTGAGACGTACCAGAACCACGTGCCGTGCACGCCGGAACCACCTACCGGACAGACCGGAATCCACTTTTGGGCATGCCGGAACCACCTGTCATATGTGCCAGAAACACGTGCCGGAGACGCCGGAGGCACCTGCCGAGCACGTCGCAACCACCTGCTCAACTCGCCTGAACCACCTGCCGGACACGCCAAAATCACCTGCCCGCTACACCAGCACCACTTCGGGGACAAGCCGGAATCACGTGAGGGGCATGCCGGCACAGCCTCTCTGACTGAACCTCGTGCCGGACACCACAGAACCACCTGCCGGACAGACCGGAACCACCTGCCGGACACGCCGGAACCACCGGCTCGACCCGCCGGAACGACCGCTGGACATGCAAAATCACCTGCCGGCTACGCCGCAAACACTTGGCGAACACTCCGGAATCACCTGCCGGGCATGCCGGAACCACCTCTCAGATATGCCAGAACCACGTGCCAATGACCCCGGAAGCACCTGCCGAGCACGCCGGAACCACCTGCTCGACTCGCCAGAACCACCTGCCGGACACGCAAAAATCACCTGCCGGCTACGCCACAACCAGTTGGGGAACACTTCGGAATCACCTGCCGGGCTTGCTGGAACCACCTGCCGGTCATGCCAAAATCACCTGCCAACTACGCCAGTACCACTTGGCGGACACTGTGGAAACACCTGTCGGGCCGGCCGGAACCACATCTCAGACGTGCCAGAACCATGTGCATGAGATGCTGGAACCACACCCCGAACAGACGGAAAACACCTGCCAGACCCGTCTGAACAACCTGCCGAGCACGCCGGAGCCACCAGCTCGACTCGCCGGAACCACCTACCTTACATGCCAAAATCACCAGCCGGGTATGCCAGAACCACTTGGCGGACACTCCGGAATCATCTGCCGGACATGCCGGAACCAGCTCTCAGACACACCAGAACCAAGTGCCGGAGACGCCGGAAGCACCTGTCGAGCATGCCGGAGCCACCTGCTCGACTCGCCAGAAACACCTCCCGGACACGCCAAAATCACCTGCCGGGTACGCCAGAACCACCTGGCGGACACTACGGAATCACCTGCCGCGCATGCCGGAACCACCTCTCAGACGTGCCGGAAGCACGTGCCAGACACGCCGGAAACACCTACCGGACAACCGAAACCACCTGCCAAGAACGCCGGAGCCACCTGTTCGACTCGCTGGAACCACCTGCCGGACAGGCCAATATCAACTGCTGGCTATGCCAGAACCACCTGGGGAAGAGTCCGGGATCACCTGCCAGCCATGGCGGAACCACCTCTCATACGTACCAGAACCACCTGCTGGAGAAGATGGAAACACGTCCTGGACAGACTGGAACCACGTGACGGCCATGCCTGAACCACCTGCCGAGCACGGCGGAACCACCTGCCGGACACGCCAAAATCACCTGCGGGCTACGCCAGAACCACTTGGACGACTCTCCGAAAGGACCTGCCGGGCATGTTGGAACCACCTCTCAGACGTGCCAGAAGCACGTGGCGGACAGTCCGGAATCACCTGTTGGGCAAACGCAACCACCTCTGAGACGTTCCAGAACCACGTGCCGTGCACGCCGGAACCACCTACCGGACAGACCGGAATCCACTTTTGGGCATGCCGGAACCACCAGTCAGATGTGCCAGCAACACGTGTCGGAGACGCCGGAAGAACCTGCCGAGCATGCCCGAGCCACCTGTTCGACTGGCCAGAAACAAATGCCGGACAGGCCAATATTAACTGATGGCTATGCCAGAACCACCTGGGGGACGGTCCGGAATCACCTGCCAGCCATGGCGGAACCACCTCTCACACGTACCAGAACCACCTGCCGGAGAAGCTGGAAACACGTCCTGGACAGTCTGGAACCACCTGCCGGCCAAGCCTGAACCACCTGCCAAGCACAACAGAACAACCTGCCAGACACGCCAAAATCACCTGCGTGTTATGCCAGAACCACTAAGAGGACTCTCTGGGATGACCTGCCGGGCATGCCGGAACCACCTCTCAGACGTGCCAGAACCATGTGGCGGACAGTCCGGAATCACCTGTTGGGCATGCGCAACCACCTCTGAGACGTACCAGAACCACATGCCGTGCAGGCTGGAACCACCTACCGGACAGACCGGAATCACCTTTCGGGCATGCCGGAACCACCTGTCAGATGTGCCAGAAACACGTGCCGGAGACGCCGGAAGCACCTGCCAAGCACGTTGGAACCACCTGCTCAACTCGCCTGAACCACCTGCCGGACATGCCAAAATCACCTGCCGACTATGCCAGAACCACTTGGCGAACACTCCGGAATCACTTGCCGGGCATGCAGGAACCACCTCTCAGACATGCCAGAACCCCGTGCCAATGACCCCGGAAGCACCAGCCGAGCACGCCGGAACCACCTGCTCGACTCGCCAGAACCACCTGCCGATCACGCAAAAATCACCTGCTGGCTACGCCACAACCAGTTGGTGAACACTTTGGAATCACCTGCCAGGCTTGCTGGAACCACCTGCCAGTCATGCCAAAATCACCTGCCAACTACGCCAGAACCGCTTGGCGGACACTGCGGAAACACCTGTCGGGCCGGCCGGAACCACATCTCAGACGTGCCAGAAACGTGTTCATGAGATGCTGGAACCACACCCCGAACAGATGGATACCATCTGCCAGAACGGCCTGAACCACCTGCTGAGCACGCCGGAACCACCTGCTCGACTCACCGGTACCACCTCCCTGACACGCCAAAATCACCTGCTGGGTATGCCAGAACCACTTGGCGGACACTCCGGAATCATCTGCCGGACATGCCGGAACCAGCTCTCAGACACACCAGAACCAAGTGCCGGAGACGCAGGAAGCACCTGCCGAGCATGCCGGAGCCACCTGCTCGACTCGCCAGAAACACCTGCCGGACACGCCAAAATCACCTGCCGGGTACGCCAGAACGACCTGGCGGACACTACGGAATCACCTGCCGCGCATGCCGGAACCACCTGTCAGACGTGCCGGAAGCACGTGTCAGACACGCCGGAAACACCTACCGGACAGACCGGAACCACTTGCCAAGAACGCCGGAGCCACCTGTTCGACTCGCTGGAACCACCTGCCGGACAGGCCAATATCAACTGCTGGCTATGCCAGAACCACCTGGGGGACAGTCCGGGATCACCTGCCAGCCATGGCGGAACCACCTCTCAGACGTACCAGAACCACCTGCCGGAGAAGATGGAAACACGTCCTGGACAGACTGGAACCACGTGACGGCCATGCCTGAACCACCTGCCGAGCACGGCGGAACCACCTGCCGGACACGCCAAAATCACCTGCGGGCTACGCCAGAACCACTTGGACGACTCTCCGAAAGGACCTGCCGGGCATGTTGGAACCACCTCTCAGAAGTGCCAGAAGCACGTGGCGGACAGTCCGGAATCACCTGTTGGGCACACGCAACCACCTCTGAGACGTACCAGAACCACGTGCCGTGCACGCCGGAACCACCTACCGGACAGACCGGAATCAACTTTTGGGCATGCCGGAACCACCAGTCAGATGTGCCAGAAACACGTGCCGGAGACGCTGGAAGCACATGCCGAGCACGTCGCAACCACCTGCTCAACTCGCCTGAACCACCTGCCGGACACGCCAAAATCACCTGCCCGCTACACCAGCACCACTTCGGGGACAAGCCGGAATCACGTGAGGGGCATGCCGGCACAGCCTCTCAGACTGAACCTCGTGCCGGACACCACAGAACCACCTGCCGGACAGACCGGAACCACCTGCCGGACACGCCGGAACGAGCGCTGGACATGCAAAATCACCTGCCGGCTACGCCGGAAAGACTTGGCGAACACTCCGGAATCACCTGCCGGGCATGCCGGAACCACCTCTCAGATATGCCAGAACCACGTGCCAATGACCCCAGAAGCACCTGCCGAGCACGCAGGAAACACCTGCTCGACTCGCCAGAAACACCTGCCGGACACGCCAAAATCACCTGCCGGGTACGCCAGAACCAGTTGGGGAACACTTCGGAATCACCTGCCGGGCTTGCTGGAACCACCTGCCGGTCATGACAAAATCACCTGCCGACTACGCCAGAACCCCTTGGCGGACACTGCGGAAACACCTGTCGGGCCGGCCGGAACCACATCTCAGACGTGCCAGAAACGTGTTCATGAGATGCTGGAACCACACCCCGAACAGACGGATGCCACCTGCCAGAACCGCCTGAACCACCTGCTGAGCACGCCGGAACCACCTGTTCGACTCACCGGTACCACCTCCCTGACACGCCAAAATCACCTACTGGGTATGCCAGAACCACTTGTCGGACACTCCGGAATCATCTGCCGGACATGCCGGAACCAGCTCTCAGACACACCAGAACCAAGTGCCGGAGACGCCGGAAGCACCTGCCGAGCATGCCGGAGCCACCTGCTCGACTCGCCAGAATCACCTGCCGGACACGCCAAAATCACCTGCCGGGTACGCCAGAACCACCTGGCGGACACTACGGAATCACCTGCCGCGCATGCCGGAACCACCTCTCAGACGTGCCGGAAGCACGTGCCAGACACGCCGGAAACACCTACCGGACAGACCGGAACCACCTGCCAAGAACGCCGGAGCCACCTGTTCGACTCGCTGGAACCACCTGCCGGACAGGCCAATATCAACTGCTGGCTATGCGAGAACCACCTGGGGGACAGTCCGGGATCACCTGCCAGCCATTGCGGAACCACCTCTCAGACGTACCAGAACCACCTGCCGGAGAAGCTGGAAACACGTCCTGGACAGACTGGAACCACGTGACGGCCATGCCTGAACCACCTGCCGAGCACGGCGGAACCACCTGCCGGACACGCCAAAATCACCTGCGGTCTAGGCCAGAACCACTTGGACGACTCTCCGAAATGACCTGCCGGGCATGTTGGAACCACCTCTCAGACGTGCCAGAAGCACGTGGCGGACAGTCCGGAATCACCTGTTGGGCATACGCAACCACCTCTGACACGTACCAGAACCACGTGCCGTGCACGCCGGAACCACCTACCGGACAGACCGGAATCAACTTTTGGGCATGCCGGAACCACCTGTCAGATGTGCCAGAAACACGTGCCGGAGACGCCGGAAGCACCTGCCGAGCACGTCGCAACCACCTGCTCAACTCGCCTGAACCACCTGCCGGACACGCCAAAATCACCTGACCGCTACACCAGCACCACTTCGGGGACAAGCCGGAATCACGTGAGGGGCATGCCGGCACAGCCTCTCTGACTGAACCTCGTGCCGGACACCACAGAACCACCTGCCGGACAGACCGGAACCACCTGCCGGACACGCCGGAACCAACGGCTCGACCCGCCGGAACGACCGCTGGACATGCAAAATCACCTGTCGGCTACGCCGGAAACACTTGGCGAACACTCCGGAATCACCTGCCGGGCATGCCGGAACCACCTCTCAGATATGCCAGAACCCCGTGCCAATGACGCCGGAAGCACCTGCCGAGCACGCCGGAACCACCTGCTCGACTCGCCAGAACCACCTGCCGGACACGCAAAAATCACCTGCCAACTACGCCAGTACCACTTGGCGGACACTGTGGAAACACCTGTCGGGCCGGCCGGAACCACATCTCAGACGTGCCAGAACCATGTGCATGAGATGCTGGAACCACACCCCGAACAGACGGAAAACACCTGTCAGACCCGTCTGAACAACCTGCCGAGCACGCCGGAGCCACCAGCTCGACTCGCCGGAACCACCTACCTTACATGCCAAAATCACCAGCCGGGTATGCCAGAACCACTTGGCGGACACTCCGGAATCATCTGCCGGACATGCCGGAACCAGCTCTCAGACACACCAGAACCACGTGCCGGAGACGCCGGAAGCACCTGCCGAGCATGCCGGAGCCACCTGCTCGACTCGCCACAAACACCTGCCGGACACGCCAAAATCACCTGCCGGGTACGCCAGAACCACCTGGCGGACACTCCGAAATCACCTGCCGCGCATGCCGGAACCACCTCTCAGACGTGCCGGAAGCACGTGCCGGACACGCCGGAATCACCTACCGGACAGACCGGAACCACCTGCCGATCACGCCGGAGCCACCTGTTCGACTCGCTGGAACCACCTGCCGGACAGGCCAATATCAACTGCTGGCTATGCCAGAACCACTTGGGGGACGGTCCGGAATCACCTGCCAGCCATGGCGGAACCACCTCTCACACGTACCAGAACCACCTGCCGGAGAAGCTGGAAACACGTCCTGGACAGTCTGGAACCACCTGACTGCCAAGCCTTACCACCTGCCAAGCACAACGGAACAACCTGCCAGACACGCCAAAATCACCTGCGTGTTATGCCAGAACCACTTGGAGGACTCTCTGGGATGACCTGCCGGGCATGCCGGAACCACCTCTCAGACGTGCCAGAACCATGTGGCGGACAGTCCGGAATCACCTGTTGGGCATGCGCAACCACCTCTGAGACGTACCAGAACCACATGCCGTGCAGGCTGGAACCACCTACCGGACAGACCGGAATCACCTTTCGGGCATGGCGGAACCACCTGTCAGATGTGCCAGAAACACGTGCCGGAGACGCCGGAAGCACCTGCCAAGCACGTTGGAACCACCTGCTCAACTCGCCTGAACCACCTGCCGGACATGCCAAAATCACCTGCCGACTATGCCAGAACCACTTGCGAACACTCCGGAATCACTTGTCGGGCATGCAGGAACCAGCTCTCAGACATGCCAGAACCCCGTGCCAATGACCTCGGAATCACCAGCCGAGCACGCCGGAACCACCTGCTCGACTCGCCAGAACCACCTGCCGATCACGCAAAAATCACCTGCCAGCTACGCCACAACCAGTTGGTGAACACTTTGGAATCACCTGCCAGGCTTGCTGGAACCTCCTGCCAGTCATGCCAAAATCACCTGCCAACTACGCCAGAACCGCTTGGCGGACACTGCGGAAACACCTGTGGGGCCAGCCGGAACCACATCTCAGACGTGCCAGAAACGTGTTCATGAGATGCTGGAACCACGCCCCGAACAGACGGAAAACACCTGCCAGACCCGTCTGAACAACCTGCCGAGCACGCCGGAGCCACCAGCTCGACTCGCCGGAACCACCTACCTTACATGCCAAAATCACCAGCCGGGTATGCCAGAACCACTTGGCGGACACTCCGGAATCATCTGCCGGACATGCCGGAACCAGCTCTCAGACACACGAGAACCACGAGCCGGAGACGCCGGAAGCACCTGCCGAGCATGCCGGAGCCACCTGCTCGACTCGCCAGAAACACCTGCCGGACACGCCAAAATCACCTGCCGGGTACGCCAGAATCACCTGGCGGACACTCCGAAATCACCTGCCGCGCATGCCGGAACCACCTCTCAGACGTGCCGGAAGCACGTGCCGGACACGCCGGAATCACATGTTGGGCATGCGCAACCACCTCTGAGACGTACCAGAACCACATGCCGTGCAGGCTGGAACCACCTACCGGACAGACCGGAATCACCTTTCGGGCATGCCGGAACCACCTGTCAGATGTGCCAGAAACACGTGCCGGAGACGCCGGAAGCACCTGCCAAGCACGTTGGAACCACCTGCTCAACTCGCCTGAACCACCTGCCGGACATGCCAAAATCACCTGCCGACTATGCCAGAACCACTTGGCGAACACTCCGGAATCACTTGCCGGGCGTGCAGGAACCACCTCTCAGACATGCCAGAACCCCGTGCCAATGACCCCGGAAGCACCAGCCGAGCACGCCGGAACCACATGCTCGACTCGCCAGAACCACCTGCCGATCACGCAAAAATCACCTGCCGGCTACGCCACAACCAGTTGGGGAACACTTCGGAATCACCTGCCGGGCTTGCTGGAACCACCTGCCGGTCATGCCAAAATCACCTGCCAACTACGCCAGTACCACTTGGCAGACACTGTGGAAACACCTGTCGCGCCGGCCGGAACCACATCTCAGACGTGCCAGAACCATGTGCATGAGATGCTGGAACCACACCCCGAACAGACGGAAAACACCTGCCAGACCCGTCTGAACAACCTGCCGAGCACGCCGGAGCCACCTGCTCGACTCGCCAGAACCACCTCCCTGACACGCCAAAATCACCTGCTGGGTATGCCAGAACCACTTGGCGGACACTCCGGAATCATCTGCCGGACATGCCGGAACCAGCTCTCAGACACACCAGAACCAAGTGCCGGAGACGCCGGAAGCACCTGCCGAGCATGCCGGAGCCACCTGCTCGACTCGCCAGAAACACCTGCCGGACACGCCAAATTCACCTGCCGGGTATGCCAGAACCACCTGGCAGACACTACGGAATCACCTGCCGCGCATGCCGGAACCACCTCTCAGACGTGCCGGAAGCACGTGCCAGACACGCCGGAAACACCTACCGGACAGACCGGAACCACCTGCCGAGCACGCCGGAGCCACCTGTTCGACTCGCTGGAACCACCTGCCGGACAGGCCAATATCAACTGCTGGCTATGCCAGAACCACCTGGGGGACGGTCCGGAATCACCTGCCAGCCATGGCGGAACCACCTCTCAGACGTACCAGAACCACCTACCGGAGAAGCTGGAAACACCTCCTGGACAGTCTGGAACCACCTGCCGGCCAAGCCTGAACCACCTGCCAAGCACAACGGAACAACCTGCCAGACACGCCAAAATCACCTGCGTGTTATGCCAGAACCACTTGGAGGACTCTCTGGGATGACCTGCCGGGCATGCCGGAACCACCTCTCAGACGTGCCAGAACCATTTGGCGGACAGTCCGGAATCACCTGTTGGGCATGCGCAACCACCTCTGAGACGTACCAGAACCACATGCCGTGCAGGCTGGAACCACCTACCGGACAGACCGGAATCACCTTTCGGGCATGCCGGAACCACCTGTCAGATGTGCCAGAAACACGTGCCGGAGACGCCGGAAGCACCTGCCAAGCACGTTGGAACCACCTGCTCAACTCGCCTGAACCACCTGCTGGACATGCCAAAATCACCTGCCGACTATGCCAGAACCACTTGGCGAAGACTCCGGAATCACTTGCCAGGCATGCAGGAACCACCTCTCAGACATGCCAGAACCCCGTGCCAATGACCCCGGAAGCACCAGCCGAGCACGCCGGAACCACCTGCTCGACTCGCCAGAACCACCTGCCGATCACGCAAAAATCACCTGCCGGCTACGCCACAACCAGTTGGGGAACACTTCGGAATCACCTGCCGGGCTTGCTGGAACCACCTGCCGGTCATGCCAAAATCACCTGCCAACTACGCCAGTACCACTTGGCAGACACTGTGGAAACACCTGTTGCGCCGGCCGGAACCACATCTCAGACGTGCCAGAACCATGTGCATGAGATGCTGGAACCACACCCCGAACAGACGGAAAACACCTGCCAGACCCGTCTGAACAACCTGCCGAGCACGCCGGAGCCACCTGCTCGACTCGCCAGAACCACCTCCCTGACACGCCAAAATCACCTGCTGGGTATGCCAGAACCACTTGGCGGACACTCCGGAATCATCTGCCGGACATGCCGGAACCAGCTCTCAGACACACCAGAACCAAGTGCCGGAGACGCCGGAAGCACCTGCCGAGCATGCCGGAGCCACCTGCTCGACTCGCCAGAAACACCTGCCGGACACGCCAAATTCACCTGCCGGGTATGCCAGAACCACCTGGCAGACACTACGGAATCACCTGCCGCGCATGCCGGAACCACCTCTCAGACGTGCCGGAAGCACGTGCCAGACACGCCGGAAACACCTACCGGACAGACCGGAACCACCTGCCGAGCACGCCGGAGCCACCTGTTCGACTCGCTGGAACCACCTGCCGGACAGGCCAATATCAACTGCTGGCTATGCCAGAACCACCTGGGGGACGGTCCGGAATCACCTGCCAGCCATGGCGGAACCACCTCTCAGACGTACCAGAACCACCTACCGGAGAAGCTGGAAACACCTCCTGGACAGTCTGGAACCACCTGCCGGCCAAGCCTGAACCACCTGCCAAGCACAACGGAACAACCTGCCAGACACGCCAAAATCACCTGCGTGTTATGCCAGAACCACTTGGAGGACTCTCTGGGATGACCTGCCGGGCATGCCGGAACCACCTCTGAGACGTGCCAGAACCATTTGGCGGACAGTCCGGAATCACCTGTTGGGCATGCGCAACCACCTCTGAGACGTACCAGAACCACATGCCGTGCAGGCTGGAACCACCTACCGGACAGACCGGAATCACCTTTCGGGCATGCCGGAACCACCTGTCAGATGTGCCAGAAACACGTGCCGGAGACGCCGGAAGCACCTGCCAAGCACGTTGGAACCACCTGCTCAACTCGCCTGAACCACCTGCTGGACATGCCAAAATCACCTGCCGACTATGCCAGAACCACTTGGCGAAGACTCCGGAATCACTTGCCAGGCATGCAGGAACCACCTCTCAGACATGCCAGAACCCCGTGCCAATGACCCCGGAAGCACCAGCCGAGCACGCCGGAACCACCTGCTCGACTCGCCAGAACCACCTGCCGATCACGCAAAAATCACCTGCCGGCTACGCCACAACCAGTTGGTGAACACTTTGGAATCACCTGCCAGGCTTGCTGGAACCACCTGCCGGTCATGACAAAATCACCTGCCGACTACGCCAGAACCCCTTGGCGGACACTGCGGAAACACCTGTCGGGCCGGCCGGAACCACATCTCAGACGTGCCAGAAACGTGTTCATGAGATGCTGGAACCACACCCCGAACAGACGGATGCCACCTGCCAGAACCGCCTGAACCACCTGCTGAGCACGCCGGAACCACCTGTTCGACTCACCGGTACCACCTCCCTGACACGCCAAAATCACCTACTGGGTATGCCAGAACCACTTGTCGGACACTCCGGAATCATCTGCCGGACATGCCGGAACCAGCTCTCAGACACACCAGAACCAAGTGCCGGAGACGCCGGAAGCACCTGCCGAGCATGCCGGAGCCACCTGCTCGACTCGCCAGAATCACCTGCCGGACACGCCAAAATCACCTGCTGGGTACGCCAGAACCACCTGGCGGACACTACGGAATCACCTGCCGCGCATGCCGGAACCACCTCTCAGACGTGCCGGAAGCACGTGCCAGACACGCCGGAAACACCTACCGGACAGACCGGAACCACCTGCCAAGAACGCCGGAGCCACCTGTTCGACTCGCTGGAACCACCTGCCGGACAGGCCAATATCAACTGCTGGCTATGCGAGAACCACCTGGGGGACAGTCCGGGATCACCTGCCAGCCATTGCGGAACCACCTCTCAGACGTACCAGAACCACCTGCCGGAGAAGCTGGAAACACGTCCTGGACAGACTGGAACCACGTGACGGCCATGCCTGAACCACCTGCCGAGCACGGCGGAACCACCTGCCGGACACGCCAAAATGACCTGCGGTCTAGGCCAGAACCACTTGGACGACTCTCCGAAATGACCTGCCGGGCATGTTGGAACCACCTCTCAGACGTGCCAGAAGCACGTGGCGGACAGTCCGGAATCACCTGTTGGGCATACGCAACCACCTCTGACACGTACCAGAACCACGTGCCGTGCACGCCGGAACCACCTACCGGACAGACCGGAATCAACTTTTGGGCATGCCGGAACCACCTGTCAGATGTGCCAGAAACACGTGCCGGAGACGCCGGAAGCACCTGCCGAGCACGTCGCAACCACCTGCTCAACTCGCCTGAACCACCTGCCGGACACGCCAAAATCACCTGACCGCTACACCAGCACCACTTCGGGGACAAGCCGGAATCACGTGAGGGGCATGCCGGCACAGCCTCTCTGACTGAACCTCGTGCCGGACACCACAGAACCACCTGCCGGACAGACCGGAACCACCTGCCGGACACGCCGGAACCAACGGCTCGACCCGCCGGAACGACCGCTGGACATGCAAAATCACCTGTCGGCTACGCCGGAAACACTTGGCGAACACTCCGGAATCACCTGCCGGGCATGCCGGAACCACCTCTCAGATATGCCAGAACCCCGTGCCAATGACGCCGGAAGCACCTGCCGAGCACGCCGGAACCACCTGCTCGACTCGCCAGAACCACCTGCCGGACACGCAAAAATCACCTGCCAACTACGCCAGTACCACTTGGCGGACACTGTGGAAACACCTGTCGGGCCGGCCGGAACCACATCTCAGACGTGCCAGAACCATGTGCATGAGATGCTGGAACCACACCCCGAACAGACGGAAAACACCTGTCAGACCCGTCTGAACAACCTGCCGAGCACGCCGGAGCCACCAGCTCGACTCGCCGGAACCACCTACCTTACATGCCAAAATCACCAGCCGGGTATGCCAGAACCACTTGGCGGACACTCCGGAATCATCTGCCGGACATGCCGGAACCAGCTCTCAGACACACCAGAACCACGTGCCGGAGACGCCGGAAGCACCTGCCGAGCATGCCGGAGCCACCTGCTCGACTCGCCACAAACACCTGCCGGACACGCCAAAATCACCTGCCGGGTACGCCAGAACCACCTGGCGGACACTCCGAAATCACCTGCCGCGCATGCCGGAACCACCTCTCAGACGTGCCGGAAGCACGTGCCGGACACGCCGGAATCACCTACCGGACAGACCGGAACCACCTGCCGAGCACGCCGGAGCCACCTGTTCGACTCGCTGGAACCACCTGCCGGACAGGCCAATATCAACTGCTGGCTATGCCAGAACCACTTGGGGGACGGTCCGGAATCACCTGCCAGCCATGGCGGAACCACCTCTCAGACGTACCAGAACCACCTGCCGGAGAAGCTGGAAACACGTCCTGGACAGTCTGGAACCACCTGACTGCCAAGCCTTACCACCTGCCAAGCACAACGGAACAACCTGCCAGACACGCCAAAATCACCTGCGTGTTATGCCAGAACCACTTGGAGGACTCTCTGGGATGACCTGCCGGGCATGCCGGAACCACCTCTCAGACGTGCCAGAACCATGTGGCGGACAGTCCGGAATCACCTGTTGGGCATGCGCAACCACCTCTGAGACGTACCAGAACCACATGCCGTGCAGGCTGGAACCACCTACCGGACAGACCGGAATCACCTTTCGGGCATGGCGGAACCACCTGTCAGATGTGCCAGAAACACGTGCCGGAGACGCCGGAAGCACCTGCCAAGCACGTTGGAACCACCTGCTCAACTCGCCTGAACCACCTGCCGGACATGCCAAAATCACCTGCCGACTATGCCAGAACCACTTGCGAACACTCCGGAATCACTTGTCGGGCATGCAGGAACCAGCTCTCAGACATGCCAGAACCCCGTGCCAATGACCTCGGAATCACCAGCCGAGCACGCCGGAACCACCTGCTCGACTCGCCAGAACCACCTGCCGATCACGCAAAAATCACCTGCCAGCTACGCCACAACCAGTTGGTGAACACTTTGGAATCACCTGCCAGGCTTGCTGGAACCTCCTGCCAGTCATGCCAAAATCACCTGCCAACTACGCCAGAACCGCTTGGCGGACACTGCGGAAACACCTGTGGGGCCAGCCGGAACCACATCTCAGACGTGCCAGAAACGTGTTCATGAGATGCTGGAACCACGCCCCGAACAGACGGAAAACACCTGCCAGACCCGTCTGAACAACCTGCCGAGCACGCCGGAGCCACCAGCTCGACTCGCCGGAACCACCTACCTTACATGCCAAAATCACCAGCCGGGTATGCCAGAACCACTAGGCGGACACTCCGGAATCACCTGCCGCGCATGCCGGAACCACCTCTCAGACGTGCCGGAAGCACGTGCCGGACACGCCGGAATCACATGTTGGGCATGCGCAACCACCTCTGAGACGTACCAGAACCACATGCCGTGCAGGCTGGAACCACCTACCGGACAGACCGGAATCACCTTTCGGGCATGCCGGAACCACCTGTCAGATGTGCCAGAAACACGTGCCGGAGACGCCGGAAGCACCTGCCAAGCACGTTGGAACCACCTGATCAACTCGCCTGAACCACCTGCCGGACATGCCAAAATCACCTGCCGACTATGCCAGAACCACTTGGCGAACACTCCGGAATCACTTGCCGGGCGTGCAGGAACCACCTCTCAGACATGCCAGAACCCCGTGCCAATGACCCCGGAAGCACCAGCCGAGCACGCCGGAACCACCTGCTCGACTCGCCAGAACCACCTGCCGATCACGCAAAAATCACCTGCCGGCTACGCCACAACCAGTTGGGGAACACTTCGGAATCACCTGCCGGGCTTGCTGGAACCACCTGCCGGTCATGCCAAAATCACCTGCCAACTACGCCAGTACCACTTGGCAGACACTGTGGAAACACCTGTCCCGCCGGCCGGAACCACATCTCAGACGTGCCAGAACCATGTGCATGAGATGCTGGAACCACACCCCGAACAGACGGAAAACACCTGCCAGACCCGTCTGAACAACCTGCCGAGCACGCCGGAGACACCTGCTCGACTCGCCAGAACCACCTCCCTGACACGCCAAAATCACCTGCTGGGTATGCCAGAACCACTTGGCGGACACTCCGGAATCATCTGCCGGACATGCCGGAACCAGCACTCAGACACACCAGAACCACGTGCCGGAGACGCCGGAAGCACCTGCGGGCTACGCCAGAACCACTTGGACGACTCTCCGAAATGACCTGCCGGGCATGTTGGAACCACCTCTCAGACGTGCCAGAAGCACGTGGCGGACAGTCCGGAATCACCTGTTGGGCATACGCAACCACCTCTGACACGTACCAGAACCACGTGCCGTGCACGCCGGAACCACCTACCGGACAGACCGGAATCAACTTTTGGGCATGCCGGAACCACCTGTCAGATGTGCCAGAAACACGTGCCGGAGACGCCGGAAGCACCTGCCGAGCACGTCGCAACCACCTGCTCAACTCGCCTGAACCACCTGCCGGACACGCCAAAATCACCTGCCCGCTACACCAGCACCACTTCGGGGACAAGCCGGAATCACGTGAGGGCCATGCCGGCACAGCCTCTCTGACTGAACCTCGTGCCGGACACCACAGAACCACCTGCCGGACAGACCGGAACCACCTGCCGGACACGCCGGAACCACCGGCTCGACCCGCCGGAACGACCGCTGCACATGCAAAATCACCTGCCGGCTACGCCGGAAACACTTGGCGAACACTCCGGAATCACCTGCCGGGCATGCCGGAACCACCTCTCAGATATGCCAGAACCACGTGCCAATGACCCCGGAAGCACCTGCCGAGCACGCCGGAACCACCTGCTCGACTCGCCAGAACCACCTGCCGGACACGCAAAAATCACCTGCCGGCTACGCCACAACCAGTTGGGGAACACTTCGGAATCACCTGCCGGTCTTGCTGGAACCACCTGCCGGTCATGCCAAAATCACCTGCCAACTACGCCAGTACCACTTGGCGGACACTGTGGAAACACCTGTGGGGCCGGCCGGAACCACATCTCAGACGTGCCAGAACCATGTGCATGAGATGCTGGAACCACACCCCGAACAGACGGAAAACACCTGCCAGACCCGTCTGAACAACCTGCCGAGCACGCCGGAGCCACCTGCTCGACCCGCCGGAACCACCTACCTGACATGCCCAAATCACCAGCCGGGTATGCCAGAACCACCTCGCGGACACTCCGAAATCACCTGTTGCGCATGCCGGAACCACCTCTCAGACGTGCCGGAAGCACGTGCCGGACACGCCGGAATCACCTCCCGGACAGACCGGAACCACCTGCCGAGCACGCCGGAGCCACCTGTTCGACTCGCTGGAACCACCTGCCGGACAGGCCAATATCAACTGCTGGCTATGCCAGAACCACCTGGGGGACGGTCCGGAATCACCTGCCAGCCATGGCGGAACCACCTCTCAGACGTACCCGAACCACCTGCCGGAGAAGCTGGAAACACGTCCTGGACAGTCTGGAACCACCTGCCGGCCAAGCCTGAACCACCTGCCAAGCACAACGGAACAACCTGTCAGACACGCCAAAATCACCTGCGTGTTATGCCAGAACCACTTCGAGGACTGTCTGGGATGACCTGCCGGGCATGCCGGAACCACCTCTCAGACGTGCCAGAACCATGTGGCGGACAGTCCGGAATCACCTGTTGGGCATGCGCAACCACCTCTGAGACGTACCAGAACCACATGCCGTGCAGGCTGGAACCACCTACCGGACAGACCGGAATCACCTTTCGGGCATGCCGGAACCACCTGTCAGATGTGCCAGAAACACGTGCCGGAGACGCCGGAAGCACCTGCCAAGCACGTTGGAACCACCTGCTCAACTCGCCTGAACCACCTGCCGGACATGCCAAAATCACCTGCCGACTATGCCAGAACCACTTGGCGAACACTCCGGAATCACTTGCCGGGCATGCAGGAACCACCTCTCAGACATGCCAGAAGCCCGTGCCAATGACCCCGGAAGCACCAGCCGAGCACGCCGGAACCACCTGCTCGACTCGCCAGAACCACCTGCCGATCACGCAAAAATCACCTGCCGGCTACGCCACAACCAGTTGGTGAACACTTTGGAATCACCTGCCAGGCTTGCTGGAACCACCTGCCGGTCATGACGAAATCACCTGCCGACTACGCCAGAACCCCTTGGCGGACACTGCGGAAACACCTGTCGGGCCGGCCGGAACCACATCTCAGACGTGCCAGAAACGTGTTCATGAGATGCTGGAACCACACCCCGAACAGACGGATGCCACCTGCCAGAACCGCCTGAACCACCTGCTGAGCACGCCGGAACCACCTGTTCGACTCACCGGTACCACCTCCCTGACACGCCAAAATCACCTACTGGGTATGCCAGAACCACTTGTCGGACACTCCGGAATCATCTGCCGGACATGCCGGAACCAGCTCTCAGACACACCAGAACCAAGTGCCGGAGACGCCGGAAGCACCTGCCGAGCATGCCGGAGCCACCTGCTCGACTCGCCAGAATCACCTGCCGGACACGCCAAAATCACCTGCCGGGTACGCCAGAACCACCTGGCGGACACTACGGAATCACCTGCCGCGCATGCCGGAACCACCTCTCAGACGTGCCGGAAGCACGTGCCAGACACGCCGGAAACACCTACCGGACAGACCGGAACCACCTGCCAAGAACGCCGGAGCCACCTGTTCGACTCGCTGGAACCACCTGCCGGACAGGCCAATATCAACTGCTGGCTATGCCAGAACCACCTGGGGGACAGTCCGGGATCACCTGCCAGCCATGGCGGAACCACCTCTCAGACGTACCAGAACCACCTGCCGGAGAAGCTGGAAACACGTCCTGGACAGACTGGAACCACGTGACGGCCATGCCTGAACCACCTGCCGAGCACGGCGGAACCACCTGCCGGACACGCCAAAATCACCTGCGGTCTAGGCCAGAACCACTTGGACGACTCTCCGAAATGACCTGCCGGGCATGTTGGAACCACCTCTCAGACGTGCCAGAAGCACGTGGCGGACAGTCCGGAATCACCTGTTGGGCATACGCAACCACCTCTGACACGTACCAGAACCACGTGCCGTGCACGCCGGAACCACCTACCGGACAGACCGGAATCAACTTTTGGGCATGCCGGAACCACCTGTCAGATGTGCCAGAAACACGTGCCGGAGACGCCGGAAGCACCTGCAGAGCACGTCGCAACCACCTGCTCAACTCGCCTGAACCACCTGCCGGACACGCCAAAATCACCTGACCGCTACACCAGCACCACTTCGGGGACAAGCCGGAATCACGTGAGGGGCATGCCGGCAGAGCCTCTCTGACTGAACCTCGTGCCGGACACCACAGAACCACCTGCCGGACAGACCGGAACCACCTGCCGGACACGCCGGAACCAACGGCTCGACCCGCCGGAACGACCGCTGGACATGCAAAATCACCTGTCGGCTACGCCGGAAACACTTGGCGAACACTCCGGAATCACCTGCCGGGCATGCCGGAACCACCTCTCAGATATGCCAGAACCCCGTGCCAATGACGCCGGAAGCACCTGCCGAGCACGCCGGAACCACCTGCTCGACTCGCCAGAACCACCTGCCGGACACGCAAAAATCACCTGCCGGCTACGCCACAACCAGTTGGGGAACACTTCGGAATCACCTGCCGGGCTTGCTGGAACCACCTGCCGGTCATGCCAAAATCACCTGCCAACTACGCCAGTACCACTTGGCGGACACTGTGGAAACACCTGTGGGGCCGGCCGGAACCACATCTCAGACGTGCCAGAACCATGTGCATGAGATGCTGGAACCACACCCCGAACAGACGGAAAACACCTGCCAGACCCGTCTGAACAACCTGCCGAGCACGCCGGAGCCACCTGCTCGACCCGCCGGAACCACCTACCTGACATGCCCAAATCACCAGCCGGGTATGCCAGAACCACCTCGCGGACACTCCGAAATCACCTGTTGCGCATGCCGGAACCACCTCTCAGACGTGCCGGAAGCACGTGCCGGACATGCCGGAATCATCTACCGGACAGACCGGAACCACCTGCCGAGCACGCCGGAGCCACCTGTTTGACTCGCTGGAACCACCTGCCGGACAGGCCAATATCAACTGCTGGCTATGCCAGAACCACCTGGGGGACGGTCCGGAATCACCTGCCAGCCATGGCGGAACCACCTCTCAGACGTACCCGAACCACCTGCCGGAGAAGCTGGAAACACGTCCTGGACAGTCTGGAACCACCTGCCGGCCAAGCCTGAACCACCTGCCAAGCACAACGGAACAAACTGCCAGACACGCCAAAATCACCTGCGTGTTATGCCAGAACCACTTGGAGGACTCTCTGGGATGACCTGCCGGGCATGCCGGAACCACCTCTCAGACGTGCCAGAACCATGTGGCGGACAGTCCGGAATCACCTGTTGGGCATGCGCAACCACCTCTGAGACGTACCAGAACCACATGCCGTGCAGGCTGGAACCACCTACCGGACAGACCGGAATCACCTTTCGGGCATGCCGGAACCACCTGTCAGATGTGCCAGAAACACGTGCCGGAGACGCCGGAAGCACCTGCCAAGCACGTTGGAACCACCTGCTCAACTCGCCTGAACCACCTGCCGGACATGCCAAAATCACCTGCCGACTATGCCAGAACCACTTGGCGAACACTCCGGAATCACTTGCCGGGCATGCAGGAACCACCTCTCAGACATGCCAGAACCCCGTGCCAATGACCCCGGAAGCACCAGCCGAGCACGCCGGAACCACCTGCTCGACTCGCCAGAACCACCTGCCGATCACGCAAAAATCACCTGCCGGCTACGCCACAACCAGTTGGTGAACACTTTGGAATCACCTGCCAGGCTTGCTGGAACCACCTGCTGGTCATGCCAAAATCACCTGCCAACTACGCCAGAACCGCTTGGCGGACACTGCGGAAACACCTGTCGGGCCGGCCGGAACCACATCTCAGACGTGCCGGAAACGTGTTCAGGAGATGCTGGAACCACACCCCGAACAGACTGATACCACCTGCCAGAACCGCCTGAACCACCTGCTGAGCACGCGGGAACCAACTGCTCGACTCACCGGTACCACCTCCCTGACACGCCAAAATCACCTGCTGGGTATGCCAGAACCACTTGGCGGACACTCCGGAATCATCTGCCGGACATGCCGGAACCAGCACTCAGACACACCAGAACCACGTGCCGGAGACGCCGGAAGCACCTGCGGGCTACGCCAGAACCTCTTGGACGACTCTCCGAAATGACCTGCCGGGCATGTTGGAACCATCTCTCAGACGTGCCAGAAGCACGTGGCGGACAGTCCGGAATCACCTGTTGGGCATACGCAACCACCTCTGACACGTACCAGAACCACGTGCCGTGCACGCCGGAACCACCTACCGGACAGACCGGAATCAACTTTTGGGCATGCCGGAACCACCTGTCAGATGTGCCAGAAACACGTGCCGGAGACGCCGGAAGCACCTGCCGAGCACGTCGCAACCACCTGCTCCACTCGCCTGAACCACCTGCCGGACACGCCAAAATCACCTGCCCGCTACACCAGCACCACTTCGGGGACAAGCCGGAATCACGTGAGGGGCATGCCGGCACAGCCTCTCAGACTGAACCTCGTGCCGGGCAACACAGAACCACCTGCCGGACAGACCGGAACCACCTGCCGGACACGCCGGAACCACCGGCTCGACCCGCCGGAACGACCGCTGCACATGCAAAATCACCTGCCGGCTACGCCGGAAACACTTGGCGAACACTCCGGAATCACCTGCCGGGCATGCCGGAACCACCTCTCAGATATGCCAGAACCACGTGCCAATGACCCCGGAAGCACCTGCCGAGCACGCCGGAACCACCTGCTCGACTCGCCAGAACCACCTGCCGGACACGCAAAAATCACCTGCCGGCTACGCCACAACCAGTTGGGGAACACTTCGGAATCACCTGCCGGGCTTGCTGGAACCACCTGCCGGTCATGCCAAAATCACCTGCCAACTACGCCAGTACCACTTGGCGGACACTGTGTAAACACCTGTCGGGCCGGCCGGAACCACATCTCAGACGTGCCAGAACCATGTGCATGAGATGCTGGAACCACACCCCGAACAGACGGAAATCACCTGCCAGACCCGTCTGAACAACCTGTCGAGCACGCCGGAGCCACCTGCACGATTCGCCGGAACCACCTACCTGACATGCCCAAATCACCAGCTGGGTATGCCAGAACCACTTGGCGGACACTCTCGAATCATCTGCCGGACATGCCGGAACCAGCTCTCAGACACACCAGAACCACGTGCCGGAGACGCCGGAAGCACCTGCCGAGCATGCCGGAGCCACCTGCTCGACTCGCCAGAAACACCTGCCGGACACGCCAAAATCACCTGCCGGGTACGCCAGAAGCACCTGGCAGACACGCCGAAATCACCTGTCGCGCATGCCGGAACCACCTCTCAGACGTGCCGGAAGCACGTGCCGGACACGCCGGAATCACCTACCGGACAGACCGGAACCACCTGCCGAGCACGCCGGAGCCACCTGTTCGACTCGCTGGAAGCACCTGCCGGACAGGCAAATATCAACTGCTGGCTATGCCAGAACCACCTGGGGGACGGTCCGGCATCACCTGCCAGCCATGGCGGAACCACCTCTCAGACGTACCAGAACCACCTGCCGGAGAAGCTGGAAACACGTCCTGGACAGTCTGGAACCACCTGCCGGCCAAGCCTGAACCACCTGCCAAGCACAACGGAACAACCTGCCAGACACACCAAAATCACCTGCGTGTTATGCCAGAACCACTTGGAGGACTCTCTGGGATGACCTGCCGGGCATGCCGGAACCACCTCTCAGACGTGCCAGAACCATGTGGCGGACAGTCCGGAATCACCTTTTGGGCATGCGCAACCACCTCTGAGACGTAACAGAACCACATGCCGTGCAGGCTGGAACCACCTACCGGACAGACCGGAATCACCTTTCGGGCATGGCGGAACCACCTGTCAGATGTGCCAGAAACACGTGCCGGAGACGCCGGAAGCACCTGCCAAGCACGTTGGAACCACCTGCTCAACTCGCCTGAACCACCTGCCGGAAATGCCAAAATCACCTGCCGACTATGCCAGAACCACTTGGCGAACACTCCGGAATCACTTGCCGGGCATGCAGGAACCAGCTCTCAGACATGCCAGAACCCCGTGCCAATGACCTCGGAATCACCAGCCGAGCACGCCGGAACCACCTGCTCGACTCGCCAGAACCACCTGCCGATCACGCAAAAATCACCTGCCGGCTACGCCACAACCAGTTGGTGAACACTTTGGAATCACCTGCCAGGCTTGCTGGAACCACCTGCTGGTCATGCCAAAATCACCTGCCAACTACGCCAGAACCGCTTGGCGGACACTGCGGAAACACCTGTCGGGCCGGCCGGAACCACATCTCAGACGTGCCGGAAACGTGTTCATGAGATGCTGGAACCACACCCCGAACAGACTGATACCACCTGCCAGAACCGCCTGAACCACTTGCTGAGCACGCGGGAACCAACTGCTCGACTCACCGGTACCACCTCCCTGACACGCCAAAATCACCTGCTGGGTATGCCAGAACCACTTGGCGGACACTCCGGAATCATCTGCCGGACATGCCGGAACCAGCACTCAGACACACCAGAACCACGTGCCGGAGACGCCGGAAGCACCTGCGGGCTACGCCAGAACCTCTTGGACGACTCTCCGAAATGACCTGCCGGGCATGTTGGAACCATCTCTCAGACGTGTCAGAAGCACGTGGCGGACAGTCCGGAATCACCTGTTGGGCATACGCAACCACCTCTGACACGTACCAGAACCACGTGCCGTGCACGCCGGAACCACCTACCGGACAGACCGGAATCAACTTTTGGGCATGCCGGAACCACCTGTCAGATGTGCCAGAAACACGTGCCGGAGACGCCGGAAGCACCTGCCGAGCACGTCGCAACCACCTGCTCAACTCGCCTGAACCACCTGCCGGACACGCCAAAATCACCTGCCCGCTACACCAGCACCACTTCGGGGACAAGCCGGAATCACGTGAGGGGCATGCCGGCACAGCCTCTCAGACTGAACCTCGTGCTGGACACCACAGAACCACCTGCCGGACAGACCGGAACCACCTGCCGGACACGCCGGAACCACCTGCTCGACTCGCCAGAACCACCTGCCGGACACGCAAAAATCACCTGCCGGCTACGCCACAACCAGTTGGGGAACACTTCGGAATCACCTGCCGGGCTTGCTGGAACCACCTGCCGGTCATTCCAAAATCACCTGCCAACTACGCCAGTACCACTTGGCGGACACTGTGGAAACACCTGTCGGGCCGGCCGGAACCACATCTCAGACGTGCCAGAAACGTGTTCATGAGATGCTGGAACCACACCCCGAACAGACGGATGCCACCTGCCAGAACCGCCTGAACCACCTGCTGAGCACGCCGGAACCACCTGTTCGACTCACCGGTACCACCTCCCTGACACGCCAAAATCACCTGCTGGGTATGCCAGAACCACTTGGCGGACACTCCGGAATCATCTGCCGGACATGCCGGAACCAGCTCTCAGACACACCAGAACCAAGTGCCGGAGACGCCGGAAGCACCTGCCGAGCATGCCGGAGCCACCTGCTCGACTCGCCAGAATCACCTGCCGGACACTCCAAAATCACCTGCCGGGTACGCCAGAACCACCTGGCGGACACTACGGAATCACCTGCCGCGCATGCCGGAACCACCTCTCAGACGTGCTGGAAGCACGTGCCAGACACGCCGGAAACACCTACCGGACAGACCGGAACCACCTGCCAAGAACGCCGGAGCCACCTGTTCGACTCGCTGGAACCACCTGCCGGACAGGCCAATATCAACTGCTGGCTATGCCAGAACCACCTGGGGAACAGTCCGGGATCACCTGCCAGCCATTGCGGAACCACCTCTCAGACGTACCAGAACCACCTGCCGGAGAAGCTGGAAACACGTCCTGGACAGACTGGAACCACGTGACGGCCATGCCTGAACCACCTGCCGAGCACGGCGGAACCACCTGCCGGACACGCCAAAATCACCTGCGGTCTAGGCCAGAACCACTTGGACGACTCTCCGAAATGACCTGCCGGGCATGTTGGAACCACCTCTCAGACGTGCCAGAAGCACGTGGCGGACAGTCCGGAATCACCTTTTGGGCATACGCAACCACCTCTGACACGTACCAGAACCACGTGCCGTGCACGCCGGAACCACCTACCGGACAGACCGGAATCAACTTTTGGGCATGATGGAACCACCAGTCAGATGTGCCAGAAACACGTGCCGGAGACGCCGGAAGCACCTGCCGAGCACGTCGCAACCACCTGCTCAACTCGCCTGAACCACCTACCGGACACGCCAAAATCACCTGACCGCTACACCAGCAGCACTTCGGGGACAAGCCGGAATCACGTGAGGTTCATGCCGGCACAGCCTCTCAGACTGAACCTCGTGCCGGGCACCACAGAACCACCTGCCGGACAGACCGGAACCACCTGCCGGACACGCCGGAACCACCGGCTCGACCCGCCGGAACGACCACTGGACATGCAAAATCACCTGCCGGCTATGCCGGAAACACTTGGCGAACAATCCGGAATCACCTGCCGGGCATGCCGGAACCACCTCTCAGATATGCCAGAACCACGTGCCAATGACCCCGGAAGCACCTGCCGAGCACGCCGGAACCACCTGCTCGACTCGCCAGAACCACCTGCCGGACACGCAAAAATCACCTGCCGGCTACGCCACAACCAGTTGGGGAACACTTCGGAATCACCTGCCGGGCTCCCTGGAACCACCTGCCGGTCATGCCAAAATCACCTGCCAACTACGCCAGTACCACTTGGCGGACACTGTGGAAACACCTGTCGGGCCGGCCGGAACCACATCTCAGACGTGCCAGAACCATGTGCATGAGATGCTGGAACCACACCCCGAACAGACGGAAAACACCTGCCAGACCCGTCTGAACAACCTGCCGAGCACGCCGGAGCCACCTGCTCGACTCGCCGGAACCACCTACCTGACATGCCCAAATCACCAGCCGGGTATGCCAGAACCACTTGGCGGACACTCCGGAATCATCTGCCGGACATGCCGGAACCAGCTCTCAGACACACCAGAACCACGTGCCGGAGACGCCGGAAGCACCTGCCGAGCATGCCGGAGCCACCTGCTCGACTCGCCAGAAACACCTGCCGGACACGCCAAAATCACCTGCCGGGTACGCCAGAACCACCTGGCGGACACTCCGAAACCACCTGTCGCGCATGCCGGAACCACCTCTCAGACGTGCCGGAAGCACGTGCCGGACACGCCGGAATCACCTACTGGACAGACCGGAACCACCTGCCCAGCACGCCGGAGCCACCTGTTCGACTCGCTGGAACCACCTGCCGGACAGGCCAATATCAACTGCTGGCTATGCGAGAACCACCTGGGGGACGGTCCGGAATCACCTGCCAGCCATGGCAGAACCACCTCTCAGACGTACCCGAACCACCTGCCGGAGAAGCTGGAAACACGTCCTGGACAGTCTGGAACCACCTGCCGGCCAAGCCTGAACCACCTGCCAAGCACAACGGAACAACCTGCCAGACACGCCAAAATCACCTGCGTGTTATGCCAGAACCACTTGGAGGACTCTCTGGGATGACCTGCCGGGCATGCCGGAACCACCTCTCAGACGTGCCAGAACCATGTGGCGGACAGTCCGGAATCACCTGTTGGGCATGCGCAACCACCTCTGAGACGTACCAGAACCACATGCCGTGCAGGCTGGAACCACCTACCGGACATACCGGAATCAACTTTTGGGCATGCCGGAACCACCTGTCAGATGTGCCAGAAACACGTGCCGGAGACGCCGGAAGCACCTGCCGAGCACGTCGCAACCACCTGCTCAACTCGCCTGAACCACCTGCCGGACACGCCAAAATCACCTGCCCGCTACACCAGCACCACTTCGGGGACAAGCCGGAATCACGTGAGGGGCATGCCGGCACAGCATCTCAGACTGAACCTCGTGCCGGACACCACAGAACCACCTGCCGGACAGACCGGAACCACCTGCCGGACACGCCGGAACCACCGGCTCGACCCGCCGGAACGACCGCTGGACATGCAAAACCACCTGCCGGCTACGCCGGAAACACTTGGCGAACACTCCGGAATCACCTGCCGGGCATGCCGGAACCACCTCTCAGATATGCCAGAACCACGTGCCAATGACCCCGGAAGCACCTGCCGAGCACGCCGGAACCACCTGCTCGACTCGCCAGAACCACCTGCCGGACACGCAGAAATCACCTGCCGGCTACGCCACAACCAGTTGGGGAACACTTCGGAATCACCGGCCGGGCTTGCTGGACCCACCTGCCGGTCATGCCAAAATCACCTGCCAACTACGCCAGTACCACTTGGCGGACACTGTGGAAACACCTGTCGGGCCGGCCGGAACCACATCTCAGACGTGCCAGAACCATGTGCATGAGATGCTGGAACCACACCCCGAACAGACGGAAATCACCTTCCAGACCCGTCTGAACAACCTGTCGAGCACGCCGGAGCCACCTGCACGATTCGCCGGAACCACCTACCTGACATGCCCAAATCACCAGCTGGGTATGCCAGAACCACTTGGCGGACACTCTCGAATCATCTGCCGGACATGCCGGAACCAGCTCTCAGACACACCAGAACCACGTGCCGGAGACGCCGGAAGCACCTGCCGAGCATGCCGGAGCCACCTGCTCGACTCGCCAGAAACACCTGCCGGACACGCCAAAATCACCTGCCGGGTACGCCAGAAGCACCTGGCAGACACGCCGAAATCACCTGTCGCGCATGCCGGAACCACCTCTCAGACGTGCCGGAAGCACGTGCCGGACACGCCGGAATCACCTACCGGACAGACCGGAACCACCTGCCGAGCACGCCGGAGCCACCTGTTCGACTCGCTGGAAGCACCTGCCGGACAGGCAAATATCAACTGCTGGCTATGCCAGAACCACCTGGGGGACGGTCCGGCATCACCTGCCAGCCATGGCGGAACCACCTCTCAGACGTACCAGAACCACCTGCCGGAGAAGCTGGAAACACGTCCTGGACAGTCTGGAACCACCTGCCGGCCAAGCCTGAACCACCTGCCAAGCACAACGGAACAACCTGCCAGACACACCAAAATCACCTGCGTGTTATGCCAGAACCACTTGGAGGACTCTCTGGGATGACCTGCCGGGCATGCCGGAACCACCTCTCAGACGTGCCAGAACCATGTGGCGGACAGTCCGGAATCACCTTTTGGGCATGCGCAACCACCTCTGAGACGTACCAGAACCACATGCCGTGCAGGCTGGAACCACCTACCGGACAGACCGGAATCACCTTTCGGGCATGGCGGAACCACCTGTCAGATGTGCCAGAAACACGTGCCGGAGACGCCGGAAGCACCTGCCAAGCACGTTGGAACCACCTGCTCAACTCGCCTGAACCACCTGCCGGAAATGCCAAAATCACCTGCCGACTATGCCAGAACCACTTGGCGAACACTCCGGAATCACTTGCCGGGCATGCAGGAACCAGCTCTCAGACATGCCAGAACCCCGTGCCAATGACCTCGGAATCACCAGCCGAGCACGCCGGAACCACCTGCTCGACTCGCCAGAACCACCTGCCGATCACGCAAAAATCACCTGCCGGCTACGCCACAACCAGTTGGTGAACACTTTGGAATCACCTGCCAGGCTTGCTGGAACCACCTGCTGGTCATGCCAAAATCACCTGCCAACTACGCCAGAACCGCTTGGCGGACACTGCGGAAACACCTGTCGGGCCGGCCGGAACCACATCTCAGACGTGCCGGAAACGTGTTCATGAGATGCTGGAACCACACCCCGAACAGACTGATACCACCTGCCAGAACCGCCTGAACCACTTGCTGAGCACGCGGGAACCAACTGCTCGACTCACCGGTACCACCTCCCTGACACGCCAAAATCACCTGCTGGGTATGCCAGAACCACTTGGCGGACACTCCGGAATCATCTGCCGGACATGCCGGAACCAGCACTCAGACACACCAGAACCACGTGCCGGAGACGCCGGAAGCACCTGCGGGCTACGCCAGAACCTCTTGGACGACTCTCCGAAATGACCTGCCGGGCATGTTGGAACCATCTCTCAGACGTGTCAGAAGCACGTGGCGGACAGTCCGGAATCACCTGTTGGGCATACGCAACCACCTCTGACACGTACCAGAACCACGTGCCGTGCACGCCGGAACCACCTACCGGACAGACCGGAATCAACTTTTGGGCATGCCGGAACCACCTGTCAGATGTGCCAGAAACACGTGCCGGAGACGCCGGAAGCACCTGCCGAGCACGTCGCAACCACCTGCTCAACTCGCCTGAACCACCTGCCGGACACGCCAAAATCCCCTGCCCGCTACACCAGCACCACTTCGGGGACAAGCCGGAATCACGTGAGGGGCATGCCGGCACAGCCTCTCAGACTGAACCTCGTGCTGGGCACCACAGAACCACCTGCCGGACAGACCGGAACCACCTGCCGGACACGCCGGAACCACCTGCTCGACTCGCCAGAACCACCTGCCGGACACGCAAAAATCACCTGCCGGCTACGCCACAACCAGTTGGGGAACACTTCGGAATCACCTGCCGGGCTTGCTGGAACCACCTGCCGGTCATTCCAAAATCACCTGCCAACTACGCCAGTACCACTTGGCGGACACTGTGGAAACACCTGTCGGGCCGGCCGGAACCACATCTCAGACGTGCCAGAAACGTGTTCATGAGATGCTGGAACCACACCCCGAACAGACGGATGCCACCTGCCAGAACCGCCTGAACCACCTGCTGAGCACGCCGGAACCACCTGTTCGACTCACCGGTACCACCTCCCTGACACGCCAAAATCACCTGCTGGGTATGCCAGAACCACTTGGCGGACACTCCGGAATCATCTGCCGGACATGCCGGAACCAGCTCTCAGACACACCAGAACCAAGTGCCGGAGACGCCGGAAGCACCTGCCGAGCATGCCGGAGCCACCTGCTCGACTCGCCAGAATCACCTGCCGGACACTCCAAAATCACCTGCCGGGTACGCCAGAACCACCTGGCGGACACTACGGAATCACCTGCCGCGCATGCCGGAACCACCTCTCAGACGTGCTGGAAGCACGTGCCAGACACGCCGGAAACACCTACCGGACAGACCGGAACCACCTGCCAAGAACGCCGGAGCCACCTGTTCGACTCGCTGGAACCACCTGCCGGACAGGCCAATATCAACTGCTGGCTATGCCAGAACCACCTGGGGAACAGTCCGGGATCACCTGCCAGCCATTGCGGAACCACCTCTCAGACGTACCAGAACCACCTGCCGGAGAAGCTGGAAACACGTCCTGGACAGACTGGAACCACGTGACGGCCATGCCTGAACCACCTGCCGAGCACGGCGGAACCACCTGCCGGACACGCCAAAATCACCTGCGGTCTAGGCCAGAACCACTTGGACGACTCTCCGAAATGACCTGCCGGGCATGTTGGAACCACCTCTCAGACGTGCCAGAAGCACGTGGCGGACAGTCCGGAATCACCTTTTGGGCATACGCAACCACCTCTGACACGTACCAGAACCACGTGCCGTGCACGCCGGAACCACCTACCGGACAGACCGGAATCAACTTTTGGGCATGATGGAACCACCAGTCAGATGTGCCAGAAACACGTGCCGGAGACGCCGGAAGCACCTGCCGAGCACGTCGCAACCACCTGCTCAACTCGCCTGAACCACCTACCGGACACGCCAAAATCACCTGACCGCTACACCAGCAGCACTTCGGGGACAAGCCGGAATCACGTGAGGTTCATGCCGGCACAGCCTCTCAGACTGAACCTCGTGCCGGGCACCACAGAACCACCTGCCGGACAGACCGGAACCACCTGCCGGACACGCCGGAACCACCGGCTCGACCCGCCGGAACGACCACTGGACATGCAAAATCACCTGCCGGCTATGCCGGAAACACTTAGCGAACAATCCGGAATCACCTGCCGGGCATGCCGGAACCACCTCTCAGATATGCCAGAACCACGTGCCAATGACCCCGGAAGCACCTGCCGAGCACGCCGGAACCACCTGCTCGACTCGCCAGAACCACCTGCCGGACACGCAAAAATCACCTGCCGGCTACGCCACAACCAGTTGGGGAACACTTCGGAATCACCTGCCGGGCTCCCTGGAACCACCTGCCGGTCATGCCAAAATCACCTGCCAACTACGCCAGTACCACTTGGCGGACACTGTGGAAACACCTGTCGGGCCGGCCGGAACCACATCTCAGACGTGCCAGAACCATGTGCATGAGATGCTGGAACCACACCCCGAACAGACGGAAAACACCTGCCAGACCCGTCTGAACAACCTGCCGAGCACGCCGGAGCCACCTGCTCGACTCGCCGGAACCACCTACCTGACATGCCCAAATCACCAGCCGGGTATGCCAGAACCACTTGGCGGACACTCCGGAATCATCTGCCGGACATGCCGGAACCAGCTCTCAGACACACCAGAACCACGTGCCGGAGACGCCGGAAGCACCTGCCGAGCATGCCGGAGCCACCTGCTCGACTCGCCAGAAACACCTGCCGGACACGCCAAAATCACCTGCCGGGTACGCCAGAACCACCTGGCGGACACTCCGAAACCACCTGTCGCGCATGCCGGAACCACCTCTCAGACGTGCCGGAAGCACGTGCCGGACACGCCGGAATCACCTACTGGACAGACCGGAACCACCTGCCCAGCACGCCGGAGCCACCTGTTCGACTCGCTGGAACCACCTGCCGGACAGGCCAATATCAACTGCTGGCTATGCCAGAACCACCTGGGGGACGGTCCGGAATCACCTGCCAGCCATGGCAGAACCACCTCTCAGACGTACCCGAACCACCTGCCGGAGAAGCTGGAAACACGTCCTGGACAGTCTGGAACCACCTGCCGGCCAAGCCTGAACCACCTGCCAAGCACAACGGAACAACCTGCCAGACACGCCAAAATCACCTGCGTGTTATGCCAGAACCACTTGGAGGACTCTCTGGGATGACCTGCCGGGCATGCCGGAACCACCTCTCAGACGTGCCAGAACCATGTGGCGGACAGTCCGGAATCACCTGTTGGGCATGCGCAACCACCTCTGAGACGTACCAGAACCACATGCCGTGCAGGCTGGAACCACCTACCGGACATACCGGAATCAACTTTTGGGCATGCCGGAACCACCTGTCAGATGTGCCAGAAACACGTGCCGGAGACGCCGGAAGCACCTGCCGAGCACGTCGCAACCACCTGCTCAACTCGCCTGAACCACCTGCCGGACACGCCAAAATCACCTGCCCGCTACACCAGCACCACTTCGGGGACAAGCCGGAATCACGTGAGGGGCATGCCGGCACAGCATCTCAGACTGAACCTCGTGCCGGACACCACAGAACCACCTGCCGGACAGACCGGAACCACCTGCCGGACACGCCGGAACCACCGGCTCGACCCGCTGGAACGACCGCTGGACATGCAAAACCACCTGCCGGCTACGCCGGAAACACTTGGCGAACACTCCGGAATCACCTACCGGGCATGCCGGAACCACCTCTCAGATATGCCAGAACCACGTGCCAATGACCCCGGAAGCACCTGCCGAGCACGCCGGAACCACCTGCTCGACTCGCCAGAACCACCTGCCGGACACGCAGAAATCACCTGCCGGCTACGCCACAACCAGTTGGGGAACACTTCGGAATCACCTGCCGGGCTTGCTGGACCCACCTGCCGGTCATGCCAAAATCACCTGCCAACTACGCCAGTACCACTTGGCGGACACTGTGGAAACACCTGTCGGGCCGGCTGGAACCACATCTCAGACGTGCCAGAAACGTGTTCATGAGATGCTGGAACCACACCCCGAACAGACGGAAAACACCTGCCTAACCCGTCTGAACAACCTGCCGAGCACGCCGGAGCCACCAGCTCGACTCGCCGGAACCACCTACCTTACATGCCAAAATCACCAGCCGGGTATGCCAGAACCACTTGGCGGACACTCCGGAATCATCTGCCGGACATGCCGGAACCAGCTCTCAGACACACCAGAACCACGTGCCGGAGACGCCGGAAGCACCTGCCGAGCATGCCGGAGCCACCTGCTCGACTCGCCAGAAACACCTGCCGGACACGCCAAAATCACCTGCCGGGTACGCCAGAACCACCTGGCGGACACTCCGAAATCACCTGCCGCGCATGCCGGAACCACCTCTCAGACGTGCCGGAAGCACGTGCCGGACACGCCGGAATCACCTACCGGACAGACCGGAACCACCTGCCGAGCACGCCGGAGCCACCTGTTCGACTCGCTGGAACCACCTGCCGGACAGGCCAATATCAACTGCTGGCTATGCCAGAACCACCTGGGGGACAGTCCGGGATCACATGCCAGCCATTGCGGAACCACCTCTCAGACGTACCAGAACCACCTGCCGGAGAAGCTGGAAACACGTCCTGGACAGACTGGAACCACGTGACGGCCATGCCTGAACCACCTGCCGAGCACGGCGGAACCACCTGCCGGACACGCCAAAATCACCTGAGGGCTACGCCAGAACCACTTGGACGACTCTCCGAAATGACCTGCCGGGCATGTTGGAACCACCTCTCAGACGTGCCAGAAGCACGTGGCGGACAGTCCGGAATCACCTGTTGGGCATACGCAACCACCTCTGACACGTACCAGAACCACGTGCCGTGCACGCCGGAACCACCTACCGGACAGACCGGAATCAACTTTTGGGCATGCCGGAACCACCTGTCAGATGTGCCAGAAACACGTGCCGGAGACGCCGGAAGCACCTGCCGAGCACGTCGCAACCACCTGCTCAACTCGCCTGAACCACCTGCCGGACACGCCAAAATCACCTGACCGCTACACCAGCACCACTTCGGGGACAAGCCGGAATCACGTGAGGGGCATGCCGGCACAGCCTCTCTGACTGAACCTCGTGCCGGACACCACAGAACCACCTGCCGGACAGACCGGAACCACCTGCCGGACACGCCGGAACCACCGGCTCGACCCGCCGGAACGACCGCTGGACATGCAAAATCACCTGCCGGCTACGCCGGAAACACTTGGCGAACACTCCGGAATCACCTGCCGGGCATGCCGGAACCACCTCTCAGATATGCCAGAACCACGTGCCAATGACCCCGGAAGCACCTGCCGAGCACGCAGGAACCACCTGCTCGACTCGCCAGAACCACCTGCCGGACACGCAAAAATCACCTGCCGGCTACGCCACAACCAGTTGGGGAACACTTCGGAATCACCTGCCGGTCTTGCTGGAACCACCTGCCGGTCATGCCAAAATCACCTGCCAACTACGCCAGTACCACTTGGCGGACACTGTGGAAACACCTGTGGGGCCGGCCGGAACCACATCTCAGACGTGCCAGAACCATGTGCATGAGATGCTGGAACCACACCCCGAACAGACGGAAAACACCTGCCAGACCCGTCTGAACAACCTTCCGAGCACGCCGGAGCCACCTGCTCGACCCGCCGGAACCACCTACCTGACATGCCCAAATCACCAGCCGGGTATGCCAGAACCACCTCGCGGACACTCCGAAATCACCTGTTGCGCATGCCGGAACCACCTCTCAGACGTGCCGGAAGCACGTGCCGGACACGCCGGAATCACCTACCGGACAGACCGGAACCACCTGCCGAGCACGCCGGAGCCACCTGTTTGACTCGCTGGAACCACCTGCCGGACAGGCCAATATCAACTGCTGGCTATGCCAGAACCACCTGGGGGACGGTCCGGAATCACCTGCCAGCCATGGCGGAACCACCTCTCAGACGTACCCGAACCACCTGCCGGAGAAGCTGGAAACACGTCCTGGACAGTCTGGAACCACCTGCCGGCCAAGCCTGAACCACCTGCCAAGCACAACGGAACAACCTGCCAGACACGCCAAAATCACCTGCGTGTTATGCCAGAACCACTTGGAGGACTCTCTGGGATGACCTGCCGGGCATGCCGGAACCACCTCTCAGACGTGCCAGAACCATGTGGCGGACAGTCCGGAATCACCTGTTGGGCATGCGCAACCACCTCTGAGACGTACCAGAACCACATGCCGTGCAGGCTGGAACCACCTACCGGACAGACCGGAATCACCTTTCGGGCATGCCGGAACCACCTGTCAGATGTGCCAGAAACACGTGCCGGAGACGCCGGAAGCACCTGCCAAGCACGTTGGAACCACCTGCTCAACTCGCCTGAACCACCTGCCGGACATGCCAAAATCACCTGCCGACTATGCCGGAACCACTTGGCGAACACTCCGGAATCACTTGCCGGGCATGCAGGAACCACCTCTCAGACATGCCAGAACCCCGTGCCAATGACCCCGGAAGCACCAGCCGAGCACGCCGGAACCACCTGCTCGACTCGCCAGAACCACCTGCCGATCACGCAAAAATCACCTGCCGGCTACGCCACAACCAGTTGGTGAACACTTTGGAATCACCTGCCAGGCTTGCTGGAACCACCTGCTGGTCATGCCAAAATCACCTGCCAACTACGCCAGAACCGCTTGGCGGACACTGCGGAAACACCTGTCGGGCCGGCCGGAACCACATCTCAGACGTGCCGGAAACGTGTTCAGGAGATGCTGGAACCACACCCCGAACAGACTGATACCACCTGCCAGAACCGCCTGAATCACCTGCTGAGCACGCGGGAACCAACTGCTCGACTCACCGGTACCACCTCCCTGACACGCCAAAATCACCTGCTGGGTATGCCAGAACCACTTGGCGGACACTCCGGAATCATCTGCCGGACATGCCGGAACCAGCACTCAGACACACCAGAACCACGTGCCGGAGACGCCGGAAGCACCTGCGGGCTACGCCAGAACCTCTTGGACGACTCTCCGAAATGACCTGCCGGGCATGTTGGAACCATCTCTCAGACGTGCCAGAAGCACGTGGCGGACAGTCCGGAATCACCTGTTGGGCATACGCAACCACCTCTGACACGTACCAGAACCACGTGCCGTGCACGCCGGAACCACCTACCGGACAGACCGGAATCAACTTTTGGGCATGCCGGAACCACCTGTCAGATGTGCCAGAAACACGTGCCGGAGACGCCGGAAGCACCTGCCGAGCACGTCGCAACCACCTGCTCAACTCGCCTGAACCACCTGCCGGACACGCCAAAATCCCCTGCCCGCTACACCAGCACCACTTCGGGGACAAGCCGGAATCACGTGAGGGGCATGCCGGCACAGCCTCTCAGACTGAACCTCGTGCCGGGCACCACAGAACCACCTGCCGGACAGACCGGAACCACCTGCCGGACACGCCGGAACCACCAGCTCGACCCGCCGGAACGACCGCTGCACATGCAAAATCACCTGCCGGCTACGCCGGAAACACTTGGCGAACACTCCGGAATCACCTGCCGGGCATGCCGGAACCACCTCTCAGATATGCCAGAACCACGTGCCAATGACCCCGGAAGCACCTGCCGAGCACGCCGGAACCACATGCTCGACTCGCCAGAACCACCCGCCGGACACGCAAAAATCACCTGCCGGCTACGCCACAACCAGTTGGGGAACACTTCGGAATCACCTGCCGGGCTTGCTGGAACCACCTGCCGGTCATGCCAAAATCACCTGCCAACTACGCCAGTACCACTTGGCGGACACTGTGGAAACACCTGTCGGGCCGGCCGGAACCACATCTCAGACGTGCCAGAACCATGTGCATGAGATGCTGGAACCACACCCCGAACAGACGGAAATCACCTGCCAGACCCGTCTGAACAACCTGTCGAGCACGCCGGAGCCACCTGCACGACTCGCCGGAACCACCTACCTGACATGCCCAAATCACCAGCTGGGTATGCCAGAACCACTTGGCGGACACTCTGGAATCATCTGCCGGACATGCCGGAACCAGCTCTCAGACACACCAGAACCACGTGTCGGAGACGCCGGAAGCACCTGCCGAGCATGCCGGAGCCACCTGCTCGACTCGCCAGAAACACCTGCCGGACACGCCAAAATCACCTGCCGGGTACGCCAGAAGCACCTGGCAGACACGCCGAAATCACCTGTCGCACATGCCGGAACCACCTCTCAGACGTGCCGGAAGCACGTGCCGGACACGCCGGAATCACCTACCGGACAGACCGGAACCACCTGCCGAGCACGCCGGAGCCACCTGTTCGACTCGCTGGAAGCACCTGCCGGACAGGCAAATATCAACTGCTGGCTATGCCAGAACCACCTGGGGGACGGTCCGGCATCACCTGCCAGCCATGGCGGAACCACCTCTCAGACGTACCAGAACCACCTGCCGGAGAAGCTGGAAACACCTCCTGGACAGTCTGGAACCACCTGCCGGCCAAGCCTGAACCACCTGCCAAGCACAACGGAACAACCTGCCAGACACGCCAAAATCACCTGCGTGTTATGCCAGAACCACTTGGAGGACTCTCTGGGATGACCTGCCGGGCATGCCGGAACCACCTCTCAGACGTGCCAGAACCATTTGGCGGACAGTCCGGAATCACCTGTTGGGCATGCGCAACCACCTCTGAGACGTACCAGAACCACATGCCGTGCAGGCTGGAACCACCTACCGGAAAGACCGGAATCACCTTTCGGGCATGCCGGAACCACCTGTCAGATGTGCCAGAAACACGTGCCGGAGACGCCGGAAGCACCTGCCAAGCACGTTGGAACCACCTGCTCAACTCGCCTGAACCACCTGCCGGACATGCCAAAATCACCTGCCGACTATGCCAGAACCACTTGGCGAACACTCCGGAATCACTTGCCGGGCATGCAGGAACCACCTCTCAGACATGCCAGAACCCCGTGCCAATGACCCCGGAAGCACCAGCCGAGCACGCCGGAACCACCTGCTCGACTCGCCAGAACCACCTGCCGATCACGCAAAAATCACCTGCCGGCTACGCCACAACCAGTTGGTGAACACTTTGGAATCACCTGCCAGGCTTGCTGGAACCACCTGCCGGTCATGACAAAATCACCTGCCGACTACGCCAGAACCGCTTGGCGGACACTGCGGAAACACCTGTGGGGCCAGCCGGAACCACATCTCAGACGTGCCAGAAACGTGTTCATGAGATGCTGGAACCACACCCCGAACAGACGGAAAACACCTGCCAGACCCGTCTGAACAACCTGCCGAGCACGCCGGAGCCACCAGCTCGACTCGCCGGAACCACCTACCTGACATGCCCAAATCACCAGCCGGGTATGCCAGAACCACTTGGCGGACACTCCGGAATCATCTGCCGGACATGCCGGAACCAGCTCTCAGACACACCAGAACCACGAGCCGGAGACGCCGGAAGCACCTGCCGAGCATGCCGGAGCCACCTGCTCGACTCGCCAGAAACACCTGCCGGACACGCCAAAATCACCTGCCGGGTACGCCAGAACCACCTGGCGGACACTCCGAAATCACCTGCCGCGCATGCCGGAACCACCTCTCAGACGTCCGGAAGCACGTGCCGGACACGCCGGAATCACCTACCGGACAGACCGGAACCACCTGCCAAGCACGCCGGAGCCACCTGTTCGACTCGCTGGAACCACCTGCCGGACAGGCCAATATCAACTGCTGGCTATGCCAGAACCACCTGGGGGACGGTCCGGAATCACCTGCCAGCCATGGCGGAACCACCTCTCAGACGTACCAGAACCACCTGCCGGAGAAGCTGGAAACACGTCCTGGACAGTCTGGAACCACCTGACTACCAAGCCTTACCACCTGCCAAGCACAACGGAACAACCTGCCAGACACGCCAAAATCACCTGCGTGTTATGCCAGAACCACTTGGAGGACTCTCTGGGATGACCTGCCGGGCATGCCGGAACCACCTCTCAGACGTGCCAGAACCATGTGGCGGACAGTCCGGAATCACCTTTTGGGCATGCGCAACCACCTCTGAGACGTAACAGAACCACATGCCGTGCAGGCTGGAACCACCTACCGGACAGACCGGAATCACCTTTCGGGCATGGCGGAACCACCTGTCAGATGTGCCAGAAACACGTGCCGGAGACGCCGGAAGCACCTGCCAAGCACGTTGGAACCACCTGCTCAACTCGCCTGAACCACCTGCCGGAAATGCCAAAATCACCTGCCGACTATGCCAGAACCACTTGGCGAACACTCCGGAATCACTTGCCGGGCATGCAGGAACCAGCTCTCAGACATGCCAGAACCCCGTGCCAATGACCCCGGAAGCACCAGCCGAGCACGCCGGAACCACCTGCTCGACTCGCCAGAACCACCTGCCGATCACGCAAAAATCACCTGCCGGCTACGCCACAACCAGTTGGTGAACACTTTGGAATCACCTGCCAGGCTTGCTGGAACCACCTGCTGGTCATGCCAAAATCACCTGCCAACTACGCCAGAACCGCTTGGCGGACACTGCGGAAACACCTGTCGGGCCGGCCGGAACCACATCTCAGACGTGCCGGAAACGTGTTCATGAGATGCTGGAACCACACCCCGAACAGACTGATACCACCTGCCAGAACCGCCTGAACCACTTGCTGAGCACGCGGGAACCAACTGCTCGACTCACCGGTACCACCTCCCTGACACGCCAAAATCACCTGCTGGGTATGCCAGAACCACTTGGCGGACACTCCGGAATCATCTGCCGGACATGCCGGAACCAGCACTCAGACACACCAGAACCACGTGCAGGAGACGCCGGAAGCACCTGCGGGCTACGCCAGAACCTCTTGGACGACTCTCCGAAATGACCTGCCGGGCATGTTGGAACCATCTCTCAGACGTGCCAGAAGCACGTGGCGGACAGTCCGGAATCACCTGTTGGGCATACGCAACCACCTCTGACACGTACCAGAACCACGTGCCGTGCACGCCGGAACCACCTACCGGACAGACCGGAATCAACTTTTGGGCATGCCGGAACCACCTGTCAGATGTGCCAGAAACACGTGCCGGAGACGCCGGAAGCACCTGCCGAGCACGTCGCAACCACCTGCTCAACTCGCCTGAACCACCTGCCGGACACGCCAAAATCCCCTGCCCGCTACACCAGCACCACTTCGGGGACAAGCCGGAATCACGTGAGGGGCATGCCAGCACAGCCTCTCAGACTGAACCTCGTGCCGGGCACCACAGAACCACCTGCCGGACAGACCGGAACCACCTGCCGGACACGCCGGAACCACCGGCTCGACCCGCCGGAACGACCGCTGCACATGCAAAATCACCTGCCGGCTACGCCGGAAACACTTAGCGAACACTCCGGAATCACCTGCCGGGCATGCCGGAACCACCTCTCAGATATGCCAGAACCCCGTGCCAATGACCCCGGAAGCACCTGCCGAGCACGCCGGAACCACCTGCTCGACTCGCCAGAACCACCTGCCGGACACGCAAAAATCACCTGCCGGCTACGCCACAACCAGTTGGGGAACACTTCGGAATCACCTGCCGGGCTTGCTGGAACCACCTGCCGGTCATTCCAAAATCACCTGCCAACTACGCCAGTACCACTTGGAGGACACTGTGGAAACACCTGTCGGGCCGGCCGGAACCACATCTCAGACGTGCCAGAAACGTGTTCATGAGATGCTGGAACCACACCCCGAACAGACGGATGCCACCTGCCAGAACCGCCTGAACCACCTGCTGAGCACGCCGGAACCACCTGTTCGACTCACCGGTACCACCTCCCTGACACGCCAAAATCACCTGCTGGGTATGCCAGAACCACTTGGCGGACACTCCGGAATCATCTGCCGGACATGCCGGAACCAGCTCTCAGACACACCAGAACCAAGTGCCGGAGACGCCGGAAGCACCTGCCGAGCATGCCGGAGCCACCTGCTCGACTCGCCAGAATCACCTGCCGGACACTCCAAAATCACCTGCCGGGTACGCCAGAACCACCTGGCGGACACTACGGAATCACCTGCCGCGCATGCCGGAACCACCTCTCAGACGTGCTGGAAGCACGTGCCAGACACGCCGGAAACACCTACCGGACAGACCGGAACCACCTGCCAAGAACGCCGGAGCCACCTGTTCGACTCGCTGGAACCACCTGCCGGACAGGCCAATATCAACTGCTGGCTATGCCAGAACCACCTGGGGGACAGTCCGGGATCACCTGCCAGCCATTGCGGAACCACCTCTCAGACGTACCAGAACCACCTGCCGGAGAAGCTGGAAACACGTCCTGGACAGTCTGGAACCACCTGCCGGCCAAGCCTGAACCACCTGCCAAGCACAACGGAACAACCTGCCAGACACGCCAAAATCACCTGCGTGTTATGCCAGAACCACTTGGAGGACTCTCTGGGATGACCTGCCGGGCATGCCGGAACCACCTCTCAGACGTGCCAGAACCATGTGGCGGACAGTCCGGAATCACCTGTTGGGCATGCGCAACCACCTCTGAGACGTACCAGAACCACATGCCGTGCAGGCTGGAACCACCTACCGGACATACCGGAATCAACTTTTGGGCATGCCGGAACCACCTGTCAGATGTGCCAGAAACACGTGCCGGAGACGCCGGAAGCACCTGCCGAGAACGTCGCAACCACCTGCTCAACTCGCCTGAACCACCTGCCGGACACGCCAAAATCACCTGCCCGCTACACCAGCACCACTTCGGGGACAAGCCGGAATCACGTGAGGGGCATGCCGGCACAGCATCTCAGACTGAACCTCGTGCCGGACACCACAGAACCACCTGCCGGACAGACCGGAACCACCTGCCGGACACGCCGGAACCACCGGCTCGACCCGCCGGAACGACCGCTGGACATGCAAAACCACCTGCCGGCTACGCCGGAAACACTTGGCGAACACTCCGGAATCACCTGCCGGGCATGCCGGAACCACCTCTCAGATATGCCAGAACCACGTGCCAATGACCCCGGAAGCACCTGCCGAGCACGCCGGAACCACCTGCTCGACTCGCCAGAACCACCCGCCGGACACGCAGAAATCACCTGCCGGCTACGCCACAACCAGTTGGGGAACACTTCGGAATCACCTGCCGGGCTTGCTGGAACCACCTGCCGGTCATGCCAAAATCACCTGCCAACTACGCCAGTACCACTTGGCGGACACTGTGGAAACACCTGTCGGGCCGGCCGGAACCACATCTCAGACGTGCCAGAACCATGTGCATGAGATGCTGGAACCACACCCCGAACAGACGGAAATCACCTGCCAGACCCGTCTGAACAACCTGTCGAGCACGCCGGAGCCACCTGCACGACTCGCCGGAACCACCTACCTGACATGCCCAAATCACCAGCTGGGTATGCCAGAACCACTTGGCGGACACTCTGGAATCATCTGCCGGACATGCCGGAACCAGCTCTCAGACACACCAGAACCACGTGTCGGAGACGCCGGAAGCACCTGCCGAGCATGCCGGAGCCACCTGCTCGACTCGCCAGAAACACCTGCCGGACACGCCAAAATCACCTGCCGGGTACGCCAGAAGCACCTGGCAGACACGCCGAAATCACCTGTCGCACATGCCGGAACCACCTCTCAGACGTGCCGGAAGCACGTGCCGGACACGCCGGAATCACCTACCGGACAGACCGGAACCACCTGCCGAGCACGCCGGAGCCACCTGTTCGACTCGCTGGAAGCACCTGCCGGACAGGCAAATATCAACTGCTGGCTATGCCAGAACCACCTGGGGGACGGTCCGGCATCACCAGCCAGCCATGGCGGAACCACCTCTCAGACGTACCAGAACCACCTGCCGGAGAAGCTGGAAACACCTCCTGGACAGTCTGGAACCACCTGCCGGCCAAGCCTGAACCACCTGCCAAGCACAACGGAACAACCTGCCAGACACGCCAAAATCACCTGCGTGTTATGCCAGAACCACTTGGAGGACTCTCTGGGATGACCTGCCGGGCATGCCGGAACCACCTCTCAGACGTGCCAGAACCATTTGGCGGACAGTCCGGAATCACCTGTTGGGCATGCGCAACCACCTCTGAGACGTACCAGAACCACATGCCGTGCAGGCTGGAACCACCTACCGGAAAGACCGGAATCACCTTTCGGGCATGCCGGAACCACCTGTCAGATGTGCCAGAAACACGTGCCGGAGACGCCGGAAGCACCTGCCAAGCACGTTGGAACCACCTGCTCAACTCGCCTGAACCACCTGCCGGACATGCCAAAATCACCTGCCGACTATGCCAGAACCACTTGGCGAACACTCCGGAATCACTTGCCGGGCATGCAGGAACCACCTCTCAGACATGCCAGAACCCCGTGCCAATGACCCCGGAAGCACCAGCCGAGCACGCCGGAACCACCTGCTCGACTCGCCAGAACCACCTGCCGATCACGCAAAAATCACCTGCCGGCTACGCCACAACCAGTTGGTGAACACTTTGGAATCACCTGCCAGGCTTGCTGGAACCACCTGCCGGTCATGACAAAATCACCTGCCGACTACGCCAGAACCGCTTGGCGGACACTGCGGAAACACCTGTGGGGCCAGCCGGAACCACATCTCAGACGTGCCAGAAACGTGTTCATGAGATGCTGGAACCACACCCCGAACAGACGGAAAACACCTGCCAGACCCGTCTGAACAACCTGCCGAGCACGCCGGAGCCCCCAGCTCGACTCGCCGGGACCACCTACCTGACATGCCCAAATCACCAGCCGGGTATGCCAGAACCACTTGGCGGACACTCCGGAATCATCTGCCGGACATGCCGGAACCAGCTCTCAGACACACCAGAACCACGAGCCGGAGACGCCGGAAGCACCTGCCGAGCATGCCGGAGCCACCTGCTCGACTCGCCAGAAACACCTGCTGGACACGCCAAAATCACCTGCCGGGTACGCCAGAACCACCTGGCGGACACTCCGAAATCAGCTGCCGCGCATGCCGGAACCACCTCTCAGACGTCCGGAAGCACGTGCCGGACACGCCGGAATCACCTACCGGACAGACCGGAACCACCTGCCGAGCACGCCGGAGCCACCTGTTCGACTCGCTGGAACCACCTGCCGGACAGGCCAATATCAACTGCTGGCTATGCCAGAACCACCTGGGGGACGGTCCGGAATCACCTGCCAGCCATGGCGGAACCACCTCTCAGACGTACCAGAACCACCTGCCGGAGAAGCTGGAAACACGTCCTGGACAGTCTGGAACCACCTGACTACCAAGCCTTACCACCTGCCAAGCACAACGGAACAACCTGCCAGACTCGCCAAAATCACCTGCGTGTTATGCCAGAACCACTTGGAGGACTCTCTGGGATGACCTGCCGGGCATGCCGGAACCACCTCTCAGACGTGCCAGAACCATGTGGCGGACAGTCCGGAATCACCTGTTGGGCATACGCAACCACCTCTGACACGTACCAGAACCACGTGCCGTGCACGCCGGAACCACCTACCGGACAGACCGGAATCAACTTTTGGGCATGCCGTAACGACCTGTCAGATGTGCCAGAAACACGTGCCGGAGACGCCGGAAGCACCTGCCGAGCACGTCGCAACCACCTGCTCAACTCGCCTGAACCACCTGCCGGACACGCCAAAATCCCCTGCCCGCTACACCAGCACCACTTCGGGGACAAGCCGGAATCCCGTGAGGGGCATGCCGGCACAGCCTCTCAGACTGAACCTCGTGCTGGGCACCACAGAACCACCTGCCGGACAGACCGGAACCACCTGCCGGACACGCCGGAACCACCTGCTCGACTCGCCAGAACCACCTGCCGGACACGCAAAAATCACCTGCCGGCTACGCCACAACCAGTTGGGGAACACTTCGGAATCACCTGCCGGGCTTGCTGGAACCACCTGCCGGTCATTCCAAAATCACCTGCCAACTACGCCAGTACCACTTGGCGGACACTGTGGAAACACCTGTCGGGCCGGCCAGAACCACATCTCAGACGTGCCAGAAACGTGTTCATGAGATGCTGGAACCACACCCCGAACAGACGGATGCCACCTGCCAGAACCGCCTGAACAACCTGCCGAGCACGCCGGAGCCACCTGCTCGACTCGCCGGAACCACCTACCTGACATGCCCAAATCACCAGCTGGGTATGCCAGAACCACTTGGCGGACACTCCGGAATCATCTGCCGGACATGCCGGAACCAGCTCTCAGACACACCAGAACCACGTGCCGGAGACGCCGGAAGCACCTGCCGAGCATGCCGGAGCCACCTGCTCGACTCGCCAGAAACACCTGCCGGACACGCCAAAATAACCTGCCGGGTACGCCAGAACCACCTGGCGGACACTCCGAAACCACCTGTCGCGCATGCCGGAACCACCTCTCAGACGTTCCGGAAGCACGTGCCGGACACGCCGGAATCACCTACTGGACAGACCGGAACCACCTGCCGAGCACGCCGGAGCCACCTGTTCGACTCGATGGAACCACCTGCCGGACAGGCCAATATCAACTGCTGGCTATGCCAGAACCACCTGGGGGACGGTCCGGAATCACCTGCCAGCCATGGCGGAACCACCTCTCAGACGTACCCGAACCACCTGCCGGAGAAGCTGGAAACACGTCCTGGACAGTCTGGAACCACCTGCCGGCCAAGCCTGAACCACCTGCCGAGCACAACGGAACAACCTGCCAGACACGCCAAAATCACCTGCGTGTTATGCCAGAACCACTTGGAGGACTCTCTGGGATGACCTGCCGGGCATGCCGGAACCACCTCTCAGACGTGCCAGAACCATGTGGCGGACAGTCCGGAATCACCTGTTGGGCATGCGCAACCACCTCTGAGACGTACCAGAACCACATGCCGTGCAGGCTGGAACCACCTACCGGACATACCGGAATCAACTTTTGGGCATGCCGGAACCACCTGTCAGATGTGCCAGAAACACGTGCCGGAGACGCCGGAAGCACCTGCCGAGCACGTCGCAACCACCTGCTCAACTCGCCTGAACCACCTGCCGGACACGCCAAAATCACCTGCCCGCTACACCAGCACCACTTCGGGGACAAGCCGGAATCACGTGAGGGGCATGCCGGCACAGCCTCTCAGACTGAACCTCGTGCCGGACACCACAGAACCACCTGCCGGACAGACCGGAACCACCTGCCGGACACGCCGGAACCACCGGCTCGACCCGCCGGAACGACCACTGGACATGCAAAACCACCTGCCGGCTACGCCGGAAACACTTGGCGAACACTCCGGAATCACCTGCCGGGCATGCCGGAACCACCTCTCAGATATGCCAGAACCACGTGCCAATGACCCCGGAAGCACCTGCCGAGCACGCCGGAACCACCTGCTCGACTCGCCAGAACCACCTGCCGGACACGCAGAAATCACCTGCCGGCTACGCCACAACCAGTTGGGGAACACTTCGGAATCACCTGCCGGGCTTGCTGGAACCACCTGCCGGTCATGCCAAAATCACCTGCCAACTACGCCAGTACCACTTGGCGGACACTGTGGAAACACCTGTCGGGCCGGCTGGAACCACATCTCAGACGTGCCAGAAACGTGTTCATGAGATGCTGGAACCACACCCCGAACAGACGGAAAACACCTGCCAGACCCGTCTGAACAACCTGCCGAGCACGCCAGAGCCACCAGCTCGACTCGCCGGAACCACCTACCTTACATGCCAAAATCACCAGCCGGGTATGCCAGAACCACTTGGCGGACACTCCGGAATCATCTGCCGGACATGCCGGAACCAGCTCTCAGACACACCAGAACCACGTGCCGGAGACGCCGGAAGCACCTGCCGAGCATGCCGGAGCCACCTGCTCGACTCGCCAGAAACACCTGCCGGACACGCCAAAATCACCTGCCGGGTACGCCAGAACCACCTGGCGGACACTCCGAAATCACCTGCCGCGCATGCCGGAACCACCTCTCAGACGTGCCGGAAGCACGTGCCGGACACGCCGGAATCACCTACCGGACAGACCGGAACCACCTGCCGAGCACGCCGGAGCCACCTGTTCGACTCGCTGGAACCACCTGCCGGACAGGCCAATATCAACTGCTGGCTATGCCAGAACCACCTGGGGGACGGTCCGGAATCACCTGCCAGCCATGGCGGAACCACCTCTCAGACGTACCAGAACCACCTGCCGGAGAAGCTGGAAACACGTCCTGGACAGTCTGGAACCACCTGACTGCCAAGCCTTACCACCTGCCAAGCGCAACGGAACCACCTGCCAGACACGCCAAAATCACCGGCGTGTTATGCCAGAACCACTTGGAGGGCTCTCTGGGATGACCTGCCGGGCATGCCGGAACCATCTCTCAGACGTGCCAGAACCATGTGGCGGACAGTCCGGAATCACCCTTTGGGCATGCGCAACCACCTCTGAGACGTAACAGAACCACATGCCGTGCAGGCTGGAACCACCTACCGGACAGACCGGAATCACCTTTCGGGCATGGCGGAACCACCTGTCAGATGTGCCAGAAACACGTGCCGGAGACGCCGGAAGCACCTGCCAAGCACGTTGGAACCACCTGCTCAACTCGCCTGAACCACCTGCCGGAAATGCCAAAATCACCTGCCGACTATGCCAGAACCACTTGGCGAACACTCCGGAATCACTTGCCGGGCATGTAGGAACCAGCTCTCAGACATGCCAGAACCCCGTGCCAATGACCTCGGAATCACCAGCCGAGCACGCCGGAACCACCTGCTCGACTCGCCAGAACCACCTGCCGATCACGCAAAAATCACCTGCCGGCTACGCCACAACCAGTTGGTGAACACTTTGGAATCACCTGCCAGGCTTGCTGGAACCACCTGCTGGTCATGCCAAAATCACCTGCCAACTACGCCAGAACCGCTTGGCGGACACTGCGGAAACACCTGTCGGGCCGGCCGGAACCACATCTCAGACGTGCCAGAACCATGTGCATGAGATGCTGGAACCACACCCTGAACAGACGGAAAACACCTGCCAGACCCGTCTGAACAACCTGCCGAGCACGCCGGAGCCACCTGCTCGACTCGCCAGAACCACCTCCCTGACACGCCAAAATCACCTGCTGGGTATGCCAGAACCACTTGGCGGACACTCCGGAATCATCTGCCGGACATGCCGGAACCAGCACTCAGACACACCAGAACCACGTGCCGGAGACGCCGGAAGCACCTGCCGAGCATGCCGGAGCCACCTGCTCGAGTCGCCAGAAACACCTGCCGGACACGCCAAAATCACCTGCCGGGTACGCCAGAAGCACCTGGCAGACACGCCGAAATCACCTGTCGCGCATGCCGGAACCACCTCTCAGACGTGCCGGAAGCACGTGCCGGACACGCCGGAATCACCTACCGGACAGACCGGAACCACCTGCCGAGCACGCCGGAGCCACCTGTTCGACTCGCTGGAAGCACCTGCCGGACAGGCCAATATCAACTGCTGGCTATGCCAGAACCACCTGTGGGACGGTCCGGCATCACCTGCCAGCCATGGCGGAACCACCTCTCAGACGTACCAGAACCACCTGCCGGAGAAGCTGGAAACACGTCCTGGACAGACTGGAACCACGTGACGGCCATGCCTGAACCACCTGCCGAGCACGGCGGAACCACCTGCCGGACACGCCAAAATCACCTGCGGGCTACGCCAGAACCACTTGGACGACTCTCCGAAATGACCTGCCGGGCATGTTGGAACCACCTCTCCGACGTGCCAGAAGCACGTGGCGGACAGTCCGGAATCACCTGTTGGGCATACGCAACCACGTCTGACACGTACCAGAACCACGTGCCGTGCACGCCGGAACCACCTACCGGACAGACCGGAATCAACTTTAGGGCATGCCGGAACCACCTGTCAGATGTGCCAGAACCACGTGCCGGAGACGCCGGAAGCACCTGCCGAGCACGTCGCAACCACCTGCTAAACTTGCCTGAACCACCTGCCGGACACGCCAAAATCACCTGCCCGCTACACCAGCACCACTTCGGGGACAAGGCGGAATCACGTGAGGGGCATGCCGGCACAGCCTCTCAGACTGAACCTCGTGCCGGACACCACAGAACCACCTGCCGGACAGACCGGAACCACCTGCCCGACACGCCGGAACCAACGGCTCGACCCGCCGGAACGACCGCTGGACATGCAAAATCACCTGTCGGCTACGCCGGAAACACTTGGCGAACACTCCGGAATCACCTGCCGGGCATGCCGGAACCACCTCTCAGATATGCCAGAACCCCGTGCCAATGACGCCGGAAGCACCTGCCGAGCACGCCGGAACCACCTGCTCGACTCGCCAGAACCACCTGCCGGACACGCAAAAATCACCTGCCGGCTACGCCACAACCAGTTGGGGAACTCTTCGGAATCACCTGCCGGGCTTGCTGGAACCACCTGCCGGTCATGCCAAAATCACCTGCCAACTACGCCAGTACCACTTGGCGGACACTGTGGAAACACCTGTCGGGCCGGCCGGAACCACATCTCAGACGTGCCAGAACCATGTGCATGAGATGCTGGAACCACACCCCGAACAGACGGAAAACACCTGCCAGACCCGTCTGAACAACCTGCCGAGCACGCCGGAGCCACCAGCTCGGCTCGCCGGAACCACCTAGCTTACATGCCAAAATCACCAGCCGGGTATGCCAGAACCACTTGGCGTACACTCCGGAATCATCTGCCGGACATGCCGGAACCAGCTCTCAGACACACCAGAACCACGTGCCGGAGACGCCGGAAGCACCTGCCGAGCATGCCGGAGCCACCTGCTCGACTCGCCAGAAACACCTGCCGGACACGCCAAAATCACCTGCCGGGTACGCCAGAACCACCTGGCGGACACTCCGAAATCACCTGCTGCGCATGCCGGAACCACCTCTCAGACGTGCCGGAAGCACGTGCCGGACACGCCGGAATCACCTACCGGACAGACCGGAACCACCTGCCGAGCACGCCGGAGCCACCTGTTCGACTCGCTGGAACCACCTGCCGGACAGGCCAATATCAACTGCTGGCTATGCGAGAACCACCTGGGGGACAGTCCGGGATCACCTGCCAGCCATGGCGGAACCACCTCTCAGACGTACCAGAACCACCTGCCGGAGAAGCTGGAAACACGTCCTGGACAGACTGGAACCACGTGACGGCCATGCCTGAACCACCTGCCGAGCACGGCGGAACCACCTGCCGGACACGCCAAAATCACCTGCGGGCTACGCCAGAACCACTTGGACGACTCTCCGAAATGACCTGCCGGGCATGTTGGAACCACCTCTCAGACGTGCCAGAAGCACGTGGCGGACAGTCCGGAATCACCTGTTGGGCATACGCAACCACGTCTGACACGTACCAGAACCACGTGCCGTGCACGCCGGAACCACCTACCGGACAGACCGGAATCAACTTTAGGGCATGCCGGAACCACCTGTCAGATGTGCCAGAAACACGTGCCGGAGACGCCGGAAGCACCTGCCGAGCACGTCGCAACCACCTGCTAAACTTGCCTGAACCACCTGCCGGACACGCCAAAATCACCTGCCCGCTACACCAGCACCACTTCGGGGACAAGGCAGAATCACGTGAGGGGCATGCCGGCACAGCCTCTCAGACTGAACCTCGTGCCGGACACCACAGAACCACCTGCCGGACAGACCGGAACCACCTGCCGGACACGCCGGAACCAACGGCTCGACCCGCCGGAACGACCGCTGGACATGCAAAATCACCTGTCGGCTACGCCGGAAACACTTGGCGAACACTCCGGAATCACCTGCCGGGCATGCCGGAACCACCTCTCAGATATGCCAGAACCCCGTGCCAATGACGCCGGAAGCACCTGCCGAGCACGCCGGAACCACCTGCTCGACTCGCCAGAACCACCTGCCGGACACGCAAAAATCACCTGCCGGCTACGCCACAACCAGTTGGGGAACTCTTCGGAATCACCTGCCGGGCTTGCTGGAACCACCTGACGGTCATGCCAAAATCACCTGCCAACTACGCCAGTACCACTTGGCGGACACTGTGGAAACACCTGTCGGGCCGGCCGGAACCACATCTCAGACGTGCCAGAACCATGTGCATGAGATGCTGGAACCACACCCCGAACAGACGGAAAACACCTGCCAGACCCGTCTGAACAACCTGCCGAGCACGCCGGAGCCACCAGCTCGACTCGCCGGAACCACCTACCTTACATGCCAAAATCACCAGCCGGGTATGCCAGAACCACTTGGCGGACACTCCGGAATCATCTGCCGGACATGCCGGAACCAGCTCTCAGACACACCAGAACCACGTGCCGGAGACGCCGGAAGCACATGCCGAGCATGCCGGAGCCACCTGCTCGACTCGCCAGAAACACCTGCCGGACACGCCAAAATCACCTGCCGGGTACGCCAGAACCACCTGGCGGACACTCCGAAATCACCTGCCGCGCATGCCGGAACCACCTCTCAGACGTGCCGGAAGCACGTGCCGGACACGCCGGAATCACCTGTTGGGCATACGCAACCACCTCTGACACGTACCAGAACCACGTGCCGTGCACGCCGGAACCACCTACCGGACAGACCGGAATCAACTTTTGGGCATGATGGAACCACCAGTCAGATGTGCCAGAAACACGTGCCGGAGACGCCGGAAGCACCTGCCGAGCACGTCGCAACCACCTGCTCAACTCGCCTGAACCACCTGCCGGACACGCCAAAATCACCTGCCCGCTACACCAGCACCAATTCGGGGACAAGCCGGAATCACGTGAGGGGCATGCCGGCACAGCCTCTCAGACTGAACCTCGTGCCGGACACCACAGAACCACCTGCTGGACAGACCGGAACCACCGGCTCGACCCGCCTGAACGACCTCTGGACATGCAAAATCACCTGCCGGCTATGCCGGAAACACTTGGCGAACAATCCGGAATCACCTGCCGGGCATGCCGGAACCACCTCTCAGATATGCCAGAACCACGTGCCAATGACCCCGGAAGCACCTGCCGAGCACGCCGGAACCACCTGCTCGACTCGCCAGAACCACCTGCCGGACACGCAAAAATCACCTGCCGGCTACGCCACAACCAGTTGGGGAACACTTCGGAATCACCTGCCGGGCTCCCTGGAACCACCTGCCGGTCATGCCAAAATCACCTGCCAACTACGCCAGTACCACTTGGCGGACACTGTGGAAACACCTGTCGGGCCGGCCGGAACCACATCTCACACGTGCCAGAACCATGTGCATGAGATGCTGGAACCACACCCCGAACAGACGGAAAACACCTGCCAGACCCGTCTGAACAACCTGCCGAGCACGCCGGAGCCACCTGCTCGACTCGCCGGAACCACCTACCTGACATGCCCAAATCACCAGCCGGGTATGCCAGAACCACTTGACGGACACTCCGGAATCAGCTCTCAGACACACCAGAACCACGTGCCGGAGACGCCGGAAGCACCTGCCGAGCATGCCGGAGCCACCTGCTCGACTCGCCAGAAACACCTGCCGGACACGCCAAAATCACCTGCCGGGTACGCCAGAACCACCTGGCGGACACTCCGAAACCACCTGTCGCGCATGCCGGAACCACATCTCAGACGTGCCGGAAGCACGTGCCGGACACGCCGGAATCACCTACTGGACAGACCGGAACCACCTGCCCAGCACGCCGGAGCCACCTGTTCGACTCGCTGGAACCACATGCCGGACAGGCCAATATCAACTGCTGGCTATGCCAGAACCACCTGGGGGACGGTCCGGAATCACCTGCCAGCCATGGCGGAACCACCTCTCAGACGTACCCGAACCACCTGCCGGAGAAGCTGGAAACACGTCCTGGACAGTCTGGAACCACCTGCCGGCCAAGCCTGAACCACCTGCCAAGCACAACGGAACAACCTGCCAGACACGCCAAAATCACCTGCGTGTTATGCCAGAACCACTTGGAGGACTCTCTGGGATGACCTGCCGGGCATGCCGGAACCACCTCTCAGACGTGCCAGAACCATGTGGCGGACAGTCCGGAATCACCTGTTGGGCATGCGCAACCACCTCTGAGACGTACCAGAACCACATGCCGTGCAGGCTGGAACCACCTACCGGACAGACCGGAATCACCTTTCGGGCATGCCGGAACCACCTGTCAGATGTGCCAGAAACACGTGCCGGAGACGCCGGAAGCACCTGCCAAGCACGTTGGAACCACCTGCTCAACTCGCCTGAACCACCTGCCGGACATGCCAAAATCACCTGCCGACTATGCCAGAACCACTTGGCGAACACTCCGGAATCACTTGCCGGGCATGCAGGAACCACCTCTCAGACATGCCAGAACCCCGTGCCAATGACCCCGGAAGCACCAGCCGAGCACGCCGGAACCACCTGCTCGACTCGCCAGAACCACCTGCCGGACACGCAAAAATCACCTGCCGGCTACCCCACAACCAGTTGGGGAACACTTCGGAATCACCTGCCGGGCTTGCTGGAACCACCTGCCGGTCATGCCAAAATCACCTGCCAACTACGCCAGTACCACTTGGCGGACACTGTGGAAACACCTGTCGGGCCGGCCGGAACCTCATCTCAGACGTGCCAGAACCATGTGCATGAGATGCTGGAACCACACCCCGAACAGACAGAAAACACCTGCCAGACCCATCTGAACAACCTGCCGAGCACGCCGGAGCCACCTGCTCGACTCGCCGGAACCACCTACCTGACACGCCCAAATCACCAGCCGGGTATGCCAGAACCACTTGGCGGACACTCCGGAATCATCTGCCGGACATGCCGGAACCAGCTCTCAGACACACCAGAACCACGTGCCGGAGACGCCGGAAGCACCTGCCGAGCATGCCGGAGCCACCTGCTCGACTCGCCAGAAACACCTGCCGGACACGCCAAAATCACCTGCCGGGTACGCCAGAACCACCTGGCGGACACTCCGAAACCACCTGTCACGCATGCCGGAACCACCTCTCAGACGTGCCAGAAGCACGTGCCGGACACGCCGGAGTCACCTACCGGACAGACCGGAACCACCTGCCGAGCACGCCGGAGCCACCTGTTCGACTCGCTGGAACCACCTGCCGGACAGGCCAATATCAACTGCTGGCTATGCCAGAACCACCTGGGGGACGGTCCGGAATCACCTGCCAGCCATGGCGGAACCACCTCTCAGACGTACCAGAACCACCTGCCGGAGAAGCTGGAAACACGTCCTGGACAGTCTGGAACCACCTGCCGGCCAAGCCTGAACCACCTGACAAGCACAACGGAACAACCTGCCAGACACGCCAAAATCACCTGCGTGTTATGCCAGAACCACTTGGAGGACTCTCTGGGATGACCTGCCGGGCATGCCGGAACCACCTCTCAGACGTGCCAGAACCATGTGGCAGACAGTCCGGAATCACCTGTTGGGCATGCGCAACCACCTCTGACACGTACCAGAACCACGTGCCGTGCACGCCGGAACCACCTACCGGACAGACCGGAATCAACATTTGGGCATGCCGGAACCACCTGTCAGATGTGCCAGAAACACGTGCCGGAGACGCCAGAAGCACCTGCCGAGCACGTCGCAACCACCTGCTCAACTCGCCTGAACCACCTGCCGGACACGCCAAAATCACCTGCCCGCTACACCAGCACCACTTCGGGGACAAGCCGGAATCACGTGAGGGGCATGCCGGCACAGCCTCTCAGACTGAACCTCGTGCCGGACACCACAGAACCACCTGCCGGACAGACCGGAACCACCTGCCGGACACGCCGGAACCACCGGCTCGACCCGCCGGAACGACCGCTAGACATGCAAAATCACCTGACCGCTACGGCGGAAACACTTGGCGAACACTCCGGAATCACCTGCCGGGCATGCCGGAACCACCTCTCAGATATGCCAGAACCACGTGCCAATGACCCCGGAAGCACCTGCCGAGCAACAGGAACCACCTGCTCGACTCACGAGAACCACCTCCTGGACACGCAAAAATCACCTGCCGGCTACGCCACAACCAGTTGGGGAACACTTCGGAATCACCTGCCGGTCATGCCAAAATCACCTGCCAACTATGCCAGTACCACTTGGCGGACACTGTGGAAACACCTGTCGGGCCGGCCGGAACCACATCTCACACGTGCCAGAACCATGTGCATGAGATGCTGGAACCACACCCCCAACAGACGGAAAACACCTGCCAGACCCGTCTGAACAACCTGCCGAGCACGCCAGAGCCACCTGCTCGACTCGCCGGAACCACCTACCTGACATGCCCAAATCACCAGCCGGGTATGCCAGAACCACTTGGCGGACACTCCGGAATCATCTGCCGGACATGCCGGAACCAGCTCTCAGACACACCAGAACCACGTGCCGGAGACGCCGGAAGCACATGCCGAGCATGCCGGAGCCACCTGCTCGACTCGCCAGAAACACCTGCCGGACACGCCAAAATCACCTGCCGGGTACGCCAGAAGCACCTGGCAGACACGCCGAAATCACCTGTCGCGCATGCCGGAACCACCTCTCAGACGTGCCGGAAGCACGTGCCGGACACGCCGGAATCACCTACCGGACAGACCGGAACCACCTGCCGAGCACGCCGGAGCCACCTGTTCGACTCGCTGGAACCACCTGCCGGACAGGCCAATATCAACTGCTGGCTATGCCAGAACCACCTGTGGGAGGGTCCGGCATCACCTGCCAGCCATGGCGGAACCACCTCTCAGACGTACCAGAACCACCTGCCGGAGAAGCTGGAAACACCTCCTGGACAGTCTGGAACCACCTGCCGGCCAAGCCTGAACCACCTGCCAAGCACAACGGAACAACCTGCCAGACACGCCAAAATCACCTGCGTGTTATGCCAGAACCACTTGGAGGACTCTCTGGGATGACCTGCCGGGCATGCCGGAACCACCTCTCAGACGTGCCAGAACCATTTGGCGGACAGTCCGGAATCACCTGTTGGGCATGCGCAACCACCTCTGAGACGTACCAGAACCACATGCCGTGCAGGCTGGAACCACCTACCGGACAGACCGGAATCACCTTTCGGGCATGCCGGAACCACCTGTCAGATGTGCCAGAAACACGTGCCGGAGACGCCGGAAGCACCTGCCAAGCACGTTGGAACCACCTGCTCAACTCGCCTGAACCACCTGCCGGACATGCCAAAATCACCTGCCGACTATGCCAGAACCACTTGGCGAACACTCCGGAATCACTTGCCGGGCATGCAGGAACCACCTCTCAGACATGCCAGAACCCCGTGCCAATGACCCCGGAAGCACCAGCCGAGCACGCCGGAACCACCTGCTCGACTCGCCAGAACCACCTGCCGATCACGCAAAAATCACCTGCCGGCTACGCCACAACCAGTTGGTGAACACTTTGGAATCACCTGCCAGGCTTGCTGGAAGACCTGCCGGTCATGACAAAATCACCTGCCGACTACGCCAGAACCCCTTGGCGGACACTGCGGAAACACCTGTCGGGCCGGCCGGAACCACATCTCAGACGTGCCAGAAACGTGTTCATGAGATGCTGGAACCACACCCCGAACAGACGGATGCCACCTGCCAGAACCGCCTGAACCACCTGCTGAGCACGCCGGAACCACCTGTTCGACTCACCGGTACCACCTCCCTGACACGCCAAAATCACCTGCTGGGTATGCCAGAACCACTTGGCGGACACTCCGGAATCATCTGCCGGACATGCCGGAACCAGCTCTCAGACACACCAGAACCAAGTGCCGGAGACGCCGGAAGCACCTGCCGAGCATGCCGGAGCCACCTGCTCGACTCGCCAGAATCACCTGCCGGACACTCCAAAATCACCTGCCGGGTACGCCAGAACCACCTGGCGGACACTACGGAATCACCTGCCGCGCATGCCGGAACCACCTCTCAGACGTGCCGGAAGCACGTGCCAGACACGCCGGAAACACCTACCGGACAGACCGGAACCACCTGCCAAGAACGCCGGAGCCACCTGTTCGACTCGCTGGAACCACATGCCGGACAGGCCAATATCAACTGCTGGCTATGCCAGAACCACCTGGGGGACAGTCCGGGATCACCTGCCAGCCATGGCGGAACCACCTCTCAGACGTACCAGAACCACCTGCCGGAGAAGCTGGAAACACGTCCCGGACAGACTGGAACCACGTGACGGCCATGCCTGAACCACCTGCCGAGCACGGCGGAACCACCTGCCGGACACGCCAAAATCACCTGCGGTCTAGGCCAGAACCACTTGGACGACTCTCCGAAATGACCTGCCGGGCATGTTGGAACCACCTCTCAGACGTGCCAGAAGCACGTGGCGGACAGTCCGGAATCACCTGTTGGGCATACGCAACCACCTCTGACACGTACCAGAACCACGTGCCGTGCACGCCGGAACCACCTACCGGACAGACCGGAATCAACTTTTGGGCATGATGGAACCACCAGTCAGATGTGCCAGAAACACGTGCCGGAGACGCCGGAAGCACCTGCCGAGCACGTCGCAACCACCTGCTCAACTCGCCTGAACCACCTGCCGGACACGCCAAAATCACCTGACCGCTACACCAGCACCACTTCGGGGACAAGCCGGAATCACGTGAGGGGCATGCCGGCACAGCCTCTCAGACTGAACCTCGTGCCGGACACCACAGAACCACCTGCCGGACAGACCGGAACCACCTGCCGGACACGCCGGAACCACCGGCTCGACCCGCCGGAACGACCACTGGACATGCAAAATCACCTGCCGGCTATGCCGGAAACACTTGGCGAACAATCCGGAATCACCTGCCGGGCATGCCGGAACCACCTCTCAGATATGCCAGAACCACGTGCCAATGACCCCGGAAGCACCTGCCGAGCACGCCGGAACCACCTGCTCGACTCGCCAGAACCACCTGCCGGACACGCAAAAATCACCTGCCGGCTACGCCACAACCAGTTGGGGAACACTTCGGAATCACCTGCCGGGCTCCCTGGAACCACCTGCCGGTCATGCCAAAATCACCTGCCAACTACTCCAGTACCACTTGGCGGACACTGTGGAAACACCTGTCGGGCCGGCCGGAACCACATGTCAGACGTGCCAGAACCATGTGCATGAGATGCTGGAACCACACCCCGAACAGACGGAAAACACCTGCCAGACCCGTCTGAACAACCTGCCGAGCACGCCGGAGCCACCTGCTCGACTCGCCGGAACCACCTACCTGACATGCCAAAATCACCAGCCGGGTATGCCAGAACCACTTGGCGGACACTCCGGAATCATCTGCCGGACATGCCGGAACCAGCTCTCAGACACACCAGAACCACGTGCCGGAGACGCCGGAAGCACCTGCCGAGCATGCCGGAGCCACCTGCTCGACTCGCCAGAAACACCTGCCGGACACGCCAAAATAACCTGCCGGGTACGCCAGAACCACCTGGCGGACACTCCGAAACCACCTGTCGCGCATGCCGGAACCACCTCTCAGACGTGCCGGAAGCACGTGCCGGACACGCCGGAATCACCTACTGGACAGACCGGAACCACCTGCCCAGCACGCCGGAGCCACCTGTTCGACTCGCTGGAACCACATGCCGGACAGGCCAATATCAACTGCTGGCTATGCCAGAACCACCTGGGGGACGGTCCGGAATCACCTGCCAGCCATGGCGGAACCACCTCTCAGACGTACCAGAACCACCTGCCGGAGAAGCTGGAAACACGTCCTGGACAGACTGGAACCACGTGACGGCCATGCCTGAACCACCTGCCGAGCACGGCGGAACCACCTGCCGGACACGCCAAAATCACCTGCGGTCTAGGCCAGAACCACTTGGACGACTCTCCGAAATGACCTGCCGGGCATGTTGGAACCACCTCTCAGACGTGCCAGAAGCACGTGGCGGACAGTCCGGAATCACCTGTTGGGCATACGCAACCACCTCTGACACGTACCAGAACCACGTGCCGTGCACGCCGGAACCACCTACCGGACAGACCGGAATCAACTTTTGGGCATGATGGAACCACCAGTCAGATGTGCCAGAAACACGTGCCGGAGACGCCGGAAGCACCTGCCGAGCACGTCGCAACCACCTGCTCAACTCGCCTGAACCACCTGCCGGACACGCCAAAATCACCTGCCCGCTACACCAGCACCACTTCGGGGACAAGCCGGAATCACGTGAGGGGCATGCCGGCACAGCCTCTCAGACTGAACCTCGTGCCGGACACCACAGAACCACCTGCCGGACAGACCGGAACCACCTGCCGGACACGCCGGAACCACCGGCTCGACCCGCCGGAACGACCACTGGACATGCAAAATCACCTGCCGGCTATGCCGGAAACACTTGGCGAACAATCCGGAATCACCTGCCGGGCATGCCGGAACCACCTCTCAGATATGCCAGAACCACGTGCCAATGACCCCGGAAGCACCTGCCGAGCACGCCGGAACCACCTGCTCGACTCGCCAGAACCACCTGCCGGACACGCAAAAATCACCTGCCGGCTACGCCACAACCAGTTGGGGAACACTTCGGAATCACCTGCCGGGCTCCCTGGAACCACCTGCCGGTCATGCCAAAATCACCTGCCAACTACGCCAGTACCACTTGGCGGACACTGTGGAAACACCTGTCGGGCCGGCCGGAACCACATCTCAGACGTGCCAGAACCATGTGCATGAGATGCTGGAACCACACCCCGAACAGACGGAAAACACCTGCCAGACCCGTCTGAACAACCTGCCGAGCACGCCGGAGCCACCTGCTCGACTCGCCGGAACCACCTACCTGACATGCCCAAATCACCAGCCGGGTATGCCAGAACCACCTCGCGGACACTCCGAAATCACCTGTTGCGCATGCCGGAACCACCTCTCAGACGTGCCGGAAGCACGTGCCGGACACGCCGGAATCACCTACCGGACAGACCGGAACCACCTGCCGAGCACGCCGGAGCCACCTGTTCGACTCGCTGGAACCACCTGCCGGACAGGCCAATATCAACTGCTGGCTATGCCAGAACCACCTGGGGGACGGTCCGGAATCACCTGCCAGCCATGGCGGAACCACCTCTCAGACGTACCCGAACCACCTGCCGGAGAAGCTGGAAACACGTCCTGGACAGTCTGGAACCACCTGCCGGCCAAGCCTGAACCACCTGCCAAGCACAACGGAACAACCTGCCAGACACGCCAAAATCACCTGCGTGTTATGCCAGAACCACTTGGAGGACTCTCTGGGATGACCTGCCGGGCATGCCGGAACCACCTCTCAGACGTGCCAGAACCATGTGGCGGACAGTCCGGAATCACCTGTTGGGCATGTGCAACCACCTCTGAGACGTACCAGAACCACATGCCGTGCAGGCTGGAACCACCTACCGGACAGACCGGAATCAGCTTTCGGGCATGCCGGAACCACCTGTCAGATGTGCCAGAAACACGTGCCGGAGACGCCGGAAGCACCTGCCAAGCACGTTGGAACCACCTGCTCAACTCGCCTGAACCACCTGCCGGACATGCCAAAATCACCTGCCGACTATGCCAGAACCACTTGGCGAACACTCCGGAATCACTTGCCGGGCATGCAGGAACCACCTCTCAGACATGCCAGAACCCCGTGCCAATGACCCCAGAAGCACCAGCCGAGCACGCCGGAACCACCTGCTCGACTCGCCAGAACCACCTGCCGATCACGCAAAAATCACCTGCCGGCTACGCCACAACCAGTTGGTGAACACTTTGGAATCACCTGCCAGGCTTGCTGGAACCACCTGCCGGTCATGACAAAATCACCTGCCGACTACGCCAGAACCCCTTTGGCGGACACTGCGGAAACACCTGTCGGGCCGGCCGGAACCACATCTCAGACGTGCCAGAAACGTGTTCATGAGATGCTGGAACCACACCCCGAACAGACGGATGCCACCTGCCAGAACCGCCTGAACCACCTGCTGAGCACGCCGGAACCACCTGTTCGACTCACCGGTACCACCTCCATGACACGCCAAAATCACCTGCTGGGTATGCCAGAACCACTTGGCGGACACTCCGGAATCATCTGCCGGACATGCCGGAACCAGCTCTCAGACACACCAGAACCAAGTGCCGGAGACGCCGGAAGCACCTGCCGAGCATGCCGGAGCCACCTGCTCGACTCGCCAGAATCACCTGCCGGACACTCCAAAATCACCTGCCGGGTACGCCAGAACCACCTGGCGGACACTACGGAATCACCTGCCGCGCATGCCGGAACCACCTCTCAGACGTGCCGGAAGCACGTGCCAGACACGCCGGAAACACCTACCGGACAGACCGGAACCACCTGCCAAGAACGCCGGAGCCACCTGTTCGACTCGCTGGAACCACCTGCCGGACAGGCCAATATCAACTGCTGGCTATGCCAGAACCACCTGGGGGACAGTCCGGGATCACCTGCCAGCCATGGCGGAACCACCTCTCAGACGTACCAGAACCACCTGCCGGAGAAGCTGGAAACACGTCCTGGACAGACTGGAACCACGTGACGGCCATGCCTGAACCACCTGCCGAGCACGGCGGAACCACCTGCCGGACACGCCAAAATCACCTGCGGTCTAGGCCAGAACCACTTGGACGACTCTCCGAAATGACCTGCCGGGCATGTTGGAACCACCTCTCAGACGTGCCAGAAGCACGTGGCGGACAGTCCGGAATCACCTGTTGGGCATACGCAACCACCTCTGACACGTACCAGAACCACGTGCCGTGCACGCCGGAACCACCTACCGGACAGACCGGAATCAACTTTTGGGCATGATGGAACCACCAGTCAGATGTGTCAGAAACACGTGCCGGAGACGCCGGAAGCACCTGCCGAGCACGTCGCAACCACCTGCTCAACTCGCCTGAACCACCTGCCGGACACGCCAAAATCACCTGACCGCTACACCAGCACCACTTCGGGGACAAGCCGGAATCACGTGAGGGGCATGCCGGCACAGCCTCTCAGACTGAACCTCGTGCCGGACACCACAGAACCACCTGCCGGACAGACCGGAACCACCTGCCGGACACGCCGGAACCACCGGCTCGACCCGCCGGAACGACCACTGGACATGCAAAATCACCTGCCGGCTATGCCGGAAACACTTGGCGAACAATCCGGAATCACCTGCCGGGCATGCCGGAACCACCTCTCAGATATGCCAGAACCACGTGCCAATGACCCCGGAAGCACCTGCCGAGCACGCCGGAACCACCTGCTCGACTCGCCAGAACCACCTGCCGGACACGCAAAAATCACCTGCCGGCTACGCCACAACCAGTTGGGGAACACTTCGGAATCACCTGCCGGGCTCCCTGGAACCACCTGCCGGTCATGCCAAAATCACCTGCCAACTACGCCAGTACCACTTGGCGGACACTGTGGAAACACCTGTCGGGCCGGCCGGAACCACATCTCAGACGTGCCAGAACCATGTGCATGAGATGCTGGAACCACACCCCGAACAGACGGAAAACACCCGCCAGACCCGTCTGAACAACCTGCCGAGCACGCCGGAGCCACCTGCTCGACTCGCCGGAACCACCTACCTGACATGCCCAAATCACCAGCCGGGTAGGCCAGAACCACTTGGCGGACACTCCGGAATCATCTGCCGGACATGCCGGAACCAGCTCTCAGACACACCAGAACCACGTGCCGGAGACGCCGGAAGCACCTGCCGAGCATGCCGGAGCCACCTGCTCGACTCGCCAGAAACACCTGCCGGACACGCCAAAATCACCTGCCGGGTACGCCAGAACCACCTGGCGGACACTCCGAAATCACCTGTCGCGCATGCCGGAACCACCTCTCAGACGTGCCGGAAGCACGTGCCGGACACGCCGGAATCACCTACCGGACAGACCGGAACCACCTGCCGAGCACGCCGGAGCCACCTGTTCGACTCGCTGGAACCACCTGCCGGACAGGCCAATATCAACTGCTGGCTATGCAAGAACCACCTGTGGGAGGGTCCGGCATCACCTGCCAGCCATGGCGGAACCACCTCTCAGACGTACCAGAACCACCTGCCGGAGAAGCTGGAAACACCTCCTGGACAGTCTGGAACCACCTGCCGGCCAAGCCTGAACCACCTGCCAAGCACAACGGAACAACCTGCCAGACACGCCAAAATCACCTGCGTGTTATGCCAGAACCACTTGGAGGACTCTCTGGGATGACCTGCCGGGCATGCCGGAACCACCTCTCAGACGTGCCAGAACCATTTGGCGGACAGTCCGGAATCACCTGTTGGGCATGCGCAACCACCTCTGAGACGTACCAGAACCACATGCCGTGCAGGCTGGAACCACCTACCGGACAGACCGGAATCACCTTTCGGGCATGCCGGAACCACCTGTCAGATGTGCCAGAAACACGTGCCGGAGACGCCGGAAGCACCTGCCAAGCACGTTGGAACCACCTGCTCAACTCGCCTGAACCACCTGCCGGACATGCCAAAATCACCTGCCGACTATGCCAGAACCACTTGGCGAACACTCCGGAATCACTTGCCGGGCATGCAGGAACCACCTCTCAGACATGCCAGAACCCCGTGCCAATGACCCCGGAAGCACCAGCCGAGCACGCCGGAACCACCTGCTCGACTCGCCAGAACCACCTGCCGATCACGCAAAAATCACCTGCCGGCTACGCCACAACCAGTTGGTGAACACTTTGGAATGACCTGCCAGGCTTGCTGGAACCACCTGCCGGTCATGACAAAATCACCTGCCGACTACGCCAGAACCGCTTGGCGGACACTGCGGAAACACCTGTGGGGCCAGCCGGAACCACATCTCAGACGTGCCAGAAACGTGTTCATGAGATGCTGGAACCACACCCCGAACAGACGGATGCCACCTGCCAGAACCGCCTGAACCACCTGCTGAGCACGCCAGAACCACCTGCTCGACTCACCGGTACCACCTCCCTGACATGCCAAAATCACCTGCTGGGTATGCCAGAACCACTTGGCGGACACTCCGGAATCATCTGCCGGACATGCCGGAAACAGCTCTCAGACACACCAGAACCAAGTGCCGGAGACGCCGGAAGCACCTGCCGAGCATGCCGGAGCCACCTGCTCGACTCGCCAGAAACACCTGCCGGACACGCCAAAATCACCTGCCGGGTATGCCAGAACCACCTGGCGGACACTACGGAATCACCTGCCGCGCATGCCGGAACCACCTCTCAGACGTGCCGGAAGAACGTGACAGACACGCCAGAAACATCTACCGAACAGACCGGAACCACCTGCCAAGAACGCCGGAGCCACCTGTTCGACTCGCTGGAACCACCTGCCGGACAGGCCAATATCAACTGCTGGCTATGCCAGAACCACCTGGGGACAGTCCGGGATCACCTGCCAGCCATGGCAGAACCACCTCTCAGACGTACCAGAACCACCTGCCGGAGAAGCTGGAAACACGTCCTGGACAGTCTGGAACCACCTGCCGTCCAAGCCTGAACCACCTGCCGAGCACGGCGGAACCACCTGCCGGACACGCCAAAATCACGTGCGGGCTACGCCAGAACCACTTGAACGACTCTCCGAAATGACCTGCCGGGCATGCCGGAACCCCCTCTCAGACGTGCCAGAAGCACGTGGCGGACAGTCCGGAATCACCTGTTGGGCATACGCAACCACCTCTGAGACGTACCAGAACCACGTGCCGTGCACGCCGGAACCACCTACCGGACAGACCGGAATCAACTTTTGGGCATGCCGGAACCACCAGTCAGATGTGCCAGAAAGACGTGCCGGAGAAGCCGGAAGCACCTGCCGAGCACGTTGGAACCACCTGCTCAACTCGCCTGAACCACCTGCCGGACACGCCAAAATCACCTGCCCGCTACACCAGCACCACTTCGGGGACAAGCTGGAATCACGTGAGGGGCATGCCGGCACAGCCTCTCAGACTGAACCTCATGCCGGACACCACAGAACCACCTGCCGGACAGACCGGAACCACCTGCCGGACACGCCGGAACCACCGGCTCGACCCGCCGGAACGACCGCTGGACATGCAAAATCACCTGCCGGCTACGCCGGAAACACTTGGCGAACACTCCGGAATCACCTGCCGGGCATGCCGGAACCACCTCTCAGATATGCCAGAACCACGTGCCAATGACCCCGGAAGCACCTGCCGAGCACGCCGGAACCACCTGCTCGACTCACCAGAACCACCTGCCGGACACGCAAAAATCACCTGCCGGCTACGCCACAACCAGTTGGGGAACACTTCGGAATCACCTGCCGGGCTTGCTGGAACCACCTGCCGGTCATGCCAAAATCACCTGCCAACTACGCCAGTACCACTTGGCGGACACTGTGGAAACACCTGTCGGGCCGGCCGGAACCACATCTCAGACGTGCCAGAACCATGTGCATGAGATGCTGGAACCACACCCCGAACAGACGGAAAACACCTGCCAGACCCGTCTGAACAACCTGCCGAGCACGCCGGAGCCACCTACCTGACATGCCCAAATCACCAGCCGGGTATGCCAGAACCACTTGGCGGACACTCCGGAATCATCTGCCGGACATGCCGGAACCAGCTCTCAGTCACACCAGAACCAAGTGACGGAGACGGCGGAAGCACCTGCCGAGCATGCCGGAGCAAACTGATCGACTCGCCAGAAACACCTGCCTGACACGCCAAAATCACCTGCCGGGTACGCCAGAACCACCTGGCGGACACTCCGAAATCACCTGTCGCGCATGCCGGAACCACCTCTCAGACGTGCCGGAAGCACGTGCCGGACACGCCAGAATCACCTACGGGACACACCGGAAACACCTGCCGAGCACGCCGGAGACACCTGTTCGACTCGCTGGAACCACCTGCCGGACAGGCCAATATCAACTGCTGGCTATGCCAGAACCACCTGGGGGACGGTCCGGAATCGCCTGCCAGCCATGGCGGAACCACCTCTCCAACGTACCAGAACCACCTGCCGGAGAACCTGGAAACACGTCCTGGACAGTCTGGAACCACCTGCCGGCCAAGCCTGAACCACCTGCCAAGCACAACGGAACAACCTGCCAGACACGCCAAAATCACCTGCGTGTTATGCCAGAACCACTTGGAGGACTCTCTGGGATGACCTGCCGGGCATGCCGGAACCACCTCTCAGACGTGCCAGAACCATGTGGCGGACAGTCCGGAATCACCTGTTGGGCATGTGCAACCACCTCTGACACGTACCAGAACCACGTGCCGTGCACGCCGGAACCACTTACCGGACAGACCGGAATCAAATTTTGGGCATGCCGGAACCACCTGTCAGATGTGCCAGAAACACGTGCCGGAGACGCCGGAAGCACCTGCCGAGCACGTCGCAACCACCTGCTCAACTCGCCTGAACCACCTGCCGGACACGCCAAAATCACCTGCCCGCTACACCAGCACCACTTCGGGGACAAGCCGGAATCACGTGAGGGGCATGCCGGCACAGCCTCTCAGACTGAACCTCGTGCCGGACACCACAGAACCACCTGCCGGACAGACCGTAACCACCTGCCCGACACGCCGGAACCACCGGCTCGACCCGCCGGAACGACCGCTTGACATGCAAAATCACCTGCCAGCTACGCCGGAAACACTTGGCGAACACTCCGGAATCACCTGCCGGGCATGCCGGAACCACCTCTCAGATATGCCAGAACCACGTGCCAATGACCCCGGAAGCACCTGCCGAGCAACAGGAACCACCTGCTCGACTCGCGAGAACCACCTCCTGGACACGCAAAAATCACCTGCCGGCTACGCCACAACCAGTTGGGGAACACTTCGGAATCACCTGCCGGTCATGCCAAAATCACCTGCCAACTACGCCAGTACCACTTGGCGGACACTGTGGAAACACCTGTCGGGCCGGCCGGAACCACATCTCACACGTGCCAGAACCATGTGCATGAGATGCTGGAACCACACCCCGAACAGACGGAAAACACCTGCCAGATCCGTCTGAACAACCTGCCGAGCACGCCAGAGCCACCTGCTCGACTCGCCGGAACCACCTACCTGACATGCCCAAATCACCAGCCGGGTATGCCAGAACCACTTGGCGGACACTCCGGAATCATCTGCCGGACATGCCGGAACCAGCTCTCAGACACACCAGAACCACGTGCCGGAGACGCCAGAACCACCTGCCGAGCATGCCAGAGCCACCTGCTCGACTCGCCAGAAACACCTGCCGGACACGCCAAAATCACCTGCCGGGTACGCCAGAACCACCTGGCGGACACTCCGAAATCACCTGTCGCGCATGCCGGAACCACCTCTCAGACGTGCCGGAAGCACGTGCCGGACACGCCGGAATCACCTACCGGACAGACCGGAACCACCTGCCGAGCACGCCGGAGCCACCTGTTCGAATCGCTGGAACCAGCTGCCGGACAGGCCAATATCAACTGCTGGCTATGCCAGAACCACCTGGGGGACGGTCCGGAATCACCTGCCAGCCATGGCGGAACCACCTCTCAGACGTACAAGAACCACCTGCCGGAGAAGCTGGAAACACGTCCTGGACAGTCTGGAACCACCTGCCGGCCAAGCCTGAACCACCTGCCAAGCACAACGGAACAACCTGCCAGACACGCCAAAATCACCTGCGTGTTATGCCAGAACCACTTGGAGGACTCTCTGGGATGACCTGCCGGGCATGCCGGAACCCCCTCTCAGACGTGCCAGAAGCACGTGGCGGACAGTCCGGAATCACCTGTTGGGCATGTGCAACCACCTCTGACACGTACCAGAACCACGTGCCGTGCACGCCGGAACCACCTACCGGACAGACCGGAATCAACTTTTGGGCATGCCGGAACCACCAGTCAGATGTGCCAGAAACACGTGCCGGAGACGCCGGAAGCACCTGCCGAGCACGTCGCAACCACCTGCTCAACTCGCCTGAACCACCTGCCGGACACGCCAAAATCACCTGCCCGCTACACCAGCACCACTTCGGGGACAAGCCGGAATCACGTGAGGGGCATGCCGGCACAGCCTCTCAGACTGAACCTCGTGCCGGACACCACAGAACCACCTGCCGGACAGACCGGAACCACCTGCCGGACACGCCGGAACCACCGGCTCGACCCGCCGGAACGACCGCTGGACATGCAAAATCACCTGCCGGCTACGCCGGAAACACTTGGCGAACACTCCGGAATCACCTGCCGGGCATGCCGGAACCACATCTCAGATATGCCAGAACCACGTGCCAATGACCCCGGAAGCACCTGCCGAGCAACAGGAACCACCTGCTCGACTCGCCAGAAACACCTGCCGGACACGCCAAAATCACCTGCCGGGTACGCCAGAACCACCTGGCGGACACTCCGAAATCACCTGTCGCGCATGCCGGAACCACCTCTCAGACGAGCCGGAAGCACGTGCCGGACACGCCGGAATCACCTACCGGACAGACCGGAACCACCTGCCGAGAACGCCGGAGCCACTTGTTCGAATCGCTGGAACCAGCTGCCGGACAGGCCAATATCAACTGCTGGCTATGCCAGAACCACCTGGGGGACGGTCCGGAATCACCTGCCAGCCATGGTGGAACCACCTCTCAGACGTACCAGAACCACCTGCCGGAGAAGCTGGAAACACGTCCTGGACAGTCTGGAACCACCTGCCGGCCAAGCCTGAACCACCTGCCAAGCACAACGGAACAACCTGCCATAAACGCCAAAATCACCTGCGTGTTATGCCAGAACCACTTGGAGGACTCTCTGGGATGACCTGCCGGGCATGCCGGAACCACCTCTCAGACGTGCCAGAACCATGTGGCGGACAGTCCGGAATCACCTGTTGGGCATGCGCAACCACCTCTGAGACGTACCAGAACCACATGCCGTGCAGGCTGGAACCACCTACCGGACAGACCGGAATCACCTTTCGGGCATGCCGGAACCACCTGTCAGATGTGCCGGATACACGTGCCGGAGACGCCGGAACCACCTGCCAAGCACGTTGGAACCACCTGCTCAACTCGCCTGAACCACCTGCCGGACATGCCAAAATCACCTGCCTACTATGCCAGAACCATTTGGCGAACACTCCGGAATCACTTGCCGGGCATGCAGGAACCACCTCTCAGACATGCCAGAACCCCGTGCCAATGACCCCGGAAGCACCAGCCGAGCACGCCGGAACCACCTGCTCGACTCGCCAGAACCACCTGCCGATCACGCAAAAATCACCTGCCGGCTACGCCACAACCAGTTGGTGAACACTTTGGAATCACCTGCCAGGCTTGCTGGAACCACCTGCCAGTCATGCCAAAATCACCTGACAACTACGCCAGAACCGCTTGGCGGACACTGCGGAAACACCTGTCGGGCCGGCGGGAACCACATCTCAGACGTGCCAGAAACGTGTTCATGAGATGCTGGAACCACACCCCGAACAGACGGATACCACCTGCCAGAACCGCCTGAACCACCTGCTGAGCATGCCGGAACCACCTGCTCGACTCACCGGTACCACCTCCCTGACACGCCAAAATCACCTGCTGGGTATGCCAGAACCACTTGGCGGACACTCCGGAATCATCTGCCGGACATGCCGGAACCAGCTCTCAGACACACCAGAACCAAGTGCCGGAGACGCCGGAAGCACCTGCCGAGCATGCCGGAGCCACCTGCTCGACTCGCCAGAAACACCTGCCGGACACGCCAAAATCACCTGCCGGGTACGCAAGAACCACCTGTTGGACACTCCGGAATCACCTGCCGCGCATGGCGGAACCACCTCTCAGACGTGACGGAAGCACGTGCCAGACACGCCGGAAACACCTACCGGACAGACCGGAACCACCTGCCAAGAACGCCGGAGCCACCTGTTCGACTCGCTGTAACCACCTGCCGGACAGGCCAATATCAAATGCTGGCTATGCCAGAACCACCTGGGGGACAGTCCGGGATCACCTGCCAGCCATGGCGGAACCACCTCTCAGATGTACCAGAACCACCTGCCGGAGAAGCTGGAAACACATCCTGGACAGACTGGAACCACGTGACGGCCATGCCTGAACCACCTGCCGAGAACGGCGGAACCTCGTGTTAGACACGCCAAAATCACCTGCGGGCTACACCAGAACCTCTTGGACGACTCTCCGAAATGACCTGCCGGGCATGTTGGAACCACCTCACAGACGTGCCAGAAGCACGTGGCGGAGAGTCCGGAATCACCTGTTGGGCATACGCAACCACCTCTGAGACGTACCAAAACCACGTGCCGTGCACGCCGGAACCACCTACCGGACAGACCGGTATCAACTTTTGGGCATGCCGGAACCACCTGTCAGATGTGCCAGAAACACGTGCCGGAGACGCCGGAAGCACCTGCCGAGCACGTCGCAACCACCTGCTCAACTCGCCTGAACCACCTCCCGGACACGACAAAATCACCTGCCCGCTACACCAGCACCACTTCGGGGACAAGCCGGAATCACGTGAGGGGCATGCCGGCACAGCCTCTCAGACTGAACCTCGTGCCGGACACCACAGAACCACCTGCCGGACAGACCGGAACCACCTGCTGGACACGCCGGAACCACCGGCTCGACCCGCCGGAACGACCGCTGGACATGCAAAATCACCTGCCGGCTACGCCGGAAACACTTGGCGAACACTCCGGAATCACCTGCCGGGCATGCCAGAACCACCTCTCAGATATGCCAGAACCATGTGCCAATGACCCCAGAAGCACCTGCCGAGCAACAGGAACCACCTGCTCGACTCGCCAGAACCACCTGCCGGACACGCAAAAATCACCTGCCGGCTACGCCACAACCAGTTGGGGAACACTTCGGAATCACCTGCCGGGCTTGCTGGAACCACCTGCCGGTCATGCCAAAATCACCTGCCAACTACGCCAGTACCACTTGGCGGACACTGTGGAAACACCTGTCGGGCCGGCCGGAACCACATCTCAGACGTGCCAGAACCATGTGCATGAGATGCTGCAACCACAAACCGAAGAGACGGAAAACACCTGCCAGACCCGTCTGAACAACCTGCCGAGCATGCAGGAGCCACCTGCTCGACTCGCCAGAAACACCTGACGGACACGCCAAAATCACCTGCTGGGTACGCCAGAACCACATGGCGGACACTCCGAAATCACCTGTCGCGCATGCCGGAACCACCTCTCAGACGTGCCGGAAGCACGTGCCGGACACGCCGGAATCACCTACCGGACAGACCGGAACCACCTGCCGAGCACGCCGGAGCCACCTGTTCGACTCGCTGGAACCACCTGCCGGACAGGCCAATATCAACTGCTGGCTATTGCAGAACCACCTGGGGGACGGTTCGGAATCACCTGCCAGCCATGGCGGAACCACCTCTCAGACGTACCAGAACCACCTGCCAGAGAAGCTGGAAACACGTCCTGGACAGTCTGGAACCACCTGCCGGCCAAGCCTGAACCACCTGCCAAGCACAACGGAACCACCTGCCAGACACGCCAAAATCACCTGCGTGTTATGCCAGAACCACTTGGAGGACTCTCTGGGATGACCTGCCGGGCATGCCGGAACCACCTCTCAGACGTGCCAGAACCATGTGGCGGACAGTCCGGAATCACCTGTTGGGCATGCGCAACCACCTCTGAGACGTACCAGAACCACATGCCGTGCAGGCTGGAACCACCTACCGGAAAGACCGGAATCACCTTTCGGGCATGCCGGAACCACCTGTCAGATGTGCCAGAAACACGTGCCGGAGACGCCGGAAGCACCTGCCAAGCACGTTGGAACCACCTGCTCAACTCGCCTGAACCACCTGCCGGACATGCCAAAATCACCTGCCGACTATGCCAGAACCACTTGGCGAACACTCCGGAATCACTTGCCGGGCATGCAGGAACCACCTCTCAGACATGCCAGAACCCCGTGCCAATGACCCCGGAAGCACCAGCCGAGCACGCCGGAACCACCTGCTCGACTCGCCAGAACCACCTGCCGATCACGCAAAAATCACCTGCCGGCTACGCCACAACCAGCTGGTGAACACATTGGAATCACCTGCCAGGCTTGCTGGAACCTCCTGCTAGTCATGCCAAAATCACCTGCCACCTACGCCAGAACCGCTTGGCGGACACTGCGGAAACACCTGTCGGGCCGGCCGGAACCACATCTCAGACGTGCCAGAAACGTGTTCATGAGATGCTGGAACCACACCCCGAACAGACGGATACCACCTGCCAGAACCGCCTGAACCTCCTGCTGAGCACGCCGGAACCACCTGCTCGACTCACCGGTACCACCTCCCTGACACGCCAAAATCACCTGCTGGGTATGCCAGAACCACTTGGCGGACACTCCGGAATCATCTGCCGGACATGCCGGAACCAGCTCTGAGACACACCAGGACCAAGTGCCGGAGACGCCGGAAGCACCTGCCAAGCATGCCGGAGCCACCTGCTCGACTCGCCAGAAACACCTGCCGGACACGCCAAAATCACCTGCCGGGTATGCCAGAACCACCTGGCGGACACTACGGAATCACCTGCCGCGCATGCCGGAACCACCTCTCAGACGTGCCGGAAGCACGTGCCAGACACGCCGGAAACACCTACCGGACAGACCGGAACCACCTGCCAAGAACGCCGGAGAGACCTGTTCAACTCGCTGGAACCACCTGCCAGACAGGCCAATATCAACTGCTGGCTATGCCAAAACCACCTGCGGGACAGTCCGGGATCACCTGCCAGCCATGGCGGAACCACCTCTCAGACGTACCCGAACCACCTGCCGGAGAAGCTGGAAACAAGTCCGGGACAGACTGGAACCACGTGACGGCCATGCCTGAACCACCTGCCGAGCACGGCGGAACCACCTGCCGGACACGCCAAAATCACCTGCGGGCTACGCCAGAACCACTTGGACGACTCTCCGAAATGACCTGCCGGGCATGTTGGAACCACCTCTCAGACGTGCCAGAAGCACTTGGCGGACAGTCCGGAATCACCTGTTGGGCATACGCAACCACCTCTGACACGTACCAGAACCACGTGCTGTGCACGCCGGAACCACCTACCGGACAGACCGGAATCAACTTTTGGGCATGCCGCAACCACCAGTCAGATGTGCCAGAAACACGTGCCGGAGACGCCGGAAGCACCTGCCGAGCACGTCGCAACCACCTGCTCAACTCGCCTGAACCACCTGCCGGACACGCCAGAATCACCTGCCCGCTACACCAGCACCACTTCGGGGACAAGCCGGAATCATGTGAGGGGCATGCCGGCACAGCCTCTCAGACTGAACCTCGTGCCGGACACCACAGAACCACCTGACGGACAGACCGGAACCACCTGCCGGACACGCCGGAACCACCGGCTCGACCCGCCGGAACGACCGCTGGACATGCAAAATCACCTGCCGGCTACGCCGGAAACACTTGGCGAACACTCCGGAATCACCTGCCGGGCATGCCGGAACCACCTCTCAGATATGCCAGAACCACGTTCCAATGACCCCGGAAGCACCTGCCGAGCACGCCGGAACCACCTGCTCGACTCGCCGGAACCACCTACCTGACATGCCCAAATCACCAGCCAGGTATGCCAGAACCACTTGGCGGACACTCCGGAATCATCTGCCGGACATGCCGGAAGCAGCTCTCAGACACACCAGAACCACGTGCCGGAGACGCCGGAAGCACCTGCCGAGCATGCCGGAGCCACCTGCTCGACTCGCCAGAAACACCTGCCGGACACGCCAAAATCACCTGCCGGGTATGCCAGAACAACCTGGCGGACACTCCGGAATCACCTGCCGCGCATGCCGGAACCCCCTCTCAGACGTGCCGGAAGCACGTGCCAGACACGCCGGAAACACCTACCTGACAGACCGGAACCACCTGCCAAGAACGCCGGAGCCACCAGTTCGACTCGCTGGAACCACCTGCCGGACAGGCCAATATCAACTGCTGGCTATGCCAGAACCACCTGGGGGACAGTCCGGGATCACCTGCCAGCCATGACGGAAACACCTCTCAGACGTACCAGAACCACCTGCCGGAGAAGCTGGAAACACGTCCTGGACAGACTGGAACCACGTGACGGCCATGCCTGAACCACCTGCCGAGCACGGCGGAACCACCTGCCGGACACGCCAAAATCACCTGCGGGCTACGCCAGAACCACTTGGACGACTCTCCGAAATGACCTGCCGGGCATGTTGGAACCACCTCTCAGACGTGCCAGAAGCACGTGGCGGACAGTCCGGAATCACCTGTTGGGCATACGCAACCACCTCTGAGACGTACCAGAAACACGTGCCCTGCACGCCGGAACCACCTACCGGACAGACCGGAATCCACTTTTGGGCATTCCGGAACCACCAGTCAGATGTGCCAGCAACACGTGCCGGAGACGCCGGAAGCACCTGCCGAGCACGTCGCAACCACCTGCTCAACTCGCCTGAACCACCTGCCGGACACGCCAAAATCACCTGCCCGCTACACCAGCACCACTTCGGGGACAAGCCGGAATCACGTGAGGGGCATGCCGGCACAGCCTCTCAGACTGAACCTCGTGCCGGACACCACAGAACCACCTGACGGACAGACCGGAACCACCTGCCGGACACGCCGGAACCACCGGCTCGACCAGCCGGAACGACCGCTGGACATGCAAAATCACCTGCCGGCTACGCCGGAAACACTTGGCGAACACTCCGGAATCACCTGCCGGGCATGCCGGAACCACCTCTCAGATATGCCAGAACCACGTGCCAATGACCCCGGAAGCACCTGCCGAGCACGCCGGAACCACCTGCTCGACTCGCCAGAACCCCCTGCCGGACACGCAAAAATCACCTGCCGGCTACGCCACAACCAGTTGGGGAACACTTCGGAATCACCTGCCGGGCTTGCTGGAACCACCTGCCGGCCATGCCAAAATCACCTGCCAACTACGCCAGTACCACTTGGCGGACACTGTGGAAACACCTGTCGGGCCGGCCGGAGCCACATCTCAGACGTGCCAGAACCATGTGCATGAGATGCTGGAACCACACCCCGAACAGACGGAAAACAGCTGCCAGACCCGTCTGAACAACCTGCCGAGCACGCCGGAGCCACCTGCTCGACTCGCCGGAACCACCTACCTGACATGCCCAAATCTCCAGCCAGGTATGCCAGAACCACTTGGCGGGCACTCCGGAATCATCTGCCGGACATGCCGGAACCAGCTCTCAGACACACCTGAACCACGTGCCGGAGACGCCGGAAGCACCTGCCGAGCATGCCGGAGCCACCTGCTCGACTCGCCAGAAACACCTGCCGGACACGCCAAAATCACCTGCCGGGTACGCCAGAACCACCTGGCGGACACTCCGAAATCACCTGTCGCGCATGCCGGAACCACCTCTCAGACGTGCCGGAAGCACGTGCCGGACACGCCGGAATCACCTACCGGACAGACCGGAACCACCTGCCGAGCACGCCGGAGCCACCTGTTCGACTCGCTGGAGCCACCTGCCGGACAGGCCAATATCAACTGCTGGCTATGCCAGAACCACCTGGGGGACGGTCCGGAATCACCTGTCCGCCATGGCGGAACCACCTCTCAGACCTACCAGAACCACCTGCCGGAGAAGCTGGAAACACGTCCTGGACAGTCTGGAACCACCTGCCTGCCAAGCCTGAACCACCTGCCAAGCACAACGGAACAACCTGCCAGACATGCCAAAATCGCTGGCGTGTTATGCCAGAACCACTTGGAGGACTCTCTGGGATGACCTGCCGGGCATGCCGGAACCACCTCTCAGACGTGCCAGAACCATGCGGCGGACAGTCCGGAATCACCTGTTGGGCATGCGCAACCACCTCTGAGACGTACCAGAACCACATGCCGTGCAGTCTGGAACCACCTACCGGACAGACCGGAATCACCTTTCAAGCATGCCGGAACCACCTGTCAGATGTGCCAGAAACACGTGCCGGAGACGCCGGAAGCACCTGCCAAGCACGTTGGAACCACCTGCTCAACTCGCCTGAACCACCTGCCGGACATGCCAAAATCACCTGCCGACTATGCCAGAACCACTTGGCGAACACTCCGGAATCACTTGCCGGGCATGCAGGAACCACCTCTCAGACATGCCAGAACCCCGTGCCAATGACCCCGGAAGCACCAGCCGAGCACACCGGAACCACCTTCTCGACTCGCCAGAACCACCTGCCGATCACGCAAAAATCACCTGCCGGCTACGCCACAACCAGTTGGTGAACACTTTGGAATCACCTGCCAGGCTTGCTGGAACCACCTACCGGTCATGCCAAAATCACCTGCCAACTACGCCAGAACCGCTTGGCGGACACTGCGGAAACACCTGTCGGGCCGGCTGGAACCACATCTCAGACGTGCCAGAAACGTGTTCATGAGATGCTGGAACCACACCCCGAACAGACGGATACCACCTGCCAGAACCGCCTGAACCACCTGCTGAGCACGCCGGAACCACCTGCTCGACTCACCGGTACCACCTCCCTGACATGCCAAAATCACCTGCTGGGTATGCCAGAACCACTTGGCGGACACTCCGGAATCATCTGCCGGACATGCCGGAACCAGCTCTCAGACACACCAGAACCAAGTGCCGGAGACGCCGGAAGCACCTGCCGAGCATGCCGGAGCCACCTGCTCGACTCGCCAGAAACACCTGCCGGACACGCCTAAATCACCTGCCGGGTATGCCAGAACCACCTGGCGGACACTCCGGAATCACCTGCCGCGCATGCCGGAACCACCTCTCAGACGTGCCTGAAGCACGTGCCAGACACGCCGGAAACACCTACCGGACAGACCGGAACCACCTGCCAAGAACGCCGGCGAGACCTGTTCGACTCGCTGGAACCACCTGCTGGACAGGCCAATATCAACTGCTGGCTATGCCAAAACCACCTGCGGGACAGTCCGGGATCACCTGCCAGCCATGGCGGAACCACCTCTCAGACGTACCAGAACCACCTGCCGGAGAAGATGGAAACACGTCCTGGACAGACTGGAACCACGTGACGGCCATGCCTGAACCACCTGCCGAGCACGGCGGAACCACCTGCCGGACACGCCAAAATCACCTGCGGGCTACGCCAGAAACACTTGGGCGACTCTCCGAAATGACATGCCGGGCATGTTGGAACCACCTCTCAGACGTGCCAGGAGCACGTGGCGGACAGTCCGGAATCACCTGTTGGGCATACGCAACCACCTCTGAGACGTACCAGAACCATGTGCCGTGCACGCCAGAACCACCTACCGGACAGACCGGAATCCACTTTTGGGCATGCCGGAACCACCAGTCAGATGTGCCAGAAACACGTGCCGGAGACGCCGGAAGCACCTGCCGAGCACGTCGCAACCACCTGCTCAACTCGCCTGAACCACCTGCCGGACACTCCAAAATCACCTGCCCGCTACACTGGCACCACTTCGGGGACAAGCCGGAATCAAGTGAGGGGCATGCCGGCACAGCCTCTCAGACTGAAACTCGTGCCGGACACCACAGGACCACCTGCCGGACAGACCGGAACCACCTGCCCGACACGCCGGAACGACCGCTGGACATGCAAAATCACCTGCCGGCTACGCCGGAAACACTTGGCGAACACTCCGGAATCACCTGCCGGGCATGCCGGAACCACCTCTCAGATATGCCAGAACCACGTGCCAATGACCCCGGAAGCACCTGCCGAGCACGCCGGAACCACCTGCTCGACTCGCCAGAACCACCTGCCGGACACGCAAAAATCACCTGCCGGCTACGCCACAACCAGTTGGGGAACACTTCGGAATCACCTGCCGGGCTTGCTGGAACCACCTGCCGGTCATGCCAAAATCACCTGCCAACTACGCCAGTACCACTTGGCGGACACTGTGGAAACACCTGTCGGGCCGGCCGGAACCACATCTCAGACGTGCCAGAACCATGTGCATGAGATGCTGGAACCACACCCCGAACAGACGGAAAACACCTGCCAGACCCGTCTGAACAACCTGCCGAGCACGCCGGAGCCACCTGCTCGACTCGCCGGAACCACCTACCTGACATGCCCAAATCACCAGCCGGGTATGCCAGAACCACTTGGCGGACACTCCGGAATCATCTGTCGGACATGCCGGAACCAGCTCTCAGACACACCAGAACCACGTCCCGGAGACGCCGGAAGCACCTGTCGAGCATGCCGGAGCCACCTGCTCGACTCGCCAGAAACACCTGCCGGACACGCCAAAATCACCTGCCGGGTACGCCAGAACCACCTGGCGGACACTCCGAAATCACCTGTCTCGCATGCCGGAACCACCTCTCAGACGTGCCGGAAGCACGTGCCGGACACGCCGGAATCACCTAGCGGACAGACCGGAACCACCTGCCGAGCACGCCGGAGCCACCTGTTCGACTGTCTGGAACCACCTCACGGACAGGCCAATATTAACTGCTGGCTATGCCAGAACCACGTGGGGGACAGTCTGGGATCACCTGCCAGCCATGGCGGAACCACCTCTAACACGTACCAGAACCACCTGCCGGAGAAGCTGGAAACACGTCCTGGACAGTCTGGAACCACCTGCCGGCCAAGCCTGAACCACCTGCAAAGCACAACGGAACAACCTGCCAGACACGCCAAAATCACCTGCGTGTTATGCCAGAACCACTTGGAGGACTCTCTGGGATGACCTGCCGGGCATGCCGGAACCCCCTCCCAGACGTGCCAGAAGCACGTGGCGGACAGTCCGGAATCACCTGTTGGGCATACGCAACCACCTCTGAGACGTACCAGAACCACGTGCCGTGCACGCCGGAACCACCTACCGGACAGACCGGAATCCACATTTGGGCATGCCGGAACCACCAGTCAGATGTGCCAGCAACACGTGCCGGAGACGCCGGAAGCAACTGTCGAGCATGCCCGAGCCACCTGTTCGACTCGCCAGAAACACCTGCCGGACAGGCCAATATTAACTGCTGTCTATGCCAGAACCACCTGGGGGACGGTCCGGGATCACCTTCCAGCCATGGCGGAACCACCTCTCAGACGTACCAGAACCACCTGCCGGAGAAGCTGGAAACACGTCCTGGACAGTCTGGAACCACCTGCCGGCCAAGCCTGAACCACCTGCCAAGCACAACGGAACAACCTGCCAGACACGCCAAAGTCACCTGCGTGTTATGCCAGAACCACTTGGAGGACTCTCTGGGATGACCTGCCGGGCATGCCGGAACGACCAGTCAGATGTGCCAGAAACACGTGCCGGAGACGCCGGAAGCACCTGCCGAGCACGTCGCAACCACCTGCTCAACTCGCCTGAACCACCTGCCGGACACGCCAAAATCACCTGCCCGCTACACCAGCACCACTTCGGGGACAAGCCGGAATCACGTGAGGGGCATGCCGGCACAGCCTCTCAGACTGAACCTCGTGCCGGACACCACAGAACCACCTGCCGGACAAAATGGAACCACCTGCCGGACACGCCGGAACCACCGGCTCGACCCGCCGGAACGACCGCTGCACATGCAAAATCACCTGCCGGCTTCGCCGGAAACACTTGTCCAACACTCCGGAATCACCTGCCGGGCATGCCGGAACCACCTCTCAGATGTGCCAGAACCACGTGCCAATGACCCCGGAAGCACCTGCCGAGCACGCCGGAACCACCTGCTCGACTCGCCAGAACCACCTGCCGGACACGCAAAAATCACCTGCCGGCTATGCCACAACCAGTTGGGGAACACTTCGGAATCACCTGCCGGGCTTGCTGGAACCACCTGCCGGTCATGCCAAAATCACCTGCCAACTACGCCAGTACCACTTGGCGGACACTGTGGAAACACCTGTGGGGCCGGCCGGAACCACATCTCAGACGTGCCAGAACCATGTGCATGAGATGCTGGAACCACACCCCGAACAGACGGAAAACACCTGCCAGACCCGTCTGAACAACCTGCCGAGCACGCCGGAGCCACCTGCTCGACTCGCCGGAACCACCTACCTGACATGCCAAAATCACCAGCCGGGTATGCCACAACCACTTGGCGGACACTCCGGAATCATCTGCCGGACATGCCGGAACCAGCTCTCAGACACTCCAGAACCAAGTGCCGGAGACACCGGAAGCACCTGTCGAGCATGCCGGAGCCACCTGCTCGACTCGCCAGAAACACCTCCCGGACACGCCAAAATCACCTGCCGGGTACGCCAGAACCACCTGGCGGACACTACGGAATCACCTGCCGCGCAGGCCGGAACCACCTCTCAGACGTGCCGGAAGCACGTGCCAGACACGCCGGAAACACCTACCGGACAGACCGAAACCACCTGCCAAGAACGCCGGAGCCACCTGTTCGACTCGCTGGAACCACCTGCCGGACAGGCCAATATCAACTGCTGGCTATGCCAGAACCACCTGGGGGACAGTCCGGGATCACCTGCCAGCCATGGCGGAACCACCTCTCAGACGTACCAGAACCACCTGCCGGAGAAGCTGGAAACACGTCCTGGACAGACTGGAACCACGTGACGGCCATGCCTGAACCACCTGCCGAGCACGGCGGAACCACCTGCCGGACACGCCAAAATCACCTGCGGGCTACGCCAGAACCACTTGGACGACTCTCCGAGATGACCTGCCGGGCATGTTGGAACCACCTCTCAGACGTGCCAGAAGCACGTGGCGGACAGTCCGGAATCACCTGTTGGGCATACGCAACCACCTCTGAGACGTACCAGAACCACGTGCCGTGCACGCCGGAACCACCTACCGGACAGACCGGAATCCACTTTTGGGCATGCCGGAACCACCAGTCAGATGTGCCAGCAACACGTGCCGGAGACGCCGGAAGCACCTGCCGAGCACGTCGCAACCACCTGCTCAACTCGCCTGAACCACCTGCCGGACACGCCAAAATCACCTGCCCGCTACACCAGCACCACTTCGGGGACAAGCCGGAATCACGTGAGGGGCATGCCGGCACAGCCTCTCAGACTGAACCTCGTGCCGGACACCACAGAACCACCTGCCGGACCGAATGGAACCACCTGCCGGACACGCCGGAACCACCGGCTCGACCCGCCGGAACGACCGCTGGACGTGCAAAATCACCTGCCGGCTACGCCGGAAACACTTGGCGAACACTCCGGAATCACCTGCCGGGCATGCCGGAACCACCTCTCAGATATGCCAGAACCACGTGCCAATGACCCCGGAAGCGCCTGCCGAGCACGCCGGAACCACCTGCTCGACTCGCCAGAACCACCTGCCGGACACGCAAAAATCACCTGCCGGCTACGCCACAACCAGTTGGGGAACACTTCGGAATCACCTGCCGGGCTTGCTGGAACCACCTGCCGGTCATGCCAAAATCACCTGCCAACTACGCCAGTACCACTTTGCGGACACTGTGGAAACACCTGTGGGGCCGGCCGGAACCACATCTCAGACGTGCCAGAACCATGTGCATGAGATGCTGGAACCACACCCCGAACAGACGGAAAACACCCGCAAGACCCGTCTGAACAAGCTGCCGAGCACGCCGGAGCCACATGCTCGACTCGCCGGAACCACCTACCTGACATGCCAAAATCACCTGCCGGGTATGCCAGAACCACTTGGCGGACACTCCGGTATCATCTGCCGGACTTGCCGGAACCAGCTCTCAGACACACCAGAACCACGTGCCGGAGACGCCGGAAGCACCTGCCGAGCATGCCGGAGCCACCTGCTCGACTCGCCAGAAACACCTGCCGGACCGGCCAATATTAACTGCTGGCTATGCCAGAACCACCTGGGGGACAGTCCGGAATCACCTGCCAGCCATGGCGGAACCATCTCTCACACGTACCAGAACCACCTGCCGGAGAAGCTGGAAACACGTCCTGGACAGTCTGGAACCACCTGCCGGCCAAGCCTGAACCACCTGCCAAGCACAACGGAACAACCTGCCAGACACGCCAAAATCACCTGCGTGTTATGCCAGAACCACTTGGAGGACTCTCTGGGATGACCTGCCGGGCATGCCGGAACCACCTCTCAGACGTGCCAGAACTATGTGGCGGACAGTCCGGAATCACCTGTTGGGCATACGCAACCACCTCTGAGACGTAGCAGAACCACGTGCCGTGCACGCCGGAACCACCTACCGGACAGACCGGAATCCACTTTTGGGCATGCCGGAACCACCAGTCAGATGTGCCAGCAACACGTGCCGGAGACGCCGGAAGCACCTGCCGAGCACGCCCGAGCCACCTGTTCGACTCGCCAGAAACACCTGTCGGACAGGCCAATATTAACTGCTGGCTATGCCAGAATCCCCTGGGGGACGGTCCGGGATCACCTGCCAGCCATGGCGGAACCACCTCTCACACGTACCAGAACCACCTGCCGGAGAAGCTGGAAACACGTCCTGGACAGTCTGGAACCACCTGCCGGCCAAGCCTGAACCACCTGCCAAGCACAACGGAACAACCTGCCAGACACGCCAAAATCACCTGCGTGTTATGCCAGAACCACTTGGAGGACTCTCTGGGATTACCTGCCGGGCATGCCGGAAACACCTCTCAGACGTGCCAGAACCATGTGGCGGACAGTCCGGAATCACCTGTTGGGCATGCGCAACCACCTCTGAGACGTACCAGAACCACATGCCGTGCAGGCTGGAACCACCTACCGGACAGACCGGAATCACCTTTCGGGCATGCCGGAACCACCTGTCAGATGTGCCAGAAACACGTGCCGGAGACGCCGGAAGCACCTGCCAAGCACGTTGGAACCACCTGCTCAACTCGCCTGAACCACCTGCCGGACATGCCAAAATCACCTGCCGACTATGCCAGAACCACTTGGCGAACACTCCGGAATCACTTGCCGGGCATGCAGGAACCATCTCTCAGACATGCCAGAACCCCGTGCCAATGACCCCGGAAGCACCAGCCGAGCACGCCGGAACCACCTGCTCAACTCGCCTGAACCACCTGCCGGACACGCCAAAATCACCTGCCCGCTACACCAGCACCACTTCGGGGACAAGCCGGAATCACGTGAGGGGCATGCCGGCACGGCCTCTCAGACTGAACCTCGTGCCGGACACCACAGAACCACCTGCCGGACAGACCGGAACCACCTGCCGGACACGCCGGAGCCACCGGCTCGACCCGCCGGAACGACCGCTGGACATGCAAAATCACCTGCCGGCTACGCCGGAAACACTTGGCGAACACTCCGGAATCACCTGCCGGGCATGCCGGAACCACCTCTCAGATATGCCAGAACCACGTGCCAATGACTCCGGAAGCACCTGCCGAGCACGCCGGAACCACCTGCTCGACTCGCCAGAACCACCTGCCGGACACGCAAAAATCACCTGCCGGGTATGCCAGAACCACCTGGCGGACACTCCGAAATCACCTGTCACGCATGCCGGAACCACCTCTCAGACGTGCCGGAAGCACGTGCCGGACACGCCGGAATCACCTACCGGACAGACCGGAACCACCTGCCGAGCACGCCGGAGCCACCTGTTCGACTCGCTGGAACCACCTGCCGGACAGGCCAATATCAACTGCTTGCTATGCCAGAACCACCTAGGGGACAGTCCGGGATCACCTGCCAGCCATGGCGGAACCACCTCTCAGACGTACCAGAACCACCGGCCGGGGAAGCTGGAAACACGCCCTGGACAGACTGGAAACACGTGACGGCCATGCCTGAACCACCTGCCGAGCACGGCGGAACCACCTGCCGGACACGCCAAAATCACCTGAGGGCTACGCCAGAACCACTTGGACGACTCTCCAAAATGACCTGCCGGGCATGTTGGAACCACCTCTCAGACGTGCCAGAAGCACGTGGCGGACAGTCCGGAATCACCTGTTGGGCATATGCAACCACCTCTGAGACGTACCAGAACCACGTGCCGTGCACGCCGGAACGACCTACCGGACAGACCGGAATCCACTTTTGGGCATGCCAGAACCACCTGTCAGATGTGCCAGAAACATGTGCCGGAGACGCCGGAGGCACCTGCCGAGCACGTCGCAACCACCTGCTCAACTCGCCTGAACCACCTGCCGGACATGCCAAAATCACCTGCCGACTATGCCAGAACCACTTGGCGAACACTCCGGAATCACTTGCCGGGCATGCAGGAACCACCTCTCAGACATGCCAGAACCCCGTGCCAATGACCCCGGAAGCACCAGCCGAGCACGCCGGAACCACCTGCTCGACTCGCCAGAACCACCTGCCGATCACGCAAAAATCACCTGCCGGCTACGCCACAACCAGTTGGTGAACACTTTGGAATCACCTGCCGGGCTTGCTGGAACCACCTGCCAGTCATGCCAAAATCACCTGCCAACTACGCCAGAACCGCTTGGCGGACACTGCGGAAACACCTGTCGGGCCGGCTGGAACCACATCTCAGACGTGCCAGAAACGTGTTCATGAGATGCTGGAACCACACCCCGAACAGACGGATACCACCTGCCAGAACCGCCTGAACCACCTGCTGAGCACGCTGGAACCACCTGCTGGACTCTCCGGTACCACCTCCCTGACACGCCAAAATCACCTACTGGGTATGCCAGAACCACTTGGCGGACACTCCGGAATCATCTGCCGGACATGCCGGAACCAGCTCTCAGACACACCAGAACCAAGTGCCGGAGACGCCGGAAGCACCTGCCGAGCATGCCGGAGCCACCTGCTCGACTCGCCAGAAACACCTGCCGGACACGCCAAAATCACCTGCCGGGTATGCCAGAACCACCTGGCGGACACTACGGAATCACCTGCCACGCATGCCGGAACCACCTCTCAGACGTGCCGGAAGCACGTGCCAGACACGCCGGAAACACCTACCGGACAGACCGGAACCACCTGCCAAGAACTCCGGAGCCACCTGTTCAACTCGCTGGAACCACCTGCCAGGACAGGCCAATATCAAGTGCTGGCTATGACAGAACCACCTGGGGGACAGTCCGGGATCACCTGCCAGCCATGGCGGAACCACCTCTCAGACGTACCAGAACCACCTGCCGGAGAAGATGGAAACACGTCCTGGACAGACTGGAACCACGTGACGGCCATCCCTGAACCACCTGCCGAGCACGGCGGAACCACCTGCCGGACACGCCAAAATCACCTGCGGGCTACGCCAGAACCACTTGGACGACTCTCCGAAATGACCTGCCGGGCATGTTGGAACCACCTCTCAGATGTGCCAGAAGCACGTGGCGGACAGTCCGGAATCACCTGTTGGGCATACGCAACCACCTCTGACATGTACCAGAACCACGTGCCGTGCACGCCGGAACCACCTACCGGACAGACCGGAATCAACTTTTGGGCATGCCGGAACCACCAGTCAGATGTGCCAGAAACACGTGCCGGAGACGCCGGAAGCACCTGCCGAGCACGTCGCAACCACCTGCTCAACTCGCCTGAACCACCTGCCGGACACGCCAAAATCACCTGCCCGCTACACCAGCACCACTTCGGGGACAAGCCGGAATCATGTGAGGGGCATGCCGGCACAGCCTCTCAGACTTAACCTCGTGCCGGACACCACAGGACCACCTGCCGGACAGACCGGAACCACCTGCCGGACACGCCGGAACCACCGGCTCGACCCGCCGGAACGACCGCTGGACATGCAAAATCACCTGCCGGCTACGCCGGAAACACTTGGCGAACACTCCGGAATCACCTGCCGGGCATGCCGGAACCACCTCTCAGATATGCCAGAACCACGTGCCAATGACCCCGGAAGCGCCTGCCGAGCACGCCGGAACCACCTGCTCCACTCGCCAGAACGACCTGCCGGACACGCAAAAATCACCTGCCGGCTACGCCACAACCAGTTGGGGAAACATTCGGAAACACCTGTCGGGCTGGCCGGAACCAAAACTCAGACGTGCCAGAACCATGTGCATCAGATGCTGGAACCACACCCCGAACAGACGGAAAACACCTGCCAGACCCGTCTGAACAACCTGCCGAGCACGCCTGAGGGACCTGCTCGACTCGCCGGAACCACCAGCCGCACACGCCAAAATCACCTGCCGGGTACGCCAGAACCACCTGGCGGACACTCCGAAATCACCTGTCGCGCATGCCCGAACCACCTCTCAGACGTGCCGGAAGCACGTGCCGGACACACCGGAATCACCTACCGGACAGACCGGAACCACCTGCTGAGCACGCCGGAGCCACCTGTCCGACTCGCTGGAACCACCTGCCGGACAGGCCAATATCAACTGCTGGCTATGCCAGAACCACCTGGGGGACGGTCCGGTATCACCTGCCAGCCATGGCGGAACCACCTCTCAGACGTACCACAACCACCTGCCGGAGAAGCTGGAAACACGTCCTGGACAGTCTGGAACCACCTGCCGGCCAAGCCTGAACCACCTGCCAAGCACAACGGAACAACCTGCCAGACACGCCAAAATCACCTGCGTGTTATGCCAGAACCACTTGGAGGACTCTCTGGGATGACCTGCCGGGCATGCCGGAACCACCTCTCAGACGTGCCAGAACCATGTGGCGGACAGTCCGGAATCACCTGTTGGGCATGCGCAACCACCTCTGAGACGTACCAGAACCACATGCCGTGCCAGCTGGAACCACCTACCGGACAGAGCGGAATCACCTTTCGGGCATGCCGGAACCACCAGTCAGATGTGCCAGAAACACGTGCCGGAGACGCCGGAAGCACCTGCCAAGCACGTTGGAACCACCTGCTCAACTCGCCTGAACCACCTGCTGGACACGCGAAAATCACCTGCCCGCTACACCAGCACCACTTCGGGAACAAGCCGGAATCACGTGAGGCGCATGCCGGCACAGGCTCTCAGACTGAACCTCGTGCCGGACCCACAGAACCACCTGCCGGACACACAGGAAACACATGCCGGACACGCCGGAACCACCGGCTCGACCCGCCGGAACGACCGCTGGACATGCAAACTCACCTGCCGGCTACGCCGGAAACACTTGGCGAACACTCCGGAATAACCTGCCGGGCATGCCGGAACCACCTCTCAGATATGCCAGAACCACGTGCCAATGACCCCGGAAGCACCTGCCGAGCACGCCAGAACCACCTGCCGGACACGACAAAATCACCTGCGGGCTACGCCAGAACCACTTGGACGACTCTCCGAAATGACCTGCCGGGCATGTTGGAACCACCTCTCAGACGTGCCGGAAGCACGTGCCGGACACGCCGGAATCACCTACCGGACAGACCGCAATCACCTTTCGGGCATGCCGGAACCACCTGTCAGATGTGCCAGAAACACGTGCCGGAGACGCCGGAAGCACCTGCCAAGCACGTTGGAATCACCTGCTCAACTCGCCTGAACCACGTGCCGGACATGCCAAAATCACCTGCAGACTATGCCAGAACCACTTGGCGAACACTCCGGAATCACTTGCCGGGCATGCAGGAACCACCTCTCAGACATGCCAGAACCCAGTGCCAATGACCCCGGAAGCACCAGCCGAGCACGCCGGAACCACCTGCTCGACTCGCCAGAACCAGCTGCCGATCACGCAAAAATCACCTGCCGGCTACGCCACAACCAGTTGGTGAACACTTTGGAATCACCTGCCAGGCTTGCTGGAACCACCTGCCGGTCATGACAAAATAACCTGCCAACTACGCCAGAACCCCTTGGCGGACACTGTGGAAACACCTGTCGGTCCGGCCGGAACCACATCTCAAATGTGCCAGAAACGTGTTCATGAGATGCTGGAACCACACCCCGAACAGACGGATACCACCTGCCAGAACCGCCTGAACCACCTGCTGAGCACGCCAGAACCACCTGCTCGACTCACCAGTACCACCTCCCTGACACGCCAAAATCACCTGCTGGGTATGCCAGAACCACTTGGCGGACACTCCGGAATCATCTGCCGGACATGCCGGAACCAGCTCTCAGACACACCAGAACCACGTGCCGGAGACGCCGGAAGCACCTGTCGAGCATGCCGGAGCCACCTGCTCGACTCGCCAGAAACACCTGCCGGACACGCCAAAATCACCTGCCGGGTACGCCAGAACCACCTGGCGGACACTACGGAATCACCTGTCTCGCATGCCGGAACCACCTCTCAGACGTGCCGGAAGCACGTGCCGGACACGCCGGAATCACCTAGCGGACAGACCGGAACCACCTGCCGAGCACGCCGGAGCCACCTGTTCGACTGTCTGGAACCACCTCACGGACAGGCCAATATTAACTGCTGGCTATGCCAGAACCACGTGGGGGACAGTCTGGGATCACCTGCCAGCCATGGCGGAACCACCTCTAACACGTACCAGAACCACCTGCCGGAGAAGCTGGAAACACGTCCTGGACAGTCTGGAACCACCTGCCGGCCAAGCCTGAACCACCTGCAAAGCACAACGGAACAACCTGCCAGACACGCCAAAATCACCTGCGTGTTATGCCAGAACCACTTGGAGGACTCTCTGGGATGACCTGCCGGGCATGCCGGAACCCCCTCTCAGACGTGCCAGAAGCACGTGGCGGACAGTCCGGAATCACCTGTTGGGCATACGCAACCACCTCTGAGACGTACCAGAACCACGTGCCGTGCACGCCGGAACCACCTACCGGACAGACCGGAATCCACATTTGGGCATGCCGGAACCACCAGTCAGATGTGCCAGCAACACGTGCCGGAGACGCCGGAAGCAACTGTCGAGCATGCCCGAGCCACCTGTTCGACTCGCCAGAAACACCTGCCGGACAGGCCAATATTAACTGCTGGCTATGCCAGAACCACCTGGGGGACGGTCCGGGATCACCTTCCAGCCATGGCGGAACCACCTCTCAGACGTACCAGAACCACCTGCCGGAGAAGCTGGAAACACGTCCTGGACAGTCTGGAACCACCTGCCGGCCAAGCCTGAACCACCTGCCAAGCACAACGGAACAACCTGCCAGACACGCCAAAGTCACCTGCGTGTTATGCCAGAACCACTTGGAGGACTCTCTGGGATGACCTGCCGGGCATGCCGGAACGACCAGTCAGATGTGCCAGAAACACGTGCCGGAGACGCCGGAAGCACCTGCCGAGCACGTCGCAACCACCTGCTCAACTCGCCTGAACCACCTGCCGGACACGCCAAAATCACCTGCCCGCTACACCAGCACCACTTCGGGGACAAGCCGGAATCACGTGAGGGGCATGCCGGCACAGCCTCTCAGACTGAACCTCGTGCCGGACACCACAGAACCACCTGCCGGACAAAATGGAACCACCTGCCGGACACGCCGGAACCACCGGCTCGACCCGCCGGAACGACCGCTGCACATGCAAAATCACCTGCCGGCTTCGCCGGAAACACTTGTCCAACACTCCGGAATCACCTGCCGGGCATGCCGGAACCACCTCTCAGATGTGCCAGAACCACGTGCCAATGACCCCGGAAGCACCTGCCGAGCACGCCGGAACCACCTGCTCGACTCGCCAGAACCACCTGCCGGACACGCAAAAATCACCTGCCGGCTATGCCACAACCAGTTGGGGAACACTTCGGAATCACCTGCCGGGCTTGCTGGAACCACCTGCCGGTCATGCCAAAATCACCTGCCAACTACGCCAGTACCACTTGGCGGACACTGTGGAAACACCTGTGGGGCCGGCCGGAACCACATCTCAGACGTGCCAGAACCATGTGCATGAGATGCTGGAACCACACCCCGAACAGACGGAAAACACCTGCCAGACCCGTCTGAACAACCTGCCGAGCACGCCGGAGCCACCTGCTCGACTCGCCGGAACCACCTACCTGACATGCCAAAATCACCAGCCGGGTATGCCACAACCACTTGGCGGACACTCCGGAATCATCTGCCGGACATGCCGGAACCAGCTCTCAGACACTCCAGAACCAAGTGCCGGAGACACCGGAAGCACCTGTCGAGCATGCCGGAGCCACCTGCTCGACTCGCCAGAAACACCTCCCGGACACGCCAAAATCACCTGCCGGGTACGCCAGAACCACCTGGCGGACACTACGGAATCACCTGCCGCGCATGCCGGAACCACCTCTCAGACGTGCCGGAAGCACGTGCCAGACACGCCGGAAACACCTACCGGACAGACCGAAACCACCTGCCAAGAACGCCGGAGCCACCTGTTCGACTCGCTGGAACCACCTGCCGGACAGGCCAATATCAACTGCTGGCTATGCCAGAACCACCTGGGGGACAGTCCGGGATCACCTGCCAGCCATGGCGGAACCACCTCTCAGACGTACCAGAACCACCTGCCGGAGAAGCTGGAAACACGTCCTGGACAGACTGGAACCACGTGACGGCCATGCCTGAACCACCTGCCGAGCACGGCGGAACCACCTGCCGGACACGCCAAAATCACCTGCGGGCTACGCCAGAACCACTTGGACGACTCTCCGAGATGACCTGCCGGGCATGTTGGAACCACCTCTCAGACGTGCCAGAAGCACGTGGCGGACAGTCCGGAATCACCTGTTGGGCATACGCAACCACCTCTGAGACGTACCAGAACCACGTGCCGTGCACGCCGGAACCACCTACCGGACAGACCGGAATCCACTTTTGGGCATGCCGGAACCACCAGTCAGATGTGCCAGCAACACGTGCCGGAGACGCCGGAAGCACCTGCCGAGCACGTCGCAACCACCTGCTCAACTCGCCGGAACCACCTGCCGGACACGCCAAAATCACCTGCCCGCTACACCAGCACCACTTCGGGGACAAGCCGGAATCACGTGAGGGGCATGCCGGCACAGCCTCTCAGACTGAACCTCGTGCCGGACACCACAGAACCACCTGCCGGACCGAATGGAACCACCTGCCGGACACGCCGGAACCACCGGCTCGACCCGCCGGAACGACCGCTGGACGTGCAAAATCACCTGCCGGCTACGCCGGAAACACTTGGCGAACACTCCGGAATCACCTGCCGGGCATGCCGGAACCACCTCTCAGATATGCCAGAACCACGTGCCAATGACCCCGGAAGCGCCTGCCGAGCACGCCGGAACCACCTGCTCGACTCGCCAGAACCACCTGCCGGACACGCAAAAATCACCTGCCGGCTACGCCACAACCAGTTGGGGAACACTTCGGAATCACCTGCCGGGCTTGCTGGAACCACCTGCCGGTCATGCCAAAATCACCTGCCAACTACGCCAGTACCACTTTGCGGACACTGTGGAAACACCTGTGGGGCCGGCCGGAACCACATCTCAGACGTGCCAGAACCATGTGCATGAGATGCTGGAACCACACCCCGAACAGACGGAAAACACCCGCAAGACCCGTCTGAACAAGCTGCCGAGCACGCCGGAGCCACATGCTCGACTCGCCGGAACCACCTACCTGACATGCCAAAATCACCTGCCGGGTATGCCAGAACCACTTGGCGGACACTCCGGTATCATCTGCCGGACTTGCCGGAACCAGCTCTCAGACACACCAGAACCACGTGCCGGAGACGCCGGAAGCACCTGCCGAGCATGCCGGAGCCACCTGCTCGACTCGCCAGAAACACCTGCCGGACCGGCCAATATTAACTGCTGGCTATGCCAGAACCACCTGGGGGACAGTCCGGAATCACCTGCCAGCCATGGCGGAACCATCTCTCACACGTACCAGAACCACCTGCCGGAGAAGCTGGAAACACGTCCTGGACAGTCTGGAACCACCTGCCGGCCAAGCCTGAACCACCTGCCAAGCACAACGGAACAACCTGCCAGACACGCCAAAATCACCTGCGTGTTATGCCAGAACCACTTGGAGGACTCTCTGGGATGACCTGCCGGGCATGCCGGAACCACCTCTCAGACGTGCCAGAACTATGTGGCGGACAGTCCGGAATCACCTGTTGGGCATACGCAACCACCTCTGAGACGTAGCAGAACCACGTGCCGTGCACGCCGGAACCACCTACCGGACAGACCGGAATCCACTTTTGGGCATGCCGGAACCACCAGTCAGATGTGCCAGCAACACGTGCCGGAGACGCCGGAAGCACCTGCCGAGCACGCCCGAGCCACCTGTTCGACTCGCCAGAAACACCTGTCGGACAGGCCAATATTAACTGCTGGCTATGCCAGAATCCCCTGGGGGACGGTCCGGGATCACCTGCCAGCCATGGCGGAACCACCTCTCACACGTACCAGAACCACCTGCCGGAGAAGCTGGAAACACGTCCTGGACAGTCTGGAACCACCTGCCGGCCAAGCCTGAACCACCTGCCAAGCACAACGGAACAACCTGCCAGACACGCCAAAATCACCTGCGTGTTATGCCAGAACCACTTGGAGGACTCTCTGGGATTACCTGCCGGGCATGCCGGAAACACCTCTCAGACGTGCCAGAACCATGTGGCGGACAGTCCGGAATCACCTGTTGGGCATGCGCAACCACCTCTGAGACGTACCAGAACCACATGCCGTGCAGGCTGGAACCACCTACCGGACAGACCGGAATCACCTTTCGGGCATGCCGGAACCACCTGTCAGATGTGCCAGAAACACGTGCCGGAGACGCCGGAAGCACCTGCCAAGCACGTTGGAACCACCTGCTCAACTCGCCTGAACCACCTGCCGGACATGCCAAAATCACCTGCCGACTATGCCAGAACCACTTGGCGAACACTCCGGAATCACTTGCCGGGCATGCAGGAACCATCTCTCAGACATGCCAGAACCCTGTGCCAATGACCCCGGAAGCACCAGCCGAGCACGCCGGAACCACCTGCTCAACTCGCCTGAACCACCTGCCGGACACGCCAAAATCACCTGCCCGCTACACCAGCACCACTTCGGGGACAAGCCGGAATCACGTGAGGGGCATGCCGGCACGGCCTCTCAGACTGAACCTCGTGCCGGACACCACAGAACCACCTGCCGGACAGACCGGAACCACCTGCCGGACACGCCGGAGCCACCGGCTCGACCCGCCGGAACGACCGCTGGACATGCAAAATCACCTGCCGGCTACGCCGGAAACACTTGGCGAACACTCCGGAATCACCTGCCGGGCATGCCGGAACCACCTCTCAGATATGCCAGAACCACGTGCCAATGACTCCGGAAGCACCTGCCGAGCACGCCGGAACCACCTGCTCGACTCGCCAGAACCACCTGCCGGACACGCAAAAATCACCTGCCGGGTATGCCAGAACCACCTGGCGGACACTCCGAAATCACCTGTCACGCATGCCGGAACCACCTCTCAGACGTGCCGGAAGCACGTGCCGGACACGCCGGAATCACCTACCGGACAGACCGGAACCACCTGCCGAGCACGCCGGAGCCACCTGTTCGACTCGCTGGAACCACCTGCCGGACAGGCCAATATCAACTGCTTGCTATGCCAGAACCACCTAGGGGACAGTCCGGGATCACCTGCCAGCCATGGCGGAACCACCTCTCAGACGTACCAGAACCACCGGCCGGGGAAGCTGGAAACACGCCCTGGACAGACTGGAAACACGTGACGGCCATGCCTGAACCACCTGCCGAGCACGGCGGAACCACCTGCCGGACACGCCAAAATCACCTGAGGGCTACGCCAGAACCACTTGGACGACTCTCCAAAATGACCTGCCGGGCATGTTGGAACCACCTCTCAGACGTGCCAGAAGCACGTGGCGGACAGTCCAGAATCACCTGTTGGGCATATGCAACCACCTCTGAGACGTACCAGAACCACGTGCCGTGCACGCCGGAACGACCTACCGGACAGACCGGAATCCACTTTTGGGCATGCCAGAACCACCTGTCAGATGTGCCAGAAACACGTGCCGGAGACGCCGGAGGCACCTGCCGAGCACGTCGCAACCACCTGCTCAACTCGCCTGAACCACCTGCCGGACATGCCAAAATCACCTGCCGACTATGCCAGAACCACTTGGCGAACACTCCGGAATCACTTGCCGGGCATGCAGGAACCACCTCTCAGACATGCCAGAACCCCGTGCCAATGACCCCGGAAGCACCAGCCGAGCACGCCGGAACCACCTGCTCGACTCGCCAGAACCACCTGCCGATCACGCAAAAATCACCTGCCGGCTACGCCACAACCAGTTGGTGAACACTTTGGAATCACCTGCCGGGCTTGCTGGAACCACCTGCCAGTCATGCCAAAATCACCTGCCAACTACGCCAGAACCGCTTGGCGGACACTGCGGAAACACCTGTCGGGCCGGCTGGAACCACATCTCAGACGTGCCAGAAACGTGTTCATGAGATGCTGGAACCACACCCCGAACAGACGGATACCACCTGCCAGAACCGCCTGAACCACCTGCTGAGCACGCTGGAACCACCTGCTGGACTCTCCGGTACCACCTCCCTGACACGCCAAAATCACCTACTGGGTATGCCAGAACCACTTGGCGGACACTCCGGAATCATCTGCCGGACATGCCGGAACCAGCTCTCAGACACACCAGAACCAAGTGCCGGAGACGCCGGAAGCACCTGCCGAGCATGCCGGAGCCACCTGCTCGACTCGCCAGAAACACCTGCCGGACACGCCAAAATCACCTGCCGGGTATGCCAGAACCACCTGGCGGACACTACGGAATCACCTGCCACGCATGCCGGAACCACCTCTCAGACGTGCCGGAAGCACGTGCCAGACACGCCGGAAACACCTACCGGACAGACCGGAACCACCTGCCAAGAACTCCGGAGCCACCTGTTCAACTCGCTGGAACCACCTGCCAGGACAGGCCAATATCAAGTGCTGGCTATGACAGAACCACCTGGGGGACAGTCCGGGATCACCTGCCAGCCATGGCGGAACCACCTCTCAGACGTACCAGAACCACCTGCCGGAGAAGATGGAAACACGTCCTGGACAGACTGGAACCACGTGACGGCCATCCCTGAACCACCTGCCGAGCACGGCGGAACCACCTGCCGGACACGCCAAAATCACCTGCGGGCTACGCCAGAACCACTTGGACGACTCTCCGAAATGACCTGCCGGGCATGTTGGAACCACCTCTCAGATGTGCCAGAAGCACGTGGCGGACAGTCCGGAATCACCTGTTGGGCATACGCAACCACCTCTGACATGTACCAGAACCACGTGCCGTGCACGCCGGAACCACCTACCGGACAGACCGGAATCAACTTTTGGGCATGCCGGAACCACCAGTCAGATGTGCCAGAAACACGTGCCGGAGACGCCGGAAGCACCTGCCGAGCACGTCGCAACCACCTGCTCAACTCGCCGGAACCACCTGCCGGACACGCCAAAATCACCTGCCCGCTACACCAGCACCACTTCGGGGACAAGCCGGAATCACGTGAGGGGCATGCCGGCACAGCCTCTCAGACTGAACCTCGTGCCGGACACCACAGAACCACCTGCCGGACAGACCGGAACCACCTGCCGGACACGCCGGAACCACCGGCTCGACCCGCCGGAACAACGGCTGGACATGCAAAATCACCTGCCGGCTACGCCGGAAACACTTGGCGAACACTCCGGAATCACCTGCCGGGCATGCCGGAACCACCTCTCAGATATGCCAGAACCACGTGCCAATGACCCCGGAAGCACCTGCCGAGCACGCCGGAACCACCTGCTCGACTCGCCAGAACCACCTGCCGGACACGCAAAAATCACCTGCCGGCTACGCCACAACCAGTTGGGGAAACATTCGGAATCACCTGCCGGGCTTGCTGGAACCACCTTGTGGTCATGCCAAAATCACCTGCCAACTACGCCAGAACCGCTTGGCGGACACTGCGGAAACACCTGTCGGGCCGGCTGGAACCACATCTCAGACGTGCCAGAAACGTGTTCATGAGATGCTGGAACCACACCCCGAACAGACGGATACCACCTGCCAGAACCGCCTGAACCACCTGCTGAGCACGCCGGAACCACCTGCTCGACTCACCGGTACCACCTCCCTGACACGCCAAAATCACCTGCTGGGTATGCCAGAACCACTTGGCGGACACTCCGGAATCATCTGCCGGACATGCCGGAACCAGCTCTCAGACACACCAGAACCAAGTGCCGGAGACGCCGGAAGCACCTGCCGAGCATGCCGGAGCCACCTGCTCGACTCGCCAGAAACACCTTCCGGACACGCCAAAATCACCTGCCGGGTATGCCAGAACCACCTGGCGGACACTACGGAATCACCTGCCGCGCATGCCGGAACCACCTCTCAGACGTGCCGGAAGCACGTGCCAGACACGCCGGAAACACCTACCGGACAGACCGGAACCACCTGCCAAGAACTCCGGAGCCACCTGTTCAACTCGCTGGAACCACCTGCCGCACAGGCCAATATCAAGTGCTGGCTATGACAGAACCACCTAGGGGACAGTCCGGGATCACCTGCCAGCCATGGCGGAACCACCTCTCAGACGTACCAGAACCACCTGCCGGAGAAGCTGGAAACACGTCCTGGACAGACTGGAACCACGTGACGGCCATCCCTGAACCACCTGCCGAGCACGGCGGAACCACCTGCCTGACACGCCAAAATCACCTGCGGGCTACGCCAGAACCACTTGGACGACTCTCCGAAATGACCTGCCGGGCATGTTGGAACCACCTCTCCGACGTGCCAGAAGCACGTGGCGGACAGTCCGGAATCACCTGTTGGGCATACGCAACCACCTCTGACACGTACCAGAACCACGTGCCGTGCACGCAGGAACCACCTACCGGACAGACCGGAATCAACTTTTGGGCATGCCGGAACCACCAGTCAGATGTGCCAGAAACACGTGCCGGAGACGCCGGAAGCACCTGCCGAGCACGTCGCAACCACCTGCTCAACTCGCCTGAACCACCTGCCGGACACGCCAAAATCACCTGCCCGCTACACCAGCACCACTTCGGGGACAAGCCGGAATCACGTGAGGGGCATGCCGGCACAGCCTCTCAGACTGAACCTCGTGCCGGACACCACAGGACCACCTGCCGGACAGACCGGAACCACCTGCCGGACACGCCGGAACCACCGGCTCGACCCGCCGGAACGACCGCTGGACATGCAAAATCACCTGCCGGCTACGCCGGAAACACTTGGCGAACACTCCGGAATCACCTGCCGGGCATGCCGGAACCACCTCTCAGATATGCCAGAACCACGTGCCAATGACCCCGGAAGCGCCTGCCGAGCACGCCGGAACCACCTGCTCCACTCGCCAGAACGACCTGCCGGACACGCAAAAATCACCTGCCGGCTACGCCACAACCAGTTGGGGAAACATTCGGAAACACCTGTCGGGCTGGCCGGAACCAAAACTCAGACGTGCCAGAACCATGTGCATCAGATGCTGGAACCACACCCCGAACAGACGGAAAACACCTGCCAGACCCGTCTGAACAACCTGCCGAGCACGCCTGAGGGACCTGCTCGACTCGCCGGAACCACCAGCCGCACACGCCAAAATCACCTGCCGGGTACGCCAGAACCACCTGGCGGACACTCCGAAATCACCTGTCGCGCATGCCCGAACCACCTCTCAGACGTGCCGGAAGCACGTGCCGGACACACCGGAATCACCTACCGGACAGACCGGAACCACCTGCTGAGCACGCCGGAGCCACCTGTCCGAATCGCTGGAACCACCTGCCGGACAGGCCAATATCAACTGCTGGCTATGCCAGAACCACCTGGGGGACGGTCCGGTATCACCTGCCAGCCATGGCGGAACCACCTCTCAGACGTACCACAACCACCTGCCGGAGAAGCTGGAAACACGTCCTGGACAGTCTGGAACCACCTGCCGGCCAAGCCTGAACCACCTGCCAAGCACAACGGAACAACCTGCCAGACACGCCAAAATCACCTGCGTGTTATGCCAGAACCACTTGGAGGACTCTCTGGGATGACCTGCCGGGCATGCCGGAACCACCTCTCAGACGTGCCAGAACCATGTGGCGGACAGTCCGGAATCACCTGTTGGGCATGCGCAACCACCTCTGAGACGTACCAGAACCACATGCCGTGCCAGCTGGAACCACCTACCGGACAGAGCGGAATCACCTTTCGGGCATGCCGGAACCACCAGTCAGATGTGCCAGAAACACGTGCCGGAGACGCCGGAAGCACCTGCCAAGCACGTTGGAACCACCTGCTCAACTCGCCTGAACCACCTGCTGGACACGCGAAAATCACCTGCCCGCTACACCAGCACCACTTCGGGAACAAGCCGGAATCACGTGAGGCGCATGCCGGCACAGGCTCTCAGACTGAACCTCGTGCCGGACCCACAGAACCACCTGCCGGACACACAGGAAACACATGCCGGACACGCCGGAACCACCGGCTCGACCCGCCGGAACGACCGCTGGACATGCAAACTCACCTGCCGGCTACGCCGGAAACACTTGGCGAACACTCCGGAATAACCTGCCGGGCATGCCGGAACCACCTCTCAGATATGCCAGAACCACGTGCCAATGACCCCGGAAGCACCTGCCGAGCACGCCGGAACCACCTGCCGGACACGACAAAATCACCTGCGGGCTACGCCAGAACCACTTGGACGACTCTCCGAAATGACCTGCCGGGCATGTTGGAACCACCTCTCAGACGTGCCGGAAGCACGTGCCGGACACGCCGGAATCACCTACCGGACAGACCGCAATCACCTTTCGGGCATGCCGGAACCACCTGTCAGATGTGCCAGAAACACGTGCCGGAGACGCCGGAAGCACCTGCCAAGCACGTTGGAATCACCTGCTCAACTCGCCTGAACCACGTGCCGGACATGCCAAAATCACCTGCAGACTATGCCAGAACCACTTGGCGAACACTCCGGAATCACTTGCCGGGCATGCAGGAACCACCTCTCAGACATGCCAGAACCCAGTGCCAATGACCCCGGAAGCACCAGCCGAGCACGCCGGAACCACCTGCTCGACTCGCCAGAACCAGCTGCCGATCACGCAAAAATCACCTGCCGGCTACGCCACAACCAGTTGGTGAACACTTTGGAATCACCTGCCAGGCTTGCTGGAACCACCTGCCGGTCATGACAAAATAACCTGCCAACTACGCCAGAACCCCTTGGCGGACACTGTGGAAACACCTGTCGGTCCGGCCGGAACCACATCTCAAATGTGCCAGAAACGTGTTCATGAGATGCTGGAACCACACCCCGAACAGACGGATACCACCTGCCAGAACCGCCTGAACCACCTGCTGAGCACGCCAGAACCACCTGCTCGACTCACCAGTACCACCTCCCTGACACGCCAAAATCACCTGCTGGGTATGCCAGAACCACTTGGCGGACACTCCGGAATCATCTGCCGGACATGCCGGAACCAGCTCTCAGACACACCAGAACCAAGTGCCGGAGACGCCGGAAGCACCTGCCGAGCATGCCGGAGCCACCTGCTCGACTCGCCAGAAACACCTGCCGGACACGCCAAAATCACCTGCCGGGTATGCCAGAACCACCTGGCGGACACTACGGAATCACCTGCCACGCATGCCGGAACCACCTCTCAGACGTGCCGGAAGCACGTGCCAGACACGCCGGAATCACCTACCGGACAGACCGGAACCACCTGCCAAGAACGCCGGAGCCACCTGTTCGGCTCGCTGGAACCACCTGCCGGACAGGCCAATATCAACTGCTGGCTATGCCAGAACCACCTGGGGGACAGTCCGGGATCACCTGCCAGCCATGGCGGAACCACCTCTCAGACGTACCAGAACCACCTGCCGGAGAAGCTGGAAACACGTCCTGGACAGACTGGAACCACGTGACGGCCATGCCTGAACCACCTGCCGAGCACGGCGGAACCACCTGCTGGACACGCCAAAATCAGCTGCGGGCTACGCCAGAACCACTTGGACGAATCTCCGAAATGACCTGCCGGGCATGTTGGAAGCACCTCTCAGACGTGCCAGAAGCACGTGGCGGACAGTCCGGAATCACCTGTTGGGCATATGCAACCACCTCTGACACGTACCAGAACCACGTGCCGTGCACGCCGAAACCACCTACCGGACAGACCGGAATCAACTTTTGGGCATGCCGGAACCACCAGTCAGATGTGCCAGAAACACGTGCCGGAGACGCCGGAAGCACGTGCCGAGCACGTCGCAACCACCTGCTCAACTCGCCTGAACCACCTGCCGGACACGCCAAAATCACCTGCCCGCTACACCAGCACCACTTCGGGGACAAGCCGGAATCACGTGAGGGGCATGCCGGCACAGCCTCTCAGACTGAACCTCGTGCCGGACACCACAGAACCACCTGCCGGACAGACCGGAACCACCTGCCCGACACGCCGGAACCACCGGCTCGACCCGCCGGAACGACCGCTGGACATGCAAAATCACCTGCCGGCTACGCCGGAAACACTTGGCGAACACTCCGGAATCACCTGCCGGGCATGCCGGAACCACCTCTCAGATATGCCAGAACCACGTGCCAATGACCCCGGAAGCACCTGCCGAGCACGCCGGAACCACCTGCTCGACTCGCCAGAACCACCTGCCGGACACGCAAAAATCACCTGCCGGCTACGCCACAACCAGTTGGGGAACACTTCGGAATCACCTGTCTGGCTTGCTGGAACCACCTGCCGGTCATGCCAAAATCACCTGCCAACTACGCCAGTACCACTTGGCGGACACTGTGGAAACACCTGTCGGGCCGGCCGGAACCACATCTCAGACGTGCCAGAACCATGTGCATGAGATGCTGGAACCACACCCCGAACAGACGGAAAACACCTGCCAGACCCGTCTGAACAACCTGCCGAGCACGCCGGAGCCACCTGCTCGACTCGCCGGAACCACCTACCTGACATGCCCAAATCACCAGCCGGGTATGCCAGAACCACTTGGCGGACACTCCGGAATCATCTGCCGGACATGCCGGAACCAGCTCTCAGACACACCAGAACCACGTGCCGGAGACGCCGGAAGCACCTGCCGAGCATGCCGGAGCCACCTGCTCGACTTGCCGGAAACACCTGCCGGACACGCCAAAATCACCAGCCGGGTACGCCAGAACCACCTGGCGGACACTCCGAAATCACCTGTCGCGCATGCCGGAACCACCTCTCAGACGTGCCGGAAGCACGTGCCGGACATGCCGGAATCACCTACCGGACAGACCGGAACCACCTGCCGAGCACGCCGGAGCCACCTGTTCGACTCGCTGGAACCACCTGCCGGACAGGCCAATATCAACTTCTGGCTATGCCAGAACCACCTGGGGGACGGTCCGGAATCGCCTGCCAGCCATGGCGGAACCACCTCTCAGACGTACCCGAACCACCTGCCGGAGAAGCTGGAAACACGTCCTGGACAGTCTGGAACCACCTGCCGGCCAAGCCTGAACCACCTGCCAAGCACAACGGAACAACCTGCCAGACACGCCAAAATCACCTGCGTGTTATGCCAGAACCACTTGGAGGACTCTCTGGGATGACCTGCCGGGCATGCCGGAACCACCTCTCAGACGTGCCAGAACCATGTGGCGGACAGTCCGGAATCACCTGTTGGGCATGCGCAACCACCTCTGAGACGTACCAGAACCACATGCCGTGCAGTCTGGAACCACCTACCGGACAGACCGGAATCACCTTTCGGGCATGCCGGAACCACCTGTCAGATGTGCCAGAAACACGTGCCGGAGACGCCGGAAGCACCTGCCAAGCACGTTGGAACCACCTGCTCAACTCGCCTGAACCACCTGCCGGACATGCCAAAATCACCTGCCGACTATGCCAGAACCACTTGGCGAACACTCCGGAATCACTTGCCGGGCATGTAGGAACCACCTCTCAGACATGCCAGAACCCTGTGCCAATGACCCCGGAAGCACCAGCCGAGCACACCGGAACCACCTGCTCGACTCGCCAGAACCACCTGCCGATCACGCAAAAATCACCTGCCCGCTACGCCACAACCAGTTGGTGAACACTTTGGAATCACCTGCCAGGCTTGCTGGAACCACCTACCGGTCATGCAAAAATCACCTGCCAACTACGCCAGAACCGCTTGGCGGACACTGCGGAAACACCTGTCGGGCCGGCTGGAACCACATCTCAGACGTGCCAGAAACGTGTTCATGAGATGCTGGAACCACACCCCGAACAGACGGATACCACCTGCCAGAACCGCCTGAACCACCTGCTGAGCACGCCGGAATCACATGCTCGACTCACCGGTACCACCTCCCTGACACGCCAAAATCACCTGCTGGGTATGCCAGAACCACTTGGCGGACACTCCGGAATCATCTGCCGGACATGCCGGAACCAGCTCTCAGACACACCAGAACCAAGTGCCGGAGACGCCGGAAGCACCTGCCGAGCATGCCGGAGCCACCTGCTCGACTCGCCAGAAACACCTGCCGGACACGCCAAAATCACCTGCCGGGTATGCCAGAACCACCTGGCGGACACTCCGGAATCACCTGCCTCGCATGCCGGAACCACCTCTCAGACGTGCCTGAAGCACGTGCCAGACACGCCGGAAACACCTACCGGACAGACCGGAACCACCTGCCAAGAACGCCGGAGAGACCTGTTCGACTCGCTGGAACCACCTGACGGACAGGCCAATATCAACTGCTGGCTATGCCAAAACCACCTGCGGGACAGTCCGGGATCACCTGCCAGCCATGGCGGAACCACCTCTCAGACGTACCAGAACCACCTGCCGGAGAAGCTGGAAACACGTCCTGGACAGACTGGAACCACGTGACGGCCATGCCTGAACCACCTGCCGAGCACTGTGGAACCACCTGCCGGACACGCCAAAATCACCTGCGGGCTACGCCAGAAACACTTGGACGACTCTCCGAAATGACATGCCGGGCATGTTGGAACCACCTCTCAGACGTGCCAGAAGCACGTGGCGGACAGTCCGGAATCACCTGTTGGGCATACGCAACCACCTCTGAGACGTACCAGAACCATGTGCCGTGCACGCCAGAACCACCTACCGGACAGACCGGAATCAACTTTTGGGCATGCCGGAACCACCAGTCAGATGTGCCAGAAACACGTGCCGGAGACGCCGGAAGCACCTGCCGAGCACGTCGCAACCACCTGCTCAACTCGCCTGAACCACCTGCCGGACACGCCAAAATCACCTGCCCGCTACACTGGCACCACTTCGGGGACAAGCCGGAATCACGTGAGGGGCATGCCGGCACAGCCTCTCAGACTGAACCTCGTGCCGGACACCACAGAACCACCTGCCGGACAGACCGGAACCACCTGCCGGACACGCCGGAACCACCGGCTCGACCCGCCGGAACGACCGCTGGACATGCAAAATCACCTGCCGGCTACGCCGGAAACACTTGGCGAACACTCCGGAATCACCTGCCGGGCATGCCGGAACCACCTCTCAGATATGCCAGAACCACGTGCCAATGACCCCGGAAGCACCTGCCGAGCACGCCGGAACCACCTGCTCGACTCGCCAGAACCAACTGCCGGACACGCAAAAATCACCTGACGGCTACGCCACAACCAGTTGGGGAACACTTCGGAATCACCTGCCGGGCTTGCTGGAACCAACTGCCGGTCATGCCAAAATCACCTGCCAACTACACCAGTACCACTTGGCGGACACTGTGGAAACACCTGTCGGGCCGGCCGGAACCACATCTCAGACGTGCCAGAACCATGTGCATGAGATGCTGGAACCACACCCCGAACAGACGGAAAACACCTGCCAGACCCGTCTGAACAACCTGCCGAGCACGCCGGAGCCACCTGCTCGACTCGCCGGAACCACCTATCTGACATGCCCAAATCACCAGCCGGGTATGCCAGAACCACTTGGCGGACACTCCGGAATCATCTGTCGGACATGCCGGAACCAGCTCTCAGACACACCAGAACCACGTGCCGGAGACGCCGGAAGCACCTGCCGAGCATGCCGGAGCCACCTGCTGGACTCGCCAGAAACACCTGCCGGACACGCCAAAATCACCTGCGGGCTACGCCAGAAACACTTGGACGACTCTCCGAAATGACATGCCGGGCATGCTGGGACCACCTCTCAGACGTGCCAGAAGCACGTGGCGGACAGTCCGGAATCACCTGTTGGGCATACGCAACCACCTCTGACACGTACCAGAACCATGCGCCGTGCACGCCGGAACCACCTACCGGAGAAGCTGGAAACACGTCCTGGACAGTCTGGAACCACCTGCCGGCCAAGCCTGAACCACCTGCCAAGCACAACGGAACAACCTGCCAGACACGCCAAAATCGCCTGCGTGTTATGCCAGAACCACTTGGAGGACTCTCTGGGATGACCTGCCGGGCATGCCGGAAACACCTCTCAGAGGTGCCAGAACCATGTGGCGGACAGTCCGGAATCACCTGTTGGGCATGCGCAACCACCTCTGAGACGTACCAGAACCACATGCCGTGCAGGCTGGAACCACCTACCGGACAGACCGGAATCACCTTTCGGGCATGCCGGAACCACCTGTCATATGTGCCAGAAACACGTGCCGGAGACGCCGGAAGCACCTGCCAAGCACGTTGGAACCACCTGCTCAACTCGCCTGAACCACCTGCCGGACATGCCAAAATCACCTGCCGACTATGCCAGAACCACTTGGCGAACACTCCGGAATCACTTGCCGGGCATGCAGGAACCACCTCTCAGACATGCCAGAACCCCGTGCCAATGACCCCGGAAGCACCAGCCGAGCACGCCGGAACCACCTGCTCAACTCGCCTGAACCACCTGCCAGACACGCCGAAATCACCTGCCCGCTACACCAGCACCACTTCGGGGACAAGCCGGAATCACGTTAGGGGCATGCCGGCACAGCCTCTCAGACTGAACCTCGTGCCGGACACCACAGAACCACCTGCCGGACAGACCGGAACCACCTGCCGGACACGCCGGAACCACCGGCTCGACCCGCCGGAACGACCGCTGCACATGCAAAATCACCTGCCGGCTACGCCGGAAACACTTGGCGAACACTCCGGAATCACCTGCCGGGCATGCCGGAACCACCTCTCAGATATGCCAGAACCCCGTGCCAATGACCCCGGAAGCACCTGCCGAGCACGCCGGAACCACCTGCTCGACTCGCCAGAACCACCTGCCGGACACGCAAAAATCACCTGCCGGCTACGCCACAACCAGTTGGGGAACACTTCGGAATCACCTGCCGGGCTTGCTGGAACCACCTGCCGGTCATGCCAAAATCACCTGCCAACTACGCCAGTACCACTTGGCGGACACTGTGGAAACACCTGTCGGGCCGGCCGGAGCCACATCTCAGACGTGCCAGAACCATGTGCATGAGATGCTGGAACCACACCCCGAACAGACGGAAAACACCTGCCAGACCCGTCTGAACAACCTGCCGAGCACGCCGGAGCTACCTGCTCGACTCGCCGGAACCACCTACCTGACATGCCCAAATCACCATCCAGGTATGCCAGAACCACTTGGCGGGCACTCCGGAATCATCTGCCGGACATGCCGGAACCAGCTCTCAGACACACCTGAACCACGTGCCGGAGACGCCGGAAGCACCTGCCGAGCATGCCGGAGCCACCTGCTCGACTCGCCAGAACCACCTGCCGGACATGGCAAAATCACCTGCCGGGTACGCCAGAACCACCTGGCGGACACTCCGAAATCACCTGTCGCGCATGCCGGAACCACCTCTCAGACGTGCCGGAAGCACGTGCCGGACACGCCGGAATCACCTACCGGACAGACCGGAACCACCTGCCGAGCACGCCGGAGCCACCTGTTCGACTCGCTGGAGCCACCTGCCGGACAGGCCAATATCAACTGCTGGCTATGCCAGAACCACCTGGGGGACGGTCCGGAATCACCTGTCCGCCATGGCGGAACCACCTCTCAGACCTACCAGAACCACCTGCCGGAGAAGCTGGAAACACGTCCTGGACAGTCTGGAACCACCTGCCTGCCAAGCCTGAACCACCTGCCAAGCACAACGGAACAACCTGCCAGACACGCCAAAATCGCCGGCGTGTTATGCCAGAACCACTTGGAGGACTCTCTGGGATGACCTGCCGGGCATGCCGGAACCACCTCTCAGACGTGCCAGAACCATGTGGCGGACAGTCCGGAATCACCTGTTGGGCATGCGCAACCACCTCTGAGACGTACCAGAACCACATGCCGTGCAGTCTGGAACCACCTACCGGACAGACCGGAATCACCTTTCGGGCATGCCGGAACCACCTGTCAGATGTGCCAGAAACACGTGCCGGAGACGCCGGAAGCACCTGCCAAGCACGTTGGAACCACCTGCTCAACTCGCCTGAACCACCTGCCGGACATGCCAAAATCACCTGCCGACTATGCCAGAACCACTTGGCGAACACTCCGGAATCACTTGCCGGGCATGCAGGAACCACCTCTCAGACATGCCAGAACGCCGTGCCAATGACCCCGGAAGCACCAGCCGAGCACACCGGAACCACCTGCTCGACTCGCCAGAACCACCTGCCGATCACGCAAAAATCACCTGCCGGCTACGCCACAACCAGTTGGTGAACACTTTGGAATCACCTGCCAGGCTTGCTGGAACCACCTACCGGTCATGCAAAAATCACCTGCCAACTACGCCAGAACCGCTTGGCGGACACTGCGGAAACACCTGTCGGGCCGGCTGGAACCACATCTCAGACATGCCAGAAACGTGTTCATGAGATGCTGGAACCACACCCCGAACAGACGGATACCACCTGCCAGAACCGCCTGAACCACCTGCTGAGCACGCCGGAACCACCTGCTCGACTCACCGGTACCACCTCCCTGACACGCCAAAATCACCTGCTGGGTATGCCAGAACCACTTGGCGGACACTCCGGAATCATCTGCCGGACATGCCGGAACCAGCTCTCAGACACACCAGAACCAAGTGCCGGAGACGCCGGAAGCACCTGCCGAGCATGCCGGAGCCACCTGCTCGACTCGCCAGAAACTCCTGACGGACACGCCAAAATCACCTGCCGGGTATGCCAGAACCACCTGGCGGACACTCCGGAATCACCTGCCGCGCATGCCGGAACCACCTCTCAGACGTGCCTGAAGCACGTGCCAGACACGCCGGAAACACCTACCGGACAGACCGGAACCACCTGCCAAGAACGCCGGAGAGACCTGTTCGACTCGCTGGAGCCACCTGCCGGACAGGCCAATATCAACTTCTGGCTATGCCAGAACCACCTGGGGGATGGTCCGGAATCACCTGTCCGCCATGGCGGAACCACGTCTCAGACCTACCAGAACCACCTCCCGGAGAAGCTGGAAACACGTCCTGGACAGTCTGGAACCACCTGCCGGCCAAGCCTGAACCACCTGCAAAGCACAACGGAACAACCTGCCAGACACGCCAAAATCGCCTGCGTGTTATGCCAGAACCACTTGGAGGACTCTCTGGGATGACCTGCCGGGCATGCCGGAACCACCTCTCAGACGTGCCAGAACCATGTGGCGGACAGTCCGGAATCACCTGTTGGGCATGCGCAACCACCTCTGAGACGTACCAGAACCACATGCCGTGCAGGCTGGAACCACCTACCGGACAGACCGGAATCACCTTTCGGGCATGCCGGAACCACCTGTCAGATGTGCCAGAAACACGTGCCGGAGACGCCGGAAGCACCTGCCAAGCACGTTGGAACCACCTGCTCAACTCGCCTGAACCACCTGCCGGACATGCCAAAATCACCTGCCGACTATGCCAGAACCACTTGGCGAACACTCCGGAATCACTTGCCGGGCATGCAGGAACCACCTCTCAGACATGCCAGAACCCCGTGCCAATGACCCCGGAAGCACCAGCCGAGCACGCCGGAAACACCTGCTCAACTCACCTGAACCACCTGCCGGACACGCCAAAATCACCTGCCCGCTACACCAGCACCACTTTGGGGACAAGCCGGAATCACGTGAGGGGCATGCCGGCACAGCCTCTCAGACTGAACCTCGTGCCGGACACCACAGAACCACCTGCCGGACAGACCGGAACCACCTGCCCGACACGCCGGAACCACCGGCTCGACCCGCCGGAACGACCGCTGCACATGCAAAATCACCTGCCGGCTACGCCGGAAACACTTGGCGAACACTCCGGAATCACCTGCCGGGCATGCCGGAACCACCTCTCAGATATGCCAGAACCACGTGCCAATGACCCCGGAAGCACCTGCCGAGCACGCCGGAACCACCTGCTCGACTCGCCAGAACCACCTGCCGGACACGCAAAAATCACCTGCCGGCTACGCCACAACCAGTTGGGGAACACTTCGGAATCACCTGCCGGGCTTGCTGGAACCACCTGCCGGTCATGCCAAAATCACCTGCCAACTACGCCAGTACCACTTGGCGGACACTGTGGAAACACCTGTCGGGCCGGCCGGAGCCACATCTCAGACGTGCCAGAACCATGTGCATGAGATGCTGGAACCACACCCCGAACAGACGGAAAACACCTGCCAGACCCGTCTGAACAACCTGCCGAGCACGCCGGAGCTACCTGCTCGACTCGCCGGAACCACCTACCTGACATGCCCAAATCACCAGCCAGGTATGCCAGAACCACTTGGCGGGCACTCCGGAATCATCTGCCGGACATGCCGGAACCAGCTCTCAGACACACCTGAACCACGTGCCGGAGACGCCGGAAGCACCTGCCGAGCATGCCGGAGCCACCTGCTCGACTCGCCAGAAACACCTGCCGGACACGCCAAAATCACCTGCCGGGTACGCCAGAACCACCTGGCGGACACTCCGAAATCACCTGTCGCGCATGCCGGAACCACCTCTCAGACGTGCCGGAAGCACGTGCCGGACACGCCGGAATCACCTACCGGACAGACCGGAACCACCTGCCGAGCACGCCGGAGCCACCTGTTCGACTCGCTGGAGCCACCTGCCGGACAGGCCAATATCAACTGCTGGCTATGCCAGAACCACCTGGGGGACGGACCGGAATCTCCTGTCCGCCATGGCGGAACCACCTCTCAGACCTACCAGAACCACCTGCCGGAGAAGCTGGAAACACGTCCTGGACAGTCTGGAACCACCTGCCTGCCAAGCCTGAACCACCTGCCAAGCACAACGGAACAACCTGCCAGACACGCCAAAATCGCCGGCGTGTTATGCCAGAACCACTTGGAGGACTCTCTGGGATGACCTGCCGGGCATGCCGGAACCACCTCTCAGACGTGCCAGAACCATGTGGCGGACAGTCCGGAATCACCTGTTGGGCATGCGCAACCACCTCTGAGACGGACCAGAACCACATGCCGTGCAGGCTGGAACCACCTACCGGACAGACCGGAACCACCTGCCGAGCACGCCGGAGCCACCTGTTCGACTGGCTGGAACCACCTGCCGGACAGGCCAATATCAACTGCTTGCTATGCCAGAACCACCTAGGGGACAGTCCGGGATCACCTGCCAGCCATGGCGGAACCACCTCTCACACGTACCAGAACCACCTGCCGGAGAAGCTGGAAACACGTCCTGGACAGACTGGAACCACGTGACGGCCATCCCTGAACCACCTGCCGAGCACGGCGGAACCACCTGCCGGACACGCCAAAATCACCTGAGGGCTACGCCAGAACCACTTGGACGACTCTCCAAAATGACCTGCCGGGCATGTTGGAACCACCTCTCAGACGTGCCAGAAGCACATGGCGGACAGTCCGGAATCACCTGTTGTGCATACGCAACCACCTCTGAGACGTACCAGAACCACGTGCCGTGCACGCCGGAACCACCTACCGGACAGACCGGAATTCACGTTTGGGCATGCCGGAACCACCAGTCAGATGTGCCAGAAACACGTGCCGGAGACGCCGGAAGCACCTGCCGAGCACGTCGCAACCACCTGCTCAACTCGCCTGAACCACCTCCCGGACACGACAAAATCACCTGCCCGCTACACCAGCACCACTTCGGGGACAAGCCGGAATCACGTGAGGGGCATGCCGGCACAGCCTCTCAGACTGAACCTCGTGCCGGACACCACAGAACCACCTGCCGGACAGACCGGAACCACCTGCCGGACACGCCGGAACCACCGGCTCGACCCGCCGGAACGACCGCTGGACATGCAAAATCACCTGTCGGCTACGCCGCAAACACTTGGCGAACACTCCGGAATCACCTGCCGGGCATGCCGGAACCACCTCTCAGATATGCCAGAACCACGTGCCAATGACCCCGGAAGCACCTGCCGAGCACGCCGGAACCACCTGCTCGACTCGCCAGAACCACCTGCCGGACACGCAAAAATCACCTGCCGGCTACGCCACAACCAGTTGGGGAACACTTCGGAATCACCTGCCGGGCTTGCTGGAACCACCTGCCGGTCATGCCAAAATCACCTGCCAACTACGCCAGTACCACTTGGCGGACACTGTGGAAACACCTGTCGGGCCGGCCGGAACCACATCTCAGACGTGCCAGAACCATGTGCATGAGATCCTGGAACCACACCCCGAACAGACGGAAAACACCTGCCAGACCCCTCTGAACAACCTGCCGAGCACGCCGGAGCCACCTGCTCGACTCACCGGAACCACCTACCTGACATGCCCAAATCACCAGCCGGGTATGCCAGAACCACTTGGCGGACACTCCGGAATCATCTGTCGGACATGCCGGAACCAGCTCTCAGACACACCAGAACCACGTGCCGGAGACGCCGGAAGCACCTGCCGAGCATGCCGGAGCCACCTGCTCGACTCGCCAGAAACACCTGCCGGACACGCCAAAATCACCTGCCGGGTACGCCAGAACCACCTGGCGGACACTCCGAAATCACCTGTCGCGCATGCCGGAACCACCTCTCAGACGTGCCGGAAGCACGTGCCGGACACGCCGGAATCACCTACCGGACAGACCGGAACCACCTGCCGAGCACGCCGGAGCCACCTGTTCAACTCGCTGGAGCCACCTGCCGGACAGGCCAATATCAACTGCTGGCTATGCCAGAACCACCTGGGGGATGGTCCGGAATCACCTGTCCGCCATGGCGGAACCACCTCTCAGACCCACCAGAACCACCTGCCGGAGAAGCTGGAAACACGTCCTGGACAGTCTGGAACCACCTGCCTGCCAAGCCTGAACCACCTGACAAGCACAACGGAACAACCTGCCAGACACGCCAAAATCGCCGGCGTGTTATGCCAGAACCACTTGGAGGACTCTCTGGGATGACCTGCCGGGCATGCCGGAACCACCTCTCAGACGTGCCAGAACCATGTGGCGGACAGTCCGGAATCACCTGTTGGGCATGTGCAACCACCTCTGAGACGTACCAGAACCACATGCCGTGCAGTCTGGAACCACCTACCGGACAGACCGGAATCACCTTTCGGGCATGCCGGAACCACCTGTCAGATGTGCCAGAAACACGTGCCGGAGACGCCGGAAGCACCTGCCAAGCACGTTGGAACCACCTGCTCAACTCGCCTGAACCACCTGCCGGACATGCCAAAATCACCTGCCGACTATGCCAGAACCACTTGGCGAACACTCCGGAATCACTTGCCGGGCATGCAGGAACCACCTCTCAGACATGCCAGAACCCCGTGCCAATGACCCCGGAAGCACCAGCCGAGCACACCGGAACCACCTGCTCGACTCGCCAGAACCACCTGCCGATCACGCAAAAATCACCTGCCGGCTACGCCACAACCAGTTGGTGAACACTTTGGAATCACCTGCCAGGCTTGCTGGAACCACCTACCGGTCATGCCAAAATCACCTGCCAACTACGCCAGAACCGCTTGGCGGACACTGCGGAAACACCTGTCGGGCCGGCCGGAACCACATCTCAGACGTGCCAGAAACGTGTTCATGAGATGCTGGAACCACACCCCGAACAGACGGATACCACCTGCCAGAACCGCCTGAACCACGTGCTGAGCACGCCGGAACCACCTGCTCGACTCACCGGTACCACCTCCCTGACATGCCCAAATCACCAGCCAGGTACTATAGAACCACTTGGCGGACACTCCGGAATCACCTGCCGGACATGCCGGAACCAGCTCTCAGACACACCAGAACCACGTGCCGGAGACGCCGGAAGCACCAGCCGAGCATGCCAGAGCCACCTGCTCGACTCGCCAGAAACACCTGCCGGACACGCCAAAATCACCTGCCGGGTATGCCAGAACCACCTGTCGGACACTCCGAAATCAACTATCACGCATGCCGGCACCACCTCTCAGACGTGCCGGAAGCACGTGCCGGACACGCTGGAATCACCTACCGGACAGACCGGAACGACCTGCCGAGCACGCCGGAGCCACCTGTTCGACTGGCTGGAACCAGCTGCCGGACAGGCCAATATCAACTGCTTGCTATGCCAGAACCACCTAGGGGACAGTCCGGGATCACCTGCCAGCCATGGCGGAACCACCTCTCAGACGTACCAGAACCACCTGCCGGAGAAGCTGGAAACACGTCCTGGACAGACTGGAACCACGTGACGGCCATGCCTGAACCACCTGCCGAGCACGGCGGAACCACCTGCCGGACACGCCAACATCACCTGAGGGCTACGCCAGAACCACTTGGACGACTCTCCAAAATGACCTGCCGGGCATGTTGGAACCACCTCTCAGACGTGCCAGAAGCATGTGGCGGACAGTCCGGAATCACCTGTTGGGCATATGCAACCACCTCTGAGACGTACCAGAACCACGTGCCGTGCACGCCGGAACGACCTACCGGACAGACCGGAATCCACTTTTGGGCATGCCAGAACCACCTGTCAGATGTGCCAGAAACACGTGCCGGAGACGCCGGAAGCACCTGCAGATCACGTCGCAACCACCTGCTCAACTCGCCTGAACCACCTGCCGGACATGCCAAAATCACCTGCCGACTATGCCAGAACCACTTGGCGAACACTCCAGAATCACTTGCCGGGCATGCAGGAACCACCTCTCAGACATGCCAGAACCCCGTGCCAATGACCACAGAAGCACCAGCCGAGCACGCCGGAACCACCTGCTCGACTCGCCAGAACCACCTGCCGATCACGCAAAAATCACGTGCCGGCTACACCACAACCAGTTGGTGAACACTTTGGAATCACCTGCCAGGCTTGCTGGAACCACCTGCCAATCATGCCAAAATCACCTGCCAACTACGCCAGAACCGCTTGGCGGACACTGCGGAAACACCTGTCGGGCCGGCCGGAACCACATCTCAGACGTGCCAGAACCATGTGCATGAGATGCTGGAACCACACCCCGAACAGACGGAAAACACCTGCCAGACCCGTCTGAACAACCTGCCGAGCACGCCGGAGCCACCTGCTCGACTCGCCGGAACCACCTACCTGACATGCCCAAATCACCAGCCAGGTATGCCAGAACCACTTGGCGGACACTCCGGAATCATCTGCCGGACATGGCGGAACCAGCTGTCAGACACACCAGAACCACGTGCCGGAGACGCCGGAAGCACCTGCCGAGCATGCCGGAGCCACCTGCTCGACTCGCCAGAAACACCTGCCGGACACGGCAAAATCACCTGCCGGGTATGCCAGAACCACCTGGCGGACACTACGGAATCACCTGCCGCGCATGCCGGAACCACCTCTCAGACGTGCCGGATGCACATGCCAGACACGCCGGAAACACCTAACGGACAGACCGGAACCACCTGCCAAGAACGCCGGAGCCACCTGTTCGACTCGCTGGAACCACCTGCCGGACAGGCCAATATCAACTGCTGGCTATGCCAGAACCACCTGGGGGACAGTCCGGGATCACCTGCCAGCCATGACGGAACCACCTCTCAGACGTACCAGAACCACCTGCCGGAGAAGCTGGAAACACGTCCTGGACAGACTGGAACCACGTGACGGCCATGCCTGAACCACCTGCCGAGGACGGCGGAACCACCTGCCGGACACGCCAAAATCACCTGCGGGCTACGCCAGAACCACTTGGACGACTCTCCGAAATGACCTGCCGGGCATGTTGGAACCACCTCTCAGACGTGCCAGAAGCACGTGGCGGACAGTCCGGAATCACCTGTTGGGCATACGCAACCACCTCTGAGACGTACCAGAACCACGTGCCGTGCAGGCCGGAACCACCTACCGGACAGACCGGAATCACCTTTCGGGCATGCCGGAACCACCAGTCAGATGTGCCAGAAACACGTGCCGGAGACGCCGGAAGCACCTGCCGAGCACGTCGCAACCACCTGCTCAACTCGCCTGAACCACCTGCCGGACACGCCAAAATCACCTGCCCGCTACACCAGCACCACTTCGGGGACAAGCCGGAATCACGTGAGGGGCATGCCGGCACAGCCTCTCAGACTGAACCTCGTGCCGGACACCACAGAACCACCTGCCGGACAGACCGGAACCACCTGCCGGACACGCCGGAACCACCGGCTCGACCCGCCGGAACGACCGCTGGACATGCAAAATCACCTGCCGGCTACGCCGCAAACACTTGGCGAACACTCCGGAATCACCTGCCGGGCATGCCGGAACCACCTGCTCGACTCGCCTGAACCACCTGCCGGACATGCCAAAATCACCTGCCGACTATGCCAGAACCACTTGGCGAACACTCCGGAATCACTTGCCGGGCATGCAGGAACCACCTCTCAGACATGCCAGAACCCCGTGCCAATGACCCCGGAAGCACCAGCCGAGCACGCCGGAACCACCTGCTCAACTCGCCTGAACCACCTGCCGGACACGCCAAAATCACCTGCCCGCTACACCAGCACCACTTCGGGGACAAGCCGGAATCACGTGAGGGGCATGCCGGCACAGCCTCTCAGACTGAACCTCGTGCCGGACACCACAGAACCACCTGCCGGACAGACCGGAACCACCTGCCGGACACGCCGGAACCACCGGCTCGACCCGCCGGAACGACCGCTGCACATGCAAAATCACCTGCCGGCTACGCCGGAAACACTTGGCGAACACTCCGGAATCACCTGCCGGGCATGCCGGAACCACCTCTCAGATATGCCAGAACCCCGTGCCAATGACCCCGGAAGCACCTGCCGAGCACGCCGGAACCACCTGCTCGACTCGCCAGAACCACCTGCCGGACACGCAAAAATCACCTGCCGGCTACGCCACAACCAGTTGGGGAACACTTCGGAATCACCTGCCGGGCTTGCTGGAACCACCTGCCGGTCATGCCAAAATCACCTGCCAACTACGCCAGTACCACTTGGCGGACACTGTGGAAACACCTGTCGGGCCGGCCGGAGCCACATCTCAGACGTGCCAGAACCATGTGCATGAGATGCTGGAACCACACCCCGAACAGACGGAAAACACCTGCCAGACCCGTCTGAACAACCTGCCGAGCACGCCGGAGCCACCTGCTCGACTCGCCGGAACCACCTACCTGACATGCCCAAATCACCACCCAGGTATGCCAGAACCACTTGGCGGACACTCCGGAATCATCTGCCGGACATGCCGGAACCAGCTCTCAGACACACCAGAACCACGTGCCGGAGACGCCGGAAGCACCTGCCGAGCATGCAGGAGCCACCTGCTCGACTCACCAGAAGCACCTGCCGGACACGCCAAAATCACCTGCCGAGTATGCCAGAACCACCTGGCGGACACTACGGAATCACCTGCCGCGCATGCCGGAACCACCTCTCAGACGTGCCGGAAGCACGTGCCAGACACGCCGGAAACACCTACCGGACAGACCGGAACCACCTGCCAAGAACGCCGGAGCCACCTGTTCGACTCGCTGGAACCACCTGCCGGACAGGACAATATCAACTGCTGGCTATGCCAGAACCACGTAGGGGACAGTCCGGGATCACCTGCCAGCCATGACGGAACCACCTCTCAGACGTACCAGAACCACCTGCCGGAGAAGATGGAAACACGTCCTGGACAGACTGGAACCACGTGACGGCCATGCCTGAACCACCTGCCGAGCACGGCGGAACCACCTGCTGGACACGCCAAAATCACCTGCGGGCTACGCCAGAACCACTTGGACGACTCTCCGAAATGACCTGCCGGGCATGCCGGAACCACCTCTCAGACGTGCCAGAACCATGTGGCAGACAGTCCGGAATCACCTGTTGTGCATGCGCAACCACCTCTGAGACGTACCAGAAACACATGCCGTGCAGTCTGGAACCACCTACCGGACAGACCGGAATCACCTTTCGGGCATGCCGGAACCACCTGTCAGATGTGCCAGAAACACGTGCCGGAGACCCCGGAAGCACCTGCCAAGCACGTTGGAACCACCTGCTCAACTCGCCTGAACCACCTGCCGGACATGAAAAATCACCTGCCGACTATGCCAGAACCACTTGGCGAACACTCCGGAATCACTTGCCGGGCATGCAGGAACCACCTCTCAGACATGCCAGAACCCCGTGCCAATGACCCCGGAAGCACCAGCCGAGCACACCGGAACCACCTGCTCGACTCGCCAGAACCACCTGCCGATCACGCAAAAATCACCTGCCGGCTACGCCACAACCAGTTGGTGAACACTTTGGAATCACCTGCCAGGCTTGCTGGAACCACCTACCGGTCATGCCAAAATCACCTGCCAACTACGCCAGAACCGCTTGGCGGACACTGCGGAAACACCTGTCGGGCCGGCGGGAACCACATCTCAGACGTGCCAGAAACGTGTTCATGAGATGCTGGAACCACACCCCGAACAGACGGATACCACCTGCCAGATCCGCCTGAACCACCTGCTGAGCACGCCGGAAACACCTGCTTGACTCACCGGTACCACCTCCCTGACACGCCAAAATCACCTGCTGGGTATGCCAGAACCACTTGGCGGACACTCCGGAATCATCTGCCGGACATGCCGGAACCAGCTCACAGACACACCAGAACCAAGTGCCGGAGACGCCGGAATCACCTGCCGCGCATGCCGGAACCACCTCTCAGACGTGCCGGAAGCACGTGCCAGACACGCCGGAAACACCTACCGGACAGACCGGAACCACCTGCCAAGAACGCCGGAGCCACCTTTTCGACTCGCTGGAACCACCTGCCGGACAGGCCAATATCAACTGCTGGCTATGCCAAAACCACCTGCGGGACAGTCCGGGATCACCTGCCAGCCATGGCGGAACCACCTCTCAGACGTACCAGAACCACCTGCCGGAGAAGCTGGAAACACGTCCTGGACAGACTGGAACCACGTGACGGCCATGCCTGAACCACCTGCCGAGCACGGCGGAACCACCTGCAGGACACGGCAAAATCACCTGCGGCTACGCAAGAACCACTTGGACGACTCTCCGAAATGACCTGCCGGGCATGTTGGAACCACCTCTCAGACGTGCCAGAAGCACGTGGCGGACAGTCCGGAATCAACTGTTGGGCATACGCAACCACCTCTGAGACGTACCAGAACCACGTGCCGTGCACGCCGGAACCACCTACCGGACAGACCGGAATCCACTTTTGGGCATGCCGGAACCACCAGTCAGATGTGCCAGAAACACGTGCCGGAGACGCCGGAAGCACCTGCCAAGCACGTCGCAACCACCTGCTCAACTCGCCTGAACCACCTGCCGGACACGCCAAAATCACCTGCCCGCTACACCAGCACCACTTCGGGGACAAGCCGGAATCACGTGAGGGGCATGCCGGCACAGCCTCTCAGACTGAACCTCGTGCCGGACACCACAGAACCACCTGCCGGACATACCGGAACCACCTGCCGGACACGCCGGAACCACCGGCTCGACCCGCCGGAACGACCGCTGGACATGCAAAATCACCTGCCGGCTACGCCGGAAACACTTGGCGAACACTCCGGAATCACCTGCCGGGCATGCCGGAACCACCTCTCAGATATGCCAGAACCACGTGCCAATGACCCCGGAAGCGCCTGCCGAGCACGCCGGAACCACCTGCTCGACTCGCCAGAACCACCTGCCGGACACCCAAAAATCACCTGCCGGCTACGCCACAACCAGTTGGGGAACACTTCGGAATCACCTGCCGGGCTTGCTGGAACCACCTGCCGGTCATGCCAAAATCACCTGCCAACTACGCCAGTACCACTTGGCGGACACTGTGGAAACACCTGTCGGGCCGGCCGGAACCACATCTCAGACGTGCCAGAACCATGTGCATGAGATGCTGGAACCACACCCCGAACAGACGGAAAACACCTGCCAGACCCGTCTGAACAACCTGCCGAGCACGCCGGAGCCACCAGCTCGACTCGCCGGAACCACCTACCTTACATGCCAAAATCACCAGCCGGGTATGCCAGAACCACATGGCGGACACTCCGGAATCATCTGCCGGACATGCCGGAACCAGCTCTCAGACACACCAGAACCAAGTGCCGGAGACGCCGGAAACACCTGTCGAGCATGCCGGAGCCACCTGCTCGACTCGCCAGAAACACCTCCCGGACACGCCAAAATCACCTGCCGGGTACGCCAGAACCACCTGGCAGACACTACGGAATCACCTGCCGCGCATGCCGGAACCACCTCTCAGACGTGCCGGAAGCACGTGCCAGACACGCAGGAAACACCTACCGGACAACCGAAACCACCTGCCAAGAACGCCGGAGCCACCTGTTCGACTCGCTGGAACCACCTGCCGGACAGGCCAATATCAACTGCTGGCTATGCCAGAACCACCTGGGGAACAGTCCGGGATCACCTGCCAGCCATTGCGGAACCACCTCTCATACGTACCAGAACCACCTGCCGGAGAAGATGGAAACACGTCCTGGACAGACTGGAACCACGTGACGGCCATGCCTGAACCACCTGCCGAGCACGGCGGAACCACCTGCCGGACATGCCAAAATCACCTGCGGGCTACGCCAGAACCACTTGGACGACTCTCCGAAAGGACCTGCCGGGCATGTTGGAACCACCTCTCAGACGTGCCAGAAGCACGTGGCGGACAGTCCGGAATCACCTGTTGGGCAAACGCAACCACCTCTGAGACGTTCCAGAACCACGTGCCGTGCACGCCGGAACCACCTACCGGACAGACCGGAATCCACTTTTGGGCATGCCGGAACCACCAGTCAGATGTGCCAGCAACACGTGTCGGAGACGCCGGAAGCACCTGCCGAGCATGCCCGAGCCACCTGTTCGACTGGCCAGAAACAAATGCCGGACAGGCCAATATCAACTGCTGGCTATGCCAGAACCACCTGGGGGACGGTCCGGAATCACCTGCCAGCCATGGCGGAACCACCTCTCACACGTACCAGAACCACCTGCCGGAGAAGCTGGAAACACGTCCTGGACAGTCTGGAACCACCTGCCGGCCAAGCCTGAACCACCTGCCAAGCACAACAGAACAACCTGCCAGACACGCCAAAATCACCTGCGTGTTATGCCAGAACCACTTGGAGGACTCTCTGGGATGACCTGCCGGGCATGCCGGAACCACCTCTCAGACGTGCCAGAACCATGTGGCGGACAGTCCGGAATCACCTGTTGGGCATGCGCAACCACCTCTGAGACGTACCAGAACCACATGCCGTGCAGGCTGGAACCACCTACCGGACAGACCGGAATCACCTTTCGGGCATGCCGGAACCACCTGTCAGATGTGCCAGAAACACGTGCCGGAGACGCCGGAAGCACCTGCCAAGCACGTCGGAACCACCTGCTCAACTCGCCTGAACCACCTGCCGGACATGCCAAAATCACCTGCCGACTATGCCAGAACCACTTGGCGAACACTCCGGAATCACTTGCCGGGCATGCAGGAACCACCTCTCAGACATGCCAGAACCCCGTGCCAATGACCCCGGAAGCACCAGCCGAGCACGCCGGAACCACCTGCTCGACTCGCCAGAACCACCTGCCGATCACGCAAAAATCACCTGCCGGCTACGCCACAACCAGTTGGTGAACACTTTGGAATCACCTGCCAGGCTTGCTGGAACCACCTGCCGGTCATGACAAAATCACCTGCCGACTATGCCAGAACCGCTTGGCGGACACTGCGGAAACACCTGTGGGGCCAGCCGGAACCACATCTCAGACGTGCCAGAAACGTGTTCATGAGATGCTGGAACCACACCCCGAACAGACGGATGCCACCTGCCAGAACCGCCTGAACCACCTGCTGAGCACGCGGGAACCAACTGCTCGACTCACCGGTACCACCTCCCTGACACGCCAAAATCACCTGCTGGGTATGCCAGAACCACTTGGCGGACACTCCGGAATCATCTGCCGGACATGCCGGAACCAGCACTCAGACACACCAGAACCACGTGCCGGAGACGCCGGAAGCACCTGCGGGCTACGCCAGAACCTCTTGGACGACTCTCCGAAATGACCTGCCGGGCATGTTGGAACCACCTCTCAGACGTGCCAGAAGCACGTGGCGGACAGTCCGGATTCACCTGTTGGGCATGCGCAACCACCTCTGACACGTACCAGAACCACGTGCCGTGCACGCCGGAACCACCTACCGGACAGACCGGAATCAACTTTTGGGCATGCCGGAACCACCTGTCAGATGTGCCAGAAACACGTGCCGGAGACGCCGGAAGCACCTGCCGAGCACGTCGCAACCACCTGCTCAACTCGCCTGAACCACCTGCCGGACACGCCAAAATCACCTGCCCGCTACACCAGCACCACTTCGGGGACAAGCCGGAATCACGTGAGGGGCATGCCGGCACAGCCTCTCTGACTGAACCTCGTGCCGGACACCACAGAACCACCTGCCGGACAGACCGGAACCACCTGCCGGACACGCCGGAACCACCGGCTCGACCCGCCGGAACGACCGCTGCACATGCAAAATCACCTGCCGGCTACGCCGGAAACACTTGGCGAACACTCCGGAATCACCTGCCGGGCATGCCGGAACCACCTCTCAGATATGCCAGAACCACGTGCCAATGACCCCGGAACCACCTGCTCGACTCGCCAGAACCACCTGCCGGACACGCAAAAATCACCTGCCGGCTACGCCACAACCAGTTGGGGAACACTTCGGAATCACCTGCCGGGCTTGCTGGAACCACCTGCCGGTCATGCCAAAATCACCTGCCAACTAGGCCAGTACCACTTGGCGGACACTGTGGAAACACCTGTCGGGCCGGCCGGAACCACATCTCAGACGTGCCAGAACCATGTGCATGAGATGCTGGAACCACACCCCGAACAGACGGAAAACACCTGCCAGACCCGTCTGAACAACCTGCCGAGCACGCCGGAGCCACCTGCTCGACTCGCCGGAACCACCTACCTGACATGCCCAAATCACCAGCCGGGTATGCCAGAACCACCTCGCGGACACTCCGAAATCACCTGTTGCGCATGCCGGAACCACCTCTCAGACGTGCCGGAAGCACGTGCCGGACACGCCGGAATCACCTACCGGACAGACCGGAACCACCTGCCGAGCACGCCGGAGCCACCTGTTCGACTCGCTGGAACCACCTGCCGGACAGGCCAATATCAACTGCTGGCTATGCCAGAACCACCTGGGGGACGGTCCGGAATCACCTGCCAGCCATGGCGGAACCACCTCTCAGACGTACCCGAACCACCTGCCGGAGAAGCTGGAAACACGTCCTGGACAGTCTGGAACCACCTGCCGGCCAAGCCTGAACCACCTGCCAAGCACAACGGAACAACCTGCCAGACACGCCAAAATCACCTGCGTGTTATGCCAGAACCACTTGGAGGACTCTCTGGGATGACCTGCCGGGCATGCCGGAACCACCTCTCAGACGTGCCAGAACCATGTGGCGGACAGTCCGGAATCACCTGTTGGGCATGCGCAACCACCTCTGAGACGTACCAGAACCACATGCCGTGCAGGCTGGAACCACCTACCGGACAGACCGGAATCAGCTTTCGGGCATGCCGGAACCACCTGTCAGATGTGCCAGAAACACGTGCCGGAGACGCCGGAAGCACCTGCCAAGCACGTTGGAACCACCTGCTCAACTCGCCTGAACCACCTGCCGGACATGCCAAAATCACCTGCCGACTATGCCAGAACCACTTGGCGAACACTCCGGAATCACTTGCCGGGCATGCAGGAACCACCTCTCAGACATGCCAGAACCCCGTGCCAATGACCCCAGAAGCACCAGCCGAGCACGCCGGAACCACCTGCTCGACTCGCCAGAACCACCTGCCGATCACGCAAAAATCACCTGCCGGCTACGCCACAACCAGTTGGTGAACACTTTGGAATCACCTGCCAGGCTTGCTGGAACCACCTGCCGGTCATGACAAAATCACCTGCCGACTACGCCAGAACCCCTTGGCGGACACTGCGGAAACACCTGTCGGGCCGGCCGGAACCACATCTCAGACGTGCCAGAAACGTGTTCATGAGATGCTGGAACCACACCCCGAACAGACGGATGCCACCTGCCAGAACCGCCTGAACCACCTGCTGAGCACGCCGGAACCACCTGCTCGACTCACCGGTACCACCTCCCTGACACGCCAAAATCACCTGCTGGGTATGCCAGAACCACTTGGCGGACACTCCGGAATCATCTGCCGGACATGCCGGAACCAGCTCTCAGACACACCAGAACCAAGTGCCGGAGACGCCGGAAGCACCTGCCGAGCATGCCGGAGCCACCTGCTCGACTCGCCAGAATCACCTGCCGGACACTCCAAAATCACCTGCCGGGTACGCCAGAACCACCTGGCGGACACTACGGAATCACCTGCCGCGCATGCCGGAACCACCTCTCAGACGTGCCGGAAGCACGTGCCAGACACGCCGGAAACACCTACCGGACAGACCGGAACCACCTGCCAAGAACGCCGGAGCCACCTGTTCGACTCGCTGGAACCACCTGCCGGACAGGCCAATATCAACTGCTGGCTATGCCAGAACCACCTGGGGGACAGTCCGGGATCACCTGCCAGCCATGGCGGAACCACCTCTCAGACGTACCAGAACCACCTGCCGGAGAAGCTGGAAACACGTCCTGGACAGACTGGAACCACGTGACGGCCATGCCTGAACCACCTGCCGAGCACGGCGGAACCACCTGCCGGACACGCCAAAATCACCTGCGGTCTAGGCCAGAACCACTTGGACGACTCTCCGAAATGACCTGCCGGGCATGTTGGAACCACCTCTCAGACGTGCCAGAAGCACGTGGCGGACAGTCCGGAATCACCTGTTGGGCATACGCAACCACCTCTGACACGTACCAGAACCACGTGCCGTGCACGCCGGAACCACCTACCGGACAGACCGGAATCAACTTTTGGGCATGATGGAACCACCAGTCAGATGTGCCAGAAACACGTGCCGGAGACGCCGGAAGCACCTGCCGAGCACGTCGCAACCACCTGCTCAACTCGCCTGAACCACCTGCCGGACACTCCAAAATCACCTGACCGCTACACCAGCACCACTTCGGGGACAAGCCGGAATCACGTGAGGGGCATGCCGGCACAGCCTCTCAGACTGAACCTCGTGCCGGACACCACAGAACCACCTGCCGGACAGACCGGAACCACCTGCCGGACACGCCGGAACCACCGGCTCGACCCGCCGGAACGACCACTGGACATGCAAAATCACCTGCCGGCTATGCCGGAAACACTTGGCGAACAATCCGGAATCACCTGCCGGGCATGCCGGAACCACCTCTCAGATATGCCAGAACCACGTGCCAATGACCCCGGAAGCACCTGCCGAGCACGCCGGAACCACCTGCTCGACTCGCCAGAACCACCTGCCGGACACGCAAAAATCACCTGCCGGCTACGCCACAACCAGTTGGGGAACACTTCGGAATCACCTGCCGGTCATGCTAAAATCACCTGCCAACTACGCCAGTACCACTTGGCGGACACTGTGGAAACACCTGTCGGGCCGGCCGGAACCACATCTCAGACGTGCCAGAACCATGTGCATGAGATGCTGGAACCACACCCCGAACAGACGGAAAACACCTGCCAGACCCGTCTGAACAACCTGCCGAGCACACCGGAGCCACCTGCTCGACTCGCCGGAACCACCTACCTGACATGCCCAAATCAGCAGCCGGGTATGCCAGAACCACTTGGCGGACACTCCGGAATCATCTGCCGGACATGCCTGAACCAGCTCTCAGACACACCAGAACCACGTGCTGGAGACGCCGGAAGCACCTGCCGAGCATGCCGGAGCCACCTGCTCGACTCGCCAGAAACACCTGCCGGACACGCCAAAATAACCTGCCGGGTACGCCAGAACCACCTGGCGGACACTCCGAAACCACCTGTCGCGCATGCCGGAACCACCTCTCAGACGTGCCGGAAGCACGTGCCGGACACGCCGGAATCACCTACTGGACAGACCGGAACCACCTGCCCAGCACGCCGGAGCCACCTGTTCGACTCGCTGGAACCACCTGCCGGACAGGCCAATATCAACTGCTGGCTATGCCAGAACCACCTGGGGGACGGTCCGGAATCACCTGCCAGCCATGGCGGAACCACCTCTCAGACGTACCCGAACCACCTGCCGGAGAAGCTGGAAACACGTCCTGGACAGTCTGGAACCACCTGCCGGCCAAGCCTGAACCACCTGCCAAGCACAACGGAACAACCTGCCAGACACGCCAAAATCACCTGCGTGTTATGCCAGAACCACTTGGAGGACTCTCTGGGATGACCTGCCGGGCATGCCGGAACCACCTCTCAGACGTGCCAGAACCATGTGGCGGACAGTCCGGAATCACCTGTTGGGCATGCGCAACCACCTCTGAGACGTACCAGAACCACATGCCGTGCAGGCTGGAACCACCTACCGGACAGACCGCAATCACCTTTCGGGCATGCCGGAACCACCTGTCAGATGTGCCGGATACACGTGTCGGAGACGCCGGAAGCACCTGTCGAGCACGTCGCAACCAGCTGCTCAACTCGCCTGAACCACCTGCCGGACACGCCAAAATCACCTGACCGCTACACCAGCATCACTTAGGGGACAAGCCGGAATCACGTGAGGGGCATGCCGGCACAGCCTCTCAGACTGAACCTCGTGCCGGACACCACAGAACCACCTGCCGGACAGACCGGAACCACCTGCCGGACACGCCGGAACCTCCGGTTCAACCCGCCGGAACGAGCGCTGGACATGCAAAATCACCTGCCGGCTACGCCGGAAACACTTGGCGAACACTCCGGAATCACCTGCCGGGCATGCCGGAACCACCTCTCAGATATGCCAGAACCACGTGCCAATGACCCCGGAAGCACCTGCCGAGCACGCAGGAACCATCTGCTCGACTCGCCGGAACCCCCTGCCGGACACGCAAAAATCACCTGCCGGCTACGCCACAACCAGTTGGGGAACACTTCGGAATCACCTGCCGGGCTTGCTGGAACCACCTGCCGGTCATGCCAAAATCACCTGCCAACTACGCCAGTACCACTTGGCAGACACTGTGGAAACACCTGTCGGGCCGGCCGGAACCACATCTCAGACGTGCCAGAACCATGTGCATGAGATGCTGGAACCACACCCCGAACAGACGGAAAACACCTGCCAGACCCGTCTGAACAACCTGCCGAGCACGCCGGAGCCACCTGCTCGACTCGCCGGAACCACCTACCTGACATGCCCAAATCAGCAGCCGGGTATGCCAGAACCACTTGGCGGACACTCCGGAATCATCTGCCGGACATGCCTGAACCAGCTCTCAGACACACCAGAACCACGTGCCGGAGACGCCGGAAGCACCTGCCGAGCATGCCGGAGCCACCTGCTCGACTCGCCAGAAACACCTGCCGGACACGCCAAAATCACCTGCCGGGTACGCCAGAAGCACCTGGCGGACACTCCGAAATGACCTGTCGCGCATGCCGGAACCACCTCTCAGACGTGCCGGAAGCACGTGCCGGACACGCCGGAATCACCTACCGGACAGACCGGAACCACCTGCCGAGCACGCCGGAGCCACCTGTTCGACTCGCTGGAATCACCTGCCGGACAGGCCAATATCAACTGCTGGCTATGCCAGAACCACCTGTGGGACGGTCCGGCATCACCTGCCAGCCATGGGGGAACCACCTCTCAGACGTACCAGAACCACCTGCCGGAGAAGCTGGAAACACGTCCTGGACAGTCTGGAACCACCTGCCGGCCAAGCCTGAACCACCTGCCAAGCACAACGGAACAACCTGCCAGACACGCCAAAATCACCTGCGTGTTATGCCAGAACCACTTGGAGGACTCTCTGGGATGACCTGCCGGGCATGCCGGAACCACCTCTCAGACGTGCCAGAACCATTTGGCGGACAGTCCGGAATCACCTGTTGGGCATGCGCAACCACCTCTGAGACGTACCAGAACCACATGCTGTGCAGGCTGGAACCACCTACCGGACAGACCGGAATCACCTTTCGGGCATGCCGGAACCACCTGTCAGATGTGCCAGAAACACGTGCCGGAGACGCCGGAAGCACCTGCCAAGCACGTTGGAACCACCTGCTCAACTCGCCTGAACCACCTGCCGGACATGCCAAAATCACCTGCCGACTATGCCAGAACCATTTGGCGAACACTCCGGAATCACTTGCCGGGCATGCAGGAACCACCTCTCAGACATGCCAGAACCCCGTGCCAATGACCCCGGAAGCACCAGCCGAGCACGCCGGAACCACCTGCTCGACTCGCCAGAACCACCTGCCGATCACGCAAAAATCACCTGCCGGCTACGCCACAACCAGTTGGTGAACACTTTGGAATCACCTGCCAGGCTTGCTGGAACCACCTGCCAGTCATGCCAAAATCACCTGACAACTACGCCAGAACCGCTTGGCGGACACTGCGGAAACACCTGTCGGGCCGGCGGGAACCACATCTCAGACGTGCCAGAAACGTGTTCATGAGATGCTGGAACCACACCCCGAACAGACGGATACCACCTGCCAGAACCGCCTGAACCACCTGCTGAGCACGCCGGAACCACCTGCTCGACTCACCGGTACCACCTCCCTGACACGCCAAAATCACCTGCTGGGTATGCCAGAACCACTTGGCGGACACTCCGGAATCATCTGCCGGACATGCCGGAACCAGCTCTCAGACACACCAGAACCACGTGCCGGAGACGCCGGAAGCACCTGCCGAGCATGCCGGAGCCACCTGCTCGACTCGCCAGAAACACCTGCCGGACACGCCAAAATCACCTGCCGGGTACGCCAGAAGCACCTGGCAGACACGCCGAAATCACCTGTCGCGCATGCCGGAACCACCTCTCAGACGTGCCGGAAGCACGTGCCGGACACGCCGGAATCACCTACCGGAAAGACCGGAACCACCTGCCGAGCACGCCGGGGCCACCTGTTCGACTCGCTGGAAGCACCTGCCGGACAGGCCAATATCAACTGCTGGCTATGCCAGAACCACCTGTGGGACGGTCCGGCATCACCTGCCAGCCATGGCGGAACCACCTCTCAGACGTACCAGAACCACCTGCCGGAGAAGCTGGAAACACCTCCTGGACAGTCTCGAACCACCTGCCGGCCAAGCCTGAACCACCTGCCAAGCACAACGGAACAACCTGCCAGACACGCCAAAATCACCTGCGTGTTATGCCAGAACCACTTGGAGGACTCTCTGGGATGACCTGCCGGGCATGCCGGAACCACCTCTCAGACGTGCCAGAACCATTTGGCGGACAGTCCGGAATCACCTGTTGGGCATGCGCAACCACCTCTGAGACGTACCAGAACCACATGCCGTGCAGGCTGGAACCACCTACCGGACAGACCGGAATCACCTTTCGGGCATGCCGGAACCACCTGTCAGATGTGCCAGAAACACGTGCCGGAGACGCCGGAAGCACCTGCCAAGCACGTTGGAACCACCTGCTCAACTCGCCTGAACCACCTGCCGGACATGCCAAAATCACCTGCCGACTATGCCAGAACCACTTGGCGAACACTCCGGAATCACTTGCCGGGCATGCAGGAACCACCTCTCAGACATGCCAGAACCCCGTGCCAATGACCCCGGAAGCACCAGCCGAGCACGCCGGAACCACCTGCTCGACTCGCCAGAACCACCTGCCGATCACGCAAAAATCACCTGCCGGCTACGCCACAACCAGTTGGTGAACACTTTGGAATCACCTGCCAGGCTTGCTGGAACCACCTGCCGGTCATGACAAAATCACCTGCCGACTACGCCAGAACCGCTTGGCGGACACTGCGGAAACACCTGTGGGGCCAGCCGGAACCACATCTCAGACGTGCCAGAAACGTGTTCATGAGATGCTGGAACCACACCCCGAACAGACGGATGCCACCTGCCAGAACCGCCTGAACCACCTGCTGAGCACGCCAGAACCACCTGCTCGACTCACCGGTACCACCTCCCTGACATGCCAAAATCACCTGCTGGGTATGCCAGAACCACTTGGCGGACACTCCGGAATCATCTGCCGGACATGCCGGAAACAGCTCTCAGACACACCAGAACCAAGTGCCGGAGACACCGGAAGCACCTGTCGAGCATGCCGGAGCCACCTGCTCGACTCGCCAGAAACACCTGCCGGACACGCCAAATTCACCTGCCGGGTATGCCAGAACCACCTGGCAGACACTACGGAATCACCTGCCGCGCATGCCGGAACCACTTCTCAGACATGCCGGAAGCACGTGCCAGACACGCCGGAAACACCTAACGGACAGACCGGAACAACCTGCCAAGAACGCCGGAGCCACTTGTTCGACTCGCTGGAACCACCTGCCGGACAGGCCAATATCAACTGCTGGCTATGCGAGAACCACCTGGGGGACAGTCCGGGATCACCTGCCAGCCATGGCGGAACCACCTCTCAGACGTACCAGAACCACCTGCCGGAGAAGCTGGAAACACGTCCTGGACAGACTGGAACCACGTGACGGCCATGCCTGAACCACCTGCCGAGCACGGCGGAACCACCTGCCGGACACGCCAAAATCACCTGCGGGCTACGCCAGAACCACTTGGACGACTCTCCGAAATGACCTGCCGGGCATGTCGGAACCACCTCTCAGACGTGCCAGAAGCACGTGGCGGACAGTCCGGAATCACCTGTTGGGCATACGCAACCACGTCTGACACGTACCAGAACCACGTGCCGTGCACGCCGGAACCACCTACCGGACAGACCGGAATCAACTTTAGGGCATGCCGGAACCACCTGTAAGATGTGCCAGAAACACGTGCCGGAGACGCCGGAAGCACCTGCCGAGCACGTCGCAACCACCTGCTAAACTTGCCTGAACCACCTGCCGGACACGCCAAAATCACCTGCCCGCTACACCAGCACCACTTCGGGGACAAGGCGGAATCACGTGAGGGGCATGCCGGCACAGCCTCTCAGACTGAACCTCGTGCCGGACACCACAGAACCACCTGCCGGACAGACCGGAACCACCTGCCGGACACGCCGGAACCAACGGCTCGACCCGCCGGAACGACCGCTGGACATGCAAAATCACCTGTCGGCTACGCCGGAAACACTTGGCGAACACTCCGGAATCACCTGCCGGGCATGCCGGAACCACCTCTCAGATATGCCAGAACCACGTGCCAATGACCCCGGAAGCACCTGCCGAGCACGCCGGAACCACCTGCTCGACTCACCAGAACCACCTGCCGGACACGCAAAAATCACCTGCCGGCTACGCCACAACCAGTTGGGGAACACTTCGGAATCACCTGCCGGGCTTGCTGGAACCACCTGCCGGTCATGCCAAAATCACCTTCCAAATACGCCAGTACCACTTGGCGGACACTGTGGAAACACCTGTCGGGCCGGCCGGAACCACATCTCACACGTGCCAGAACCATGTGCATGAGATGCTGGAACCACACCCCGAACAGACGGAAAACACCTGCCAGACCCGTCTGAACAACCTGCCGAGCACGCCAGAGCCACCTGCTCGACTCGCCGGAACCACCTACCTGACATGCCCAAATCACCAGCCGGGTATGCCAGAACCACTTGGCAGACACTCCGGAATCATCTGGCGGACATGCCGGAACCAGCTCTCAGACACACCAGAACCACGTGCCGGAGACGCCGGAAGCACCTGCCGAGCATGCCGGAGCCACCTGCTCGACTCGCCAGAAACACCTGCCGGACACGCCAAAATCACCTGCCGGGTACGCCAGAAGCACCTGGCGGACACTCCGAAATGACCTGTCGCGCATGCCGGAACCACCTCTCAGACGTGCCGGAAGCACGTGCCGGACACGCCGGAATCACCTACCGGACAGACCGGAACCACCTGCCGAGCACGCCGGAGCCACCTGTTCGACTCGCTGGAATCACCTGCCGGACAGGCCAATATCAACTGCTGGCTATGCCAGAACCACCTGTGGGACGGTCCGGCATCACCTGCCAGCCATGGGGGAACCACCTCTCAGACGTACCAGAACCACCTGCCGGAGAAGCTGGAAACACGTCCTGGACAGTCTGGAACCACCTGCCGGCCAAGCCTGAACCACCTGCCAAGCACAACGGAACAACCTGCCAGACACGCCAAAATCACCTGCGTGTTATGCCAGAACCACTTGGAGGACTCTCTGGGATGACCTGCCGGGCATGCCGGAACCACCTCTCAGACGTGCCAGAACCATTTGGCGGACAGTCCGGAATCACCTGTTGGGCATGCGCAACCACCTCTGAGACGTACCAGAACCACATGCTGTGCAGGCTGGAACCACCTACCGGACAGACCGGAATCACCTTTCGGGCATGCCGGAACCACCTGTCAGATGTGCCAGAAACACGTGCCGGAGACGCCGGAAGCACCTGCCAAGCACGTTGGAACCACCTGCTCAACTCGCCTGAACCACCTGCCGGACATGCCAAAATCACCTGCCGACTATGCCAGAACCATTTGGCGAACACTCCGGAATCACTTGCCGGGCATGCAGGAACCACCTCTCAGACATGCCAGAACCCCGTGCCAATGACCCCGGAAGCACCAGCCGAGCACGCCGGAACCACCTGCTCGACTCGCCAGAACCACCTGCCGATCACGCAAAAATCACCTGCCGGCTACGCCACAACCAGTTGGTGAACACTTTGGAATCACCTGCCAGGCTTGCTGGAACCACCTGCCAGTCATGCCAAAATCACCTGACAACTACGCCAGAACCGCTTGGCGGACACTGCGGAAACACCTGTCGGGCCGGCGGGAACCACATCTCAGACGTGCCAGAAACGTGTTCATGAGATGCTGGAACCACACCCCGAACAGACGGATACCACCTGCCAGAACCGCCTGAACCACCTGCTGAGCACGCCGGAACCACCTGCTCGACTCACCGGTACCACCTCCCTGACACGCCAAAATCACCTGCTGGGTATGCCAGAACCACTTGGCGGACACTCCGGAATCATCTGCCGGACATGCCGGAACCAGCTCTCAGACACACCAGAACCACGTGCCGGAGACGCCGGAAGCACCTGCCGAGCATGCCGGAGCCACCTGCTCGACTCGCCAGAAACACCTGCCGGACACTCCAAAATCACCTGCCGGGCTCGCCAGAACCACCTGGCGGACACTACGGAATCACCTGCCGCGCATGCCGGAACCACCTCTCAGACGTGCCGGAAGCACGTGCCAGACACGCCGGAAACACCTACCGGACAGACCGGAACCACCTGCCAAGAACGCCGGAGCCACCTGTTCGACTCGCTGGAACCACCTGCCGAACAGGCCAATATCAACTGCTGGCTATGCCAGAACCACCTGGGGGACAGTCCGGGATCACCTGCCAGCCATTGCGGAACCACCTCTCAGACGTACCAGAACCACCTGCCGGAGAAGCTGGAAACACGTCCTGGACAGACTGGAACCACGTGACGGCCATGCCTGAACCACCTGCCGAGCACGGCGGAACCACCTGCCGGACACGCCAAAATCACCTGCGGTCTACGCCAGAACCACTTGGACGACTCTCCGAAATGACCTGCCGGGCATGTTGGAACCACCTCTCAGACGTGCCAGAAGCACGTGGCGGACAGTCCGGAATCACCTGTTGGTCATACGCAACCACCTCTGACACGTACCAGAACCACGTGCCGTGCACGCCGGAACCACCTACCGGACAGACCGGAATCAACTTTTGGGCATGCCGCAACCACCAGTTAGATGTGCCAGAAACACGTGCCGGAGACGCCGGAAGCACCTGCCGAGCACGTCGCAACCACCTGCTCAACTCGCCTGAACCACCTGCCGGACACGCCAAAATCACCTGCCCGCTACACCAGCACTACTTCGGGGACAAGCCGGAATCACGTGAGGGGCATGCCGGCACAGCCTCTCAGACTGAACCTCGTGCCGGACACCACAGAACCACCTGCCGGACAGACCGGAACCACCTGCCGGACACGCCGGAACCACCGGCTCGACCCGCCGGAACGACCACTGGACATGCAAAATCACCTGCCGGCTATGCCGGAAACACTTGGCGAACAATCGGGAATCACCTGCCGGGCACGCCGGAACCACCTCTCAGATATGCCAGAACCACGTGCCAATGACCCCGGAAGCACCTGCCGAGCACGCCGGAACCACCTGCTCGACTCGCCAGAACCACCTGCCGGACACGCAAAAATCACCTGCCGGCTACGCCACAACCAGTTGGGGAACACTTCGGAATCACCTGCCGGGCTCCCTGGAACCACCTGCCGGTCATGCTAAAATCACCTGCCAACTACGCCAGTACCACTTGGCGGACACTGTGGAAACACCTGTCGGGCCGTCCGGAACCACATCTCAGACGTGCCAGAACCATGTGCATGAGATGCTGGAACCACACCCCGAACAGACGGAAAACACCTGCCAGACCCGTCTGAACAACCTGCCGAGCACGCCGGAGCCACCTGCTCGACTCGCCGGAACCACCTACCTGACATGCCCAAATCACCAGCCGGGTATGCCAGAACCACTTGGCGGACACTCCGGAATCATCTGCCGGACATGCCGGAACCAGCTCTCAGACACACCAGAACCACGTGCCGGAGACGCCGGAAGCACCTGCCGAGCATGCCGGAGCCACCTGCTCGACTCGCCAGAAACACCTGCCGGACACGCCAAAATCACCTGCCGGGTATGCCAGAACCACCTGGCGGACACTATGGAATCACCTGCCGCGCATGCCCGAACCACCTCTCAGACGTGCCGGAAGCACGTGCCAGACACGCCGGAAACACCTACCGGACAGACCGTAACCACCTGCCAAGAACGCCGGAGCCACCTGTTCGACTCGCTGGAACCATCTGCCGGACAGGCCAATATCAACTGCTGGCTATGCCAGAACCACCTGGGGGACAGTCCGGGATCACCTGCCAGCCATGGCGGAACCACCTCTCAGACGTACCAGAACCACGTGCCAGAGAAGCTGGAAACACGTCCTGGACAGACTGGAACCACGTGACGGCCATCCCTGAACCACCTGCCGAGAACGGCGGAACCACCTGCCGGACACGCCAAAATCACCTGCGGGCTACGCCAGAACCTCTTGGACAACTCTCCGAAATGACCTGCCTGGCATGTTGGAACCACCTCTCAGACGTGCCAGAAGCACGTGGCGGAAGGTCTGGAATCACCTGTTGGGCATACGCAACCACCTGTGAGACGTACCAGAACCACGTGCCGTGCACGCCGGAACCACCTACCGGACAGACCGGAATCAACTTTTGGGCATGCCGGAACCACCACTCAGATGTGCCAGAAACACGTGCCGGAGACGCCGGAAGCACCTGCCGAGCACGTCGCAACCACCTGCTCAACTCGCCTGAACCACCTGCCGGACACGCCAAAATCACCTGCCCGCTACACCAGCACCACTTCGGGGACAAGCCGGAATCACGTGAGGGGCATGCCGGCACAGCCTCTCAGACTGAACCTCGTGCCGGACACCACAGAACCACCTGCCGGACAGACCGGAACCACCTGCCGGACACGCCGGAACCACCGGCTCGACCCGCCGGAACGACCGCTGGACATGCAAAATCACCTGCCGGCTACGCCGGAAACACTTGGCGAACACTCCGGAATCACCTGCCGGGCATGCCGGAACCACCTCTCAGATATGCCAGAACCACGTGCCAATGACCCCGGAAGCACCTGCCGAGCACGCCGGAACCACCTGCTCGACTCGCCAGAACCACCTGCCGGACACGCAAAAATCACCTGCCGGCTACGCCACAACCAGTTGGGGAACACTTCGGAATCACCTGCCGGGCTTGCTGGAACCACCTGCCGGTCATGCCAAAATCACCTGCCAACTACGCCAGTACCACTTGGCGGACACTGTGGAAACACCTGTCGGGCCGGCCGGAACGTCATCTCAGACGTACCAGAACCATGTGCATGAGATGCTGGAACCACACCCCGAACAGACGGAAAACACCTGCCAGACCCGTCTGAACAACCTGCCGAGCACGCCGGAGCCACCTGCTCGACTCGCCGGAACCACCTACCTGACATGCCCAAATCACCAGCCGGGTATGCCAGAACCACTTGGCGGACACTCCGGAATCATCTGCCGGACATGCCGGGACCAGCTCTCAGACACACCAGAACCACGTGCCGGAGACGCCGGAAGCACCTGCCGAGCATGCCGGAGCCACCTGCTCGACTCGCCAGAAACACCTGCCGGACACGACAAAATCACCTGCCGGGTACGCCAGAACCACCTGGCGGACACTCCGAAACCACCTGTCGCGCATGCCGGAACCACCTCTCAGACGTGCCGGAAGCTCGTGTCGGACACGCCGGAATCACCTACCGGACAGACCGGAACCACCTGCCGAGCACGCCGGAGCCACCTGTTCGACTCGCTGGAACCACCTGCCGGACAGGCCAATATCAACTGCTGGCTATGCCAGAACCACCTGGGGGACAGTCCGGAATCACCTGCCAGCCATGGCGGAACCACCTCTCAGACGTACCAGAACCACCTGCCGGAGAAGCTGGAAACACGTCCTGGACAGTCTGGAACCACCTGCCGGCCAAGCCTGAACCACCTGCCAAGCACAACGGAACAACCTGCCAGACACGCCAAAATCACCTGCGTGTTATGCCAGAACCACTTGGAGGACTCTCTGGGATGACCTGCCGGGCATGCCGGAACCACCTCTCAGACGTGCCAGAACCATGTGGCGGACAGTCCGGAATCACCTGTTGGGCATGCGTAACCACCTCTGAGACGTACCAGAACCACATGCCGTGCAGGCTGGAACCACCTACCGGACAGACCGGAATCACCTTTCGGGCATGCCGGAACCCCCTGTCAGATGTGCCGGATACACGTGCTGGAGACGCCGGAACCACCTGCCAAGCACGTCGCAACCACCTGCTCAACTCGCCTGAACCACCTGCCGGACACGCCAAAATCACCTGCCCGCTACACCAGCACCACTTCGGGGACAAGCCGGAATCACGTGAGGGGCATGCCGGCACAGCCTCTCAGACTGAACCTCGTGCCGGACACCACAGAACCACCTGCCGGACAGACCGGAACCACCTGCCGGACACGCCGGAACCACCGGCTCGACCCGCCGGAACGACCACTGGACATGCAAAATCACCTGCCGGCTATGCCGGAAACACTTGGCGAACAATCGGGAATCACCTGCCGGGCACGCCGGAACCACCTCTCAGATATGCCAGAACCACGTGCCAATGACCCCGGAAGCACCTGCCGAGCACGCCGGAACCACCTGATCGACTCGCCAGAACCACCTGCCGGACACGCAAAAATCACCTGCCGGCTACGCCACAACCAGTTGGGGAACACTTCGGAATCACCTGCCGGGCTCCCTGGAACCACCTGCCGGTCATGCTAAAATCACCTGCCAACTACGCCAGTACCACTTGGCGGACACTGTGGAAACACCTGTCGGGCCGGCCGGAACCACATCTCAGACGTGCCAGAACCATGTGCATGAGATGCTGGAACCACACCCCGAACAGACGGAAAACACCTGCCAGACCCGTCTGAACAACCTGCCGAGCACGCCGGAGCCACCTGCTCGACTCGCCGGAACCACCTACCTGACATGCCCAAATCACCAGCCGGGTATGCCAGAACCACTTGGCGGACACTCCGGAATCATCTGCCGGACATGCCGGAACCAGCTCTCAGACACACCAGAACCACGTGCCGGAGACGCCGGAAGCACCTGCCGAGCATGCCGGAGCCACCTGCTCGACTCGCCAGAAACACCTGCCGGACACGCCAAAATCACCTGCCGGGTATGCCAGAACCACCTGGCGGACACTATGGAATCACCTGCCGCGCATGCCCGAACCACCTCTCAGACGTGCCGGAAGCACGTGCCAGACACGCCGGAAACACCTACCGGACAGACGGGAACCACCTGCCAAGAACGCCGGAGCCACTTGTTCGACTCGCTGGAACCACCTGCCGGACAGGCCAATATCAACTGCTGGCTATGCCAGAACCACCTGGGGGACAGTCCGGGATCACCTGCCAGCCATGGCGGAACCACCTCTCAGACGTACCAGAACCACCTGCCAGAGAAGCTGGAAACACGTCCTGGACAGACTGGAACCACGTGACGGCCATGCCTGAACCACCTGCCGAGAACGGCGGAACCACCTGCCGGACACGCCAAAATCACCTGCGGGCTACGCCAGAACCTCTTGGACAACTCTCCGAAATGACCTGCCGGGCATGTTGGAACCACCTCTCAGACGTGCCAGAAGCACGTGGCGGAAGGTCTGGAATCACCTGTTGGGCATACGCAACCACCTCTGAGACGTACCAGAACCACGTGCCGTGCACGCCGGAACCACCTACCGGACAGACCGGAATCAACTTTTGGGCATGCCGGAACCACCAGTCAGATGTGCCAGAAACACGTGCCGGAGACGCCGGAAGCACCTGCCGAGCACGTCACAACCACCTGCTCAACTCGCCTGAACCACCTGCCGGACACGCCAAAATCACCTGCCCGCTACACCAGCACCACTTCGGGGACAAGCCGGAATCACGTGAGGGGCATGCCGGCACAGCCTCTCAGACTGAACCTCGTGCCGGACACCACAGAACCACCTGCCGGACAGACCGGAACCACCTGCCGGACACGCCGGAACCACCGGCTCGACCCGCCGGAACGACCGCTGGACATGCAAAATCACCTGCCGGCTACGCCGGAAACACTTGGCGAACACTCCGGAATCACCTGCCGGGCATGCCGGAACCACCTCTCAGATATGCCAGAACCACGTGCCAATGACCCCGGAAGCACCTGCCGAGCACGCCGGAACCACCTGCTCGACTCGCCAGAACCACCTGCCGGACACGCAAAAATCACCTGCCGGCTACGCCACAACCAGTTGAGGAACACTTCGGAATCACCTGCCGGGCTTGCTGGAACCACCTGCCGGTCATGCCAAAATCACCTGCCAACTACGCCAGTACCACTTGGCGGACACTGTGGAAACACCTGTCGGGCCGGCCGGAACGTCATCTCAGACGTACCAGAACCATGTGCATGAGATGCTGGAACCACACCCCGAACAGACGGAAAACACCTGCCAGACCCCTCTGAACAACCTGCCGAGCACGCCGGAGCCACCTGCTCGACTCGCCGGAACCACCTACCTGACATGCCCAAATCACCAGCCGGGTATGCCAGAACCACTTGGCGGACACTCCGGTATCATCTGCCGGACATGCCGGAACCAGCTCTCAGACACACCAGAACCACGTGCCGGAGACGCCGGAAGCACCTGCCGAGCATGCCGGAGCCACCTGCTCGACTCGCCAGAAACACCTGCCGGACACGCCAAAATCACCTGCCGGGTACGCCAGAACCACCTGGCGGACACTCCGAAACCACCTGTCGCGCATGCCGGAACCACCTCTCAGACGTGCCGGAAGCTCGTGTCGGACACGCCGGAATCACCTACCGGACAGACCGGAACCACCTGCCGAGCACGCCGGAGCCACCTGTTCGACTCGCTGGAGCCACCTGCCGGACAGGCCAATATCAACTGCTGGCTATGCCAGAACCACCTGTGGGACGGTCCGGCATCACCTGCCAGCCATGGCGGAACCACCTCTCAGACGTACCAGAACCACCTGCCGGAGAAGCTGGAAACACGTCCTGGACAGTCTGGAACCACCTGCCGGCCAAGCCTGAACCACCTGCCAAGCACAACGGAACAACCTGCCAGACACGCCAAAATCACCTGCGTGTTATGCCAGAACCACTTGGAGGACTCTCTGGGATGACCTGCCGGGCATGCCGGAACCACCTCTCAGACGTGCCAGAACCATGTGGCGGACAGTCCGGAATCACCTGTTGGGCATGCGCAACCACCTCTGAGACGTACCAGAACCACATGCCGTGCAGGCTGGAACCACCTACCGGACAGACCGGAATCACCTTTCGGGCATGCCGGAACCACCTGTCAGATGTGCCAGAAACACGTGCCGGAGACGCCGGAAGCACCTGCCAAGCACGTTGGAACCACCTGCTCAACTCGCCTGAACCACCTGCCGGACATGCCAAAATCACCTGCCTACTATGCCAGAACCATTTGGCGAACACTCCGGAATCACTTGCCGGGCATGCAGGAACCACCTCTCAGACATGCCAGAACCCCGTGCCAATGACCCCGGAAGCACCAGCCGAGCACGCCGGAACCACCTGCTCGACTCGCCAGAACCACCTGCCGATCACGCAAAAATCACCTGCCGGCTACGCCACAACCAGTTGGTGAACACTTTGGAATCACCTGCCAGGCTTGCTGGAACCACCTGCCAGTCATGCCAAAATCACCTGACAACTACGCCAGAACCGCTTGGTGGACACTGCGGAAACACCTGTCGGGCCGGCGGGAACCACATCTCAGACGTGCCAGAAACGTGTTCATGAGATGCTGGAACCACACCCCGAACAGACGGATACCACCTGCCAGAACCGCCTGAACCACCTGCTGAGCATGCCGGAACCACCTGCTCGACTCACCGGTACCACCTCCCTGACACGCCAAAATCACCTGCTGGGTATGCCAGAACCACTTGGCGGACACTCCGGAATCATCTGCCGGACATGCCGGAACCAGCTCTCAGACACACCAGAACCAAGTGCCGGAGACGCCGGAAGCACCTGCCGAGCATGCCGGAGCCACCTGCTCGACTCGCCAGAAACACCTGCCGGACACGCCAAAATCACCTGCCGGGTACGCAAGAACCACCTGGCGGACACTCCGGAATCACCTGCCGCGCATGGCGGAACCACCTCTCAGACGTACCCGAACCACCTGCCGGAGAAGCTGGAAACAAGTCCGGGACAGACTGGAACCACGTGACGGCCATGCCTGAACCACCTGCCGAGCACGGCGGAACCACCTGCCGGACACGCCAACATCACCTGCGGGCTACGCCAGAACCACTTGGACGACTCTCCGAAATGACCTGCCGGGCATGTTGGAACCACCTCTCAGACGTGCCAGAAGCACTTGGCGGACAGTCCGGAATCACCTGTTGGGCATACGCAACCACCTCTGACACGTACCAGAACCACGTGCTGTGCACGCCGGAACCACCTACCGGACAGACCGGAATCAACTTTTGGGCATGCCGCAACCACCAGTCAGATGTGCCAGAAACACGTGCCGGAGACGCCGGAAGCACCTGCCGAGCACGTCGCAACCACCTGCTCAACTCGCCTGAACCACCTGCCGGACACGCCAAAATCACCTGCCCGCTACACCAGCACCACTTCGGGGACAAGCCGGAATCACGTGAGGGGCATGCCGGCACAGCCTCTCAGACTGAACCTCGTGCCGGACACCACAGAACCACCTGACGGACAGACCGGAACCACCTGCCGGACACGCCGGAACCACCGGCTCGACCCGCCGGAACGACCGCTGGACATGCAAAATCACCTGCCGGCTACGCCGGAAACACTTGGCGAACACTCCGGAATCACCTGCCGGGCATGCCGAAACCACCTCTCAGATATGCCAGAACCACGTTCCAATGACCCCGGAAGCACCTGCCGAGCACGCCGGAACCACCTGCTCGACTCGCCGGAACCACCTACCTGACATGCCCAAATCACCAGCCAGGTATGCCAGAACCACTTGGCGGACACTCCGGAATCATCTGCCGGACATGCCGGAACCAGCTCTCAGACACACCAGAACCACGTGCCGGAGACGCCGGAAGCACCTGCCGAGCATGCCGGAGCCACCTGCTCGACTCGCCAGAACCACCTGCCGGACACGCCAAAATCACCTGCCGGGTATGCCAGAACCACCTGGCGGACACTCCGGAATCACCTGCCGCGCATGCCGGAACCCCCTCTCAGACGTGCCGGAAGCACGTGCCAGACACGCCGGAAACACCTACCGGACAGACCGGAACCACCTGCCAAGAACGCCGGAGCCACCAGTTCGACTCGCTGGAACCACCTGCCGGACAGGCCAATATCAACTGCTGGCTATGCCAGAACCACCTGGGGGACAGTCCGGGATCACCTGCCAGCAATGACGGAAACACCTCTCAGACGTACCAGAACCACCTGCCGGAGAAGCTGGAAACACGTCCTGGACAGACTGGAACCACGTGACGGCCATGCCTGAACCACCTGCCGAGCACGGCGGAACCACCTGCCGGACACGCCAAAATCACCTGCGGGCTACGCCAGAACCACTTGGACGACTCTCCGAAATGACCTGCCGGGCATGTTGGAACCACCTCTCAGACGTGCCAGAAGCACGTGGCGGACAGTCCGGAATCACCTGTTGGGCATACGCAACCACCTCTGAGACGTACCAGAAACACGTGCCCTGCACGCCGGAACCACCTACCGGACAGACCGGAATCCACTTTTGGGCATTCCGGAACCACCAGTCAGATGTGCCAGAAACACGTGCCGGAGACGCCGGAAGCACCTGCCGAGCACGTCGCAACCACCTGCTCAACTCGCCTGAACCACCTGCCGGACACGCCAAAATCACCTGCCCGCTACACCAGCACCACTTCGGGGACAAGCCGGAATAACGTGAGGGGCATGCCGGCACAGCCTCTCAGACTGAACCTCGTGCCGGACACCACAGAACCACCTGCCGGACAGACCGGAACCACCTGCCGGACACGCCGGAACCACCGGCTCGACCAGCCGGAACGACCGCTGGACATGCAAAATCACCTGCCGGCTACGCCGGAAACACTTGGCGAACACTCCGGAATCACCTGCCGGGCATGCCGGAACCACCTCTCAGATATGCCAGAACCACGTGCCAATGACCCCGGAAGCACCTGCCGAGCACGCCGGAACCACCTGCTCGACTCGCCAGAACCCCCTGCCGGACACGCAAAAATCACCTGCCGGCTACGCCACAACCAGTTGGGGAACACTTCGGAATCACCTGCCGGGCTTGCTGGAACCACCTGCCGGCCATGCCAAAATCACCTGCCAACTACGCCAGTACCACTTGGCGGACACTGTGGAAACACCTGTCGGGCCGGCCGGAGCCACATCTCAGACGTGCCAGAACCATGTGCATGAGATGCTGGAACCACACCCCGAACAGACGGAAAACACCTCCCAGACCCGTCTGAACAACCTGCCGAGCACGCCGGAGCTACCTGCTCGACTCGCCGGAACCACCTACCTGACATGCCCAAATCTCCAGCCAGGTATGCCAGAACCACTTGGCGGGCACTCTGGAATCATCTGCCGGACATGCCGGAACCAGCTCTCAGACACACCAGAACCACGTGCCGGAGACGCCGGAAGCACCTGCCGAGCATGCCGGAGCCACCTGCTCGACTCGCCAGAACCACCTGCCGGACACGGCAAAATCACCTGCCGGGTACGCCAGAACCACCTGGCGGACACTCCGAAATCACCTGTCGCGCATGCCGGAACCACCTCTCAGACGTGCCGGAAGCACGTGCCGGACACGCCGGAATCACCTACTGGACAGACCGGAACCACCTGCCGAGCACGCCGGAGCCACCTGTTCGACTCGCTGGAGCCACCTGCCGGACAGGCCAATATCAACTGCTGGCTATGCCAGAACCACCTGGGGGACGGTCCGGAATCACCTGTCCGCCATGGCGGAACCACCTCTCAGACCTACCAGAACCACCTGCCGGAGAAGCTGGAAACACGTCCTGGACAGTCTGGAACCACCTGCCTGCCAAGCCTGAACCACCTGCCAAGCACAACGGAACAACCTGCCAGACATGCCAAAATCGCTGGCGTGTTATGCCAGAACCACTTGGAGGACTCTCTGGGATGACCTGCCGGGCATGCCGGAACCACCTCTCAGACGTGCCAGAACCATGCGGCGGACAGTCCGGAATCACCTGTTGGGCATGCGCAACCACCTCTGAGACGTACCAGAACCACATGCCGTGCAGTCTGGAACCACCTACCGGACAGACCGGAATCACCTTTCAAGCATGCCGGAACCACCTGTCAGATGTGCCAGAAACACGTGCCGGAGACGCCGGAAGCACCTGCCAAGCACGTTGGAACCACCTGCTCAACTCGCCTGAACCACCTGCCGGACATGCCAAAATCACCTGCCGACTATGCCAGAACCACTTGGCGAACACTCCGGAATCACTTGCCGGGCATGCAGGAACCACCTCTCAGACATGCCAGAACCCCGTGCCAATGACCCCGGAAGCACCAGCCGAGCACACCGGAACCACCTTCTCGACTCGCCAGAACCACCTGCCGATCACGCAAAAATCACCTGCCGGCTACGCCACAACCAGTTGGTGAACACTTTGGAATCACCTGCCAGGCTTGCTGGAACCATCTACCGGGCATGCCAAAATCACATGCCAACTACGCCAGAACCGCTTGGCGGACACTGCGGAAACACCTGTCGGGCCGGCGGGAACCACATCTCAGACGTGCCAGAAACGTGTTCATGAGATGCTGGAACCACACCCCGAACAGACGGATACCACCTGCCAGAACCGCCTGAACCACCTGCTGAGCACGCCGGACCCACCTGCTCGACTCACCGGTACCACCTCCCTGACACGCCAAAATCACCTGCTGGGTATGCCAGAACCACTTGGCGGACACTCCGGAATCATCTGCCGGACATGCCGGAACCAGCTCTCAGACACACCAGAACCAAGTGCCGGAGACGCCGGAAGCACCTGCCGAGCATGCCGGAGCCACCTGCTCGACTCGCCAGAAACACCTGCCGGACATGCCAAAATCACCTGCCGGGTATGCCAGAACCACCTGACGGACACTCCGGAATCACCTGCCGCGCATGCCGGAACCACCTCTCAGACGTGCCTGAAGCACGTGCCAGACACGCCGGAAAGACCTACCGGACAGACCGGAACCACCTGCCAAGAACGCCGGAGAGACCTGTTCGACTCGCTGGAACCACCTGCCGGACAGGCCAATATCAACTGCTGGCTATGCCAAAACCACCTGCGGGACAGTCCGGGATCACCTGCCAGCCATGGCGGAACCACCTCTCAGACGTACCAGAACCACCTGCCGGAGAAGATGGAAACACGTCCTGGACAGACTGGAACCACGTGACGGCCATGCCTGAACCACCTGCCGAGCACGGCGGAACCACCTGCCGGACACGCCAAAATCACCTGCGGGCTACGCCAGAAACACTTGGATGACTCTCCGAAATGACATGCCGGGCATGTTGGAACCACCTCTCAGACGTGCCAGAAGCACGTGGCGGACAGTCCGGAATCACCTGTTGGGCATACGCAACCACCTCTGAGACGTACCAGAACCATGTGCCGTGCAAGCCAGAACCACCTACCGGACAGACCGGAATCCACTTTTGGGCATGCCGGAACCACCAGTCAGATGTGCCAGAAACACGTGCCGGAGACGCCGGAAGCACCTGCCGAGCACGTCGCAACCACCTGCTCAACTCGCCTGAACCACCTGCCGGACACTCCAAAATCACCTGCCCGCTACACTGGCACCACTTCGGGGACAAGCCGGAATCACGTGAGGGGCATGCCGGCACAGCCTCTCAGACTGAAACTCGTGCCGGACACCACAGAACCACCTGCCGGACAGACCGGAACCACCTGCCGGACACGCCGGAACCACCGGCTCGACCCGCCGGAACGACCGCTGGACATGCAAAATCACCTGCAGGCTACGCCGGAAACACTTGGCGAACACTCCGGAATCACCTGCCGGGCATGCCGGAACCACCTCTCAGATATGCCAGAACCACGTGCCAATGACCCCGGAAGCACCTGCCGAGCACGCCGGAACCACCTGCTCGACTCGCCAGAACCCCCTGCCGGACACGCAAAAATCACCTGCCGGCTACGCCACAACCAGTTGGGGAACACTTCGGAATCACCTGCCGGGCTTGCTGGAACCACCTGCCGGCCATGCCAAAATCACCTGCCAACTACGCCAGTACCACTTGGCGGACACTGTGGAAACACCTGTCGGGCCGGCCGGAGCCACATCTCAGACGTGCCAGAACCATGTGCATGAGATGCTGGAACCACACCCCGAACAGACGGAAAACACCTCCCAGACCCGTCTGAACAACCTGCCGAGCACGCCGGAGCTACCTGCTCGACTCGCCGGAACCACCTACCTGACATGCCCAAATCACCAGCCGGGTATGCCAGAACCACTTGGCGGACACTCCGGAATCATCTGTCGGACATGCCGGAACCAGCTCTCAGACACACCAGAACCACGTGCCGGAGACGCCGGAAGCACCTGTCGAGCATGCCGGAGCCACCTGCTCGACTCGCCAGAAACACCTGCCGGACACGCCAAAATCACCTGCCGGGTACGCCAGAACCACCTGGCGGACACTCCGAAATCACCTGTCGCGCATGCCGGAACCACCTCTCAGACGTGCCGGAAGCACGTGCCGGACACGCCGGAATCACCTAGCGGACAGACCGGAACCACCTGCCGAGCACGCCGGAGCCACCTGTTCGACTCGCTGGAACCACCTGACGGACAGGACAATATTAACTGCTGGCTATGCCAGAACCACGTGGGGGACAGTCCGGGATCACCTGCCAGCCATGGCGGAACCACCTCTAACACGTACCAGAACCACCTGCCGGAGAAGCTGGAAACACGTCCTGGACAGTCTGGAACCACCTGCCGGCCAAGCCTGAACCTCCTGCCAAGCACAACGGAACAACCTGCCAGACACGCCAAAATCACCTGCGTGTTATGCCAGAACCACTTGGAGGACTCTCTGGGATGACCTGCCGGGCATGCCGGAAACACCTCTCAGACGTGCCAGGACCATGTGGCGGACAGTCCGGAATCACCTGTTGGGCATGCGCAACCACCTCTGAGACATACCAGAACCACATGCCATGCAGGCTGGAACCACCTACCGGACAGACCGGAATCACCTTTCGGGCATGCCGGAACCACCTGTCAGATGTGCCAGAAACACGTGCCGGAGACGCCGGAAGCACCTGCCAAGCACGTTGGAACCACCTGCTCAACTCGCCTGAACCACCTGCCGGACATGCCAAAATCACCTGCCGACTATGCCAGAACCACTTGGCGAACACTCCGGAATCACTTGCCGGGCATGCAGGAACCACCTCTCAGACATGCCAGAACCCCGTGCCAATGACCCCGGAGGCACCAGCCGAGCACGCCGGAACCACCTGCTCAACTCGCCTGAACCACCTGCCGGACACGCCAAAATCACCTGCCCGCTACACCAGCACCACTTCGGGGACAAGCCGGAATCACGTGAGGGGCATGCCGGCACAGCCTCTCAGACTGAACCTCGTGCTGGACACCACAGAACCACCTGCCGGACAGACCGGAACCACCTGCCGGACACGCCGGAGCCACCGGCTCGACCCGCCGGAACGACCGCTGCACATGCAAAATCACCTGCCGGCTACGCCGGAAACACTTGGCGAACACTCCGGAATCACCTGCCGGGCATGCCGGAACCACCTCTCAGATATGCCAGAACCACGTGCCAATGACCCCGGAAGCACCTGCCGAGCACGCCGGAACCACCTGCTCGACTCGCCAGAACCACCTGCCGGACACGCAAAAATCACCTGCCGGGTATGCCAGAACCACCTGGCGGACACTCCGAAATCACCTGTCACGCATGCCGGAACCACCTCTCAGACGTGCCGGAAGCACGTGCCAGACACGCCGGAATCACCTACCGGACAGACCGGAACCACCTGCCGAGCACGCCGGAGCCACCTGTTCGACTGGCTGGAACCACCTGCCGGACAGGCCAATATCAACTGCTTGCTATGCCAGAACCACCTAGGGGACAGTCCGGGATCACCTGCCAGCCATGGCGGAACCACCTCTCAGACGTACCAGAACCACCGGCCGGGGAAGCTGGAAACACGTCCTGGACAGACTGGAAACACGTGACGGCCATGCCTGAACCACCTGCCGAGCACGGCGGAACCACCTGCCGGACACGCCAAAATCACCTGAGGGCTACGCCAGAACCACTTGGACGACTCTCCAAAATGACCTGCCGGGCATGTTGGAACCACCTCTCAGACGTGCCAGAAGCACGTGGCGGACAGTCCGGAATCACCTGTTGGGCATATGCAACCACCTCTGAGACGTACCAGAACCACGTGCCGTGCACGCCGGAACGACCTACCGGACAGACCGGAATCCACTTTTGGGCATGCCAGAACCACCTGTCAGATGTGCCAGAAACACGTGCCGGAGACGCCGGAGGCACCTGACGAGCACGTCGCAACCACCTGCTCAACTCGCCTGAACCACCTGCCGGACATGCCAAAATCACCTGCCGACTATGCCAGAACCATTTGGCGAACACTCCGGAATCACTTGCCGGGCATGCAAGAACCACCTCTCAGACATGCCAGAACCCCGTGCCAATGACAACGGAAGCACCAGCCGAGCACGCCGGAACCACCTGCTCGACTCGCCAGAACCACCTGCCGATCACGCAAAAATCACGTGCCGGCTACACCACAACCAGTTGGTGAACACTTTGGAATCACCTGCCAGGCTTGCTGGAACCACCTGCCAATCATGCCTAAATCACCTGCCAACTACGCCAGAACCGGTTGGCGGACACTGCGGAAACACCTGTCGGGCCGGCTGGAACCACATCTCAGACGTGCCAGAAACGTGTTCATGAGATGCTGGAACCACACCCCGAACAGACGGATACCACCTGCCAGAACCGCCTGAACCACCTGCTGAGCACGCCGGAACCACCTGCTCGACTCACCGGTACCACCTCCCTGACACGCCAAAATCACCTGCTGGGTATGCCAGAACCACTTGGCGGACACTCCGGAATCATCTGCCGGACATGCCGGAACCAGCTCTCAGACACACCAGAACCAAGTGCCGGAGACGCCGGAAGCACCTGCCGAGCATGCCGGAGCCACCTGCCCGACTCGCCAGAAACACCTGCCGGACACGCCAAAATCACCTGCCGGGTACGCCAGAACCACCTGGCGGACACTCCGGAATCACCTGCCGCGCATGCCGGAACCACCTCTCAGACGTGCCTGAAGCACGTGCCAGACATGCCGGAAACACCTACCGGACAGACCGGAACCACCTGCCAAGAACGCCGGAGCCACCTGTTCGACTCACTGGAACCACCTGCTGGACAGGCCAATATCAACTTCTGGCTATGCCAAAACCACCTGCGGGACAGTCCGGGATCAGCTGCCAGGCATGGCGGAACCACCTCTCAGACGTACCAGAACCACCTGCCGGAGAAGATGGAAACACGTCCTGGACAGACTGGAACCACGTGACGGCCATGCCTGAACCACCTGCCGAGCACGGCGGAACCACCTGCCGGACACGCCAAAATCACCTGAGGGCTACGCCAGAAACACTTGGACGACTCTCCGAAATGACATGCCGGGCATGTTGGAACCACCTCTCAAACGTGCCAGAAGCACGTGGCGTACAGTCCGGAATCACCTGTTGGGCATACGCAACCACCTCTGAGACGTACCAGAACCATGTGCCGTGCACGCCAGAACCACCTACCGGACAGACCGGAATCCACTTTTGGGCATGCCGGAACCACCAGTCAGATGTGCCAGAAACACGTGCCGGAGACGCCGGAAGCACCTGCCGAGCACGTCGCAACCACCTGCTCAACTCGCCTGAACCACCTGCCGGACACGCCAAAATCACCTGCCCGCTACACCAGCACCACTTCGGGGACAAGCCGGAATCACGTGAGGGGCATGCCGGCACAGCCTCTCAGACTGAACCTCGTGCCGGACACCACAGAACCACCTGCCGGACAGACCGGAACCACCTGCCGGACACGCCGGAACCACCGGCTCGACCCGCCGGAACGACCGCTGGACATGCAAAATCACCTGCCGGCTACGCCGGAAACACTTGGCGAACACTCCGGAATCACCTGCCGGGCATGCCGGAACCACCTCTCAGATATGCCAGAACCACGTGCCAATGACCCCGGAAGCACCTGCCGAGCACGCCGGAACCACCTGCTCGACTCGCCAGAACCACCTGCCGGACACGCCAAAATCACCTGCCGGCTACGCCACAACCAGTTGGGGAACACTTCGGAATCACCTGCTGGGCTTGCTGGAACCACCTGCCGGTCATGCCAAAATCACCTGCCAACTACGCCAGTACCACTTGGCGGACACTGTGGAAACACCTGTCGGGCCGGCCGGAACCACATCTCAGACGTGCCAGAACCATGTGCATGAGATGCTGGAACCACACCCCGAACAGACGGAAAACACCTGCCAGACCCATCTGAACAACCTGCCGAGCACGCCGGAGCCACCTGCTCGACTCGCCGGAACCACCTACCTGACATGCCCAAATCACCAGCCGGGTATGCCAGAACCACTTGGCGGACACTCCGGAATCATCTGTCGGACATGCCGGAACCAGCTGTCAGACACACCAGAACCACGTGCCGGAGACGCCGGAAGCACCTGCCGAGCATGCCGGAGCCACCTCCTCGACTCGCCAGAAACACCTGCCGGACACGCCAAAATCACCTGCCGGGTACGCCAGAACCACCTGGCGGACACTCCGAAATCACCTGTCGCGCATGCCGGAACCACCTCTCAGACGTGCCGGAAGCACGTGCCGGACACGCCGGAATCACCTAGCGGACAGTCCGGAACCACCTGCCAAGAACGCCGGAGAGACCTGTTCGACTCGCTGGAACCACCTGCCGGACAGGCCAATATCAACTGCTGGCTATGCCAAAACCACCTGCGGGACAGTCCGGGATGACCTGCCAGCCATGGCGGAACCACCTCTCAGACGTACCAGAACCACCTGCCGGAGAAGATGGAAACACGTCCTGGACAGACTGGAACCACGTGACGGCCATGCCTGAACCACCTGCCGAGCACGGCGGAACCACCTGCCGGACACGCCAAAATCACCTGCGGGCTACGCCAGAAGCACTTGGACGACTCTCCGAAATGACATGCCGGGCATGTTGGAACCACCTCTCAGACGTGCCAGAAGCACGTGGCGGACAGTCCGGAATCACCTGTTGGGCATACGCAACCACCTCTGACACGTACCACAACCATGTGCCGTGCACGCCAGAACCACCTACCGGACAGACCGGAATCCACTTTTGGGCATGCCGGAACCACCAGTCAGATGTGCCAGAAACACGTGCCGGAGACGCCGGAAGCACCTGCCGAGCACGTCGCAACCACCTGCTCAACTCGCCTGAACCACCTGCCGGACACGCCAAAATCACCTGCCCGCTACACCAGCACCACTTCGGGGACAAGCCGGAATCACGTGAGGGGCATGCCGGCACAGCCTCTCAGACTGAACCTCGTGCCGGACACCACAGAACCACCTGCCGGACAGACCGGAACCACCTGCCGGACACGCCGGAACCACCGGCTCGACCCGCCGGAACGACCGCTGGACATGCAAAATCACCTGCCGGCTACGCCGGAAACACTTGGCGAACACTCCGGAATCACCTGCCGGGCATGCCGGAACCACCTCTCAGATATGCCAGAACCACGTGCCAATGACCCCGGAAGCACCTGCCGAGCACGCCGGAACCACCTGCTCGACTCGCCAGAACCACCTGCCGGACACGCCAAAATCACCTGCCGGCTACGCCACAACCAGTTGGGGAACACTTCGGAATCACCTGCCGGGCTTGCTGGAACCACCTGCCGGTCATGCCAAAATCACCTGCCAACTACGCCAGTACCACTTGGCGGACACTGTGGAAACACCTGTCGGGCCGGCCGGAACCACATCTCAGACGTGCCAGAACCATGTGCATGAGATGCTGGAACCACACCCCGAACAGACGGAAAACACCTGCCAGACCCGTCTGAACAACCTGCCGAGCACGCCGGAGCCACCTGCTCGACTCGCCGGAACCACCTACCTGACATGCCCAAATCACCAGCCGGGTATGCCAGAACCACTTGGCGGACACTCCGGAATCATCTGTCGGACATGCCGGAACCAGCTGTCAGACACACCAGAACCACGTGCCGGAGACGCCGGAAGCACCTGCCGAGCATGCCGGAGCCACCTGCTCGACTCGCCAGAAACACCTGCCGGACACGCCAAAATCACCTGCCGGGTACGCCAGAACCACCTGGCGGACACTCCGAAATCACCTGTCGCGCATGCCGGAACCACCTCTCAGACGTGCCGGAAGCACGTGCCGGACACGCCGGAATCACCTAGCGGACAGACCGGAACCACCTGCCAAGAACGCCGGAGAGACCTGTTCGACTCGCTGGAACCACCTGCCGGACAGGCCAATATCAACTGCTGGCTATGCCAAAACCACCGGCGGGACAGTCCGGGATGACCTGCCAGCCATGGCGGAACCACCTCTCAGACGTACCAGAACCACCTGCCGGAGAAGATGGAAACACGTCCTGGACAGACTGGAACCACGTGACGGCCATGCCTGAACCACCTGCCGAGCACGGCGGAACCACCTGCCGGACACGCCAAAATCACCTGCGGGCTACGCCAGAAGCACTTGGACGACTCTCCGAAATGACCTGCCGGGCATGTTGGAACCACCTCTCAGACGTGCCAGAAGCACGTGGCGGACAGTCCGGAATCACCTGTTGGGCATACGCAACCACCTCTGAGACGTACCACAACCATGTGCCGTGCACGCCAGAACCACCTACCGGACAGACCGGAATCCACTTTTGGGCATGCCGGAACCACCAGTCAGATATGCCAGAAACACGTGCCGGAGACGCCGGAAGCACCTGCCGAGCACGTCGCAACCACCTGCTCAACTCGCCTGAACCACCTGCCGGACACGCCAAAATCACCTGCCCGCTACACTAGCACCACTTCGGGGACAAGCCGGAATCACGTGAGGGGCATGCCGGCACAGCCTCTCAGACTGAACCTCGTGCCGGACACCACAGAACCACATGCCGGACAGACCGGAACCACCTGCCGGACACGCCGGAACCACCGGCTCGACCCGCCGGAACGACCGCTGGACATGCAAACTCACCTGCAGGCTACGCCGGAAACACTTGGCGAACACTCCGGAATCACCTGCCGGGCATGCCGGAACCACCTCTCAGATATGCCAGAACCACGTGCCAATGACCCCGGAAGCACCTGCCGAGCACGCCGGAACCACCTGCTCGACTCGCCAGAACCACCTGCCGGACACGCCAAAATCACCTGCCGGCTATGCCACAACCAGTTGGGGAACACTTCGGAATCACCTGCTGGGCTTGCTGGAACCACCTGCCGGTCATGCCAAAATCACCTGCCAACTATGCCAGTACCACTTGGCGGACACTGTGGAAACACCTGTCGGGCCGGCCGGAACCACATCTCAGACGTGCCAGAACCATGTGCATGAGATGCTGGAACCACACCCCGAACAGACGGAAAACTCCTGCCAGACCCGTCTGAACAACCTGCCGAGCACGCCGGAGCCACCTGCTCGACTCGCCGGAACCACCTACCTGACATGCCCAAATCACCAGCCGGGTATGCCAGAACCACTTGGCGGACACTCCGGAATCATCTGTCAGACATGCCGGAACCAGCTGTCAGACACACCAGAACCACGTGCCGGAGACGCCGGAAGCACCTGCCGAGCATGCCGGAGCCACCTGCTCGACTCGCCAGAAACACCTGCCGGACACGCCAAAATCACCAGCCGGGTACGCCAGAACCACCTGGCGGACACTCCGAAATCACCTGTCGCGCATGCCGGAACCACCTCTCAGACGTGCCGGAAGCACGTGCCGGACACGCCGGAATCACCTAGCGGACAGACCGGAACCACCTGCCAAGAACGCCGGAGAGACCTGTTCGACTCGCTGGAACCACCTGCCGGACAGGCCAATATCAACTGCTGGCTATGCCAAAACCACCGGCGGGACAGTCCGGGATGACCTGCCAGCCATGGCGGAACCACCTCTCAGACGTACCAGAACCACCTGCCGGAGAAGATGGAAACACGTCCTGGACAGACTGGAACCACGTGACGGCCATGCCTGAACCACCTGCCGAGCACGGCGGAACCACCTGCCGGACACGCCAAAATCACCTGCGGGCTACGCCAGAAGCACTTGGACGACTCTCCGAAATGACCTGCCGGGCATGTTGGAACCACCTCTCAGACGTGCCAGAAGCACGTGGCGGACAGTCCGGAATCACCTGTTGGGCATACGCAACCACCTCTGAGACGTACCACAACCATGTGCCGTGCACGCCAGAACCACCTACCGGACAGACCGGAATCCACTTTTGGGCATGCCGGAACCACCAGTCAGATATGCCAGAAACACGTGCCGGAGACGCCGGAAGCACCTGCCGAGCACGTCGCAACCACCTGCTCAACTCGCCTGAACCACCTGCCGGACACGCCAAAATCACCTGCCCACTACACTAGCACCACTTCGGGGACAAGCCGGAATCACGTGAGGGGCATGCCGGCACAGCCTCTCAGACTGAACCTCGTGCCGGACACCACAGAACCACATGCCGGACAGACCGGAACCACCTGCCGGACACGCCGGAACCACCGGCTCGACCCGCCGGAACGACCGCTGGACATGCAAACTCACCTGCAGGCTACGCCGGAAACACTTGGCGAACACTCCGGAATCACCTGCCGGGCATGCCGGAACCACCTCTCAGATATGCCAGAACCACGTGCCAATGACCCCGGAAGCACCTGCCGAGCACGCCGGAACCACCTGCTCGACTCGCCAGAACCACCTGCCGGACACGCCAAAATCACCTGCCGGCTATGCCACAACCAGTTGGGGAACACTTCGGAATCACCTGCCGGGCTTGCTGGAACCACCTGCCGGTCATGCCAAAATCACCTGCCAACTATGCCAGTACCACTTGGCGGACACTGTGGAAACACCTGTCGGGCCGGCCGGAACCACATCTCAGACGTGCCAGAACCATGTGCATGAGATGCTGGAACCACACCCCGAACAGACGGAAAACTCCTGCCAGACCCGTCTGAACAACCTGCCGAGCACGCCGGAGCCACCTGCTCGACTCGCCGGAACCACCTACCTGACATGCCCAAATCACCAGCCGGGTATGCCAGAACCACTTGGCGGACACTCCGGAATCATCTGTCAGACATGCCGGAACCAGCTGTCAGACACACCAGAACCACGTGCCGGAGACGCCGGAAGCACCTGCCGAGCATGCCGGAGCCACCTGCTCGACTCGCCAGAAACACCTGCCGGACACGCCAAAATCACCAGCCGGGTACGCCAGAACCACCTGGCGGACACTCCGAAATCACCTGTCGCGCATGCCGGAACCACCTCTCAGACGTGCCGGAAGCACGTGCCGGACACGCCGGAATCACCTAGCGGACAGACCGGAACCACCTGCCGAGCACGCCGGAGCCACCTGTTCGACTGTCTGGAACCACCTGCCGGACAGGCCAATATTAACTGCTGGCTATGCCAGAACCATGTGGGGGACAGTCCGGGATCACCTGCCAGCCATGGCGGAACCACCTCTAACACGTACCAGAACCACCTGCCGGAGAAGCTGGAAACACGTCCTGGACAGTCTGGAACCACCTGCCGGCCAAGCCTGAACCACCTGCCAAGCACAACGGAACAACCTGCCAGAAACGCCAAAATCACCTGCGTGTTATGCCAGAACCACTTGGAGGACTCTCTGGGATGACCTGCCGGGCATGCCGGAAACACCTCTCAGACGTGCCAGAACCATGTGGCGGACAGTCCGGAATCACCTGTTGGGCATGCGCAACCACCTCTGAGACGTACCAGAACCACATGCCGTGCAGGCTGGAACCACCTACCGGACAGACCGGAATCACCTGTCGGGCATGCCGGAACCACCTGTCAGATGTGCCAGAAACACGTGCCGGAGACGCCGGAAGCACCTGCCAAGCACGTTGGAACCACCTGCTCAACTCGCCTGAACCACCTGCCGGACATGCCAAAATCACCTGCCGACTATGCCAGAACCACTTGGCGAACACTCCGGAATCACTTGCCGGGCATGCAGGAACCACCTCTCAGACATGCCAGAACCCCGTGCCAATGACCCCGGAAGCACCAGCCGAGCACGCCGGAACCACCTGCTCAACTCGCCTGAACCACCTGCCGGACACGCCAAAATCACCTGCCCGCTACACCAGCACCACTTCGGGGACAAGCCGGAAACACGTGAGGGGCCTGTCGGCACAGCCTCTCAGACTGAACCTCGTGCCGGACACCACAGAACCACCTGCCGGACAGACCGGAACCACCTGCCGGACACGCCGGAACCACCGGCTCGACCCGCCGGAACGACGGCTGGACATGCAAAATCACCTGCCGGCTACGCCGGAAACACTTGGCGAACACTCCGGAATCACCTGCCGGGCATGCCGGAACCACCTCTCAGATATGCCAGAACCACGTGCCAATGACCCCGGAAGCACCTGCCGAGCACGCCGGAACCACCTGCTCGACTCGCCAGAACCACCTGCCGGACACGCAAAAATCACCTGCCGGCTACGCCACAACCAGTTGGGGAAACATTCGGAATCACCTGCCGGGCTTGCTGAAACCACCTTGTGGTCATGCCAAAATCACCTGCCAACTACGCCAGTACCACTTGGCGGACACTGTGGAAACACCTGTCGGGCCGGCCGCAACCACATCTCAGACGTGCCAGAACCATGTGCATGAGATGCTGGAACCACACCCCGAACAGACGGAAAACACCTGCCAGACCCGTCTGAACAACCTGGCGAGCACGCCGGAGCCACCTGCTCGACTCGCCGGAACCACCTACCTGACATCATCACCAGCCGGGTATGCCAGAACCACTTGGCGGACACTCCGGAATCATCTGCCGGACATGCCGGAACCAGCTCTCAGACACACCAGAACCGCGTTCGGAGACGCCGGAAGCACCTGCCGAGCATGCCGGAGCCACCTGCTCGAGTCGCCAGAAACAACTGCCGGACACGCCAAAATCACCTGCCGGGTACGCCAGAACCACCTGGCGGACACTCCGAAATCACCTGTCGCGCATGCCGGAAACACCTCTCAGACGTGCCAGAAGCACGTGCCGGACACGCCGGAATCACCTACCGGAAAGACCGGAACCACCTGCCGAGCACCCCGGAGCCACCTGTTCGACTCGCTGGAACCACCTGCCGGACAGGCCAATATCAACTGCTGGCTATGCCAGAACCACCTGGGGGACGGTCCGAAATCACCTGCCAACCATGGCGGAACCACCTCTCAGACGTACCACAACCACCTGCCGGAGAAGCTGGAAACACGTCCTGGACAGTCTGGAACCACCTGCCGGCCAAGCCTGAACCACCTGCCAAGCACAACGGAACAGCCTGCCAGACACGCCAAAATCACCTGCGTGTTATGCCAGAACCACTTGGAGGACTCTCTGGGATGACCTGCCGGGCATGCCGGAACCACCTCTCAGAAGTGCCAGAACCATGTGGCGGACAGTCCGGAATCACCTGTTGGGCATGCGCAACCACCTCTGACACGTACCAGAACCACATGCCGTGCCGGCTGGAACCACCTACCGGACAGACCGGAATCACCTTTCAGGCATGCCGGAACCACCAGTCAGATGTGCCAGAAACACGTGCCGGAGACGCCTGAAGCACCTGCCGAGCACGCCGGAACCACCTGCCTGACTCGCCAGAACCACCTGCCGGACACGCAAAAATCACCTGCCGGCTACGCCACAACCAGTTGGGGAACACTTCGGAATCACCTGCCGGGCTTGCTGGAACCACCTGCCGGTCATGCCAAAATCACCTGCCAACTACGCCAGTACCACTTGGCGGACACTGTGGAAACACCTGTTGGGCCGGCCGGAACCACATCTCAGACGTGCCAGAACCATGTGCATGAGATGCTGGAACCACACCCCGAACAGAAGGAAAACACCTGCCAGACCCGTCTGAACAACCTGCCGAGCACGCCGGAGCCACCTGCTCGACTCGCCGGAACCACCTACCTGACATGCCCAAATCACCAGCCGGGTATGCCAGAACCACTTGGCGGACACTCCGGAATCATCTGCCGGACATGCCGGAACCAGCTCTCAGACACACCAGAACCACGTGCCGGAGACGCCGGAAGCACCTGCCGAGCATGCCGGAGCCACCTGCTCGACTCGCCAGAAACACCTGCCGGACACGCCAAAATCACCTGCCGGGTATGCCAGAACCACCAGGCGGACACTCCGAAATCACCTGTCGCGCATGCAGGAACCACCTCTCAGACGTGCCGGAAGCACGTGACGGACACGCCGCAATCACCTACCGGACAGACCGGAACCACCTGCCGAGCACGACGGAGCCACCTGTTCGACTCGCTGGAACCACCTGCCGGACAGGCCAATATCAACTGCTGGCTATGCCAGAACCAGCTGGGGGATGGTCCGGGATCACCTGCCAGCCATGGCGGAACCACCTCTCAGAGGTACCAGAACCACCTGCCAGAGAAGCTGGAAACACGTCCTGGACAGTCTGGAACCACCTGACGTCCAAGCCTGAACCACCTGCCAAGCACAACGGAACAACATGCCAGACACGCCAAAATCACCTGCGTGTTATGCCAGAACCAATTGGAGGACTCTCTGGGATGACCTGCCGGGCATGCCGGAACCACCTCTCAGACGTGCCAGAACCATGTGGCGGACAGTCCGGAATCACCTGTTGGGCATGCGCAACCACCTCTGAGACGTACCAGAACCACATGACGTGCCGGCTGGAACCACCTACCGGACAGACCGCAATCACCTTTCGGGCATGCCGGAACCACCTGTCAGATGTGCCAGAAACACGTGCCGGAGACGCCGGAAGCACCTGCCAAGCACGTTGGAACCACCTGCTCAACTCGCCTGAACCACCTGCCGGACATGCCAAAATCACCTGCCGACTATGCCAGAACCACTTGGCGAACACTCCGGAATCACTTGCCGGGCATGCAGGAACCACCTCTCAGACATGCCAGAACCCCGTGCCAATGACCCCAGAAGCACCAGACGAGCACGCCGGAACCACCTGCTCGACTCGCCAGAACCACCTGCCGATCACGCAAAAATCACCTGCCGGCTACGCCACAACCAGTTGGTGAACACTTTGGAATCACCTGCCAGGCTTTCTGGAACCACCTGCCGGTCATGACAAAATCACCTGCCAACTACGCCAGAACCCCTTGGCGGACACTGCGGAAACACCTGTCGGGCCGGCCAGAACCACATCTCAGACGTGCCAGAAACGTGTTCATGAGATGCTGGAACCACACCCCCAACAGACGGATACCACCTGCCAGAACCGCCTGAACCACCGGCTGAGCACGCCGGAACCACCTGCTCGACTCACCGGTACCACCTCCCTGACACGCCAAAATCACCTACTGGGTATGCCAGAACCACTTGGCGGACACTCCGGAATCATCTGCCGGACATGCCGGAACCAGCTCTCAGACACACCAGAACCAAGTGCCGGAGACGCCGGAAGCACCTGCCGAGCATGCCGGAGCCACCTGCTCGACTCGCCAGAAACACCTGCCGGACACGCCAAAATCACCTGCCGGGTATGGCAGAACCACCTGGCGGACACTACGGAATCACCTGCCGCGCATGCCGGAACCACCTCTCAGACGTGCCGGAAGCACGTGCCAGACACGCCGGAAACACCTACCGGACAGACCGGAACCACCTGCCAAGAACGCCGGAGCCACCTGTTCGACTCGCTGGAACCACCTGCCGGACAGGCCAATATCAACTGCTGGCTATGCCAGAACCACCTGGGGGACAGTCCGGGATCACCTGCCAGCCATGGCGGAACCACCTCTCAGACGTACCAGAACCACCTGCCGGAGAAGCTGGAAACACGTCCTGGACAGACTGGAACCACGTGACGGCCATGCCTGAACCACCTGCCGAGCACGGCAGAACCACCTGCCGGACACGCCAAAATCACCTGCGGGCTACGCCAGAACCACTTGGACGACTCTCCGAAATGACCTGCCGGGCATGTTGGAACCACCTCTCAGACGTGCCAGAAGCACGTGGCGGACAGTCCGGAATCACCTGTTGGGCATACGCAACCACCTCTGAGACGTACCAGAACCACGTGCCGTGACCGCCGGAACCACCTACCGGACAGACCGGAATCAACTTTTGGGCATGCCGGAACCACCAGTCAGATGTGCCAGAAACACGTGCCGGAGACGCAGGAAGCACCTGCCGAGCACATCGCAACCACCTGCTCAACTCGCTGAACCACCTGCCGGACACGCCAAAATCACCTGCCCGCTACACCAGCACCACTTCGGGGACAAGCCGGAATCACGTGAGGGGCATGCCGGCACAGCCTCTCAGACTGAACCTCGTGCCGGACAGACCGGAACCACCTGCCGGACACGCCAGAACCACCGGCTCGACCCGCCGGAACGACCGCTGGACATGCAAAATCACCTGCCGGCTACGCCGGAAACACTTGGCGAACACTCCGGAATCACCTGCCGGGCATGCCGGAACCACCTCTCAGATATGCCAGAACCACGTGCCAATGACCCCGGAAGCACCTGCCGAGCACGCCGGAACCACCTGCTCGACTCGCCAGAACTACCTGCCGGACACGCAAATATCACCTGCCGGCTACGCCACAACCAGTTGGGGAACACTTCAGAATCACCTGCCGGGCTTGCTGGAACCACCTGCCGGTCATGCCAAAATCACCTTCCAACTACGCCAGTACCACTTGGCGGACACTGTGGAAACACCTGTCGGGCCGGCCGGAACCACATCTCAGACGTGCCAGAACCATGTGCATGAGATGCTGGAACCACACCCCGAACAGACGGAAAACACCTGCCAGACCCGTCTGAACAACCTGCCGAGCACGCCGGAGCCACCTGCTCGAATCGCCGGAAGCACCTACCTGACATGCCTAAATCACCAGCCGGGTATGCCAGAACCACTTGGCGGACACTCCGGAATCATCTGCCGGACATGCCGGAACCAGCTCTCAGACACACCAGAACCGCGTTCGGAGACGCCGGAAGCACCTGCCGAGCATGCCGGAGCCACCTGCTCGACTCGCCAGAAACACCTGCCGGACACGCCAAAATCACCTGCCGGGTACGCCAGAACCACCTGGCGGACACTCTGAAATCACCTGTCGCGCATGCCGGAACCACCACTCAGACGTGCCGGAAGCATGTGCCGGACAAGCCGGAATCACCTACCGGACAGACCGGAACCACCTGCCGAGCACGCCGGAGTCACCTGTTCGACTCGCTGGAACCACCTGCCGGACAGGCCAATATCAACTGCTGGCTATGCCAGAACCACCTTGGGGACGGTCAGGAATCACCTGCAAGCCATGGCGGAACCACCTCTCAGACGTACGAGAACCACCTGCCGGCCAAGCCTGAACCACCTGCCAAGCACAACGGAACAACCTGCCAGACACACCAAAATCACCTGCGTGTTATGCCAGAACCACTTGGAGGACTCTCTGGGATGACCTGCCGGGCATGCCGGAACCACCTCTCAGACGTGCCAGAACCATGTGGCGGACAGTCCGGAATCACCTGTTGGGCATGCGCAACCACCTCTGAGACGTACCAGCACCACATGCCGTGCCGGCTGGAACCACCTACCGCACAGACCGCAATCACCTTTCGGGCATGCCGGAACCACCTGTCAGATGTGCCAGAAACACGCGCCGGAGACGCCGGAAGCACCTGCCAAGCACGTTGGAACCACCTGCTCAACTCGCCTGAACCACCTGCCGGACATGCCAAAATCACCTGCCGACTATGCCAGAACCACTTGGCGAACACTCCGAAATCACTTGCCGGGCATGCAGGAACCACCTCTCAGACATGCCAGAACCCCGTGCCAATGACCCCGGAAGCACCAGCCGAGCACGCTGGAACCACCTGCTCGACTCGCCAGAACCACGTGCCGATCACGCAAAAATCACCTGCCGGCTACGCCACAACCAGTTGGTGAACACTTTGGAATCAACTGCCAGGCTTTCTGGAACCACCTACCGGTCATGACAAAATCACCTGCCAACTACACCAGAACCCCTTGGCGGACACTGTGGAAACACCTGTCGGGCCGGCCGGAACCACATCTCAAACGTGCCAGATACGTGTTCATGAGATGCTGGAACCACACCCCCAACAGACGGATACCACCTGCCAGAACCGCCTGAACCTCCTGCTGAGCACGCCGGAACCACCTGCTCGACTCACTGGTACCACCTCCCTGACACGCCAAAATCACCTACTGGGTATGCCAGAACCACTTGGCGGACACTCCGGAATCATCTGCCGGACATGCCGGAACCAGCTCTCAGACACACCAGAACCAAGTGCCGGAGACGCCGGAAGCACCTGCCGAGCATGCCGGAGCCACCAGCTTGACTTGCCAGAAACACCTGCCGGACACGCCAAAATCACCTGCCGGGTATGCCAGAACCACCTGGCGGACACTACGGAATCACCTGCCGCGCATGCCGGAACCACCTCTCAGACGTGCCGGAAGCACGTGCCAGACACGCCGGAAACACCTACCGGACAGACCGGAACCACCTGCCAAGAACGCCGGAGCCACCTGTTCGACTCGCTGGAACCACCTGCCGGACAGGCCAATATCAACTGCTGGCTATGCCAGAACCACCTGGGGGACAGTCCGGGATCACCTGCCAGCCATGGCGGAACCACCTCTCAGACGTACCAGAACCACCTGCCGGAGAAGCTGGAAACACGTCCTGGACAGACCGGAACCACGTGATGGCCATGCCTGAACCACCTGCCGAGCACGGCAGAACCACCTGCCGGACACGCCAAAATCACCTGCGGGCTACGCCAGAACCACTTGGACGACTCTCCAAAATGACCTGCCGGGCATGTTGGAAGCACCTCTCAGACGTGCCAGAAGCACGTGGCGGACAGTCCGGAATCACCTGTTGGGCATACGCAACCACCTCTGACACGTACCAGAACCACGTGCCGTGCACGCCGGAACCACCTACCGGACAGACCGGAATCAACTTTTGGGCATGCCGGAACCACCAGTCAGATGTGCCAGAAACACGTGCCGGAGACGCCGGAAGCACCTTCCGAGCACATCGCAACCACCTGCTCAACTCGCCTGAACCACCTGCCGGACACGCCAAAATCACCTGCCCGCTACACCAGCACCACTTCGGGGACAAGCCGGAATCACGTGAGGGGCATGCCGGCACAGCCTCTCAGACTGAACCTCGTGCCGGCCAGACCAGAACCACCTGCCGGACACGCCGGACCACCGGCTCGACTCGCTGGAACCACCTGCCGGACAGGCCAATATCAACTGCTGGCTATGCCAGAACCACCTGGGGGACGGTCCGGAATCACCTGCCAGCCATGGCGGAACCACCTCTCAGACGTACCACAACCACCTGCCGGACTGCTAGAAACACGTCCTGGACAGTCTGGAACCACCTGCCGGCCAAGTCTGAACCACCTGCCAAGCACAACGGAACAACCTGCCAGACACGCCAAAATCACCTGCGTGTTATGCCAGAACCACTTGTAGAACTCTCTGGGATGACCTGCCGGGCATGCCGGAACCACCTCTCAGACGTGCCAGAAACGTGTTCATGAGAATCTGGAACCACACCCCCAACAGACGGATACCACCTGCCAGAACCGCCTGAACCACCTGCTGAGCACGCCGGAACCAACTGCTCGACTCACCGGTACCACCTCCCTGACACGCCAAAATCACCTACTGGGTATGCCAGAACCACTTGGCGGACACTCCGGAATCATCTGCCGGACATGCCGGAACCAGCTCTCAGACACACCAGAACCAAGTGCCGGAGACGCCGGAAGCACCTGCCGAGCATGCCGGAGCCACCTGCTCGACTCGCAAGAAACACCTGCCGGACACGCCAAAATCACCTGCTGGGTATGCCAGAACCACTTGACGGACACTCCGGAATCATCTGCCGGACATGCCGGAACCAGCTTTCAGACACACCAGAACCAAGTGCCGGAGACGCTGGAAGCACCTGCCGAGCATGCCGGAGCCACCTGCTCGACTCGCAAGAAACACCTGCCGGACACGCCAAAATCACTTGCCGGGTATGCCAGAACCACCTGGCGGACACTACGGAATCACCTGCCGCGCATGCCGGAACCACCTCTCAGACGTGCCGGAAGCACGTGCCAGACACGCCGGAATCACCTACCGGACAGACCGGAACCACCTGCCGAGCACGCCGGAGCCACCTGTTCGACTCGCTGGAACCACCTGCCGGACAGGCCAATATCAACTGCTGGCTATGCCTGAACCACCTGGGGGACGGTCCGGAATCACCTGCCAGCCATGGCGGAACCACCTCTCAGACGTACCAGAACCACCTGCCGGAGAAGCTGGAAACACGTCCTGGACAGTCTGGAACCACCTGCCGGCCAAGCCTGAACCACCTGCCAAGCACAACGGAACCACCTGCCAGACACGCCAAAATCACCTGCGTGTTATGCCAGAACCACTTGGAGGACTCTCTGGGATGACCTGCCGGGCATGCCGGAACCACCTCTCAGACGTGCCAGAACCGTGTGGCGGACAGTCCAGAACCACCTGTTGGGCATGCGCAACCACCTCTGAGACGTACCAGAACCACATGCCGTGCCGGCTGGAAACACCTACCGGACAGACCGCAATCACCTTTCGGGCATGCCGGAACCACCTGTCAGATGTGCCAGAAACACGTGCCGGAGACGCCGGAAGCACCTGCCAAGCACGTTGGAACCACCTGCTCAACTCGCCTGAACCACCTGCCGGACATGCCAAAATCACCTGCCGACTATGCCAGAACCACTTGGCGAACACTCCGGAATCACTTGCCGGGTATGCAGGAACCACCTCTCAGACATGCCAGAACCCCGTGCCAATGACCCCGGAAGCACCAGCCGAGCACGCCGGAACCACCTGCCGATCACGCAAAAATCAGCTGCCGGCTACGCCACAACCAGTTGGGGAACACTTTGGAATCACCTGCCAGGCTTGCTGGAACCACTTGCCGGTCATGACAAAATCACCTGCCAACTACGCCAGAATCCCTTGGAGGACACTGCGGAAACACCTGTCGGGCCGGCCAGAACCACATCCAGACGTGCCAGAAACGTGTTCATGAGATGCTGGAACCACACCCCCAACAGACGGATACCACCTGCCAGAACCGCCTGAACCACCTGCTGAGCACGCCGGAACCACCTGCTCGACTCACCGGTACCACCTCCCTGACACGCCAAAATCACCTACTGGGTATGCCAGAACCACTTGGCGGACACTCCGGAATCATCTGCCGGACATGCCGGAACCAGCTCTCAGACACACCAGAACCAAGTGCCGGAGACGCCGGAAGCACCTGCCGAGCATGCCGGAGCCACCTGCTCGACTCGCCAGAAACACCTGCCGGACACGCCAAAATCACCTGCCGGGTATGCCAGAACCACCTGGCGGACACTACGGAATCACCTGCCACGCATGCCGGAACCACCTCTCACACGTGCCGGAAGCACGTGCCAGACACGCCGGAATCACCTACCGGACAGACCGGAACCACCTGCCAAGAACGCCGGATCCACCTGTTCGACTCGCTGGAACCACCTGCCGGACAGGCCAATATCAACTGCTGGCTATGCCAGAACCACCTGGGGGACAGTCCGGGATCACCTGCCAGCCATGGCGGAACCACCTCTCAGACGTACCAGAACCACCTGCCGGAGAAGCTGGAAACACGTCCTGGACAGACTGGAACCACGTGACGGCCATGCCTGAACCACCTGCAGAGCACGGCGGAACCACCTGCTGGACACGCCAAAATCACCTGCGGGCTACGCCAGAACCACTTGGACGAATCTCCGAAATGACCTGCCGGGCATGTTGGAACCACCTCTCAGACGTGCCAGAACCATGTGGCGGACAGTCCGGAATCACCTGTTGGACATGTGCAACCACCTCTGAGACGTACCAGAACCACGTGCCGTGCCAGCTGGAACCACCTACCGGACAGACCGGAATCACCTTTCGGGCATGCCGGACCACCAGTCAGATGTGCCAGAAACACGTGCCGGAGACGCCGGAAGCACCTGCCGAGCACGTCGCAACCACCTGCTCAATCGCCTGAACCACCTGCCGGACACGACAAAATCACCTGCCCGCTACACCAGCACCACTTCGGGGACAAGCTGGAATCACGTGAGGGGCATGCCGGCACAGCCTCTCAGACTGAACCTCGTGCCGGACACCACAGAAGCACCTGCCGGACAGACCGGAACCACCTGCCGGACACGCCGGAACCACCGGCTCGACCCGCCGGAACGACCGCTGGACATGCAAAATCACCTGCCGGCTACGCCGGAAACACTTGGCGAACACTCCGGAATCACCTGCCGGGCATGCCGGAACCACCTCTCAGATATGCCAGAACCACGTGCCAATGACCCCGGAAGCGCCTGCCGAGCACGCCGGAACCACCTGCTCGACTCGCCAGAACCACCTGCCGGACACGCAAAAATCACCTGCCGGCTACGCCACAACCAGTTGGGGAACACTTCGGAATCACCTGCCGTGCTTGCTGGAACCACGTGCCGGTCATGCCAAAATCACCTGCCAACTACGCCAGTACCACTTGGCGGACACTGTGGAAACACCTGTCGGGCCGGCCGGAACCAAAACTCAGACGAGCCAGAACCATGTGCATGAGATGCTGGAACCACACCCCGAACAGACGGAAAACACCTGCCAGACCCGTCTGAACAACCTGCCGAGCACGCCGGAGCCACCTGCTCGACTCGCCGGAACCACCTACCTGACATGCCCAAATCACCAGCCGGGTATGCCAGAACCACTTGGCGGACACTCCGGAATCATCTGCCGGACATGCCGGAACCAGCTCTCAAACACACCAGAACCACGTGCCGGAGACGCCGGAAGCACCTGCCGAGCATGCCGGAGCCACCTGCTCGACTCGCCAGAAACACCTGCCGGACACGCCAAAATCACCTGCCGGGTACGCCAGAACCACCTGGCGGACACTCCGAAATCACCTGTCGCGCATGCCGGAACCACCTCTGAGACGTGCCGGAAGCACGTGCCGGACACGCCGGAATCACCTACCGGACAGAGCGGAACCACCTGCCGAGCACGCCGGAGCCACCTGTTCGACTCGCTGGAACCAGCTGCCGGACAGGCCAATATCAACTGCTGGCTATGCCAGAACCACCTGGGGGACGGTCCGGAATCACCTGCCAGCCATGCCGGAACCACCTCTCAGGCATGCCAGAACCATGTGGCGGACAGTCCGGAATCACCTTTTGGGCATGCGCAACCACCTCTGAGACGTACCAGAACCACATGCCGTGCCGGTTGGAACCACCTACCGGACAGACCGCAATCACCTTTCGGGCATGCCGGAACCACCTGTCAGATGTGCCAGAAACACGTGCCGGAGACGCCGGAAGCACCTGCCAAGCACGTTGGAACCACCTGCTCAACTCGCCTGAACCACCTGCCGGACATGCCAAAATCACCTGCCGACTATGCCAGAACCACTTGGCGAACACTCCGGAATCACTTGCCGGGCATGCAGGAACCACCTCTCAGACATGCCAGAACCCCGTGCCAATGACCCCGGAAGCACCAGCCGAGCACGCCGGAACCACCTGCTCGACTCGCCAGAACCACCTGCCGATCACGCAAAAATCACCTGCCGGCTACGCCACAACCAGTTGGTGAACACTTTGGAATCACCTGCCAGGCTTGCTGGAACCACCTGCCGGTCATGACAAAATCACCTGCCAACTACGCCAGAACCCCTTGTCGGACACTGCGGAAACACCTGTCAGGCCGGCCGGAACCACATCTCAGACGTGCCAGAAACGTGTTCATGAGATGCTGGAACCACACCCCCAACAGACGGATACCACCTGCCAGAACCGCCTGAACCACCTGCTGAGCACGCCGGAACCAACTGCTCGACTCACCGGTACCACCTTCCTGACACGCCAAAATCACCTACTGGGTATGCCAGAACCACTTGGCGGACACTCCGGAATCATCTGCCTGACATGCCGGAACCAGCTCTCAGACACACCAGAACCAAGTGCCGGAGACGCCGGAAGCACCTGCCGAGCATGCCGGAGCCAGCTGCTCGACTCGCAAGAAACACCTGCCGGACACGCCAAAATCACCTGCTGGGAATGCCAGAACCACTTGACGGACACTCCGGAATCATCTGCCGGACATGCCGGAACCAGCTCTCAGACACACCAGAACCAAGTGCCGGAGACGCCGGAAGCACCTGCCGAGCATGCCGGAGCCACCTGCTCGACTCGCAAGAAACACCTGCCGGACACGCCAAAATCACCTGCCGGGTATGCCAGAACCACCTGGCGGACACTACGGAATCACCTGCCGCGCATGCCGGAACCACCTCTCAGACGTGCCGGAAGCACGTGCCAGACACGCCGGAAACACCTGCCGGACAGACCGGAACCACCTGCCGAGAACGCCTGAGCCACCTGTTCGACTCGCTGGAACCACCTGCCGGACAGGCCAATATCAACTGCTGGCTATGCCAGAACCACCTGGCGGACACTACGGAACCACCTGCCGCGCATGCCGGAACAACCTCTCAGACGTGCCGGAAGCACGTGCCAGACACGCCGGAAACACCTACCAGACAGACCGGAGCCACCTGTTCGACTCGCTGGAACCACCTGCCGGACAGGCCAATATCAACTGCTGGCTATGCCAGAACCATATGGGGGACAGTCCGGGATCACCTGCCAGCCATGGCGGAACACCTCTCAGACGTACCAGAACCACCTGCCGGAGAAGCTGGAAACACGTCCTGGACTGACTGGAGCCACGTGACGGCCATGCCTGAACCACCTGCCAAGCACGGCGGAACCACCTGCCGGACACGCCAAAATCACCTGCGGGCTATGCCAGAACCACTTGGACGACTCTCCGAAATGACCTGCCGGCCATGTTGGAACCACCTCTCAGACGTGCCAGAAGCACGTGGCGGACAGTCCGGAATCACCTGTTGGGCATACGCAACCACCTCTGACACGTACCAGAACCACGTGCCGTGCACGCCGGAACCACCTACCGGACAGACCGGAATCAACTTTTGGGCATGCCGGAACCACCAGTCAGATGTGCCAGAAACACGTGTCGGAGACGCCGGAAGCACGTGCCGAGCACGTCGCAACCACCTGCTCAACTCGCCTGAACCACCTGCCGGACACGCCAAAATCACCTGCCCGCTACACCAGCACCACTTCGGGGACAAGCCGGAATCACATGAGGAGCATGCCGGCACAGCCTCTCAGACTGAACCTCGTGCCGGACACCACAGAACCACCTGCCGGACAGACCGGAACCACCTGCCGGACACGCCGGAACCACCGGCTCGACCCGCCGGAACGACCGCTGGACATGCAAAATCACCTGCCGGCTACGCCGGAAACACTTGGCGAACACTCCGGAATCACCTGCCGGGCATGCCGGAACCACCTCTCAGATATGCCAGAACCACGTGCCAATGACCCCGGAAGCACCTGCCGAGCACGCCGGAACCACCTGCTCGACTCGCCAGAACCACCTGCCGGACACGCCAAAATCACCTGCCGGCTACGCCACAACCAGTTGGGGAACACTTCGGAATCACCTGCCGGGCTTGCTGGAAACACCTGCCGGTCATGCCAAAATCACCTGCCAACTACGCCAGTACCACTTGGCGGACACTGTGGAAACACCTGTCGGGCCGGCCGGAACCACATCTCAGACGTGCCAGAACCATGTGCATGAGATGCTGGAACCACACCCCGAACAGACGGAAAACACCTGGCAGACCCGTCTGAACAACCTGCCGAGCACGCCGGAGCCACCTGCTCGACTCGCCGGAACCACCTACCTGACATGCCCAAATCACCAGCCGGGTATGCCAGAACCACTTGGCGGACACTCCGGAATCATCTGCCGGACATGCCGGAACCAGCTCTCAGACACACCAGAACCGCGTGCCGGAGACGCCGGAAGCACCTGCCGAGCATGCCGGAGCCACCTGCTCGACTTGCCGGAAACACCTGCCGGACACGCCAAAATCACCAGCCGGGTACGCCAGAACCACCTGGCGGACACTCTGAAATCACCTGTCGCGCATGCCGGAACCACCTCTCAGACGTGCCGGAAGCACGTGCCGGAAACGCCGGAATCACCTACCGGACAGACCGGAACCACCTGCCGAGCACGCCGGAGCCACCTGTTCGACTCGCTGGAACCACCTGCCGGACAGGCCAATATCAACTGCTGGCTATGCCAGAACCACCTGGGGGACGGTCCGGAATCACCTGCCAGCCATGGCGGAACCACCTCTCAGACGTACCAGAACCACCTGCCGGAGAAGCTGGAAACACGTCCTGGACAGACTGGAACCACGTGACGGCCATGCCTGAACCACCTGCCTAGCACGGCGGAACCACCTGCCGGACACGCCAAAATCACCTGCGGGCTACGCCAGAACCTCTTGGACGACTCTCCGAAATGACCTGCCGGGCATGTTGGAACCACCTCTCAGACGTGCCAGAACCATGTGGCGGACAGTCCGGAATCACCTGTTGGGCATGCGCAACCACCTCTGAGACGTGCCGGCTGGAACCACCTACCGGACAGACCGCAATCACCTTTCGGGCATGCCGGAACCACATGTCAGATGTGCCAGAAACACGTGCCGGAGACGCCGGAAGCACCTGCCAAGCACGTTGGAACCACCTGCTCAACTCGCCTGAACCACCTGCCGGACTTGCCAAAATCACCTGCAGACTATGCCAGAACCACTTGGCGAACACTCCGGAATCACTTGCCGGGCATGCAGGAACCACCTCTCAGACATGCCAGAACCCAGTGCCAATGACCCCGGAAGCACCAGCCGAGCACGCCGGAACCACCTGCTCGACTCGCCAGAACCAGCTGCCGATCACGCAAAAATCACCTGCCGGCTACGCCACAACCAGTTGGTGAACACTTAGGAATCACCTGCCAGGCTTGCTGGAACCACCTGCCGGTCATGACAAAATCACCTGCCAACAACGCCAGAACCCCTTGTCGGACACTGCGGAAACACCTGTCGGGCCGGCCGGAACCACATCTCAGACGTGCCAGAAACGTGTTCATGAGATGCTGGAACCACACCCCCAACAGACGGATACCACCTGCCAGAACCGCCTGAACCACCGGCTGAGCACGCCGGAACCACCTGCTCGACTCACCGGTACCACCTCCCTGACACGCCAAAATCACCTACTGGGTATGCCAGAACCACTTGGCGGACACGCCGGAATCATCTGCCGGACATGCCGGAACCAGCTCTCAGACACACCAGAACCAAGTGCCGGAGACGCCGGAAGCACCTGCCGAGCATGCCGGAGCCACCTGCTCGACTCGCCAGAAACACCTGCCGGACACGCCAAAATCACCTGCCGGGTACGCCAGAACCACCTGGCGGACACTCCGAAATCACCTGTCGCGCATGCCGGAACCACCTCTCAGACGTGCCGGAAGCACGTGCCGGACACGCCGGAATCACCTACCGGACAGACCGGAACCACCTGCCGAGCATGCCGGAGCCACCTGTTCGACTCGCTGGAACCACCTGCCGGACAGGCCAATATCAACTGCTGGCTATGCCAGAACCACCTGGGGGACGGTCCGGAATCACCTGCCAGCCATGGCGGAACCACCTCTCAGACGTACCACAACCACCTGCCGGACTGCTAGAAACACGTCCTGGACAGTCTGGAACCACCTGCCGGCCAAGTCTGAACCACCTGCCAAGCACAACGGAACAACCTGCCAGACACGCCAAAATCACCTGCGTGTTATGCCAGAACCACTTGTAGAACTCTCTGGGATGACCTGCCGGGCATGCCGGAACCACCTCTCAGACGTGCCAGAAACGTGTTCATGAGAATCTGGAACCACACCCCCAACAGACGGATACCACCTGCCAGAACCGCCTGAACCACCTGCTGAGCACGCCGGAACCAACTGCTCGACTCACCGGTACCACCTCCCTGACACGCCAAAATCACCTACTGGGTATGCCAGAACCACTTGGCGGACACTCCGGAATCATCTGCCGGACATGCCGGAACCAGCTCTCAGACACACCAGAACCAAGTGCCGGAGACGCCGGAAGCACCTGCCGAGCATGCCGGAGCCACCTGCTCGACTCGCAAGAAACACCTGCCGGACACGCCAAAATCACCTGCTGGGTATGCCAGAACCACTTGACGGACACTCCGGAATCATCTGCCGGACATGCCGGAACCAGCTCTCAGACACACCAGAACCAAGTGCCGGAGACGCTGGAAGCACCTGCCGAGCATGCCGGAGCCACCTGCTCGACTCGCAAGAAACACCTGCCGGACACGCCAAAATCACTTGCCGGGTATGCCAGAACCACCTGGCGGACACTACGGAATCACCTGCCGCGCATGCCGGAACCACCTCTCAGACGTGCCGGAAGCACGTGCCAGACACGCCGGAATCACCTACCGGACAGACCGGAACCACCTGCCGAGCACGCCGGAGCCACCTGTTCGACTCGCTGGAACCACCTGCCGGACAGGCCAATATCAACTGCTGGCTATGCCTGAACCACCTGGGGGACGGTCCGGAATCACCTGCCAGCCATGGCGGAACCACCTCTCAGACGTACCACAACCACCTGCCGGAGAAGCTGGAAACACGTCCTGGACAGTCTGGAACCACCTGCCGGCCAAGCCTGAACCACCTGCCAAGCACAACGGAACCACCTGCCAGACACGCCAAAATCACCTGCGTGTTATGCCAGAACCACTTGGAGGACTCTCTGGGATGACCTGCCGGGCATGCCGGAACCACCTCTCAGACGTGCCAGAACCGTGTGGCGGACAGTCCAGAACCACCTGTTGGGCATGCGCAACCACCTCTGAGACGTACCAGAACCACATGCCGTGCCGGCTGGAAACACCTACCGGACAGACCGCAATCACCTTTCGGGCATGCCGGAACCACCTGTCAGATGTGCCAGAAACACGTGCCGGAGACGCCGGAAGCACCTGCCAAGCACGTTGGAACCACCTGCTCAACTCGCCTGAACCACCTGCCGGACATGCCAAAATCACCTGCCGACTATGCCAGAACCACTTGGCGAACACTCCGGAATCACTTGCCGGGCATGCAGGAACCACCTCTCAGACATGCCAGAACCCCGTGCTAATGACCCCGGAAGCACCAGCCGAGCACGCCGGAACCACCTGCCGATCACGCAAAAATCACCTGCCGGCTACGCCACAACCAGTTGGGGAACACTTTGGAATCACCTGCCAGGCTTGCTGGAACCACCTGCCGGTCATGACAAAATCACCTGCCAACTACGCCAGAATCCCTTGGAGGACACTGCGGAAACACCTGTCGGGCCGGCCAGAACCACATCCAGACGTGCCAGAAACGTGTTCATGAGATGCTGGAACCACACCCCCAACAGACGGATACCACCTGCCAGAACCGCCTGAACCACCTGCTGAGCACGCCGGAACCACCTGCTCGACTCACCGGTACCACCTCCCTGACACGCCAAAATCACATACTGGGTATGCCAGAACCACTTGGCGGACACTCCGGAATCATCTGCCGGACATGCCGGAACCAGCTCTCAGACACACCAGAACCAAGTGCCGGAGACGCCGGAAGCACCTGCCGAGCATGCCGGAGCCACCTGCTCGACTCGCCAGAAACACCTGCCGGACACGCCAAAATCACCTGCCGGGTATGCCAGAACCACCTGGCGGACACTACGGAATCACCTGCCACGCATGCCGGAACCACCTCTCACACGTGCCGGAAGCACGTGCCAGACACGCCGGAATCACCTACCGGACAGACCGGAACCACCTGCCAAGAACGCCGGATCCACCTGTTCGACTCGCTGGAACCACCTGCCGGACAGGCCAATATCAACTGCTGGCTATGCCAGAACCACCTGGGGGACAGTCCGGGATCACCTGCCAGCCATGGCGGAACCACCTCTCAGACGTACCAGAACCACCTGCCGGAGAAGCTGGAAACACGTCCTGGACAGACTGGAACCACGTGACGGCCATGCCTGAACCACCTGCAGAGCACGGCGGAACCACCTGCCGGACACGCCAAAATCACCTGCCCGCTACACCAGCACCACTTCGGGGACAAGCCGGAATCACATGAGGAGCATGCCGGCACAGCCTCTCAGACTGAACCTCGTGCCGGACACCACAGAACCACCTGCCGGACAGACCGGAACCACCTGCAGGACACGCCGGAACCACCGGCTCGACCCGCCGGAATGACCGCTGGACATGCAAAATCACCTGCCGGCTACGCCGGAAACACTTGGCGAACACTCCGGAATCACCTGCCGGGCATGCCGGAACCACCTCTCAGATATGCCAGAACCACGTGCCAATGACCCCGGAAGCGCCTGCCGAGCACGCCGGAACCACCTGCTCGACTCGCCAGAACCACCTGCCGGACACGCAAAAATCACCTGCCGGCTACGCCACAACCAGTTGGGGAACACTTCGGAATCACCTGCCGTGCTTGCTGGAACCACGTGCCGGTCATGCCAAAATCACCTGCCAACTACGCCAGTACCACTTGGCGGACACTGTGGAAACACCTGTCGGGCCGGCCGGAACCAAAACTCAGACGAGCCAGAACCATGTGCATGAGATGCTGGAACCACACCCCGAACAGACGGAAAACACCTGCCAGACCCGTCTGAACAACCTGCCGAGCACGCCGGAGCCACCTGCTCGACTCGCCGGAACCACCTACCTGACATGCCCAAATCACCAGCCGGGTATGCCAGAACCACTTGGCGGACACTCCGGAATCATCTGCCGGACATGCCGGAACCAGCTCTCAAACACACCAGAACCACGTGCCGGAGACGCCGGAAGCACCTGCCGAGCATGCCGGAGCCACCTGCTCGACTCGCCAGAAACACCTGCCGGACACGCCAAAATCACCTGCCGGGTACGCCACAACCAGTTGGGGAACACTTCGGAATCACCTGCCGGGCTTGCTGGAACCACCTGCCGGTCATGCCAAAATCACCTGCCAACTAGGCCAGTACCACTTGGCGGACACTGTGGAAACACCTGTCGGGCCGGCCGGAACCACATCTCAGACGTGCCAGAACCATGTGCATGAGATGCTGGAACCACACCCCGAACAGACGGAAAACACCTGCCAGACCCGTCTGAACAACCTGCCGAGCACGCCGGAGCCACCTGCTCGACTCGCCGGAACCACCTACCTGACATGCCCAAATCACCAGCCGGGTATGCCAGAACCACTTGGCGGACACTCCGGAATCATCTGCCGGACATGCCGGAACCAGCTCTCAGACACACCAGAACCGCGTGCCGGAGACGCCGGAAGCACCTTCCGAGCACATCGCAACCACCTGCTCAACTCGCCTGAACCACCTGCCGGACACGCCAAAATCACCTGCCCGCTACACCAGCACCACTTCGGGGACAAGCCGGAATCACGTGAGGGGCATGCCGGCACAGCCTCTCAGACTGAACCTCGTGCCGGCCAGACCAGAACCACCTGCCGGACACGCCGGAACCACCGGCTCGACCCGCCGGAACGACCGCTGCACATGCAAAATCACCTGCCGGTTACGCCGGAAACACTTGGCGAACACTCCGGAATCACCTGCCGGTCAGGCCGGAACCACCTCTCAGATATGCCAGAACCAGGTGCCAATGACCCCGGAAGCACCTGCCGAGCACGCCGGAACCACCTGCTCGGCTCGCCAGAACCACCTGCCGGACACGCAAATATCACCTGCCGGCTACGCCACAACCAGTTGGGGAACAATTCGGAATCACCTGCCGTGCTTGCTGGAACCACCTGCCGGGCATGCCAAAATCACCTGCCAACTACGCCAGTACCACTTGGCGGACACTGTGGAAACACCTGTCGGGCCGGCCGGAACCACATCTCAGACGTGCCAGAACCATGTGCATGAGATGCTGGAACCACACCCCGAACAGACGGAAAACACCTGCCAGACCCGTCTGAACAACCTGCCGAGCACGCTGGAGCCACCTGCTTGACTCGCCGGAACCACCTACCTGACATGCCAAAATCACCAGCCGGGTATGCCAGAACCACTTGGCGGACACTCCGGAACCATCTGCCGGACATGCCTGAACCAGCTCTCAGACACACCAGAACCACGTGCCGGAGACGCCGGAAGCACCTGCCGAGCATGCCGGAGCCATCTGCTCGACTCGCCAGAAACACCTGCCGGACACGCCAAAATCACCAGCCGGGTACGCCAGAACCACCTGGCGGACACTCCAAAATCACCTGTCGCGCATGCCGGAACCACCTCTCAGACGTGCCGGAAGCACGTGCCGGACACGCCGGAGCCACCTGTTCGACTCGCTGGAACCACCTGCCGGACAGGCCAATATCAACTGCTGGCTATGCCTGAACCACCTGGGGAACGGTCCGGAATCACCTGCCAGCCATGGCGGAACCACCTCTCAGACGTACCACTACCACCTGCCGGAGAAGCTGGAAACACGTCCTGGACAGTCTGGAACCACGTGCCGGCCAAGCCTGAACCACCTGCCAAGCACAACGGAACAACCTGCCAGACACGCCAAAATCACCTTCGTGTTATGCCAGAACCACTTGGAGGACTCTCTGGGATGACCTGCCGGGCATGCCGGAACCACCTCTCAGACGTGCCAGAACCGTGTGGCGGACAGTCCGGAATCACCTGTTGGGCATGCGCAACCACCTCTGAGACGTACCAGAACCACATGCCGTGCCGGCTGGAACCACCTACCGGACAGACCGGAATCACCTTTCGGGCATGCCGGAACCACCTGTCAGATGTGCCAGAAACACGTGCCGGAGACGCCGGAAGCACCTGCCAAGCACGTTGGAACCACCTGCTCAACTCGCCTGAACCACCTGCCGGACATGCCAAAATCACCTGCCGACTATGCCAGAACCACTTGGCGAACACTCCGGAATCACTTGCCGGGCATGCAGGAACCACCTCTCAGACATGCCAGAACCCAGTGCCAATGACCCCGGAAGCACCAGCCGAGCACGCCGGAACCACCTGCTCGACTCGCCAGAACCAGCTGCCGATCACGCAAAAATCACCTGCCGGCTACGCCACAACCAGTTGGTGAACACTTTGGAATCACCTGCCAGGCTTGCTGGAACCACCTGCCGGTCATGACAAAATAACCTGCCAACTACGCCAGAACCCCTTGGCGGACACTGTGGAAACACCTGTCGGTCCGGCCGGAACCACATCTCAAATGTGCCAGAAACGTGTTCATGAGATGCTGGAACCACACCCCGAACAGACGGATACCACCTGCCAGAACCGCCTGAACCACCTGCTGAGCACGCCAGAACCACCTGCTCGACTCACCAGTACCACCTCCCTGACACGCCAAAATCACCTGCTGGGTATGCCAGAACCACTTGGCGGACACTCCGGAATCATCTGCCGGACATGCCGGAACCAGCTCTCAGACACACCAGAACCAAGTGCCGGAGACGCCGGAAGCACCTGCCGAGCATGCCGGAGCCACCTGCTCGACTCGCCAGAAACACCTGCCGGACACGCCAAAATCACCTGCCGGGTATGCCAGAACCACCTGGCGGACACTACGGAATCACCTGCCACGCATGCCGGAACCACCTCTCAGACGTGCCGGAAGCACGTGCCAGACACGCCGGAATCACCTACCGGACAGACCGGAACCACCTGCCAAGAACGCCGGAGCCACCTGTTCGGCTCGCTGGAACCACCTGCCGGACAGGCCAATATCAACTGCTGGCTATGCCAGAACCACCTGGGGGACAGTCCGGGATCACCTGCCAGCCATGGCGGAACCACCTCTCAGACGTACCAGAACCACCTGCCGGAGAAGCTGGAAACACGTCCTGGACAGACTGGAACCACGTGACGGCCATGCCTGAACCACCTGCCGAGCACGGCGGAACCACCTGCTGGACACGCCAAAATCAGCTGCGGGCTACGCCAGAAACACTTGGACGAATCTCCGAAATGACCTGCCGGGCATGTTGGAACCACCTCTCAGACGTGCCAGAACCATGTGGCGGACAGTCCGGAATCACCTGTTGGACATGTGCAACCACCTCTGAGACGTACCAGAACCACGTGCCGTGCCGGCTGGAACCACCTACCGGACAGACCGGAATCACCTTTCGGGCATGCCGGAACCACCTGTTAGATGTGCCAGAAACACGTGCCGGAGACGCCGGAAGCACCTGCCGAGCACGTCGCAACCACCTGCTCAACTCGCCTGAACCACATGCCGGACACGCCAAAATCACCTGCCCGCTACACCAGCACCACTTCGGGGACAAGCTGGAATCACGTGAGGGGCATGCCGGCACAGCCTCTCAGACTGAACCTCGTGCCGGACACCACGGAACCACCTGCCGGACAGACCGGAACCACCTGCCGGACACGCCGGAACCACCGGCTCGACCCGCCGGAACGACCGCTGCACATGCAAAATCACCTGCCGGCTACGCCGGAAACACTTGGCGAACACTCCGGAATCACCTGCCGGGCATGCCGGAACCACCTCTCAGATATGCCAGAACCACGTGCCAATGACCCCGGAAGCGCCTGCCGAGCACGCCGGAACCACCTGCTCGACTCGCCAGAACCACCTGCCGGACACGCAAAAATCACCTGCCGGCTACGCCACAACCAGTTGGGGAACACTTCGGAATCACCTGCCGTGCTTGCTGGAACCACCTGCCGGTCATGCCAAAATCACCTGCCAACTACGCCAGTACCACTTGGCGGACACTGTGGAAACACCTGTCGGGCCGGCCGGAACCAAAACTCAGACGTGCCAGAACCATGTGCATGAGATGCTGGAACCACACCCCGAACAGACGGAAAACACCTGCCAGACCCGTCTGAACAAGCTGCCGAGCACGCCGGAGCCACCTGCTCGACTCGCCGGAACCACCTACCTGACATGCCCAAACCACCAGCCGGGTATGCCAGAACAACTTGGCGGACACTCCGGAATCATCTGCCGGACATGCCGGAACCAGCTCTCAGACACACCAGAACCGCGTGCCGGAGACGTGGAAGCACCTGCCGAGCATGCCGGAGCCACCTGCTCGACTCGCCAGAAACACCTGCCGGACATGCCAAAATCACCTGCCGGGTACGCCAGAACCACCTGGCGGACACTCCGAAATCACCTGTCGCGCATGCCGGAACCACCTCTCAGACGTGCCGGAAGCACATGCCGGACACGCCGGAATCACCTACCGGACAGCCCGGAACCACCTGCCGAGCACGCCGGAGCCACCTGTTCGACTTGCTGGAACCACCTGCCGGACAGGCCAATATCAACTGCTGGCTATGCCAGAACCACCTGGGGGACGGTCCGGAATCGCCTGCCAGCCATGGCGGAACCACCTCTCAGACGTAGCAGAACCACCTGCCGGAGAAGCTGGAAACACGTCCTGGACAGTCTGGAACCACCTGCCGGCCAAGCCTGAACCACCTGCCAAGCACAACGGAACAACCTGCCAGACACGCCAAAATCACCTGCGTGTTATGCCAGAACCACTTGGAGGACTCTCTGGGATGACCTGCCGGGCATGCCGGAACCACCTCTCAGACGTGCCAGAACCATGTGGCGGACAGTCCGGAATCACCTGTTGGGCATGCGCAACCACCTCTGAGACGTACCAGAACCACATGCCGTGCAGGCTGGAACCACCTACCGGACAGACCGGAATCACCTTTCGCGCATGCCGGAACCACCTGTCAGATGTGCCAGAAACACGTGCCGGAGACGCCGGAAGCACCTGCCAAGCACGTTGGAACCACCTGCTCAACTCGCCTGAACCACCTGCCGGACATGCCAAAATCACCTGCCGACTATGCCAGAACCACTTGGCGAACACTCCGGAATCACTTGCCGGGCATGCAGGAACCACCTCTCAGACATGCCAAGACCCCTTGCCAATGACCCCGGAAGCACCAGCCGAGCACGCCGGAACCACCTGCTCGACTCGCCAGAACCACCTGCCGATCACGCAAAAATCACCTGCCGGGTACGCGAGAACCACCTGGAGGACACTCCGAAATCACCTGTCGCGCATGCCGGAACCACCTCTCAGACGTGCCGGAAGCACGTGCCGGACACGCCGGAATCACCTACCGGACAGACCGTAACAACCTGCCGGACACGCCGGAATCACCGGCTCGATCCGCCGGAACTACCATTGGACATGCAAAATCACCTGCCGGCTACGCCGGAAACACTTTTCGAACACTCCGGAATCACCTGCCGGGCATGCCGGAACCACCTCTCAGATATGCCAGAACCACGTGCCAGTGACCCCGGAAGCACCTGCCGAGCACTCCGGAGCCACCTGCTCGACTCGCCAGAACCACCTGCCGGACACGCCAAAATCACCTGCCGGGTATGCCAGAACCACCTGGCGGACACTACGGAATCACCTGCCGCGCATGCCGGAACCACCTCTCAGACGTGCCGGAAGCACGTGCCAGACACGCCGGAAACACCTACCAGACAGACCGGAGCCACCTGTTCGACTCGCTGGAACCACCTGCCGGACAGGCCAATATCAACTGCTGGCTATGCCAGAACCATCTGGGGGACAGTCCGGGATCATCTGCCAGCCATGGCGGACCACCTCTCAGACGTACCAGAACCACCTGCCGGAGAAGCTGGAAACACGTCCTGGACAGACTGGAACCACGTGACGGCCATGCCTGAACCACCTGCCGAGCATGGCGGAACCACCTGCCGGACACGCCAAAATCACCTGCGGGCTACGCCAGAACCACTTGGACGACTCTCCGAAATGACCTGCCGGGCATGTTGGAACCACCTCTCAGACGTGCCAGAAGCACGTGGCGGACAGTCCGGAATCACCTGTTGGGCATATGCAACCACCTCTGACACGTACCAGAACCACGTGCCGTGCCCGCCGAAACCATCTACCGGACAGACCGGAATCAACTATTGGGCATGCCGGAACCACCAGTCAGATGTGCCAGAAACACGTGCCGGAGACGCCGGAAGCACCTGCCGAGCACGTCGCAACCACCTGCTCAACTCGCCTGAACCACCTGCCGGACACGCCAAAATCACCTGCCCGCGACACCAGCACCACTGCGGGGACAAGCCGGAATCACGTGAGGGGCATGCCGGCACAGCCTCTCAGACTGAACCTCGTGCCGGACACCACAGAACCACCTGCCGGACAGACCGGAACCACCTGCCGGACACGCCGGAACCACCGGCTCGACCCGCCAGAACGACCGCTGGACATGCAAAATCACCTGCCGGCTACGCCGGAAACACTTGGCGAACACTCCGGAATCACCTGCCGGGCATGCCGGAACCACCTCTCAGATATGCCAGAACCACGTGCCAATGACCCCGGAAGCACCTGCCGAGCACGCCGGAACCACCTGCTCGACTCGCCAGAACAACCTGTCGCGCATGCCGGAACCACCTCTCAGACGTGCCGGAAGCACGTGCCGGACATGCCGGAATCACCTACCGGACAGACCGGAACCACCTGCCGAGCACGCCGGAGCCACCTGTTCGACTCGCTGGAACCACCTGCCGGACAGGCCAATATCAACTGCTGGCTATGCCAGAACCACCTGGGGGACGGTCCGGCATCGCCTGCCAGCCATGGCGGAACCACCTCTCAGACGTACCAGAACCACCTGCCGGAGAAGCTGGAAACACGTCCTGGACAGTCTGGAACCACCTGCCGGCCAAGCCTGAACCACCTGCCAAGCACAACGGAACAACCTGCCAGACACGCCAAAATCACCTGCGTGTTATGCCAGAACCACTTGGAGGACTCTCTGGGATGACCTGCCGGGCATGCCGGAACCACCTCTCAGACGTGCCAGAACCATGTGGCGGACAGTCCGGAATCACCTGTTGGGCATGCGCAACCAACTCTGAGACGTGCCGGCTGGAACCACCTACCGGACAGACCGCAATCACCTTTCGGGCATGCCGGAACCACCTGTCAGATGTGCCAGAAACACGTGCCGGAGACGCCGGAAGCACCTGCCAAGCACGTTGGAACCACCTGCTCAACTCGCCTGAACCACCTGCCGGACATGCCAAAATCACCTGCCGACTATGCCAGAACCACTTGGCGAACACTCCGGAATCACTTGCCGGGCATGCAGGAACCACCTCTCAGACATGCCAGAACCCCGTGCCAATGACCCCGGAAGCACCAGCCGAGCACGCCGGAACCACCTGCTCGACTCGCCAGAACCCCCTGCCGATCACGCAAAAATCACCTGCCGGCTACGCCACAACCAGTTGGTGAACACTTTGGAATGACCTGCCAGGCTTGCTGGAACCACCTGTTGGTCATGACAAAATCACCTGCCAACTACGCCAGAACCCCTTGTCGGACACTGCGGAAACACCTGTCGGGCCGGCCGGAACCACATCTCAGACGTGCCAGAAACGTGTTCATGAGATGCTGGAACCACACCCCCAACAGACGGATACCACCTGCCAGAACCGCCTGAACCACCTGCTGAGCACGCCGGAACCACCTGCTCGACTCACCGGTACCACCTCCCTGACACGCCAAAATCACCTACTGGGTATGCCAGAACCACTTGGCGGACACTCCGGAATCATCTGCCGGACATGCCGGAACCAGCTCTCAGACACACCAGAACCAAGTGCCGGAGACGCCGGAAGCACCTGCCGAGCATGCTGGAGCCACCTGCTCGACTCGCCAGAAACACCTGCCGGACACGCCAAAATCACCTGCCGGGTATGCCAGAACCACCTGGCGGACACTACGGAATCACCTGCCGCGCATGCCGGAACCACCTCTCAGACGTGCCGGAAGCACGTGCCAGACACGCCGGAAACACCTACCGGACAGACCGGAACCACCTGCCAAGAACGCCGGAGCCACCTGTTCGACTCGCTGGAACCACCTGCCGGACAGGCCAATATCAACTGCTGGCTATGACAGAACCACCTGGGGGACAGTTCGGGATCACCTGCCAGCCATGGCGGAACCACCTCTCAGACGTACCAGAACCACCTGCCGGAGAAGCTGGAAACACGTCCTGGACAGACTGGAACCACGTGACGGCCATGCCTGAACCACCTGCCGAGCACGGCGGAACCACCTGCCGGACACGCCAAAATCACCTGCGGGCTACGCCAGAACCACTTGGACGACTCTCCGAAATGACCTGCCGGGCATGTTGGAAGCACCTCTCAGACGTGCCAGAAGCACGTGGCGGACAGTCCGGAATCACCTGTTGGGCATATGCAACCACCTCTGACACGTACCAGAACCACGTGCCGTGCACGCCGAAACCACCTACCGGACAGACCGGAATCAACTTTTGTGCATGCCGGAACCACCAGTCAGATGTGCCAGAAACACGTGCCGGAGACGCCGGAAGCACCTGCCGAGCACGTCGCAACCACCTGCTCAACTCGCCTGAACCACCTGCCAGACACGCCAAAATCACCTGCCCGCTACACCAGCACCACTTCGGGGACAAGCCGGAATCACGTGAGGGGCATGCCGGCACAGCCTCTCAGACTGAACCTCGTGCCGGACACCACAGAACCACCTGCCGGACAGACCGGAACCACCTGCCGGACACGCCGGAACCACCGGCTCGACCCGCCAGAACGACCGCTGGACATGCAAAATCTCCTGCCGGCTACGCCGGAAACACTTGGCGAACACTCCGGAATCACCTGCCGGGCATGCCGGAACCACCTCTCAGATATGCCAGAACCACGTGCCAATGACCCCGGAAGCACCTGCCGAGCACGCCGGAACCACCTGCTCGACTCGCCAGAACCACCTGCCGGACACGCAAAAATCACCTGCCGGCTACGCCACAACCAGTTGGGGAACACTTCGGAATCACCTGCCGGGCTTGCTGGAACCACCTGCCGGTCATGCCAAAATCACCTGCCAACTACGCCAGTACCACTTGGCGGACACTGTGGAAACACCTGTCGGGCCGGCCGGAACCACATCTCAGACGTGCCAGAACCATGTGCATGAGATGCTGGAACCACACCCCGAACAGACGGAAAACACCTGCCAGACCCGTCTGAACAACCTGCCGAGCACGCCGGAGCCACCTGCTCGACTCGCCGGAACCACCTACCTGACATGCCCAAATCACCAGCCGGGTATGCCAGAACCACTTGGCGGACACTCCGGAATCATCTGCCGGACATGCCGGAACCAGCTCTCAGACACACCAGAACCGCGTGCCGGAGACGCCGGAAGCACCTGCCGAGCATGCCGGACCCACCTGCTCGACTTGCCGGAAACACCTGCCGGACACGCCAAAATCACCAGCCGGGTACGCCAGAACCACCTGGCGGACACTCCGAAATCACCTGTCGCGCATGCCGGAACCACCTCTCAGACGTGCCGGAAGCACGTGCCGGACACGCCGGAATCACCTACCGGACAGACCGGAACCATCTGCCGAGCACGCCGGAGCCACCTGTTCGACTCGCTGGAACCACCTGCCGGACAGGCCAATATCAACTGCTGGCTATGCCAGAACCACCTGGGGGACGGTCCGGAATCGCCTGCCAGCCATGGCGGAACCACCTCTCAGACGTACCAGAACCACCTGCCGGAGAAGCTGGAAACTCGTCCTGGACAGTCTGGAACCACCTGCCGGCCAAGCCTGAACCACCTGCCAAGCACAACGGAACAACCTGCCAGACACGCCAAAATCACCTGCGTGTTATGCCAGAACCACTTGGAGGACTCTCTGGGATGACCTGCCGGGCATGCCGGAACCACCTCTCAGACGTGCCAGAACCATGTGGCGGACAGTCCGGAATCACCTGTTGGGCATGCGCAACCACCTCTGAGACGTGCCGGCTGGAACCACCTACCGGACAGACCGCAATCACCTTTCGGGCATGCCGGAACCACCTGTCAGATGTGCCAGAAACACGTGCCGGAGACGCCGGAAGCACCTGCCAAGCACGTTGGAACCACCTGCTCAACTCGCCTGAACCACCTGCCGGACATGCCAAAATCACCTGCCGACTATGCCAGAACCACTTGGCGAATACTCCGGAATCACTTGCCGGGCATGCAGGAACCACCTCTCAGACATGCCAGAACCCCGTGCCAATGACCCCGGAAGCACCAGCCGAGCACGCCGGAACCACCTGCTCGACTCGCCAGAACCACCTGCCGATCACGCAAAAATCACCTGCCGGCTACGCCACAACCAGTTGGTGAACACTTTGGAATCACCTGCCAGGCTTGCTGGAACCACCTGCCGGTCATGACAAAATCACCTGCCAACTACGACAGAACCGCTTGGCGGACACTGCGGAAACACCTGTCGGGCCGGCCGGAACCACATCTCAGACGTGCCAGAAACGTGTTCATGAGATGCTGGAACCACACCCCCAACAGACGGATACCACCTGCCAGAACCGCCTGAACCACCTGCTGAGCACGCCGGAACCACCTGCTCGACTCACCGGTACCACCTCCCTGACACGCCAAAATCACCTACTGGGTATGCCAGAACCACTTGGCGGACACTCCGGAATCATCTGCCGGACATGCCGGAACCAGCTCTCAGACACACCAGAACCAAGTGCCGGAGACGCCGGAAGCACCTGCCGAGCATGCCGGAGCCACCTGCTCGACTCGCCAGAAACACCTGCCGGACACGCCAAAATCACCTGCCGGGTATGCCAGAACCACCTGGCGGACACTACGGAATCACCTGCCGCGCATGCCGGAACCACCTCTCAGAAGTGCCGGAAGCACGTGCCAGACACGCCGGAAACACCTACCGGACAGACCGGAACCACCTGCCAAGAACGCCGGAGCCACCTGTTCGACTCGCTGGAACCACCTGCCGGACAGGCCAATATCAACTGCTGGCTATGCCAGAACCACCTGGGGGACAGTCCGGGATCACCTGCCAGCCATGGCGGAACCACCTCTCAGACGTACCAGAACCACCTGCCGGAGAAGCTGGAAACACGTCCTGGACAGACTGGAACCACGTGACGGCCATGCCTGAACCACCTGCCGAGCACGGCGGAACCACCTGCCGGACACGCCAAAATCACCTGCGGGCTACGCCAGAACCACTTGGACGACTCTCCGAAATGACCTGCCGGGCATGTTGGAAGCACCTCTCAGACGTGCCAGAAGCACGTGGCGGACAGTCCGGAATCACCTGTTGGGCATATGCAACCACCTCTGACACGTACCAGAACCACGTGCCGTGCACGCCGAAACCACCTACCGGACAGACCGGAATCAACTTTTGGGCATGCCGGAACCACCAGTCAGATGTGCCAGAAACACGTGCCGGAGACGCCGGAAGCACGTGCCGAGCACGTCGCAACCACCTGCTCAACTCGCCTGAACCACCTGCCGGACACGCCAAAATCACCTGCCCGCTACACCAGCACCACTTCGGGGACAAGCCGGAATCACGTGAGGGGCATGCCGGCACAGCCTCTCAGACTGAACCTCGTGCCGGACACCACAGAACCACCTGCCGGACAGACCGGAACCACCTGCCCGACACGCCGGAACCACCGGCTCGACCCGCCGGAACGACCGCTGGACATGCAAAATCACCTGCCGGCTACGCCGGAAACACTTGGCGAACACTCCGGAATCACCTGCCGGGCATGCCGGAACCACCTCTCAGATATGCCAGAACCACGTGCCAATGACCCCGGAAGCACCTGCCGAGCACGCCGGAACCACCTGCTCGACTCGCCAGAACCACCTGCCGGACACGCAAAAATCACCTGCCGGCTACGCCACAACCAGTTGGGGACCACTTCGGAATCACCTGCCTGGCTTGCTGGAACCACCTGCCGGTCATGCCAAAATCACCTGCCAACTACGCCAGTACCACTTGGCGGACACTGTGGAAACACCTGTCGGGCCGGCCGGAACCACATCTCAGACGTGCCAGAACCATGTGCATGAGATGCTGGAACCACACCCCGAACAGACGGAAAACACCTGCCAGACCCGTCTGAACAACCTGCCGAGCACGCCGGAGCCACCTGCTCGACTCGCAGGAACCACCTACCTGACATGCCCAAATCACCAGCCGGGTATGCCAGAACCACTTGGCGGACACTCCGGAATCATCTGCCGGACATGCCGGAACCAGCTCTCAGACACACCAGAACCGCGTGCCGGAGACGCCGGAAGCACCTGCCGAGCATGCCGGAGCCACCTGCTCGACTCGCCGGAAACACCTGCCGGACACGCCAAAATCACCAGCCGGGTACGCCAGAACCACCTGGCGGACACTCCGAAATCACCTGTCGCGCATGCCGGAACCACCTCTCAGACGTGCCGGAAGCACGTGCCGGACATGCCGGAATCACCTACCGGACAGACCGGAACCACCTGCCGAGCACGCCGGAGCCACCTGTTCGACTCGCTGGAACCACCTGCCGGACAGGCCAATATCAACTGCTGGCTATGCCAGAACCACCTGGGGGACGGTCCGGAATCACCTGTCCGCCATGGCGGAACCACCTCTCAGACCTACCAGAACCACCTGCCGGAGAAGCTGGAAACACGTCCTGGACAGTCTGGAACCACCTGCCTGCCAAGCCTGAACCACCTGCCAAGCACAACGGAACAACCTGCCAGACACGCCAAAATCGCCGGCGTGTTATGCCAGAACCACTTGGAGGACTCTCTGGGATGACCTGCCGGGCATGCCGGAACCACCTCTCAGACGTGCCAGAACCATGTGGCGGACAGTCCGGAATCACCTGTTGGGCATGCGCAACCACCTCTGAGACGTACCAGAACCACATGCCGTGCAGTCTGGAACCACCTACCGGACAGACCGGAATCACCTTTCGGGCATGCCGGAACCACCTGTCAGATGTGCCAGAAACACGTGCCGGAGACGCCGGAAGCACCTGCCAAGCACGTTGGAACCACCTGCTCAACTCGCCTGAACCACCTGCCGGACATGCCAAAATCACCTGCCGACTATGCCAGAACCACTTGGCGAACACTCCGGAATCACTTGCCGGGCATGCAGGAACCACCTCTCAGACATGCCAGAACCCCGTGCCAATGACCCCGGAAGCACCAGCCGAGCACGCCGGAACCACCTGCTCAACTCGCCTGAACCACCTGCCGGACACGCCAAAATCACCTGCCCGCTACACCAGCACCACTTCGGGGACAAGCCGGAATCACGTGAGGGGCATGCCGGCACAGCCTCTCAGACTGAAACTCGTGCCGGACACCACAGAACCACCTGCCGGACAGACCGGAACCACCTGCCGGACACGCCGGAGCCACAGGCTCGACCCGCCGGAACGACCGCTGGACATGCAAAATCACCTGCCGGCTACGCCGGAAACACTTGGCGAACACTCCGGAATCACCTGCCGGGCATGCCGGAACCACCTCTCAGATATGCCAGAACCACGTGCCAATGACCCCGGAAGCACCTGCCGAGCACGCCGGAACCACCTGCTCGACTCGCCAGAACCACCTGCCGGACACGCAAAAATCACCTGCCGGCCACGCCACAACCAGTTGGGGAACACTTCGGAATCACCTGCCGGGCTTGCTGGAACCACCTGCCGGTCATGTCAAAATCACCTGCCAACAACGCCAGTACCACTTGGCGGACACTGTGGAAACACCTGTCGGGCCGGCCGGAACCACATCTCAGACGTGCTAGAACCATGTGCATGAGATGCTGGAACCACACCCCGAACAGACGGAAAACACCCGCAAGACCCCTCTGAACAACCTGCCGAGCACGCCGGAGCCACCTGCTCGACTCGCCGGAACCACCTACCTGACATGCCAAAATCAACTGCCGGGTATGCCAGAACCACTTGGCGGACACTCCGGTATCATCTGCCGGACATGCCGGAACCAGCTCTCAGACACACCAGAACCACGAGCCGGAGACGCAGGAAACACCTGCCGAGCATGCCGGAGCCACCTGCTCGACTCGCCAGAAACACCTGCCGGACAGGCCAATATTAACTGCTGGCTATGCCAGAACCACCTGGGGGACAGTCCGGAATCACCTGCCAGCCATGGCGGAACCATCTCTCACACGTACCAGAACCACCTGCCGGAGAAGCTGGAAACACGTCCTGGACAGTCTGGAACCACCTGCCGGCCAAGCCTGAACCACCTGCCAAGCACAACGGAACAACCTGCCAGACACGCCAAAATCACCTGCGTGTTATGCGAGAACCACTTGGAGGACTCTCTGGGATGACCTGCCGGGCATGCTGGAACCACCTCTCAGACGTGCCAGAACTATGTGGCGGACAGTCCGGAATCACCTGTTGGGCATGCGCAACCACCTCTGAGACGTACCAGAACCACATGCCGTGCAGGCTGGAACCACCTACCGGACAGACCGGAATCACCTTTCGGGCATGCCGGAAGCACCTGTCAGGTGTGCCAGAAACACGTGCCGGAGACGCCGGAAGCACCTGCCAAGCACGTTGGAACCACCTGCTCATCTCGCCTGAACCACCTGCCAGACATGCCAAAATCACCTGCCGACTATGCCAGAACCACTTGGCGAACACTCCGGAATCACTTGCCGGGCATGCAGGAACCACCTCTCAGACATGCCAGAACCCCGTGCCAATGACCCCGGAAGCACCAGCCGAGCACGCCGGAACCACCTGCTCGACCCGCCAGAACCACCTGCCGATCACGCAAAAATCACCTGCCGGCTACGCCACAACCAGTTGGTGAACACTTTGGAATCACCTGCCAGGCTTGCTGGAACCACCTGCCAGTCATGCCAAAATCACCTGCCAACTACGCCAGAACCGCTTGGCGGACACTGCGGAAACACCTGTCGGGCCGGCTGGAACCACATCTCAGACGTGCCAGAAACGTGTTCATGAGATGCTGGAACCACACCCCGAACAGACGGATACCACCTGCCAGAACCGCCTGAACCACCTGCTGAGCACGCCAGAACCACCTGCTCGACTCACCGGTACCACCTCCCTGACACGCCAAAATCACCTGCTGGGTATGCCAGAACCACCTGGCGGACACTACGGAATCACCTGCCGCGCATGCCGGAACCACCTCTCAGACGTGCCGGAAGCACGTGCCAGACACGCCGGAAACACCTACCGGACAGACCGGAACCACCTGCCAAGAACGCCGGAGCCACCTGTTCGACTCGCTGGAACCACCTGCCGGACAGGCCAATATCAACTGCTGGCTATGCCAGAACCACCTGGGGGACAGTCCGGGATCACCTGCCAGCCATGGCGGAACCACCTCTCAGACGTACCAGAACCACCTGCCGGAGAAGCTGGAAACACGTCCTGGACAGACTGGAACCACGTGACGGCCATGCCTGAACCACCTGCCGAGCACGGCGGAACCACCTGCCGGACACGCCAAAATCACCTGCGGGCTACGCCAGAACCACTTGGACGACTCTCCGAAATGACCTGCCGGGCATGTTGGAACCACCTCTCAGACGTGCCAGAAGCACGTGGCGGACAGTCCGGAATCACCTGTTTGGCATACGCAACCACCTCTGAGACGTACCAGAACCACGTGCCGTGCACGCCTTAACCACCTACCGGACAGACCGGAATCCACTTTTGGGCATGCCGGAACCACCAGTCAGATGTGCCAGAAACACGTGCCGGAGACGCCGGAAGCACCTGCCGAGCACGTCGCAACCACCTGCTCAACTCGCCTGAACCACCTGCCGGACACGCCAAAATCACCTGCCCGCTACACCAGCACCACTTCGGGGACAAGCCGGAATCACGTGAGGGGCATGCCGGCACAGCCTCTCAGACTGAACCTCGTGCCGGACACCACAGAACCACCTGCCGGACAGAATGGAACCACCTGCCGGACACGCCGGAACCACCGGCTCGACCCGCCGGAACGACCGCTGGACATGCAAAATCACCTGCCGGCTACGCCGGAAACACTTGGCGAACACTCCGGAATCACCTGCCGGGCATGCCGGAACCACCTCTCAGATATGCCAGAACCACGTGCCAATGACCCCGGAAGCACATGCCGAGCACACCGGAACCACCTGCTCGACTCGCCAGAACCTCCTGCCGGACACGCAGAAATCACCTGCCGGCTACGCCACAACCAGTTGGGGAAAACTTCGGAATCACCTGCCGGGCTTGCTGGAACCACCTGCCGGTCATGCCAAAATCACCTGCCAACTACGCCAGTACCACTTGGCGGACACTGTGGAAACACCTGTGGGGCCGGCCGGAACCACATCTCAGACGTGCCAGAACCATGTGCATGAGATGCTGGAACCACACCCCCAACAGACGGAAAACACCTGACAGACCCGTCTGACCAACCTGCCGAGCACGCCGGAGCCACCTGCTCGACTCGACGGAACCACCTACCTGACATGCCAAAATCACCAGCCGGGTATGCCACAACCACTTGGCGGACACTCCGGAATCATCTGCCGGACATGCCGGAACCAGCTCTCAGACACTCCAGAACCAAGTGCCGGAGACACCGGAAGCACCTGTCGAGCATGCCGGAGCCACCTGCTCGACTCGCCAGAAACACCTCCCGGACACGCCAAAATCACCTGCCGGGTACGCCAGAACCACCTGGCGGACACTACGGAATCACCTGCCGCGCATGCCGGAACCACCTCTCAGACGTGCCGGAAGCACGTGCCAGACACGCCGGAAACACCTACCGGACAGACCGGAACCACCTGCCAAGAACGCCGGAGCCACCTGTTCGACTCGCTGGAACCACCTGCCGGACAGGCCAATATCAACTGCTGGCTATGCCAGAACCACCTGGGGGACAGTCCGGGATCACCTGCCAGCCATGGCGGAACCACCTCTCAGACGTACCAGAACCACCTGCCGGAGAAGCTGGAAACACGTCCTGGACAGACTGGAACCACGTGACCGCCATTTCTGAACCACCTGCCGAGCACGGCGGAACCACCTGCCGGACACGCCAAAATCACCTGCGGGCTACGCCAGAACCACTTGGACGACTCTCCGAAATGACCTGCCGGGCATGTTGGAACCACCTCTCAGACGTGCCAGAAGCACGTGGCGGACAGTCCGGAATCACCTGTTGGGCATACGCAACCACCTCTGAGACGTACCAGAACCACGCGCCGTGCACGCCGGAACCACCTACTGGACAGACCGGAATCCACTTTTGGGCATGCCGGAACCACCAGTCAGATGTGCCAGCAACACGTGCCGGAGACGCCGGAAGCACCTGCCGAGCATGCCCGAGCCACCTGTTCGGCTCGCCAGAAACACCTGCCGGACAGGCCAATATTAACTGCTGGCTATGCCAGAACACCCTGGGGGACGGTCCGGGATCACCTACCAGCCATGGCGGAACCACCTCTCACACGTACCAGAACCACCTGCCGGAGAAGCTGGAAACACGTCCTGGACAGTCTGGAACCACCTGCCGGCCAAGCCTGAACCACCTGCCAAGCACAACGGAACAACCTGCCAGACACGCCAAAATCACCTGCGTGTTATGCCAGAACCACTTGGAGGACTCTCTGGGATTACCTGTCGGGCATGCCGGAAACACCTCTCAGACGTGCCGGAACCATGTGGCGGACAGTCCGGAATCACCTGTTGGGCATGCGCAACCACCTCTGAGACGTACCAGAACCACATGCCGTGCAGGCTGGAACCACCTACCGGACAGACCGGAATCACCTTTCGGGCATGCCGGAACCACCTGTCAGATGTGCCAGAAACACGTGCCGGAGATGCCGGAAGCACCTGCCAAGCACGTTGGAACCACCTGCTCAACTCGCCTGAACCACCTGCCGGACATGCCAAAATCACCTGCCGACTATGCCAGAACCACTTGGCGAACACTCCGGAATCACTTGCCGGGCATGCAGGAACCACCTCTCAGACATGCCAGAACCCCGTGCCAATGACCCCGGAAGCACCAGCCGAGCACGCCGGAACCACCTGCTCGACCCGCCAGAACCACCTGCCGATCACACAAAAATCACCTGCCGGCTACGCCACAACCAGTTGGTGAACACTTTGGAAGCACCTGCCAGGCTTGCTGGAACCACCTGCCGGTCAGGACAAAATCACCTGCCAACTACGCCAGAACCGCTTGGCGGACACTGCGGAAACAAGTGTCGGGCCGGCTGGAACCACATCTCAGACGTGCCAGAAACGTGTTCATGAGATGCTGGAACCACACCCCGAACAGACGGATACCACCTGCCAGAAACGCCTGAACCACCTGCTGAGCACGCCGGAACCACCTGCTCGACTCACCGGTACCACCTCCCTGACACGCCAAAATCACCTGCTGGGTATGCCAGAACCACTTGGCGGACACTCCGGAATCATCTGCCGGACATGCCGGAACCAGCTCTCAGACACACCAGAACCAAGTGCCGGAGACGCCGGCAGCACCTGCCGAGCATACCGGAGCCACCTGCTCGACTCGCCAGAAACACCTGCCGGACACTCCAAAATCACCTGCAGGGTACGCCGGAACTACCTGGCGGACACTACGGAATCACCTGCCGCGCATGCCGGAACCACCTCTCAGACGTGCCGGAAGCACGTGTCAGACACGCCGGAAACACCTACCGGACAGACCGGAACCACCTGCCAAGAACGCCGGAGCCACCTGTTCGACTCGCTGGAACCACCTGCCGGACAGGCCAATATCAACTGCTGGCTATGCCAGAACCACCTGGGGGACAGTCCGGAATCACCTGCCAGCCATGGCGGAACTACCTCTCAGACGTACCAGAACCACCTGCCAGAGAAGCTGGAAACACGTCCTGGACAGACTGGAACCACGTGATGGCCATGCCTGAACCACCTGCCGAGCACGGCGGAACCCCCTGCCGGACACGCCAAAATCACCTGCGGGCTACGCCAGAACCACTTGGACGACTCTCCGAAATGACCTGCCGGGCATGTTGGAACCACCTCTCAGACGTGCCAGAAGCACATGGCGGACAGTCCGGAATCACCTGTTGGGCATACGCAACCACCTCTGAGACGTACCAGAACCACGTGCCGTGCACGCCGGAACCACCTACCGGACAGACCGGAATCAACTTTTGGGCATGCCGGAACCACCAGTCAGATGTGCCAGAAACACGTGCCGGAGACGCCGGAAGCACCTGCCGAGCACGTCGCAAACACCTGCTCAACTCGCCTGAACCACCTGCCGGACACGCCAAAATCACCTGCCCGCTACACCAGCACCACTTCGGGGACAAGCCGGAATCACGTGAGGGGCATGCCGGCACAGCCTCTCAGACTGAACCTCGTGCCGGACACCAAAGAACCACCTGCCGGACAGACCGGAACCACGTGCCGGACACGCCGGAACCACCGGCTCGACCCGCCGGAACGACCACTGGACATGCAAAATCACCTGCCGGCTAGGCCGGAAACACTTGGCGAACACTCCGGAATCACCTGCCGGGCATGCCCGAACCACGTCTCAGATATGCCAGAACCACGTGCCAATGACCCCGGAAGCACATGCTGAGCACGCCGGAACCACCTGCTCGACTCGCCAGAACCACCTGCCTGACACGCAAAAATCACCTGCCGGCTACGCCACAACCAGTTGGTGAACACTTTGGAATCACCTGCCAGGCTTGCTGGCACCAACTGCCGGTCATGCCAAAATCACCTGCCACCTACGCCAGAACCGCTTGGCGGACACTGCGGAAACACCTGTCTGGCCGGCCGGACCACATCTCAGACGTGCCGGAAACATGTTCATGAGATGCTGGAACCACACCCCGAACAGACGGATACCACCTGCCAGAACCGCCTGAACCACCTGCTGAGCACGCCGGAACCACCTGCTCGACTCACCGGTACCACCTCCCTGACACGCCAAAATCACCTGCTTGGTATGCCAGAACCACTTGGACGACTCTCCGAAATGACCTGCCGGGCATGCCGGAACCACCTCTCAGACGTGCCAGAACCATGTGGCGGACAGTCCGGAATCACCTGTTGGGCATGCGCAACCACCTCTGAGACCTACCAGAACCACGTGCCGTGCACACCGGAACCACCTACCGGACAGACCGGAATCAACTTTTGGGCATGCCGGAACCACCAGTCAGATGTGCCAGAAACACATGCCGGAGGCGCCGGAAGCACATGCCGAGCACGTCGCAACCACCTGCTCAACTCGCCTGAACCACCTGCCGGACACGCCAAAATCACCTGCCAACTACGCCAGAACCGCTTGGCGGACACTGCGGAAACACCTGTCGGGCCGGCCGGAACCACATCTCAGACGTGCCGGAAACGAGTTCATGAGATGCTGGAACCACACCCCGAACAGACTGATACCACCTGCCAGAACCGCCTGAACCACCTGCTGAGCACGCGGGAACCACCTGCTCGACTCACCGGTACCACCTCCCTGACACGCCAAAATCACCTGCTGGGTATGCCAGAACCACTTGGCGGACACTCCGGAATCATCTGCCGGACATGCCGGAACCAGCACTCAGACACACCAGAACCACGTGCCGGAGACGCCGGAAGCATCTGCCGAGAATGCCGGAATCAACTTTTGGGCATGCCGGAACCACCAGTCAGATGTGCCAGAAACACGTGCCGGAGACGCCGGAAGCACCTGTCGAGCACGTCGCAACCACCTGCTCAACTCGCCTGAACCACCTGCCGGACACGCCAAAATCACCTGCCCGCTACACCAGCATCACTTAGGGGACAAGCCGGAATCACGTGAGGGGCATGCCGGCACAGCCTCTCAGACTGAACCTCGTGCCGGACACCACAGAACCACCTGCCGGACAGACCGGAACCACCTGCTGGACACGCCGGAACGAGCGCTGGACATGCAAAATCACCTGCCGGCTACGCCGGAAAGACTTGGCGAACACTCCGGAATCACCTGCCGGGCATGCCGGAACCACCTCTCAGATATGCCAGAACCACGTGCCAATGACCCCAGAAGCACCTGCCGAGCACGCAGGAAACACCTGCTCGACTCGCCAGAAACACCTGCCGGACACGCCAAAATCACCTGCCGGCTACGCCACAACCAGTTGGGGAACACTTCGGAATCACCTGCCGGGCTTGCTGGAACCACCTGACGGTCATGCCAAAATCACCTGCCAACTACGCCAGTACCACTTGGCGGACACTGTGGAAACACCTGTCGGGCCGTCCGGAACCACATCTCAGACGTGCCAGAACCATGTGCATGAGATGCTGGAACCACACCCCGAACAGATGGAAAACACCTGCCAGACCCGTCTGAACAACCTGTCGAGCACGCCGGAGCCACCTGCCCGACTCGCCGGAACCACCTACCTGACATGCCCAAATCACCAGCTGGGTATGCCAGAACCACTTGGCGGACACTCTGGAATCATCTGCCGGACATGCCGGAACCAGCTCTCAGACACACCAGAACCACGTGCCGGAGACGCCGGAAGCACCTGCCGAGCATGCCGGAGCCACCTGCTCGACTCGCCAGAAACACCTGCCGGACACGCCAAAATCACCTGCCGGGTACGCCAGAAGCACCTGGCAGACACGCCGAAATCACCTGTCGCGCATGCCGGAACCACCTCTCAGACGTGCCGGAAGCACGTGCCGGACACGCCGGAATCACCTACCGGACAGACCGGAACCACCTGCCGAGCACGCCGGAGCCACCTGTTCGACTCGCTGGAAGCACCTGCCGGACAGGCCAATATCAACTGCTGGCTATGCCAGAACCACCTGGGGGACGGTCCGGAATCACCTGCCAGCCATGGCGGAACCACCTCTCAGACGTACCAGAACCACCTGCCGGAGAAGCTGGAAACACCTCCTGGACAGTCTGGAACCACCTGCCGGCCAAGCCTGAACCACCTGCCAAGCACAACGGAACAACCTGCCAGACACGCCAAAATCACCTGCGTGTTATGCCAGAACCACTTGGAGGACTCTCTGGGATGACCTGCCGGGCATGCCGGAACCACCTCTCAGACGTGCCAGAACCATGTGGCGGACAGTCCGGAATCACCTGTTGGGCATGCGCAACCACCTCTGAGACGTACCAGAACCACATGCCGTGCAGGCTGGAACCACCTATCGGACAGACCGGAATCACCTTTCGGGCATGCCGGAACCACCTGTCAGATGTGCCAGAAACACGTGCCGGAGACGCCGGAAGCACCTGCCAAGCACGTTGGAACCACCTGCTCAACTCGCCTGAACCACCTGCTGGACATGCCAAAATCACCTGCCGACTATGCCAGAACCACTTGGCGAACACTCCGGAATCACTTGCCGGGCATGCAGGAACCACCTCTCAGACATGCCAGAACCCCGTGCCAATGACCCCGGAAGCACCAGCCGAGCACGCCGGAACCACCTGCTCGACTCGCCAGAACCACCTGCCGATCACGCAAAAATCACCTGCCGGCTACGCCACAACCAGTTGGTGAACACTTTGGAATCACCTGCCAGGCTTGCTGGAACCACCTGCCGGTCATGACAAAATCACCTGCCGACTACGCCAGAACCGCTTGGCGGACACTGCGGAAACACCTGTGGGGCCAGCCGGAACCACATCTCAGACGTGCCAGAAACGTGTTCATGAGATGCTGGAACCACACCCCGAACAGACGGATGCCACCTGCCAGAACCGCCTGAACCACCTGCTGAGCACGCCAGAAGCACCTGCTCGACTCGCCGGTACCACCTCCCTGACATGCCAAAATCACCTGCCGGGTATGCCAGAACCACTTGGCGGACACTCCGGAATCACTTGCCGGGCATGCAGGAACCACCTCTCAGACATGCCAGAACCCCGTGCCAATGACCCCGGAAGCACCAGCCGAGCACGCCGGAACCACCTGCTCGACCCGCCAGAACCACCTGCCGATCACACAAAAATCACCTGCCGGCTACGCCACAACCAGTTGGTGAACACTTTGGAAGCACCTGCCAGGCTTGCTGGAACCACCTGCCGGTCAGGACAAAATCACCTGCCAACTACGCCAGAACCGCTTGGCGGACACTGCGGAAACAAGTGTCGGGCCGGCTGGAACCACATCTCAGACGTGCCAGAAACGTGTTCATGAGATGCTGGAACCACACCCCGAACAGACGGATACCACCTGCCAGAAACGCCTGAACCACCTGCTGAGCACGCCGGAACCACCTGCTCGACTCACCGGTACCACCTCCCTGACACGCCAAAATCACCTGCTGGGTATGCCAGAACCACTTGGCGGACACTCCGGAATCATCTGCCGGACATGCCGGAACCAGCTCTCAGACACACCAGAACCAAGTGCCGGAGACGCCGGCAGCACCTGCCGAGCATGCCGGAGCCACCTGCTCGACTCGCCAGAAACACCTGCCGGACACTCCAAAATCACCTGCAGGGTACGCCGGAACTACCTGGCGGACACTACGGAATCACCTGCCGCGCATGCCGGAACCACCTCTCAGACGTGCCGGAAGCACGTGTCAGACACGCCGGAAACACCTACCGGACAGACCGGAACCACCTGCCAAGAACGCCGGAGCCACCTGTTCGACTCGCTGGAACCACCTGCCGGACAGGCCAATATCAACTGCTGGCTATGCCAGAACCACCTGGGGGACAGTCCGGAATCACCTGCCAGCCATGGCGGAACTACCTCTCAGACGTACCAGAACCACCTGCCAGAGAAGCTGGAAACACGTCCTGGACAGACTGGAACCACGTGATGGCCATGCCTGAACCACCTGCCGAGCACGGCGGAACCCCCTGCCGGACACGCCAAAATCACCTGCGGGCTACGCCAGAACCACTTGGACGACTCTCCGAAATGACCTGCCGGGCATGTTGGAACCACCTCTCAGACGTGCCAGAAGCACATGGCGGACAGTCCGGAATCACCTGTTGGGCATACGCAACCACCTCTGAGACGTACCAGAACCACGTGCCGTGCACGCCGGAACCACCTACCGGACAGACCGGAATCAACTTTTGGGCATGCCGGAACCACCAGTCAGATGTGCCAGAAACACGTGCCGGAGACGCCGGAAGCACCTGCCGAGCACGTCGCAAACACCTGCTCAACTCGCCTGAACCACCTGCCGGACACGCCAAAATCACCTGCCCGCTACACCAGCACCACTTCGGGGACAAGCCGGAATCACGTGAGGGGCATGCCGGCACAGCCTCTCAGACTGAACCTCGTGCCGGACACCAAAGAACCACCTGCCGGACAGACCGGAACCACGTGCCGGACACGCCGGAACCACCGGCTCGACCCGCCGGAACGACCACTGGACATGCAAAATCACCTGCCGGCTAGGCCGGAAACACTTGGCGAACACTCCGGAATCACCTGCCGGGCATGCCCGAACCACGTCTCAGATATGCCAGAACCACGTGCCAATGACCCCGGAAGCACATGCTGAGCACGCCGGAACCACCTGCTCGACTCGCCAGAACCACCTGCCTGACACGCAAAAATCACCTGCCGGCTACGCCACAACCAGTTGGTGAACACTTTGGAATCACCTGCCAGGCTTGCTGGCACCAACTGCCGGTCATGCCAAAATCACCTGCCACCTACGCCAGAACCGCTTGGCGGACACTGCGGAAACACCTGTCTGGCCGGCCGGACCACATCTCAGACGTGCCGGAAACATGTTCATGAGATGCTGGAACCACACCCCGAACAGACGGATACCACCTGCCAGAACCGCCTGAACCACCTGCTGAGCACGCCGGAACCACCTGCTCGACTCACCGGTACCACCTCCCTGACACGCCAAAATCACCTGCTTGGTATGCCAGAACCACTTGGACGACTCTCCGAAATGACCTGCCGGGCATGCCGGAACCACCTCTCAGACGTGCCAGAACCATGTGGCGGACAGTCCGGAATCACCTGTTGGGCATGCGCAACCACCTCTGAGACCTACCAGAACCACGTGCCGTGCACACCGGAACCACCTACCGGACAGACCGGAATCAACTTTTGGGCATGCCGGAACCACCAGTCAGATGTGCCAGAAACACATGCCGGAGGCGCCGGAAGCACATGCCGAGCACGTCGCAACCACCTGCTCAACTCGCCTGAACCACCTGCCGGACACGCCAAAATCACCTGCCAACTACGCCAGAACCGCTTGGCGGACACTGCGGAAACACCTGTCGGGCCGGCCGGAACCACATCTCAGACGTGCCGGAAACGAGTTCATGAGATGCTGGAACCACACCCCGAACAGACTGATACCACCTGCCAGAACCGCCTGAACCACCTGCTGAGCACGCGGGAACCACCTGCTCGACTCACCGGTACCACCTCCCTGACACGCCAAAATCACCTGCTGGGTATGCCAGAACCACTTGGCGGACACTCCGGAATCATCTGCCGGACATGCCGGAACCAGCACTCAGACACACCAGAACCACGTGCCGGAGACGCCGGAAGCATCTGCCGAGAATGCCGGAATCAACTTTTGGGCATGCCGGAACCACCAGTCAGATGTGCCAGAAACACGTGCCGGAGACGCCGGAAGCACCTGTCGAGCACGTCGCAACCACCTGCTCAACTCGCCTGAACCACCTGCCGGACACGCCAAAATCACCTGCCCGCTACACCAGCATCACTTAGGGGACAAGCCGGAATCACGTGAGGGGCATGCCGGCACAGCCTCTCAGACTGAACCTCGTGCCGGACACCACAGAACCACCTGCCGGACAGACCGGAACCACCTGCTGGACACGCCGGAACGAGCGCTGGACATGCAAAATCACCTGCCGGCTACGCCGGAAAGACTTGGCGAACACTCCGGAATCACCTGCCGGGCATGCCGGAACCACCTCTCAGATATGCCAGAACCACGTGCCAATGACCCCAGAAGCACCTGCCGAGCACGCAGGAAACACCTGCTCGACTCGCCAGAAACACCTGCCGGACACGCCAAAATCACCTGCCGGCTACGCCACAACCAGTTGGGGAACACTTCGGAATCACCTGCCGGGCTTGCTGGAACCACCTGACGGTCATGCCAAAATCACCTGCCAACTACGCCAGTACCACTTGGCGGACACTGTGGAAACACCTGTCGGGCCGTCCGGAACCACATCTCAGACGTGCCAGAACCATGTGCATGAGATGCTGGAACCACACCCCGAACAGATGGAAAACACCTGCCAGACCCGTCTGAACAACCTGTCGAGCACGCCGGAGCCACCTGCCCGACTCGCCGGAACCACCTACCTGACATGCCCAAATCACCAGCTGGGTATGCCAGAACCACTTGGCGGACACTCTGGAATCATCTGCCGGACATGCCGGAACCAGCTCTCAGACACACCAGAACCACGTGCCGGAGACGCCGGAAGCACCTGCCGAGCATGCCGGAGCCACCTGCTCGACTCGCCAGAAACACCTGCCGGACACGCCAAAATCACCTGCCGGGTACGCCAGAAGCACCTGGCAGACACGCCGAAATCACCTGTCGCGCATGCCGGAACCACCTCTCAGACGTGCCGGAAGCACGTGCCGGACACGCCGGAATCACCTACCGGACAGACCGGAACCACCTGCCGAGCACGCCGGAGCCACCTGTTCGACTCGCTGGAAGCACCTGCCGGACAGGCCAATATCAACTGCTGGCTATGCCAGAACCACCTGGGGGACGGTCCGGAATCACCTGCCAGCCATGGCGGAACCACCTCTCAGACGTACCAGAACCACCTGCCGGAGAAGCTGGAAACACCTCCTGGACAGTCTGGAACCACCTGCCGGCCAAGCCTGAACCACCTGCCAAGCACAACGGAACAACCTGCCAGACACGCCAAAATCACCTGCGTGTTATGCCAGAACCACTTGGAGGACTCTCTGGGATGACCTGCCGGGCATGCCGGAACCACCTCTCAGACGTGCCAGAACCATGTGGCGGACAGTCCGGAATCACCTGTTGGGCATGCGCAACCACCTCTGAGACGTACCAGAACCACATGCCGTGCAGGCTGGAACCACCTATCGGACAGACCGGAATCACCTTTCGGGCATGCCGGAACCACCTGTCAGATGTGCCAGAAACACGTGCCGGAGACGCCGGAAGCACCTGCCAAGCACGTTGGAACCACCTGCTCAACTCGCCTGAACCACCTGCTGGACATGCCAAAATCACCTGCCGACTATGCCAGAACCACTTGGCGAACACTCCGGAATCACTTGCCGGGCATGCAGGAACCACCTCTCAGACATGCCAGAACCCCGTGCCAATGACCCCGGAAGCACCAGCCGAGCACGCCGGAACCACCTGCTCGACTCGCCAGAACCACCTGCCGATCACGCAAAAATCACCTGCCGGCTACGCCACAACCAGTTGGTGAACACTTTGGAATCACCTGCCAGGCTTGCTGGAACCACCTGCCGGTCATGACAAAATCACCTGCCGACTACGCCAGAACCGCTTGGCGGACACTGCGGAAACACCTGTGGGGCCAGCCGGAACCACATCTCAGACGTGCCAGAAACGTGTTCATGAGATGCTGGAACCACACCCCGAACAGACGGATGCCACCTGCCAGAACCGCCTGAACCACCTGCTGAGCACGCCAGAAGCACCTGCTCGACTCGCCGGTACCACCTCCCTGACATGCCAAAATCACCTGCCGGGTATGCCAGAACCACTTGGCGGACACTCCGGAATCACTTGCCGGGCATGCAGGAACCACCTCTCAGACATGCCAGAACCCCGTGCCAATGACCCCGGAAGCACCAGCCGAGCACGCCGGAACCACCTGCTCGACCCGCCAGAACCACCTGCCGATCACACAAAAATCACCTGCCGGCTACGCCACAACCAGTTGGTGAACACTTTGGAAGCACCTGCCAGGCTTGCTGGAACCACCTGCCGGTCAGGACAAAATCACCTGCCAACTACGCCAGAACCGCTTGGCGGACACTGCGGAAACAAGTGTCGGGCCGGCTGGAACCACATCTCAGACGTGCCAGAAACGTGTTCATGAGATGCTGGAACCACACCCCGAACAGACGGATACCACCTGCCAGAAACGCCTGAACCACCTGCTGAGCACGCCGGAACCACCTGCTCGACTCACCGGTACCACCTCCCTGACACGCCAAAATCACCTGCTGGGTATGCCAGAACCACTTGGCGGACACTCCGGAATCATCTGCCGGACATGCCGGAACCAGCTCTCAGACACACCAGAACCAAGTGCCGGAGACGCCGGCAGCACCTGCCGAGCATGCCGGAGCCACCTGCTCGACTCGCCAGAAACACCTGCCGGACACTCCAAAATCACCTGCAGGGTACGCCGGAACTACCTGGCGGACACTACGGAATCACCTGCCGCGCATGCCGGAACCACCTCTCAGACGTGCCGGAAGCACGTGTCAGACACGCCGGAAACACCTACCGGACAGACCGGAACCACCTGCCAAGAACGCCGGAGCCACCTGTTCGACTCGCTGGAACCACCTGCCGGACAGGCCAATATCAACTGCTGGCTATGCCAGAACCACCTGGGGGACAGTCCGGAATCACCTGCCAGCCATGGCGGAACTACCTCTCAGACGTACCAGAACCACCTGCCAGAGAAGCTGGAAACACGTCCTGGACAGACTGGAACCACGTGATGGCCATGCCTGAACCACCTGCCGAGCACGGCGGAACCCCCTGCCGGACACGCCAAAATCACCTGCGGGCTACGCCAGAACCACTTGGACGACTCTCCGAAATGACCTGCCGGGCATGTTGGAACCACCTCTCAGACGTGCCAGAAGCACATGGCGGACAGTCCGGAATCACCTGTTGGGCATACGCAACCACCTCTGAGACGTACCAGAACCACGTGCCGTGCACGCCGGAACCACCTACCGGACAGACCGGAATCAACTTTTGGGCATGCCGGAACCACCAGTCAGATGTGCCAGAAACACGTGCCGGAGACGCCGGAAGCACCTGCCGAGCACGTCGCAAACACCTGCTCAACTCGCCTGAACCACCTGCCGGACACGCCAAAATCACCTGCCCGCTACACCAGCACCACTTCGGGGACAAGCCGGAATCACGTGAGGGGCATGCCGGCACAGCCTCTCAGACTGAACCTCGTGCCGGACACCAAAGAACCACCTGCCGGACAGACCGGAACCACGTGCCGGACACGCCGGAACCACCGGCTCGACCCGCCGGAACGACCACTGGACATGCAAAATCACCTGCCGGCTAGGCCGGAAACACTTGGCGAACACTCCGGAATCACCTGCCGGGCATGCCCGAACCACGTCTCAGATATGCCAGAACCACGTGCCAATGACCCCGGAAGCACATGCTGAGCACGCCGGAACCACCTGCTCGACTCGCCAGAACCACCTGCCTGACACGCAAAAATCACCTGCCGGCTACGCCACAACCAGTTGGTGAACACTTTGGAATCACCTGCCAGGCTTGCTGGCACCAACTGCCGGTCATGCCAAAATCACCTGCCACCTACGCCAGAACCGCTTGGCGGACACTGCGGAAACACCTGTCTGGCCGGCCGGACCACATCTCAGACGTGCCGGAAACATGTTCATGAGATGCTGGAACCACACCCCGAACAGACGGATACCACCTGCCAGAACCGCCTGAACCACCTGCTGAGCACGCCGGAACCACCTGCTCGACTCACCGGTACCACCTCCCTGACACGCCAAAATCACCTGCTTGGTATGCCAGAACCACTTGGACGACTCTCCGAAATGACCTGCCGGGCATGCCGGAACCACCTCTCAGACGTGCCAGAACCATGTGGCGGACAGTCCGGAATCACCTGTTGGGCATGCGCAACCACCTCTGAGACCTACCAGAACCACGTGCCGTGCACACCGGAAGCACCTACCGTACAGACCGGAATCAACTTTTGGGCATGCCGGAACCACCAGTCAGATGTGCCAGAAACACATGCCGGAGGCGCCGGAAGCACATGCCGAGCACGTCGCAACCACCTGCTCAACTCGCCTGAACCACCTGCCGGACACGCCAAAATCACCTGCCAACTACGCCAGAACCGCTTGGCGGACACTGCGGAAACACCTGTCGGGCCGGCCGGAACCACATCTCAGACGTGCCGGAAACGAGTTCATGAGATGCTGGAACCACACCCCGAACAGACTGATACCACCTGCCAGAACCGCCTGAACCACCTGCTGAGCACGCGGGAACCACCTGCTCGACTCACCGGTACCACCTCCCTGACACGCCAAAATCACCTGCTGGGTATGCCAGAACCACTTGGCGGACACTCCGGAATCATCTGCCGGACATGCCGGAACCAGCACTCAGACACACCAGAACCACGTGCCGGAGACGCCGGAAGCATCTGCCGAGAATGCCGGAATCAACTTTTGGGCATGCCGGAACCACCAGTCAGATGTGCCAGAAACACGTGCCGGAGACGCCGGAAGCACCTGTCGAGCACGTCGCAACCACCTGCTCAACTCGCCTGAACCACCTGCCGGACACGCCAAAATCACCTGCCCGCTACACCAGCACCACTTCGGGGACAAGCCGGAATCACGTGAGGGGCATGCCGGCACAGCCTCTCAGACTGAACCTCGTGCCGGACACCACAGAACCACCTGCCGGACAGACCGGAACCACCTGCCGGACACGCCGGAACGAGCGCTGGACATGCAAAATCACCTGCCGGCTACGCCGGAAAGACTTGGCGAACACTCCGGAATCACCTGCCGGGCATGCCGGAACCACCTCTCAGATATGCCAGAACCACGTGCCAATGACCCCAGAAGCACCTGCCGAGCACGCAGGAAACACCTGCTCGACTCGCCAGAAACACCTGCCGGACACGCCAAAATCACCTGCCGGCTACGCCACAACCAGTTGGGGAACACTTCGGAATCACCTGCCGGGCTTGCTGGAACCACCTGACGGTCATGCCAAAATCACCTGCCAACTACGCCAGTACCACTTGGCGGACACTGTGGAAACACCTGTCGGGCCGTCCGGAACCACATCTCAGACGTGCCAGAACCATGTGCATGAGATGCTGGAACCACACCCCGAACAGATGGAAAACACCTGCCAGACCCGTCTGAACAACCTGTCGAGCACGCCGGAGCCACCTGCACGACTCGCCGGAACCACCTACCTGACATGCCCAAATCACCAGCTGGGTATGCCAGAACCACTTGGCGGACACTCTGGAATCATCTGCCGGACATGCCGGAACCAGCTCTCAGACACACCAGAACCACGTGCCGGAGACGCCGGAAGCACCTGCCGAGCATGCCGGAGCCACCTGCTCGACTCGCCAGAAACACCTGCCGGACACGCCAAAATCACCTGCCGGGTACGCCAGAAGCACCTGGCAGACACGCCGAAATCACCTGTCGCGCATGCCGGAACCACCTCTCAGACGTGCCGGAAGCACGTGCCGGACACGCCGGAATCACCTACCGGACAGACCGGAACCACCTGCCGAGCACGCCGGAGCCACCTGTTCGACTCGCTGGAAGCACCTGCCGGACAGGCCAATATCAACTGCTGGCTATGCCAGAACCACCTGGGGGACGGTCCGGAATCACCTGCCAGCCATGGCGGAACCACCTCTCAGACGTACCAGAACCACCTGCCGGAGAAGCTGGAAACACCTCCTGGACAGTCTGGAACCACCTGCCGGCCAAGCCTGAACCACCTGCCAAGCACAACGGAACAACCTGCCAGACACGCCAAAATCACCTGCGTGTTATGCCAGAACCACTTGGAGGACTCTCTGGGATGACCTGCCGGGCATGCCGGAACCACCTCTCAGACGTGCCAGAACCATTTGGCGGACAGTCCGGAATCACCTGTTGGGCATGCGCAACCACCTCTGAGACGTACCAGAACCACATGCCGTGCAGGCTGGAACCACCTATCGGACAGACCGGAATCACCTTTCGGGCATGCCGGAACCACCTGTCAGATGTGCCAGAAACACGTGCCGGAGACGCCGGAAGCACCTGCCAAGCACGTTGGAACCACCTGCTCAACTCGCCTGAACCACCTGCTGGACATGCCAAAATCACCTGCCGACTATGCCAGAACCACTTGGCGAACACTCCGGAATCACTTTCCGGGCATGCAGGAACCACCTCTCAGACATGCCAGAACCCCGTGCCAATGACCCCGGAAGCACCAGCCGAGCACGCCGGAACCACCTGCTCGACTCGCCAGAACCACCTGCCGATCACGCAAAAATCACCTGCCGGCTACGCCACAACCAGTTGGTGAACACTTTGGAATCACCTGCCAGGCTTGCTGGAACCACCTGCCGGTCATGACAAAATCACCTGCCGACTACGCCAGAACCGCTTGGCGGACACTGCGGAAACACCTGTGGGGCCAGCCGGAACCACATCTCAGACGTGCCAGAAACGTGTTCATGAGATGCTGGAACCACACCCCGAACAGACGGATGCCACCTGCCAGAACCGCCTGAACCACCTGCTGAGCACGCCAGAAGCACCTGCTCGACTCACCGGTACCACCTCCCTGACATGCCAAAATCACCTGCTGGGTATGCCAGAACCACTTGGCGGACACTCCGGAATCATCTGCCGGACATGCCGGAACCAGCTCTCAGACACACCAGAACCAAGTGCCGGAGACGCCGGCAGCACCTGCCGAGCATGCCGGAGCCACCTGCTCGACTCGCCAGAAACACCTGCCGGACACGCCAAATTCACCTGCCGGGTATGCCAGAACCACCTGGCAGACACTTCGGAATCACCTGCTGCGCATGCCGGAACCACCTCTCAGACGTGCCGGAAGCACGTGCCAGACACGCCGGAAACACCTAACGGACAGACCGGAACAACCTGCCAAGAACGCCGGAGCCACCTGTTCGACTCGCTGGAACCACCTGCTGGACAGGCCAATATCAACTGCTGGCTATGCGAGAACCACCTGGGGGACAGTCTGGGATCACCTGCCAGCCATGGCGGAACCACCTCTCAGACGTACCAGAACCACCTGCCGGAGAAGCTGGAAACACGTCCTGCACAGACTGGAACCACGTCACGGCCATGCCTGAACCACCTGCCGAGCACGGCGGAACCACCTGCCGGACACGCCAAAATCACCTGCGGGCTACGCTAGAACCACTTGGACGACTCTCCGAAATGACCTGCCGGGCATGTTGGAACCACCTCTCAGACGTGCCAGAAGCATGTGGCGGACAGTCCGGAATCACCTGTTGGGCATACGCAACCACCTCTGACACGTACCAGAACCACGTGCCGTGCACGCCGGAACCACCTACCGGACAGACCGGAATCAACTTTTGGGCATGCCGGAACCACCAGTCAGATGTGCCAGAAACACGTGCCGGAGACGCCGGAAGCACCTGCCGAGCACGTCGCAACCACCTGCTAAACTTGCCTGAACCACCTGCCGGACATGCCAAAATCACCTGCCCGCTACACCAGCACCACTTCGGGGACAAGGCGGAATCACGTGAGGGGCATGCCGGCACAGCCTCTCAGACTGAACCTCGTGCCGGACACCACAGAACCACCTGCCGGACAGACCGGAACCACCTGCCGGACACGCTGGAACCAACGGCTCGACCCGCCGGAACGACCGCTGGACATGCAAAATCACCTGTCGGCTACGCCGGAAACACTTGGCGAACACTCCAGAATCACCTGCCGGGCATGCCGGAACCACCTCTCAGATATGCCAGAACCCCGTGCCAATGACGCCGGAAGCACCTGCCGAGCACGCCGGAACCACCTGCTCGACTCGCCAGAACCACCTGCCGGACACGCAAAAATCACCTGCCGGCTACGCCACAACCAGTTGGGGAACTCTTCGGAATCACCTGCCGGGCTTGCTGGAACCACCTGACGGTCATGCCAAAATCACCTGCCAACTACGCCAGTACCACTTGGCGGACACTGTGGAAACACCTGTCGGGCCGGCCGGAACCACATCTCAGACGTGCCAGAAACGTGTTCATGAGATGCTGGAACCACACCCAGAACAGACGGATGCCACCTGCCAGAACCGCCTGAACCACCTGCTGAGCACGCGGGAACCACCTGCTCGACTCACCGGTACCACCTGCCTGACACGCCAAAATCACCTGCTGGGTATGCCAGAACCACTTGGCGGACACTCCAGAATCATCTGCCGGACATGCCGGAACCAGCTCTCAGACACACCAGAACCAAGTGCCGGAGACGCCGGAAGCACCTGCCGAGCATGCCGGAGCCACCTGCTCGACTCACCAGAAACACCTGCCGGACACGCCAAAATCACCTGCCGGGTACGCCAGAACCACCTGGCGGACACTACGGAATCACCTGCCGCGCATGCCGGAACCACCTCTCAGACGTGCCGGAAGCACGTGCCAGACACGCCGGAAACACCTACCGGACAGACCGGAACCACCTGCCAAGAACGAAGGAGCCACCTGTTCGACTCGCTGGAACCACCTGACGGACAGGCCAATATCAACTGCTGGCTATGCCAGAACCACCTGGGGTACAGTCCGGGATCACCTGCCAGCCATGGCGGAACCACCTCTCAGACGTACCAGAACCACCTGCCGGAGAAGCTGGAAACACGTCCTGGACAGACTGGAACCACGTGACGGCCATGCCTGAAACACCTGCCGAGCACGGCGGAACCACCTGCCGGACACGCCAAAATCACCTGCGGGCTATGCCAGAACCACTTGGACGACTCTCCGAAATGACCTGCCGGGCATGTTGGAACCACCTCTCAGACGTGCCAGAAGCACGTGGCGGACAGTCCGGAATCACCTGTTGGGCATACGCAACCACCTCTGACACGTACCAGAACCACGTGCCGTGCACGCCGGAACCACCTACCGGACAGACCGGAATCCACTTTTGGGCATGCCGGAACCACCTGTCAGATGTGCCAGAAACACGTGCCGGAGACGCCGGAAGCACCTGCCGAGCACGTCGCAACCACCTGCTCAACTCGCCTGAACCACCTGCCGGACACGCCAAAATCACCTGCCCGCTACACCAGCACCACTTCGGGGACAAGCCGGAATCACGTGAGGGGCATGCCGGCACAGCCTCTCTGACTGAACCTCGTGCCGGACACCACAGAACCACCTGCCGGACAGACCGGAACCACCTGCCGGACACGCCGGAACCACCGGCTCGACCCGCCGGAACGACCACTGGACATGCAAAATCACCTGCCGGCTATGCCGGAAACACTTGGCGAACAATCCGGAATCACCTGCCGGGCATGCCGGAACCACCTCTCAGATATGCCAGAACCACGTGCCAATGACCCCGGAAGCACCTGCCGAGCACGCCGGAACCACCTGCTCGACTCGCCAGAACCACCTGCCGGACACGCAAAAATCACCTGCCGGCTACGCCACAACCAGTTGGGGAACACTTCGGAATCACCTGCCGGGCTCCCTGGAACCACCTGCCGGTCATGCCAAAATCACCTGCCAACTACTCCAGTACCACTTGGCGGACACTGTGGAAACACCTGTCGGGCCGGCCGGAACCACATGTCAGACGTGCCAGAACCATGTGCATGAGATGCTGGAACCACACCCCGAACAGACGGAAAACACCTGCCAGACCCGTCTGAACAACCTGCCGAGCACGCCGGAGCCACCTGCTCGACTCGCCGGAACCACCTACCTGACATGCCAAAATCACCAGCCGGGTATGCCAGAACCACTTGGCGGACACTCCGGAATCATCTGCCGGACATGCCGGAACCAGCTCTCAGACACACCAGAACCACGTGCCGGAGACGCCGGAAGCACCTGCCGAGCATGCCGGAGCCACCTGCTCGACTCGCCAGAAACACCTGCCGGACACGCCAAAATAACCTGCCGGGTACGCCAGAACCACCTGGCGGACACTCCGAAACCACCTGTCGCGCATGCCGGAGCCACCTCTCAGACGTGCCGGAAGCACGTGCCGGACACGCCGGAATCACCTACTGGACAGACCGGAACCACCTGCCCAGCACGCCGGAGCCACCTGTTCGACTCGCTGGAACCACATGCCGGACAGGCCAATATCAACTGCTGGCTATGCCAGAACCACCTGGGGGACGGTCCGGAATCACCTGCCAGCCATGGCGGAACCACCTCTCAGACGTACCAGAACCACCTGCCGGAGAAGCTGGAAACACGTCCTGGACAGACTGGAACCACGTGACGGCCATGCCTGAACCACCTGCCGAGCACGGCGGAACCACCTGCCGGACACGCCAAAATCACCTGCGGTCTAGGCCAGAACCACTTGGACGACTCTCCGAAATGACCTGCCGGGCATGTTGGAACCACCTCTCAGACGTGCCAGAAGCACGTGGCGGACAGTCCGGAATCACCTGTTGGGCATACGCAACCACCTCTGACACGTACCAGAACCACGTGCCGTGCACGCCGGAACCACCTACCGGACAGACCGGAATCAACTTTTGGGCATGATGGAACCACCAGTCAGATGTGCCAGAAACACGTGCCGGAGACGCCGGAAGCACCTGCCGAGCACGTCGCAACCACCTGCTCAACTCGCCTGAACCACCTGCCGGACACGCCAAAATCACCTGCCCGCTACACCAGCACCACTTCGGGGACAAGCCGGAATCACGTGAGGGGCATGCCGGCACAGCCTCTCAGACTGAACCTCGTGCCGGACACCACAGAACCACCTGCCGGACAGACCGGAACCACCTGCCGGACACGCCGGAACCACCGGCTCGACCCGCCGGAACGACCACTGGACATGCAAAATCACCTGCCGGCTATGCCGGAAACACTTGGCGAACAATCCGGAATCACCTGCCGGGCATGCCGGAACCACCTCTCAGATATGCCAGAACCACGTGCCAATGACCCCGGAAGCACCTGCCGAGCACGCCGGAACCACCTGCTCGACTCGCCAGAACCACCTGCCGGACACGCAAAAATCACCTGCCGGCTACGCCACAACCAGTTGGGGAACACTTCGGAATCACCTGCCGGGCTCCCTGGAACCACCTGCCGGTCATGCCAAAATCACCTGCCAACTACGCCAGTACCACTTGGCGGACACTGTGGAAACACCTGTCGGGCCGGCCGGAACCACATCTCAGACGTGCCAGAACCATGTGCATGAGATGCTGGAACCACACCCCGAACAGACGGAAAACACCTGCCAGACCCGTCTGAACAACCTGCCGAGCACGCCGGAGCCACCTGCTCGACTCGCCGGAACCACCTACCTGACATGCCCAAATCACCAGCCGGGTATGCCAGAACCACCTCGCGGACACTCCGAAATCACCTGTTGCGCATGCCGGAACCACCTCTCAGACGTGCCGGAAGCACGTGCCGGACACGCCGGAATCACCTACCGGACAGACCGGAACCACCTGCCGAGCACGCCGGAGCCACCTGTTCGACTCGCTGGAACCACCTGCCGGACAGGCCAATATCAACTGCTGGCTATGCCAGAACCACCTGGGGGACGGTCCGGAATCACCTGCCAGCCATGGCGGAACCACCTCTCAGACGTACCCGAACCACCTGCCGGAGAAGCTGGAAACACGTCCTGGACAGTCTGGAACCACCTGCCGGCCAAGCCTGAACCACCTGCCAAGCACAACGGAACAACCTGCCAGACACGCCAAAATCACCTGCGTGTTATGCCAGAACCACTTGGAGGACTCTCTGGGATGACCTGCCGGGCATGCCGGAACCACCTCTCAGACGTGCCAGAACCATGTGGCGGACAGTCCGGAATCACCTGTTGGGCATGTGCAACCACCTCTGAGACGTACCAGAACCACATGCCGTGCAGGCTGGAACCACCTACCGGACAGACCGGAATCAGCTTTCGGGCATGCCGGAACCACCTGTCAGATGTGCCAGAAACACGTGCCGGAGACGCCGGAAGCACCTGCCAAGCACGTTGGAACCACCTGCTCAACTCGCCTGAACCACCTGCCGGACATGCCAAAATCACCTGCCGACTATGCCAGAACCACTTGGCGAACACTCCGGAATCACTTGCCGGGCATGCAGGAACCACCTCTCAGACATGCCAGAACCCCGTGCCAATGACCCCAGAAGCACCAGCCGAGCACGCCGGAACCACCTGCTCGACTCGCCAGAACCACCTGCCGATCACGCAAAAATCACCTGCCGGCTACGCCACAACCAGTTGGTGAACACTTTGGAATCACCTGCCAGGCTTGCTGGAACCACCTGCCGGTCATGACAAAATCACCTGCCGACTACGCCAGAACCCCTTTGGCGGACACTGCGGAAACACCTGTCGGGCCGGCCGGAACCACATCTCAGACGTGCCAGAAACGTGTTCATGAGATGCTGGAACCACACCCCGAACAGACGGATGCCACCTGCCAGAACCGCCTGAACCACCTGCTGAGCACGCCGGAACCACCTGTTCGACTCACCGGTACCACCTCCCTGACACGCCAAAATCACCTGCTGGGTATGCCAGAACCACTTGGCGGACACTCCGGAATCATCTGCCGGACATGCCGGAACCAGCTCTCAGACACACCAGAACCAAGTGCCGGAGACGCCGGAAGCACCTGCCGAGCATGCCGGAGCCACCTGCTCGACTCGCCAGAATCACCTGCCGGACACTCCAAAATCACCTGCCGGGTACGCCAGAACCACCTGGCGGACACTACGGAATCACCTGCCGCGCATGCCGGAACCACCTCTCAGACGTGCCGGAAGCACGTGCCAGACACGCCGGAAACACCTACCGGACAGACCGGAACCACCTGCCAAGAACGCCGGAGCCACCTGTTCGACTCGCTGGAACCACCTGCCGGACAGGCCAATATCAACTGCTGGCTATGCCAGAACCACCTGGGGGACAGTCCGGGATCACCTGCCAGCCATGGCGGAACCACCTCTCAGACGTACCAGAACCACCTGCCGGAGAAGCTGGAAACACGTCCTGGACAGACTGGAACCACGTGACGGCCATGCCTGAACCACCTGCCGAGCACGGCGGAACCACCTGCCGGACACGCCAAAATCACCTGCGGTCTAGGCCAGAACCACTTGGACGACTCTCCGAAATGACCTGCCGGGCATGTTGGAACCACCTCTCAGACGTGCCAGAAGCACGTGGCGGACAGTCCGGAATCACCTGTTGGGCATACGCAACCACCTCTGACACGTACCAGAACCACGTGCCGTGCACGCCGGAACCACCTACCGGACAGACCGGAATCAACTTTTGGGCATGATGGAACCACCAGTCAGATGTGTCAGAAACACGTGCCGGAGACGCCGGAAGCACCTGCCGAGCACGTCGCAACCACCTGCTCAACTCGCCTGAACCACCTGCCGGACACGCCAAAATCACCTGACCGCTACACCAGCACCACTTCGGGGACAAGCCGGAATCACGTGAGGGGCATGCCGGCACAGCCTCTCAGACTGAACCTCGTGCCGGACACCACAGAACCACATGCCGGACAGACCGGAACCACCTGCCGGACACGCCGGAACCACCGGCTCGACCCGCCGGAACGACCACTGGACATGCAAAATCACCTGCCGGCTATGCCGGAAACACTTGGCGAACAATCCGGAATCACCTGCCGGGCATGCCGGAACCACCTCTCAGATATGCCAGAACCACGTGCCAATGACCCCGGAAGCACCTGCCGAGCACGCCGGAACCACCTGCTCGACTCGCCAGAACCACCTGCCGGACACGCAAAAATCACCTGCCGGCTACGCCACAACCAGTTGGGGAACACTTCGGAATCACCTGCCGGGCTCCCTGGAACCACCTGCCGGTCATGCCAAAATCACCTGCCAACTACGCCAGTACCACTTGGCGGACACTGTGGAAACACCTGTCGGGCCGGCCGGAACCACATCTCAGACGTGCCAGAACCATGTGCATGAGATGCTGGAACCACACCCCGAACAGACGGAAAACACCTGCCAGACCCGTCTGAACAACCTGCCGAGCACGCCGGAGCCACCTGCTCGACTCGCCGGAACCACCTACCTGACATGCCCAAATCACCAGCCGGGTAGGCCAGAACCACTTGGCGGACACTCCGGAATCATCTGCCGGACATGCCGGAACCAGCTCTCAGACACACCAGAACCACGTGCCGGAGACGCCGGAAGCACCTGCCGAGCATGCCGGAGCCACCTGCTCGACTCGCCAGAAACACCTGCCGGACACGCCAAAATCACCTGCCGGGTACGCCAGAACCACCTGGCGGACACTCCGAAATCACCTGTCGCGCATGCCGGAACCACCTCTCAGACGTGCCGGAAGCACGTGCCGGACACGCCGGAATCACCTACCGGACAGACCGGAACCACCTGCCGAGCACGCCGGAGCCACCTGTTCGACTCGCTGGAACCACCTGCCGGACAGGCCAATATCAACTGCTGGCTATGCAAGAACCACTTGGAGGACTCTCTGGGATGACCTGCCGGGCATGCCGGAACCACCTCTCAGATGTGCCAGAACCATTTGGCGGACAGTCCGGAATCACCTGTTGGGCATGCGCAACCACCTCTGAGACGTACCAGAACCACATGCCGTGCAGGCTGGAACCACCTACCGGACAGACCGGAATCACCTTTCGGGCATGCCGGAACCACCTGTCAGATGTGCCAGAAACACGTGCCGGAGACGCCGGAAGCACCTGCCAAGCACGTTGGAACCACCTGCTCAACTCGCCTGAACCACCTGCCGGACATGCCAAAATCACCTGCCGACTATGCCAGAACCACTTGGCGAACACTCCGGAATCACTTGCCGGGCATGCAGGAACCACCTCTCAGACATGCCAGAACCCCGTGCCAATGACCCCGGAAGCACCAGCCGAGCACGCCGGAACCACCTGCTCGACTCGCCAGAACCACCTGCCGATCACGCAAAAATCACCTGCCGGCTACGCCACAACCAGTTGGTGAACACTTTGGAATGACCTGCCAGGCTTGCTGGAACCACCTGCCGGTCATGACAAAATCACCTGCCGACTACGCCAGAACCGCTTGGCGGACACTGCGGAAACACCTGTGGGGCCAGCCGGAACCACATCTCAGACGTGCCAGAAACGTGTTCATGAGATGCTGGAACCACACCCCGAACAGACGGATGCCACCTGCCAGAACCGCCTGAACCACCTGCTGAGCACGCCAGAACCACCTGCTCGACTCACCGGTACCACCTCCCTGACATGCCAAAATCACCTGCTGGGTATGCCAGAACCACTTGGCGGACACTCCGGAATCATCTGCCGGACATGCCGGAAACAGCTCTCAGACACACCAGAACCAAGTGCCGGAGACGCCGGAAGCACCTGCCGAGCATGCCGGAGCCACCTGCTCGACTCGCCAGAAACACCTGCCGGACACGCCAAAATCACCTGCCGGGTATGCCAGAACCACCTGGCGGACACTACGGAATCACCTGCCGCGCATGCCGGAACCACCTCTCAGACGTGCCGGAAGAACGTGACAGACACGCCAGAAACATCTACCGAACAGACCGGAACCACCTGCCAAGAACGCCGGAGCCACCTGTTCGACTCGCTGGAACCACCTGCCGGACAGGCCAATATCAACTGCTGGCTATGCCAGAACCACCTGGGGACAGTCCGGGATCACCTGCCAGCCATGGCAGAACCACCTCTCAGACGTACCAGAACCACCTGCCGGAGAAGCTGGAAACACGTCCTGGACAGTCTGGAACCACCTGCCGTCCAAGCCTGAACCACCTGCCGAGCACGGCGGAACCACCTGCCGGACACGCCAAAATCACGTGCGGGCTACGCCAGAACCACTTGAACGACTCTCCGAAATGACCTGCCGGGCATGCCGGAACCCCCTCTCAGACGTGCCAGAAGCACGTGGCGGACAGTCCGGAATCACCTGTTGGGCATACGCAACCACCTCTGAGACGTACCAGAACCACGTGCCGTGCACGCCGGAACCACCTACCGGACAGACCGGAATCAACTTTTGGGCATGCCGGAACCACCAGTCAGATGTGCCAGAAAGACGTGCCGGAGAAGCCGGAAGCACCTGCCGAGCACGTTGGAACCACCTGCTCAACTCGCCTGAACCACCTGCCGGACACGCCAAAATCACCTGCCCGCTACACCAGCACCACTTCGGGGACAAGCTGGAATCACGTGAGGGGCATGCCGGCACAGCCTCTCAGACTGAACCTCATGCCGGACACCACAGAACCACCTGCCGGACAGACCGGAACCACCTGCCGGACACGCCGGAACCACCGGCTCGACCCGCCGGAACGACCGCTGGACATGCAAAATCACCTGCCGGCTACGCCGGAAACACTTGGCGAACACTCCGGAATCACCTGCCGGGCATGCCGGAACCACCTCTCAGATATGCCAGAACCACGTGCCAATGACCCCGGAAGCACCTGCCGAGCACGCCGGAACCACCTGCTCGACTCACCAGAACCACCTGCCGGACACGCAAAAATCACCTGCCGGCTACGCCACAACCAGTTGGGGAACACTTCGGAATCACCTGCCGGGCTTGCTGGAACCACCTGCCGGTCATGCCAAAATCACCTGCCAACTACGCCAGTACCACTTGGCGGACACTGTGGAAACACCTGTCGGGCCGGCCGGAACCACATCTCAGACGTGCCAGAACCATGTGCATGAGATGCTGGAACCACACCCCGAACAGACGGAAAACACCTGCCAGACCCGTCTGAACAACCTGCCGAGCACGCCGGAGCCACCTACCTGACATGCCCAAATCACCAGCCGGGTATGCCAGAACCACTTGGCGGACACTCCGGAATCATCTGCCGGACATGCCGGAACCAGCTCTCAGTCACACCAGAACCAAGTGACGGAGACGGCGGAAGCACCTGCCGAGCATGCCGGAGCAAACTGATCGACTCGCCAGAAACACCTGCCTGACACGCCAAAATCACCTGCCGGGTACGCCAGAACCACCTGGCGGACACTCCGAAATCACCTGTCGCGCATGCCGGAACCACCTCTCAGACGTGCCGGAAGCACGTGCCGGACACGCCAGAATCACCTACGGGACACACCGGAAACACCTGCCGAGCACGCCGGAGACACCTGTTCGACTCGCTGGAACCACCTGCCGGACAGGCCAATATCAACTGCTGGCTATGCCAGAACCACCTGGGGGACGGTCCGGAATCGCCTGCCAGCCATGGCGGAACCACCTCTCCAACGTACCAGAACCACCTGCCGGAGAACCTGGAAACACGTCCTGGACAGTCTGGAACCACCTGCCGGCCAAGCCTGAACCACCTGCCAAGCACAACGGAACAACCTGCCAGACACGCCAAAATCACCTGCGTGTTATGCCAGAACCACTTGGAGGACTCTCTGGGATGACCTGCCGGGCATGCCGGAACCACCTCTCAGACGTGCCAGAACCATGTGGCGGACAGTCCGGAATCACCTGTTGGGCATGTGCAACCACCTCTGACACGTACCAGAACCACGTGCCGTGCACGCCGGAACCACTTACCGGACAGACCGGAATCAAATTTTGGGCATGCCGGAACCACCTGTCAGATGTGCCAGAAACACGTGCCGGAGACGCCGGAAGCACCTGCCGAGCACGTCGCAACCACCTGCTCAACTCGCCTGAACCACCTGCCGGACACGCCAAAATCACCTGCCCGCTACACCAGCACCACTTCGGGGACAAGCCGGAATCACGTGAGGGGCATGCCGGCACAGCCTCTCAGACTGAACCTCGTGCCGGACACCACAGAACCACCTGCCGGACAGACCGTAACCACCTGCCCGACACGCCGGAACCACCGGCTCGACCCGCCGGAACGACCGCTTGACATGCAAAATCACCTGCCAGCTACGCCGGAAACACTTGGCGAACACTCCGGAATCACCTGCCGGGCATGCCGGAACCACCTCTCAGATATGCCAGAACCACGTGCCAATGACCCCGGAAGCACCTGCCGAGCAACAGGAACCACCTGCTCGACTCGCGAGAACCACCTCCTGGACACGCAAAAATCACCTGCCGGCTACGCCACAACCAGTTGGGGAACACTTCGGAATCACCTGCCGGTCATGCCAAAATCACCTGCCAACTACGCCAGTACCACTTGGCGGACACTGTGGAAACACCTGTCGGGCCGGCCGGAACCACATCTCACACGTGCCAGAACCATGTGCATGAGATGCTGGAACCACACCCCGAACAGACGGAAAACACCTGCCAGATCCGTCTGAACAACCTGCCGAGCACGCCAGAGCCACCTGCTCGACTCGCCGGAACCACCTACCTGACATGCCCAAATCACCAGCCGGGTATGCCAGAACCACTTGGCGGACACTCCGGAATCATCTGCCGGACATGCCGGAACCAGCTCTCAGACACACCAGAACCACGTGCCGGAGACGCCAGAACCACCTGCCGAGCATGCCAGAGCCACCTGCTCGACTCGCCAGAAACACCTGCCGGACACGCCAAAATCACCTGCCGGGTACGCCAGAACCACCTGGCGGACACTCCGAAATCACCTGTCGCGCATGCCGGAACCACCTCTCAGACGTGCCGGAAGCACGTGCCGGACACGCCGGAATCACCTACCGGACAGACCGGAACCACCTGCCGAGCACGCCGGAGCCACCTGTTCGAATCGCTGGAACCAGCTGCCGGACAGGCCAATATCAACTGCTGGCTATGCCAGAACCACCTGGGGGACGGTCCGGAATCACCTGCCAGCCATGGCGGAACCACCTCTCAGACGTACAAGAACCACCTGCCGGAGAAGCTGGAAACACGTCCTGGACAGTCTGGAACCACCTGCCGGCCAAGCCTGAACCACCTGCCAAGCACAACGGAACAACCTGCCAGACACGCCAAAATCACCTGCGTGTTATGCCAGAACCACTTGGAGGACTCTCTGGGATGACCTGCCGGGCATGCCGGAACCCCCTCTCAGACGTGCCAGAAGCACGTGGCGGACAGTCCGGAATCACCTGTTGGGCATGTGCAACCACCTCTGACACGTACCAGAACCACGTGCCGTGCACGCCGGAACCACCTACCGGACAGACCGGAATCAACTTTTGGGCATGCCGGAACCACCAGTCAGATGTGCCAGAAACACGTGCCGGAGACGCCGGAAGCACCTGCCGAGCACGTCGCAACCACCTGCTCAACTCGCCTGAACCACCTGCCGGACACGCCAAAATCACCTGCCCGCTACACCAGCACCACTTCGGGGACAAGCCGGAATCACGTGAGGGGCATGCCGGCACAGCCTCTCAGACTGAACCTCGTGCCGGACACCACAGAACCACCTGCCGGACAGACCGGAACCACCTGCCGGACACGCCGGAACCACCGGCTCGACCCGCCGGAACGACCGCTGGACATGCAAAATCACCTGCCGGCTACGCCGGAAACACTTGGCGAACACTCCGGAATCACCTGCCGGGCATGCCGGAACCACATCTCAGATATGCCAGAACCACGTGCCAATGACCCCGGAAGCACCTGCCGAGCAACAGGAACCACCTGCTCGACTCGCCAGAAACACCTGCCGGACACGCCAAAATCACCTGCCGGGTACGCCAGAACCACCTGGCGGACACTCCGAAATCACCTGTCGCGCATGCCGGAACCACCTCTCAGACGAGCCGGAAGCACGTGCCGGACACGCCGGAATCACCTACCGGACAGACCGGAACCACCTGCCGAGAACGCCGGAGCCACTTGTTCGAATCGCTGGAACCAGCTGCCGGACAGGCCAATATCAACTGCTGGCTATGCCAGAACCACCTGGGGGACGGTCCGGAATCACCTGCCAGCCATGGTGGAACCACCTCTCAGACGTACCAGAACCACCTGCCGGAGAAGCTGGAAACACGTCCTGGACAGTCTGGAACCACCTGCCGGCCAAGCCTGAACCACCTGCCAAGCACAACGGAACAACCTGCCATAAACGCCAAAATCACCTGCGTGTTATGCCAGAACCACTTGGAGGACTCTCTGGGATGACCTGCCGGGCATGCCGGAACCACCTCTCAGACGTGCCAGAACCATGTGGCGGACAGTCCGGAATCACCTGTTGGGCATGCGCAACCACCTCTGAGACGTACCAGAACCACATGCCGTGCAGGCTGGAACCACCTACCGGACAGACCGGAATCACCTTTCGGGCATGCCGGAACCACCTGTCAGATGTGCCGGATACACGTGCCGGAGACGCCGGAACCACCTGCCAAGCACGTTGGAACCACCTGCTCAACTCGCCTGAACCACCTGCCGGACATGCCAAAATCACCTGCCTACTATGCCAGAACCATTTGGCGAACACTCCGGAATCACTTGCCGGGCATGCAGGAACCACCTCTCAGACATGCCAGAACCCCGTGCCAATGACCCCGGAAGCACCAGCCGAGCACGCCGGAACCACCTGCTCGACTCGCCAGAACCACCTGCCGATCACGCAAAAATCACCTGCCGGCTACGCCACAACCAGTTGGTGAACACTTTGGAATCACCTGCCAGGCTTGCTGGAACCACCTGCCAGTCATGCCAAAATCACCTGACAACTACGCCAGAACCGCTTGGCGGACACTGCGGAAACACCTGTCGGGCCGGCGGGAACCACATCTCAGACGTGCCAGAAACGTGTTCATGAGATGCTGGAACCACACCCCGAACAGACGGATACCACCTGCCAGAACCGCCTGAACCACCTGCTGAGCATGCCGGAACCACCTGCTCGACTCACCGGTACCACCTCCCTGACACGCCAAAATCACCTGCTGGGTATGCCAGAACCACTTGGCGGACACTCCGGAATCATCTGCCGGACATGCCGGAACCAGCTCTCAGACACACCAGAACCAAGTGCCGGAGACGCCGGAAGCACCTGCCGAGCATGCCGGAGCCACCTGCTCGACTCGCCAGAAACACCTGCCGGACACGCCAAAATCACCTGCCGGGTACGCAAGAACCACCTGTTGGACACTCCGGAATCACCTGCCGCGCATGGCGGAACCACCTCTCAGACGTGACGGAAGCACGTGCCAGACACGCCGGAAACACCTACCGGACAGACCGGAACCACCTGCCAAGAACGCCGGAGCCACCTGTTCGACTCGCTGTAACCACCTGCCGGACAGGCCAATATCAAATGCTGGCTATGCCAGAACCACCTGGGGGACAGTCCGGGATCACCTGCCAGCCATGGCGGAACCACCTCTCAGATGTACCAGAACCACCTGCCGGAGAAGCTGGAAACACATCCTGGACAGACTGGAACCACGTGACGGCCATGCCTGAACCACCTGCCGAGAACGGCGGAACCTCGTGTTAGACACGCCAAAATCACCTGCGGGCTACACCAGAACCTCTTGGACGACTCTCCGAAATGACCTGCCGGGCATGTTGGAACCACCTCACAGACGTGCCAGAAGCACGTGGCGGAGAGTCCGGAATCACCTGTTGGGCATACGCAACCACCTCTGAGACGTACCAAAACCACGTGCCGTGCACGCCGGAACCACCTACCGGACAGACCGGTATCAACTTTTGGGCATGCCGGAACCACCTGTCAGATGTGCCAGAAACACGTGCCGGAGACGCCGGAAGCACCTGCCGAGCACGTCGCAACCACCTGCTCAACTCGCCTGAACCACCTCCCGGACACGACAAAATCACCTGCCCGCTACACCAGCACCACTTCGGGGACAAGCCGGAATCACGTGAGGGGCATGCCGGCACAGCCTCTCAGACTGAACCTCGTGCCGGACACCACAGAACCACCTGCCGGACAGACCGGAACCACCTGCTGGACACGCCGGAACCACCGGCTCGACCCGCCGGAACGACCGCTGGACATGCAAAATCACCTGCCGGCTACGCCGGAAACACTTGGCGAACACTCCGGAATCACCTGCCGGGCATGCCAGAACCACCTCTCAGATATGCCAGAACCATGTGCCAATGACCCCAGAAGCACCTGCCGAGCAACAGGAACCACCTGCTCGACTCGCCAGAACCACCTGCCGGACACGCAAAAATCACCTGCCGGCTACGCCACAACCAGTTGGGGAACACTTCGGAATCACCTGCCGGGCTTGCTGGAACCACCTGCCGGTCATGCCAAAATCACCTGCCAACTACGCCAGTACCACTTGGCGGACACTGTGGAAACACCTGTCGGGCCGGCCGGAACCACATCTCAGACGTGCCAGAACCATGTGCATGAGATGCTGCAACCACAAACCGAAGAGACGGAAAACACCTGCCAGACCCGTCTGAACAACCTGCCGAGCATGCAGGAGCCACCTGCTCGACTCGCCAGAAACACCTGACGGACACGCCAAAATCACCTGCTGGGTACGCCAGAACCACATGGCGGACACTCCGAAATCACCTGTCGCGCATGCCGGAACCACCTCTCAGACGTGCCGGAAGCACGTGCCGGACACGCCGGAATCACCTACCGGACAGACCGGAACCACCTGCCGAGCACGCCGGAGCCACCTGTTCGACTCGCTGGAACCACCTGCCGGACAGGCCAATATCAACTGCTGGCTATTGCAGAACCACCTGGGGGACGGTTCGGAATCACCTGCCAGCCATGGCGGAACCACCTCTCAGACGTACCAGAACCACCTGCCAGAGAAGCTGGAAACACGTCCTGGACAGTCTGGAACCACCTGCCGGCCAAGCCTGAACCACCTGCCAAGCACAACGGAACCACCTGCCAGACACGCCAAAATCACCTGCGTGTTATGCCAGAACCACTTGGAGGACTCTCTGGGATGACCTGCCGGGCATGCCGGAACCACCTCTCAGACGTGCCAGAACCATGTGGCGGACAGTCCGGAATCACCTGTTGGGCATGCGCAACCACCTCTGAGACGTACCAGAACCACATGCCGTGCAGGCTGGAACCACCTACCGGACAGACCGGAATCACCTTTCGGGCATGCCGGAACCACCTGTCAGATGTGCCAGAAACACGTGCCGGAGACGCCGGAAGCACCTGCCAAGCACGTTGGAACCACCTGCTCAACTCGCCTGAACCACCTGCCGGACATGCCAAAATCACCTGCCGACTATGCCAGAACCACTTGGCGAACACTCCGGAATCACTTGCCGGGCATGCAGGAACCACCTCTCAGACATGCCAGAACCCCGTGCCAATGACCCCGGAAGCACCAGCCGAGCACGCCGGAACCACCTGCTCGACTCGCCAGAACCACCTGCCGATCACGCAAAAATCACCTGCCGGCTACGCCACAACCAGCTGGTGAACACATTGGAATCACCTGCCAGGCTTGCTGGAACCTCCTGCTAGTCATGCCAAAATCACCTGCCACCTACGCCAGAACCGCTTGGCGGACACTGCGGAAACACCTGTCGGGCCGGCCGGAACCACATCTCAGACGTGCCAGAAACGTGTTCATGAGATGCTGGAACCACACCCCGAACAGACGGATACCACCTGCCAGAACCGCCTGAACCTCCTGCTGAGCACGCCGGAACCACCTGCTCGACTCACCGGTACCACCTCCCTGACACGCCAAAATCACCTGCTGGGTATGCCAGAACCACTTGGCGGACACTCCGGAATCATCTGCCGGACATGCCGGAACCAGCTCTGAGACACACCAGGACCAAGTGCCGGAGACGCCGGAAGCACCTGCCAAGCATGCCGGAGCCACCTGCTCGACTCGCCAGAAACACCTGCCGGACACGCCAAAATCACCTGCCGGGTATGCCAGAACCACCTGGCGGACACTACGGAATCACCTGCCGCGCATGCCGGAACCACCTCTCAGACGTGCCGGAAGCACGTGCCAGACACGCCGGAAACACCTACCGGACAGACCGGAACCACCTGCCAAGAACGCCGGAGAGACCTGTTCAACTCGCTGGAACCACCTGCCAGACAGGCCAATATCAACTGCTGGCTATGCCAAAACCACCTGCGGGACAGTCCGGGATCACCTGCCAGCCATGGCGGAACCACCTCTCAGACGTACCCGAACCACCTGCCGGAGAAGCTGGAAACAAGTCCGGGACAGACTGGAACCACGTGACGGCCATGCCTGAACCACCTGCCGAGCACGGCGGAACCACCTGCCGGACACGCCAAAATCACCTGCGGGCTACGCCAGAACCACTTGGACGACTCTCCGAAATGACCTGCCGGGCATGTTGGAACCACCTCTCAGACGTGCCAGAAGCACTTGGCGGACAGTCCGGAATCACCTGTTGGGCATACGCAACCACCTCTGACACGTACCAGAACCACGTGCTGTGCACGCCGGAACCACCTACCGGACAGACCGGAATCAACTTTTGGGCATGCCGCAACCACCAGTCAGATGTGCCAGAAACACGTGCCGGAGACGCCGGAAGCACCTGCCGAGCACGTCGCAACCACCTGCTCAACTCGCCTGAACCACCTGCCGGACACGCCAGAATCACCTGCCCGCTACACCAGCACCACTTCGGGCACAAGCCGGAATCATGTGAGGGGCATGCCGGCACAGCCTCTCAGACTGAACCTCGTGCCGGACACCACAGAACCACCTGACGGACAGACCGGAACCACCTGCCGGACACGCCGGAACCACCGGCTCGACCCGCCGGAACGACCGCTGGACATGCAAAATCACCTGCCGGCTACGCCGGAAACACTTGGCGAACACTCCGGAATCACCTGCCGGGCATGCCGGAACCACCTCTCAGATATGCCAGAACCACGTTCCAATGACCCCGGAAGCACCTGCCGAGCACGCCGGAACCACCTGCTCGACTCGCCGGAACCACCTACCTGACATGCCCAAATCACCAGCCAGGTATGCCAGAACCACTTGGCGGACACTCCGGAATCATCTGCCGGACATGCCGGAAGCAGCTCTCAGACACACCAGAACCACGTGCCGGAGACGCCGGAAGCACCTGCCGAGCATGCCGGAGCCACCTGCTCGACTCGCCAGAAACACCTGCCGGACACGCCAAAATCACCTGCCGGGTATGCCAGAACAACCTGGCGGACACTCCGGAATCACCTGCCGCGCATGCCGGAACCCCCTCTCAGACGTGCCGGAAGCACGTGCCAGACACGCCGGAAACACCTACCTGACAGACCGGAACCACCTGCCAAGAACGCCGGAGCCACCAGTTCGACTCGCTGGAACCACCTGCCGGACAGGCCAATATCAACTGCTGGCTATGCCAGAACCACCTGGGGGACAGTCCGGGATCACCTGCCAGCCATGACGGAAACACCTCTCAGACGTACCAGAACCACCTGCCGGAGAAGCTGGAAACACGTCCTGGACAGACTGGAACCACGTGACGGCCATGCCTGAACCACCTGCCGAGCACGGCGGAACCACCTGCCGGACACGCCAAAATCACCTGCGGGCTACGCCAGAACCACTTGGACGACTCTCCGAAATGACCTGCCGGGCATGTTGGAACCACCTCTCAGACGTGCCAGAAGCACGTGGCGGACAGTCCGGAATCACCTGTTGGGCATACGCAACCACCTCTGAGACGTACCAGAAACACGTGCCCTGCACGCCGGAACCACCTACCGGACAGACCGGAATCCACTTTTGGGCATTCCGGAACCACCAGTCAGATGTGCCAGCAACACGTGCCGGAGACGCCGGAAGCACCTGCCGAGCACGTCGCAACCACCTGCTCAACTCGCCTGAACCACCTGCCGGACACGCCAAAATCACCTGCCCGCTACACCAGCACCACTTCGGGGACAAGCCGGAATCACGTGAGGGGCATGCCGGCACAGCCTCTCAGACTGAACCTCGTGCCGGACACCACAGAACCACCTGACGGACAGACCGGAACCACCTGCCGGACACGCCGGAACCACCGGCTCGACCAGCCGGAACGACCGCTGGACATGCAAAATCACCTGCCGGCTACGCCGGAAACACTTGGCGAACACTCCGGAATCACCTGCCGGGCATGCCGGAACCACCTCTCAGATATGCCAGAACCACGTGCCAATGACCCCGGAAGCACCTGCCGAGCACGCCGGAACCACCTGCTCGACTCGCCAGAACCCCCTGCCGGACACGCAAAAATCACCTGCCGGCTACGCCACAACCAGTTGGGGAACACTTCGGAATCACCTGCCGGGCTTGCTGGAACCACCTGCCGGCCATGCCAAAATCACCTGCCAACTACGCCAGTACCACTTGGCGGACACTGTGGAAACACCTGTCGGGCCGGCCGGAGCCACATCTCAGACGTGCCAGAACCATGTGCATGAGATGCTGGAACCACACCCCGAACAGACGGAAAACAGCTGCCAGACCCGTCTGAACAACCTGCCGAGCACGCCGGAGCCACCTGCTCGACTCGCCGGAACCACCTACCTGACATGCCCAAATCTCCAGCCAGGTATGCCAGAACCACTTGGCGGGCACTCCGGAATCATCTGCCGGACATGCCGGAACCAGCTCTCAGACACACCAGAACCACGTGCCGGAGACGCCGGAAGCACCTGCCGAGCATGCCGGAGCCACCTGCTCGACTCGCCAGAAACACCTGCCGGACACGCCAAAATCACCTGCCGGGTACGCCAGAACCACCTGGCGGACACTCCGAAATCACCTGTCGCGCATGCCGGAACCACCTCTCAGACGTGCCGGAAGCACGTGCCGGACACGCCGGAATCACCTACCGGACAGACCGGAACCACCTGCCGAGCACGCCGGAGCCACCTGTTCGACTCGCTGGAGCCACCTGCCGGACAGGCCAATATCAACTGCTGGCTATGCCAGAACCACCTGGGGGACGGTCCGGAATCACCTGTCCGCCATGGCGGAACCACCTCTCAGACCTACCAGAACCACCTGCCGGAGAAGCTGGAAACACGTCCTGGACAGTCTGGAACCACCTGCCTGCCAAGCCTGAACCACCTGCCAAGCACAACGGAACAACCTGCCAGACATGCCAAAATCGCTGGCGTGTTATGCCAGAACCACTTGGAGGACTCTCTGGGATGACCTGCCGGGCATGCCGGAACCACCTCTCAGACGTGCCAGAACCATGCGGCGGACAGTCCGGAATCACCTGTTGGGCATGCGCAACCACCTCTGAGACGTACCAGAACCACATGCCGTGCAGTCTGGAACCACCTACCGGACAGACCGGAATCACCTTTCAAGCATGCCGGAACCACCTGTCAGATGTGCCAGAAACACGTGCCGGAGACGCCGGAAGCACCTGCCAAGCACGTTGGAACCACCTGCTCAACTCGCCTGAACCACCTGCCGGACATGCCAAAATCACCTGCCGACTATGCCAGAACCACTTGGCGAACACTCCGGAATCACTTGCCGGGCATGCAGGAACCACCTCTCAGACATGCCAGAACCCCGTGCCAATGACCCCGGAAGCACCAGCCGAGCACACCGGAACCACCTTCTCGACTCGCCAGAACCACCTGCCGATCACGCAAAAATCACCTGCCGGCTACGCCACAACCAGTTGGTGAACACTTTGGAATCACCTGCCAGGCTTGCTGGAACCACCTACCGGTCATGCCAAAATCACCTGCCAACTACGCCAGAACCGCTTGGCGGACACTGCGGAAACACCTGTCGGGCCGGCTGGAACCACATCTCAGACGTGCCAGAAACGTGTTCATGAGATGCTGGAACCACACCCCGAACAGACGGATACCACCTGCCAGAACCGCCTGAACCACCTGCTGAGCACGCCGGAACCACCTGCTCGACTCACCGGTACCACCTCCCTGACATGCCAAAATCACCTGCTGGGTATGCCAGAACCACTTGGCGGACACTCCGGAATCATCTGCCGGACATGCCGGAACCAGCTCTCAGACACAC